>NC_071618.1:41140068-42578818 GCF_014839835.1 Dryobates pubescens | reverse complement strand
AAGATAATGGTCTGTCATAGCCTGTGCTTTCTTCCTTTCTGTGCCTGGCTTGTCCTTTATACTCTCAGCCTTTATGACACGGCCATCAATTCGCTCTTTATTCCCTGCCTGCAGACCCACACTCCTTGTTCCCTATTTCACATATGCAGACTTACTTTGTTCCTCAGACATGCCTTTTTTGAGTGCTACCTTGGAAATGCAGTTTGAGCTACCCTGAGTTAACCTTGGTTTCACTTGTTGATTGTATACTCTCAAATAGTTTCTGCAGCACTATAGTGCTCTGCCTATTTTCTTTACCTCAAAGAGAGAGCTATCTGATGTCAATAAGAATTTCATCCATTTCCAGCCACATATCTTCAATCTCAACTTCTTGCTGCATCTGTCCACACTGAGGCAAACCCTTTAGAATATTTTTATCCATTTGCAGGCATGTAGAGTGCCATACACACAAAGAATGGTGCCTGCAAGCAGAGCTGGTGTTAAAAGTATTCCTCCCATGGGAAATAGTGACCAAAAATTAAAGAGCAAATAGAGTTGCCCTCATTAAAATCAAAATGCCTAATATGTTTGGACTTCTTGCCATCACCTTTGTCATAGAATCATAGTATCAGTCAGGGTTGGAAGGGACCACAAGGATCATCTAGTTCCAACCCCCCTGCCATGGGCAGGGACACCCCACACTACATCAGCCTGGCCACAGCCTCATCCAGCCTGGGCTTAAACACCTCCAGGGATGGGGCCCCAACCACCTCCCTGGACAACCCATTCCAGGGCTTCACCACTCTCATGGGGAAGAACTTCCTCCTCACATCCAGCCTCAATCTCCCCACCTCCAGCTTCCTTCCATTCCCCCTAGTCCTATCACTACCTGAGAGCCTGAGCAGTCCCTCCCCAGCCTTCTTGGAGCCCCCTTCAGATCCTGGAAGGCCACAATGAGGTCACCTGGGAGCCTTCTCTTCTCCAGACTGAACAGCCCCAACTCCTTCAGTCTGTCCTCACAGGAGAGGTGCTCCAGCCCTCTGCTCATCCTCCTGGCCCTTCTCTGGACACCTTCCAGCACCTCCAGATCCCTCTTGCAATAGGGGCTCCAGAACTGGAGGCAGGACTCCAAGTGGGGTCTCCCCAGAGCTGAGCAGAGGGGGAGAATCCCCTCCCTTGCCCTGCTGGCCACACTTCTCTTGCTGCAGCCCAGGCTCTGGTTGGCTTTCCGGGCTGCAAGTGCACACTGAGAGCTCCTGGTGAGCTTCTCCTCCCCCAGCACCCCCAAGGCTCTCTCCTCAGGGCTGCTTTCCAGCCACTCACTGCCCAGCCTGGATTTGTGCCTGGGATTGCCTTGACCCAGATGTCACTTCATTATTTTCTTTCTTGTGTGACAGGTTGGACTTGATGATCTTTGAGGTCCTTTCCAACCTTGTTGATTCTATGACTCTGCTAGTAAGACTGTGATGGGTTAGCGCCTTTTCCTGAAAACAAAGCTGGGTGGAGGGCTTGCGGGTGCTTTACCCTCCCCTGCAGGGCATTTTCCCCTAGGAAGCTGAGTCTGTTCCACTCCCCCCTCCCTGCCCAGCTAGGGTATAAAAAGCAGGACATCATAGCTGTTGGGTCTCTTTTTGGCTCCTGCCTCTGCTGGATGAGAGCTGCTGCATTTGCCCTCCTGCTCCTCAGCCACGTGGCCGGACCTGATCCTTCTCCCTGCTGCCTCCACACCTCCTCAGAGAAGGACTGGTTTTGTATTATTCTTTCTTGTCCCCTTTCCCATCCATCCTTGTTCCTTGCCCCTTGTGAACCTTTCCTGTTATTGTTATATATATATATATATATATAGTTTAAAGAAAATTCTTCACCTCTCTACTTCCAAGCCGACTCCAGATTATTGTTTAGTGGATTTCCTCCTTACCCTTTTCTTCCCCCCTCTCTGTTTTGGGGGGAGAAGGGGAAGTGGGGGAGAGATTCTCAGCCTTTCCCCTATCTGGGCTTTTAACTCCCAGCTAAGGCTCAAACCACCACAAAGACATAAGGGAAAAGAGTGAATGGGAAGAGTGGGAGAACTCCCCAGTTTTCCTCCTTGCAAAGAGTCATTCTTTGTTGTGCTCCTCACCCTTCCTTTTTCTTCCACTTTTTTTTTTCTTTTTAATAGAAAGCAGGAAAGTAAAAGAAACTCTGAAAACTTCTGAAACTTTTCCTTTTTCTTTTTAATCTTCTTCCCTTCTTAGTGGGAAAGGGAATAAACCACCAAGATATATAGATATAGATATAGATACAGATACAGATATAGATATAGATATAGATATAGATATAGATATAGATATAGATATAGATATAGATATATAAAATGAAGGAGATTTCAATGTTTTCAAGGCAATCTACTCCAAAGTCTTCTCAAAGGCTGAGGGAGCTTGGATGGTTGTTTAGCCTGGAGGAGAGGAGGCTCAGAGGAGACCTTCTTGCTTTGTACAACTACCTGAAGGGAAGTTGCAGCCAGGTAGGGGTTGGTCTCTTCTCCCAGGCAACCAGCACCAGAACAAGTGGTCACAGTCTCAAGTTGCACCAGGGTATGTTTAGGCTGGAGGATAGGAAGAAGATCTTCACAGAAAGAGTGATTGGAGTATGCTGCCCAGGGAGGTGGTGGAGTCACCATCACTGGAGGTGTTTCAGAAGAGACTGAATGGGGCACTTGGTGCCATGGTTTAGTTGATTAGATGGTGTTGGGTCATAGGTTGGACTCAATCTCGAGTCTCTTCCAACCTGGTGAATTCTAATTCTAGTTCTAATTATAATTATTCTAATTCTACTGTGAGTGGCTGGAGAAGATGCAAGTGTCCTGGGGAATAGGATGGCAGGGACTGTGGGTGGCACTATTGGCAGCCCTTCCCTGCTTTGTGAAGTGGCCACAAGCAGACGGCTGCGTTAGCTGCCCAGCCTGAGATCAGTGGGGTTAAATTTCTGCTCTGCTTTCCTGAGGATGGGCTCTTCATTGACTGTTGCTCTTCCATGTCTTCAGAAGCTTTCACGGTGCAACCACTGAATGTGCAGTAAATCCAGCCTAACACAGATGTGAGCATCTTCTGATTCAGCAGAGCAGATGCGATTTTCATGCATGTAGGGAAGCCAAATATCACTCTGTGCTTTCCCTGGGGGAATGTGTCATGCTGCAAGGAGCTGAGGGCAAATTGAATTTGAGAAGAGAGACAGGCAGAGGGTAAAAACTGCATGAATATGTAAGGCAGGGGGATTTCTGCAGAAGACACTCCTGCAGACTCAGCTGTAATTAAACTGCCTACAGCTGCTGTTTCTCTGTCACCTTTGTAAGGGGAAGATGCTTTCACCAGCAGCAAAGTCAAAGGAAACCTTCAAGTATAATTTAAGATCTCAAGTAGTTCACTGTGACCTAAGAGAAAACCTTTTTATTTTACCCAGCTAGCTTACAGATATCCATGATCAGAACTGACTACACTGCTTCACTTGGAATAGAATAGAATGGAGTTAACCAGATTGGAAAAGACCTTCAAGATCATCGAGTCCAGCCTTCCACCCAACACCATCTCATCAACGAAACCATGGCACCAAGTGCCTCATCCAGTCTCTTCCTAAACACCTAAACACAGTACCAGACCTGTATAATGAATGCCAAGAGCACAAAACCACTGCACAATGAACTCTTCCTGTGCACATTCCCCACTGACTGCAGCACCTTTAGTGCTGGGAGATGCAGGCGTCAGGCACAACATGGAATGGGGTGGGTCACAGAAGGAAGTTTGTGCTGCCAGGCTGAAGGCAATTTAAGGTCACATCTTCACTTTCCCCTGGGGCTTCCCACAGGATGACATCTGCCATCTGCCTGCCAAAACATCGTGTCAGCAAGCTGCTTGGTGATGCCTGCATTTCTCCTTACACAGGCAGAGAACTTTGTCACAATAAATGACTGCAGCACTAGTCCAAGAATGTGGGGAGGACGTGGGGTGGATGTGGGGAGGCCTGGAGATGTGGTCTACCTGGACTTCATCAAGGCCTTTAACACCATCCCCCACAGTAAATTGCTGTCTAAGCTGTCAGCTCGTGGCTTGGACAGCAACACTCTGTGCTGGGTTAGGAACTGGCTGGAGGGCTGAGCCCAGAGAGTGGTGGTGAATGGTGCCACAGCCAGCTGGCAGCCAGGCACCAGTGGTGTCCCCCAGGGATCAGTGCTGGGCCCCATCCTCTTTAACATCTTCATTGATGATCTGGATGAGGGGGTTGAGTCAGTCATCAGCAAGTTGGCAGATGACACCAAGCTGGGAGAAGATGTTGGTCAGTTAGAGGGCAGAAGGGCTCTGCAGAGGGACCTCGACTGACTGGACAGATGGGCAGAGGCCAACAGGATAGCATTTAACAAGTCCAAGTGCCAGGTGCTGCACTTTGGCCACAGCAACCCCATGCAGAGCTACAGGCTGGGGTCAGAGTGGCTGGAGAGCCCCCAAACAGAGAGGGACCTGGGGGTGCTGATTGACACCTGCCTAAACATGAGCCAGCAGTGTGCCCAGGTGGCCAAGAGGGCCAATGGCATCCTGGTCTGTATTAGGAATAGTGTGGCCAGCAGGAGCAGGGAAGCCATTGTGCCCCTGGACTCTGCATTGGTTAGGCCACACCTTGAGTCCTGTGTCCAGTTCTGGGCCCCTCAGTTTAAGAAGGACATTGAGACACTTGAATGTGTCCAGAGAATGGCAACAAGGCTGGGGAGAGGCCTTGAGCACAGCCCTGTGAGGAGAGGCTGAGGGAGCTGGGGTTGCTTAGCCTGGAGAAGAGGAGGCTCAGGGGTGATCTCATTGCCCTCTACAACTACCTGAAGGGAGGTTGTAGCCAGGAAAGGGTTGGTCTCTTCTCCCAGGCAACCAGCACCAGAACAAGAGGACACAGTCTCAAGCTGCGCCAGGGGAGGTTTAGACTTGAAGTGAGGAGAAAGCTCTTCACTGAGAGAGTCATCATTGGAATGTGCTGCCCAGGGAGGTGGTGGAGTCCCCATCCTTGGAGGTGTTCAAGAGGGGATTGGATGTGGCACTTGGTGCCATGGTCTAGTCATGAGCTCTGTGGAGACAGGTTGGACTCAATGATCTTTGAGGTCTCTTCCAACCTTAGTGATACTGTGATACTGTGAAGAAAGTTCCATCAATGGGTTCAATCTCTCTGAAGAAGCAGATCTTGGTTTCTATTTGTCTTCTTACCTGCAGGGGGGTGGGGGGGCGGGGAATAACAGAAAACTAACATTACTGATTTGGCTGTGACAGAAAACAGAATTAAGTAAAATATTTTGGATGCTTCCCTTTTTTCATAGCATATTTGCACCAAACCTCAAAAAACCAAACCAAACCACACCAAAACAAACTAACAAACAAAAAACCAAACCAAACCACAAAGAAACAACCAAAAACCCCCAAGCACAGACAAAACATTACTGTTGAAAATGCAGGGTACATGCTTCTGCTTACCATGTAATAAAGGGCAGCAATGTCTCTCAGGAGAAGACAGCAGCACTCCAAGAACTTTCACTGCCCTAGCTACAAAAGGATTTCAGCTACCTGTCTGCTGTTACAAGGGATATATTGAGAAGTACATTCCTTCCTATATTCAAAAGTCTTTGCTGGCAGGGAAAGAAAAGAGCAAACACCTACAGCTGCCATGAGCTACTGTTAGCACATGTTGCCATGAGTGATTTGGTCCCCACAGCTCCTGTGCTCCAGACAAGGTGGCTGTGGACCCACGGCCTGGTGAGACTGGTGGCGGCTTTTGATTTACCTTTACCTTTGACTCTATCAGTCTCTTCAGCACTTTCCCAACAACCTTAGACCACTGCCATCAAAAGTATCTTCTGCCCAGTAAATACAGTCTGCTTCCAGATGCTAGGATGCAAAATTACAGTCCTGAATAGGGATTTGGGGAGTAAGGCTGAGCAGGTCAGAGAGGAACAGCTGCTCACTGAACCAGAGGCTAGTGCTGCACATTAGAGGACACAGTCTCAAGCTGTGCAAGGGAGGTTTAGGCTGGAGGTGAGGAGAAAGTTCTTCACAGAAAGAGTGATTGGCCATAGGAATGTGCTGCCCAGGGAGGTGGTGGAGTCACCATCACTGGAGGTGTTTAGGAAGAGACTGGATGGGGTGCTTGGTGCCATGGTTTAGTTGATTAGATGGTGTTGGGTGATAGGTTGGACTTGATGATCTCAAAGTTCTCTTCCAACCTGGTTAATTCTATTCTATTCTATTCTATTCTATTCTATTCTATTCTATTCTATTCTATTCTATTCTATTCCATTCCATTCCATTCCATTCCATTCCATTCCATTCCATTCCATTCCATTCCATCTGGACTTGGGGAACTTGACCTTTGGCCAACAGAAAGTCCACTTGAAAGTGACTGTCTCCTCTCAAAAGTGTGCAAGAGATTACCGCTGTACATCCACTCAGAAGCACTCCATCCCAGGAGGTGATGACTAAAGTAACTGCAAATACAGATGAACACATCAAGGAACTACATGGAAGTAGTCAAGTTTGCTATTTAATCTGAACTGAGCACTCAATTCCCAGCTTACCTCAGAGGCAGAAAATCTGTTTCTGTTCACCCTTTATTCAATAAAAGTTATTTTGCTTTTCTGTCAAATGCAGCAAATGATTTAAGCCTCAACTTCACTGGAATGGGGAATTTAATTAAGCCACAGAGTTATTATTTTAATTGGATTTGAATGAACCAACTTTTCTGAGAGTCAAGAGGGGGGGAGTTGTTGGCTTGGCTTCACTGATGTTATTCATGCTTGCACTTCAGCTAGCACCAGAAGCAAGGTTGTTTCCCTCCAAGCCTGAGACGACGCCATCCCCTGACAATTTATTACTTTAATGACATAAAAGTGCAAGAAAATGGAACATTAAAATCAAACTCTCCCCTTTCTTCACACCTTTTTAAATGATGAAAATGTTAATTAGGCTGACATCAACTCAATCATCTTCAACTGCCAAAAGAAAGGAGAAGAAAACTCAATGAAAGTGGAAAAGGCTCACGCTGTGGTGAAGACATTTTCTTGTCAGCTCCATCACACAACTGCAGCACTTGGTCAACCTGAGCAGAGTTTGGTAGCAGAGACAGAACTGATATCCACAGAAGTGGTGTTGTCAGTTCACTTGGGGGCTGGAACTAGATGATCCTTGTGGTCCCTTCCAACCCTGACTGATACTATGATGATACTTGGTTGTGCTAAGGAAAGCAAATTCAGTAAAACAACGAAGAACACCCAGAGTAGTCTACACTAAACTAACAGGAGACTCCTGGCAGGACTAGCTAGGTGAGGAAACATTACACAAGCAGGGCTGAAAAAATCAAAACCTCTCAGTAACAACTTTTTAACCTAATTGCCCCACCCCATCTTAAGATGGAACCAGCACTCTGTCAAGAAGCTATCTCAAGGGAAGGATTTTTCTTCATCTTTTTTGGTTGCAATGAATTCAAGTCATTAGGAAGTGCACAGGTATGACCATCTCACTTCCAAACAGTAGACACTTCTACATGGTGGTCTCATCTCCCAGGCAGCCAGCACCAGAACAAGAAGACACAGTCTCAAGCTGCACCAGGGGAGGTTCAGGATGGATGTTAGGAAGAAGTTCTTCCCAGAAAGAGTGATTGGCCATTGGAATGTGCTGCCCAGGGAGGTGGTGGAGTCACCATCATTGGAGGTGTTCAGGAGAAGACTTGATAGGGTGCTTGGTTGCATGGTTTAGTTGATTAGGTGGTGTTGGATGACAGGTTGGACTCAATGATCTTGAAGGTCTCTTCCAACCTGGCCTATTCTATTCTACTCTATTCTATTCTATTCTCCCTGCTGCATCCAGGCTTCTCTAAAGGATTGAAATCCACACCCATCGAGGCAGATACAAGGCCAATCAAGTTTGGTTTTGTCTATTCTCCTATTCATCCTTATTCCTTACCCTTGTAAATCCTCCCTGTTACTGATATATATATGTATATATATATATAGTTAAAAAATTTACTTGTCCTACTTCCAAACCAACTGCAAGTTATTTTTTTTGGTAGCTTTACCTCCTTCTCTTTTCCCCTACCCCTTTTTTTTTCCTTTCTCTCCTTTTTCTTTATCAGGTAAAAGGAGAGGGGAGAGCAGGGGAGGCTGCATTGGTTAGGCCACACCTAGAGTCCTGTGTCTAGTTCTGGGCCCCTCAGTTTAAGAAGGACATTGAGACACTTGAACATGTCCAGAGCAGGGCAACAAGGCTGGGGAGAGGTCTTGAGCACAGCCCTGTGAGGAGAGGCTGAGGGAGCTGGGGTTGCTTAGCCTGGAGAAGAGGAGGCTCAGGGGAGACCTCATTGCTGTCTACAACTCCCTGAAGGGAGGTTGTAGTCAGGAAGGGGTTGGTCTCTTCTCTCTAGCAACCAGCACCAGAGCAAGAGGACACAGTCTCAAGCTGCACCAGGGGAGGTTTAGGCTGGAGGGGAGAAAGTTCTTCACTGAGAGAGTTGTTCGCCATTGGAATGTGCTGCCCAGGGAGATGGTGGAGTCCCCATCCCTGGAGGTGTTCAAGAGGGGATTGGATGTGGCACTTGGTACCATGGTCTAGTTATGAGGTCTGTGGTGACAGGCTGGAATCAATGTTCTTTGAGGTCTCTTCCAACCTTGGTGATATTGTGATCCTGTGAATTTGCTACCACCTGAGCTCTTAAACTCCAGTTAAGGCTCAAACCACTGCAAATTCCCTCTAACAGCATCATGTTCAACATTGGAATTCAGGAAAGGGAATGAATTTATATTCTATGACTGCACTGGTAAACACCAAGGTAGATGTTGACATTTAATTTTCTCTTATTTATACTCCTAAGAGAAATTATACATTCAGTTTACATGGATTTATTGCTTTAATTGCTTGGCAGCATTTGGAATCATATTTAAAATGTGCAAAAATAATAAAATACAGAAAAAAAATCTATTTGTTAATGCCTATTGTGAGGTCCTGAGCCCCTGGGGATTACCATTATAAAGCCTTCTCTCTAAAATCAAAAGCAGTCTATAAGTGAATGTGTACAAATGAAATGGCCTCACAGGTGGGAAAAGGGTAAAATAAAGTGGTAAATGTTAGTGTAAGCCCCATGCAGGAAAGCACATTTATGGAGGTAAATGCTATCTTCTCTGGAGGGTGGAAATATGTGTGCACAGTTGCAACTGAGGTGCTCAGCTGTGATCTGGGGGTACTGGTTGATAGTAGGCTGAACATGAGCCAGCAGTGTGCCCAGGCGGCCAAGAAAGCCAATGGCATCCTGGACTGTATCAGGAACAGTGTGGCCAACAGGAGCAGGGAGGTCATTGTGCCCCTGGACTCAGGACTGGTTAGGCCACACCTTGAGTCCTGTGTCCAGTTCTGGGCCCCTCAGAGAGACTGTGTCCTCTTGTTCTGGTGCTGGTTGCCTGGCAGAAGAGACCAACCCCCACTTGCCTACAACCTCCCTTCAGGGAGTTGGAGACAGCAAGAAGGTCTCCCTTGAGCCTCCTCTTCTCCAGGCTAAGCAACCCCAGCTCCCTCAGCCTCTGCTCACAGGGCTGTGCTCCAAACCCCTCCCCAGCTTTGTTGCCCTTCTCTGGACACCTTCCAGCAACTCAGCATCTTTCCTGATGGGCCCAGAACTGGACACAGGACTCAAGGTGTGGCCTAACCAGTGCTGAGTCCAGGGGCACAATGACTTCCCTGCTCCTGCTGACCAATCTATTCCTGATCAAGGCCAGGATGCCATTGGCCTTCTTGGCCACCTGGGCACACTGCTGGTTCAATAGTTAATAACTCAATTAGTCAATAACTAATTACATAACTGATTATCATTTAAGTTCAAGATATGATTTTGTGCAATTCAGATTAGTTCTACTGAAGACCAGGTTCTTATGGCCAGATGGTGAATTTTCCAAGGTACCATGAAGCTTGTTCCATGCCACTACATCATCCTCTCTCTGCTCGTGACAGCAAAGTGAATCAACAGTGATTAATAAATTGAGTCATCTCCTTTCCTGTCCATATCAGGGCTGCATGCTCAGCTGGCAACACCATTATATGCTGAATGAAGTATGGTCATCAGTCTATTCCTTTTTCAGTCCTAAATTCCTTTACATGTTGCCCAGGAGCAGCCTAAGAGCTGCCCACTGTGGCTAAACAGGAAATTGTTTCCATCAGTCAATTCCCCACCCTGTGATGATGATTTGTACTGTAACTGCAGTGCATGACTCCTACTGCTAATTTAGCTTAAATATGAACATTTAACAACACAAAAGTCATTTGGCAACAGCAGTGTTAGGATGATATTTTGTCAGGAAATGGTACAAACTGTGAAGAACTTAATCTGAAAATAGGGTTGTGGAGTTGTAAAAATACAGCTAACATAAGCATGTGCTTGTCAAAAGCAGGATGACATATCGTGGATTGCACTGTAGTTTGTGTAATCATAGAATCAGAGAATCAGTAAGGCTGGAAAAGACCTCAGTGATCATCAAGTCCAACCTGCCACCCAACACCTCAGGACTAACTAAACCATGGCTTCAAGTGCCACATCCAATCCCCTCTTGAACACCTCCAGGGACAGTGACTCAACCACCTCCCTGGGCAGCACATTCCAATGACCAATCTCTCTTGCTGGGAAGAACTTTCTCTTCACCTCAAAGCTAAACTTCCCCTGGCACAGATTGAGACTGTGTCCTCTTGTTCTGGTGCTGGTTGCCTGGGAGAAGAGGCCAACCCCCACCTGGCTACAACCTCCCTTCAGGTAGTTGTAGTCAGCAAGAAGGTCTCCTCTGAGCCTCCTCTTCTCCAGGCTAAACAACCTGGTCAGGGGGGTTCTTGTGCTGTTTATTAATTGTAAATACCTGTAAATATTGTAAATAGTGTATGGGTTTGTACACATTCATTGCATTCATTGTAGATTATAATTTTGCTTTTAGCCTGGAGAGGAGGAGGCTCAGAGGGGACCATATGATAGTGTTGGATGATAGGTTGGACTCAATGATCTCAAAGGACTTTTCCAATCACGGTTATTCTATTCTAGTCTATTCTATTCTAGTCTAGTCTAGTCTAGTCTGTTCTGTTCTGTTCTGTTCTGTTCTATTCTATTCTAGTCTATTCTATTCTAATTGCTGTCTACAACTACCTGAATACCTCTTGGACACAGTCTCAAGCTGCACCAGGTGAGGTTCAGGCTGGATGTTAGGAAGAAGTTCTTCCCAGAAAGAGAGATTGGCCATTGGAATGTGCTGCCCAGGGAGGTGGTGGAGTCACCATCCCTGGAGATGTTCAGGAGAAGACTTGATAGGGTGCTTGGTTGCATGGTTTAGTTGATTAGATGGTGTTGGATGATAGGTTGGACTTGATGATATTCAAAGTCTTTTCCAATCTGGTTAACTCCATTTATTCTATTCTATTCTATTCTATTCTATTCTATTCTATTCTATTCTATTCTATTCTATTCTATTCTATTCTATTCTAAATACAGCTTTCAGTTGCTTTCAGATGAGCTGTTCTGGCAAAGTTAATATTGGGGAGGAATTTGCCAAGAAGGCCAATGGCATCCTGGCCTGCATCAGAAATAATAGTGTGGCCAGCAGGAGCAGGGAAGCCATTGTGCCCCTGGACTCAGCACTGGTTAGGCCACACCTTGAGTCCTGTGTCCAGTTCTGGGCTCCTCAGTTTAAGAAGGAGATTGAGACACTTGAATGTGTCCAGAGAAGGGCACTGAGGCTGGGGAGGGGTTTGGAGCACAGCCCTGTGAGGACAGGCTGAGGGAGCTGGGGTTGCTTAGCCTGGAGTAGGGGAGGCTCAGGGGAGACCTTCTTGCTCTCTACAGCTATGTGAAGGGAGGTTGTAGCCAGGTGGGGGTTGGTCTCTTCTCCCAGGCAACCAGCACCAGAACAAGAGGACACAGTCTCAAGCTGCACCAGGGGATGTTTAGGCTGGAGGTGTGTGGTAGGTTGAGAGTGGGCTTAGCTCTCCCTCCTCCACAGAGTATGAAACCACAACTAGCCATGTCGAAGAGCAAAAGCTATATATTTACAAGCATATATGGAAAGCAGGTTATATATAACAGAATATATACAGGTATTTACAATATATACACAGAAATACACAGCAAAGAGAAATAACACAACAAAAATCCCTCCCTGAGGGAGGAATCCCCTCCCTGAGGCAGGGTTCCCCTCCCTGTAACCCCCTCTCTCCCCCCCTTACCTCCCTTTTTCCCCAAAAAGGGGTTAGAGAGAAAGAAAGGCAAGTTACTAAGGAAAGAGTTGTTAGCAAGCTTCAAAAGCCCATGCAGGATTAGTGTTTGCTTATCTGAAGGCCAGCTCCAGCAGTTCACAGAGAGAGCAGGCAGGGAGAACAGGCTGAAAATCCAAACTTCCCCAACTCCCCAAACAAAACTGAACTGAAATAAAAAAAAAAATAAAATTCCAACTGCTTCACAATCTAAAGCTGCATTTTTGTCTATCAACCAATGAAATTAGTTTAGAATATCAGAATGTTTTGGATCTAGTACTGAAAACATTAGCCAGTGTCTCAGCACTGTTTGTCCTTAAAGGCACAGTGTCAAATGGTCACAAGGTGAGGAGAAAGTTCTTCCCAGCAAGAGAGATTGGCCATTGGAATGTGCTGCCCAGGGAGGTGGTGGAGTCACCATCCCTGGAGGTGTTTAGGAAGAGGCTGGATGAGGCACTTGGTGCCATGGTTTAGTTAGTCCTGAGGTGTTGGGTGCTAGGTTGGACTTGATGATTTTCGAGGTCTTTTCCAGCCTTATTGATTCTATGATTCCATGACACTGTAACAAGGAAGGTTGTCAGAGGTAACACCTTTAGTGATAAAGTTCCCTTCAGGGTAGAAAGAAGACCCCAAACACTACGAGAGATCTCTATTCAAGCATTGCTCTTTTAGTTTATAGAAGTAGAATATTCTGCAATCACAGATACATCCTTCCAGAGAAGGGGCCCAGGGATGTGAATCTAATGTAATGGGAGCTACAACATTTGGATAAAGTCGTGCAAGCCACCTCAGCTTCATGGAGCCTGCCTGCTTGTGGCCAGGATGACAGGTCTTCACTGCTGCAATTAGCATAAGGAAGCTTTCTGTGGCAGTCATCTTTAGATTTAGCTCCGTGGTGCTTAATGGTCACAGTAATCTCCCAGGGGCTGACAGCCAGAGAAGCATAAAGCAACCTACTGGCACTTGCAAGCAAGCCAGTGGAACAGATTAGCATGTAAAAATAATGGCTGCTTTGTTTTGTTCCTGAGCAATGGGAGCACATTTCTTCAGCTGCCCTCTTATTCACTGGGGTTTAGCCACAACTTTGCTTCCTTTCTTCTTTAAACAGGCAAACAAGTATTGAAGTGTTAAGCAAGGCTGACTCTCTCTATTTTAAGTCTTTGGCACTGCAACACCCACAAGCATCCAGGGCAGGGGAAAAGAAGGTGACTATTGTTAGCCAAAGCATAATAGTGGAATTCCCCAAACAGTGAGGGAGTTTGAGGTGGGAAGTTCCTTTTTTGATTACTTGAGGGCCCACATTCATTAGTCACAGTGGTGTCACCATTCCTTGCTTGAGTGGGTTTGCAGACAGTGCAAGATTGTGGTCTAGCTACAGGCTCCATGGTATAAGGACAGGGATTTTTGTGTGGGTTAAATGAAGGGAAGGGAAGGGAAGGGAAGGGAAGGGAAGGGAAGGGAAGGGAAGGGAAGGGAAGGGAAGGGAAGGGAAGGGAAGGGAAGGGAAGGGAAGGGAAGGGAAGGGAAGGGAAGGGAAGGGAAGGGAAGGGAAGGGAAGGGAAGGGAAGGGAAGGGAAGGGAAGGGAAGGGAAGGGAAGGGAAGGGAAGGGAAGGGAAGGGAAGGGAAGGGAAGGGAAGGGAAGGGAAGGGAATAGACCAGGTTGGAATAGGAGAGCAAAGGAGTAAGACAATTTGCATCTCAGGCAGTTAGCTGGCTCACAAGAAAACATTTTTAATTGAACAATATTAAAATATTGCCTTCAGATCAACAAGACTGAAAAAAAAATGCTTGGATACTTCCAAACCAAAGTTCTTCAGAACTTTTCCTCTCATGAAAAAAACTTTTGACACAGGAAAGTGTTTAAACAGGAAAAATTGCACATTATTGTAAATATTTTCCACCTCTAATTTCCAGACAACCAATCATTGCATCAGTTTTACAGAATACAGAATTAAACAGGTTGGAAAAGACCATCAAGATTGTCAAGTCCAACCTACCACCCAACACCATCTAATTAACTAAACCATGACGTCAAGTGCCCCATCCAGTCTCTTCCTAAACACCCCCAATGATGGTGACTCCACCACCTCCTTGGGCAGCACATCCCAAAGGCCAATCTCTCCTGCTGGGAAGAACTTCTTCCTAACATCCAGCCTAGACCTTCCCTGTGCAGCATAAGACTGTGTCCTCTTGTTCTGGTGCTGGTTGCCTGGCAGAACAGACCAACCCTCACCTGCCTACAACCTCCATTCAAGTAGTTGTAGAAAGCAAGAAGGTCTCCCCTGAGCCTCCTCTTCTCCAGGCTAAGCAACCCCAGCTCCCTCAGCCTCTCCTCACAGGGCTGTGCTCCAGACCCCTCCCCAGCTTTGTTGCCCTTCTCTGGACACCTTCCAGTAACTCAACATCTCTCCTAAGCTGAGGGGCCCAGAACTAGACACAGGACTCAAGGTGTGGTCTAACCAGTGCTGGACAGTGAGGCAGCACTGATTTGTTTGAGAGAACCACCCACAAGCCCCAGCAAGCATTGTGTTCCCATGCCAGAGAGCACTGTGCAGAGTGCAGCCTGCAAAACAGGCATCTTTTCACTACTGAGAGTCACTGAGATAGTTCATGCACTCTCCAGCTTACCTTTCGTGGGAGCTTGATTCTCCATTAACTTTGCATTAGTGGGAACATTATTGGTTTCAGAGAATTCAGTCAGGAAAAAGAACTTTTTTGCTTTTACAAAGTCTTCCTTTATTTGTCTTGGATTATGCTCTTTTCTTGGTTCACCTATCAGCAGCACAAGGTAATTCAGACCGGATGCACCAGTTCAGCAGCCTGATGTTTAAGCACATAGAGGGAAAAGCCATTCAGTGAGCAGCCCTTGACTCAGGGCTCGGACAGGCTGACAGGCCTGACAGGCTGGCAGGGCCCAGGGGTTTTGGCTCTTCCAAAACAACACAAGACTCATCTCCTGTCAGGCATTCTGGTGGATGCCCTAGCTACTTTCAGAGGAAAGCTGTTGAGTTGCTGGAAGGTGTCCAGAGAAGGGCAACTAAGCTGGGGAGGGGTTTGGAGCACAGCCCTGTGAGGAGAGGCTGAGGGAGCTGGGGTTGCTTAGCCTGCAGAAGAGGAGGCTCAGAGGAGACCTTCTTGCTCTCTACAACTCCCTGAAGGGAGGTTGTAGCCAGGTGGGGGTTGGACTCTTCTCCCAGGCACCCAGCACCAGAACAAGAGGACACAGTCTCAAGCTGCACCAGGGGAGGATTAGGATCAAGGTGAGGAGAATGTTCTTCCCAGAAAGAGAGATTGGCCATTGGAATGTGCTGCCCAGGGAGGTGGTGGAGTCACCATCACTGGAGGTGTTTAGGAAGAGACTGGATGAGGCACTTGATGCCATGGTTTAGTTGATCAGATGATGTTGGGTGATAGGTTGGACTCAATGATGTTGAAGGTATTTTCCAACCTGGTTAATTCTATTCTATTCTATTCTATTCTATTCTATTCTATTCTATTCTATTCTATTCTATTCTATTCTATTCTATTCCATTCCATTCCATTCCATTCCATTCCATTCCATTCCATTCCATTCCATTCTATTCTACATTGGTTCCCAGATGTACATACACAGCAGGAGAAACTACTACACAGCTGTGTTACAGGTCCCATGTACTCACTGGAGCACTGGGCCTATTGTCACCCTATATCTGCCATTATGCCTCAGGGAATGATGTCTGCCTGGAGGACTCCCCTGAGTGTCTCCCAAACATCCCATGAGCACCCCAAAGGTGTTCATGAATCCTCCCTGCCCTTGCTACAGTAGCACTGGCAATCTTCATAAGATCTTTCATTGATGGTACTGCACAAGGTCATGTGCAAGAGAACTGTAAGGCTACATATTGTGCGAGTAGTCATCCCCAGGAGGGATATGCACGCTGTGGGTAGTAACCTGCTCCAGTCCTAGTCCTGTACCTACATACATAGAATTGTTAGGGTTGGAAGGGACCTCAAGGATCCTCTAGTTCCAAGCCCCCTGCCATGGGCAGGGACACCTCACACTAGATCAGGCTGGCCAGAGCCTCATCCAGCCTGGCCTTAGAAACCTCCAGGGATGAGGCTTCCACCACCTCCCTGGGCAATCTCTTCCAGTGCCTCACCACCCTCATAGGGAAGAACTTCTTCCTAACATCAAATCTGAACCTACTCATTTCTAGGTTTTTTTCCATTCCCCCTAGTTCTATCACTCCCTGAGATCCTGAGAAGTCCCTCCCCAGCTTTCTTGTAGCCCCTTTAAGATACTGGAAGGCCACATTTAGGTCTCCTCGGAGCCTTCTCTTCTCCAGACTGAACAGCCCCAACTCCCTCAGTCTGTCCTCATAGGAGAGCAGCTCCAGCCCTCTGCTCATCCTCGTGGCCCTTCTCTGGACATGTTCCAGCACCTCTAGATCCTTCCTGTACTAGGGGCTCCAGAACTGGACACAGTACATCTTTCTTGCAGTGGGTCATGCCAGCATGCCTCTCAGGACTTTGACCTATAATCAAAGCAGACCAGTGGCTAAGTGAGTTTTAATGCTGTGCAAGAGGGTGATCTCTGCATTAGTTAAGCAACTCTGTGTGCATCACTGGAAGCTGCAGTGTCCTAGATTGTATTGGCAGACATTATAAACAAGCTGTGGTTGGAAGGAAGGCAATAACTTTTACCACTCAACACTTTAATACACTTAATGGTAATGACTGTTCCCTCATTCCTGCCTCTCATCAACAGCTTTCAAGGAAGCATCATTAAGAAGGCATATTCCAATATAAGAGAGACATCAGGCTCATCTCATTTAAAAGAGATATTTCAATAAAGTTAATTTAACATGCAGAACAGAGGCACCCTCAGGGATTTTCCTGCTTGCCCCACATGTCTCTGATGCCTCTGATGTCTCTGAGCCCCTCAATTTAAGAAGGACCTTGAGATACTTGAACGTGTCCAGAGAAGGGCAACGAGGATGAGGAGAGGCCTTGAGCACAGCCCTGTGAGGAGAGGCTGAGGGAGCTGGGGTTGCTTAGCCTGGAGAAGAGGAGGCTCAGGGGAGACCTTCTTGCTCTCTACAACTACCTGAATGGAGATTGTAGCCAGGTGGGGGTTGGTCTCTTCTCCCAGGCAACCAGCACCAGAACAAGACGACACAGTCTCAAGCTGCACCAGGGGAAGTTTAGGCTCAAAGTGAGGAGAAAGTTCTTCACTGAGAGAGTTGTTGGCCATTGGAATGTGCTGCCCAGGGTGGTGGTGGAGTCACCATCCCTGGAGGTGTTCAAGAGGGGATTGGACATGGCACTTGGTGCCATGGTCTAGTAGTCATGAGGACTTGGTTGGACTTGATGATCTTTAAGGTCATTTCCAACCTTCTTGATTCTATGATTCTATGATTCTATGCTCATCTCCATCTCATGTTTATACAATACTGGTGTGCAAGGTAAGGAGATGCCCAGTGGGTGTGGATTTTCCTAAAAGTCAACAACATGGTTTAGCTGATTAGATGGTGTTGGATGATCTTGAAGGTCTCTTCCAACCTGATCTATTCCATTCCATTCCATTCCATTCCATTCCATTCCATTCCATTCCATTCCATTCCATTCCATTCCATTCCATTCTATTCTACTCTACTCTACTCTATTCTATTCTAACATAAGTCAGTCTTTTAATAAGAGCCACAAAACAGTAGAGTTCAGAGTGTGGGAGGCTATAAATTGCACTACATAAAGTGATCGGGTTTGAGACTGGTACTCCAAGTTACAGCACTTGCATCTCTGGTTGAAAGTGATAGAAAACTTGATGTTAAAATTGAGCAGAATGGAATGGAATGGGATGGAATGGGGTAGAATAGAATAGAATAGAATAGAATAGAATAGAATAGAATAGAATAGAATAGAATAGAATAGAATAGAATTAACCAAGTTGGAAGAGACCTTCAAGATCATTGCATCCAAACTATCACCCAACACCACCTAATCAACTAAACCATGGCACCAATCGCCTCATCCTGTCTCCTCTTAAAGACCTCCAGTGATGGTGACTCCACCACCTCCCTGGGCAGCACATTCCAATGGCCAACCACTCTCTCTATGAAGAATTTCTTCCTAACATCCAGCCTAAACCTCCCCTGGCACAGCTTGAGACTGTGTCCTCTTGTTCTGGTGCTGGTTGCCTGGGAGAAGAGACCCACCCCCACCTGGCTACAACCTCCCTTCAGGTAGCTTTAGGGAGCAATAAGGTCGGCACTGAGCCTCCTCTTCTCCAGGCTTGGATTGTGGGTGGTCTCATGGATGAGTGGGAAGAAAAGGAAAGCAAAAATGTTTACAGAAATAGCAAACCCCAACGGAAAAAAAAAAGTTTAGCTTTCAGTAGTATTCCACTTATTTCCTTAAGTGATTCAGTGCTTTAAATAAATAGTTTTGATTGCCTTAAGTGTTCTGAAGAAAAACATTTGGATTTGAGTGATAGAGCACAGATAAAGCAGTGTCTATTAAGCTAGCTAAATAATAACAGAGTCTCTTTCAAATCAAATTACGGTTTCTGTGGTATCCCCAGGACCTTCAAAGCAGATTTTTACAGGCTTTGATGAGTGTAGCTGCTCACAAACTGCATCTAAGAAAGGATCACAGGATCACAGTATCAGCAAGGTTGGAAGAGACCTCAAAGATCATCAAGTCCAACCTGTCTCCACAGACCTCATGACTAGACCATGGCACCAAGTGCCACATCCAATCCCCTCTTGAACACCTCCAGGGATGGTGACTCCACCACCTCCCTGGGCAGCACATTCCAATGACGAACGACTCGCTCAGTGAAGAACTTTCTCCTCACCTCCAGCCTAAACCTCCCCTGGCACAGCTTGAGATTGTGTCCTCTTGTTCTGGTGCTGGTTGCCTGGGAGAAGAGACCAACCCCTTCCTGGCTACAACCACCTTTCAGGATGCCACAGTTTCTCTGAAATGTCTCAAATTACAATAAAATTATTCTACAAGAAATGGCCAATGGCATCCTGGCCTGCACAAGGAATAGTGTGGCCAGCAGGAGCAGGGAAGTCATTGTGCCCCTGGACTCAGCACTGGTTAGGCCACACCTTGAGTCCTGTGTCCAGTTCTGGGCCCCTCAGCTTAGGAAGGACATTGAGAGACTTGAATGTGTCCAGAGAAGGGCAATGAGGCTGGGGAGAGGCCTTGAGCACAGCCCTGTGAGGAGAGGCTGAGGGAGCTGGGGTTGTTTAGCCTGCAGAAGAGGAGGCTCAGGGGAGACCTTCTTGCTGTCTACAACTACCTGAAGGGAGGTTGTAGCCAGGTGGAGGCTGGTCTGTTCTGCCAGGCAACCAGCACCAGAACAAGAGGACACAGTCTCAAGCTGCACCAGGGGAAGGTGTAGGCTGGATGTTAGGAAGAAATTCTTCTCAGAGAGTGATTGGCCATTGGAATGTGCTGCCCAGGGAGGTGAATCTGGAGGTGTTCAAGGAGGGACTGGACGTGGCACTTGAAGCCATGGTTTAGTTAGTCCTGAGGTGTTGGGTGCTAGGTTGGACTTGATGATCTCTGAGGTCTTTTCCAACCTTACTGATCCTATGAGTTCCTGCATGCATCCATTCAAGCTGTTCTAATCAGTTAAATGACAAAATCTGATAGCAAAAACCTTAGGGATAACTGCCTAGGGGTAATCTTAGTGATAGCATGCATTCAATTACACTACATTACAGTCATACCAATGCTAATTCATGCATTGCATGGTGTTTTCTGTTTTGATGTTTACAGGCTGTAACTCACCAAGCTGGAAAATGTGCTATCCCAGGAACAAGAGAGGGAAAGCATAACCACAGCTACCTGCCTGCTTTGAGAGACAGCTGCAATAAAATAGCTGCTATGTTTATTTTTTAAGATCACCACTGTGGTGGTTTCAGCCTTAACTGGGGCTTATAAGCTCAGATGGGGACAAGCCTGAGAATCCTTCCCCCCCTGTTTCCCTCCTCCTCTTTCCCAATAGAGAGAGAAAAAAAGGGAGGGGAGCAAATCCACCAGGAAATAATTTGGGTTTGGCTTGGAAGTCGAGAGGCAAAGAACTTTCCTTTAAAGAGTGTATAAATATATATATATATATTTATGTAACAGTGGCAGGCAGGGTTCACAAGGGTGAGGAACAAGGAAAAGGAAAACAAAAATATGAGATACAGAACCAGTCCTTTGCAAAGGGTGGAAGCAGCAGGGAGAGAGAGAGAACAATAGCTGCAATGTCCTCCCCCTTTCCCCCCTTCTGGACAAGGAGGTGGGGAAGTGACACAGACCAAGTCAGATTCCCAGGGGAGGGAACACCCTCCAGGGAGGGCAAAACAACCCCTCTCACAAGCCCTCCCCCTGCCCCATTGTTTTAACTCCAGGATGGGTGTAGCCCACCACAATCACTTCAGGGCAGCAGTCCATAGAATCATAGAGTCCTGGAATCAGTTAGGTTGGAAAAGACCTTCAACATCATCAGGTCCAACCTAGCACCCAGCACCTCAGGACTAACTAAACCATGGCTCCAAGTGCCACATCCAATCCCCCTTGAACACCTCTAGGGATGGTGACTCCACCAATGGCCAATCTCTCTTACTGGGAAGAACTTTCTCCTCACCTCTAGCCTAAACCTCCCCTGGCACAGCTTGAGATTGTGTCCTCTTGTTCTGGTGCTGATTGCCAGTGAGAAGAGACCAACCTCTGCCTGTCTACAACCTCCCTTAAGATAGTTGTAGACAACAAGAAGGTCTCCCCTGAGCCTCCTCTTCTCCAGGCTAAGCAACCCCAGCTCCCTCAGCCTCTCCTCACAGGGCTGTGCTCCAGACCTCTCCCCAGCCTCATTGTCCTTCTCTGGACATATTCAAATGTCTCAATATCCTTCCTAAACTGAAGGGCTCAGACCTGGACACAGGACTCAAGGTGTGGCCTAACCAGTGATGAGCACAGGGGCACAATGACTTCCCTGCTCCTGCTGGCCACACTATTTCTGACTCAGGTCAGGATGCCATTGGCCCTCTTGGCCACCTGGGCACACTACAACTGGGCACAGTTGTTGGGTTCTGCTGTATTTAAAGAGCAAGAAAGGCATGCAGAGAAAAAAAATACTTGCAGTATTAACTCCAGCTGCTCTGGCATGTCCCCTCAGACCTTTGGTAGCCTCTGCCATGCACTGGTGAACCCATGAGCTGCTGGGAAGATGGAAAGCACAAACATATTTGGGTTTCTCCCTGCCACTGCGTAGTGCTGCTAAACCAGCAGAGGTGACCCACCTCTTCAGATTCAATATTGATTTTGTTTTCCTTTTAAATGCCTCTCCATCCATCAATGTCCAAACAGAAATGTGGCAATATC
This sequence comes from Dryobates pubescens, assembly GCF_014839835.1. Taxonomy (NCBI): domain Eukaryota; kingdom Metazoa; phylum Chordata; class Aves; order Piciformes; family Picidae; genus Dryobates; species Dryobates pubescens. The sequence goes on along the minus strand of NC_071618.1, from coordinate 42,557,206 downwards.
CTCATGGATTCAGCTTACTCTCACTTTTCTGCTTATGTGCTACTAGAAAAATAAGGGGGGGTGGGAAAAGAAGGCACAGACAGATCAGGGCCTGGAACACATCTTTGATAAAAGTAATGGAAGTGATTAGAGGAAGGGAAAGAAGGGAAGGATGGAATGAACCCACCTTCTTCTGCAGTGTCTTATCACCTGATGAAAGGATAAGAGAGCCTTTAACACACATGCAAGATGCTCCACAGATGATGCTGGCTTGGCAGAAAGTTCCCACAATACCACCTTTGCAATATAGTGCATACTTTTGCTCACCCCATTAAAAAGAAGCTATTTTGCTGGATAAGGGATGAGGTGATAGAGGGTCGAGATGATGACCAGTGTTAATTGAGATTTAACACATCTAAGTGCCAGGTTCTACACACTGGCCACAGCTACCCCAGGCAGTGCTACAGGCTGGGGTCAGAGTGGCTGGAGAGCAGCCAGGCAGAAAGGGACCTGGGGGTACTGGTTGACAGCTGGCTGAAGGTGAGCCAGCAGTGTGCCCAGGTGGCCAGGAAGGCCAATGGCATCCTGGCCTGCATCAGGAACAGTGTGGCCAGCAGGAGCAGGGAAGTCATTGTGCCCCTGGACTCAGCACTGGTTAGACCACACCTTGAGTCCTGTGTCCAGTTCTGGGCCCCTCAATTTAAGAAGGACATTGAGACACTTGAATGTGTCCAGAGAAGGGCAACAAAGCTGGGGAGGGGTTTGGAGCACAGCCCTGTGAGGAGAGGCTGAGGGAGCTGGGATTGCTTAGCCTGGAGAAGAAGAGGCTCAGGGGAGACCTTCTTGCTCTCTACAACTACCTGAAGGGAGGTTGTAGCCAGGTGGGGATTGGTCTCTTCTCCCAGGCAACCAGCACCAGAACAAGAGCACACAGTCTCAAGCTGTGCCAGGGGAGGTTTAGGCTGGATGTTAGGAAGAAGTTCTTCATAGCAAGAGAGATTGGCCATTGGAATGTGCTGCCCAGGGAGGTGGTGGAGTCACCGTCCCTGGAGGTGTTAAGGAAGAGACTGGCTGAGGCACTTGGTGCCATGGTTTAGTTGATTAGATGGTGTTGGGTGCTAGGTTGGACTTGATGGTCTCAAAGTTCTTTTCCAGCCTGGTGAATTCTATTCTAATTGTAGGAAGCAATTGCATCTTTAAGCAATCAACTGAGGAAAATCAAGTGGGAAGTGCTCAGTACTGTTTGGCAGGTTAAATTGAGGACAAAAATCCTGGAAGGGATTCTAGTACTAATGTTGGAACACAGACCTTTATGTCTTGGGATATGGGCTGATGTGCATCTGACTGAAATACAATTTTACCTGGAGAGGAAGTGGCCAATTTGTAACTGAGCTGATCAGAACACAGCACAATATTGTTTCAGAACAAGGCAACCTGCCAGCTTCTTCCTAGCAGAGCTGAAATGAAAATACCTGAAGCCAAACATGTTTTAGTAAGTCAAATGCCTGCAGAGGCCTCTGGTGATATGAAAGCTATTGTCAGGTATATAAATAGTTAATATTTACAGCTGAGATAAAGAGATGAAGGAGAACCTGTCCCTTCTGGTTTAACTGAAGTAAAGCACAGCTTTTTAGAGACGTTTCTTTGGGTAAGGCTGCAGAATTCCTCCTTAAAGCACCAGGGGCCATTCATTGCTGCAGCACAGAAGCTTAATGGACACTTCCCAGCAGTTTTGCCTCTAGTGGGAAATTAAGTTTCCCCAGAATCAACTTTTCTCCCAGTCAAAATTAATTTTGCCCGAAGCTTTCAGCCTTCCTCTGGGAAAATCAAACCAAAATATTTCCTTTGCTGCACAGGCTTGACTCAAACAAACTGGTTCAGCTTATTTTGTAAGTGGAACAAGAATATTTTACTTCTGCTCATTTCAACTTGAAACCACCTCTGGGCTTGATCCTAGAACCACAAGAAGAGGACACAGTCTCAGGCTGTGGCAGCGGAGGTTTAGGCTGGAGGTTAGGAGGAAGTTCTACACAGAGAGAGTGACTGCCCATTGGAATGGGCTGCCTGAGGAGGTGGTGGAGTCACCATCACTGGAGGTGTTCATGAGGAGACTGGATGGGGTGCTTGGTGCCATGGTTTAGTTGATTAGATGGTGTTGGGTGATAGGTTGGATGCTATGCTATGCTATGCTATTCCACTCCATTCCATTCCATTCCACTCCATTCCATTCCACTCCACTCCACTCCACTCCATTCCATTCCATTCCATTCCATTCCATTCTATGGTTGGAGAGGAGGACATCCAACAAATAACTGGGAATACTGTGCTTCTTTCCAAATCTCATGGATGAATGCTCTGGTATACATTTGCTTAGTGCAGAAGGCTTACAATATATATATGCTTAGAAATTACAGTTAAATTTAGTTATTCCAGCTTTCCCTTCAGCCTCAATGTCTAATATCCTTTTTTTTTTCTCATTTAAAAGCAGTCCAGACAAAATCAATACAGATTGCCAGTTTCACAGCAGAGGCTGCCACAACAATGCACCCGTTGCTCACCACACAATCTCAGTTATCAGGACCTGCAACCCATGGGAAGACACAGGGTGCTGGGGTCCCAACAGAATAGAATGGAATGGAATGGAATGGAATGGAATGGAATGGAATGGAATAGAATAGAGTGGAATGGAATGGAATGGAATGGAATGGAATGGAATGGAATGGAATGGAATGGAATGGAATGGAATGGAATGGAATGGAATGGAATGGAATGGAATAGCATAGCATAGCATAGCATGGACTTAACCAGGTTAGAAAGGACCTTCAAGTTCAAGTCCAACCTATCACCCAACACCATCTAATCAACTAAACCATGGCACTAAGTGCCCCATCCAGTCTCTTCTTAAACACCTCCAGTGATGGTGACTCCACCACCTCCCTGGGCAGCACATTCCAATGGCCAATCTCTCTTTCTGGGAAGAATTTCTTCCTAACATCCAGCCTATACCACGCCTGGCACAGCTTGAGAATGTGTCCTCTTGTTCTGGTGCTGGTTGCCTGGGAGAAGAGACTAACCCCCACCTGGCTACAACATCCCTTCAGGGAGCTGTAGACAGCAAGAAGGTCTCCCCTGAGACCTTTAGCCTGGAGAAGAGGAGACTCAGGGGTGACCTTATCGCTCTCTACCACTACCTGAAGGGAGGTGGTAGTCAGGCAGAGGTTGGTCTCTTCTCCCAGGCAGCCAGCACCAGAACAAGAGGACACAGTCTCAGGCTGCACCAGGGGAGGTTTAGGCTGGATGTTAGGAGGAAGTTTTACACAGAGAGAGTGATTGCCCATTGGAATGGGCTGCCCGAGGAGGTGGTGGAGTCACCATCACTGGGGGTGTTCAGGAGGAGACTGGATGAGGCACTTGGTGCTGTGGTTTAGTTGCTTAGGTGGTGTTGGGTGATACGTTGGACACAATGATCTTGAAGGTCTCTTCCAACCTGGTTTGTTCTATTCTGAGCCTCTTCTTCTGCAGGCTAAGCAACCCCAGCTCCCTCAGCCTCTCCTCACAGGGCTGTGCTCCAAACCTCTCCCCAGCCTCGTTGCCCTTCTCTGGACATGTTCCAAAACAGCCAACAGCCAACTTGCTTGGGATCATGATCTGTGGACAGCAAGGTTGAAGGGCACTGCCTCTGTGTGGACTTTGGAAATGTCATGTCAACCTCCTGTCACCTCTCTTCAACAGCTTGGATCAAGAAGATCAGGAGACCCAGAATGAGCTTGTCAGCGCGGTGTGTGCTAAAAGGAAAGCAGCAAGGTTTAGTCATTTTTCTGGTTAGTAATAACTAGGTTGTGATTCATGTCTCTAGGCAGCACTGTATTAACAGCCCCTGACAGATGTAGTGATACCAAACAGCAGTATTCCTGACCACTACAGCAATCACTCACATTCCACTTACCTCATTTTTGGGTGTCAGGGTGAATGATTAACCTCTGCAGCTGATACATCTACTGATTACTCAATCCACTCAAAGCACCAAGGAGAGCAGTGACAAACCCAGAAACCAGAGATTTTTATGCATGAAATAATCTTGACAACACCAAATTCGAGTTAGGAAACCAGGATTATTTTTTTTTTCACTTCTCCTCTTTCAGATGAAATTGTTGGAAAGCAGCATTTCTAGGAAGCAGCTCTGTGCACCATGCCAAGCACAGAAATCCTGCCCAAGAAGGCAGATTAATGTCCTACAACATTTCCAAGCGAGGGAACAGAGGAGGGGCTTTCATGAAGGCAATATGTTGGTGCTTCCCAGAAATTAAATAGCTATATGTAGGCTGTTCCTCTGCCAGCTCTGTTCCTAAAGAACGCTTTATGTCTAATGCAGACCACATTATCACCATTTTAAGCTACAAATTCACTTAATTTACATAGAGTGGGACAGACTGCAGCTGTCTGTTTTGAGTGCAGACGTGCTGCCTGGGATTGTAGGTCGCAGCCTGTGAGGCTCTGCTGCTATCACAGTGCAAGATTGTTTGTGTGAACCTGGAAGATCATGGGACCTACAGACTGCCAGTGCTACTCACCTTTAGAAAGTGCCAGGTGCTGCACTTTGGTCACAGCAACCCCATGCAGCGCTACAGGCTGGGGTGGGAGTGGCTGGAGAGCGGCCAGGCAGAAAGGGACTTGGGGGTACTGGTTACCAGGAGGCTGAACATGAGCCAGCAATGTGCCCAGGGGGCCAAGAAGGCCAATGGCATCCTGGCCTGGATCAGGAACGGTGTGGCCAGCAGGAGCAGGGAAGTTATTCTGTCCCTGGACTCAGCACTGGTTAGGCCACACCTTGAATACTGTGTCCAGGTCTGGGCTCCTCAATTTAAGAAGGACATTGAGGCACTAGAACATGTCCAGAGAAGGGCAACGAGGCTGGAGAGAGGCCCTGTGAGAAGAGGCTGAGGGAGCTGGGGTTGCTTAGCCTGGAGAAGAGGAGGCTCAGGGGAGACCTTCTTGCTCTCTACAACTCCCTGAAGGGAGGTTGTAGCCAGGTGGAGGTTGGTCTCTTCTCCCAGGCACCCAGCACCAGAACAAGAGGACACAGTCTCAAGCTGCACCAGGGGAGGTTTAGGCTGGAGGTGAGGATAAAGTTCTTGCCAGAAAGAGAGATTGGCCATTGGAATGTGCTGCCCAGGGAGGTGGTGGAGTCACTGTGCCTGAAGATGTTCAAGGAGGGACTGGATGTGGCACTTGAAGCCATGGTTTAGTTAGTCCTGAGGTGTTGCATAATTGGTTGGACTTGATGATCTCTGAGGACTTTTCCAACCTCATTGATTCTTAGGCTTGATATTAGGAAGTTCTTCATAGAGTGATTGGCCATTGGAATGTGCTGCCCAGGGAGGTGGTGGAGTCACCGTCACTGGAGGTGTTTAGGAAGAGACTGGATGGGGTGCTTGGTGCCATGGTTTAGTTGATTAGATGGTGTTGGGTGATAAGTTGGACTTGATGATCTCAAAGGTCTTTTCCAACCTGGTTAATTCTGTTCTATTCTCTTCGACCCATGCTTCATGTGAAAACCTAAAAAGACATTTTGTCTGCCTGTGCCTCAGTTTCCTGTATGTCAAATAGTTTTCTGAGGGGACAAAGTAGTGTTTAGAAGCAATCAGAATTTGTGGTGATGTGCCTACAGCAAGACCAAAGGAAATGGTCCAGTGCTTATCTGAGAAATATATCTGCAAAGGCATTACGACGAAGCAACGTTCATCCTGTTTGCACTTAACCTTTTATGTTACTGATATCCAGAGTAGAGCTGTGGTCTTGAGTCATTGGAGCAGAGGAAGGAGGAAATACCTGATTGAAAGCCATGCTGCAGCAGTGAAAGGGAGATGAAGCTACTCTGTAGGGAACAGGAAGGTCCTTTAGATGTCTGCCTCAGGTCTATGTGGAGCTGCAGGTGTGAAATCAAGATTCATGATCCTTTTACACACAGTCTATTTCTTAGGATAGTCATTCAGGAAATTAGAAGACTAGGTCCTAACCCTCCATCCCATCCTTGGAGTGGAAGAAATGTGCACAGCTCTGCTCAGTGAAACTGAGCTTTACTGGCAGCTACAGCCTCTGACCCACAGTTCGGGTATTCACCACCATCCATGTGTGTTCCCTCAGAGTCATTGGAGCCCAAAAAGGAGCCATCTAAGACAGTAACAGGACACCTAGGTTCCTCACAAAGAATTTTATATAACCTAAGGCAAAGGGGTTCTGTGCACTTTAGAATAGAACAGAATTAACCAGGTTGGAAAAGACCTCAGAGATCATCGAGTCCAACCTAGCACCCAACACCATCTAATCAACTAACCCATGGCACCAAGTGCCTCAGCCAGTCTCTTCCTTAACACCTCCAGGGATGGTGACTCCACCACCTCCCTGGGCAGCACATTCCAATGGCCAATCTCTCTTTCTGGGAAGAACTCCTTCCTAACATCTAGCCTAAACCTCCCCTGGCACAGCTTGAGACTGTGTCCTCTTGTTCTGGTGCTGGTTGCCTGGGAGAAGAGACCAACCCCCACCTGGCTACAACCTCCCTTCAGGTAGTTGTAGACAGCAAGAAGGTCTCCTCTGAGCCTTCTCTTCTCCAGGCTAAGCAACCCCAGCTCCCTCAGCCTCTCCTCATAGGGCTTGTGCTTGAGACCTCTCCCCAGCCTCGTTGCCCTTCTCTGGACATTTTCAAGTGTGGCAATGTCCTTCTTAAACTGAGGGGCCCAGAACTGGACACAGTACTCAAGATCTGGCCTTAAGCTGTGACTGGGTAGGTTTAGAGTGGACATTAGGAAAAACTACCCTTCAGGTAGTTGGAGACAGCAAGAAGGTCTTCCCTGAGCCTCCTCTCCTCAGGCTAAGCAACCGCAGCTCCCTCAGCTTCTCCTCTTAGGTCTGTGCTCCAGACCCCTCCCCAGCTTCGTTGCCCTTCTCTGGACACCTTCCAGCATCTCAATATCTTTCCTAATCAGAGGGGCCCAGAACTGGACACAGCACTCAAGGTGTGGCCTAAGCAGTGCTGAATCCAGGGGCAGAATGACCTCCCTGAGGTCACAGCACAGCAGCCATGCTCAACAGAAGTGGAGCCCAAGCTCTGCAGAAGATCTACACTCACTTGTTGAGGGCATCTTTATGGCGATGGATGATGAACCTTCTGGAGCACAGGTGCCAAGTTCACTTGGTGGACACAGTAACTCATTAAAGGAGAGAGGCAAAGGGCCTCTTCTGGCTCCTGGACAGGACTGCCAAGGCTGGAATACTTCTTGATAAATTTAGCATTATCAGTTTGTTTTGGCTAATAATGTTCTGGCCTCATCTATGGGATTGGAAAATGTAAGCATTGGGCCTCTTCTGGCTCCTGGACAGGACTGGCAGGGCTGGAATACTTCTTGATAAATTTAGCACTATCAGTTTCTTTTGCCTAATAATATTCTGACCTTATCCATGGGATTGGAACATTTAAGCATTGGGATGACTCGTCCAACTCCCACTCGGGCAGCAGTGGGATCTACTGCCTGGCCATTCTGTCCTGCTCTCACAGATATTAATCTGGGCTCATCTGGGAGCAAAACTGGCTGCAAAGGCACCTTTCTGTGAAAGGATTTCTGTAACAGTGCCTCAGTGATCTGGATGGGCTTTGGCAAGTTCTCTGAGACTCACTTTGATAAGGCTTTGACCTGAAGAGATTAGCTGAGCTGGGGTAGCGCTCCATGTGTTCACAGCCACCGAGTTCTGCAGCAGAGTTAGCAGTGCTGTGTGTGGAGCTGAGCTACAGGAGCACATTGCAGCTCCCGGGGCTCCTGGGCTGCCAGGATCCACCGGTGCCCAGCAACACATCTCTCTGTGCTCTCACTATAAACTGCCTGAGCCTGCCTGTATTAAGCCATTGCCCTCTGCATGAAGGAAACCTGCAAGGTATTTAAGGATGGGTGGTGGAGCAACAGACCCACTCAGATGAAATGTTGGCAACCCTAAATCTCAGAACACCAGGGAGTAAGTTTCATGTTGTGTGGCAAATTGAAGAGTTGGTTACTTTCTTCATTTGTGCCCTGGCAGCAGAGGTACAAGGCAGAAACAATGGAAGGTCCTTTTGTTTCCTCCTCTACTGTGTACTGGTTTGTTTTCCTTAACTGCTTCACTCGGGACACTCGCTTAGGACAGGATGCTGGGGTTAATTGCTGCACTCACCTCCTGACAAACGGGCACGACATCAGAGTCACTCCAAGTCTTTTATACGTACCTATTGCCCTATTGCCAGCGTGATTCCTGCGTGAGCACAGACCCGGTGTTAAAGCTGAAGGGAATGGAACGTTACTCCTTCCTTTGAAAGGCTGTCATCATTTCCCCTCTACATGGAAAAAGCTTCACACATTTTTCATTAGTAGCTACCATTGCAAGCCTTAGATTTTGTCTCTTTTCAGCCTGCATCCTGTAAAACGCTGCAATTGCATGCAGCTGTGTTCATAAGCCACCCCCTGTGAGCACCGAAGGAAGCACCCAAGCAGAGGACCTCCAAAGTACACAGTGCCAATGCTGCTGGTTTACTAAGACGACCCTCTTTGGTCTGCCTTCCCCTGCCCTCCTCTGCTGTTGCTACCTTGCCGCTTCTGACATCCAGGGAAGTGGGAGGTCTGACAAACCGAGCAAGGCAGTGAGCAAGAAATTCCGTTCCTGGTGAAATCAGTAATTCCTCTGTGCAGACTGCTGTCGTGTCTCTGTCTGTCTGTCTCTGTGTGTGTGTTTTCTTTCGTGCCACTCCGAGAAGGGCTCCGATATTGTTGCTACTTTAAATATAGCTGGCCCTGGGGCGGGGAAATGCACAAGGAAAGAGTCGACAAGCAGCCTGTCTCTCAGAAGAAAAGAGCAAGCCTCACAGCACAGGGACTGGCTTCACTCAAGTGTGCAGTTCAGAAGTAAAAGAAACCATAAAGAAACCAACCCCAAACTATTGGAAATACCGCCGTTTTGGAGAAGGCTGAAGAAAAAGGACACAGAACTGGCTAAACACAGTGAAGAACGTGGAAAATCAGGGCAAAAAAGCACACCTCTTTGCAGTTTGAAAGCAAGCTCTGAGGTACGACGTAAGTCTTCCTTAAATCGTTTGGGTTTTTTAATTGTTTGGTGGTTTGATTTCCATCCTGCAGCCAGGCTGGGCCAGAAGTTGCAACTGGCTCCCCAAAGCAGTGTGATTTCTGGTAAGAGGCTGAAAACTCTACTGAAATGCCAGCGAATTCAGAGTCTCTCAGCCATCTTCTGGAAGATGAACTATAAATAAGGAGAGCATACCTAATTATTTCAAAAGAAAGACGCTGGATGGAATCTTTAATCAACTTTCTTAATGGGGAAGCAAGAGCTCTGCTGTTTGGTATGGCAAGCTATTTTAATACTGCTGGGTTTAAAATTGTGTGATCACAGTTACCAATAGCAATAAGATGTAGCTCCAGAGGGCAGTCCTAGTGGTTGCAAAAGTTTGGGGTGATTTTCCCTCTTTCATTGCTCCAACCTTTTTGCTCTCTCAAGCCTCGAGTCCACGTTCTCTATCCTACAGCTTGGTTTTGCTTTTCAGCTGGATTTTCAATGTATGCCAACACTGGACTTCCTATGGCACTGGAAAGGAAACATTTCAGCTTTTGGAGTAATCCTGGCATGGTTTGCTTTTTCTACATCACACTAGTGGCAAAAATACAGGCAACTGAAGATTGTGCTCCCTGAACTTCTGGCGTGGAGAGCTGAGGAATATAAAGCCTGATGGTGACAGAGGGTGATATTTTCCTGTTTCCCACTGTTTGTCTCACCCATTCTGGACTCAGCAATGGATATTCTTTGTGATGAGGAGGGCTCTGTGAACCCCACTGCAAACTCCATGATACAAATAAATCGGGAGAGAAGGCTCTACAGAACTGTTTATGGAGCTGGAGAGATTAATGTATCGCATCTCTTCAACTTGACAGTGGACTCTGAAAACCTAACCAATCTCTCATGTGAAAGTAACATGAGTGCCCCTTGCTACTCTTCCCTGTTCCAGCTCTCACAGAAAAACTGGCCAGCTCTGCTGACAGTGATAGTGATTGTTTTAACCATTGCTGGAAATATTCTTGTCATCATGGCTGTGTCACTGGAGAAGAAACTACAGAATGCTACCAACTATTTTCTAATGTCACTTGCAATAGCTGATATGCTGCTGGGTTTCCTTGTCATGCCCGTGTCCATGTTAACCATACTGTACGGTGAGTATTAGCTGTGTAGCTGACTGCATGTCCTGAGAAGCTTTAAACCTTGCATGCACAATGTCACTGGGAAGATCTCATTTTCTTACCAGCAAAAAAAAAAAATGCTGACCCCTCCATGCAAGTTGAAATATGTGTAACTGGTCAGGAAGCATATCTCACTGAATGTAAGAATAGGGGAAGTCCTTCATTATTTCCCTACCTCCTGTTTCTGCTTACAGGCATTTTAAATGCAGTGCAAAACATTAGTTTGTTACTCAGTTGCTGGATGAATTGTTTCAAAGTGCACAGGAAGATGCTCTGCTCTCTCTGTTCTTTCAGGTTTTCCCCCCTTGGCTCAGGATTTTCAGCATTCCTAGTAAGCAGGTAGGGTCCTGTCAGTCATTTTGCTCTGCAAATATGCACTGAAGCACTAATGACTTCCTTTAGGTAAGAACAGGTGAAGTCCTTCATTATATCCCTACTTCCTATTTCTGCTTACAGGCATTTTAAATGCAGTGCAAAACATTAGTTTGTTACTCAGTTGCTGGAAGATGCTCTGCTCTCTCTATTCTTTCCCTCTTGGCTCAGGATTTTCAGCATTCCTAGTAAGAAGGTAGGGTCCTGTCAGTCATTTTGCTCTGCAAATATGCACTGAAGCACTAATGACTTCCTTTAGGTAAGAACAGGTGAAGTCCTTCATTATCCCTACTTCCTGTTTCTGCTTACAGGCATTTTAAATGCAGTGCAAAACATTAGTTTGTTACTCAGTTGCTGGATGAATTGTCTCAAAGTGCACAGGAAGATGCTTTGGTCCCTCTGTTCTTTCAGGTTTTCCCTCTTGGCTCAGGATTTTCAGTATTCCTAGTAAGAAGGTAGGGTCCTGTCAGTCATTTTGCTCTGCAAATATGCACTGAAGCACTAATGACTTCCTTTAGGTAAGAACAGGTGAAGTCCTTCATTATATCCCTACTTCCTATTTCTGCTTACAGGCATTTTAAATGCAGTGCAAAACATTAGTTTGTTACTCAGTTGCTGGAAGATGCTCTGCTCTCTCTGTTCTTTCAGGTTTTCTCCCTTGGCTCAGGATTTTCAGTATTCCTAGTAAGCAGGTAGGGTCCTGTCAGTCATTTTGCTCTGCAAATATGCACAGAAGCACTAATGACTTCCTTTAGGTAAGAACAGGTGAAGTCCTTCATTATCCCTACTTCCTGTTTCTGCTTACAGGCATTTTAAATGCAGTGCAAAACATTAGTTTGTTACTCAGTTGCTGGATGAATTGTCTCAAAGTGCACAGGAAGATGCTTTGCTCCCTCTGTTCTTTCAGGTTTTCCCTCTTGGCTCAGGATTTTCAGTATTCCTAGTAAGCAGGTAGGGTCCTGTCAGTCATTTTGCTCTGCAAATATGCACAGAAGCAGCAATGCCTTCCTTTAAGGTTCCAAGTGGGGAATCACTTTGTGGGTTTTTCAATGAAGCAATGCAAATGCAAACAATTGCCTTAACACAACTATCCTCCCAGACATCTACTTGCCAGCAAATGTTGGAATAAATATTGTGGGAGTTAAAAAATACATGGATAGGACCTCATTCTTGCTTGACTTTCAGTAACATTTACAAATGCAAAGCTCTTGGCTCTTAAGAGAAGTTATTGGAGGATGTAAGTGACTCACAACTCACAGTTCATACCCTTGGAGGTGATTAATAGCAGATCTTTCTTCTCATTTTCACCAAAATCACCTGCAGCACAGCTCATGCTGGGAAAAAAGCCCCCAGCAGCCTGTGTGTTCAGTACCAATAGTGTCAGGCTGGCAGAGTCCCTGAACTTGGAGAAATGAGTTTCCCTGTGCCACAACCGAACTGCTCCAGTTCAAGGGGAAGCCAGAGAGTGCCAGGAAGAGAGCGAGGTTGTTTGGAAAGGTTTCTATTGCTTCGGTGGTTTGGGACTAAAGGTCAGGCATGAGCCTGTGCCTGAAGAGAGATTTCATTCAGAAAACCAGAATTTCGTTTGTCACTCTCCTTATTTCTCCATCGATTGCCCTCAGCAGCATTTGTAAACTGTATCTGGCATCAGGGTAACGTTTTGATTTGTTGTATTAGTGCTGCAATTACCTCTGGTGGTAGACGGCATAAAAGAGAGCTGCGGGAGCAGAAATCATCCGATGAGTGAGATTAGAATCCCTTCTAAAGCCTGCCTGATTCCCTGAGACATGCAACAGGGACTCCTGCTGGCCGGGCTCTGCTGCTGAGGAGAGATGCCCGAAAGCCACGGTTCAGGAGTCGTTTGGAAGCCAGGAGGAGGATTTCCTGCATGCAGCAGAGCCAAAACCCTCACTGAGGGGGTTAAGGCTGCGTCACCCTCCTTTGTGATTGCTGGCACAGAGGAGCAGGAGGGTGGCAGAAGCCACAGGGGAGGGAGTGTGCAGGCTTTGCCTCCTCTCTATCTGCTTCTTCCCTTTCAAGGTCAAGAAAGAGAGGCCTTTGCAGGGTAACTTGAGGTGAAAAATACCCAGTGGTGCACGCAGAAGAACCATCTCAGCATGGTGCACTGGCAGCCTCCAGAACAACCAGTGATTGTGCAGAGGGAAACTTCCCCTTAAGCAGGAGCACTTGCTTGGCCTTAGCCGACCAGAGAAAGGCAGGATGCAGGCAGCATTAGCCACATCACATATGCTGACAATCCTGATCCCTACCTGGGGGCCTTTGCATCTACCTTTCTCTGCTGGGGTACCTCCAGACCCTTGAAGGGGCATTGTGGCTGTTTTGCTCAGAGTCACAATTTTCTGCTTGAGAGCTTTATGGCTACTGTGGGCAACTTCCATTCAAGTGCCCTGGCTATATGCTTGCCCAGCCTGCAGCCTTTGGTGCAGGCGTTCCTCTGTCCACACAACAGCACAAACCTCTGCTGCAAAAAAAACCCACAAACAACCAAAACACCAACAAATAAACAAACAAAACCCCTAAAACCCCAAATCATTCCCACCAAGGAGGACGGCTCCAGAGAGCTGAACATTTATAGTTAACAACACTGCTGGTTCCCACTAGAACATGTATTGGCTGCCAAATACTGGTTGCTCCTGCGTCAGAGACTTGCCCCCTGCCAGTGTGGAGAAGCTGTTGGAATTATTGGCAGGTGCTGTGTAACTTCTTGGTGCAGTGGAGTGACCAGGCTTATCAGAGGGCTCCTGACCAGCCAAGTGCTGACCTTAGGCATGGCCTCATCTGATGCTCTCCTCTCTCCTCTCTCCTCTCTCCTCTCTCCTCTCTCCTCTCTCCTCTCTCCTCTCTCCTCCTTCCTCTCTCCTCTCTCCTCTCTCCTCTCTCCTCTCTTCTCTCTCGCCTTACAGCATTTCCCTAGCCCTTTACTCAAAACAGTTTCCCCATAGATCCTGTTACCAATGAGCAGCTGCCCAGCCATCCTGGCCAGCTTCACTTGCTGCTGGGAATAGAATAGAATAGAACAGAATAGAATAGAATAGAATAGACCAGGTTGGAAAAGAACTTCAAGTCCAACCTAGCACCCAACACCACCTAATCAACTAAACCATGGCACCAAGCACCCCATCCAGTCTCTTCCTAAAAACCTCCAGTGATGGTGACTCCACCACCTCCCTGGCCAGCACATTCCAGTGGCCAATCTCTCTTTCTGGGAAGAACTTCTTCCTAGCATCCAACCTGAACCTCCCCTGGTGCAGCTTGAGACTGTGTCCTCTTGTTCTGGTGCTGGCTGCCTGAGAGACGAGACCAACCCCCTCCTGTCTACAGTTGTAGACTGCAAGAAGGTCTCCCCTGAGCCTCCTCTTCTCCAGGCTAAGCAACCCCAGCTCCTTCAGCCTCTCCTCACAGGGCTGTGCTCCAGGCCTCTCCCCAGCCTCATTGCCCTTCTCTGGACACGTTCAAGTGTCTCAATGTCCTTCTTGAATTGAGTGGCCCAGAACTGGACACAGGACTCAAGGTGTGGCCTAACCAGTGCAATATGCTCTAAATTAAATCACCACAAGTTAAGGACATGGCTAACTGCAAAACTTGCTCCAAGAACAGCTATTAGTGGTTTCCTGCAGGACTAGAAGGGCTTTTGAACAGAGGGCCTGCAAGTCTCAAGCTGGACCAGGGGAAATTTAGGCTATAGGTGAGGAGAAAGTTCTTCACAGAGAGAGTTGTTAGCTGTTGGAATGTGCTGCCCAGGGAGGTGGTGGAGTCACCCTCCCTGGAGGTCTTCAAGAGGGGACTAGATGTGGGACTTGGTGCCATGGTTTAGTAGTGAGGAGGTGTTGGGTGCTAGGTTGGACTTGATGATCTTTGAGCTCTCTTCCAACCTTATTGATTCTATGATTCTAAGGTTCTGCTTACACAGTATTTTGAAATCATAAATCTGGAAGAGGTTACAAGCACTCAGAGGGACAGGATCAGAATCATCAACAATCACCTGTACCCCATAAGAGAAAGTCTGACTTGAACAAATAGCATTCAGTAAGGACAAATTCAATGGTACCCACTTAGGGGAAAGACAGCAAACCAACTACTGCTGGGGAAATTTGTCAAGGCTTCAGGAAAGCTGAACAAGATCTGGCTGTCAAAATGGATCCTAAGCTAAGCATATGTCACAGGTATATTTTCATGCAAAGGCACCCATCATTCTGGGTGGTGCAAGGAAGAATATTCCCTGCAATTGTTCCCCTGTGAAACAATCTTCTATTTCACTTAGCAGTCAGGAGGCCTTTGCAAAACCAGGAGTCCTGTCTGGTTCACCAAACGATAAGCAAGATGTGGACAAATGAAAAAGACTCCAGTGCAGAGAAACAAGAACACAAAAGTTTTTAAGGTAACATCTGTATGCAAAAGATAATGGAATTGTCTTTGCTTAGTCTGGAGAAGGGAAAAACCCAAACCCCAAGCAACCAAACTAAGCAAGACGTGATAGGCATCTTCCAATAGCTTCCAGAAAGGACAGCAATCAATTATTCTTCATGGCTAGTGGAAAGAAGAAGAGAAAAAGGGACAGCTTAATTTGCAGTAAAGAAGATGTGGGTTGGATCTTTGTAAATACTAATGCCTTTACTTTGGATTAGTTCCACTTGGAGGAGCCTATTAATATTTAACTGGGAGGATACAGGGAACATCCTTATTTAAGTATGTGGTAGGTGCCTAAAGACAGGTGAGATAAATACCAGTGACAGGCAACAAAATACATTTCTTGCTTCCTCTCCCACTACATCTAAAGCTGTGGTTTCAGAATTTAGTGACTTTTCTTATCAAGCAGTGTTAATAATGCAGTAATCATGTGGATAACAATAACAAAAACAGAACTGAGAACTTGCAGGGTTACAATGACAAAACTGCTTCTTTTCCCATAGATTTTCTGCCAGAAATGGTTAATTACAACATCAAGCATGAGCATTTTGCAAGCAGAATTAAATGGAATGGAATGGAATGGAATGGAATGGAATGGAATGGAATGGAATGGAATGGAATAGAATAGAATAGAATAGAATAGAATAGAATAGAATAGAATAGAATAGAATAGAATAGAATAGAATAGAATAGAATTAACCAGGTTGGAAGAGACCTTCAAGATCATTGAGTCCAACCTATCACCCAACACCATCTAATCAACTAAACCATGGCACCAAACACCCCATCCAGTCTCTTCCTAAACACATCCAGGGATGGTGACTCCACCACCTCCCTGGGCAGCATATTCCAATGGCCAATCTCTCTTTCTGTGAAGAACTTCTTCCTAACACCCAGCCTAAACCTCCAGTGGCACAGCTTGAGACTGTGTCCTCTTGTTCTGGTACTGGTTGCCTGAGAAATGAGACCAACCCCACTTGGCTACAACCTCGCTTCAGGTAGTTGTAGGCAGCAAGGTCTCCCCTGAGCCTCCTCTTCTCCAGGCTAAGCAACCCCAGCTCCCTCAGCCTCTCCTCACAGGGCTGTGCTCCAGATCTCTCCCCAGCCTTGTTGCCCTTCCCTGGACACATTCATGTGTCTCAATCTCTTTCTTAAATTGAGGGGCCCAGAACTGGACACAGGACTCAAGGTGTGGCCTAACCAGTGCTGAGTCCAGGGGCACAATGACCTCCCTGCTCCTGCTGGCCACACTGTTCCTGATGCAGGCCAGGATGCCATTGGCCTTCTTGGCCACCTGGGCACACTGCTGGCTCACGTCCCATTATTTCATGTCACATTCTTAACTGATGTCAATTTCCTTTTGTGCAGGGTACACGTGGCCTCTACCTACAAAGCTCTGTGCCATTTGGATCTATTTGGATGTGCTTTTCTCCACTGCCTCCATCATGCACCTCTGTGCCATCTCCCTGGATCGCTACATTGCCATCCGCAACCCCATCCATCACAGCCGGTTTAACTCAAGAACTAAGGCTTTTGCAAAAATCATTGCTGTTTGGACCATATCAGTTGGTAAGTGAAGCAATATTTCAGCATGGAATTGTAGATTCCTAGCCCTTGAGAGGATTTGAATATATGTATTATGCAGTCTAGACCTGTATTCTCTGGCTGCAATCTTTCGCTTGCCACACTCGAAGAAGTGCTCTCATGTAGTAATTATGCAGTGGAAATCAACAACAGCAGCAATGGGAAATGATGGAGACCTGAGCAGCACTGGCACTGAAAAAATATACATTAGAATAGAATAGAATAGAATGGAATGGAATGGAATGGAATGGAATGGAATGGAATGGAATGGAATAGGATAGGATAGGATAGGATAGAATAGAATAGAATAGAATAGAATAGAATAGAATAGAATAGAATAGAATAGAATAGAATAGAATAGAATAGAATTAACCAATTTGGAAAAGAGCTTCAAGATCATCAAGTCCAACCTATCACCTAACACCATCTAATCAACTAAACCATGGCACGAAGTGCCCCATCCAGTCTCTTCTTCAACACTTCAAGTGATGGTGACTCCACCACCTCCCTGGGCAGCACATTCCAATGGCAATATCTCTTCCTGTGAAGAACTTCTTCCTAACATCCAGCCTAAACCTCCCTTGGCACAGCTTGAGACTGTGTCCTCTTGTTCTGGTGCTGGTTGCCTGGGAGAAGAGACCAACCCTCACCTGGCTCCAACCTCCCTTCAGGGAGTTGCAGACAGCAAGAAGGTCTCCCCTGAGTCTCCTCTTCTCCAGGCTAAGCAACCCCAGCTCCCTCAGCCTCTCCTCACCGGGCTGTGTTCCAAACCCCTCCCCAGCTTTGTTGCCCTTCTCTGGACACCTTCCAGCAACTCAACATCTTTCCTAAACTGAGGGGCCCAGAACTGGACACAGGACTCAAGGTGTGACCTAACCAGTGCTGACTACAGGGACAGAATCACTTCGCTGCTCCTGCTGGCCACACTGATCCAGGCCAGGATGCTATCGGCCTTCTGGGCTGCCTGGGCATACTGCTGGCTCATCTTCAGCCTACCATCAACCAGTCCCCCCAGGTCCCTTTCTGCCTGGCTGCTCTCCAGCCACTCTGATAGGACTGCTGGGTGCATGTTTATTTCCCATATTAATTATCCATGATTACCTTGACATCTGAAAAGAAAAGAAATTATCTCAACTGAAAGGAACAGAGAGATCTCTGTTTTATTTAAGTCTGCAGTTCCAAATTCCTTGTTAGGGTAATGTGCATTGAGGTATTTCTTATGGCCAGATCTTTTCTGCCTTTCTTTGTGTGCATAGAGTGAGGTATTTATGCATCTTATTCAGGAGGCATTAGATACTCTGTGCACACCTTAAACAGAAGAAGTTTCCCCACAGGGCAGCTCTGAATTGCAGCATAAAATAGATGCCCTGAAAGACTCCCTAGATCAATCTCTGTTCGCTCTGGCTGAACCCAGAGGCTTGAAATAAGCTGCAGGAGTTCCCCTCTTCCATTCCCATGGTGGTGGTGGCACCCTCAGTCCAGAGAAGTTTCGTGGTGAGGGAGGTGGAAAGAGCTTGGCGTCTGATGCCACCAGGGATTTCCTTACACACCTGGGGTAGGGATTTCCAACACGCTGCCAGCACAGTCCCCTTTCAGCATGACTGATTTTGTAGACCACCTGAGCACCATCTCACTTACTGAAAAGCAGACAAAACCTCACTCTCTTGCCCTGGGAGGGATGAGTGCTGCCAGCATTCAAAGGCAATTAGCTGCTTCCTGACTAATACAAATAATTGCAAGTGGTAGCTGTAATCCATTACCACTCTTCCAAGGGGAAGGAAAGGAGATGATGCCTAACCCTGCTGCCTGCCTGCTGCTCTGAACTGTCTCCTGGCTTCCCTCCTGGCTCAGATTTTGAGAAATAGCAGCCTAGGATTGTTATGGCTGAAAATAGCTCTAGCTTCTTTTGCACAGTCCAAAATAGTGGGAGCTCTCTTTCTGCAGGAGAAAAGTTCTGCATCCTCCAAGAGCTGGTGAAGGTTTAACAGCACCACACATGGCTCTGGGGTGCATTCAGATGTAGAGATCTAGCACAGATGCACCTAGCTTGCAACTCCAAAGGAAGTTTGGAGCTACTCAGATGCAGATGTCTTCATTTAGATTAGATGAATCACTGCCTCTATCTTCACAGTGACTTTTTTAACAGTAGAAAACATATTCCTTACTCTGTCCAGTTTTTCCAGTGTGCATTCTCCATATCACTCTTAAGTGCTCTTGAGCTGGTTTAGAATAGAATAGAATTAACCAGGTTGGAAAAGACCTTTGAGATCATCGAGTCCAACCTATCACCCAACACCATCTAATCAACTAACCCATGGCACCAAGCACCCCATCCAGTCTCTTCCTGAACACCTCCAGTGATGGTGACTCCACCACCTCCCTGGGCAGCACATTCCAGTGGCCAATCTCTCTTTCTGGGAATAACTTCTTCCTGATATCCAGCCTGAACTTTCCCTGGCACAGCTTGAGACTGTGTCCTCTTGTTCTGGTGCTGGTTGCCTGGGAGAAGAGACCAACCCCCACCTGGCTACAACCTCCTTTCAGGGAGTTGTAGAGAGCAAGAAGGTCTCCCCTGAGCCTCCCCTTCTCCAGGCTAAACAACCCCAGCTCCCTCAGCCTCTCCTCACAAGGCTGTGCTCCAAACCCCTCCCCAGCTTTGTTGCCCTTCTCTGGACACCTTCCAGCAACTCAACATCTTTCCTAAACTGAGGAGCCCAGAACTGGACACAGGACTCAAGGTGTGGCCTAACCAGTGCTGAGTCCAGGGGCAGAATGACTTCCCTGCTCCTGCTGGCCACACTGTTCCTGATACAGCTTCCTGAGGAAGCAAGGGGCATTCGGAGCTGAGCTAAAGGAACACAGGTCCATTCCCAACTTGGCAACTGTGTCATGAATGAGCCTTGCTATATGTGATGTGCTCCAGAGGACAGACAGGGTCACAAACACTCAGCAGGTAGTAAAAAAGCTGCTGAGCTCGTCCTTGTCAGGCTGAATTCACTTTGCACCATGGCATATCGTTATACTAATAAAGAGAAATGATGGCATTACAAGGAGCCTTTATGGATGCCAGATCAGCCATGCAACCACAGAAAGAGAGATTGCCCATTGGAATGTGCTGCCCAGGGAGGTGGTGGAGTCACCATCACTGGAGGTGTTTAAGAGGAGACTGGATGAGGCGCTTGGTGCCATGGGTTAGTTGATTAGATGGTGTTGGGTGATAGGTTGGACTCAATGATCTCAAAGGTCTTTTCCAATCTGGTTAATTCTAATTCTAATTCTAATTCTAAATTCTAATTCCAACCTGCTGTCAGTCAGTCATTGGCTCCCTCCTCCTGATCCTCCACAATCCATCTCAGAATAGCAAGGAAATGGTTTCTGAAGGATGAGGAGCATTCTGCATAATTTACTAATAGGAAATGGCTTCTGAACAAAGAAGAGTTTCATGTATCATTTCCCAGGCTCCAGGCTCTCAGTGCTACTTAGAGTGGAAGGGCTATAAATTATTGATCTCTTTCCATTTTTCCCATAGCAATGGTTAGCACAGGCAGAACCAGTGTCAGGCAGAGTGTGCTGTTCACGGGCATGGGGTGGGTGCCATCTCACTGACAAATTCAGGGAAGCAGGAGTTTCTCAAGGTTTCCAGCCTCAGTTAGACATCCTCTTGGTTTCACCTTGCTCCTGCAATTGGGAGCAGAGCTGGCTCCCTGTGAAGTTTCATGATGTACAAGATGGAAGGCAAGAAGCAAGAGAATGAAATGAAAGCTGTTGTGCTCCCTTGCAGAGGCTCATTTTACCAGAGGAGGAGGGAACCTATGGATCAGAGAACCTCAACAACTCCCTCACTGTAAATAGAATCATAGAATCAATAAGGTTGGAAAAGACCTCAGAGATCATCAAGTCCAACCTGTCACCCCACACCTCATGACTAACTAAACCATGGCTTCAAGTGCCATGCCAAATTCCCTCTTCAACACCTCTAGGGACAGTGACTCCACCACCTCCCTGGGCAGCACATTCCAATGGCAAATCTCTCTTTGGCTGAAGAACTTTCTCCTCACCTCCAGCCTAAGCTTCCCCTGGCTTTAGCAGGCTGAATCCAAACCTATATAGGATCTGTCTATGTGGCAATATCCCATGCATAGGTCATCTTTGCAGCCCTCCTGGAATATTTTCTAGTGCTTTCACATCCTCCTAGAGACACAGGCAACCAGACTACAAAAATGAAGACACAGGCATACCATGTGGCACAGCAATGTTCTCTGCCTTGTTCTCAATTCCCACCTTACTAAGCCCTACATTTCTTTTCAGTCTTTAGAACCATACCCACACACTGAGCTCAGTGATTCCAAAATCATGGAATGCTTTGAGTTGAAAGGGGCCTTTAAAGACCATCTAGTTCAATCCCTCATAGAATCAATAAGGTTGGAAAAGACCTCAGAGATCATCAAGTCCAACCTATCACCCAACACCTCAGGACTAACTAAACCATGGCACCAAGTGCCACATCCAATCCCCTCTTGAACACCTCCAGGGACGGTGACTCCACCACCTCCCTGGGCAGCATATTCCAATGGCAAACGACTCGCTCAGTGAAGAACTTTCTCCTCACCTCAAGCCTTAGTGATAGTGAATACTGAATATTGAATACTAAACTTCCCCTGGCGCAGCTTGAGACTGTGTCCTCTTGTTCTGGTGATGGTTGCCTGAGAACTCCCACCTGGCTACAACCTCCCTTCAGGGAGTTGTAGAGAGCAAGAAGGTCTCCCCTGAGTCTCCTCTTCTCCAGGCTAAGCAGCCCCAGCTCCCTCATCCTCTCCTCACAGGGCTGTGCTCCAAACCTCTCCCCAGTTTCATTACCCTTCTCTGGACATGTTCAAGTGTCTCAATGTCCTTCTTGAATTGAGGGGCCCAGAACTGGACACAGGACTCAAGGTGTGGCCTAACCAGTGCTCCAAACCCCTCCCCAGCTTTGTTGCCCTTCTCTGGACACCTTCCAGCAGCTCAACATCTTTCCTAAGCTGTGGGGCCCAGAGCTGGACACAGGACTCCAGGTGTGGCCTTTAAATAAAATAAATAATGAAAATAATAATTGTTCTGCCTTTTAGTTTTACATTGAGTGGGTGAAGAGGATTTAGCCAGCAGCCTTTCCTTCCCCAGCCCGTGCACTGCCACAGGCAATTGGTTTGAAATAGATTCTAATTACTGTAACAGATTCTAATCACCTCTTTAATTCTTAAATCACCCAGCACCCCGAGTGGCCAGATAATTGGATTATTTGTAGCTGTTGAAGGCAAAAGCCCATGAAACCCTGGAAATTATTCCATTTGTTTGAAAGCACAGAGGTCATTACTGAGAACAGGTGTGAAGAGCCCGGGCACTACCCCTGCCTAGAAAAAGGAGAGCTGAATTTTGGCTGGCTTTAAACTGCAATTCATAGCATGGGAAATGGAGCCTAGGCTGTAAAAATACAGGGAAAGCAACTTGGGGTCACAGTATCACAGTATCACCAAGGTTGGAAGAGACCTCAAAGATCATCAAGTCCAACCTGTCACCACAGACCTCATGACTAGACCATGGCACCAAGTGCCACGTCCAATCCCCTCTTGAACCCCTCCATGGATGGTGACTCCACCACCTCCCTGGGCAGCACATTCCAATGGCAAATGACTCTCTCAGTGAAGAACTTTCTCCTCACCTCCATCC
Organism: Dryobates pubescens; assembly: GCF_014839835.1. Taxonomy (NCBI): domain Eukaryota; kingdom Metazoa; phylum Chordata; class Aves; order Piciformes; family Picidae; genus Dryobates; species Dryobates pubescens. The sequence continues at coordinate 42,534,872 of NC_071618.1, read as the reverse complement.
TAAACTTCCCCTGGTGCAGCTTGAGACTGTGTCCTCTTGTTCTGGTGCTGGTTGCTAGAGAGAAGAGACCAATCCCCACCTGGCTACAACCACCTTTCAGGTAGTTATAGAGAGCAATGAAGTCTCCCCTGAGCCTCCTCTTCTCCAGGCTAAGCAACCCCAGCTCCCTCAGCCTCTCCTCACAGGGCTGTGCTCAAGGCCTCTCCCCAGCCTTGTTGCCCTTCTCTGGACACATTCAAGTCTCTCAATGTCCTTCCTAAGCTGAGGGGCCCAGAACTGGACACAGGACTCAAGGTGTGGCTGAACCAGTGCTGAATCCAGGGGCACAATGACTTCCCTGCTCCTGCTGGCCACACTATCCCCAATGCAGGCCAGGATGCCGTTGGCCTTCTTGGCCACCTGAGTCCTAAGTGGGCCTAAGGAATGTGTTGCTCTGCAAGAGCCAACAATGTGTCACTCTCTCCTGCAACAAAATCCTCACATAAAATAGTTACAGAACCACAGAATCACCAAGGTTGGAAGAGACCTCAAAGATCATCAAGTCCAACCTGTCACCACAGACCTCATGACTAAACCATGGCACCAAGTGCCACATCCAATCCCTTCTTGAACACCTCCCTGGGCAGCACATTCCAATGGCCAATCTCTCTTCCTGGCAAGAACTCTCTCCTCACCTCCAGCCTAAACTTCCCCTGGCACAGCTTGAGACTGTGTCCTCTTTACAGCCAGGAATGTTAGGCCTTTATATCTATCATTCTGCTCTCCTTATTTCTCTCTGTTCCCCTGTTAATGGTCTAAGTAATGTGGAGTTTTATGAAGCCCAAATCCTCTTAGCTGATTTTTTTCTTCTCTTATCATTTCACACTCAGCCTACACATCTGTTGGCTGCCTTCAGGCAGTCTCTGCTCTCCCCAGTCTCTAACAACTTAGATTTATACAGTACTTTTTTTATGCAGGGGGAAAAAAAAAAGTCCAAAGTGGAGCTGGAGGAAGCTGGTGAAATATCTCCCACTGCAAAACCCTCTTAAAATGTTGTGATTGCTTTTGAGGCTTCAGAAATACAGGGATCCTGTAGCATGTGAAGCAACATTCTCCAAAGTGCAGGATGCAAATGGTGACCTCCAGGTTTAGGAGAAACACTCGGTGCAGCTAAGCCCTCTGATCATTTGGCAGTGTGAAGATTTATGCTGACATAGAGGCTTACACCTTCTTCCCAGGCAGCTGGCAGTTTCTCCATGTGAATTCTTCCTGTCCCACAGAGCATGGAGGGCCAGGGAAGCAGCTGGGATAGAGGGAGGACAACTCTCAGTGTCTCTGGGTTGTGGTTTGTTGACAGCATTGGCCTCCTTCAGTTCACTCCTCCTTCTGCCAGAGAGAGCTTTCATTTGAAAGTCCCTTCAGTGTTTTCAAAAGGCACAAAGAGCTGAGGGGCAGCAGGTTGGGAATCCCAGATCCACCACATCATCCATTTCTTCCAGATGACATAATTTGCTGGTTCATGCAAATGCAATTTAGGGATGGCTTGGCACAGGAAAAGACCACTTGTTATAATGTGGAATATACTGCCAAGAGGCATCAAACTGCAAATAACTACACATAGCACTGTGCACTGACAATGCAGATTTACACTTCAGCATCTAAATTTGGAAGTGCTGGAGCTAAACTTGAAATATCTGCTACACTACACTCCTTACAAGGTAGATGCAGTGCTACAGGCTGAGGTCAGAGGGGCTGGAGAGCAGCCAGGCAGAGAGGGACCTGGGGGTACTGGATCATGGTAGGCTGAACATGAGGCAGCAGTGTGTCCAGCTGCAAAGAAGGCCAATGGCATCCTGGAGTGTATCAGAAACAGTGTGGCCAGAAGGAACAGGGAAGTCATTGTGCCCCTGGACTCAGCATTGGTTAGGCCACACCTTGAGTCCTGTGTCCAGTTCTGGGCCTCTCAAGTCAAAAAGGATATTGAGACTCTTGAATGTGTCCAGAGAAGGGCAACGAGGCTGGGGAGAGGTCTGGAGCACAGCCCTGTGAGGAGAGGCTGAGGGAGCTGGGGTTGCTTAGCCTGGAGAAGAGGAGGCTCAGGGGAGACCTTCTTGCTGTCTACAGCTCCCTGAAGAGAGGTTGTAGCCAGGTGGGGGTTGGTCTGTTCTGCCAGGCAAGCAGCACCAGAACAAGAGGACACAGTCTCAAGCTGTGCCAGGGGAGGTTTAGGCAATACCAATATTAAACCCATAGGGCCACATTTCCAAAGCAGAAACATGGAGCAACCTGGCATACCTCTGGATGGGGAAGAATCCATTACACCAGGATATAAGTATTGTCAAATGCAAAATAATTATGAGGAACACTTTTACCATTGCCTTTGCCTAATGAACTGATTATCAGGAGGAGATGAAAGGTTTTGCCTAGGGAAAAGGCTCACTTTGTGCTGTCTGTTTTGCAGCAAACATTCTGCTTTATGGGTAAAACAAGTGGTCACAACTTGAATATGTGCCTTTTCTTACCTCTTTGGAGCAGTTTTTATTCATTGAAGACCATAAGGAGCATGTTCTTCTACCCCTTGAAGCTACTGGCAAAAACAAACCAAGGAAAAAACCATCCACAAACCAAAAGAAACCATTAAGTGCAATTGGAGCAGGCTGCTTCTATTATCAGGCTGCTTTGAATGAATAAGTAGCTATTTGTGGTTGGCAATATGAACTATAATCAGTCAGCCTCTCTTTGTGGTGAAGTAAATGGGATATTGTAAGAAAAAAGGCAGCACCACTGCAGTGCCTATTATGAGTTAGAACAGAGAATACAGAATTAACCAGGTTGGAAAAGACCTTTGAGGTCACCAAGTCAAATCTATCACCCAACACAATCTAATCAAACCATGGCACCAAGTGCCCCATCCAGTCTCTTTTTAAACACTTCCAGTGATGGTGACTCCACCACCTCCCTGGGCAGCACATTCCAATGGCCAATCTCTCTTTCTGGGAAGAACTTTCTCCTCACCTCCAGCCTAAACTTCACCTGGTGCAGCTTGAGACTGTGTCCTCTTGTTCTGGTGCTGGTTGCCTGGGAGAAGAGACCAACCCCCACCTGGCTACAACCTCCCTTCAGGGAGTTGGAGAGAGCAAGAAGGTCTCCCCTGAGCCTCCTCTTCTCCAGGCTAAGCAACCCCAGCTTCCTCAGCCTCTCCTCACAGGGCTGTGCTCCAAACCCCTCCCCAGCTTTGTTGCCCTTCTCTGGACATCTTCCAGCAACTCAACATCTTTCCTAAACTGAGGGGCCCAGAACTGGACACAGGACTCAAGGTGTGGCCTAACCAGTGCTGAGTCCAGGGGCACAATGACCTCCCTGCTCCTGTTGTTCACCCTTCTATGCAAGGCTATATATTACACAGTGTGCAATACATACAAGGATCCAGACTGGATTCTCCATCTGAAGGGGGAAAGGTCCTAGGTCCCACCTACCACTGCATGACCTTTTCTGCAGAAAGTGCTATGTGAGGACCTGCAAAATGCAGAAAGAACACGTTTGTAGACCTGCTCTGATCTTTTTGCAGTAGAACTCCACAACAGAACTTGATCAACAAGACCAAGTGCAGGGTCCTGCATCTGGGTGGAGGCAATCCCAGGCACAAATCCAGGCTGGGCAGTGAGTGGCTGGAAAGCAGCCCTGAGAAGAGAGCCTTGGGGGTGCTGGGGGAGGAGAAGCTCACCAGGAGCTCTCAGTGTGCACTTGCAGCCCAGAAAGCCAATCAGATCCTGGGCTGCAGCAAGAGAAGTGTGGCCAGCAGGGCAAGGGAGGGGATTCTCCCCCTCTGCTCAGCTCTGGGGAGACCCCACCTGGAGTCCTGCCTCCAGTTCTGGAGCCCCTATTCCAAGAGGGATCTGGAGGTGCTGGAAGGTGTCCAGAGAAGGGCCAGGAGGATGAGCAGAGGGCTGGAGCACCTCTCCTATGAGGACAGACTGAAGGAGTTGGGGCTGTTCAGTCTGGAGAAGAGAAGGCTCCCAGGTGACCTCATTGTGGCCTTCCAGTATCAGAAGGGGGCTACAAGAAGGCTGGGGAGGGACTGCTCAGGCTCTCAGGTAGTGATAGGACTAGGGGGAATGGAATGAAGCTGGAGGTGGGGAGATTGAGGTTGGATGTGAGGAGGAAGTTCTTCCCCATGAGAGTGGTGAAGCCCTGGAATGGGTTGTCCAGGGAGGTGGTTGAGGCCCCATCCCTGGAGGTGTTTAAGCCCAGGCTGGATGAGGCTCTGGCCAGCCTGATGTAGTGTGGGGTGTCCCTGCCCATGGCAGGGGGGTTGGAACTGGATGATCCTTGTGTTCCCTTCCAACCCTGACTGATACTATGATCCTATGATCAAAAGGGGATCCTATACTGACCAAGAAATGGTGTGAGGATTTCTAACCAGAGGGGCAGGGAATTCTGTGCAGCAGAAGCCACATGCTATGTAAATGAGCAGAAAAGAAGTGCCCAAGGAATCATGTTGGGATTTATAAGCTCTGTCATTTGCAGGCTGTAATTGCCTTTCATCACCTTCTGAAGTAAAAATAATGTGGTTAAGGTAGCCTTGTACTGCACAAAATAAAATGTCAAGAGCACAGAAATTTTCATTCATCTAAATATTAGACAGAGCCATTCCACAGCCTCTTCTGTGTATTTTACATAATTCAGCCTTATTTCAGCCAGAGTTTGCATTTTACAACACTGTGAGAGACACACACAGCACACAATTGCAATTTAAAAGGAAACCCTCACATTTACCCCAATTAGCAGGAACACTCTGAGCTCTTGCACACTCAGGCTGCAATTAACTTTCCCCAGGCATTTCCTGGCCCATGCCATTGGCAGCATTTCTAAGCAGAAGTCCAGCTAATAAAAGCCAGGGGGTGTTGTCAGAGCTGAGATGACATATTCCCAGGTATCTACAGCAAATTTTGAATTGCCTGGCAGCCAGGCACTAGTGGTGTCCCCCAAGGATCAGTGCTGGGCCCCATGCTCCTTAATATCTTTGTCAATGATCAGGACAAGGGGATTGAATCCATCCTCAGTAAGTTTGCAGGTGACAGCGAGTTGGGGGCAGGTATCGATCTGTGAGAGGGTAGGAGAGCTCCCTCAGCCTCTCCTCACAGGGCTGTGCTCCAAACCCCTTCCCAGCTTTGTTGCCCTTCTCTGGACACGTTCAAGTGTCTCAATCTCCTTCTTAAATTGATGGGTCCAGAACTGGACACAGTACTCAAGGTGTGGCCTAACCAGTGCTGAGTCCAGGGGCACAATGACTTCCCTGCTCCTGCTGGCCACACTAGTCCTGATGCAGGCCAGGATGCTATTGGCCTTCTTGGCCACCTGGACCCCCTGCTGCCTCATGTTCAGCGTACTGTCAACCAGTACCCCCAGGTCCCTTTCTACCTGGCTGCTCTCCAACCACTCTGTCCCCAGCCTGTGGCACTGGGGACCTTCCAGCATTCAGAGTATCAGTTTCTTGCTGTAGGGGCAGTTCATGTATTGATGTTTAATTTTCAAGGTGGTTTGTGACATTTAGCAGGAAGACAAATCTAGCATGTGCCCAGGCATCTCTAGATGGGCAATGCAGGCAGATATGATCTATCACTCTCTCATCTCTTCTGCATCTGCCATCTTCTCAGTGACCAGGGCACTGACTGATGCGACACAAGAACAGTTCAGTCAGGGTGAAGGACATTATTGATCAGGTGGGTAGCGAAGCATAAATCACAGAAGCCTGAATCATGATGTTCAGACCAGTGCAGGTCTCCAAGCTGCTTCTCATGCTGCTTTCCCTTCCAAATTACTCACTGCTTCAGGACATCTAACTCAAAAGCTGCTGAGCCCTTGCTGCGGTCGCCTTGTGTAAGTATTAAGGTGATGATCATTTGCTTAATCAGCAGCATCTGCAAGCAACCATAACAGGAGACAGAGAGGCTAGTCAAAGATCAGGATTAATCATAGTAGTATCATAGTATCAGTCAGGGTTGGAAGGGAACACAAGGATCATCCAGTTCCAACCCCCCTGCCATGGGCAGGGACACCCCACACTACATCAGGCTGGCCAGAGCCTCATCCAGCCTGGGCTTAAACACCTCCAGGGACAGGGCCTCAACCACCTCCCTGCACAACCCATTCCAGGGCTTCACCACTCTCATGGGGAAGAACTTCCTCCTCACCTCCAGCCTCAATCTCCCCACCTCCAGCTTCATTCCATTCCCCCTAGTCCTATCACTACCTGAGATCCTGAGCAGTCCCTCCCCAGCCTTCTTGTAGCCCCCTTCAGATCCTGGAAGGCCACAATGAGGTCACCTGGGAGCCTTCTCTTCTCCAGACTGAACAGCCCCAACTCCTTCAGTCTGTCCTCATAGGAGAGGTGCTGCAGCCCTCTGCTCATCCTCCTGGCCCTCCTCTGGACACCTTCCAGCACCTCCAGATCCCTCTTGGAATAGGGGCTCCAGAACTGGAGGCAGGACTCCAGGTGGGGTCTCAGCAGAGCTGAGCAGAGGGGGAGACTCCCCTCCCTTGCCCTGCTGGCCACACTTCTCTTGCTGCAGCCCAGGATCTGATTGGCTTTCCGGGCTGCAAGTGCACACTGAGAGCTCCTGGTGAGCTTCTCCTCCCCCAGCACCCCCAAGGCTCTCTCCTCAGGGCTGCTTTCCAGCCAGTGGGCTGGAAAAAGTGGGACTTGGTCAGAGGACTACAAAATCCAGAAGAATTACAGTTTTGCTTCTCTGTGCCCTTCAGACCCTGTAAAATTGTTGTTAACTAATAATAATAATAATAATTAAGCAATTAATCTGATAGCTACACTTGGGCTCCTTTTGAACTACACAATGAGGTCAAAGAGCACTGATGGGGTAATTTCAGTGAGACACCACCAGCAATCTATACTCAGTTCAGTATAAGATTAAGGCAGAGCTAAGTAAATTATCAGCATTCAGCAAATCATGCCAATTAAAAGGCCAGAAGTAGAAAACTGGGATAGTGAAGAGTCTTGTCACTTAGACTGCCCTAGGAGCCGTCATATTAATTGCTTATGATAATGGAATATCTAAGATCTCTCTATAATTTCCTAGCTTATTGTCTATTTATCTATCTGTAATATATTTAAACATTACTGTGCATGCAGCATACACTGCATGTAACAAGTTAGCCCTCAGCAGCCATCAGAAGTTTCATAGCTGGATATGAGGAGGAAGTTCTTCCCCATGAGAGTGGTGAAGCCCTGGAATGGGTTGTCCAGGGAGGTGGTTGGGGCCCCATCCCTGGAGGTGTTTAAGCCCAGGCTGGATGAGGCTGTGGCCAGCCTGATCTAGTGTGGGGTGTCCCTGCCCATGGCAGGGGGGTTGGAACTAGATGATCCTTGTGGTCCCTTCCAACCCTGACTGATGTTATGATACTATGATAATTCTAATTCTAGGTCCAATTCTAGGCCCAATTCTAGGTCTAATTCTAAACATGGAGAGGAGGCTGAAGAATTAGTCTCCTTGGTGGATGCTGGCTGAGCAGAGCTGAAGTCCAGTGCAGCCAGCTGGCAGCTACTCCTGCGGTCATCTGGGAGTCAGGAGCGGTCTGTGTTTAACGTTCACCTTCAGCAAATGTAGGCTGCTGACATCTGTGTAACCACTTCATCCATGGAGATTAGAAGTGATGAGATGTGACTGACCTTCTAATGAAGAGCTGAATGTTTATTTGGAAAAACTGCAAGAGATGCCACAGGTCTCCAGCAGAGCTCTGTGCAGAGGGATCAGAGGTTCTGCTAATGATTTAAAGCTTCTGTATGGACAAACCTGCCACTTCTGGTGAATCACTCTCTAGGAAGAAATTCTTCACAGAAAGAGAGATTGGCCATTGGAATGTGCTGCCCAGGGAGGTGGTGGAGTCACCATCACTGGAGGTGTTTAGGAAGAGACTGGATGGGGGTCTTGGTGCCATGGTTTAGTTGATTAGATGGTGTTGGGTGATAGGTTGGCCTCCATGATCTCAAAGGTCTTTTCCAACCTGGTTAATTCTATTCTCTTCCTCTCCTCTCCTCTCCTCTCCTCTCCTCTCCTCTCCTCTCCTCTCCTCTCCTCTCCTCTCCGAACCTCTCCTCTCCTCTCCTCTCCTCTCCGAACCTCTCCTCTCCGAACCTCTCCTCTCCTCTCCTCTCCTCTCCTCTCCTCTCCTCTCCTCTCCTCTCCTCTCCGAACCTCTCCTCTCCTCTCCTCTCCTCTCCTCTCCTCTCCTCTCCTCTCCTCTCCTCTCCTCTCCTCTCCGAACCTCTCCTCTCCTCTCCGAACCTCTCCTCTCCTCTCCTCTCCTCTCCTCTCCTCTCCTCTCCTCTCCTCTCCTCTCCTCTCCTCTCCTCTCCTCTCCTCTCCTCTCCTCTCCTCTCCTCTCCTCTCCTCTCCTCTCCTCTCCTCTCCTCTCCTCTCCTCTCCTCTCCTCTCCTCTCCTCTCCTCTCCTCTCCTCTCCTCTCCTCTCCTCTCCTCTCCTCTCCTCTCCTCTCCTCTCCTCTCCTCTCCTCTCCTCTCCTCTCCTCTCCTCTCCTCTCCTCTCCTCTCCTCTCCTCTCCTCTCCTCTCCTTTCCTCTCCTCTCCTCTCCTCTCCTCTCCTCTCCTCACCTCTCCTCTCCGAACCTCTCCTCTCCGTCAGTGAAATGCAGCAGACCAGGTCAAACACTCATTTTTCTTTCTGTATGCTCAGTGAAAGCTCTTTAAATTTCACTGATGTTTTTAATTTCCCTGTGGAAATGGTTTAATTTCTACTCAAAAGAAGTTATAAATTTATGACTGTCACTGGCTTAGATAAATATCTTAATTTGGGAAGGGAAACAGCCTCCAAGAGTGATCAGCCCCAGCTGCTTGTGATTCCCTAATGTTTACCACAAGACATTTGTGAATTCCATGTCATAGAATCATAGAATCAATGAGGTTGGAAAACACCTCAGAGATCATCAAGTCCAACCTATCACCCAGCACCTCAGGACTAACTAAACCATGGCATCAAGTGCCACGTCCAATCCCCTCTTGAACACCTCCAGGGATGGTGACTCCACCACCTCCCTGGGCAGCACATCCCAATGGCCAATCTTTCTTTCTGGGAAGAACTTTCTCCTCACCTCCAGTCTAAACTTCCCCTGGCACAGCTTGAGACTGTGTCCTCTTGTTCTGGTGTTTGTTGCCTGGGAGAAGAGCCCAACCCCCACCTGGCTACAACCTCCCTTCAGGTAGCTGTAGAGAGCAAGAAGGTCTCCCCTGAGCCTCCCCTTCTCCAGGCTAAGCAACCCCAGCTCCCTCAGCCTCTCCTCATAGGGCTTGTGCTGCAGACCTCTCCCCAGCCTTGTTGCCCTTCTCAGAAGCACTGGAAAATCCAACAAGGAAACAAGAATGACCAGACATGAAGGACACAGGATTGCTGTAAATAAGTCCTGCAGCACAGCAAAGGAAGGGATTTGAGGTGTGTATAGGCTGCAAGAGCACTTAAAGCAAAGAGCAAAGGAACTGCTTCCTGTGGCTGGGTTCTTGCTGCCTCTAGGAAATATGGCTGTGTGCACATGCTGAAAGGGAACAGGATTTTATCAAAGCAGCAACTGACTTCATCAGAGCTTTCCTTTCATAACTCAGCCTATCCTGGAGCCCTTGGTATCTAATCAGCTGAGCCAAAAGAGGGCAACTGTCCTTTATGTCTTGCTCTGTCCTCCCTGTAATGCTCCTCTAATTTGGTTTCTATTTATTACCACAGTCCTACCAATTAATTTGCACAGACACATCTCTGCACTTGTAAGAAATAAGCTTCAGGACTAAGAACATGAAAGAGAAATGAAGCAGGAAGACACTAAGGATTTTCTGCTTGTGCTTTTCTAAAGTGAAATATACAGAGGTACATTGTTAAGCACAATCATTTACCATTATTTTCTTCACCATAAAAATTTGAATATGTCTCTAACCAGTCTCAATAGCATGTTTCCCCAGAGATTCTTTTTCTGCTGCCAAGAACAGCAAGGCCTTTGACACAATCCCCCACAGCAAACCCCTGGCCAAGCTGGCAGCCCATGGCTTGGATAGCAGCACTCTGTGCTATGTTAGGAACAGGTTGGAGGCTGAGCCCAGAGAGTGGTGGTGAATGGTGCCACAGCCAGCTGGCAGCCAGGCACCAGTGGTGTGCCCCAGGGATCAGTGCTGGGCCCCAGCCTGTTCAATAGCTTCACTGATGATCTGGACAAGGGGATTGAGTCCATCAGCAGTAAATTTGCAGGTGACACAAAGCTGGGAGCAGATGTTGATCTGTTAGAGCTCTGCAGAGGGACCTTGCCAGGCTGGACAGATGGGCAGAGTCCAACAGGATGGCATTGAACAAGTCCAGGTGCCAGGTGCTGCACTTTGGTCACAACAACCCCATGGAGTGCTACAGGCTGGGATCAGAGTAGCTTGAGAGCAGCCAGGCAGAAAGGGACCTGGGGGTACTGGTTGACAGCAGGTGAACATGAGCCAGCAGTGTGCCCAGGTGGCCAAGAAGGCCAATGGCATCCTGGCCTGGATCAGGAATAGTGTGGCCAGCAGGAGCAGGGAGGTCATTCTGCCCTGTACTCAGCACTGGTTAGGCCACACCTTGAGTCCTGTGTCCAGTTCTGGGGCCCTCAGTTTAGGAAAGATGTTGAGTTGCTGGAAGGTGTCCAGAGAAGGGCAGCAAAGCTGGGGAGGGGTCTGGAGCACAGCCCTGTGAGGAGAGGCTGAGGGAGCTGGGGTTGCTTAGCCTGGAGAAGAGGAGGCTCAGAGGAGACCTCATTGCTCTCTACAACTCCTTGAAGGGAGGTTGTAGCCAGGTGGGGGTTGATCTGTTCTGCCAGGCAACCAGCACCAGAACAAGAGGACACAGTCTCAAGCTGCACCAGGGGAGGTTTAGGCTGGATGTTAGGAAGAAGTTCTTCACAGAAAGAGAGATTGGCCATTGGAATGTGCTGCCCAGGGAGGTGGTGGAGTCACCATCCCTGGAGTTGTTTAAGAAGAGACTGGATGAGGCACTTAGTGCCATGGTTTAGTTGATTAGATGGTGCTGGGTGATAGGTTGGACTGGGTGATCTCGAAGGTCTCTTCCAACCTGGTTAATTCTATTCTATTCTATTCTATTCTATTCTATTCTATTCTATTCTATTCTATTCTATTCTATTCTATTCTATTCTATTCTATTCACCATAAAAATGTGAATATATCTCCTACTAGTCTAAATAAAATGTTTCCTGAGAGATTTTTTCTGCTGCCAAGAACAAAACCATTTCAATATTTATAGACTAATCCAAGTATTACCAGGCACCTCCTATGTGAAGTCAAATATAAAGTAGCTTTCCTTTCTCTTCTATTGAATAGAACATGTGTGGCCAGAAAAAATGTTTCAAGGGAAAGCTGAAGAAAACTAGCTCTGTCTGTGCCCTCAAATACAAAAGTAGATTTGACCTATAGACAGCAATAAAGAAAATCCCTGGCCCTGTTCTGCCTCCAGTCTTTTGAGGATTGTGCCCTGGGATCAAGGAAGGAGACAATGCTCCACTGGTACTGTGACTCACTGAACTCTTGAGGAAATCCATCTGAAAGCTACTATTATGTGTGGATTTGAGAGAGATGCTCCTCAGCCAATCCTGCCCTCACTAACACACATATTTGGCTCTAGGGAAGAGGTCTGTTCTTGCCTCACATAGCCTAGGACCTAGAGCTTTGAGGACACTGCCACACTGACTAGGAAAGGCAGGCTTTAAAATTCATGCTAGCTAGATGGAGCCTCAGATGGTGGCTACCAAACCCCTCAGAGCCTTAGTTCATTAGATGGTGTTGGATGATAGGTTGGACTGGATGATCTCAAAGGTCTTTTCCAACCTGGTTAATTCTATTCTATTCTATTCTATTCTATTCTATTCTATTCTATTCTATTCTATTCTATTCTATTCTATTCTATTCTATTCTATCCTATTTCATTCCATTCCATTCCATTCTATTCTGTTCCATTCTTTTCTATTCTATTCTGTTCCATTCCGTTCCGTTCTATTCTAATACTGCCACACTGAGCTGCCTGAAGAGGAAATTGGCCTTCTCCAAGCAGCAATCTATCCAGAAGTCTCCACTATCCAGTATCTATTCCATTCCATTCCATTCCATTCTACTCTATTCCCTTCCCTTCCCTTCCCTTCCCTTCCCTTCCCTTCCCTTCCCTTCCCTTCCCTTCCCTTCCCTTCCCTTCCCTTCCCTTCCCTTCCCTTCCCTTCCCTTCCCTTCCCTTCCCTTCCCTTCCCTTCCCTTCCCTTCCCTTCCCTTCCCTTCCCTTCCCCATCTCCAAGTGGAAATTTCTGCTTGTGCACTGTCACCCTTCAGCAAACTGCACAACCTCACCATTGGCACCGTGTCTGCCTTTATTTTAGTAGCAGTCAAACTGTAATATGAAAGGCTGGTCATGACTGGAAATGAGTCAGCTGGGAAATGACATTTTCAAGTGCAGGCAGAAATCAGTTAAGTATTTGCAGGTCTGAGGCAACAATGACTCCCCTAGCACTGAGTGCCACATGGCAAACAGGGACAGGGAGACAGACTGAGCAGTTGTTCTGCAGATGCTTAAGTGAAAAGTGCACAAGGAGCTGTTGCTGAACTTCTGAGATAAGCTCCAGATATATTTGCATGTGTGATATGTGGTGGAACATATGGTCCATGGTGCCTCCAAAAGTAGCTCACTATGGCTTGTGTTCCTAGAGTAAATGGAATGGAATGGAATGGAATGGAATGGAATGGAATGGAATGGAATAGAATAGAATAGAATAGAATAGACCAGACCAGACCAGACCAGGTTGGAAGAGACCTTTGAGATTATCCAAGTGCCTCAGCCAGTCTCCTCCTAAACAGCTCCAGTGATAGTGACTCCACCACCTCCCTGGGCAGCACATTCCAATGGGCAATCACTCTCTCTATGAAGAACTTCTTCCTAACATCCAGGCTAAACCTCCCCTGGCACAGCTTGAGAGTGTGTCCTCTTGTTCCTCACACAGGCTACCATGGTGGTCTAAATGAATAAATATTATTTTGTGTGGTTATTTCAGTCCAAAATGCTGAAACAGCTCTGTTGGCTCAAGGCACTTTATATACAGGATAAGAGTATGCATTTTATGCTGTGGCATGTGCCATGTGAGTACACATGGATGGCTGTTCATTGTTTCCTTCTGTAGGAGAGGCTGAGGGAGCTGGGGTTGTTTAGCCTGGAGAAAATGAGGCTCAGGGGAGGCCTCACTGCTGTCTACAACGACCTGAAGGGAGGTTGTAGGCAGGTGGGGGTTGGTCTCTTCTCCCAGGCAACCTGTGACAGAAGGAGAGGGCACAGTCTCAAGCCATACCAGGGGAGGTTTAGGCTGGAGGTGAGGAGAAAGTTCATAAAGAGAGATTGGCTATTGGAATGTGCTGCCCAGGGAGGTGGTGGAGTCACCATCACTGGAGGTGTTCAAGAGGGGATTGGACGTGGCACTTGAAGCCATGGTTTAGTTAGTCCTGAGGTGTTGGGTGCTAGGTTAGGCTGGATGATCTCTGAAGTCTTTTCCAACCTTACTGACTCTATGATTCTGTGTGCTAAAGGAGGACATTCTCTGAGTGCAGATAATCACCGGATACAAGGCATGTTTGCTTGCTTTTTTCTGATGAAATTAGACAATGAATGTGCTGCCCAGGGAGGTGGTGGAGTCACTATCACTGGAAGTGTTTAAGAACAGACTGGATGAGGCACTTGGTGCCATGGTTTAGTTGATTAGATGGTGTTGGGTGCTAGCTTGGACTCAATGATCTTGAAGGTCTTTCCCAGCCTGGTCTGGTCTGGTCTATTCTATTCTATTCTATTCTATTCTAATACTGCTACACTGAGCTGCTTGAAGGAGAACTTGGCCTTCTCCAAGCAGCAATCCCTTAAGAGGTCTCCAGTGCAGTGGCTCATGATCTGGCCCAGAAGCTGAGTGTGTCTGAATCAATGTGGCTGATAAAATGTGAGCTGGGGGAGGCTGGTTTTCATTCTCATTCCCAGGTGAACAAAGGTGATTAATTGTGTTGGGAAATTGTAATGACATTCCTAAAAGATGTTTTCTACCCACTGACCACTTTATTGAGGCACACAGAAAGGCTCATTTGTATTCAAAATGGTTAGGAGGCCAAAGCATGTGGCTGACAGTTGTTGTTGGTTGAAGGGAGCTTCACAGAAGGAACCTTGACTTCGCTTCACTCCCCTCCTCCTTTTCTTAATCCTAAGTAGCCCAAGTGTGCCACCCTGCAGGGCTTATTGTAGATTCTGGCTTTGATTCATTGATAGTCTCAGCAGCTCAAGGCAGCTGCAAACCCAGTTTTACCTGTCCAGTTAAGGTGGTTTTATAGCTGCTGTGTATCTGTGAAGATTTGCCAGCCAGCAGTGCACGACACTAACTCAACCTTTGTCAGTTTTGCCAGGCTATTTGAGAGAACAGCAAGGAGGATACTATCGCCTTGCTGCTTAACCTTTGGTGTTTTCAAGAGCCTTTTGTCATTCTGAAGCTGTGCCCAAATGCTTGAGGCTCAATGCAGGATTTATTGCTCATCTTTATTGTTTGGCTTTTGTTCTGTGGCTTGTTAAAGCCCATAGAGTTTGAAACAGCCACCTGTGTATAAATCAAGCTGTATAACTAAACCACCTTCTACCAGAGGAACATAATATTTAGGACTTCTCCACAAGGGAAAATGTCCTGTTCTGAGTGGGAACATCAACTTGAAATGCAGTGGCTAATGTACCTCCAGTGCTTGAATGGATGTTTGCTTGTGCCTCAGCTTAGTTTGATTTGGGAGTAACATAAGAAAAAGCACTTTTCCCAGACTGACCTTGAGCTACTGGGAGCCAGGGATGTGGAATCAGCAAGGTGTACTTGAATAGATACTTGCTTGTGCCTCAGCTTAGTTTGATTTGGGAGTAACATAAGAAAAAGCACCTTTCCCAGACTGACCTTGAGCTACTGGGAGCCAGGAATGTGGAATCAGCAGGGTGTGCTTGAATGGATGCTTGCTTGTGCCTCAGCTTAGTTTGATTTGGGAGTAGCATAAGAAAAAGCACCTTTCCCAGACTGACCTTGAGCTCCTAGGAGCCAGGAATGTGGAATGAGCACGGTGTGCAAAAGCTGTTCTGTTACAGCCCTGCCAGGTTCTTTCTTCCAGATCTGCTGTTTGCACATGGTCAATTTCCCAAATAACTGCTCACACCCACCTGGTAGCTCTGCATGATGCTTTCTTGTGAGGCTGATTTTCTTCTGTTGATGTCTGAATGCATGGGCACAGCCTACACCTTCTTAAATATCCACAGTGACCAGAGGCAGGGAGCCAGCAAGCAAGGACAATAAAACCAGCAAGAAATTATACATCTGAATCATCAAGGAGAAATAGAATGACCAGCATTGATCTTAAATCAGAGAAGCAATAAGGTTGGAAAAGACCTGAGATCATCAAGTCCAACCTGTCCAATCCCCTCTTGAACACCTCCAGGGATGGTGACTCCACCACCTCCCTGGGCAGCACATTCCAATGGCCAATCTCTCTTGCTGGGAAGAACTTTCTCCTCACTTGCAGCCTAAACCTCCCCTGGCACAGCTTGAGACTGTGTCCTCTTGTTCTGGTGCTGGTTACCTGGGAGAAAAGACCCCACCTGGTTACAGCCTCCCTTCACATAGTTGCAGAGAGCAATAAGGTCTCCCCTGAGCCTCCTCTTCTCCAGGCTAAGCAACCCCAGCTCCCTCAGCCTCTCCTCACAGGGCTGTGCTCCAGACCCCTCCCCAGCTTTGTTGCCCTTCTCTAGACACCTTCCAGCAACTCAACCTCCTTCCTAAACTGAGGGGCCCAGAACTGGACACAGGACTCAAGGTGTGGCCTAACCAGTGCTGGGTCCAGGGGCAGAATGACTTCCCTGCTCCTGCTGGCTACACTATTCCTGATGCAGGCCAGGATGCCATTGGCCTTCTGGGTGGCCTGGGCACACTGCTGGCTCATCTTCAGCCTACTATCAACCTGTAACCCCAGGTCCCTCTCTGCCTGGCTGCTCTCCAGCCACTCTGACCCCAGCCTGTAGCACTGCATGGGGTTGTTGTGACCAAAGTGCAGCACCCAGTACTTGGACTTGTTAAATGCCATCCTGTTGGACTCTGCCCATCCTTCCAGCCTGTCCAGGTCCCTCTGCAGAGCCCTCCTGCCCTCTAAGAGATCTACTCCAGCTCCCAACTTGGTATTGTCTGCAAATTTACTGCTGATGGACTCAATCCCCTTGTCCAGATTATCAATAAAGATATTGAACTGCATGGGGCCCAGCACTGATCCCTGGGGGACACCACTGGTGCCTGGCTGCCAGCTGGCTGTGGCACCATTCACCACCACTCTCTGGGCTCAGCCCTCCAGCCAGTTCCTAACCCAACACAGAGTGCTGCTGTCCAAGGCAGGGGCTGACAGCTTGGCCAGGAGTTTGCTGTGGCCAAGTGCTTTACATGACTAGCAGTGCCTGCTACAGCTCTGCCTGAGCATCACTTGTGCACTTGTCAAAGGAATGACAAGGAAATGTGGAAACTCCAGCTAGAAGCTGAATTCCCATTTTTCAAAGGCAGAATCCTGGATCTAGATGCTACTCTCCAGGAGCTCCTACTGAAACAAAACACAAAGCAGATGGGAAATTGCTGCCTTTGTATTTCAGGTGAGGAGCTGCAACTGGCTTTGGAATTGCAACTGACTTGGGCATTTTACTTCAGAAAGCTTGCAATTACACCGAAATTTTCCTCTTCCTAGTGCTGTTGCCTCTGCTTCCATGCCTCCTGATGCAGCTGAACCATGAGGTCTGTAGTAATGAAAGGCATCTTTTACTCTGCCAATACCATTGTTTATTTTATCTCTGCAGCTCACACTAGGTCTTTGAATGAAATGAAAAACAGCCTGGCTGTTATCAGTACAGGGCAGAACCAGATGGGAAACTTGTGGTATTGCTCTGACTAGTGCTGTGTCTTCATGCAGCTGCAGTGTAATACTGGGAGGCACTGGGTGCCTTCAGCACCCCTTCAGTTTAGGAAAGATGTTGAGTTGCTGGAAGGTGTCCAGAGAAGGGCAACAAAGCTGGGAAGGGGTTTGGAACACAAGCCCTGTGAGGAGAGGCTGAGGGAGCTTAGCCTGAAGAAGAGGAGGCTCAGGGGAGACCTTCTTGCTGTCTACAACTCCCTGAAGGGAGGTTGTAGCCAGGTGGGGGTTGGTCTCTTCTCCCAGGCAACCAACACCAGAACAAGAGGACACAGTCTCAAGATGAGCCAGGGGAGGTTTAGACTGGATGTTAGGAAGAAGTTCTTCCCAGCAAGAGAGGTTGGCCATTGGAATGTGCTGCCCAGGGAGGTGGTGGAGTCACCATCACTGGAGGTGTTTAGGAGGTGCTTGATGAGGTGCTTGGTTGCATGGTTTAGTTGATTAGATGGTGTTGCATGATAGGTTGGATGCGATGGTCTTGAAGGTCTCTTCCTACCTGGTCTATTCTATTCTATTCTATTCTATTCTATTCTATTCTATTCTATTCTATTCTATTCTATTCTATTCTATTCTATTGTTCTGTTCTGTTCTGTTCTGTTCTGTTCTAAAAAGGAGAAGGAGCTTCAAAGCCTTCCTCCTTTCCCTGGGGGTGTTTGGCACTCCAGTGGCCGAGCAATATGGTCCCTGCAGGTGACCACTCCCTCCATGCCATCAGCTGGACTGACTCAGATGTTTTTAGACAATCTTTTTTCTGGGGTCACTGGAAGCTTTCCTCACCTGGATCCAGCAGCTGCCACAGACTGCATGAGTCTGCACCTCACCCATTGGCATCTCACAGCCCAAGATGAAGCATTTTAGGACTTGTGTAGTCTTGCAACAGCAGCAGACAGGGCAATACCGCAGGCTCTCCCCCAGCTTCTGCCCTGGGCAGATAAGAATGGTGCTCTTGTAAACTGGCCCCAGGCATTGCCATGACTCAGTTCAAAGCTGTGCAGATAAAAATAAGCAACAGTGGTATTAGAAAAATAAAGAGCAGTGCTGTCAGAAAAATAAAGAGACTTGTAGAGGCTCCAGAAGCAACAAAAGAATGGAACATTCAAAGGGAAAAGTAGCTTCACATTTCCATTACTCTTATTATAATTGTTTTGTACTGTGCCTGGACTTCAGAATCTCCCTCCAGGAGCAGAGTTGTTATATTTGGTCCTGGAAATGTGTGAAATGAAGAGGCTGCCTGTGCTTTTAAATAGCTCCCAGTCTAAGCACCAGAATGGTAAGCTGGGCAAGGAAGGGAGGTACCACTGAAGTGCTGATGTTGAAAGGATGAATTTCAGGACTCATCTGTGAAGCAGCAAGGGCATTCTTGGGCACACAAGGGACAAGGTGTGGCACAGCATCATCCTTGTGTCATAACAAATGTCTCTCTAATTCCTTTAGTCTTCCTTAAAAGCCAAACACAGCACCTAGGTTTTGTGCTCAAACTTGCCAGGAGGTGTGCTCTCAAATTCCATAGGAGTCAGACTTCTAACTGCTGTTTTCCAAGCAGGGCTGCATTATTGCTTCCTACTTCACAACTCTACTTTTGCTGCCTTCACAGTACATCATACCTTACACTCTCTGAACATTGCCCCTCTTGGAGAAACAGAATCCATTTGGGAGGAGGAGAGGAGAAAAATACTGGGGAAAAATCAAAACCAACAAGCAAAGAACCAGCAGCTGTTTGATTTTGCTCAGATGCTAGCAGCATTTGCAGAAGTCCCTAAGGGAATGGCTGAGTGGGCTTGAATCAGAGAGAGCAGTCCAGGGAGAATGGACTTCATCATTTAGGCTTGTTGTTCATGACAGGGCAAGGACACAGAACATGTTCCAGGGGAAGACAATATTTGCATGGCTGCTGTTGCCTTCAGGGCTGTACTTTGAGACAGCAGCCTGTAGTGGTTGGCAGAACTGTAAAGGGACCTTTGCAGTCCTGCAGTGTGAACCATATCTCAGGCTGCCTCATATTGTGTCTCTCAGTACTTAACTTGTCCCCAACATTCCTCCAGGCATTGCTAGGGAAAGTGTTTTTACCATTTGGACTGCCCTGACTGTATGGAGGTTACAGGGAGAAAAGGAAAAGATGCAGTGAACAGTTTCTCTCAGACCTAAGCCAAAAATGTACCTTTCTCCTAAAATCAGTATTTCACAATCTACTCAGAAGCCAGTGCTGAGAACACTTCCAATCCTCATACAAAACACAGCCCAAGACCAGTATTAAACCATGTCAGGAAAGAAGGGTATCTGATCACAGTTAATAGAAGCCTTTGACAAGGTGGCAGGAAGCAAGAAGCAAGCCTGGAGATGATTACAGGGAGGCAAAGACCTGCAAATATAAGGAGTCTGCAGTTATGCTACGAGGTGTCATGGGACAGATGGATGGAAGCAAATGTGTTCTACCTGTGGCTGAGGTTTTGTTGCAGGGAGGTCATTCTGCCCCTGTACTCAGCACTGGTTTGGCCACACCTTGACTCCTGTGTGCAGTTCTGGGCCCCTCAGTTTAAGAAAGATGTTGACTTGCTGGAAGGTGTCCAGAGAAGGGCAACAAAGCTGGGGAGGGGTTTAGAGCACAGCCCTGTAAGGACACACTGAGGGAGCTGGGCTTGCTTAGCCTGGAGAGGAGGAGGCTCAGGGGTGACCTTATTGCTCTCCACAACTACCTTAAGGGAGGTTGTAGACAGGCAGAAGTTGGTCTGTTCTCCCAGGCAACCAGCACCAGAACAAGAGGAAACAGTCTTATGCTGTGCCAGGAGAGGGTTAGGCTGGATGTTAGGAAGAAGTTCTTCTCAGAAAGAGTGATTGGCCATTGGAATGTGCTGCCCAGGGAGGTGGTGGAGTCACCATCACTGGAGGTGTTTAGGAAGAGACTGGATGGGGTGCTTGGTGCCATGGTTTAATTGATTAGATGGTGTTGGGTGATAGCTTGGACTTGATGATCTCAAAGGTCTTTTCCAACCTGGTTAATTCTATTCTATTGTTGTTTAACCTCCTCTTTCTCTAATCCACCTTCAGGTATCTCCATGCCTGTACCTGTGTTTGGACTACAAGATGACTCCAAAGTGTTTAAGAAGGGCAGCTGCTTACTTGCAGATGACAACTTTGTGCTAATAGGCTCTTTTGTGTCATTTTTCATCCCCCTGACCATCATGGTAGTCACCTACTTTTTAACTATCAAGTCACTGCAGAAGGAAGCTATGCTGTGTGTGAATGACGTTGGCCCAAAGACCAAGTTTGCTTCCTTTAGCTTCCTCCCTCAGAGCTCCCTGTCCTCAGAGAAACTCTTTCAGCGCTCTTTGAACAGAGATGTGGGGAATTCTGGGAGGAGAACCATGCAATCCATCAGCAACGAGCAGAAGGCGTCCAAGGTGCTTGGCATTGTCTTCTTCCTGTTTCTTGTGATGTGGTGCCCGTTTTTCATCACCAATGTGATGGCTGTAATTTGCAAGGAGTCATGCAATGAAGAAGTTATTGGAGGACTGCTTAACATATTTGTTTGGATTGGCTACCTTTCCTCTGCAGTTAACCCCCTGGTATATACGCTGTTCAATAAGACCTACCGCTCGGCTTTCTCCCGGTACATTCAGTGTCACTACAAGGAGGAGAAGAAACCTTTCCAGCTGATTTTAGTGAACACTATCCCAGCACTCGCATACAATTCCAGCCAGCTCCAGCTAGCACAAATGAAGAGCTTGAAAAAAGAGGCAAAAATGATGGCCAAGGAGTATTCAATGGTCACAATAGGAATACATCACCTGGACGGCACAGCCAAGGGGAGCATCAGCCCGGCGAGTGAAAAGGTTAGCGGTGTGTGACGGTTGGCAGCTGCCATGACAACCACCCTGCATATGCTGAGCATTTCACCTGGCTGTGAGAAGATCTGGTAGCTCAGACAAAACAAGCCCTCTTCAAGAGACCCTCCAGCAACATCACCCACGCCTCATGTTATCCTGTGGACGAAAAGCAGGGCTTGAAACGGTATCAAACGTGCAATTTCTTTTCATACAGCACTTTGGCAGTTTTAAGCACAGGCTTTGTTAAACTTATTTTTTTAATGTTCTAAAGGATATATTTCTTAAAGAAAAGAAAAAAAAAAACAAAACACAACACAACACAACAACAAACAAACCAGAGTTTTATCACATGAAGAAACCTAAGGCTTTTGTTTTCTCTTTGCAAATGAAAGCTCAGCTGTCCTTTGATGTCCGTGCAGAGTAGGCTCCAGCTAGTTTGCCATGCTACAAGAGAAATTTCTCAGCATTGACTGATTGAGCACCTTATGGAATTTGAAATAGAAAATGAAGGGTCATTTACTGATGCACATTTAAAATAACATGGAAAACATTCAAGGGGGGAAAAATAATAAATCTATTTAAACCTGTATAGATTAATTCTATGGACATTTTGGTAACTGTTTTTAATGGCTATTTTTTGCCTTCTGAATGACCATTCTGAAATGTTTCTGGGCTTTGCCTTCATCTGTTCCATAGCTCAAATTAGCAGTCCTCAAAGGTAAATTATACTTGAATGCTGCTCTGTTTCTCCAACCATTCTGTAGCTTCAGATTTCATCCCTTTGTTTCCATTCCAAAATGTTCATCTGTTCTGCTTCAAACTTGAAAGAAATTTTTTTCCCCAAAAGTAATTGTTGAGCTTGATTCCCTGTTCCTTCCCACTGGTGTTGACAAGGAGGTGAAGTGAGAGAAGAGTGGAAGATCAGGCACAACATTGCTAAATGACTTCAGGAACGATTCCACATCCGTGCCTCTGTTCGATTCCAGCAGAGTTTGAGTCAAGTTAATTGTGAGCTCAAATTTTGCCTGAGTAAATCCTGCAGCAAAAGTTTGCTGCAGATCCTGTCTCACCATTTCCTTGCTTTGAAAGCCCATTATGAAGGTGTCCTGGTTTTGATTTAGGTCTGGTAGAGCCAGAATTATTAGCAAACCGTTATTTGTTCCAAATTGTTTTCCCTGGTTTCTCTGTTTTGCTGTTACAGTAGATTGCTCAGGAATGGTAGGTAGCTTGCACTATTAGGACCCAGCCTTAATGAAATATATATGGACAAATGGGGCCCACTTGAAAAATAACAGGGCTTATAAGTGGCACTGCATTTCAACTGCATAGCTCAATGGGCAGCAGACATTACATAAAGAACATCAGACACACTGCTTGACAGAAATGCCTACTCATGAAACCGCTTCCTTTCGGGTGTCAGAGCCAATGTCACTGAAGCCAGCAGGGCTCTGCTGGAGAGCAGAAATAAAAATGTTGAATCCACCTGCAAAACCTAAATCCAAGTATTTTATTCATTCCATGAATGCTGCAGCCATAATAATCAGAATCAGGATGTACTCCAGTTTCAGATTCTGGCCAGTCTGAAAAAGAAACCCCAAAGCACTGCCTGAACAGAAGCTGTTTGGGCTGAATCGTGAAGGCATTTACTCCAATGCCTTCATCAATCCTTCTCTTGAAGTTGTTCAGCTTCACAGACTAGTGAAATTGCTATTGGTTTATTCTATTCTATTCTATTCTATTCTATTCTATTCTATTCTATTCTATTCTATTCTATTCTGTTCTATTCTATTCTATTCTGTTCTATTCTACTCTACTCTACTCTACTCTACTCCTATTCTACTCTACTCCTATTCTATTCTATTCTATTCTATTCTATTCTATTCTATTCTATTCTATTCTATTCTATTCTATTCTATTCTATTCTATTCTATTCTATGTCAAATAAAGAGGCAGAGAGAAAATTAATCTGATTCTAGCCTACCAGCTGGGGGGGCTTTGGAAGAGGAAGACTTTTAGTTTAAAATACAGGTCTGTGATAGAAGAGGACATCACACTTGGCTGGGTATCTGGCTGATTTCCAAGAAACTGCTGTTATCATTCTCCTACTAGTATGATAACTAAATCTGTCAGTTTCATGAGCCATTTCCTCCAACGTGAGATAGGTCAGAGCCACCATGCACACAGGAGGTCTGCATGCACATGATGACACTGCCTCACTCTTCAGCCTCCACATCGGTGTCAAAGTGTCATGCTGTAGCCCTGCTGCAGTGATGCCCTGGATGTCATCCACTCACTCATATTATAGGATAGAATAGAATTAACCAGGTTGAAAAAGACCTCAGAGATCATCAAGTCCAACCTATCACCCAACACCATCTAATCAACTAAACCATGGCACCAAGCACCCCATCCAGTCTCTTCCTAAACACCTCCAGTGATGGTGACTCCACCACCTCCCTGGGCAGCACATTCCAATGGCCAATCTCTCTTGCTGGGAAGAACTTCTTCCTAACATCCATCCTAAACCTACCCTGGCACAGCTTGAGACTGTGTCCTCTTGTTCTGGTGCTGGTTGCCTGGGAGAAGAGACCAACCCCCACCTGCTTATAACCTCCCTTCAGGGAGTTGTAGAGAGCAAGAAGGTCTCCCCTGAGCCTCCTCTTCTCCAGGCTAAGCAACCCCAGCTCCCTCAGCCTCTCCTCACAGGGCTGTGCTCCAGACCCCTCCCCAGCTTTGTTGCCCTTCTCTGGACACCTTCCAGCAACTCAACATCTTTCCTCAACTGAGGGGCCCTTAATGGCTTTCCCTTCAAAACCAGGAAGTCAGGATCACTTGATAAATTAAGTGGTATAAATTCTGTGCTTGCTGAGGCAGTTTATACAGTCTCTGTGGCTCTAAGTACACTTGATCCCTACGACCAAACCAAACAGCTTCAGTAGAAGGAAAAATGGACTAACTGCTCCTGCCTCCCTATGCACAAACCCTGCTCAAGCACAGTGCCATGTGAGGGGCACCACACAAGCACAGAAGAGACTTCAGGGGGAATCTGCTAAACACAGCTGAGCATGACTGCCATAGCAGTAGGTGGGAGCAGTGAGTTCACACGTTTCCCAATGAGTTTGATACATGCCCTAAATCAGAGGGGTTGCACTACGGACAACAGCCAGCTTCTACCACACAGGCCGGCCAGTTAATGGACGGAGCACCACGAGTGAATAAGTGGTCCAAGGCACTTCATGCAACAGGATATTCAGGTACCTCCTGGTGTCCAAATGTCTCCACAACTGCAGCAATATTTCTGAGGATTCACCCTTGAGAACAGGCACCCCAGGGACAAAAGAGAGAGTAATAAACCCAAAGGTCTTGCACGAGTAGAGATCCGAGGCTCAGGATCTACCAAGAAACCACACTGCCTTCATATGATGAACACCAACACAGACTCACAAGGTCTCTAACCCTATGTGTGAGGGGAAAGGAAACACAGATGTTTCCACCAGTGGAGAGAATTGCCATGTTTTGTGACTCTGCACCCATCTTGATGCAAGTGTCTCTGAATGCAAGAGAAAGAATCAGCAGAGACAGACAGCTCAGGTCCCGTTGCCTCTTTGTGGCAGGGAGCAGAGCCTGCCTGCACACTGTATAATGCATGTGGCACCATGCACTTCTCTGAAGCTCAGTTCCTCCCAAATCTCCTGAGGGTCTGGTTGCTGGTCTGCACAGCCTCCTTCACCAGCTTGTTCTTGATAAACCGTTACCGAGCGTTTCGCGTTTGCTGCGTACGCTCTCCACTTACCGGCTGCATTTCGCCCACGAGGCAGAGCACCTCCTCCTCCCCTGCTTCTCTTTCATTTCACCTTCTGTTCCCTTTTCACAATGTCATATTGCTCAGGTTGCAAATACTGACAGGGAATGTTTCACTACAAACAGAGAGGGTTTCAATTACTTGCTTGATGTTTCATTAGGAGATGACTCCCAACAATACCTTTTCCCCCAGCTTATTAAAATAGAAGCAGTGTTTTGGACCTAAGAGACTTGACAGCATTCCTTAAATTGACAGCTGGAGGAAATAGAACACCATTATTATATTTGTTTTTTTTTTTGCTTAGGAGCAGGGATATCTGATGCCTGACATTTGAATTCTGTGAGCACTCAGCTAGGTGCTTCTACTGAGTGATCAGCAGCTTTTGCCTAAGATGCCTCTCAAAGCCAAGAATGCACAGCAGAAAAAGATTAATCTCTCTGGGTCTTTATGGATGTCTTTGACAGCTTAGCAAGGCCTGATTCTGCCACCTTGCACCGAAGTGTTAATAGATTGCTGTGTGGTTTGCCTTAGTGAGGATGACAGAGCCAGTGTCTGAAGTTTTTTTCTCCACCCACCATACTAGATCTGCAGGAGGTCACTCATCAGCAGACAGCAACGGCGTTATTAAAATGCAGAGATACAACAGAGGTCAGCTGTTTTAAACCAGAATTTAGAGCACAGGGCCCATGCTTGGGGATGAACACTACAGTTTAGTATGACCAGCCTCAGAACAACACTTCCTATCCTGCAAAAATCCCCCCACAAAAACCAAACCAAACCCCAAAACCATCACTAACAAAACAAGCAAGCAAACACCCCCCCCCCCAAAAAAAAAAACCCTCCAGTGAATGTCTTCATTATGCATCAGACTGGAATGGAAACTTCTGTAATTTTTCAGGTTAAAATAAAAGAGAGAAAGAAAAAGAAAGACAAAAAGAAGACATTCACACAATGTAGCCCAGAGGTTAGGGCCTTCTCCTACCTTACAGGAAAAGCATGCTGAGGCAGTCTCTCATATCTGTAGCCAACCCCCCTGGGAAAAAAACCTCCAGGTTTTCATCAACAATTTTTCAAGCACATTGAAATTTTATTCCTCTCAAGGCTGCATCTGAAAAATGTCCAAAGACATGAAGCTCACCATGTGTCTCCCAGGCTGGTGTGCATCCTTTATACACTTCAGGGTAAAAAACAAACAAATAAAGAATCTTATGTATCTATCCCATCCAGCCAACCATGCACTGTACTGATGTCATTCTTGCCAGGTGGTGGGATGCATTCTATTTTGAATACCTGTATGTTTGCTGATGTAAATACAAAGAGAGAGAAAAAAAGATGTTTGCTGTATTTTGTAATGCTAATGTAAAATGGTGTTCCAGTGCTCTATGGTTTTGTCTGATCCCACTGCTGATGAAGCAGATTAAAACATTTAAATGGCAGCAGTTGTTTTATAAACTGAAGGTCTGTCTCAAGTTTTCATTTGGTTTGGTTAATTTCTCCCATATGTATTCACAGTACAAGCTCTATGGAATGGAATGGGATGGAATGGAATGGAATGGAATGGAATGGAATGGAATGGAATGGAATGGAATGGAATAGGTTGGAATGGAATGGAATGGAATGGAATGGAATGGAATGGGATAGAATAGAATAGAATAGAATAGAATAGAATAGAATAGAATAGAATAGAATAGAATAGAATAGAATGGAATAGGATAGGATAGGATAGGATAGGATAGGATAGGATAGGATAGGATAGAATAGAATAGAATAGGATAGCATAGCATAGAATAGAATAGAATAGAATAGAATAGAATAGAATAGAATAGAATAGAATAGAATAGAATAGAATAGAATAGAATAGGATTAACCAGGTTGGAAAAGACCTCAGAGATCATCAAGTCCAACCTACCACCCAACATCATCTAAACAACTAAACAATGGCACCAAGCACCCTATCCAGATTCTTCCTAAACACCTCCAGTGATGGTGACTCCACCATCTCCCTGGGCAGCACATTCCAAAGTCAAATCACTCTTTCTGGGACAAACTTCTTCCTAACATCCAGCCTACACCTTCCCCTGGCACAGCTTGAGACTGTGTCCTCTTGTTCTGGTGCTGGTTGCCTGGGAGAAGACTCAAACCCTCACCTGGCTACAGCCTCCTTTCAGGTAGTTGTAGAGAGCAAGGTCTCCCCTGAGCCTCCTCTTCTGCAGGCTAAGCAACCCCAGCTCCCTCAGCCTCTCCTCATAGGGCTGTGTTCCAATCCCCTCCCCAGCATTGTTGCCCTTCTCTGGACACCTTCCACCAACTCAACATCTGAAGGCTAAAGTAATTTTAAATATATTTCTGGACAAAGGGAAAAACCATGTAGCAGAATTTAACTAACTTAGTAAATTGGTGCAAAATGAGCCATTGTAACCATTCTCTGTTTTCTAAGGACAGGTGTTTCTCTACTGAAAAGGGATACCCTTCAGATCAGTACATATAGCCTAAAACTTTGTAGCCTCAGAAACAACCTACGTGAAAGAAACTAAGCCAACTAATGAGCTCCAGTAAGCAGCAACTCTATAAGATTAAAACTAATAAGCAGCATAAATAAACAGCATTGCAGTTGCACGGGCATAAATTAACACCCGAGTCACATAACCACACTGCCATCTGTTGGCAGCATTGCCTTTCACAGACAGTGCACTAAAATAAGAAACCAAAATGGATTTAGTTAGCTATTTGTTTTCATAGAATCACAGAATCAATAAGGTTGGAAAAGACCTCAGAGATCATCAAGTCCAACCTGTCACCCAACACCTCAGGACTAACTAAACCATGGCTTCAAGTGCCACATGAAATACCTTTTTGAACTCTTCCAGTGATGGTGACTCCACCACCTCCCTGGGCAGCACATTCCAATGGCCAATCTCTCTTTCTGGGAAGAACTTTCTCCTCACCTCCAGTCTAAACTTCCCCTGGCACAGCTTGAGACTGTGTCCTCTTGTTCTGGTGCTGGATGCCTGGGAGAAGAGACCAACCCCCACCTGGCTACAACCTCCCTTCAGGGAGTTGGAGACAGCAAGAAGGTCTCCCCTGAGCCTCCTCTTCTGCAGGCTAAGCAACCCCAGCTCCCTCAGCCTCTCCTCACAGGGCTGTGTTCCAAACCCCTCCCCAGCTTTGTTGCCCTTCTCTGGACACCTTCCAGCAACTCAACATCTTTACTGAGGTGGCCCAGAACTGGACACAGGACTCAAGGTGTGGCCTAACTAGTGCTGAGTCCAGGGGCAGAATGATTTCACTGCTCCTGCTGGCCACACTATTCCTGATGCAGGCCAGGAATCCATTGGTCTTCTTGGCCACCTGGGCACTCTGCTGGCTCATGTTCAGCCTACTCTCAACCAGTACCCCCAGGTCCCTTTCTGCCTGGCTGCTCTCCAGCCATTCTGACCCCAGCCTGTAATCAAAATTACAGGACGGATTCCATACAGGTAAATATCTATATAGATTAGAATTCTTGGGCACATTCATGAAGGCAAAGAGAGCTCTTTAACATAGAGATGATAGAGAGTTCTAGCCTGAAAACAGAATGGATCACAGACTGCTAGGTGCTAACAGATGCTCTGTGGAGCTGTTTCCCAAATGTTTGTGGTCTCAGTCATTGGAATGTGCTGCCCAGGGAGGTGGTGGAGTCACCATCCCTGGAGGTGTTTAGGAAGAGACTGGATGGGGTGTTTGGTGCCATGGTTTAGTTGATCAGATGGTGTTGGGTGATAGGTTGGACTCGATGATCTCAAAGGTCTTTTCCAACCTGGTTAATTCTATTCTATTCTATTCTATTCTATTCTATCCCATCCCACCCCATCCCATCCCATCCTATCCTATCCTATCCTATCCTATCCTATCCTATCCTATCCTATCCTATCCTATCCTATCCTATCCTACAACACACCTATTTGGTAGAGTCCCTGCTGCTGAATAATAGTTAGAAATCACAACGATGTCTGGGTGATTCCTGTCTCAAGAGAAAGCACTAAGTGTGTGAGTTTAAAACCTCACTTTTCATTTAGGCTTGGAACTGCTAGGGGTCTGCTAGTTAAGTGCCCAGATCTAAGCCAGCTGACCCAGCTCCTACAGAAAATGGAGGAAGAAAGGCAGCCTAAAAATAATAGTTCAGGTAAGCTGGAAAATTGCCCTTTGGAATTGCCTACTGGAGAAAATCCCAGCCTTCAAATTCCCACAGGTATGAAATAGCTTCCTTCACAACTAACAAGATCTATAATGTAGCCATATAACATTGCTTTCCAGAACTAAATACTTGGGGCTTATGAGGTTAAGCCTGGAGATGTAGTATAGGGGATAAATATCCCACTGTAGATGTTACAGAAGAATCTTGGTTTCTAAACTCCTTCTCAGAACAGGGTCCAGGTACAGCTGCATCTAGTCTTAGCCTTTGACTGTGAAGAAGAGTTCAGATCCTAAGTTCTGCCACAGATTCAGTTTAGTTCACTCTGAGCTGGGTGCCTCCAGAGGGGGACCCCTCTCAGTTCTTCACCTGTGCCTTTTAAGGCCTCACAATCTATTCCATGTATCGGTTCAGAGGATATGCACACAACTGCTTATCCAATCAGGTTTCTGGTGGTTACTGCTGCTTCTTATTGATTAGTTCTGTATTTCTCCCCCATGAGGGCCTCTGTATTCCACCTGACCTCCTTGTTCATCTTCTGCTGATTTTCAATAAGATGATTTCAAAGATCCAGCCTTGGGTTTGAATAGTTTTGGTGCCTTCTACTATGACTAAGCAATGGTTCAAATTGAAGTTTCAGTTATGGTTTGTGGCCTAAGGGCACAGCATTCCAATCATGCAGGCTAAGCAAAGTCACTCATGCTGAGCTAAGCAAAACAAGTTTCAATTAAACCTAATTTTAAGCAATCACACAATTAATTCTGATATTCTGTAAATAAAATATCTCAAACCCCAACAGTCAGAGGATTAGTAACAGTCACATTTGAGGGCCTTGAAGGAGAGTACAGCTTATTTGCTGAAGAGGTCTTCTGAGCAACAGACACCTGGAAGCAGGTGAAAAGATTGCATTCTGCCATTTCCTGATCTGCCCAAGAAGCTGGTGGCTGATGAAACAGCACACTCTAGCAAGTTTTACCTTAAAGACTTATATTTAAGTAAAAAAAAAGAGGAAAAGAGAAACATGTTAAGCAGATTACTGCAGTCTCTATTAGACTATATTCATATATATTTATCCTTACAGTTCTTTTGAGGCAGCTACTGCTGGGGGGGGGGAGAAGAGAAGAGAAGAGAAGAGAAGAGAAGAGAAGAGAAGAGAAGAGAAGAGAAGAGAAGAGAAGAGAAGAGAAGAGAAGAGAAGAGAAGAGAAGAGAAGAGAAGAGAAGAGAAGAGAAGAGAAGAGAAGAGAAGAGAAGAGAAGAGAAGAGAAGAGAAGAGAAGAGAAGAGAAGAGAAGAGAAGAGAAGAGAAGAGAAGAGAAGAGAAGAGAAGAGAAGAGAAGAGAAGAGAAGAGAAGAGAAGAGTCTCTGTTAGACTACATTCATTATGGCTGGCCTCAGGAAATCATGGATGAAGCTCCCACAAGAACAACACTCATCATGGCCGGACTCAGGAAATCATGGATGAAGCTCCCACAAGAACAACACTCATCATGGCTGGACTCAGGAAATCATGGATGAGGCTCCCACAAGAACAACACTCATCATGGCTGGACTCAGGAAATCATGGATGAGGCTCCCATAAGAACAACACTCATCATGGCTGGCCTCAGGAAATCTGTATCTCCATTCTCCCCATGTGAAGTGTAGAAAATACCTTTTTTGTCTCCATTTTGTCTTGTAGACAGTGAACTCTTAAAATTGGAAGGTGTGCTTCAATAGGTTTGTCTACAGTGCTTTGGATTGTGGATCTGGTCACTATCAGGGCAATAAGCTGATACTATTTTTATCATTATTATACTGCCCTATACTATCAATAGTACAGAACAGCATCTCCCTTTTTTTACTGCAACTTGGATTTATTTTTGTTCTTTCTAAACCACAAAATAAACTTCTGGATGGAAGCCAGCCTCTGGTTTTTAGAAAGGTCTATTATCCTTCTCTCTTTATCTCTGCTACAGCAGGGAACAGAATCATCTGTTTTCTTCTTTGCTATATATGGCAGACTGAACTCCCTCTCACCATCCAGGTCATTAATAAAGACACTAAACAGTCACGTCCCCTGTATCAATCCCTGAGGAGTGTCACTATGCCAGCTGGACTCTGTACTGCTAATCAATACACTCTTGAGCCCAGCAAGCCAGCCAATTTTCCACTCACCTTACAGGCCACTAATAAAGCCCATATTTCACCAATCTTGCTAAAAGGAGACAAGGAGACCAAGAGAAGCTGCTGCAAAGACCTTGCTAAAGCCAAGATATGCAGATTCCACTGCTCTTGCTTTGTCCATTGGGGCAGACTTCTCATTAGAGAGCAGTAAGATTGCTCAGGTATGCTGTGTTCTGGGTAAATCCATATTGGCTATTCCAAATCCCTTTCTTGTTCTTTGTGTACCTTGAAATGGCATCCAAGAGGACTCCTTCCATTACTTTCCCAGGGATGGTGGTAAGACTGACCTACCTTTAGTTTGCTTGATCCTCCCTCATGCCTTTCTTGAGGGCGAGGGTCACATCTACCTAGTCTCAAGCACTTATAACCTTCTGGATTGTCCTGACCTTTCAAACATGAGAGAAAATGACCTTGCAATGACATTGGCCAGTCCTCTCAGCATCATCTAACACCTCCCATCTGGTACCATTGACTTGTGCACACATCATAGAATCCTAGAATGTTCTAATCCAAGCCTCCTGCAGTGAGCAGGGACATCTTTAACTAGATCAGATTGCTCAGACTGCAAATCTTCCTGCAGTTTCTCTGCAAAGAGGAATAATGAACATTTGTGACCTCACAGCAACTCAGAGCTACTAAGGCCATTGCAGATCACCAAAGCATTGCAACAGAAACACCACATGGCCAAATTCAAGAGAAGCCAGAGAGCTACACTGAAAAGAGTGATGCAACACAATTGCTGATCTATAAATCATCTCTGGCCACAGGACTGATTGCCTCACTTGACAAATGGAATGGTATGGAATGGAATGGAATGGAATGGAATGGAATGCAATGGAATGGAATGGAATGGAATTGACCTGACCAGGTTGGAAAAGACCTGTGAGATCATCAAGTGCAACCTATCATCCAACACCATCTAATCAACTAAACCATGGCACCCAGCACCCCATCCAGTCTCTTCCTAAACACCTCCAGTGATGGTGACTCCACCACCTCCCTGGGCAGCACATTCCAATGGCCACTCTCTCTCTCTGGGAAGAACTTCTTCCTAACAGCCAGTCTAAACCTCCCTTGGTGCAGCTTGAGACTGTGTCCTCTTGTTCTGGTGCTGGTTGCCTGGGAGAAGAAAGCAACCCCCACCTGGCTACAACCTCCCTTCAGGGAGTTGGAGACAGCAAGAAGGTCTGCCCTGAGCCTCCCCTTCTCCAGGCTAAACAACCCCAGCACCCTCAGCCTCTCCTCACAAGACTGTGCTACAAACCCCTCCCCAGCTTTGTTGTCCTTCTCTGGACACTTACTGCTGTGAGAAATTTATTTGCTGATCTGTTTAATCAAATTAGGATTATGTTTTTTCCCTAGAGAAATAGAAAACTTGTAAAGAACACAAAAAGAGGAGACAGCTGGCACCCACACCACTGTAATATGCACTACAGTGCAAGCAAAACCAAACCCCAACAGTTTCCCAAGAAAGACCTAGGGACTCAAATGGCACACTAAGTTTTTATGACCAGAAAGGAAATAATGAATGCAAGAAATGGTGCAAAGAAGAACAAAATATAGTCAATGTAATCAGGTAAAATAAGTGAGGGTGTGTAGCCTCCAGCCTCTGTCATGAGTTTTTTTGGCTGAGAAGCACCTTACACAAGATGTGTGAAAAGTAAAGAACTGCCTTGAAGAGGTGGCAGTTAATTCCATAAGCTGCATCCAAGTGAAATTTGGCAAGTGCAGAAGAAAAGGAACTTTGGAGGATCTAACTTTCATCTGCAACAAAAGGTAAGACAGATGGATGTGGTAAAGAAGGGGAAATAGAAAAATAAATCAATATCACTGAAGTGGCAGAAAATTCTCCTCCTGCCCATGCAAAGTTTCTCCCTTGCAAAGCTAAAGACTTGAAGCAGATTGTGACAACGCAGTCAGTGTGAAATATATTGAGGGATAATAGTGGTACCAGCCATATATGCTGCTTTTAAATGATTGACAGCACAGGATAGGACAGTTTAAGACAATTTAGACAAAATATGACATCATCATCATAAATGGATAAATAATTAACAGATCTCTTCCAACCTGGTTTATTCCCCTTCCCTTCCCTTCCCTTCCCTTCCCTTCCCTTCCCTTCCCTTCCCTTCCCTTCCCTTCCCTTCCCTTCCCTTCCCTTCCCTTCCCTTCCCTTCCCTTCCCTTCCCTTCCCTTCCCTTCCCTTCCCTTCCCTTCCCTTCCCTTCCCTTCCCTTCCCTTCCCTTCCCTTCCCTTCCCTGATTCTTTAGGCACACAAGAATCTTTTCAGTACATCTTTTCATGACAAACATGAGCACTAGAAAAGTTCTTGCAGAGAAGAACCACATGCAAATGATGCCCTGGTAAAGTGGACAGTGAAGTGTGAATTCAGTCCTTTGAATAACCAAAGTGAAGATGAAATCACATACAAAAAGTTGAGAAAAAATTACTGAAAAGCACCAGCAGTAGGTGGAATTCACAGCTATTAGGTAAGAGGACAGAGTCTCAAGCTGTGTCAGGGTAGGGTTAAGCTCTAGGTGAGGAGAAAGTTCTTCACATCACAGAGAGTGTTACTGGCCATTGGAATGTGCTGCCCAGGGAGGTGGTGGAGTCACTGTCCCTGGAGGTGTTCAAAAAGGGATTGGCTGTGGCACTTGGAGCCATGGTTTAGCTAGCCATGAGGTTTGAGTTGCTAGGTTGGAGGCATTTCAAACCTTATTGATTCTATGATTCTATGATACTACCATCCAAGAGTGGTCAGACATTGGAATGGGCTACCCAGGGAGGTGGTTGAGTCACCAACCCTGGATGTGTTTAAAGGTCATTTGGATGTGGTGCTTGGGAATATGGTTTAGGGGTGAACCTTGTAGAGTAGGGTTATCGGTTGCACTTGGTGCTCCTGAGGGTCTTTTCCAACCTGAATGTTTCTGTGATTCTGTGATTAATTCAGGCTATCACAACAAAATCATTGGGTAAGTGGGTACACAGATGCATGGCTGAGGGAAGTACTGTACATACCAAGAAGAAAATGGGGAAGGAGGAATTTGGTTAAGACATACAGGTTACTTGCCTATAATGTAAGACATACAGGTTACTTGCCTATAATGTAGAAGTTTCTTGCTGGAAGCTTCACAGAAAGAGAGATTGGCCATTGGAATGGACTGCCCAGGGAGGTGGTGGAGTCACCATCACTGTGTGACTGGATGGGGCACTTGGTGCTATGGTTTAGTTGATTAGATGGTGTTGGGTGATAGGTTGGACTCGATGATCTCTGAGGTCTTTTCCAACCTAGAAAATTCAATTCAATTCAATTCAATTCAATTCAATTCAATTCAACTCAACTCCTATTCTATTCTATTCTATTCTATTCTATTCTATTCTATTCTATTCTATTCTATTCTATTCTATTCTATTCTATTCTAATTTTACCTGATCTAGGCACACCTGTGCTAGCAGAGGAGGTCCCTTCCCAGGCCTGCAGCTCCAAGATTCTGTGATCATTCCAAGAGTCATTGCTGCAGGGCTTGTGCTCCAGGCAGCCCTATGGCTCTGCAGAGCAGCAAGGCAGAGCCCTTCCAAGGCTGCAGCAGCAAAAGCCATAAAGCTTTATGGCAAATGTGTTTGAGTGGGTTGAAGCTGCTGATGTGTTTCCACAAATATATGAAAAGGCAAAATCCCTTTTGACAGCATGTGAAGCTTGCAAAAAAAAAACCACACCCAAGTGTGAGAACACATTTTAAACTTCTCAGAGCCAGACTTGTACCAGCTGTATCTAAGTAGAGAGGCAGAACAGGGAAGTTGCTCTGGAAGCCACTGGAATATGCTGCCCAGGGAGGTAGTGGAGTCACCCTCCCTGGAGGTGTTCAAAAAGATTGGATGTGGCACTTGAAGCCATGGTTTAGTAGTCCTGAGGTGTGGGGTGCTAGGTTGGACTTGATGATCTCTGAGGTCTTTTCCAACCTTATTAATTCTATGATTCAAAGGCAGGATGGATGGCCCAGGTTCTGGGTTCAGCAGCTGCAGCTGAAATGGATCTGCTGGAGAAAAGTAGAAAGCAACGGAGGGGGATAAAGTTGTTGGTACTAATTCTGCCTTGCTAGTGTCAGGAATTTCAAGTAGACAAGAATTATTGTCACCTTGGCAAAGTAACAGATGATCAGACTGCAAAATGTTACAGGCAAAAATAGTTGCTGCTAATGGAATACACGATATGAGATCAAATGGAGGGAGGGAGGGAACATTGCTGGGGACACTTTTTTTTTTTGGCAACTGGTGGGCATGTTTTAATTGCAAATAATAATAAAAGAGACTTTTAAACAGGAGGGAGTGGGAATACTTTGGGTTATGAATAAGATAAAAGCACTGACAAGTATCTTCTCCCCTTTGTGGTCTCGCCAGGCAGGTGTCATGGCAAAAAAAAAAGTAGCTAAACTACAATCCATTTTTATTATAGAATCAGGAGACTGTCAGGCAGCAGCTGCCATGGAGAATGCTGAAACACTGAGTAGAATAGAATAGAATAGAATAGAATAGAATAGAATAGAATAGAATAGAATAGGAGTAGAATAGAACAGACCAGGCTGGAAGAGACCTTCAAGATCATCATGTCCAACCCATCAACCAATCCAACACCACCTAAACAACTAACCCATGGCACCAAGCACCCCATCAAGTCTCCTCCTGAACACCTCCAGTGATGGTGACTCCACCACCTCCCTGGGCAGCACATTCCAATGGCCAGTCACTCTATGAAGAATTTCTTCCTAACATCCAGCCTAAACCTCCCCTGGCACAGCTTGAGACTCTGTCCTCTTGTTCCTCACACAGGCCACCATGGTAGTCCAAATGAATAAATATCATTTTGTGTGGTTATTTCAGTGCAAAATATTGAAACAGCTCTGCTGTCTCAAGGCACTTTATATACAGGATGAGAGTATGAGAGTTGGACTTGATGATGAGAGTTGGACTTGATGATCTCAAAGGTCTTTTCCAACCTGGTCTGGTCTATTCTATTCCATTCCATTCCATTCCATTCCATTCCATTCCATTCCATTCCATTCCATTCTAATTCTTATTCTATTTAATTTCTATTCCACTCCACTCTATGCCATTCCCTCTTGTTCTGTCACTAATTACCTGTGAGAGGAGAGCAGCACCAGGGAAATACTTGCTTTTTTGATTAGTTCACTATTATCAGAGTCTCTGGATTAACGTTTAATTTCTGTCCTCATTCTGAAATTGAAGATTTTGCTGTTTAGAGTTGGGAAGGCCACCTCTGAAGCGGGAGAGCCGGAGGCAAGCAGCATCCGCTGCCCCCACAGGCACGGCAGGCTCCGCGGCTCGCCCCGAGGAGCACCGCGGCTCGCCGGAGTCCACGACCAGAGCCTGCAGGTCTGGTTTTAGCATCCGCCTGAGCCGCAGGGCCGCACCACCGGCCGGGGGCGGGCCGGGGACACGGGCGGAGCGGCGGGAGGCCTCGCCCGGCACAGGGTCCGCCCCCACTCTCGCGTTGTCAGCCGCTTGTCACCGGCGCTCCTCTGGGGTAAGGGAGCAAGGGACAGGGGCGCCGGGCCGGCGCGGGGATGGGCATTTTGGAGCGGGGGGTGCGGCGCTGGGACGTGGCCTGGCTGCGGGAAGAGCGGGGTGGCGGCGGCTGGCCCGTGCGGGCCCTGGGCCCAGCCAGCGGCGGCCCAGGCCGAGGGATCGCCGCCTGTGCGTGTACCCTCTGTGCATACCCGGCGGCGGAGGGATCGCCGCTTGTGCGTATACACTGAGTGTATAGCCGGAGGCGGAGGGATCGCCGCTTGTGCGTATACACTGAGTGTATACCCGGCGGCGGAGGGATCGCCGCTTGTGCGTATACACTGAGTGTATACCCGGCGGCGGAGGGATCGCCGCTTGTGCGTATACACTGAGTGTATACCCGGCGGCGGAGGGATCGCCGCCTGTGCGTGTACCCTCTGTGCATACCCGGCGGCGGAGGGATCGCCGCTTGTGCGTATACACTGAGTGTATACCCGGCGGCGGAGGGATCGCCTCCTCTGTGTGTACCCTCTGTGTATACCCGGCGGCGGAGGGATCGCCGCTTGTGCGTATACACTGAGTGTATAGCCGGAGGCGGAGGGATCGCCTCCTGTGTGTATAGCCGGCAGAGGGGATCGCCGCCCGTGTGTATACCAGGGGGCGGAGTGATCTCCGCTAGTGTGTGTAGCCGGTGGCGGGAGGCTGAAAATGGCGGGAGGGGAGGGCGCTGAGGTGGAGCAGGGAAGGGGTTCTGTGGGAATGGAAGTGAACCTCCCGACCCTAACCGGGACTGCGGCTCTGCGCGCTGCTTCAGCGGCCCCCGGCTGGGTGCTGCCGTCGGAGTGGGGGTAAGGCGCTTCTGCGTGGACGTCCCTCGGCTCCAGCCCCCCGGGCTGGGGGAAGACAATGAACAGGCGTGCTGAACTGGTCGTGCTGCGTTGTTTTTCTTGCCCTGTGCAACGTATTGAGTGCATAAGTATGAGGGAGGGAAGCTGCTACCTGGTCAAATGTTACTTGCCTTAACAGGATGTTCTTAGGTGCGACCCTTCAGGCCTCTTCCCGTTTCAGCAGCCTAGCTGTCCTTGCTGTCCATGCAAACCAACAGCGTCGCCGCTGGACATTCACAGCATCAGCCAGGTTGGAAAAGACCTCAGAGATCATCAAGTCCAGCCTATTACCTAATATCTAACACCTCCTGACAACTAAACGGTGGCTCCAAGTGCCACATCCAATCCTTTTTTGAACACCTCCAGGGATGGTGACTCCACCACCTCCCTGGGCAGCACATTCCAATGGCCAATCTCTCTGTGAAGAACTTCTTCCTAACACCCAGCCTAAACCTCTCCTGAGAGGAGGAGGTTTGGCTGTCTAGCAGTACCCCAGACCTGACTTGGTTTCTATTTGATCTATCTTGTCTAGAAGAGCAAAAAGCTCACAGAAGTTACATGTTAAGGATTAATGAACATAATAAAATGCATTTTATTATCTTCATGGTGACTTTGTTTGTAACCAGGCTGTTTGTATTCTTATTTTCTTACATGGCCTTTGAAAAAAAAAAATACAATGCATTTCAACCAGTCTTTCTGTTTGACTTGAGAACAGAAGGCTCAGGGGAGACCTTCTTGTTCTCTGCAGCTACCTGAAGGGAGGTTGTAGACAGGTGGGGGTTGGTCTCCCAGGCAAGCAGCACCAGAACAAGAGGACACAGTCTCAAGCTGTGCCAGGGAGGTTTAGGCTGGATGTTAGGAGGAAATTCTTCCCAGCAAGAGAGATTGGCCATTGGAATGTGCTGCCCAGGGAGGTGGTGGAGTCACCATCCCTGGAGGTGTTTAGGAAGAGACTGGATGGGATGCTTGGTGCCATGGTTTAGTTGATTAGATGGTGTTGGGTGATAGGTTGGACTCGATTTCAAAGGTCTTTTCCAACCTGGTTAATTCTATTCTGTTCTAGGCACAGCACATGACGTTTCTTGATGGTAGCAGCATTGATAGATAAAGGTTGAGCTACAGTTACTGCATCACTAAATGTTACTGGAAATGTGGATCAGTAGGAAAGGGAGGCTTTGTTGGTTCTGCTCACACTAGCTCAGCTGCCTCTGCCCTCCCTTTCTGTGAGGAAATAGAAAGTTAATAAAAGATCAAAATCATTAAATCTTTAAGTTGTACTTGTGTTTTCTGTTCTCATAGTACAGTAAAAGTGTGCTGAAGGGAAGTTGTAGCCAGGTGGGGGTTGGTCTCTTCTCCCAGGCAACCAGCACCAGAACAAGAGGACACAGTCTCAAGCTGTGCCAGGGGAGGTTTAGGCTGGATGTTAGGAAGAAATTCTTCCCAGAAAGAGAGATTGGCCATTGGAATCTGCTGCCCAGGGAGGTGGTGGAGTCACCATCACTGGAGGTGTTTAGGAAGAGATTGGATGAGGCACTTGGTGCCATAGTTTAGTTGATTAGATGGTGTGGGATGATAGGTTGGAATTGATGATCTCAAAAGTCTTTTCCAACTTGGTTATTCTATTCTAAGTTCAGGAATTTAATTTTCAAATTTCACTTGCTCCATTTTTATTTCTTTTTCTTTTCTTTTTTTTTTTTGCAGTTAAAGCCATGGCACTGAAACAGGTTTCCAGCAACAGATGCTTTGAGGGTTTCCAGAAAGTGTTTGAACATGACAGGTAAACACTACAAAAGCAAATTAGCTGTTTAGCAATGAATCCATGCTATCATTGCTGTCAGTGTCTGCAGGAAAATGGTGTTCTCACTTCTATCTGTATTTCAGTGAGGAATGCTGTCTACTGCTCTTTTGGCTGTGTTGTCTTTCCTGTTAATGGTTAATGTGTCCAGTGTACTTAGTGCTGCAGATCTGAGATGGGAATCTAGTATTTTTATCTCTGAAAATGGAGCTCCATTACTTTTGTTTGCCTTGTTTGCAGCACAGAGAACCACTCTGTACAAAGTCCCATGCACTCTTAAATGCACTCATGCACTCAAAG
Source organism: Dryobates pubescens (assembly GCF_014839835.1). Classification (NCBI taxonomy): domain Eukaryota; kingdom Metazoa; phylum Chordata; class Aves; order Piciformes; family Picidae; genus Dryobates; species Dryobates pubescens. The sequence continues at coordinate 42,495,402 of NC_071618.1, read as the reverse complement.
TCTATGCACTCTTAAAATGTGCTGTGAGCAGTCAGGTGCAGTACATAGATTCTTGTTTGATGGAGGTGAACAGAACAACTTTGGGGGTTTTTGAGGTGTGGGGTTTGTTTGGGTTTTTGTTTGTTTCTTTGTTTTCATTTCTCATCCAAAGCAAAAAAAACCCCATCATTAGTTACATGAAGCAAGCTTTTATTGACAATTTTGGCTTCAGTATTAGCTGAGCAATTGGTTAGTCTGAGGAAGTTTAGGCTCAGGGTGAGGAGAAAGTTCTTCACTGAGAGAGTCGTTCGCCGTTGGAATGTGCTGCCCAGGGAGGTGGTGGAGTCACCATCCCTGGAGGTGTTCAAGAGGGGATTGGACGTGGCACTTGGTGCCATGGTTTAGTCATGGGATCTGTGGTGACAAGTTGGACTTGATGATTTTTGAGATCTCTTCCAACCTTGGTGATTCTGTTATTCTGTGTTACTTTGCACATTGAAAACCACTCTTGCTGGGGCACGCTGTGCAGTCTCTGTGCTGCAACTCGTGGAAGTCTTCTTCAGTAAAAGTTACTTTCCCATTTAATAGGCAAAGCTCAAGTTAAATTTTTCTGGGGTTCAAAATTCCATTTTCAAACTGCCTCTGCAAAAATGTGGTTTCTGCAAAAAGGTGGTGGAGTCCCCATCCCTGGAGGTCTTCAAGAGGGGATTGGACGTGGCACTTGGTGCCATGGTCTAGTCATGAGGTCTGTGGTGACAGGTTGGACTCGATGATCCTCGAGGTCTCTTCCAACCTTGGCAATACTGTGGTACTGTGATACTGTGGTTTATTTGTAAGTTTTTAAGTAGATTCAGAACAAGGTAGGAGGGTTAGCTGTTTTCAGTTAAGAGGCTGTGACTGAGTTCTAAGATTGCTTTTCACTGTATTTAACTTAGTTGTTACAATTCACTGACCAAGTCTCTCTTTGAGCAAACTGTTGGGGTTTTTTTTTAATGTTCAGGACCTTGTCAATTAAATAATGGGGATAATGTGGTAGTCTTAGGCTCTGCCTCTAAAATTTTTCACACATCTTGAGCAGAACAGTAGTAAAAAGTAAATAAATCATTACATTGGGTGTAAAAAGGAAAATAAAGATAATTCTGTACAATTCCATTGGGGAGGTATCTACCATAAGGCAGTTTTCTGCTTCTCTTCTTGATTCTTTGCTCTGGAGAGATACCAACTTGCTTCTGCTTGACCTTGGCCTCATTGTTTTGGTTAAGTCTAACAGCAACTTTCTCTGCTCCTTTCTCCCATCTTTGTATGGGGGGGTGTGTGGCAGAAAAGGACAAGCTAATAGCTTCCCCTGCTCCTTGACCAGGGGGGGTCCTTGTGTTGTTTATTAACTGTAAATACCTGTAAATATTGCGAATCCTGTGTATTTTGTACATATTCAGTGCATTCCATTGTAGATTATAGGTTTGCTTGTAAATACAGCTTTCATTTGCTTCCAGCTGGGCTGGGCTGGCAAAGTTAATGTTGGGGGGGAAATTTCAACCCACCACAGGTAACAAGGAATATTTTATTAATACAGTGCAGAGCTCAAATGCAAAATGAAATTTGGGATCTACTTGCCTCCAAAAGCAGAAACTGCCAAGTGTCCTGTACTCTACTGGCTCTCAGGTGAGTAACATGAATTTTACTAACTTGAAAAAAGATAATGTTAAGCATGCTTACAATACTGTGCTATAGGTACTGGAAGCACGTGTAGAGTGGCAGCTATGGCATTCTGTATCATCTATTTGAAATACTTGGGAGTGTGCTGTGATAAAGTTGGGAGCATCTGGCCTCAGGGGTAGCCTATCATAGAATCAATAAGGTTGGAAGAGACCTCAGAGATCATTAAGTCAAACCAATCACCCAACACCTCAAGACTAACTAAACCATGGCTGCAAGTGCCACATCCAATCCTTATATGAACACCTCCAGGGATGGTGACTCCACCACCTCCCTGGGCAGCACATTCCAATGGCCAATCTCTCTTTCTGTGAAGAGCTTTCTCCTTACCTCCAGCCTAAACTTCCCCTGGCACAGCTTGAGACTGTGTCCTCCCATTCTGGTGCTGGTTGCCTGGGAGGAGAGACCAACCCCCACCTGGCTACAGCCTTGCTGCAAAATGTTCAGTGTTCAAAATATTCTACCCTTTTTGCCTGTGACACACTGCTCCAGCCTACAGGCTAGGGGACAAGATCCAGCCTGTGGGAGTCAGCAAATTTGTCCTCCAGACCCCACCTTCATCAGAGTGCTGCTTTGCAGGTGAACTTGGAAAGGGAAGTGCTGTTAGCTGCCTTGGTGCAAGCACAGGTAGAGTGAGGTAACCCTGTGGGTGAGAAACAGCCAGAAGAGGAAGAGTGTTGTGTGTCAGCAGTGAAGTTGTCTCATTCACAGCATTGTTTCTTCAGTGTCCTGTCCATTTGTTGTCTTACTAGATGGAAAGCAAGCTTGAATGAGACTGTATGGACAAGCATGTGCTCCCAGTTATCCTGGCTTTATTCCCCCACCCACAGAGCACCAGAAGTGCATAAATAATATTAAGGCATTGTTCCAAAATTGGCCAGGTTGATGTTGGTAAATGGCTTCAGGATTAATTGGTTACAACATTTTTTTTCCTGTTATTTATCCTGAAGAGCAGATGTTCTCTCTGTTCTGTAGTTTTAGGAGCTGCTTTATTGAAGCTTGTGTTTAGGAAGTTGGAGAGCTGACTGGTGGAGACTGTATTTGTTGTATGCATTCCTGTCACAAAATAGCTAGTAAGTGTGATTTATAGAATGGAATGGAATGGAATGGAATGGAATGGAATGGAAGGGAAGGGAAGGGAAGAGAAGAGAAGAGAAGAGAAGAGAAGAGAAGAGAAGAGAAGAGAAGAGAAGAGAAGAGAAGAGAAGAGAAGAGAAGAGAAGAGAAGAGAAGAGAAGAGAAGAGAAGAGAAGAGAAGAGAAGAGAAGAGAAGAGAAGAGAAGAGAAGAGAAGAGAAGAGAAGAGAAGAGAAGAGAAGAGAAGAGAAGAGAAGAGAAGAGAAGAGAAGAGAAGAGAAGAGAAGAGAAGAGAAGAGAAGAGAAGAGAAGAGAAGAGACCAGACCAGACCAGACCAGACCAGACCAGGTTGGAAAAGACCTTCGAGGTCAGGTCCAACCTGTCACCCTATCAGTTAGGAACTGGCTGGAGGGCCAAGCCCAGAGAGTGGTGGTGAATGGTGCCACAGCCAGCTGGCAGCCAGGCACTAGTGGTGTCCCCCAGGGATCAGTGCTGGGCCCCATCCTGTTCAGTATCTTTATTGATGATCTGGACAAGGGGATTGAGTCCATCATCAGTAAGTTTGCAGATGACACCAAGTTTGGAGCAGGAGTTGATCTGTTAGAGGGTAGGAGGGCTCTGCAGAGGGACCTTGACAGGCTGGACAGAGGCCAGCATGATGGCATTTAACAAGTCCAAGTGCCATGTGATGCACTTTGATCTCTTCTCCCAGGCAACCAGCACCAGAGCAAGAGGACAGTCTCAAGCTGTGCCAGGGGAAGTTTAGGCTTGAGGTGAGGACAAGCTTCTTCACAGAAAGAGTTGTTAGCCATTGGAATGTGCTGCCCAGGGAGGTGGTGGAGTCACCATCCCTGGAGGTGTCCAGAAAAGGATTGGACGTGGCACTTGAAGCCATGGTTTAGTTAGTCCTGAGGTGTTGGGTGATAGGTTGGACTTGATGATCTCTGAGGTCTTTTCCAACCTTATTGATTCTATGATTCTATGAAAGGCTAGTGTCACTGGAAGTAAAAGTGCCTCTGTGTCTGTTTCTGTGGAGTACTAAGCGTTATTGAACCCAGTGCAAAGGCTTTGCCGTGTCTCTCGTGTTTTGTTTCAAAACCTTTTCTGTCAAGAAGAGTTTTTGAGCCTGGTATGCTGTGAGCACTGTGTACCCAATGCTGTGTTTTATTTCTCTAGGGTTAACTTGCACAGAACAGAATTTCATAACAAAAGCTGGTTTTCATCAAGCTGCAGCTGAACATGGCCTCATTGTAGTCGCGCCGGACACAAGCCCACGTAAGTTTTAACAAGAGACATGGTAACAGGCATCACGCTGAAGCACACTGTCTTTATCCTCAGAGACCTGAGTGCTGCACTTTGCTCCACTTGTGTTGCCCACCTGAGTCAGAACATGACCTCACCTCTGCATCTTGCAGTTTTCTGGGTTACATTGTTCATGTTCTTAATACCGCGGTGGTGAAGGTTTGACATTTGAAACTCTTCTGTTGTTGTGGCGCTAAAGCCAGAACAAAGCAGCCATTGAGTTCAGCACAGGTGAGGAGAGGGAACAAAAGGGCAAAGAGAGACAGTTGCCTGCACTTTGTGTCTTGCTGAGAGTTTAAAAAGATCTGCAGAAATGTGTTGTCTTCCAGAGCTGAGGAAATGCATGTCTCCAGAGAATTCCAGAACATGAAAAAGGCAAACCAGAAACTCATCCCCATTAGCAGCTTGTGGTGGTTTAAGCCTTAACTGGAGTTTAATCTACCCAAAAAAAATAACCTGGAGTTGGTTTGGAAGTAGGAGCAGTAATTTTTTTAACAAAATCTATGTATAGCAGTAAGAGGGAGGGTTTACAAGGGTAAGGAACAAGGATGAATAGGAGAATATACCAACCCAAACTTGGATGGCCTTGTGTCTGCCTCGGTGGATGTGGATTTCAGTCCTTCAGAGAAGCCTGGATGCAGCAGGGGGAAGACCAGGCCTGACCACGTGGCAGAAGCAGGAGGCCAGCAGCAGCTCTTGGTTCTTTTGAACAGGCCAGGCAGGAGCAAAGAGAGAGATGGCCTCAGTGTCTTCCTTTGTATAGGCTTGCTGGACAGGGAGGGGGAGTGGAATAGACCACCTTCCACCTGGGGGACCCCTCCTTCTGGCAGGGGATAACCAAGTCCCTCTCTGTTCACCTGGATCAGGTTTCTTTTGTCCCCTGGGGGAAGCAGGGCTCTCACAACCAGGATGGGTGTAACCCAGCACACAGTTGCAATAGATTAGTGATGAATGGCCTTTTAAAGTGATGTACTGTTCTTTGTATAAGGCTGAGTTTATATCTGGTATGGGAACCCCCACAATGGTGGAACTGCAGTTACTGGATAGGGCATTCTAGACTGGGTGCTTCCTGTTGCTGCCACAGAAGTTACACCTCTGGTGTCCAGCCTAGTAGGTGGACATAGGAAACAGTGTATTTCATACCCATAATATCCTGTGCCCTATAAATCCATCTGGAAAGTCTTTCACTTCCTCTTTCTTCCCTCTCTGCTCTGTGGGAGATGCTCCCCATTGGGTAATGGTGGGGGAGTTATCTCAAGGCCTGGCTAGGCCTAATGCCAGGAGGAGAAGGGGGAGGGGCAGTCTCAGACCTGGGCAGTCTCAGACCTGGGCAGTCTTGAGACCAGCCTAGCAGTGGGGGAGGAAGAAAGAGCCCTGGGGGCTTTTGGTATACCCTCAAGTAGGGAGAATGGAAGTGTTGGGAGGCTTTTGGGTGTGCTGTTGGGGACTCTGTATGCTTTGGGGATTCTTTTGCCACGATGCTTGCAACTTCTGTCAAACACTAATTGCTTTTCCATTTAAACTTTCCATCACTTCTGCAATCCACTTGTGTGAGTCTCATTCTTTTGCCCCTTTCAGGGGCAAGAGAGGATCTGCCTGGCCTCAAAGCAGGACAGTCTTCTGCAGATTCACTGTGTGATGTTTAGTATTTGCTGGATTTTGCTGAAGCCTTTGCTGGATTCCAGAGAAGGGCAACGAGGCTGGGGAGAGGCCTTGAGCACAGCCCTGTGAGGAGAGGCTGAGGGAGCTGGGGTTGCTTAGCCTGGAGAAGAGGAGGCTCAGGGGAGACCTTCTTGTTGTCTACAACTGCCTGAAGGGAGGTTCTAGCCAGGTGGGTCTCTTCTCCCAGGCAGCCAGCAACAGAACAAGAGGACACAGTCTCAAGCTGCACCAGGGGAGGTTCAGGTTGGATGTGAGGAAGAAATTCTTCCCAAAAAGAGAGATTGGCCATTGGAATGTGCTGCCCAGGGAGGTGGTGGAGTCACCATCACTGGAGGTGTTTAGGAAGAGACTGGATGAGGCACTTGGTGCCATGGTTTAGTTGATTAGATGGTGTTGGGTGATAGGTTGGACTCAATGATCTCAAAGGTCTCTTCCAACCTGGTTAATTCTATTCTATGCTATTATTCTATGCTATTATTCTATGCTATGCTATGCTATGCTATGCTATGCTATGCTATGCTATCCCATCCCATCCCATCCCATCCCATCCTATCCCATCCCATCCTATCCTATCCTATCCTATCCTATCCTATCCTATCCTATCCTATCCTATCCTATCCTATCCTATCCTATCCTATCCTATCCTATCCTATCCTATCCTATCCTATCCTATCAGCATTGCCTTTTTTGCCTGGCAGGACTTTCTGAGTCTTCAAAGGTGGACTTTTATATCCAACATGTTGTGTAAGCAGACCCAGTCTCCACAACTGCTGGCCTGTTAACTTACCAAATCACTCAGTGTTCAAGGGCATGTCACAGGAGCAAACTCAGCTTTGATCCTTTGAAAATTGGATTCCACCTGATGACAGAGTAGTGGGTAATTGTCAAGGACTGTCAAATTACAGGTTGGTGTGCAGTGTAATCTGACAGTGGTGAAAGCCCACGTAATTTTGGGGTGCAGAAGCTAGGAACACTTTGGAGGAAAGGAGGGCATTTTATCCTGTCACATACACTTGGAAATATTACATTCTGTTCTGCAAAGCAGGCTGGTAAATCATGGGCTCATCAATGGAGCAGTGAGAGAGGACTGGCTGGGGTGTACTTGCATTCAAGGAGACTACTGCAATTGAAAGTGTGGCCTTGGAAAAATGGATACAGCCCTGTAGTTACTGAAAGAAGGAATTGCTTCAGTTTTATGAGGAGTCATTGATGAGAGCAGTGAAGTGAATTGCAGACAAGGCAGAGTTACATACTTCAGAACTGATAGGAACAGGAAGTGTCATTATGTTGCTGAATCTTAATAAGGGAGGTGTAGCAGGCATTACCTGGAGCATTTAAACTGGTCTGGACACATCACTGGATGATACATGGGTCTGTCCTTCTAGGGGAAGGAAAATTTACTGCAGTTTCTCACATAGTTTCTTTATAGTTGATAGGAGGAGGTCTAGTAACTGACATAAGCTGATAACACCAATTAACAAGTGTCAGCTTCTGAGTAGGTCCCTGGGTAAATTGTGTGAAGCTTTACTGAAGTACAGCTACCTGAAGGGAGGTTGTAGCCAGGTGGGGGTTGGTCTCTTCTCCCAGGCAACCAGCACCAGAACAAGAGGACACAGTCTCAAGCTGCACCAGGGGAGGTTTAGGCTGGATGTTAGGAAGAAATTCTTCCCAGAAAGAGAGATTGGCCATTGGAATGTGCTGCCCAGGGAGGTGGTGGAGTCACCATCACTGGAGGTGTTAAGGAAGAGCCTGGATGAGGCACTTGGTGCCATGGTTTAGTTGATTAGATGGTGTTGGGTTATGGGTTGGACTTGATGATCTCTGAGGTCTTTTCCAACCTGGTTATTTCTATTCTATTCTAATTCTATTTCCATTTTCTATTCCTTATTCCCTTCCCCTTCCCCTTCCCCTTCCCCTTTCCCTTTCCCTTTCCCTTTCCCTTTCCCTTCCCTGTAGGTGAGGAGAGATCTGTGTGTTCTGTGTATTTATCAAGGTATACTGAAGCAGCTTAGAAGTTCCATACATGTGCAATATTGATGAATGAATTAACACTTGAAAACACTCTGCTAATGAATGAAAATCCAGGGTGTCTTATGGTTGGATGGGTAGAGATGTGTTGAGAAACTCCTTTCCAATCCCTCTGCTTTTGTGTGGCAAGGTCTCCAGTTCTGGACATCTAATAAATGGGAAGACAGTAACTACAGAGAGAATTTTCATGGCAGGTGGCTGCAATATTGAAGGAGAAGATGAAAGCTGGGATTTTGGCACTGGTGCTGGCTTTTATGTGGATGCCACTGAAGAGCCTTGGAAAACAAACTATAGGATGTATTCCTACATAAAGGATGAGGTAACTCTGCTGCTGGGTTCCTCTGGTGGTTTTGGCTAAGATGAAGAGTGGGTACAGTTTAGTCATGCTTTTTGTTCCAGGCACCAAAGCTTGCCTGTTTGATAGCCCAGAGATGGTTTGTTGTTTTCTTGCTTGCCTCTTTCATGGAAAGAGCTTACTGTTGCTTTTTTAATCCTTTGTTATTTTGGTGGTTGGATTTATCCAGTTGGTAGCCCTTCCCTCACCAAACACATAACAACTACCTGAAGGGAGGCTGTAGGCAGGTGTGGGTTGGTCTTAAACACCTCCAGGGATGGGGCCCCAACCACCTCCCTGGACAACCCATTCCAGGGCTTCACCACTCTCCTGGGGAAGAACTTCCTCCTCACCTCCAGCCTGAATCTCCCCACCTCCAGCTTCATTCCATCCCCCCTAGTCCTAGCACTACCTGAGAGCCTGAGAAGTCCCTCCCCAGCCTTCTTGGAGGCCCTCTTCAGATACTGGAAGGCCACAATGAGGTCACCTGGGAGCCTTCTCTGCTCCAGACTGAACAGCCCCAACTCCTTCAGTCTGTCCTCACAGGAGAGGTGCTCCAGCCCTCTGCTCATCCTCCTGGCCCTTCTCTGGACACCTTCCAGCACCTCCAGATCCCTCTTGGAATAGGGGCTCCAGAACTGGAGGCAGGACTCCAGGTGGGGTCTCCCCAGAGCTGAGCAGAGGGGGAGAATCCCCTCCCTGGCCCTGCTGGCCACACTTCTCTTGCTGCAGCCCAGGCTCTGGTTGGCTTTCTGGGCTGCAAGTGCACACTGAGAGCTCCTGGTGAGCTTCTCCTCCCCCAGCACCCCCAAGTCTCTCTCCTCAGGGCTGCTTTCCAGCCAGTCACTGCCCAGCCTGGATTTGTGCCTGGGATTGCCTCCACCCAGCTGCAGGACCCTGCCCTTGCTCTTGTTGAACCTCCTGAGGCTGGCTTGTGCCCACCTCTCCAGCCTGTCCAGGTCCCTCTGGATGGATCCCTTCCCTCCAGCCTGTCTGCTGCACCACACAGCTTGGTGTCCTCAGCAAACTTGCTGAGGGTGCACTCAATGCCACTGTCCATGGCACCCACAAAGATGTTGACCAAGCCTGGTCCCAGGACTGATCCCTGAGGGACTCTGCTTGTCCCTGGCCTGCACTGGGGCATGGAGCCCTGGACAGCCACTCTTTGGGTGCAGCCATCAAGCCAGTTCTGTATCCATCCAGTGGTTACCCATCAAACCCATGTGTCACCAGCCTGGAGACCAGGCTGTGGTGCAGGACAGTGTCGAAGGCTTTGCTCAGGGCCGGGTTTTATGTTGTAGTTCAGATTGCTTTCAGGCCATGATCACAAATGTCAAGCGAGACCAAAGATGTGCTTTTGGTGTCAGAGGCTTCTTGGCACTATGTTAGCTATTTGTGTGCTTTTCTTTCCTAAATATATGCAGTTACTTTAGTATTTTTTCTTGTTACTGTTGCTTTGCAGCTGCCTAAACTAATCAATGCCAATTTTCCAACTGACCCTGAACGGATGTCGATTTTTGGCCATTCCATGGGAGGTCATGGAGCTCTTATTCTCACTCTGAAGAATCCTGGAAAGTACAAAGTAAGTGTTTGCTGGACTCAGCACTGGTTAGACCACACCTTGAGTCCTGTGTCCAGTTCTGGGCCCCTCAGTTTAAGAAGGATATTGAGACTCCTGAATGTGTCCCGAGAGGGGCAACAAAGTTGGGGAAGGGTCTGGAGCACAGCCCTGTGAGGAGAGGGTGAAGGAGCTGGGGTTGCTTAGTCTGGAGAAGAGGAGGCTCAGGGGAGACCTTCTTGCTCTCTACAACTCCCTGAAGGGAGGTTGTAGCCAGGTGGGGGTTGGTCTCTTCTCCCAGGCACCCAGCACCAGAACAAGAGGACACAGTCTCAAGCTGTGCCAGGGGAGGTTTAGGCTTGGGTGAGGAGAAAGTTCTTCCCAGAAGGAGTGATTTGCCATTGGAATGTGCTGCCCAGGGAGGTGGTGGAGTCACCATCCCTGGAGGTATCCAAGAAAGGATTGGATGTGGCACTTGCAGCCATGGTTTACTTAGTCCTGAGGTGTTGGGTGACAGGTTGGCCTTGATGATCTCTGAGGTCTTTTCCAACCTCTTGGATTCTATGATAATACAGTTTACATGAGGTATACTAAGGCTTGTAGAGATTTCTGTAGAAGGGAAGAAAGAAACCATAATACCAGGTTCTGTTACAGCATTAAATGTATAAATGGCTTTACTTGCAGCTGTTCATTGATACCTAGTATTAGAATATTGAATGCTTCCAGAAGCACCACTCAGGGATGATGAGTATCACTAAAATTGGAGGGGGGGTCTGAGGAGGAGAAGGGGGAATCTGTAAATTTTTAAAGGCAAAAAGAAAGTTGTGTTTCTTTTGGATTACACTACAGCTCTTCCAAACCAGTAACTTTTGCTTCTGAACAAAGCCCTTCTAGCTCTGGAGTTACTTCATGCTGCCAGTATTGTTTAGGAATCTGCTTGTGTGCTCTATCCTTTTAAATCTTGCCTTGTTCATTCTGGAGCTTTACCAGCAGAGCTTCTTGCCACCATTATGTGTGTGTTTGCAGAGCCTTTTAACTCCAACTGATAGCAGGTGTACCTGTAGGGGCTGGATGAGGCACTTGGTGCCATGGTTGAGTTGATTAGATGGTGTTGGGTGATAGGTTGGACTTGATGATCTCAAAGGTATTTTCCAACCTGGTCAATTCAATTCAATTCAATTCAATTCTATCCTATCCTATTCTATCTTATCCTATCCTATCCTATCCCATCCCATCTCCTATCCTATCAGCACTTGGAGTAGTATCTGGAGGCTCTCCCCCCTGCCCACTTTACCCTACCAAGATTTTCATGTCAGCTTTTCCAAATACTCTCTAATTTACTTGTCTTTTTGGTTCTTTATTGAACATGCAACACATCTGAAGTTGTGTTCATTTGTGTTCTACTTGAGCCTAAAGCAACCATGCTGGACCTGATTTGGCTTTCCTTTCATGCTCACGAGGGTTTGAGGGGAACTTTGTGGTTGGCTTTGGAGCTGGGCTTGTGGAAAGTGCATGGCTGAGTGCTGCTGTTTGAAAGATGTGGGGCTCTGCCCTTGGGGATCAGTCCTGTCATGGGCTGTCTGGGCACTGGGCAGGCAGCAGCTGCAGAAATGCAGCTGCAGTTTTGCAAATAGCACAACACTCAGTGTCAGCAGCTTGGCCTTCTAAAAGAGTTGGATGTAAGAGAAAGCTTCATTTTTCTCTCTCTCATTTTTACCTTTTGGAGGCAGTAGGTCAGAAATTTTCCTTTTCCCTGGTGGCACTTAGGTGTGAGTTTTATCATCTAAGAGAACTACACATGAAATTGAAAATACCAAAATCCAAGAGGACTGGCAGTGCCTCAGGTGGTTTGTGGCTATTTTTCTGCAAGACAGGAGAGTGGAAATATTGCTGTCCCAGGGCTAAATCCAAAAGAATAAAAGAGTGTAAGAACAGGGCTTGGACTCCTGGCAGAGGTACCAGGAGTTGTGATCTGAAATGTACTTTTCTTCACCCCTGAGCCTGGAGGTGCCTACATTTTTGAGACACTCTTGCATGTTTAGACTGGCTGAGCAGCCCCATGCCTCAGGAATTTTTGTTAGGTCCTGCCAAAATGCAGCTGGACTCAAAATGGTCCTACACTTGGACCATGGTGACCCAACAGCAGGCTTGAGAGCCTTCTGGGGCTGGTCTCTTCTCCCAGGCAGCCAGCACCAGAACAAGACGACACAGTCTCAAGCTGCACCAGGGGAGGTTTAGGCTGGAGGTTAGGAAGAAATTCTACACAGAGAGAGTGATTGCCCATTGGAATGGGCTGCCTGGGGAGGTGGTGGAGTCACCATCACTGGAGGTGTTTAGGAGGAGACTTGATGGGGTGCTTGGTGCCATGGGTTAGTTGATTAGGTGGTGTTGGATGATAGGTTGGACTTGATGATCTTGAAGGTCTCTTCCAACCTGGTTTATTCTATTCTGTGCTGCCTAAGGTAATTCAAGCCAACATCTCCCAAGAAGGAAAGGAATGGGGCATCTAGCCCTGCCTTTTGAAGCTTGGCTCAGGAGCAAAAAAGCAAAGCAAAACTGTTAAGACCAGAAAGAACAGATAAGAGGACAGTAGGATCACGTTTAGGATGCTTCAGAGGGTTGGTGGGGAAGTCCTGGGTGCTGGTGGTAACTTCAAAATCACTTTTGAAAAGGCTCTTAGTCTGCTTGCCAGTTGGCAGAGACCACCTTTCTTGATTCACCTTTGTTTTTTCATGCTTTCTTTCTGAACAGTCTGTGTCAGCCTTTGCTCCCATCTGCAATCCCATCCAGTGTCAGTGGGGGAAGAAAGCCTTTGGTGGGTACCTGGGATCAGATGTAAGCAAATGGGAGGTAAGTGATGCAACTCATGGTCCTTCAGCAGCATGTGAAGGAGTGTTCTGTAGATACATCACAGCAGGAATCTGGGACAAAACTCAGGGGTGCCCCTGAGCTGGTGCTGCTGTTTTGCTATGCCCTTAAGCATGGATAAACATTTTACATGTTTCTAGTGGTTATGACATGCTGCTGGTGCTGATAACATGAGATGAAGGCTCTCACCACATGGACTTAATTTCTACTTGTTCAATGAGGATCATGAAGTCAGCTCTAAGAAGCCCTGTGAGCAGTCTGAGACCTTCCATGCTGCATAGAAGCAGTGAGCAGTTTAAAAGACTGAAACTGTGGCCTGTTTCCTCAAAAGCTCAGTTCTCAGCCTACAAACCAGCTGGGCTTTGCAGTAGCCAGAAAAGAGAAACTGCTACAAACTGTACAGAAAGTGAGGAGCCCCATGGCATCTGCAGAGGCAGCACACAGAGGGGCCCATTGGATCCTGGGAAGTTGGTATCCTGTGGAAGAGGATTAAAGAAGAAAAAGTTAGGTTTCTAGCTCTAGAAGCCTAAGTTTGGAATACAAGTAGTCATGTGTGGAGGGGTAAGATGCAAAAATCCTGGTCTGCATGTTGTTGCACTGCCTGGGCAGCCCTTTGGTGGTTTTAATCTCAGCATAAACAGTGCTGGAGTTGTCCCTAGAATCTAGTCACAGAGATCACTTGTGACCAGGTACTCTGAATTCCTTGTAAATGACTACAAAGTGAAGTTAAATCCCTTGTAAAGGGGATGGAAGTGTCTCTAAGGAAGATGCCCAGCTCTGATTAAAACCTTACAGGAATGGAGAGCATTAGCTGCTTCCACAGTTAGATTGGATATTTAAAAATGATGAAGGAAACTTTCTTACACTTCACATAATTCCTTGAGTCCTGTGTCCAGTTCTGGGATCCTCAGTTTAAGAAGGACATTGAGACACAGGAAGGTGTCCAGAGAAGGGCAACGAGGCTGGGGAGAGGTCTGGAGCACAGCCCTGCGGGGAGAGGCTGAGGGAGCTGGGGTTGCTTAGAAGAGGAGGCTCAGGGGAGACCTCATTGCTGTCTACAACTACCTGAAGGGGGATTGTAGCCAGGAGGGAGTTGGTCTCTTCTCTCTAGCAACCAGAACAAGAAGACACAGTCTCAAGCTGCACCCAGGGGAGGTTAAGCTTGAGGTGAGGAGAAAGTTCATCCCAGAAAGAGAGATTGGCCATTGGGATGTGCTGCCCAGGGAGGTGGTGGAGTCACCATCCCTGGAGGTGTTCAAGAGGGGACTGGATGAGGCACTTGAAGCCATTATTTAGCTGGCCATGAGGTGTATGAGGGTATCAGGTTGGACTTGATGATCTCTGAGGTCTTTTCCAACCTGGTTGAAGCTGTGAGGGTTGGGCATGGGGACCTCTTTCTGGCCTCTTAACTCGCTCTGGAGCTTTTCTACCAACCCTGTGCAGTACATCACCAGCAGGCAGCAGGAACAGATTCAGACCTGCCTTTGCACAGATACACAGCCTCTGATTTCCATATTGCTGCTTGAAATTGCCCTATGTTACATCAGTGTTCTGACCTTTAGGTGCCCAAATAGTTACATGAAGATACTGAGTTGTCTTTGCAAGATCTCATTTCTGTATGAGCAGGTGACTTGGTACTGGATCATCTTGCAGTTCTTGAGTCTGTATGGATTTAGCTCTGGGCTGGACATTGTGTTTGGTCCAGAAATAATGTTGAAGTGCCTACTTGATAATTACTTAGGTCATACCTTTGGCCTTTAAGAACATGAGTGTTACTTCTCATTTGCCTGGAGTTCTCCAAAGTGCAATTTCATGTCCTGATCAGTATCTCCCAGTACTTGGTAGCTGCCATTCCTCCCTTGCAGTCAGCAGACTTCACCCAGTCACACAACTGAATGTTCTTTCTTTCTGGAGGTGTTCAGGAGGAGACTTGATAGGGTGCTTGGTTGCATGGTTTAGTTGATTAGGTGGTGTTGGATGATAGGTTGTACACAATGATAGTGTACACAATGATAGCAAGGTCTCTTCCAACCTGGTTTATTCTATTCCTATTCCTGCAGGCATATGATGCTACACAACTTGTGAAGTCCTACCCAAACTCTCACTTGGACATCTTGATTGATCAAGGCAAAGATGACCAGTTCCTATCAGCAGGCCAGTTACTGCCTGATAACTTCATTGCAGCCTGTACAGAGCAGAAAATCCCAGTTGTCTTTAGATTGCAGCAGGTAGGTTGCTTCTGCAGTCCATGGTTGTTGGGTTGCTAATGTGTGATTTTTGAGCCTGTGTGGCAGGTAGTGAAGAAATTGTCTCTTCATGGGGTGTGCTGTCACTGACCTGTGACTGTGTGCCCTGCCCAGGTGAGGAAGAGGGTGAGGAGTGACATTTCCCATAGCATGATGGCATTGAACAAGTCCAAGTGCCAGGTGGTGCACTTGGGTCACAACCACCCCATGCAGTGCTACAGGCTGGGGTTGGAGTGGCTGGAGAGCAGCCAGGCAGAAAGGGACCTAGGGGGGACTGGTTGACAGCAGCTGAACATGAGCCAGCAGTGTGGCCAGGTGGCTAAGAAGGCCAATGGCATCCTGGCCTGGATCAGGAATACTGTGGCCAGCAAGAGCAGAGAGGTCACTCTGCCCTGTATTCAGCACTGGTCAGGCCACACCTGGAGTCCTGTGTCCAGTTCTGGGCTCCTCAATTTAAGAAGGAGATTGAAACACTTGAACATGTCCAGAGAAGGGCAACAGAGCTGGGGAGGGGTTTGGAGCACAGCCCTGTGAGGAGAGGCTGAGGGAGCTGGGGTTGCTTAGCCTGGAGAAGAGGAGGCTCAGGGGAGACCTTCTTGCTGTCTGCAACTACCTGAGAGGAGGTTGTAGCCAGGTGGGGGGTCGGTCTCTTCTCCCAGGCAAGCAACACAAGAACAAGAGGACACAGTCTCAAGCTGTGCCAGGGGAAGTTTAGGCTTGGGGTGAGGAAAGAGTTCTTCCCAGAAAGAGAGATTGGCCATTGGAATGTGCTGCCCAGGGACGGGGTGGAGTTACCCTCCCTGGAGGTGTTCAGGAGGGGCTTGGACTTGGCACTTGAAGCCATGGTTTAGTTGGTCATGAGGTCCTGAGTGACAGGTTGGACTTGATGATCTCTGAGGTCCTTTCCAACCTTATTGGTTCTAGGATCTATCAACCATCAAGGAGTGCAATATCCATCAGTTCAGCTGCACCACTAGGTGGGGTCATGATTCTAGTTTAGCAGACTGCTCTGTTGATGTCAATTCAAGTTGCAGGCAGTCAGCTGAAGCAGCAGCAGTAATGCTTCATAATAAGTAGGTTTCCCAGTGGGTACACAAGCAAAGTGAGAGCTGTGGTTTTGCTGGATTCCTTATCTGTGCTGTGGGAATCATGTTTAGTGTAACACTGTGATGTAGTTTGCTTATGCTTTGGTGGACAGCATAGAACTGCTTGACCTCTCCCCAGTTCAGTCAAAGACCCAGGTGGAAGGTTTGCTCTTTCCTGTAGTGCAGTAGCTCAGCCCCCACTTCATCTTCCCCAGGCAGCTCTTGCTCCCTCTACACCATCCTCCACCCTGCCTAAATAGCTCCTGCTCCATCACCATCATTTTTGCACCCATCCCAGACCCTCACCAGCCAAGATACCACACAGAGGAGCTCAGCCCCAGCCAGCACCTGTGGGTGATATTGGAGCAGTCATGAATCCTGGCCCTAACAGCCGGGGGGCCACCAGGCCCCCCGGCCTTTGGAGTCACCACCACCAACACCCAGTGTGCACCAGGGGCACTCACCAGTGAGGAGAGGAGGATCCTCAGCCCAGATGGGCTCAGCTTAGGGCTGCTGCCCTTCCTGAGGGGGATTAAATAGGGGAGTAGGTGGGGAGGGCAAAGTGACCACACCTGGGGTGGGAGGAGACTCCAGCAGAGCCCAGGTGCTGTGGGTTTGAGGGGAAAAAGGGAGAAAATGGGGCAGGAGGTGTGGTGGTGGAAAAGGGGCAGATCTGGTGGGAAAGGGGGTGGGGTGGTGAAAGAAGGGGAGTTTAAAATAACTTTATTTTCCATAAATCTTTCATAATGCACACCTGCAGGTCCTGGTGTGCTTTGCCTCCAAGCAAAAACAACAAACCAACACTTCATAAAATAATCACAGAATAGAATCACAGAATCAATAAGGTTGGAAAAGACCTCAGAGGTCATCAAGTCCAACCTAGCACCCAACACCTCAGGACTAACTAAACCATGGCTTCAAGTGCCACATCCAATCCTCTTGACTTCCAGGGACAGTGACTCCACTCCCAGGCTGGGGAGAGGTCTGGAGCACAGCCCTGTGAGGAGAGGCTGAGGGAGCTGGGGTTGCTTAGCCTGGAGAAGAGGAGACTCAGGGGAGATCTTCTTGCTGTCTACAATTAACTGAAGGGAGGTTGTAGCCAGGTGGGGGTTGGTCTCTTCTCCCAGGCACCCAGCACCAGAACAAGAGGACACAGTCTCAGGCTGCACCAGGGGAGGTTTAGTCTCGAGGGGAGGAGAAAGTTCTTCCCAGCAAGAGTAATTGGCTGTTGGAATGTGCTGCCCAGGGAGGTGGTGGAGTCACCATCCCTGGAGGTGTTCAAGAGGGGATTGGATGTGGCACTTGAAGCCATGGTTTAGTTAGTCCTGAGGTGTTGGGTGACAGGTTGGACTTGATGATCTCTGAGGTCTTTTCCAACCTTAGTGATTCTGTGATTGTAATAAGCCTCTGTGTTAAGCCCAGACTATGGATTTTGGTGTATATGCTTTGTCCTGTTATGTGTCATTGTGAATAGCACTTCCATTTAAACTTTCCATCCTATCTGTCCTTTGTGTGAGCATTTTCTTTGTTTTGCCCCTTTTGGAGCAAAAGAGCGATCAAGCTGGCTCACTCTGAACCACCAGAGGGTTTTATATCAAATGCAGGGACTTTTGAGTTCTGAACACACATCAAACCAGAGAAGTCATTGACTTTCCTGGAAGACAGAGTGGCATGACTGCTTCGTCAGCAACTGTATGATGAAGCCAGAACAAGAGGACACAGTCTCAGACAGCACCAGGGGAGGTTTAGGCTCAAGGTGAGGAGAAAGCACTTCACAGAGAGAGTTGTTAGCCCTTGGAATGTGCTGCCCAGGGAGGTGGTGGAGTCACCATCCCTGGAGGTGTTCAGAAAGGGCTCGGACGTGGCACTTGAAGCCACGGTTTAGAAGTCCTGAGGTGTTGGGTGATAGGTTGGACTTGCTGCTCTTTTGCAGCTTCACTGATTCTATGGTTCTATGGTTATTTGCTGCTTTCTGTGTCCCTCTCCAGGGTTATGATCACAGCTATTTTTTCATTGCAACGTTCATCAACGACCACATCAAACACCACGCGAAATACCTCAACGCCTGAACCCTTTGGGTGTGAGCATCGTCTGCCCACGAGGAATCAAGGGATAGTGGTGACCCAGACAAAGGAAGTGTTTGCTGAAAGCACTCTCTGTAAAATGGAGCTCTTCTGATTGTACTGCCAAGAGAAATAAAAGTCCCACTTAATTTGATGCGTGTGCTGTAGAGTAAGTATTGGGGATGTGCTTGCATGCTTTCACAGAGAGAGTGATTGGCCGTTGGATGTGGTGGAGTCACCATCCCTGGCCAATGGCATCCACGCCTGCATCAGGAGTAGTGTGCCCCTGGACTCAGCACTGGTTAGGTCACACCTTGAGTCCTGTGTCCAGTTCTGGGCCCCTCAATTTAAGAAGGAGATTGAGACTCTTGAGCGTGTCCAGAGAAGGGCAATGAGGCTGGGGAGAGCCCTTGAGCACAGCCCTGTGAGGAGAGGCTGAGGGAGCTGGGGTTGCTGAGCCTGGAGAAGGGAAGGCTCAGGGGAGACCTTTTTGCTGTCTACAATTAACTGAAGGGAGGTTGTAGCCAGGTGGGGGTTGGTCTCTTCTCCCAGGCAGCCAGCACCAGAACAAGAGGACACAGTCTCAAGCTGTACCAGGGGAGGTTCAGGCTGGAGGTGAGGAAGGAATTCTTCCCAGCAAGAGAGATTGGCCATTGGAATGTGCTGCCCAGGGAGGTGGTGGAGTCCCCATCCCTGGAGGTGTTCAAGAAGGGATTGGATGTGGCATTTGGAGCCATGGTTTAGTTAGTCCTGAGATGCTGGGTGCTAGGTTGGACTTAATGATCTCTGAGGTCTTTTCCAACCTTATTGATTCTGTGACAGCATAAAGGCTTTCTTACATACAGTATGGTCACTGCTTTGGGTAGGATGGATTTGCCATGCATGTTTTATTGCACATATAAATAAGTGTACAAAGGAGTGAGGAAGGCTCTCTGGTTTTTAGCCATGTAGGTTAGGACTGCATTAAAAAAAAAACAAAAGGAAAAAAGGAAAGGAAAAAAGGAGAGGAGAGAAGAGGTGAGGTTCAGAGGGGAGAGGAGAGGTTCGGGGAGGAGAGGAGACTTGAGGAGAGGAGACTTGAGGGGAGGGGAGGGGAGGGGAGGATGGGGGGAGGAGAGGAGGGGAGAGGAGAGGGGAGGGGAGAGGAGAGGAGAGGAGAGGAGAGGAGAGGAGAGGAGAGGAGAGGAGAGGAGAGGAGAGGAGAGGAGAGGAGAGGAGAGGAGAGGAGAGGAGAGGAGAGGAGAGGAGAGAGGAGAGGAGAGGAGAGGAGAGGAGAGGAGAGGAGAGGAGAGGAGAGGAGAGGAGAGGAGAGGAGAGGAGAGGAGAGGTTCGGAGAGGAGAGGAGAGGAGAGGTTCGGAGAGGAGAGGAGAGGAGAGGAGAGGAGAGGAGAGGAGAGGAGAGGAGAGGAGAGGAGAGGAGAGGAGAGGAGAGGAGAGGAGAGGAAAAAGAAAAGCAACAAAGAACAGCTGTATTACAAAATATTGAAGAGCTCATTTATTTACAGCCAAGTTCAAGCAGATCCTGAAAGACACTATGCGGGTGGGGGGGGGGGAACCACAACAGCCCCAAAGTTTTAATTATGAAACCCCAAGATCTGTCAAAATAATACTTACAAAGCTTCGTGTTGCCATATATATACATCATAAAAAAATACTCAGGAAACCTGCATTTTCCTCCCTCCAGGTGCAGAAATCAATATTCCTATATATTTATTGTGTCTTTTATACTCCATCCTCTATCGATGCTCTGATAAAACTCTGGCTTGAAAACTCTTTAACTCTCTTTACATTGCTCGTGCTTTCGGACAGAACAGCTCTCGGTGCAGCTCTCTACAATACCAAAATACATTTGCATTTAAGTGATAAAGTGCACAGTATGTTCTACAGGAAACAGCTCTGCCAGCTGCCAAGCAGGACCACAGCTTGGAAGCCAGCGTTCCCTCTACAACATAAAACGCTTCTGCTTTGGTTGAAGGGAGTGGATGCGCCACTCGGACGGTGCGGTCTCCCCGCCTGTCAGCCGGCTTTCCTCCCCCAGACAGCTTGCTGACAGTTCATACCAGCACGTTGGCAATTCCTGCTGTTAAAATGCATAGTCTGCATTCAGATATGGCAGAAAGGGACCTGGGGGGGGGGGGGGGGGGGGAGGCTGGTTGACAGGAGGCTGAACATGAGCCAGCAGTGTGCCCAGGTGGCCAAGAAGGCCGATGGCGTCCTGGTCTGCATCAGGAACAGTGTGGCCAGCAGGAGCAGGGAGGTCATTGTGCCCCTGGACTCAGCACTGGTTAGGCCACACCTGGAGTCCTGTGTCCAGTTCTGAGCCTCTGAGTTTAGGAAAGATGTTGAGTTGCTGGAAGGTGTCCAGAGAAGGGCAGCAAAGCTGGGGAGGGGTTTGGAGCACAGCCCTGTGAGGAGAGGCTGAGGGAGCTGGGGTTGCTTAGCCTGCAGAAGAGGAGGCTCAGGGGAGACTTCATTGTTGTCTACAACTCCCTGAAGGGAGGTTGTAGGCAGGTGGGGGTTGGTCTTTTCTCCCAGGCAATCAGCACCAGAACAAGAGGACACAGCCTCAGGCTGTGCCAGGGGAGGCTGGATGTTAGGAAGTTAGGCTGGATGTTAGGAAGAAATTCTTCACAGAAAGAGAGATTGGCCTTTGGAATGTGCTGCCCAGGGAGGTGGTGGAGTCACCATCACTGGAGGTGTTTAGGAAGAGACTGGATGGGGCTCTTGGTGCCATGGTTGAGTTGATTAGATGGTGTTGGGTGCTAGGTTGGACTTGATGATCTCTGAGGTCTTTTCCAACCTGGTTAGTTCTGTATTCTATTAACCATCAAAAATCTCCTAGTGGAATACTGGTGAAGATGTGGTTGGAGTCAATGATCTTAAAGGTCTTTTCCAACCTAAATGGTTCCATGATTCTGCGTGTAGCTTTGCTTAGATGCTCATAGTAGTGTCAAGCATCATCCTTCCAAAAAGTCCTTATGCAATTGTTCTCTCCACATTCTCTTGCTTGCAAGTTTTGTCCTCCCACCGCCTTGCCTCTGTATCGCCATCCGGTATGCCATCCGGCCTGCGGGGGAGCGCCGCTGACCCCTGCCCGCCAGAGCCTTTTCAACACATGCTCCTTTCCTGTCCTGCTTGCTGAAGTCACATCACTGAGCTTCTCCTCCAGAAAGAAAAATGCATGTTCCAGTGTGAGAAACACCGTGCTGGAACTGTTTGACCTACAGTGTGTGATGACTGGAGGTGTTTGAGAAGAGACTGGATGGGGCGCTGGGTGCCACGGTTTAGTCGATCAGATGGTGTTGGGTGCTAGGTTGGACTCCATGATCTCCAAGGTCTTTCCCAACCTGGTTAATTCTATTCAGAAGCATTTAGAATTATGCTTCTAAAAGCCTCCTTAAATTGTTAGACATAAGAGCAAAGAAGCTTATCTTCTGCTGCTGAGGTGGGCTTAGAGGCCTGATCCTACAAACATTCCCTACAGAAGACTGTAACTAAGTCTGTGGGGGGAAATGAGAGACCACAAGGACAAGCAGTGCACCCAGCAGGCTGGGTCTGGAAGGTCAGGCCTTTGAGGCTGCTTTTGGCTATTGAAAGATTTTTATCTCTTCTTGAAAGAATCATTGGGGAAAAAAAAAACCTGGGAAATCTTCTTGTTAATCTTCTTAGTTCTTCCCAGAAAGAATGATTGGCCGTTGGAAAGTGCTGCCCAGGGAGGTGGTGGAGTCCTCATCCCTGGAGGTGTTCAAGACAGGCTTGGACGCGGCACTCGGAGCCACGGTTTAGTTGTCAGGAGGTGTTAGGCATTAAGTAACAGGTTGGACTCGATGACCTCTGAGGTCTCTTCCAACCTGGCTGGTTGATTCTTGTGCTGTTTTGTTCTGTAGTGCTGCAGTCTTCCAAGGGAGGAACCCCAAGTTGCAGTGCAAAATCGGCTTTCAGGACACGCGATCCCAACGCACGGCGCTCGCGTGCCCGTGGCAGAAGTTAGAGGTCTTGTGCATAGTCGAAGGAGCGATCCAAAAATAGCTGTTCACATTTCTTTTTCAAGTGTGCATCTTTGTTTTCCTTCTGTTCTTTCTTTCTTCCCCCTCCCCCCACCTCCTCTTTTGCACCATCTCTGGACAACCACAACGGGTGCGCCCTCACTTTCAGCCAACGCGGTGTGAGCGGGGAGGAGAAGAGCGCTGCTGGAATGTAGGAAGCTGAAGGGAATGCAGACCGATTCTTTGTTTCCCCCAAAACGCTCTGCAAACTCAACAGGCCAAGAATTTGCCATCCCAGCTAGCTGCCCTTTCCATGTAAGCACCTATTTTGTTTGCCTTTTGTCTGTTTTGTTTTCACCTTCCCCTCTTAGAAAACGCAATCTCGGGAGGCCCCAGAGCCGCTGCGCAGCGAGCGGAATAAAAAAACTAACTCAATATTTATAGTAAAATAAAGTGTTTAACCACAAAAAAAGCAGTAATAAAATACAGTCCTCCTAATTTACAGTTTGCATCCAAAGGATGAATAACAACTCACTAATAAATAATAGTCATATAAATATTTGATGTCTGGGGGGTGTCTTCAGAAAGGCAATCGAGGCCGAAGCGACTGCAGGGGGGAAAGAAAACCTAAGGTGGGCGCAGTCTCAAGCTGCGCCAGGGGGAGCTTTAGGCTGGAGGTTAGGGAGAGGTTCTTCCCAGCAAGAGAGATTGGCCATTGGAATGTGCTGCCCAGGGAGGTGGTGGAGTCACCATCACTGGAGGTGTTCAGGAAGAGACTGGATGGGGTGCTTGGTGCCATGGTTTAGTTGATTAGATGGTGTTGGGTGCTAGGTTGGACTCGATGATCTCCAAGGTCTCTTCCAACCTGGTTGATTCTATTCTGTTCTACTCTACAAGTCTGATTTACTCTCCCTGCTCCACCCCACCCTTTCACCCCCCAAAATGATTACAGTGGTTCTTAACTGAATCATACAAAGGCATCTTGCTGCAAGACAGCTGTGTGCTGCACACGTTCTGAAGTGGCAGAGAGGTGGCTGCTTTAGTAAGCACGAAGTGAGCCCTAAAAGCAGTGAAGCTTCAGTTTGCCCTGGAAAAGGTTTTCCGCTCCGTTTCTGGCTGGCAGCTCGACGCCCGGGTGCAGTCTGAAGGACAAGTTGAACATCAGAAGTGTGAGAATACTCTTGGAGCACTGGGGGGGCGTGGGGTGGTTGGCTGTTTTTCAATGCAGCTGGGAAAGGTGGGCAGTGTTCTGATTCTCTGGTGGCACAGTGGAGCTGGTCACAGCAGAGAGAGCAGCTTCATGTGAATAAAGCTTGTTTCACTGTAGTTACATCTAGCAATGCTTGAACTGTTATGCTCACTTTTACCAAGCCCTTTTCTTCTAGGATGTGATGTGGTAGGCAGAGCTTCTCCTAGAAGAGGACAAAGAAAGGAATAAGGATTAGGCTATTCAGCACTGCACAGCCTTGCTCTACATGATCACGGTCAGAACACAGTGCCCAGCAAGCAGCAACTGTTTCCCATGTTTAATTATAAAGAACTTCCTGTTGGCTTTTGAGAGAGAGTCTCTGCTTTTGCTCTTTTTATACCTATGAGTTAGTGAGAGATCTGTTAATATTTTAAGCATCAGAAACCAACCTGTTCTGTGGTCAGTACTGTGTGTAAGCATCTTAACAAAGAGTGAAGGCCAGCAGGGTACACACCGGACCTTCACCTACCCAGTGAGGTAATGTGCCATTGCCTGCTGTCGCCATTGGGATGTGCTGCCCAGGGAGGTGGTGGAGTCACCAGCCCTGGAGGGGTTCAAGAGGGGATTGGTCGTGGCACTCAGTGCCATGGTCTAGTCATGAGGTGCTAGGTTGGACTTGATGATCTTTGAGGTCTCTTCCAACCTTGGTGATACTGTGATACAGATGGCTGGGCTTGGGGCCAAAAGGCTGGCTGTATTAGTCACAACCAGTTCTGCCACTGAGCTCTAGACAGGTGGCTCTTGGTCCCAGGACCAAGGACCAAGGCTCTTGGTCCCAGGACATGCACCTTTGAAAGCCATCCACCATGGGCAAAGCATTTCCTTCTGAGTGATGAGCAACTGATTTGGAAATACTCAGGAATCGACTCTGGTCACAGCAGTCATGGCCAGGGAGGAAACCTACTAGCTGTCCACAGAGGCTGCTGCACCAGAAGGCTGTCAAACAGGAGATGCTGTATCTCCTACAGGGAACAAGACCCCCCTCCCCCACAGTGAATAAAGACAGAAGGCCTTGCTGGGAGATGCACTCCTGTGTCACGATGGGATGGGCTCTTTCAAACAGAAGTGTTCTCTAATGTACCATGAATGAAACCCATGACACTGTGAATCCAGGCAGCAGGTCTGCAAAGCCCAATGGAAAAGCTGGACTACACCACATAAACCACCACTGCAACTGTGAGACTTCATTGCCACAAGATGAAAGTCAAAAGCGTTAAGTGGGATGACAAAAAGTGTACAGGGAGGGAAAAACCCAACCAAGGCTGTGCAAGACAAACACACACAGACAGTGCCTGCCCCAAGGAGTCCTTCAGTGGCAGTCCTTAAGGTCCTATCAGGTCAGATAGACTTAAGTTTGAAAAGGCAGCAGCTGTGTGATCTAACCTTCTGTTCTTTCCCTAAGCATCCATGCACGGGGTACTGGGGTTCCTTAAGAGGGTTGGTTTGATCTTCTCAGGATTGAATCTCTCTTGGCTGTGCAATAAACTTTCAGCTTCTAAACCTGCTGATGCATTCCAGATTCTGCTTCCATTGATTGCCTGTCCTCTACTGAATAATCTTGTTTCTCTAAGTTCAACTAAGGGTCTCTAGCCATAGACCTGGAGCCTGGAGGCTTGGGGGAGACCTTCTTGCTGACTACAACTGCCTGAAGGGAGGTTGTAGCCAGGTGGGGGTTGGTATCTTCTCCCAGGCAAGCAGCACCAGAACAAGAGGACACAGTCTCAAGCTGCACCAGGGGAGGTTTAGGCTGGGTGTTAGGAAGAAATTCTTCCCAGAATGTGCTGCCCAGGGAGGTGGTGGAGTCACTATCCCTGGAGGTGTTTAGGAAGAACCTGGATGAGGCACTCAGTACCATGGTTGAGTTGATTAGATGGTGGTGGGTGCTAGGTTGGACTCGATGATCTCAAAGGTCTTTTCCAACCTGGTTAATTCTGTATTCTGCATTGTGCACCATTCTTGCTTAGTGCTTGAGAGCTACCCAACTGACAGCCTTCTCTTCTAAAGCAGAAGATGGAACTTGGTTATTATTTCATAAGTCTTTCATAAGTCTGACTGTGGGGCTGTGGTAGACTTCCAAAGCTGACAATGAGACCTACACCATCTCCTAAAAATGACAGATTTCATCTTGTCACAAACCCATTTCTTACCTAAGCCCTAATCACTCTCTTCAACACTCTGTAAATGGCTTTCAATCAGCTCTGCCTCACAGGCTTCTGAAAATCACAGCTTTGGGGTAATTAGCCATTCTCAGAATAAGGAATAATCACATCTTGCCAGGGACTGAAGCCAGAGCACACTGACAGCTCAGCTTTTCTGCATAACAGCAGTTAACCTTGGCCCAAGGTCCCAGTCTTTAAGTTCAGCTGCTGTCCCTGAAGCTACAAGCTGTGCCAGGGGAGGTTTAGGCTGGATGTTAGGAAGAGATTCTTCGCAGGGAGAGTGATTGGCCATTGGAATGGGCTGCCCTGGGAGGTGGTGGAGTCACCATCCCTGGAGGTGTTTAGGAAGAGACTGGATGGGGCACTTGGTGCCATGGTTTAGTTGATTAGATGGTGTTGGGTGATAGGTTGGACTCGATCTCAAAGGTCTTTTCCAACCTGGACTGGTCTATCCTATCCTATCCTATCCTATCCTATCCTATCCTATCCTATCCTATCCTATCCTATCCTATCCTACCCTATCCTACCCTATCCTATCCTATCCTACTCCTATTCTATTCTATTCTATTCTATTCTATTCTATTCTATTCTATTCTATTCTATTCTATTCTATACCTGCTGGGAACCACTGACAGCTGAGGAACTGCCCAAGCTGGAGATCTCAACACTTCTCTTAAATCCTGGCATTTTGAAACAACAGCCCTGCCCAACCAGAAGAACTCACCCATGGACTCTTGGGAGAACCAACCTCACCCACTTCCTCACACCTTTGGTGTAGGGTTTTTGGCCCTTCTGCATTAGCATCAAACCCATAACACTTCAGTACACTAGTAGGAATTGTCCCTCTAAAAGTATCTCTGTTGCAACCACCACTGAACAAACCCCAGAAGGACAGAAGAAATCTCTACTAATTCTCAAGATCCACCTAAAAGATCCTTAAAGCTCTTGCATAGGGCAGGGCTGCCACTTCCCTCAGAGCAGCACAAATATTTCTCTTCTTTATCTGCTACAGAAATGAAGATCTACATTGTTGATGTTCTTTTCCTCCCCAAGAGCACCTGGGGGAAGTGTTGGAAGCGACTCCCTCTCCCCAGACACACAGCTCTTTCGAGGGGATGGAGATGTTTTGAACTCCACCATGAAACAAAACAACAAGGTCCCTTTGAAGGGGGAGAAAGAACGTGTGTTTTTTTCTGAAGAGGCACAAAAAGGAGGCAGCAGCCAGGAGGTTGAGTCAACAAAGCAGCACAAGGAAACAGTGAACAGCTGCCCCCACACACACACGTGTGTGCACGTGCACAAGCTTCCAATCCTGGAACAGAATCGCTCAGAAGGTGTAGAAGAGAATCATGGAGCACACAAGGACACTGATCCCACAAGGATACGTGACACAGGACACACACATATCCCACATCTGTTTTCCTTGGCACCAGACGACTTCCAAGTTCTGGGCTCCTCAGTTTAGGAAAGATGTTGAGTTGCTGGAAGGTGTCCAGAGAAGGGCAACAAAGCTGGGGAGGGGTTTGGAGCACAGCCCTGTGAGGAGAGGTTGAGGGAGCTGGGGTTGCTTAGCCTGCAGAAGAGGAGGCTCAGGGGAGACCTTCTTGCTCTCTACAACTCCCTGAAGGGAGGTTGTAGCCAGGAGGGGGTTGCTCTCTTCTCTCTAGCAACCAGAACAAGAAGACACAGTCTCAAGCTGCACCCAGGGGAGGTTTAGGCTGGAGGTGAGGAGAAAGTTCTTCCCAGAAAGTGATTGGCCATTGCAATGTGCTGCCCAGGGAGGTGGTGGAGTCACCATCCCTGGAGGTGCTCAAAAAGGGATTGGACGTGGCACTTGCAGCCATGGTTTAGTTAGTCCTGAGGTGTTGGGTGCTAGGTTGGACTTGATGATTGCTGAGGTCTTTTCCAACCTTGTTGATTCTATGATGGTATGAAAATGTATTCTATACTAAGGGACAACTCTGTCTGCTTGGTAAGGATATGTAAGGTTCAAACTTTGGCCAGTTTTAAGGGCTACCTGTCTTTATGGGTGGGCTCTGTTCAGCTGTTGCACACTGGCACAGTGCCTGGTCTGAGAGCACACTCAAACCCTCCGAAGACACAAACTTCCACTTCTGCACAACACAAATGCAAACCACACCACTCTACTACATCTCTTAGGTCCCTCCCAAAGCTACTGGATACAGTGGGTAATCAGACATAATACTGGACAGTAAGACAGATGTGTGCTATGGGATGGCAGCCACAGTTTTCACCACGTGAGACCCTAATTGACAAACCAAAAGGTAGAACACACTCATATGCATAGATCTCTACTACATGAGGAGTGCCTAACACAAGGCATTGACTGGAGACATCATTGCCACTGTGGGAGCAGGAATAAAATCCCAGCCCTTCTTCTGCCTCAGTTAGCAACACTGGATTATAAAGACTCACTCAGTTAACAGATTCTGAACTGATTGAAGCTTGGTGTCCCTTTCTCAGCCTCACCAGCAAAGCAGCGCCGTTAAAACCAGACAACCAAAAATCAAGGCAAAGACCTGATCAAAGCAGGAGCTTAAATGTCAAGCTCTGGCTCTGAGTAAGCAAGGCACACAGTCGAAAGACAGGCCTGGGCAGGATGAGGTTACAAGTCTACAGCTACACACCCAAACAGACAGCACCTTTCCTCCAGCATAAAGAAGCTGGTCACAGAAGACACTCGTTACAAGAGCTCTGTGTCTGCACTGGAAGCTGCTAGACATTAAGCCCTTTGGAGAAAAAAGAAGTATCATCTGGAAGTATTTTTTCCATCTTAAAATACACATCTAATGACATATTTTATCTAATTAAATATTCTACCTTTTTTATAGATCTTTTATATGTCTTTATATATATCTATGTAGATATTGGAGATGTACAAACATTGGCCACAGCAACCCCAGGCAGTGCTACAGGCTGGGGTCAGAGTGGCTGGAGAGTAGCCAGGCAGAGAGGGACTAGGGGGTGCTGGTTGATGGTAGGCTGAACATGAGCCTGCAGTGTGCCCAGGTGGCCAAGAAGGCCAATGGCATCCTGGCCTGCATCAGGAACAGTGTGGCCAGCAGGAACAGGGAAGTCATTGTGCCCCTGGACTCAGCACTGGTTAGGCCAAACCTTGAGTCCTGTGTCCAGTTCTGGGCCCCTCAGTTTAAGAAGGACATGGAGACACTTCAATGTGTCCAGAGAAGGGCAATAAGGCTGAAACGAGGTCTTGAGCACAGCCCTGTGAGGAGAGGCTGAGGGAGCTGGGGTTGCTTAGCCTGGAGAAGAGGAGGCTCAGGGAAGACCTTCTTGCTGTCTACAACTGCCTGAAGGGAGGCTGTAGCCAGGTGGGGGTTGGTCTCTTCTCACAGGCAACCAGCACCAGAACAAAAGGACACAGTCTCAAGCTGCACCAAGGGAAATTTAGGCTGGAGGTGAGGAGAAAGTTCTTCACAGAGAGAGATTGGCCATTGGAATGTGCTTCCCAGGGGGGTGGTGGAATCACCATCCCTGGAGGTGTTTAGGAAGAGACTGGCTGAGGCACTTGGTGCCATGGTTTAGTTGATCAGATGGTGTTGGGTGAGAGGTTGGACTTGATGATCTTTGAGGTCTCTTCCAACCTGGTTTATTCTATTCTATTCTATTCTATTCTATTCTATTCTATTCTATTCTATTCTATTCTATTCTATTCTATTCTATTCTATTCTATTCTATTCTATTCTATTCTATTCTATCCTATCCTATCCTATCCTATCCTATTCTACCCAGACATGGAACTGCATTTAGATGGTTTTGAATAAGGTTTTGCATCTATGGAATGGGGATAATTGCAGTTTGGTACTACAGTATTACCATGTGGCTAGAATAATCAGTAAGAATCCAGTTCTTGTGTTAATTATCCTCCAAAAGTCTACAGGCAATTATTTTTCAGATATACTGGGGAGGAAGCAATGAAGATTTCTTTCACAGACACTAAATTGAGGTCTTTTGGTGAGCTAGCTTGAGACTGAATTATGAGTTTAGTCAACAGCACCTGGGCCCATATTGCAATGCCAACATAGGTTTACATTCAAGGCTTTGTATTTTTCAACCAATTGTCATTTCCAGAATTCATTAAGGACTAAACCAGACAAACAAAAAGTCTCACTCAAGTTTTACAACAGACGAACAGAACACAGAACTAGAAGGAAAATGGAGGCCACCAGTCCAGCACTCTAAGCACAGGCAGAGTTCAAACGTACCAAAACCATCCTCCTGGCTAATGTTTGTCTAATGCACTCTTTAAAACCTCCCAGGATGGAAAATCCAGAGGGTCTTGCCAGGTGATCTGTTTTACAAGCTACTTTGTCTTCTTCATACTCCTTACACAAACAAGCAAGCAAGCAGACAAACAGTTTCCTGCTCCTTCACAGGTGATGAGACAGAGACAAGATAGTGATGTGACCTGCTTGACATCAAACATAAGAATGGTAGATACAAGACTCTGACAGCTTAGTCTCAAACTTATTGTATCACACTCTAGACCATGATCTTCGTCCTGAAACGTCCTCTTATGGGTTTCTCATCCCCACTCCTAATTTACAGTCATCTGTGGAGTGCAACGTAGCAAGTGTTCAGAAGCAGTTCAGCGCTGCTTTGTGCAACAGAAGAAAAAGAGGGAAACAAAAATGTGAGCAGGAAAACACAGCTACTCCAGCATGGAATTTAACCAGAACAGTAGAGATGACCAACAGTCTTTAAAAGTTGCAATACTCTTGTTAATCTACAAGACTAACAAAAACCCAACAGTGATTTGAAAGAGAGACCTCTTTGTGCTCTTCATGCAGGGCATGGTGAGATAATTGACACCAACTCAGAAAGCACTATGGTCTGCTCAAGTGCCACCTCAGCTGCTTCAGCATCTGCTGCATTCTTGGATTCTCACAGAAAGTAAGACTCGGCCCTGTTTAGCTTGTGTGGCAAGGGTGGCTTCACTGCTTTAACACATGCAGTGTGTGGTCTAGGCAACATAAAAAACCCCACCCCAAGCTATTAACAAAGAAGTTCTTAAACTAGAGGTGGAGGGGAGGAAAAGAGATGAGACTTGCCTTCAAGATGCTACTCCCTCTCTCCTCTATTTCAAGAGATTAATAGAGCTATTACGCGGAAGGGAAGCAAGGGACGGGGAGGAGTTTGGAAGAGAAAGGAAGGAAATTAAGTACCTGTAATTTGTCAGAGACAAAGCGGAAAGTTTGTGTGCACATGCGAACAGGTTATGCTGTTAGCACATTCCAGTGATAAGTTATGTACATCAAGACTATAAAAAGTATGTGGAAAAGACAAAAGCCTATTAGATCCCAGGAGCGAAAGGCAGAGGTTGACTGCGGGGGTTTCTCCCCGAGGGCCAGCAGAGTGTCAACAGTCTTTCGAATGTGACGAATGTCCGACTGCAGGATGTCATACGGAGAGCAGAGGTCAGCCTATCCCGAAGGGCAGCCATCAGAACAGAGAAAAAGTGCACAACATTAAAGATAGGAAAAAGAAAATAGAAAGATATAGATCAATAACTTAGCACAATATTCCAGCACAAACATGTAGGAGCAGCTTTTTGCCTAGTAGCGCCTTAGCCTACAGACATCCCAGCCTTAGGACCTTGAAGGTCTCTTCCAACCTGGTTTATTCTTATGTTTATTCTTATTCTTATTCTTATCCTTATCCTTATTCTTATCCTTATTCTATTCTATTCCAATCCATTCCATTCTAATCCATTCCATTCTAATCCATTCTATTCCATTCTATTCCATTCCAATCTATTCCATTCTAATCCATTCTATTCCATTCCATTCCATTCCATTCCATTCCATTCCATTCCATTCTATTCCATTCTATTCCAATCCATTCCATTCTATTCCATTCCATTCTAATCCATTCTATTCCAATCCAATCCATTCCATTCTATTCCATTCCATTCCATTCCATTCCATTCTAATCCATTCTATTCCAATCCATTCCATTCTATTCCATTCCATTCTAATCCATTCTATTCCAATCCAATCCATTCCATTCCATTCCATTCCATTCTAATCCATTCCATTGCATTCTATTCCATTCCATTCTAATCCATTCTATTCTATACCATTCCATTCCATTCCATTCCATTCCATTCCATTCCATACCATTCTATTCCATTCTACTCCATTCCATTCTATTCAGTACTGAAGCTATCATATAATATCAGAATGCTAAGCAAGAGGAGCTCAGGCCTTCAAATCCTTCCAAAATTATGCCCAGATTCACAAAGGTGAGGACGTGCAAGTGATCCTCTTATTCCAATGACACCTGCACACCTTTGTCCATCTGGGCCTCATTCAAATGCTGAAGCAGAACCAGCTGTAAAATCTAACCTATGTAACAGCAAACAGTGGGTTAGAAAGCTGTTAGAGGCACAAGCAGCAGCAGCACCATGAAGTCTCAAGAGAAAGCACTCAAAGAAATGGTTAGAAGTAGGCAAAAATCTCCGACATAACCATCTAAGCCTTGATATTCAAATACCACCTTAAATGATACCCTGGGATGGAAACTGAAGAAGTCAGTCTAGCACTAGCTAGCTGCTTTGAATAAAGCTCCTGAACTGAAGAATTTGACACTAAATTCCTTGGGTAGAATTATGAGTTATTAGGAGGTTGAGACTCTCATGCTTTTGTGGAACACACCAACGACTTCACGCAGCAGCTTACTCCTGACTAGCCATGTAAATAATGAAGTGTAATAAGCAGCATCACTATGCATGTACAACATATTTGGCATTCAAATCAAACCAGCAACAACCAGTACTTTGGAAATGCAGCCTAGGATACACCATTTCACATTGCAGAGGAAGCCTTGCTGTCAACAAAGGCGGCGAATACTTACTGAATCAAATGATATGAAGTAAGGAAGGGATCCCCTGCTTCAGAGGAACACAAGCATTGCTTTAGCAGCTTTTCAGTCTCACTTGCTTAACGAACTGACAGCACTTCCAATCAACAAAGACATGGAAGTTCAGATGGTTGCATGGGTTAGTTGAGTAGGTGGTGTTGGGTGATGGGTTGGACGCGATGATCTTGAAGGTCTCTTCCAATCTGGCTTATTCCATTCCATTCCATTCCATTCCATTCTATTCTATTCCATTCTATTCTATTCCATTCCATCCCATCCCATCCCATCCCATCCCTGGGTTTTGTCAATGCAAAGTTTCAAGGTCTAGCTGGCAATAAATTAAGACTTTCAAATGTTATAAAAGCCCCACTATGCCACAAAGTGACCAGCAAATGTGGAAGTCATAGCTGCCATCCACACAGAAATCAAAAAGAGACACTTTGCTTGGTTTTGTTTACCATCAAAAAGGGATTGGACGTGGCACTTGAAGCCATGGGTTAGTTAGTCATGAGGTGTTGGGTGACAGGTTGGACTTGATGATCTCTGAGGTCTTTTCCACCCTTATTGATTCTATGATTTTATGAATAATAGAATGAGTTGGGTTGGAAGGACCTCCAAAAGACATCTAGTCCAACTGCCCTGCAGTGAGCAGGGACATCCTCCACCAGATTATTCTATTCTATTCTATTCTATTCTATTCTATTCTATTCTATTCTATTCTATTCTATTCTATTCTATTCTATTCTATTCTATTCTATTCTATCCTATCCTATCCTATCCTATCCTATTCCATCCCATCCCATCCCATCCCATCCCATCCCATCCTTAGTTGCCATCATTGGAGGTGTTCAGGAGGAGACTTGATAGGGTGCTTGGTTGCATGGTTTAGTTGTTTTGATGGTGTTGGATGATAGGTTGGACATGATTATCTTGAAGGTCTGTTCCAACTTGGTCTATTCTATTCTATTCTATTCCATTCCATTCCATTCCATTCCATTCCATTCCATTCCATTCCATTCCAGATTCGGTTGCTCAGAGCCTTGCTGAGCCTGACCTCAAATACCATTACTGCTTCCAAGCTTTAAACAAGAGTTAAAAGCAGCAACATTTCCATTTTGTTACTTAGGCCACCAGACACACAGAAGGAGAACACCACTCTGCCTAGCAACAGCACTGCTATTCTTACAGTCTTTTCTCAGATTCTTTTTTTTCCAACTGAAACAATAAACTTCAATGTCATTGGTTTGGGCTTTTTCTAAAGGATGGAAACCCACAAACCAAAACATCTCGTTTAAAAATGGTGTAGGACTAGTGCTGTATTTGAGACCATCTACACCCACAAAATGTTTACCAGAGAAAGAAGGATTAGGGTAAGCAAACTACCCATGGCTACAAGCTGTGCAATATGTTTCACTTTTATTAGACACCAAGAAACTCAGCAAATGGTTTAGTTGATCAGATGGTGTTGGGTGATAGGTTGGACTCGATGATCTCAAGGGTCTTTTCCAACCTGGTCAAGCCAAGTCAAGCCAAGCCAAACCAAGCCAAGTCAAGTCAAATCAAGTCAAGTCAAGTCAAGTCAAGTCAAGTCAAGTCAAGTCAAGCCAAGCCAAGTCAAGTCAAGCCAAGCCAAGTCAAGTCAAGTCAAGTCAAGCCAAGCCAAGTCAAGTCAAGTCAAGTCAAGCCAAGTCAAGTCAAGCCAAGTCAAGTCAACTCAAGTCAAGTCAAGCCAATTCAATTCAGTTCAACTAAATTCAATTCAATTCAACTAAATTCAATTCAATTCAATTCAATTCAATTCAATTCTACTCAATTCTACTCAATTCAATTCAATCCTACCCTACCCTACCCTATCCTATCCTACCCTACCCTACCCTACCCTATCCTATCCTATCCTACCCTACCCTATCCTATCCTAAATGCTGGATTAATTTTAAACTAGGCACAAGATTCATCTCCTACTTGTTGCAAATATATCCCCAAAATAAACAGCAATGATACACTGAAGTTAAATTCATACATATACATATATATATGTATATGTATACGTATATGCCAGAACTTTAAAACAAGGATATTTCTCTCCACATGTCTGTCCAAACCCTACCCCCACCAAATAATTCCTAGTACAATCAAATAGAGAAGGAAGTAATTTCACAGTTTGAGAAGGAGCTGGCAATAGGCTGGATTTTTGCAGGCCAGAGAACTTGCCAATCAGAGAGATTAACATACCAAGCAGTATACAGGAGAAGCCAAAGCATGCAAACCCAGCCAACACATGCAAGAAGTAACCTTTGGGAACAGTCATGCTGTGCTTGAGTGAAATTCTGTGAAACTTGGGAAAGCCTGAGAAATGGCTGATCATTTTTTGCTTACTTGCATGTGTTCTGTGATAACTGATGAACATTCACAACTCACTGGGTGAAAATGTTCATGTTGGATGTATTTCAAATGTCTGCAATGTAAGTCTGGGTTAAAAAAAAAAGCCCAGAAAATGTCACTTTTCAGTAATGGTGAAGGTATTTCCACTGCAGTTACCAGAATTTGATGGATGTGGTGGAATGGAAATACCAAACTGAAATGTGACAGCATGAAACAGTGAACAAGTACATGGCCCCCACCTCAAGCCTCAAAGATAACCACCCACTCACTCACCCATCCCTCACAAGCACTGCCCTTCTCATTCTGGATACTGCAATCACCTCTAGTAAGAACTGAGAGAACATTCACACATTTCATCATTACCTTTATGGACTGACTTTCTATGCCTATGAAGCTCCAGGATTCAATCAGACAGCTGCCAAACCCATGCACACAGAATAACCACAGGAAGACTGAAGTGGAGCAATGAGAGCACAACCAGCTGTTTGTGTGCAAAACCCACCCTCATCCTACATGCTCCTGCAGTGACTGTGGAAACAGCATTTCAAACCCAGCTTCCTCCCATTTTGATTCTGTGAACAGTTTGCAGAAGTGCCCTAAAAAAGCCCAACCCAGAAGTCTGCAGTGTACATGCACTACACTCAAAATACAAAGGAAGGGAACCTCAGAATGATGCCAGCATACTGAAGCACCAGACTCCACACTGTAAGCCACACAGTGTGCACTTCCAAGGCCAGCACAAAAGGGTGGAGAAGGGAGTCATACCTGGTAAAACTTACTGCAACTTCCATGGATGGCTCATGATGAAACTATGGAGAAGTAACTGATTGTGTGAATTGCTCAGCAGACAAGCATAAAATGGTAATGAAAATACACCTTGCATTGAACTGAGAAACACAATCACCACTTGAAGAACTAATGCTGGAGAGCAGCCAGGCAGAGGGGGACCTGGGGGTGCTGGCTGATGGTAGGCTGAACGTGAGCCTGCAGTGTGCCCAGGCAGCCAGGAGGGCCAATGGCATCCTGGTCTGCATCAAGAACAGTGTGGCCAGCGGGAGCAGGGAGGTCATTCTGCCCCTGTACACTGCACTGGTTAGGCCAAACCTCGAGTACTGTGTCCAGTTCTGGGCCCCTCAGTTTAGGAAGGAGGTTGACTTGCTGGAACGAGTCCAGAGAAGAGCAACAAAGTTGGTGAGGGGCTTGGAACACAGCCCTGTGAGGAGAGGCTGAGGGAGCTGGGGTTGCTTAGCCTGCAGAAGAGGAGACTCAGGGGAGACCTTCTTGCTCTCTTCAACTACCTGAAGGGAGGTTGTAGCCAGGTGGGGGTTGGTCTCTTCTCCCAGGCAACCAGCACCAGAACAAGAGGACACAGTCTCAGGCTGTGCCAGGGGAGGTTTAGGCTGGAGGTTAGCAGGAAGTTTACACAGAGAGAGAGATTGCCCATTGGAATGGGCTGCCTGAGGAGGTGGTGGAGTCACCATCACTGGAGATGTTCAGGAGGAGACTTGATGGGGTGCTTGGTTGCATGGTTTAGTTGGTTAGGTGGTGTTGGATGATAGGTTGGACTCGATGATCTTGAAGGTCCCTTCCAACCTGGTCTATTCTATTCTATTCTATTCACTTGACACTCTCTGCTTGTTTGCCTCTTTTACTTTGCTCTACCAGATTTAACATACAAAAGCCTCCCTTTTAAAATTCTTTCCCCCCTGCTTTACTTAATTAGCAATCCTTACAGTAATAAAAGTCATACTGCCTTTCAGGATGATTCTGTCTGAGGTTGCAACAGAGTGCATCCAGTTTTTAGAGGAGGAGCTGAGATGCAGCAACAGGAATCAGTCTGAGCAAGGAGCCTTTTGTAACCTGAATTTCCATATGATAACATGAAAGCTGAAAAGCCATTTCTTGCCATCACACTCCTTTCTGTTCTGTATGTGTAGGCCAAGTAGCTGACTGAAAATCTGAGGGAGACATGGCAGAAGTCTCTCCCTGCCATCCAAGAAATTCTGCTGCACTGCTACTCACGTGCTGGAACACATAAGCTCAATAAACCTGCTGCAAAAACTTTATCACTACCCTTTATCCACACAAATTACCATTCCAGCATTAAACACAGCTTACAATTTTTTTACCCCCCACCAAGATACATGAAGATTGACAAGGTGTGTCTGTGGATGTGGGAAAAGTCCCCTTCCTCTTTGTTTTCTTCATCAGCTCTATGTAATTTCTCTGAAGAGGCCCTAGAGAGGGCCAAAACATGCTGAAGTGGCTATATTGTTAAGATTATTACATTAGTGAAACTTGCAGATCATAAAATTAATTGGCTTCCTTGCAAAAAGATGGATGTGGGGCAGG
Organism: Dryobates pubescens; assembly: GCF_014839835.1. Classification (NCBI taxonomy): domain Eukaryota; kingdom Metazoa; phylum Chordata; class Aves; order Piciformes; family Picidae; genus Dryobates; species Dryobates pubescens. Next base: position 42,458,456 of record NC_071618.1, on the reverse strand, counting down.
CTGTGGATGTAGTCTGCCTGGAATTCAGCAAGGCCTTTGACACCGTCCCCCACAGCAAACTCCTGGCCAAGCTGTCAGCCCCTGGCTTGCACAGCAGCTCTCTGAGCTGGGTTAGGAACTGGCTGGAGGCTGAGCCCAGAGAGTGGTGGTGAATGGTGCCACAGCCAGCTGGCAGCCAGGCACCAGTGGTGTCCCCCCAGGATCAGTGCTGGGCCCCATGCTCTTTAACATCTTTATTGATGATCTGGACAAGGGGATTGAGTCCATCATCAATAAATTTGCAGATGACACCAAGCTGGGGGCAGGAGTTAAATAAATAGAATAGAATAGAATAGAATTAACCAGGTTGGAAAAGACCTTCAAGATCATCCAGGCCAACCTAGCATCCAACACCATCTAATCAACTAAACCATGGCAACAGGCACCCCACCCAGTCTCTTCCTAAACACCTCCAGTGATGGTGACTCCACCACCTCCCTGGGCAGCACATTCCAATGGCCAATCTCTCTTGCTGGGAAGACTTTCTTCCTAACATCCAGCCTAAACCTCCACTGGCACAGCTTGAGACTGTGTCCTCTTGTTCTGGTGCTGCCTGCCTGGGAGAAGAGACCAACCCCCAGCTGGCTACAACCTCCTTTCAGGTAGTTGTAGACAGCAAGAAGGTCACCCTTGGGTGTTCTCTTCTCCAGGCTAAGCAACCCCAGCTCCCTCAGCCTCTCCTCACAGGGCTGTGCTCCAAACCCCTCCCCAGCTTTCTTGCCCTTCTCTGGACACCTTCCAGCACCTCAACATCTTTCCTAAACCGAGGGGCCCAGAACTGGACACAGGACTCCAGGTGTGGCCTAACCAGTGCTGAGTCCAGGGGCACAATGACTTCCCTGCTCCTGCTGGCCACACTGTTCCTGATGCAGGCCAGGATGCCATTGGCCTTCTTGGCCAACTGGGCACACTGCTGGCTCAACAGTTAATAACTCAATTAGTCCATAAGTAATTACCAGTAGCCTACTGGGCCTACTGTCAACCAGTACCCCCCAGGGCCTTTTCTGCCTGGCCACTCTCCAGCCACCCTGACCCCAGCCTGTAGCACTGCATGGGGTTGTAGTGGCCAATGTGCAGGGTGATAGCTTGGACTTGGTGATCTCGAAGGTCTTTTCCAAGCTAATTCTCTATTCTCTATTGTGCAAGACAACAGCATTTTGGCACACAGTAAAAAGCCTTTGTTCAGTTTCTATTCTGACAAATGCTCAGAAGGCCCTGCTTCTGACATGCTATATTGATTGATCACTGAGAAGAAACGCTGAGCAAAACTTGTAAAGTTTGCCTTTCAAACAAAAATATTGCATTCACAGCTTTCTTTTGGGCCAAATCTCACCTGCAGTTAGGCATCATTCAACCCTCTACCAAGCAGTTACTTTTTGGGGGGGGGGGGTTTGAGTATTACTGAAACAAGAGAAGAAAAAAACATGCTTTGCAATATGGATTACCAAGCTTACAGCTAGCAAGGATGAAAGCCAAAGCTTCAATAAGTTAATGAATTGCAAATCACAATGGGAAATTCTACTCCTTGGCTACCAGCCTGAACACTGATGCCAATGTTAGAACTGACAAGCTGAAGAAACATATATGAATAGTATTGTCTCTCTACATGTATGCTTATATCCATTTGATTATATATACTTTACTAATGTTATGACAGGACAGTTGAATCCACAAGATTTCCACAGCTATACACACACAGTCATTGCAATATTTCACACTCTCATGATCAGTTTTGAGTATTTCTGGGATGAGATAGAATAGAATAGAATAGAATAGAATAGAATAGAATAGAATAGAATAGAATAGAATAGAACAGAACAGAATAGAATAGAATAGAATAGACCAGGTTGGAAGAGACCTTCAAGATCATCGTGTCCAGCGGTGTGCCAGCAGTGTGCCCAGGTGACCAAGAAGGCCAGTGGCATCCTAGCCTGTATCGGAAATAGTGTGGCCAGCAGGAGCAGGGAAGTCATTGTGCCCCTGGACTCAGCACTGGTTAGGCCACACCTTGAGTCCTGTGTCCAGTTCTGGGTCCCTCAGTTTAGGAAAGATGTTGAGTTGCTGGAAGGTGTCGAGAGAAGGGCAACAAAGCTGGGGAGGGGTTTGGAGCACAGCCCTATGAGGAGAGGCTGAGGGAGCTGGGGTTGCTTAGCCTGGAGGGATGGAGGCTCAGGGGAGACCTTCTTGCTGTCTACAACTCCCTAAAGGGAGGTTGTAGCCAGGTGAGGCTTGGTTTGGTCTATTCTATTCTATTCCATTCTATTCTATTCTATTCTATTCCATTCCATTCCATTCCATTCCATTCCATTCCATTCCATTCTATTCTATTCTATCCTATCCTATCCTACCCTATCCTACCCTATCCTATGTCACCATCATTGGAGGTGTTTAGGAGGAGACTTGATGGGGTACTTGGTTGCATGATTTAGTTGTTTAGATGGTGTTGGATGATAGGTTGGATGTGATGATTTTGAAGGTCTGTTCCAACCTGGTCTGGTCTATTCTATTCTATTCTATTCTATTCTATTCTATTCTATTCTATTCTATTCTATTCCATTCCATTCCATTCCATTCCATTCCATTCCATTCCATTCCATTCCACTCCACTCCACTCCACTCCACTCCACTCCACTCCACTCCACTCCACTCCACTCCACTCCACTCCACTCCACTCCACTCCATTCTAAACCTGTAGAGTTCAGGATCTAGAATGTACTTCACTCCATTCTATAAACATATGAATGCAAATCAGCAGGAGATGCAACAATATAAATCCTTTAAAAAATCAACAAAAACCCAATAAAACCCAACCCAAACCAAACCTAAAAACCAAAACAACTGTGCAGCAGAATTTCAAGTTGATGTCAAGAACTAAACATGGACAAAAGTATCCCATAATAAAACAATAATTATAGGCATTGGGATCCATAAGCAGAACCTATCCTTTTCCCATAAGATGTTTTCAAAAAAGGAAGTAATTCATTGAGTTCCTTTAATTGGCTTGGCCAGAGATAGCTAAGCAATGTGCAACTCATCAACCTGAAACAGCATTCAACACATCATCCATAGCTCTTTAAAAACCTTGACAGTTGACTGCCATATCATACAACTTATGTATTCCAACATCTTTGTGGGTGCCATGGACAGTGGCATTGAGTGCACCCTCAGCAAGTTTGCTGAGGACACCAAGCTGTGTGGGGCAGCAGACAGGCTGGAGGGAAGGGAGGCCATCCAGAGGGACCTGGACAGGCTGGAGAGGTGGGCACAAGCCAACCTCAGGAGGTTCAACTAGATCAAGTGCAGGGTCCTGCAGCTGGGTGGAGGCAATCCCAGGCACAAATCCAGGCTGGGCAGTGAGTGGCTGGAAAGCAGCCCTGAGGAGAGAGCCTTGGGGGTGCTGGGGGAGGAGAAGCTCACCAGGAGCTCTCAGTGTGCACTTGCAGCCCGGAAAGCCAATCAGATCCTGGGCTGCAGCAAGAGAAGTGTGGCCAGCAGGGCAAGGGAGGGGAGTCTCCCCCTCTACTCAGCTCTGCTGAGACCCCACCTGGAGTACTGCTTCCAGTTCTGGAGCCCCTATTCCAAGAGGGATCTGGAGGTGCTGGAAGGTGTCCAGAGAAGGGCCAGGAGGATGAGCAGAGGGCTGGAGCAGCTCTCCTGTGAGGACAGACTGAAGGAGTTGGGGCTGTTCAGTCTGGAGAAGAGAAGGCTCCCAGGTGACCTCATTGTGGCCTTCCAGTACCTGAAGGGGGCCTCCAAGAAGGATGGGAAGGGACTTCTCAGGCTGTCAGGTAGTGATAGGACTAGGGGGAATGGAATGAAGCTGGAGGTGGGGAGATTGAGGCTGGATGTGAGGAGGAAGTTCTTCCCCAGGAGAGTGGTGAAGCCCTGGAATGGGTTGTCCAGGGAGGTGGTTGGGGCCCCATCCCTGGAGGTGTTTAAGCCCAGGCTGGAAGAGGCTCTGGGCAGCCTGATGTAGTGTGGGGTGTCCCTGCCCATGGCAGGGGGGTTGGAACTAGATGGTCCTTGTGGTCCCTTCCAACCCTGACTGATACTATGATACTATGAATACTTGTCCCTCCAACACAGAGTGAAGTTCTATCAGCTACCTGCTAGTTGCACAGCGCGGTAGATTTCCACAGTATATAGCAAGCATACACATTGCAAATTGCCAACAGATGACCAAAAAGAACATGCTCAGTGTAGTTTAGAGCTATCATAAATTTACAGTTGCAAGACACTTATTTAATGGTTAAGTAAATGGGTTCCCCCCCCCTCCCCCAAATGAAGTGAATAGTTATTTAGATTCATTGACTGGTTAGTGTATAAATCAGATAGGTTAAGACTCTCTGCAACTCTGCACCAAATACACTTTAACAAAATAAAAGAAACCCTCAAAAAACCAAAAATCACACTCATTTCAAGTAAAGGATTAAAGAAGAGGGGTCATAAATCTATAGAAATATCTATTCCCTGAAAACAAAGAAGCATTTTTCCAGAAGGTTTACTTAGAGAAAGACAAAATAAACATGGAGCAGATGTTTGGTTTATGCATCTGTAACGTGGATTTTTGTGGATACTTCTGTTCCATTTCAGTTTCTGAAAGGTCCCTTGACAACAATGAAAACAGCTCTTGGTCTTTTCATTCCCAACAAGACATATCCAGAGAAAGACAAACAATTACTTGAATACTAATTCACTGAATAAGGTATGAGACATCCGATGTCTAATGCATTTTGGAGCAGCTTACAAGCTCTGTGCTGCGACATGAACCACTTGAATCAACTCAAGTAGCATCAAACCACATTCTTTGCTTCTGCCTTTTTCATTATATGTCCTCACTGCTGAAAAACTATAGTTCCTAAAGTCCACAGCACTGAGATTCTGAACTCCTTTGGAATTAAGATTTTAACATGAACATGAAATCATTCTCCAGAATAGGTTACAGAAGAACTAAATTAACCACTGCAACTTAGAACCTAGCCCACTGCACTGAGGTCTCAAAGGTATGATGAATCCTTCCCTGGAGCTGTAAAAAGAGAAAGTCTCCCCCTTCAGAATTCCTATCACACAAAAAACCCCATAAAATTGCCTGTTGCTTTTGCTGTCCTCCAAATCCAGTGCTAAAACACCCATAAAACATTAAGAACTCAAACTGGAATTCTTTCCCAGTGTGAAATCTTTGCAGCACCATCTGCTTCCCAAGGGAATGGTGTGGGAAACAGACACAAAATCCTCTTTTGTTTCACCAGTCTTGAAGCGCAGACTGAAAAGAACTCGCTCTTCATCCCGCTGACACAGGTAGGCAAGGGTGAAAACACATCATGTAATTTTCATGCTTTCAGATTGAAAAGTCCTCCTGTTGTCCTCTACCTTCTTTTGAGGGTCATGTATTTGAAATGAACTTTGTCTGAACTGGTACCTTTGAGTCTTTGAAATAGTCCCAGTGCAGCTACTCAAATTCATTACTTTAGCCATGAAGGTATTCACCCTTATTGATGTAAGACTAAATTACATGATGAAAGCTGCCATTCTTACAAGCATCTCACTTGCTTTACTTCAAACTTCTGAAGCACATCTACATTATAGAACCTTACCCATAATGTATTTTCCATTACTTAAAGGTGTTTTTTTTTTCCCCCCACTGTGGAAGTGTTTCAGTACAAAAGATCAGGGGTTATTAGTCACGTTCACAATGCATAGAGCTGAGTACTTATACAAAGGATAACCAGTGATTAAAAAGAATGCAGTCAGCATCCTGAAAGCAGGAGGTAAAACACAGTTATATTGCATAATGTAAAGATCAGCCAAAAATTAGCCCAACCACATTTCACACACTATTTAATTACCACATCCCTTATCTGTTTTGCATGGCAAAGATAAGAAGATGCATTGGGGATAACACTGAATCACTAGCTTAAGACAAAAGATGCCATTTTTAAGTGCTGTGACATGAACCACTTAAATCAACTAAAGTAGTATCAAACCACATTGTTTAGATCTACCTTTTCATTACATGTCCTTATTGCTGCAAAACTATAGCTCATAAAGTTATCAGCCCTGAAGCAATTTGTGCCTTTGGCGTTTTTAATCACCTAGAAAGGACAGACTTAATTACCTCTGGTATCCCCAGTTTTCTACATGCATCCAGAAAGTTTTCCACGTTTCTCCTGCATTTGGCCATGCTAAGTTTAGGCTGTAGAAACAAGAGAAAAAAATGGTTTATGGCAAAAGAAGTCAAAAGCATTCATTAAAGTCAGCATGTAGAACCATAGACTCAATAAGGTTGGAAAAGACCTCAGGGATCATCAAGTCCAACCTAGCACCCAGCACCTCAGGACTAACTAAACCATGGCTTCAAGTCCATCACTGGAGGTGTGTAAGAAGAGACTGGATGGGGCACTTGGCGCCATAGTTTAATTGATTAGATGGTGTTGGGTGATAGCTTGGGACTCGATGATCTTGAAGGTCTTTTCCAACCTGGTTAATTCTATTCTATTCTATGCTATGCCATGCTATGCTATGCTGTGCTGTGCTGTGCTGTGCTGTGCTGTGCTATGCTATTTTTTTAACATCTCCAGTGGTGGTGACTCCACCACCTCCCTGGGCAGCACATTCCAATGGCCACTCTTGCTATGAAGAACTTTCTCCTCAGCTCAAGCCTAAACTTCCCCTGGTGCAGCTTGAGGCTGTGTCCTCTTGTCCTCATCCAACACCATCTAATCAACTAAACCATGGCACCAAGCACCCCATCCAGTCTCTTCCTAAACACCTCCAGGGATGGTGACTCCACCACCTCCCTGGGCAGCACATTCCAATGGCCAGTCTTTCTGTGAAGAACTTCTTCCTAACATCCAGCCTAAACCTCCCCTGCTGCAGCTTGAGACTGTGTCCTCTTGTTCTGGTGCTGCTTGCCTGGGAGAAGAGACCAACTCCCTCCTGGCTACAACCTCCATTTCAGGTAGTTGTAGACAGCAAGAAGGTCTCCCCTGAGCCTTTTTAAAAGGGTCTCAGACTAAAATCTGGTAACCATAGAACTTCATACTATGCTGAAGAAAAAGGCCATTATGGAAAAAGAAACCAAACCATCTGAATTGTTGCTAGATCAGAGAGAGGTAGGATAATTTTACTCACTTATAGATGTGTGTGCTTATGTATGTGATTGTACACTGCAAACACTGGGATTGGTAATAATGTAAATGTCCTGAACAGCAACCAACATGCACTGAAGGGCAATCTGTTTCATGCCACCAAATACCATTTGGCAATAAACCTGTAATTTTTGGAACATTCCTAGCAGCCCAACAGAACAAGACAACAGCTGACTTACTACTGCTGGTGAAGGTACATGAATGCTTCCTACAGACCGAGGGCGAACGTGATTCACTAAATGGCACAGAACTACACCATCCATCAGAGCAGAGCCCAAGTCTTCAGGTAAACAAATCTTTAGTCTTGTTTCAATGTTCTGCAAAGGAAAAACACATGCACATTTTACTACAGAAATGGATTGAGGGGGTTAAAAACAGAAATCACAGAATTAGAGAAGGGTAAAGGTTGGAAGGGATCTCTAGGGATCCATCTAGACCAACCCTCCCTGCCAATGCAGGTTTGTCTAGAATAGGTTGTACAGGAACATGTCCAGGCAAGTTCTGAATGTCTCCAGAGAAGATGTCACAACAGAGTCCTTGGGCAGTCTGTTCCAGTGCTCTGTTACCCTAAAAGTAAAGACATTTTTCCCCTTATATTTAAGTGGAATTTCCTCTTTTGGACTTTGAGTGTATTTGAGAGTGTTACAGGGATAAAACCATCTAGGATGAGATTGTGACACCTGATGAGTTTCTCACACTGTGCTCCAACCTCAAAAATATTCCATGTTTTCTTTGGCTGTCTAAGTATTCCATACTTACAGATAACTCTCCTATTAACTCTCAGAGATAATTACTTCCATTATCTTAGAACAGGCATTTCCTATTCCTAGTTGAGCCTCCTTAATGTCATTAATCTCTACTAATACATCACCTCAATCTATGCTAGGTGTTGTAGATGATAGGTAGTTATGCTCTCTAGATAAAATGGTTAGAAGGGATTTCTGAAAGTCACCTGGTCTAACAAATCTGAAGTGAGATCAGAGCCTTGATTAGTTTACATCTGTAAGGAAGAAGATTCTGCAACATGTCCAAGCAATTTTGTTGAGTCTTTCACAGCCTTAATGCAAAGAATTTTCTCCTTATGGCTACTCAAAAGGTCTTTCTCTGAAGGTTGTGCCACTATCTTTCATTCTTTTACTATGCATCTTTGAAAAGCCTGGATTTATCTTCTTTATTACTACCCTTCAGGCAGCTGAATACAGTTATATAGAATAGAATTGAATAGAGTAGAGTAGAGTAGAGTAGAGTAGAGTAGAGTAGAGTAGAGTAGAGTAGAATAGAATAGAATAGAATAGAATAGAATAGAATAGAATAGAATAGAATAGAATAGAATAGAATTAACCAGGTTGGAAGAGACCTCAAAGATCATCAAGTCCAACCTATCACCCAACACCATCTGATCAACTAAACCATGGCACCAAGTGCCTCATCCAGTCTCTTCCTAAACACCTCCAGTGATGGTGACTCCACCACCTCCCTGGGCAGCACATTCCAATGGCCAATCACTCTTGCTATGAAGAACTTCTTCCTAACATCCAGCCTAAACCTCCCCTGGTGCAGCTTGAGACTGTGTCCTCTTCTTCTGGTGCTAATTGCCTGGGAGAAGAGACCAACCCCCACCTGGCTACAACCTCCCTTCAGGGAGTTGTACACAGCAAGAAGGTCTCCCCTGAGCCTCCTCTTCTCCAGGCTAAGCAACCCCAGCTCCCTCAGCCTCTCCTCACAGGGCTGTGCTTCAAACCCCTCCCCAGCTTTGTTGCCCTTCTCTGGACACTTTCCAGCAACTCAACATCTTTCCTAACCTGAGGGGCCCAGAACTGGACACAGGACTCAAGGTGTGGCCTAACCAGTGCTGAGTCCAGGGACATAATGGCTTCCCTGCTCCTGCTGGCCACACTATTCCTGATGCAGGCCAGGATGCCATTGGCCTTCTTGGCCCCCTGGGTACACTGCTGGCTCATGTTCAGCCTACTACCAACCAGTACCCCCAGGTCCCTCTCTGCCTGGCCGCTCTCCAGCCACTCTGACCCCAGCTTGCAGCACTGCCTGGGGTTGTTGTGGCTAATGTGTAGAACCCAGCATTTAGATGTGTTAAATCTCGTGCCCTTGGACTCTGCCCAAGTTGGTTCAAGTATTAGTTATCTCCCTTAAAAACCAAAGAAGTTTCTAACTTCAGTGTAAACAAATGAAGTTCATTATGTCTTTTCCTTGCTAGACTCAAGACTTCTCCAGCTGTTAAGAAATAGTTTCTAGACTTCCCTGTCCCCAAAGTGATCACTTCATCCTTTCTGATGAAATTACCTACATTGTGAATTCCAGCAGTGCAAGGCATGCTGTTTAGCTGTTCATTGTTCAGGTAACTCCCATTATTACTTCCCCTTTTCACAAAACCTTTCCTGATGAACAGACATCTGATTGTGATAAAGCACTCTGGGAACAGTCTCATCAGTGTCATTTGCAGAAGTGATGTGGACTCTTCTAAGCTTTTTTAAGATTCTAAAGAAAAGAAAGAAAATCTAAAGAACAATTAAGAAGTAGATCCCATCAGAACAAATCAATTCTCCCAATGCTCAGGTACCTGTGAGAGTTTTAGGCTATGCCTTTAAAAAGATAGCTGCAGTTTTCGAGCAGGAGAGTGAAGAAGTACAAACAAATCCACAGTTGGGTGTAAAAAGGAAAACAAGAGATGATTCTAACTGAATTTCATTGGTCAGATGTGTGGGATGCATTTTCTAATGAATCTCACATTCCACACTCATTCTTTTCTCTTTCTTCTGCCTGTCTGGCATGCTGGCTGCTTCGCTGGATGACCCTTATCAGCTAACTTTGAGATAAGCAATACTGGCTTCCCAACAATGCCTTTCAGCTAACAGTCCTCTCCAACATTTCTCCTTTTCTCTTTTCTTCTCATTAACCAGAGCAAAAGGGGGAGGGAGAGGTTGGGGTGGGGAGAAGCCAGGCAGTGTCCTCCTGGACAAGGAGGATTTCCGTGCTGTTTCCTCTTCGTAGATACCTGTATAATATTGTAAATCCTGTATATATTTGTGCATATTCATTGCATGCCATTGCAGAGTGCAGTATTGCTGGTATAATGCAGCTTTTCATTTGCTTCCCTGAGTGAGTTCAGCCCAGTTTTTGTTAATGTGGGTGAGTTAAACCATCACAATACCTCACGCAGCTGCTCCACGAGCTCTCTCTCTTCTCTCATCTGCTCCATTTTCCTTCGAATTGTAAATTGTGGGTCTATTGATTCCAGATTCCTTTGTGGTCTTAAGAACACTATGATTTTAAAAGAAGACACATTTTAGTTTAAGAATTAACACCTTGACTTATTCATTCCTAAATGAAGCAAATTCCTTAGGCATTGCCTCCAGCAAAAACCTTAACAATTCCTTTGCCCTCAGGAAGAGAGAAAAATGTGATCCTGGATTACAAGCATAAATGGCAATTCTTTTAATATTGCTCCAAATGGCATCCTGGGATATCAATGCAGAGAGCCACTTTTTCAGCTAAGTCCTAACCTTAACAGGCAAGTTTTGTTAGATGATTAAGCACCACCACCGTTCTCAATACAGATTTTGAACTGTACAAACATTTGTACCTAACTTGGCAGGAAACAGCTCTTATTCTTTTAAGCAGAAACCCCTCCTCCAAGATGTTGAATTGCATAAGAATCTGTGATGAGTATCTTCCTACACAGGACAAACTAGAGCAAGTTATACCAAAAAAGCCCTCACCCACCAAGCAAAGATTAATGCAGGCAAACTTAGCCATTCAGTAAGTCCGCCTACATCAGAAAGCTGCAGAGCAAAAGTAGCGGTGCACAAACCCTTTGCAGTGCTTTCTCTCACCAGTCTTGGAGACTGTATTGCTTTGACCATACATAGTTGTTTGAATCATAGAATCAATAAGGTTGGAAAAGACTTCAGAGATCATCAAGTCCAACCCAGCACCCAACACCTCAGGACTAACTAAACCATGGCTTCAAGTGCCACGTCCGATCCCTTTTTGAACACCTCCAGGGATGGTGACTCCACCACCTCCCTGGGCAGCACATTCCAATGGCCAATCTCTCTTTCTGGGAAGAAATTCTTCCTAACATCCAGCCTGGATTTAGGAAAGATGTTGAGACACTTGAATGTGTCCAGAGAAGGGCATTGAGGCTGGTGAGAGGTCTGGAGCACAAACCCTGTGAGGAGAGGCTGAGGGAGCTGGGGTTGCTTAGCCTGGAGAAGAGGAGGCTCAGAGGAGACCTCATTGCTCTCTACAACTACCTGAAGGGAGGTTGTAGCCAGGAGGGAGTTGGTCTCTTCTCTCAGGCAACCAGCACGAGAACAGGACGACACAGTCTCAAGCTGTGCCAGGGGAAGTTTAGGCTGGAGGTGAGGAGAAAGTTCTTCCCAGTAAGAGAGATTGGCCATTGGAATGTGCTGCCCAGGGAGGTGGTGGAGTCACCGTCCTTGGAGGGGTTCAAGAGGGGATTGGATGTGGCACTTGTCACCATGGTCTAGTCATGAGGTCTGTAGTGACAAGTTGGACTTGATGATCTTTGAGATCTCTTCCAACCTTGGTGATACTGTGATACTGTGTGTGATACAATTAAAAGTTTCTACATAAAAAAAATAAATAGATGAAACAACACAACCTCAAGAGCATTAGTTACCAAAGCTTTGGTTACATGCTGATTTTAAAGGAAAATACTCTAACATAGAAGGTTTGGGCAGTCCTGAGTGCTCCTTGCCACTCTGCATTACTCACGCTTGCCACCAAGGGGAGCCCACAACTCACACACACACCTGAAGATCTATTTCTCAGTTTTCACAAGGATGAGTTACTGCTTTCTGAACCCACGGTCAGAGTTACTATGTAATGCTTGTTCCACCAGCTTTTCACAAAGTATTTTGTGCAAGTCCCAACAAGTTGAATGGACAATAGTTAACACAGCAATATGCATTCAGCATAGAATCATAGAATCAATAAGGTTGGAAAAGACCTCAGAGATCATCAAGTCCAACCTATTACCTAATACCTAACACCTCCTGACAACTAAACCATGGCCAGCCAAGAACAAACTTCCTTGTACAAGTTTTCATACTGAGTTACTATGCACATAGATGCACTATTAGAATAGAATAGAATAGAATAGAATAGAATAGAATAGAATAGAATAGAATAGAATAGAATAGAAGTAGAGTAGAAGAGAATAGGAGAAGAGAAGAGAATAGGAGAAGAGAAGAGAAGAGAAGAGAAGAGAAGAGAAGAGAAGAGAAGAGAAGAGAAGAGAAGAGAAGAGAAGAGAAGAGAAGAGAAGAGAAGAGAAGAGAAGAGAAGAGAAGAGAAGAGAAGAGAAGAGAAGAGAAGAGAAGAGAAGAGAAGAGAAGAGAAGAGAAGAGAAGAGAAGAGAAGAGAAGAGAAGAGAAGAGAAGAGACGAGACGAGACGAGACTTAACCAGGTTGGAAAAGACCTTTGAGATCATCAAGTCCAACCTATCACCCAACACCATCTAATCAACTGAACCAGGCAACAAGTGCCCCATCCATCACTTCCAGAGGTAATGACTCCACCACCAGCCTGGGCAGCACATTCCAATGGCCAATCTCTCTTCCTGTGAAGAAATTCTTCCTAACATCCAGCCTAAACCTCCCCTGGCACAGCTTGAGACTGTGTCCTCCTGTTCTGTCACAGGTTGCCACCTCAAAGAATTTCAGTGTCCTGAGTTTGACAACATTATCCTTTAGGTAAACAACTAAATGGTTTAAGCTGACTCTACAAATAATAGACAAAAAAGAAAGGTAGACTAATGACAAGCTGACATGAATCCAGGCTTAAACTTAAGAGTTAGGTTTCTCTTTGACTGACTTATTCCAGATTTAAGTAACAGTGAAGTTATCATATAGTAATTTGCTAAAAGCAAGTGTCCATAATGGTATGGACATTGCTCTTGGGAGATTTGCCTGTTCCCAGACTCAAAAATATGCTAGAAATTCAGGATTTAGCCTTGGGTGGCAGGATGGACTTGATGATCTCTGAGGTCTCTTCCAACCTTATTGATTCTATGATTCCCTATTACAGAGCTCGGGAACAGTTTCATTAAAGATGATACAAAGCATTAAGACCCTACATTGATGCATGGCATTTCCCCATCAAAGGCTACATCTAGGGGAGGAAGCTACTCAAGGCTGGTGTATGGGATCCTCAGTACTGGCCTGCACACATCAATACTGTTTTGCTTGCCACAAAGCCACCTCCCTTCCACACGATGTCTAGGTATAGCTCCTAGAATAGCATATGCAAACAACATTCCCCAAAGGCATCTCCAATGCAGCCATCCTGTTTAGGAAAAAGTGCTTGGATATGGATTTGAATCCTGTTGTAGCAACTAACCTCAGTGCCAGAGAATGGTCTCTGGTCCATTTTGCTCCCTATAATAGGAGGATATACCCTAGATAACAAACTTAGGTCCAGATAAACACTAGAAAGAAAAGCAACAGTTAGGATTAAAGAAAAAGGAAACAAACAAAAGAGTTGTAAAAGCAGTTTTCTCTTGTAACAGCTCAAGGGAATAAACTCTAATCTTTGCATTTGGCTTGAGATTTGAATGAGAAGACATCTATCTGTCCCAAATGCTAGTCAGTATTCTCATTTAATTTAGAGGAGTAGCAAATCTAAATTAGTGCAGATCAAAGGCCTTCCAGTATCTGAAGAGGCCTTCCAGTATCTGAAGGGGGCTACAAGAAGGCTGGGGAGGGACTTCTCAAGATCTCAGGTAGTGATAGGACTAGGGGGAATGGAATGAAGCTGGAGGTGGAGAGATTGAGGCTGGAGGTGAGGAGGAAGTTCTTCCCCATGAGAGTGGTGAAGCCCTGGAATGGGTTGTCCAGGGAGGTGGTTGAGGCTCCATCCCTGGAGGTGTTTAAGCCCAGGCTGGATGAGGCTCTGGCCAGCCTGATCTAGTGTGGGGTGTCCCTGCCCATGGCAGGGGGGTTGGAACTAGCTGATCCTTGTGGTCCCTTCCAACCCTGACTGATTCTATGGAATTCTGTACTAATGGAAATACCACCAGCTTCCTCTGTTAGAACATTCATCAGTGAAACATCAAGTCAGCTTCATATCATCATAGAATCATAGAATCAATAAGGTTGGAAAAGACCTCAGAGATCTTAAAGTCCAACCTAGCACCCAACACCTCAGGACTAACTAAACCATGGCACCAAGTGCCACGTCCAATCCCCTCTTGAACACCTCCAGGGATGGTGACTCCACCACCTCCCTGGGCAGCACATTCCGATGGCGAATCTCTCTTTCTGGGAAGAACTTCCTAACAGCCAGCCTAAACTGGGGCAGCAGAAAGTGCAAAGGATTCTATGAAGTACTTAACTTCTTGGCTTGGTTTGTTTAACCAGGATATATATTTTTAAATCCTTACTATGAGTTTTCCACTCTGCTGTGAGTCTGCTGAATCTAGTTGCTCAAGAGAGAATAGAATAGAATTAACCAGGTTGGAAAAGACCTTTGAGCTCATTGAGTCCAACCTATCCCCCAACACTATCTAGTCAACTAAACCATGGCACTAAGTGCCCCATCCAGTCTCTTCCTAAACACCTCCCTGGGCAGCCCATTCCAATGGCCACTCTTTCTGGGAAGACCTTCTTCCTAACACCCAGCCTAAGCCTCCCCTGGTGCAGCTTGAGACTGTGTCCTCTTGTTCTGATGCTGGTTGCCTGGGAGAAGAGACCAACCCCCACCTGTCCACAACCTCCCTTCAGGTAGTTGTAACTAAATTCTGATTTTCAACTTACCATTCTCAGGATTCTTACATTCCATACTCATTGCCTCTATGGAGCTGATTTCTTACATATGCTGACTTCTATGGTTTTATAATCAAGAACTTTGTGGCAACAGTGAGTACTGTCAAGTAATGAACTGAACAAAGAATGCTTCTATTCTGGACTAAATGTCAGCATTTATCATTCAAGATTTGTAGTCATGGTTTCAATCTAATGCTTTTGGCAGCTTAACTACCTTCTAATATCTAACCACCCTTCTAATTTAGGGCAACTGAAAGGACAGCAATCCTACTTTAAAGTAAAAATGCATCTGTCTATCAAATGCTTATAAGCAGTGTAATTGTGTGGGGTTCATTTCTTCCATCTGACATTGAACTACTAATGCAGCATAAGACCCAGACAGCCCAAACATGGCCAAATTTGCATATTAGTGTCATGACTCAATGTACTATGACAAAAATGCCCAGAGAAAAACAAAACAAAGCAGCAGTAACCATAGAGCAACTGAGAGAAGCTGTAGATTTATTACAGGATCCCAACAGGTATGCTTACAGTAGCTGATGTGTTAATGTAATGTACTTAAAACTGCTGTGAGTGACTTCAGAGTCCTTTTTTTAACCCAACATTGCAAGTTCTCTGGGGTTCTGAATGGCTTTGGGAGCATAGTGATGGTTTTCAGGAGGCATTGAGATAGTTAAGAAGGAAACTGGCTTTGTCTTTCAGAGTATTCCTAGTAAATTAGGAAGGATTTGGTTTAATAGTCCTGAGGTCTTGGGAGCTAGGTTGTACTTGATGATCTCTGAGGTCTTTTCCAACCTTACTGATTCTATGATTCTATGATTCTATATCCAAGAAGGTACCTGACCTTCTCTCTGCACAGATAAGTTTGACAGCTTACTAAAAGTTTCTGTTGGACAGGAATCAGTACTTTGGCTTAGCTGATGACTTCAGCTTTGTTGCTTCATGGATTCCTCTTCTAATTAAGTTAGTTATGCACCTGCATCAATAAATGCAGCTGGGAGGCAGGATATTTTCATCAACAGTCAATATCTGTAAAAACATACTAAATATCTAAATGAATAAAGCAGAAAAGATAGCAGCAAAATTGTGTGCTGTTTGAGTACAACTTCTATAAACCCTTGGAAAAGCAGAGCAAGTGCATAAGCCTGCAATGGAAATAGTTCTTTGTGCAGGTATCATGGGGAAAGTTGTTTTGTCAGACTTGAAAACAGTGCCACTCTTTACTGATTTACAGAATAGAATACAGAATTAGCCAGGCTGAAAAAGACCTCAGAGATCATCAAGTCCAACCTGTCACCCAACGCCATCTCATTCACTAAACCATGGCACCAAGCACCCCATCCAGCCTCTTCCTAAACACTCCCAGTGATGGTGACTCCACCACCTCCCTGGGCAGCACATTCCAATGGCCAATCTCTCTTTCTGGGAAGAACTTCACCCTAACCTCCAGCCTAAACCTCCCCTTGTGCAGCTTGAGACTGTGTCCTCTTGTTCTGGTGCTGGTTGTGTGGGAGAAGAGACCAACCCCCCACGTGGCAACAGCCTCCCTTCAGATAGTTGTAGATGGCAATAAGGTCTCCCCTGAGCCTCCTCTGCATTTTTCCCAATACACACCAGACACTTCTCATTTCTACTTTATTTGCAACTCTGCCTTTCTACATAATGCTGGATAAAGGCCACTGTTCAGACTTCTTTTGATTTCTGATGGAATAGAATAAACCAGGTTGGAAAAGACCTTTGAGATCATCAAGCCCAACCCACTATCCAACACCATCTAATCAACTAAACCGTGGCACCAAGCACCCCATCAAGTCTCAGCCTAAACACCCCCAATGATGGTGACTCCTTGAGATGAAATATTTGACAGTAAATTACCTCCTCTGAGGTACTGAGTCTTAGAAACATCCCCTCAAGAGTATTGCCTTTTGTCCTCAGTCACATGGGGCATTTGCCATATATTCAGGTTTCTGAAAACATAAACTTAAGTAAATGATTTATGGAACACCTACCATTGTCACTGTCTCCTTCAGATGGGATACTGTAGCTAAAGTTGTCCCATGTTTGTGCCTGTGTAAGTGTGTTGAAGGAGATAGGAGGAAGACTGAGGGATGGGTCTGTTGGAGGGGAGTGACAGCCAGTCCAACCACGGCGGTGTAAGGACCGGAGGGCAAATCAAAGGGGGCAGCAGTATTTCATATATGGCATCAGGATTGTATGGCGATGACAAAGATGCAATTCAAAGGTGATTAATGCAAAAATGCACAATTTTTGAGGAAAGAATGAGAGATGGTGCAGAATAAAAAGAACGAGAAGTTATATGTTAGTACTTGCAAATCATACAGCACAGGTGCAGTTCAGGTTGGCAAGCTTAGGAAGAGCACTGTCAGCAGAGCATTTCACACAACTTGAGAGACTACAACTGAGTTTTAAGAACAATGTACCCATAGATTTTTATATGATAGCCTGACAAAAAACTTTTCACACTGGGAATCAGAAGGTAAAACTGCTGCTTTGTTTATTTCGATGTACATACATTATAGAATGAAAGAGAAAAGAAAAGAAGAGAAGAGAAGAGAAGAGAAGAGAAGAGAAGAGAAGAGAAGAGAAGAGAAGAGAAGAGAAGAGAAGAGAAGAGAAGAGAAGAGAAGAGAAGAGAAGAGAAGAGAAGAGAAGAGAAGAGAAGAGAAGAGAAGAGAAGAGAAGAGAAGAGAAGAGAAGAGAAGAGAAGAGAAAAAGAGGGCCAGGTTCGAAGAGACCTTCAAGATCATCAAGTCCAACCTATCACCCAACACCATCTAATCAAATAAACCATGCAACCAAACACCCTAGCAAGTCTCCTCCTAAACACCTCCAGTGATGGTGACTCCACCACCTCCCTGGGCAGCATATCCCAATGGCCAATCTTTCTCTCTGGGAAGAACTTTCTCCTCACCTCCAGCCTAAACTTCCCCTGGCACAGCTTGAGACTGTGTCCTCTTGTTCTGGTGCTGGTTGCCTGGGAGAAGAGACCAACCCCCAGCTGGCTACAACCTCCCTTCAGGGAGTTGTAGAGAGCAAGAAGGTCTCCCCTGAGCCTCCTCTTCTGCAGGCTAAGCAACCCCAGCTCCCTCAGCCTCTCCTCACAGGGCTGTGCTCCAAACCCCTCCCCAGCTTTGTTGCCCTTCTCTGGACACATTCAAGTGTCTCAATGTCCTTCCTAAACTGAGAGGCCCAGTACTGGCCACAGGACTCAAGGTGTGGCCCAACCAGTGCTGAGTCCAGGGGCACAATGACTTCCCTGCTCCTGTTGGCCACACTATTCCTGATGCAGGCCAGGATGCCATTGGCCTTCTTGGCCACCTGGGCACACTGCAGGCTCATGTTCAGCCTACTATCAACCAGTACCCCCAGGTCCCTCTCTGCCTGGCTGCTCTCCAGCCACTCTGACCCCAGCCTGTAGCACTGCCTGGGGTTGTTATGGCCAATGTGTAGAAGCTGGCACTTGGATGTGTTGAATCTCATGCCCTTGGACTCTGCCCATCTGGATTTAAAACACAGGAGGAAATATTCTGAAGAAAAATTTGAAATCCTCTCTCTTTTCGACTTCTGTGTAAACATCTGACTCTTGAAAATAAACCATCAAGAAGTCAGAACACCTTCATTAGCTTTCAAAACATTTTCTTTGGGCACCATGTCAGCCAGCAAATAGGAATTTTCCCCTATTTTTTTTTTCCCTAGCTTTAAAATGAAAGAATAAAAGGACTTGCAGTCCTGTGCACACATCAGGATGTACTACCACAGTATGTGCTGAGGCAGAAGTTTAAGCTACTGTGGTTTATCCTCTGGCAACACTTCCATTTGTATGTGTTTGTCAAAAAAATCCCCAAATTGGAGACCACACCAGAAGTCTAGAACTGTTTCCTTTCACCCTTCCAAGAGACATAAATCATTATGAAAGGATGAGGGGAGGAGAAAAAACCCCCAAAAGTCAAATGGAAAACAGCATTCATTTTAAACAGATGAACATAAACACAGTGAGAAAATGCCTCACATTTGAGGAGGAGATGGCTCTAGTTATTTCCATTGCAAACTTGCTGCCATTTTTTTCCACAGAACACAGTGTATGCTAAAGAGAAGAGAAGAGAAGAGAAGAGAAGAGAAGAGAAGAGAAGAGAAGAGAAGAGAAGAGAAGAGAAGAGAAGAGAAGAGAAGAGAAGAGAAGAGAAGAGAAGAGAAGAGAAGAGAAGAGAAGAGAAGAGAAGAGAAGAGAAGAGAAGAGAAGAGAAGAGAAGAGAATTAACCAGGTTGGAAGAGACCTTCAAGATCATTGCATTCAACCTATCACCTAACACCACCTAATCAACTAAACCATGGCACCAAGCACTCCATCAAGTCTCCTCCTAAACACGTCCAGAGATGGTGACTCCACCACCTCTCTGGGCAGCACATCCCAATGGCTAACAACTCTCTCTGTGAAGAACTTTCTCCTCACCTCCAGCCTATTTCCTTTGGCACAGCTTGAGACTATGTCCTCTTGTGCTGGGTGTCTGGGAGAAGAGACCACCCCCCTCCTCTTCTCCAGGCTAAACAGCCCCAGCTCCCTCAGCCTCTCCTCATGGGGCTTGTGGTGGAGACCTCTCCCCAGCCTCGTTGCCCTTCTCTGGACACGTTCAAGTGTCTCAATATCCTTCTTAAACTGAGGGGCCCAGAACTGGACTCACTACTCAAGGTCAGATCCAGAAACATGCCAGTACATAAGTCATGTACTACCTCTATCTGTAATTTGTCCTTATGTGTGAGCAAAACCAATTTTAATACTACTTTTAGAGTTATTCTAGAGAAACAGAAACAGTTATTCTAGAGGAAAAGGAGAGAAAACACAGCTGCAGTACTCCTATCCAAATTTTCATCATGTTACAACAACCCCATGCAGTGCTACAGGATGGGGTCAGAAGGACTGGAGAGCAGCCAGGCAGAAAGGGACCTGGGGGTAGTGGTTGAGTGTAGGCTGAACATGAGCCAGCAGGGTGCTCAGTTGGCCAATAAGGCCAATGGCATCCTGGCCTGCATCAGGAATAGTGTGGCCAGCAGGAGCAGGGAAGTCATTGTGCCCCTGGACTCAGCACTGGTTAGGTCACACCTTGAGTACTGTGCCCAGTTCTGGGCTCCTCAGTTTAAGAAGGACATTGAGACACTTGAAGGTGTCCAGAGAAGGGCAATGAGGCTGGGGAGGGGTCTGGAGCACAGCCCTGTGAGGAGAGGCTGAAGGAGCTGGGGTTGCTTAGCCTGCAGAAGAGGAGGCTCAGGGGAGACCTTCTTGCTGTCTCCAACTCCCTGAAGGGAGGTTGTAGCCAGGTGGGGGTTGGTCTCTTCTCCCAGGCACCCAGCACCAGAACAAGAGCACACAGTCTCAAGCTGTGCCAGGGGAAGTTTAGGCTGGAGGTGAGGAGAAAGTTCTTCACGGAGAGAGTCGTTTGTCATTGGAATGTGCTGCCCAGGGAGGTGGTGGAGTCACCATCACTGGAGGTGTTCAAGAGGGGATGGGATGTGGCACTTGGTGCCATGGTTTAGTCATGAGGTCTGTGGTGACAGATTGGACTTGATGATCTTTGAGGTCTCTTCCAACCTTGGTGATTCTGTGATTATATAGCTCATGAACTGTCTTTTTATCTGAACATGGACCTGAAGTTTTACCATTGCCAAATTCTCCTCTCCTACTATGGTAAAAAAATTGAGGTAACCTCATGGAAACATAGAATAGAATTAGGTGATAAAGTCAAAGACTGTGTAGTAAGAGCTCTAGCTTGGTGACTCACTAGTGTATGATACAGAAAGGAAAATAAATACAGACTATCAGCTTTTCCTCAACCCATAGCTGTGATCAAAAGGCACTATAGAATTGTTGCACTCAAAGGGATTCAGAGATTTTATTGTGAATGGGTAGAGTGCAGAAAATCAATGGATTATAAACAACTGACTTTGATGTTCAATTATTCTATATGCAGCTGCAACATAGGGGAAAAACTGCAGGAAAAACATCTGCTCTTCCATCATGCAAGCTGCAAGATTGTAAAGGACTGCAACCACTGCAATCTGGAATAACAACAAAAAGATTCACTAGGCTATTCTAGCCATGTTTATTACAGTCATTAAGTACAGGGCATCTTGGCTCACCTATAAACCAAGATTCAGAGACACATGTTAAAACAACTCTTGAATAAGAAGTCCCAAGCCTTGTACTTTCTCCCACAACACTGCTTCCAACCCCTGGCAGTAGATTCTATAAGCAGCTCTGCAGAACACAGGCTACATCCTGTGAAAGCAGTAAACATGGCACAGGCTTGTTTGCCTTCACATGTCTGTCTTCTAACAGTGTCAGCACAATGTTACAATAGAGTAGAGTAGAGTAGAGTAGAGTAGAGTAGAGTAGGGTAGGATAGGATAGGATAGGATAGGATAGGATAGGATAGGATAGGATAGGATAGGATAGGATAGGATAGGATAGGATAGAATCAACCAGGTTGGAAAAGACCTTTGAGATCATTGAGTAAAACCTATCACCCAACACCATTGCTCTCTACAACTACCTTAAAGGAGGTTGTAGACAGGCAGAGGTTGGTCTCTTCTCCCAGGCAACCAGCAGCAGAACAAGAGGACACAGTCTCAGGCTGCACCAGGGGAGGTTTAGGCTGGAGGTTAGGAGGAAGTTTTACACAGAGAGAGTGATTGCCCATTGAGATGTGCTGCCTGGGGAGGTGGTGGAGTCACCATCACTGGAGGTGTTCAGGAGGAGACTTGATGGGGTGCTTGGTGCCATGGGTTAGTTGATTAGGTGGTGTTGGATGATAGGTTGGACACGATGATGTTGAAGGTCTCTTTCAACCTGGTCTATTCTATTCTATCCTACTCCTATTCTATCCTACTCCTATTCTATTCTATTCTATTCTATTCTATTCTATTCTATTCTATTCTATTCTATTCTATTCTAATCAACTAAACCATGGCACCAAGTGCCCCATGCAGTCTCTTCCTAAACATCTCCAGTCAATCTCTCCAATCTCTCTCTCTGGGAAGAGCTTCCTAACATCCAGCCTAAACCTCCCCTGGCACAGCTTGAGACTGTGTCCTCTTGTTCTGGTGCTGGCCAATGAGGAGAACAGACCAACCCCCACCTGGCTACAACCTCCCTTCAGGGAGCTGTAGACAGCAAGAAGGTCTTCCCTGAGCCTCCTCTTCTCCAGGCTAAGCAACCCCAGCTCCCTCAGCCTCTCCTCAGAGGGCTGTGCTCCAAACCCCTCACCCAAAGTTGCCCCAATTGTGCAATATTGCACAATGTTTTCCTTTTTCCAAACCCCAAAGGATCCTTTTGTTCATCACTTAATCCATGCTTTAAATATGGAGATGATAAACAACACCTCTATAGCATCAGAAGTCTACAAGAACAGAGCCAGAGCTCAAGAGTCCAAAAAACACATGGAGCTGAACAGATCTGGCAAGCTGTGTAACATCATTACCAGAGAGCTTCAAAATAACCTTTCCATGAAAGAAGGTTGGTTCAATACCATTTTTGTTGCTTTTAAAAGCTTTCATATATATATATATATATATAAAACCCAATCAAATCTATGGGTACAATTTCTTAAGCACTCAAATGTGAAACTGCTGCCATAATGGCTGAGGGATTTTATAACTGAAACTAGAAGCTTGCAGTGGTTTACCAGCATTTGATTAAATCCATTTGCAGTGCATGAAAGACACCAGAGTAAGTCCTAGGGCACTGAAACATACTGAAAAACCTATGGTTGTTCTTCAGAGGTGATGTAAGGTGACTTAATATTGACTACCTCAGCACAGGGAAGATAAAAACTGTATTAAGTCTTGTAGCTAATCCTGGCTTGAAAGGAAGTTAACATCCAAGCCCTCACACACAACAAGAGGTGGGAATTGTTTGTTGGCTTTATGTGGGTTTTTGTCTTAAATAAACTGCTGCTCCCCAAAGGGTTGAGGATGATGTAAAGGCAGTGCATTGCAAATTCATTACACTCAGCTGCTGTCTGAAGCCAACATCTATTCTGCCTATTATGCTTGATCCTTACACAAGCATAACTGCTGCAGGATTCACTGCAGTGAGCAATTTTCAGTGCAATGCATAAGTCCTTTCCAAACAAGCCAAATTCATCACATGCAATATCCAGCAAAATCTGAGCTGTACTGCTAGATACTAATTAAGCAGAAGTCCTATCTCAATTAGTATGCCAGCACAGATTACATAGATGCACAGATGTATGAACACATGTGTATTTATACACAGACACATACTTTGCAAACATCCAGACATATCATTGCATAAAACATCTAATTCATTTGGCAGGGATTAAAACTGATCAATATATAATGCTGCTGCACACAGCCTTGACTCAAATCAACCTTAAAATGTTCTAACCCTCCAACAGGTCTACAAAAAAATGTTTCATCACTGCCTTCTTAAGGCTAAAAACAAAAATACCAACATCTCTTAATAACAGATTTGAAAGACAAGAAATACAGACAAATTGCCCACATTACCTGATCGTGGCTTCAGGCCAAAAGGGATTGTGGTGTTTGCAGTAGGAGACATTGCTGGGCTTTTATCCTTGCTCTGTGCAATTCAAGAACATAAATATCAGCAACATAGAATCATAGAAACAAATACAAGCAACATAGAATCATAGAATCAAATATAAGCAACACAGAATCATAGAATCAAGAAGGTTAGAAAAGACATCCAAGATCATCAAGTCCAACCTATCACCCAACACCATCTAATCAACTAAACCATGGTACCAAGTGCTTCACCCAGTCTCTTCCTAAACACCTCCAGTGATGGTGATTCCATCACTTCCCTGGGCAGCACATTCCAATGGCTAACAACTCTCTCAGTGAAGAACTTTCTCCTCACCTCAAGCCTAAACTCCCCCTGGCACAGCTTGAGACTGTGTCCTCTTGTTCTGGTGCTGGTTGCCTGGGAGAAGAGACCAACCCCCACCTGGTTACAACCTCCCTTCAGGTAGCTGTAGAGAGCAAGAAGGTCTCCCCTGAGCCTCCTCTTCTGCAGGCTAAGCAACCCCAGCTCCCTCAGCCTCTCCTCACAGGCCTCTCCCCAGCTTTGTTGCCCTTCTCTGGACACCTTCCAGCAACTCAACATCTTTCCTAAACTGAGGGGCCCAGAACTGGACAGAGGACTCAAGGTGTGGCCTAACCAGTGCTGAGTCCAGGGGCACAATGACTTCCCTGAAGCTGCTGGCCACCAAAAAAAGGAAGAGTTAAAGAAAAAACCCTAAAATAAATTAATAAAAAGAAGTTTTATACTAAACTACAGAACTCAGAAACAAGCTTCTCAGGAACTCTGTTTTCTACCCTAGTAAATCCTTAAGACAACAAGAATAAACCACAGGCCAAAGAGATCACATAGCCAGTTCGGATGAGCTCAATCATAGTTTCTGTGACACTCAATTGCATGTTTCATTTTGTATACAAACCACTCATACAAAACAGAAGAGACAAACAAATGGTGCTGGAGTCTTACCTCATTGTGAGAGGTTTGCCCACTTGTATTCCAAACAATTAGATTGTTCTGCATGTTTGCAAAGGGGGGGAAAAAAAAGAAGACCATTTCAACAGCTGTACTGTGATACACAACAGCAGGATATTTTACTCATGATGCTCAGGTACATATTAATATATATATATTATTTTATTTACTTTTAAAAAGGTAATTGTCATGAATAATAAATACTTTAATTGCCTTTTTAATAATAAGCTTCTAATTATTGTAACAGATTTGTCACTCATCTTCATTTTCAATCCTAAATAATCACAGCTGTGATTCAATGGTTTTTTGGTGGTGGTGACAGGTTGGACTCGATGATCTTTGAGGTGTCTTCCAACCTTGGTGATACTGTGATACTGCTTCAAATCATAGAATCATAGACTCAATTAGGTTGGAAAAGGCCTCAGAGATCATCAAGTCCAACCTAGCACCCAACACCTCAAGACTAACTAAACCATGGCTTCAAGTGCCACATCCAATCCCCTCTTGAACACTTCCAGGGATGGTGACTCAACCACCTCCTTGGGCAGCACATTCCAATTACTCTTTCTGGGAAGAACTTTCTCCTCATCTCCAGCCTAAACTTCCCCTGGTGCAGCTTGAAACTGTGTCCTCTTGTTCTGGTGCTGGTCACCTGGAAGAAGAGACCAATCCCCACCTGGCTACAACCTCCCTTCAGGCAGTTGTAGACAGCAAGGTCTCCCCTGAGCCTCCTCTTCTCCAGGCTAAGCAACCCCAGCTCCCTCAGCCTCTCCTCACAGGGCTGTGCTCCAAACCCCTCCCCAGCTTTGTTGCCCTTCTCTGGATATGTTCAAGTGTCTCAATGCCCTTCTTAAATTGAGGTGCCCAGAACTGGACTCAGGACTCAAGATGTGGCCTAACCACTGTGGAGTCCAGGGGCAGAATGACCTCCCTGCTCCTGCTGGCCACATTATTTCTGATGCAGTATCCAGTTCTGTTTCACAGATTTTGTAATTAAACAATCACCAGGGGTTTATTTAATATGTAAATATACTCCTTAAACATTGATTTGGAAAGTTATACTGTAAGCAATTATTTTTGTAAGTGTAATATAACATAACTTTTGTTACCACATCTGCTACAGTTAAATTGGAAACATGTAAATCACATTAATAAATAGGAAATGCAATCATTAATTCTGCATCCGTCATAAATCAGTCAGAAGGAACAGTTAGTATGATTAAAAACAAATTATAATGCAATTCAAAATAAATTAGAACAGAACAGAACAGAACAGAATAGAATAGAATAGAATAGAACTAACCAGGTTGGAAAGGACCTTTGAGATCATCAAGTCCAACCTATCACCCAACACCATCTAATCAACTAAACCATGGCACCAAGCACCCCATCCAGTCTCTTCCTAAACACCTCCAGGGATGGTGACTCCACCACCTCCCTGGGCAGCACATTCCAATGGCCAATCACTCATTCTGGGAAGAATTTCTTCCTAACTTCCAGCCTAAACCTCCCCTGGTGCAGCTTGGGACTGTGTCCACTTGTTTTGGTGCTGGTTGCCTGGGAGAAGAGACCAACCCCCACCTGGCTACAACCTCCCTTCAGGGAGTTGTAGACAACAAGAAGGTCTCCTTTGAGCTTCCTCTTCTCCAGGCTAAGCAACCCCAGCTCCCTCAGCCTCTCCTCACAGTGCTGTGCTCCAAACTCCTTTTTTTTACATTGATTAAAAAATGGAAACAAATATAAAAGGCAGCACCTGGAACACTTGGTGCCAACACTCACATTGATTTCCAAATATTAGCAAGATGGGAAAGAAGATTACACACCCATTTGGTTTCATGACCTTTCTTGGCTAATTTTCAAGCTTAAAAAAAACATTCTTCAGCTTCAGGCATCTTTCATGATATAACCTCAACTACTGTATTGATTAGATTAAACAGAGAAATCTTCCCAAGCCCTATGAGGAGAGGCTGAGGGAGCTGCGATTGTTTAGCCTGGAGAAGAGGAGGCTCAGGGGAGACCTCACTGCTCTCTACAACTATCTGGTTGGAGCCAGGAAGGGGCTGGTCTCTTCTCTATAGCAACCAGCACCAGAACAAGAGGACACAGTTTCAAGCTGTGCCAGGGGAAGTTTAGGCTGGAGGTGAGGAGAAAGTTCTTCACAGAGCGAGTCGTTCATCATTGGAATGTGCTGCCCAGGGAGGTGGTGGAGTCACCGTCTCTGGAGGTGTTCAAGAGGGGATTGGATGTGGCACTTGGTGCCATGGTCTAGTCATGAGCTCTGTGGTGACAGGTTGGACTTGATGATCTCGAAGGTCTCTTCCAACCTTGGTGATACTGTGATCCACTGTGAATGTTTCTGTGTTTAAGGCCCCCAGATGCCTCCATACCTGATTCAATGACCATTTTTCAGCCTGTTCACAAGGCTTGGCTTTCTCCATAATCAAATCTCTCCTCCTCTGAAATTCCAATTCCCCTTCAGCATCTTCTCTCTGTAAGATAAGTAACTGTTTAGACTCTGCATCTCTGCAAAGAAAAATGTACCCTGGTTTTTTTTGTGTATCATTACCTCACTTGTATTTCTTACAAATACTGTGATGAAAAGGGAGCAAAGAAATAAGCAGATACTATATACTTGCAGTTCCAGTGCTAACAGGTAGGGTATTGTAAATCTAAGTAAAGTACTTCATAAACAATAACCAGTTCACCTGTCAGGGTACAGATCAAATCAAAAGCACCATTTATCACATGCTAAAACTCAACATCACTCTTTCTATTCTCTCTGTAACTACAGTGACAGGGCTCTGGGAAAGCATTTTCAGCTTACACAAGGTTTTGGGGTTACACTTAATGAATGTACTGTTTTCCTACACCAGAACACTGAGACAGGGAGGGTGGGATCATAGAATAAGGTTGGAAAAGACCTCAAAGATCATTAAGTCCAACCTGTCACCCAGCACCTCATGACTAGACCATGGCACCAAGTGCCGCGTCCAATCCTCTCTTGAACCTCCCTGGGATGACAGAGGAATGGAATGGAATGGAATGGAATGGAATGGAATGGAATGGAATGGAATGGAATGGAATGGAATGGAATGGAATGGAATAGGATGGGATGGGATGGAATGGAATAGAATGGGATGGGATGGGATGGAATGGAATAGAATGGGATGGGATGGGATGGGATGGGATGGGATGGGATGGGATGGGATGGGACGGGACGGGATGGAATGGGATGGGATAGAATGGGATGGGATAGAATGGGATGGGATGGAATAGAATAGAATAGAATAGAATAGAATAGAATAGAATAGAATAGAATAGAATAGAATAGAATAGAATAGAATAGAATAGAATAGCTGAGCCATGAACTGGAATACTTGAAAGACACACACAGGAGGGGAGGGAAAAAACCCCAAGATTAAAAAAAGTAACTGATAAACTCAGAAAGATTTTAGCTATGCACCTCTTTAAAAAAAACATGAAAACCATTGCATAAAAATATGAAAGGAAAATGCATTTTCTTTTTCCCTTCTGGTCTACTAAATTCCTCCCCCTTCCTTTGGAACAAACTGATGCAATTTGTTTCTTTTCCTGTCTTTCCCCACCACCACACCCAAGTACTTCACACCAATACACTCATGAACGTACCTGACCCAGTGAAGACATCTCCATCTGCAATTGACTGCTAGGTATAAAGAGAAAGAAATGCAAATATGTGATTCATTGTGTGGAAACTTGGGATGGGATGAAACTAACAAATGGATTACTTCTTATCGTAAAAAAAAGGGAGATAAACACACTTTGCTGTAGACTCTTGAAATTCTAAAGCTGTTGCTGGTCCCATGGGAGGCAGATTCACACCACTGCTCTCTGATATAGAATAGAATAGAATAGAATAGAATAGAATAGAATAGAATAGAATAGAGTAGAATAGAATAGAATAGAATAGAATAATAGAATTGAATAGAATAGAATAATGAGGTTGGAAGAGACCTTCAAGATCATCGAGTCCAACCTATCATCCAACACCAACATCCAACCAACCAAACCATGGCACCAAGCACCCCATCAAGTCTCCTCCTGAACACCTCCAATGATGGTGACTCCACCACCTCCCCAGGCAGCCCATTCCAATGGGCAATCACTCTCTTTGTGTAAAACTTCCTCCTAACCTCCAGCCTAAACCTTCCCTAGCACAGCCTGAGACTGTGTCCTCTTGTTCTGGTGCTGGTTGCCTGGGAGAAAGATTGCCCATTGGAATGGGCTGCCTGGGGAGGTGGTGGAGTCACCATCACTGGAGGTGTTCAGGAGGAGACTTGATGGGGTGCTTGGTTCCATGGTTTAGTTGATTAGGTGGCGCTGGATGATAGGTTGGACACGATCTTGAAGGTCTCTTCCAGCCTGGTCTGGTCTATTCTATTCTATTCTATTCTATTCTATTCTAACAGGAGTGAATGTCTGTCCTAACTACAAAGTTCTGCAAGGTGAAAAAGTGGGATCAAAATAGGCTTTTAAACTAGTGAACAGTGTAGTCAAAAGAATGAACAGCTACAGCAAACAGGCTGCAGGAGGAAGGAGAAGCAAGGACACTTAAAGCAGGAAGGACCTAATTTTCCAGTGAGGTTAGTAAATTTCTGAAGGTGATTAGACAAAGAAAAGCAAGAGCAAGCATCTGGACAGAACTACCTACACTACTCTTGTCAGTCCTTTTCAGTAGGCTGAGCATTCCTTTTCTTTTAAATCCTTATTCTTTTGTTTAATCAGAGATCCAGAGTCATTCCACCTGACTTTAGCCACTTAAAACAGGCACCTGAATTATAAAACCTTCCCTTCTCCAGACACAGGAAAGCTAAACAGCTTTCTCTACCTGTGTATCTTCCTCTTTCTCCTTTTGACTTCAGAGGGAAACTACAGAATCTCCACCACCAATTCAGGCTCCTGCTTTATGTGCTCCACTGAACTGGAATGAAGCTCAGCTGGAAGAACTTCCCACAAGACACACCAAGCATGAATAAGCAGAGGAGGTTCTGCAGTCCCTAGAAGAAATGTGAAATGTGCAGCTACATTTTAAAGGCATAGCCTAAAAGTGCCTAAAACACAATCCTAGACAAAACTTCAGAACATCACAGTAGTGCACACAAGAGGAATGCTTAAGGGGCATCTCCACCTCTACACATAGGTTTCTTTTATAGAATCATAGAATCAATAAGGTTGGAAAAGGCCTCAGAGATCATCAAGACCAACCTAGCACCCAAGATGTCATGACTGCTAAACCAAATCCTTCCTAATTTACTAGGAATACTCTGAAAGACAAAGCCAATTTCCTTTTTAACTATCTCAATGCCTCCTGAAAACCATCACTATGCTCCCAAAGCCTTTCAGAACCCCAGAGAACTTGCAATGTTGGGTTAAAAAAAGAACTCTGAAGTCACTCCCAGCAGTTTTAAGTACATCAGATTAACACATCAGCTACTGTAAGCATACCTGTTGGGATCCTGTAATAAATCTACTGCTTCTCTCAGTTGCTCTATCATTGCTATATCAAGGGTTTGTTCTTCTGATAAATTTATTCTATAACAGAAAACAAAAGCATTCAAAACAAAAGAGGTACAAGAGCAATTATGAGGGGTAGTCTAAATTCCAGGCTGTAAGCTGTATCTTCCAGCTGACAAGCAAACACTACACGGGGCGGGGGGGTGGGAAATCAGGATGTGCTGAATGGAGACAAAGTTTCTTGCAGGAAAAAAAGTCTCCAGCACTTTGTCCTTAAAGTCTGCCAGCCTAATACATACATAAACAAATGGGATGAGCTAAAACTTTCAGCACACAATTAAACTGGCCTCTAAAATCGAGTATTTTCTCAGTATTTGACTCCTAATAACTGCACTCACTGCCTGTGTTGTTTCAATGTGAGTACCAAAATGCAAGCACTAAAATGATTCTTCTAACAGACCAGCATGCTTTCTTTTGCTTTTCAATATCAGCAATTCTTTTGGAGGATTAGAAACAATCTCCTGCCATTAAGGCTCTTTCAGAAAGTACTTCTCTTCCCTCCCTTCAGTTTTTTGGTTGAAATCATCTATGACTCTGCTGTTCTGATGAGTGACAACTTCACAGTACACTGCCACATTAAATCTCCTTTTGTTATGCACTTGCCTTAGCAACTGATGTTCACCTTGGCTTGCTCTTGAATTAATGTCTGTGAATTGGTGACTGCTTTGGGGTTCAAATTATGACCAAAGAGGGGAAAAAGAAGGACTGAGGGATTTTTTTCCATTTTAAGATATATTTATAGATATATTTTAATTTACATTGCATTTTTATCTTGCAGGTTTCCTAGAATCATAGAATCAATCAGGTTGGAAGAGACCTCAAAGGTCATCAATAAATTCCTTTTTTTATCAATGACATTAAGAGACTAAATGTCAAAATACCTAATTAAAAAGGTGTTAAAAAACCCACCATTATCTAGATAATGGCCAAAAAAATGACAGTGTTAGTGGTGCATACAAATTACTTAGCATTAACACAGCATCCAGTCTATTTGGCAATAATGTGTAAAATACTTGAGGCTGCACTTCTGCCACACCTCCAAAGTCTACACAATTACTGTTGCTGATAAGGACATGTCAGTTCTGCTCAATCTCATTAAACAGCATAGCTAATTATTTACAGGTGAGGAAAGAATACTTACATCTCATCTGTTTGCCATTGGGTGTCCTCTTCTATTCTCAGTAATTCATCACATTCTGCTGCTCTGCTCTGCAAGCAAAGGGAGATTGAGAACCGAACTTCACAATGAAGCAGGCAGAGAAATTTTGCTTTGGGAATCAGCAGTGACCCAGTTTCAGGCAACGGTTTAGGGTGGCCAGTTGAAACAACTCAATGCTTCTGCTCCACTCCTTACTCTAGACCCTTTTAAGATACCAATTACAATATCTTCACTGATTTTTATTGAGGCCAACAGCTCTAAGCCTCAATTAATGGAAAAAAAGAAAGTCAAGCAGCAGGAGAATTCCTTATTCTATGTCCCAGATTTAATTTGTGCCTCTCTGGTATATGCAAAAATGCTTCAAATAACCATGACCCTAACTCTCCTCTTACTTGTTTTTCCCACAACCAGAGCAAGGATATTCCAAATACACAAACAATAGCAATTCTGCACTTCATCTATAATGATTAAGAGGATTCCTACTTGACAATTTATAAACAACCATGAACAAGCATTATTATTTCTTTTTAGAACAAGCCATAACAAAAGCTGTGTGCAAGAATTTATATCAATCAGTTAATTCAGGTTCAATGGAGGCATATATTAGAGCTTCCATTCTCCTACCTGTAAGTATGAATGAATAGGATAGAGTAGAATGGAATGGAATAGAATAGAGTAGAATGGAATGGAATGGAATGGAATGGAATGGAATGGAATGGAATGGAATGGAATAGAATAGAATAGAATAGAATAGAATAGAATAGAATAGAATAGAATAGAATAGAATAGAATAGAATAGAATAGAATAGAATAGAATTGAATTACCCAGGTTGGAAAAGACCTTCGAGAACATTCAGTCCAACCTATCATCCAGCACCATCTAATCAACTAAACCATGGCACCGAGCACCCCATCCAGGCTCTTCTTAAACACCTCCAGTGATGGTGACTCCACCACCTCCCTGGGCAGCACATTCCAATGGCCAATCACTCTTTCTGTCAAGAATTTCTTCCTAACATCCAGCCTAAACCTCCCCTGGCACAGCTTGAGACTGTGTCCTCTTGTTCTGGTGCTGTTGCCTGGGAGAAGAGACCAACCCCCACCTGCCTACAACCTCCCTTCAGGGAGCTGTAGAGAGCAAGAAGGTCTCCCTTGAGCCTCCTCTTCTCCAGGCTAAGCAACCCCAGCTCCCTCAGCCTCTCCTCACAGGGCTGTGCTCCAAACCCCTCCCCAGCTTTGTTGCCCTTCTCTGGACACCTTCCAGCAACTCAACATCTTACCTACCTATTAGAAAACCTGACTCTCTCTTTTTGTTGCTTCCATTTGCTGCTTTGCAATTTTCTTTCTTCTTTCAGACAGGCAAGAACACTGAAGTAGTTCAGCTGTCAGTACAGACAGAAGCTCTCTGAATGGATGTGCACTTGTCCTAGTATAGAAGGAACGCTGGAAAACAGAGCAGCTTCTCCTTTTTTGTGTCACGTTTGGCAGGGCAGTGGCATCACCCTGTACCACTAAACGCCATCCAGCTCTGCCAGATGTGTCACTCAAGATGCATCACTTCACCAATGCCCCACAAAGATGGCCCTTTTGCCAGTGTCAGTCCCCAGTACAATGAATAAAGCCATCCTTTTTCTGTTTGCTTCCCCTGACAGGAATGAAGCGCTTGATTATTCCTACCAGAAGGGCACCTATCACAGCATGACAAAAATGCAGCACTTTTTCCAGGAGGTGATCATCAGTGTCTGGGCACAACTATAGAGCTCAGCTAAACAAAGCCTTACAAATTAAGACTAACATTTGAAAAAATTAAACAAATCCTCCAAGCCTAAGCTTTATTTTTGCACTGCAAGTTGGGCTTCATTTTATGTATGGTTTGGTAAGCCAGAACTACACTTTTAGTAGACCCTCACTATCCCTAAAGGCATTTGAGTACATGACTAAATATAAATGAAAGAACACAAGGGATTCAGAATGAAAATGCCCTAAATTCAGAAAGCTCAGAATAAACCAGAGATGTGCTAGCTGTTCAAGCTATCAGCTGCTGATCTCAACTGCCATAGAGTGAAGATGATATCAAAACCTGAAGAAATTAAAACTCCCTGATAATATTCCTATTAGGAAGAAGTTAAGGTAATATTCCTATCAGGAAGAAGTTCTATACAGAGAGAGTGATTGCCCATTGGAATGGGCTGCCTGGGGAGGTGGTGGAGTCACCATCACTGGAGGTGTTCAGGAGGAGACTTGATGGGGGGCTTGGTTGCATGGTTTAGTTCTTTAGGTGGGTTGGATTGGTTGATAGGTTGGACACGATGATCTTGAAGGTCTCTTCCAACCTGGTCTGGTCTGGTCTGGTCTGGTCTGGTCTATTCTATTCTAATCTATTCTATTCTATTCTATTCTATTCTATTCTATTCTATTCTATTCTATGCTATTCTATGCTATTCTATGCTATTCCATTCTATGCTATTCCATTCTATGCTATTCCATTCTATGCTATTCTATGCTATTCCATTCTATTCTATGCTATAGTAAAATTCAATACAACAATCTATATTTTACTGCACCACATTATTTTAGACAATATTCTCTTATTGTGGGAGTCTCCAAATGGTACACCACAGAAAAATCAAGTTTAAGAGGCAAGAATGAGGAAAAGGAACAGAAAGTAGGTGTCCCCCAGGGACAAGTGCTGGACTCCATCCTGTTCAGTATATTTACTGATGATCTGGATGAGGGGATTGAGTGCTTCACCAGTAAATTTGCAGATGACACCAAGCTGGGGGCAGGAGTTGATCTGTTAGAGAGTAGGAGAGCTCTGCAAGCTGCAGGCAGGTGTTGATCTGTTAAAGGGTAGGAGAGCTCTGCAGAGGGACCTTGCCAGGCTGGACAGATGGGCAGAGTCCAAGGGCATGAGATTGAACACATCTAAGTGCAGGGTTCTACACATTGGCCACAATAACCCCATGCAACTATACAACTATTCCATAATCACTTTAAACCTACCTGCTTATTTTTGCCTTCCCTGTATTTTAGGACAACAAGTATCCCTTGTGGTCTCATTCACTAAAATGGCTGCAGTATGTCATTCCTTCACAATGACACTACTGCTTCTGGAAGTAGTGAAGACACTTCCACCCTCTTAAAAGTGTCAGCAACTTGCCTTAATGTAACTCATGAATTCAGTAGTGAGTGTATCCGAGTCATCAAACTGGCTTCCTGTTTCTCTTGCCTTGTCATTGACAACCCGGTGAGAAGATCCTTGACGCAATTCCACTAGTAACAAAAAAGAGAGAAGAATGAGTCCTGGTTCAGCTCAACCTTGCTCACTCAATATCATTTCAAGTCTTATATGTAATACACAGAATACACAACAGAATATGTATCATAGTATCAGTCAGGGTTGGAAGGGACCACAAGGATCATCCAGTTCCAACCCCCCTGCCATGGGCAGGGACACCCCACACTAGATCAGGCTTCCCAGAGCCTCATCCAGCCTGGGCTTAAACACCTCCAGGGACGGCACCCCAACCACCTCCCTGGACAACCCATTCCAGGGCTTCACCACTCTCATGGGGAAGAACTTCCTCCTCACCTACAGCCTCAATCTCCCCACCTCCAGCTTCATTCCATTCCCCCTAGTCCTATCACTCCCTGACATCCTGAGCAGTCCCTCCCCAGCCTTCTTGGAGGCCCCCTGCAGATACTGGAAGGCCACAATGAGGTCACCTGGGAGCCTTCTCTTCTCCAGACTGAACAGCCCCAACTCCTTCAGTCTGTCCTCATAGGAGAGGTGCTCCAGCCCTCTGCTCACCCTCATGGCTCTTCTCTAAAGAGCTCAAAAGCAAAGCTTAAATTCAAAGCACACTGAAGAGTGAAAATGTAAAGGTCTTAACTTGCTTGAGGAATTCATTTTGAAGTTGTAATACATTGATACCTTGGGCTCATGCAATTGTAGTTCACAAGCACAAAAAGGGCATTGATGCAGTCAGTTAAGTAGCAGTTTTAAGTAGCACACAGTTCATTTTCCTTTTCACATGACTGCACATGCCCTGTGGGTAGGTAGGCATTTATGACTGTAAATGGTGGTGCAAATCCCTCTTCTTCAAGGAGGAGATCAGCAAGAAAAATAATATTATTAAGGTATTCATCCACTGCAAAACTAAACACTGAAAATCCCAAGGAGACTTATCAGTAAATAACAAGGAACTCATCTTAAAAGTTATGTTTGTAGACTCCTGAAAGATTGATGCCTGCTGGACTGTGACTTTTGCAACATGAATTTACAGTCCTATACATGGAATTATCAGTAGAATTTCCCTGTATTTGAATTGCACATTTTTTACATTCCAACCTTTTCTTGAGTTAGCATGGGGACCTGAATCTTCCTTTAGCACCTGATCTTCTTCCACAATGTCTGACATTGGAACATTAAAGCTGATAGCATCTTCATCAGATGGCTAAGAAGAAATAAGTGAAACACTATTTTCAGCTTAAGCAGAGGGATAAAAATGTACACACTAGGAAGCATATTCACAAGAGAGGGGAAAACTAAAATGGCAGAGGATAAAAGAGCATTGAACATGAACTAATCCTTCTGTAGAAAGGCTGCAGTCATACTGAGTACATCCTCACAGCAGGTTTGCTAAACAGAATCATTAATATCTTCTCTTTTCCTACCTTCCTCACTGCACTAGCTCTCCACTTGCAGTGACACCACTGCTGCTCTCTGTGCTTTCCTGGGACAGCTAAAACAGAGGTTCCTCATAGCCACCAAAGTCTGTACAAAATCTGAGCCTCCTATCACAGTCCTTCATTCTTTTCCTCCAAGACTCTTCCCCCTTGCTTTACCATGCACCTTATCAATTCAATGTCTAAA
This sequence comes from Dryobates pubescens, assembly GCF_014839835.1. Taxonomy (NCBI): domain Eukaryota; kingdom Metazoa; phylum Chordata; class Aves; order Piciformes; family Picidae; genus Dryobates; species Dryobates pubescens. Next base: position 42,422,322 of record NC_071618.1, on the reverse strand, counting down.
GCAAGCAAGACAAACTTGGTAGGCTGCGAAAGCATCTTTGATTAGACTAACTGGTAGAGTTGAAAAAAGCAGACTCCCAAGCACTGTAGCTTCTCATCACTGACTTAAAAGTTCAGGTTTTTCAGCTGTCTTGGTCGATATAGCATTCACCTGTTTATCAGTTCAGTCCAATGTAACACAAAATCTGCAATGACAATCAGTGAACAAATTCCACAGTAGCTAGCTTCTATGTATTCTATGTATTCTAGTAGAAGGGACCTTGCCAGGCTGGACAGATGGACAGAGTCCAAGGGCAGGAGACTGAACACATATAAGTGCCAGGCTCTACACATAGGCCACAGCAACCCCATGCAGTGCTACAGGCTGGGGTGAGAGAGGTTGGAGAGCAGCCAGGCAGAGAAGGACCTTGGGGTGCTGGTTGATAGTAGGCTGAACATGAGCCAGCAGTGTGCCCAGGTGGCCAAGAAGGCCAATGGCATCCTGGCCTGCATCAGGAACAGTGTGGCCAACAGGAGCAGGGAAGTCATTGTGCCCCTGAACTCAGCACTGGTTAGGCCACACCTTGAGTCCTGTGTCCAGTTCTGGGCTCCTCAGTTTAGGAAAGATGTTGAGTTGCTGGAAGGTGTCCAGAGAAGGGCAACAAAGCTGGGGAGGGGTCTGGAGCACAGCCCTGTGAGGAGAGGCCGAGGGAGCTAGGGTTGCTTAGCCTGGGGTTATTGTGGCCAATGCATAGGACCCAGCACTTAGATGTGCTCAATCTCATGCCCTTGGACTCTGTCCAGCTTGTCCAGGTCCCTCTGCAGCGATCTCCTATCCTCTAATAGATCAACACCTGTCCCCAGCTTGGTGTCATCCCAGTCCCCATTTATCTTTGTTTTACCTATTTTTCAGTAAGACAAGGATATGCCAAGGATGTGGCTGCAGAGTTTTAATGGCTAAAAACAATCACAATGCTACCCAGCTTAAAATGCAATGAACATGTGGATGCTGGAAGGGGAGCCAGGCACAAATTCAGGGAACTTACCTCTGTTGCTGACAAACGTTTGTCACCATTGTCACTACCGACGCCTGAATCTGAATCCTTTTTACTTGGGTAGATGTCATCAATGCTAGATGTGAATACAAAAAAACCCCAAACAAGTCAATAAAAAGCTGTCATGTGATTTGCCATTAGAATTTTGTCCTGGTTTCACATTAACCAAAGCAGTAATTCCAACCAGTCATAACAGTAGAGGCTGAAATAGCTTACTGCAGTTAAAAAGTACAACTCTGTAGTCTGGTGAGAGTAAAATTGATCAGAGGGAATGGCTAATTAGCCTAAAGACTGTGAAAACAACAGAAATCACCTGCTATGAAGCTCACTTTTCTCTACAGAGTAAGCAAAAATAGTTATTAGCCAAGTTGAAGTTGATGCAAGTGAACTAGTTGAACTCAAACTGGAGTCAGCTGGTTTAAATGTAACCATCGATGCATGGAAAACGAACTGGTATCTGCCTGTGGCTTGAACTAATTATTAACACAGAAACCTCCTTTTGGTGCTTTAAAATAGACTTTGAAATTTAGGTTTGAAAGAAAATTCCTAATGGCAGCTGCTCCCTTTCTTCTGGTTTCATTACCTAATATGACCTCTGCTCGTTCTGAAGTGCACTATGAGAGGCAATATTCTCATCACCTAACTTTTCTGAGCAACATGCTTTATTCACCTCTCCTCTGCAATCCTGAAAGGCACAATCCCAATTTGAGATCACAGGAGCACCAAGGTTGGAAGAGACTCCAACCTGTCACCACAGACCTCAGGACTAGATCATGGCACCAAGTGCCATGTCCAATCCCCTCTTGAACACCTCCAGGGATGGGGACTCCACCGCCTCCCTGGGCAGCACATTCCAATGACAAATGACTCTCTCTGTGAAGAACTTTCTCCTCACCTCGAGCCTAAACTTCCCCTGGCACAGCTTGAGACTGTGTCCTCTTGTTCTGGTGCTGGTTGCTAGAGAGAAGAGACCAACCCCTTCCTGGCTACAACCACCTTTCAGGTAGTTGTAGACAGCAAGAAGGTTTCCCCTGAGCCTCCTCTTCTCCAGGCTAAGCAACCCCAGCTCCCTCAGCCTCTCCTCACAGGGCTGTGCTCAAGGCCTCTCCCCAGCTTTGTTGCCCTTCTCTGGACACATTCAAGTGTCTCAATATCCTTCCTAAACTGAGGGGCCCAGAACTGGACACAGGACTCAAGGTGTGGCCTACCCAATGCAGAGTCCAGGGGCACAATGACCTCCCTGCTCCTGCTGGCCACACTATTCCTAATGCAGGCCAGAAATTGCAAGAACAACCTTCAAAAAGAACATTACCAGCCTCTGCATAAATTAATTACCTGATTCATCCTAACCTTACATTATGTTAAATTATGTTGTAACAGTTAGGAGCTGGCTGAAGGGCCGAGCCCAGAGATCAGTGCTGGGCCCCATCCTGTTCAATATCTTTATTGATGATCTGGATGAGAGGATTGAGTCCATCATCAGTAAATTTCCTGATGACACCAAGCTGGAGGCAGGAGTTGATCTGCTGGAGGGTAGAGAGGCTCTGCAGAGGGGACCTCGGCAGGCTGGACAGATGGGCAGAGTCCAAGGGCAGGAGATTGAACACATCCAAGTGCCAGGTGCTGCACATTGGCCACAGCAACCCCATGCAGTGCTACAGGCTGGGGTGAGAGGGGCTGGAGAGCAGCCAGGCAGAGAGGGACTTAGGGGTGCTGGTTGATGGTAGGCTGAATATGAGGCAGCAGTGTGCCCAGGCAGCCAAGAAGGCCAATGGCATCCTGGCTTGCATCAGGAACAGTGTGGCCAGCAGGAGAGTGGAGGTAATTCTCCTCCTGTATGCTGCACTGGTTAGGCCACACCTCAAGTCCTGTGTCCAGTTCTGGGCCCCTCATTTTAGGAAGGAGGTTGACTTGCTGGAACGAGTCCAGAGAAGGGCAACAAAGTTGGGGAGGGGTTTGGAACATAAGCCCTATGAGGAGAGACTGAGGGAGCTGGGGTTGCTTAGCCCAGAGAAGAGGAGACTCAAGGGTGGCCTTATTGCTCTCCACGACTACCTGAAGGGAGATTGTAGACAGGTAGAGGTTGGTCTCTTCTCCCAGGCAACCAGCACCAGAACAAGTGGACACAGTCTCAGGCTGTGCCAGGAGAGGTTTAGGCTGGATGTTAGGAAGAAGTTCTACACAGAGGGAGTGATTGGCCATTGGAATGGGCTGCCCAGGAGGTGGTGGAGTCACCATCATTGGAGGTGTTCAGGAGGAGACTTGATGGGGTGCTTGGTTGCATGGTTTAGTTGATTAGGTGGGTCAGATTGGTTGATAGGCTGGACACGATCTTGAAGGTCTCTTCTAACCTGGTCTATTCTATTCTATTCGATTCCTATTCTATTCTATTCTATTCTATCCTATTCTATTCTAATCTATTATATTCTATTCTACTAAAGGTTTTGGGGTAGAAGCTGCCTGTGGAAAACCTAACAAGGTTATGTTTTTCCTTTAGAACCGTGAAGTTATTCTGTAGTTTAAAACTGCAGTGCTCATCATGTGATAAAGCATTAGGCTGTTAATTACCAACTGCTACATACTCTGTATTGCCTGCTTACCCTAACCTGTATGCTCCTGCATGACCAACGTGTCACACAGGACAGGGTTTCCCTGTCAATTTTCTTGCACACTAAAAGAACAACAGAAACTCTCTGAGTATTTCCCAAATGTAAAACTTAACTCTTCACCCTGGATTCTCCCCACCTTTGTCATTTATCTGATAGAAATCCACAAAGATGTCTCCACAAATACATGGAGGCAAACCATTTGCTTGAAGCCTTGTGTAGATGACTGAAAGGGAGAGTCCATAACTGTTCTTCACCAGTTGTTTGGTTGTTGGTTTTGGTGGGATTTCCACCCCCCACTCCCCCTCAAGGGTACTATCAGCAACATCTAGATTTTCATTTACATCCACATTTTGCTGCAATTGAGTACTTGCTTTGTAAAAATAAGTCCTGGGACCAAGCTTGTTCAACATCTTTGTGGGTGCTATGGACAGTGGCATTGAGTGCACCCTCAGCAAGTTTGCTGAGGACACCAAGCTGTGTGGTGCAGCAGACAGGCTGGAGGGAAGGGAGGCCATCCAGAGGGACCTGGACAGGCTGGAGAGGTGGGCACAAGTCAGCCTCAGGAGGTTCAACAAGACCAAGTGCAGGGTCCTGCAGCTGGGTGGAGGCAATCCCAGGCACAAATCCAGGCTGGGCAGTGAGTGGCTGGAAAGCAGCCCTGAGGAGAGAGCCTTGGGGGTGCTGGGGGAGGAGAAGCTCAGCAGGAGCTCTCAGTGTGCACTTGCAGCCCGGAAAGCCAACCAGAGCCTGGGCTGCAGCAAGAGCAGTGTGGCCAGCAGGGCAAGGGAGGGGATTCTCCCCCTCTGCTCAGCTCTGGGGAGACCCCACCTGGAGTCCTGCCTCCAGTTCTGGAGCCCCTATTCCAAGAGGGATCTGGAGGTGCTGGAAGGTGTCCAGAGAAGGGCTATGAGGATGAGCAGAGGGCTGGAGCACCTCTCCTGTGAGGACAGACTGAAGGAGTTGGGGCTGTTCAGTCTGGAGAAGAGAAGGCTCCCAGGTGACCTCATTGTGGCCTTCCAGTATCTGAAGGGGGCTACAAGAAGGCTGGGGAGGGACTGCTCAGGCTGTCAGGTAGTGATAGGACTAGGGGGAATGGAATGAAGCTGGAGGTGGGGAGGAAGTTCTTCCCCATGAGAGTGGTGAAGCCCTGGAATGGGTTGTCCAGGGAGGTGGTTGAGGCTCCATCCCTGGAGGTGTTTAAGCCCAGGCTGGATGAGGCTCTGTCCAGCCTGATGTAGTGTGGGGTGTCCCTGCCCATGGTAGGAGGGTTGGAGCTAGATGATCCTTGTATCCCTTCCAACCCTGACTGATACTATGATATGTTCCAGTAGCCTGTAAGAGGTTAGATTTAAATTACAGTTTATATCTAAGTTGTTTCCTAATATGCTGCTACCTTGAAAACAGAGCTGACAGCTAAAAATGCTTTTGTTCTAAACTCAGGCAAGGATTGCACTAGAAAAAAATAAAGCAAACCAAATCTCTGCTTGGAAAAGTACACTGTAGATATCATCCAAGTCAACAAAACCCTCTAAGCTAAAGATGTATCTACATCACTTTGTTTCTCAGAGTTAACATGAAAAAGCTGAGCTTTTCATACATACCTCTCTTCCACAGGCTGAGGCAAATGCTGTTGCTCTATGGCATTAAGATACAGTGAGTCTGCTGTTTTAATCTGACAGGCCTGGACAGTCAGGTATTTGAATATATGCACCTTGCCCTTGGTACAAATCTGTTAGACAAGAAAAAAAAAGGTCAGGTTTACAACTAGACTGAAAAAATAATTGATGCCAAAGGTCAGGCAGAGTGAAGCTCCCTGAAAACCATCTGAGAGTGTCACAAGAGATAACACATAAAGGAAAAGGGATTTTATCCATTTCTTTAAGAAGTTGCTAACTACTTCAATTACACAATAAATTATTTGTGTGTATCAGTACCCACAGACAGTATGACAAAAATCAAGAGAAGAATGGATTATATTAAAAAATAAGCCACAGGCTGGGGTCAGAGTGGTTGGAGGGAGGCCAGGCAGAGAGGGACCTGGGGGTAGTGGTTGATGGTAGGCTGAACATGAGCCTGCAGCATGCCCAGGTGGCCAAGAAGGCCAATGGCATCCTGGCCTGGATCAGGAACAGTGTGGCCAGCAGGAGCAGGGAAGTCATTGTGCCCCTGGACTCAGCACTGGTTAGGCCACACCTGGAGTCCTATGTCCAGTTCTGGGCCCCTCAGTTTAAGAAGGATATTGAGACACTTGACTGTGTCCAGAGAAGGGCAACAAAGCTGGGGAGAAGCCTTGAGCACAGCCCTGTGAGGAGAGGCTGAGGGAGCTGGGGTTGCTTAGCCTGCAGAAGAGGCAGGGGAAACCTTGCTCTCTCCAACTCCCTGAAAGGAGGTTGTAGCCAGGTGGGTGTTGGTCTCTTCTCCCAGGCAACCAACACCAGAACAAGAGGACACAGTCTCAAGCTGCACCAGGGGAGCTTTAGGTTGGAGGTGAGGAGAAAGTTCTTCCCAGAGAGATTGGCCATTAGAATGTGCTGCCCAGGGAGGTGGTGGAGTCACCATCCCTAGAGGTGTTCAAAAAGGGACTGGATGTGGCACTTGAAGCCATGGTTACTTAGTCCTGAGGTCTTGGGTGCTAGGTTGGACTTGATGATCTCTGAGGTCTTTTCCAACCTTGTTGATTCTGTGATTCTATCTGATTATACCAAACATCAGAAGCCTGCAAATGCAGATGGTGACATTTTATAGGCTATAATATGTCATCAACTGCTCACTAGGAATGCATAATTTAAAGATTTTACTCACTTGTGCTGGTGGAGACTGCAAAGGGTTATTCTCAAGCAGTAATACTTGTAATTGCACCATCTTTCTAAAACAAATTGGTATCACAAGCACTTTATTGCAGGAAAAGTCAAACTTCACCAAGGGAAGCTGCACTAGTTCTAAAAGTAATATAAAAGAGAGAGAAGCTATTATATTTGTATTTATCATTGAAAGAATAAATATGGCTGAACAAGCTCTCTTTTGAATTCAGAAACTACAAAAACTCAGGTAGGAGTATGATCAATGTTTACTCACTTCTACCCCAGGAAATGAAAAGAGTGGCATCATCATAGACATCTCAATGAACATTACAAGAAATACACTGACTTGTTTTCCTGAAACTCAGCTGACAGTTCTCATCCTACATTCATAGCTAAATACTTGTGCAACTTGAAATGCCTACAAACATAAAGATAACTCATGAAAAAACCCTCACTGTTAACTTAAGGGGCAGGTGTGGATCTGTTAGAGGGTAGGAGGGCTCTGCAGAGGGACCTTGCCAGGCTGCACAGATGGGCAGAGGCCAAGGGCATGAGATTGAACACATTCAAGTACCGGGTTCTGCACATTGGCCACAACAACCCCATGCAGTGCTATAGCCTGGAGTCAGGGTGACTAGAGAGCAGCCAGGCAGAAAGGGACCTGGGGGTACTGGTTGATAGTAGGCTGAACATGAGCCAGCAGTGTGCCCAGGTGGCCAAGAAGGCCAATGGCATCCTGGCCTGCATCAGAAATAGTGTGGCCAGCAGGAGCAGGGAAGTCATTATGCCCCTGGACTCAGCACTGGTTAGGCCACACCTTAAGTCCTGTGTCCAGTTCTGGGCCCCTCAGGTTAGGAAAGATGTTGAGTTGCTGGAAGGTGTCCAGAGAAGGGCAACAAAGCTGGGGAGGGGTCTGGAGCACAGCCCTGTGAGGAGAGGCTGAGGGAGCTGGGGTTGCTTAGCCTGGAGAAGAGGAGGCTCAGGGGAGACCTTCTTGTCATCTACAACTCCCTGAAGGGAGGTTGTAGTCAGGAAGGGGTTGGTCTCTTCTCCCTGGCAACCAGCACCAGAACAAGAGGACACAGTCTCAAGCTGTGCCAGGGGAGGTTTAGGCTGGAGGTGAGGAAGAAGTTCTTCCCAGAAAGAGAGATTTGCCATTGGTACATGCTGTCCAGGGAGGTGGTGAAGTCACCATCGCTGGAAGTGTTTAAGAAGAGACTGGAGGCTGGATGGGGCACTTAGTGCCATGGTTTAGTTGATTAGATAGTGTTGGACAATAGGTTGGATTTGATGATCCTGACGTTCTCTTCCAACCTGGTTAATCCTGTGTATTCTGTGTGTGTGTTCTGAGTGGGTACCACTGAGTGTTACCTTCTGCAACCTCAAATGGAACAAATTGAAACACAAAGTAATTTTCCACTTCTTATTTACTGATACAGTTAAAAAACACTTGCAAAGCATTAATAAGAAGAGCTGCCTTAAAATCATGAGAGTTTTTTGTTTGACAGCTGTTACCTTGGGGTAAAACTTCGAGGTAATTTCTTCTGACATTCAGCTCCTTTAAGCATTTCAGCTTGCCTATCTGCTGTGGCAAAGTTGTGATTTCGTTACAGCTGACATCCTACAGTGAAACAGGAATAACACAAATAAGGAACTTTTGGCTCTCAAATCACACATGTGTGAAATTGTAGCTAATTTGCTGTTAGTGTTCCTGCACTTTGTTAACCTGGTAACATGCAACCAGCTATGTCTTGCCCCCACAAAGCACAACTAGGGACGTGATCGTTTAGGCGATCGGTTGGACTTGAGGTTCTTGGAGGTCTCTTCCAACCTGGCTGATTCTGTGAGAAAATGTTGACACATCACTTACAAACCCTGAGCTCTGATTCTTATTTGGAGTTAAAAAACCTTCATTTTGAAAATGAATTGCTTTAGAAGTACTTAAACCATTTGCTTAAGAGGTCCAACCTTTAGTTCTTCATTTTTATCCAGATGAAGAACTGAGCTCTGCGAATGCAGCATCATGATATGAAACCAAGCATGTTTGGGTGAAAGCTAAGTGGAGTAATACCATATAGAATAGAATAGAATAGAATAGAATAGAATAGAATAGAATAGAATAGAATAGAATAGAATAGAATAGAATAGAATAGAATAGAATAGAATAGAATAGAATAGAATTAACCAGGTTGGAAAAGACCTTTGAGATTATCAAGTCCAACCTGTTCTCCTGACTAGCCCAAAGCATGCTTTTAGGATGGTGACTCCTATTCTCTTCATGCTTCCAATGGATTTTACACAGTATCTGGTAGCTCTTAGACTACAAAACTCCTGGAAATTGGTCAGACTTCTGAGGAATCTCTTTGAAGATAGTTGCTTTAATACTAGCCTAAAGCATTACATTAGGATAGGGTGCTTGGTTGCATGGTTTTGTTGATTAGGTGGTGTTGGATGATAGGTTGGACACGATGATCTTGAAGGTCTCTTCCAACATGGTCTGGTCTGGTCTATTCTATTCTATTCTATTCTATTCTATTCTATTCTATTCACTACCTTCAACAATAAAAGCTAGTTAAGGAAAAAATTAGAGTAAATCAAAATGTGATCTGGTTATGCTGCTGGTTATGGAATAGAAAACAACCATCCATCCAGAGGAGTTCCAAACAAGGTCTTTGAGAACAAGAGGACACAGACTCAAGCTGCACCAGAGGAGGTTTAGGTTGGATGTTAGGAAGAAGTTCTTCGTAGCAAGAGTGATTGGCCTTTGGAATGTGCTGCCCAGGGAGGTGGTGGAGTCACCATCACTGGAGGTGTTTAGAAGGAGACTGGATGAGGTGCTTGGTGCCATGGTTTAGTTGATTAGATGGTGTTGGGTGATAGGTTGGACTCAATGATCTCAAAAGTGTTGTCCAAGCTGGTTAATTCTATTCTATTCACTGTATTAGATAAGTTTCTTTGTGGAACAGAATCTCACTGCTGCCAGAGCTTCCTTCCTTCCCTTGTCAAAACAATCAGGAAATTATTTTAGCTTTTAGATAAGGAAATTAAAAGATCCCAGTTAATGAGTACATTTTTTTGCCCAAGTTGCCACAAAGTGCAGTTAATTGCACTGCTCTCAGAGCATTTATTTTTAAAGCTTTACTGTTCTATTTTTAATTTCCCACCTTTTCAACAACTTCATAATTAGACAGTCCTTTTATAGAGCATGGAATCTAAATTTCAAGTCACCTTGGGGCAGAGAAGCTCTCGACCAAGTGCACTTAGGCACACACATCAGGGCTAGTTAGGGAAAGAACCAGAGAATTTTAAAGGAAGTGAAAAATAGAAGAAAACAAAACCCTGGCAGTGTGAGAGTGCAGCCTCAAAAACAATGTCCACTTTCAAGCTTTCAAAACATCCTCAATGAGACTGATCTGTTATGAAAGCATGTCAGCATTTGCAGGATCTCTGCAGACAGTGGAATCCTTTATTCTACTAAACACTGCAGTCCAAGTACTTCTGAAATTATTACTTTGTTTGAATAGCTGCAAAAAACAAAGGCCTGTGACATTATTTCTAGTTATACCTATGCTCTTGATTATTATTAGACTTGATGAGTGTGTAAGTGACAGTGAGAGTGCTGTTCTTTCCCATTACTTGGGCAGTCATGGAAGCAATACAAGCAATACTATCAGGCCACCACAGGCTGGGGTCAGAGTGGCTGGAGAGCAGCCAGGCAGAAAGGGACCTGGAGGTACTGGTTGACAGTAGACTGAACATGAGGCAGCAGTGTGCCCAGGGGGCCAAGAAGGCCAATGGCATCCTGGCCTGCATCAGGAACAGTGTGGCCAGCAGGAGCAGGGAGGTCATTCTGCCCCGGACTCAGCACTGGTTAGGCCACACCTTGAGGACTGTGTCCAGTTCTGGGCCCCTCAGTTTAGGAAGGAGGTTGAGTTGCTGGAAGGTGTCCAGAGAAGGGCAACAAAGCTGGGGAGGGGTTTGGAGCACAGCCCTGTGAGGAGAGGCTGAGGGAGCTGGGGTTGCTTAGCCTGGAGAAGAGGAGGCTCAGGGGAGACCTTCTTGTCATCTACAACTCCCTGAAGGGAGGTTGTAGGCAGGTGGGGGTTGGTCTCTTCTCCCAGGCAACCAGCACCAGAACAAGAGGACACAGTCTCAAGCTGTGCCATGGGAGGTTTAGGCTGGAGGTGAGGAAGTTCTTCAGAGAAAGAGAGATTGGCCATTGGAATGTGCTGCCCAGGGAGGTGGTGGAGTCACCATCACTGGAGGTGTTTAGAAGGAGACTGGATGAGGCACTTGGTGCCATGGTTTAGTTGATTAGATGGTGGTGGGTGATAGGTTGGGACTCAAAGGTCTTTTCCAACTTGGTTAATTCTATTCTATTCAATGTCAAAGCCAAATGCCTATGGCTTTCAAGCTAATAATTTTTAATGGAACTGTGCAACAAGCAGTTTAGAGTTCACTTCATGGACATCAGCAGCCAAATGAGGTGCAAATACCTATTCAAGTTCCATGGAATTAGTGTGGGCAGGTCAGATTTCTTGTGTCACTTCTATTTTGTTATCAGTTAGGCCTTGTCCTGCCATGACAACAGTTTCTCAAGATTAATGTGAAGTGTATTGAAATTTAACACTAATCCCTGTGTCATGAAAACAAAATCATCATTCTTCTTTTATTTACAGTGAAGTTTAAATGGTCTTAAGCTAACAAAACTCACCATAATATAAACAGGAAAACAAATATGGTACTCTGGACTCAGAGGAACTTATTTATTCACACACACACACTGGAGTTTAACCAATCTATGCAAATTAAGGTAAACTCCCTCCTTCCTTCCATTTTCAAACTTGGGACTCCTGAGTGAGCTGTTCCTCTTACAAAGCACATAGATACTGTCAGAGCTTGTGACAGACGAGCCATACTGAAAGGTAAAGGGAAGATACATGGTGCCTGAGCACATGGATCCCTTTAGGCAACAGATGGCAGTAGGTCCCACTTGCTCAGGTTCCTGCCCTAGATAGAGGAATGAACTGAAAGGCCTAACTAAATGCCAGCTGAGAGATTTAAAGGCTTCCAAGGCAAGACAGTCATCATCCCACAGAAGGAGAAGGCTGTCATCTGAAGAAGGCAGAAGTGCAGTACTGCCTGAGAGGATGAAGGCTCTAATTCTATCATACATCTGCTCACTTGGGAACAACTATGGAGCCAGTTCTGGCCAACTACTTTTCTTTGATGGAAAGTAAGTTTCAGATTCTTAGCACACTAGTCTTGCATCCATCCTCAGGGCTAACAGTGGAGGTATGACTGAGCCTCACAGCTGCACAGCACTGGTTAGGCCACACCTTGTGTTCTGTGTCCAGTTCTGGGCCTCTCAGTTTAGGAAAGATGTTGACTTGCTGGAAGGTGTCCACAGAAGGACAACAAAGCTGGGGAGGGGTTTGGAGCACAGCCCTGTGAGGAGAGGCTGAGGGAGCTGGGGTTGCTTAGCCTGGAGGAGGCTCAGGGGTGACCTTATTGCTGTCTACAGCTCCCTGAAGGGAGGCTGTAGCCAGGTGGGGGTTGGTCTGTTCTCCCAGGCAACCAGCACCAGAACAAAAGGACACAGTCTCAAGCTGTGCCAGGGCAGGTTTAGGCTGGATGTTAGGAAGAAGTTCTTCCCAGAAAGAGAGATTGGCCATGGGAATGTGCTGCCCAGGGAGGTGGTGGAGTCACCATCACTGGAAGTGTTTAGGAAGAGCCTGGATGGGGCACTTGGTGCCATGGTTTAGTTGATTAGATGGTGTTGGGTGATAGGTTGGACTCGATGATCTTGAAGGTCTTTTCCAAGCTGGTTAATTCTATTCTATTCTATTCTATTCTATTCTATTCTATTCTAAATTAAAGCAAGTTTCCCACCCAAACTTTGCAAATAGTTGTAATATATACCACAGGGGGGGCTAATTTATATGGTGTTTTGACACACATAAGACAGCTGTCACATCTATATAACCTGGAATCCAAAACACTTAAAAGAATACCTGAACATTTCCTGCATGTATTATCTCATTCTATGACACAAGCATTAAACTATACAAACATACCCATGTGACAGGAAAAGAACTGCCTAACCCCTTTTTGAAGGAGAGAGGGGGGAAACTTAGTCAGCTGGAAAGATCTGACCCAATTTGCAGTAAACTGCACTTGTATCATTCTAGAGTGACTAAATAGGTAAACCTTGTGTCAAAAAGTTAGTAAGAAAAAGCAATCCATTGACTATGTACCAGAACAAGAGGACACAGTCTCAAGCTGTGCCAGGGGAGGTTTAGGCTGGAGGTGAGGAGAAAGTTCTACACAGAGAGAGCGATTGGCCATTGGAATGTGCTGCCCAGGGAGGTGGTGGAGTCACCATCATTGGAGGTGTTCAGGAGGAGACTTGGTAGGGTGCTTGGTGCCATGGGTTAGTTGATTAGGTGGTGTTGGATGATAGGTTGGAAATGACGATCTTGAAGGTCTCTTCCAACCTGGTCAATTCTATTCTATTCTATTCCATTCCATTCCATTCCATCCCATCCCATCCCATCCCATCCCATCCCATCCTATCCTATCCTATCCTATCCTATCCTATCCTATCCTATCTGTATTATGCATTTATGCACTATGTATTTATATGCACTATATTTTACTGCATGCAGCTTGTGAAACACTTTGGGAACCTGAGAGAGCTTGGCAAAACCCTAGCAAATCAAGAAGTGCATGCAGCCAGGTGGCATTTCACCTCTCAAGATCCTTCCATCAAGCCAGCTCAAAACCAGCACTGTGGATGTGCCAAAACAGCAGCATGCCCTGCCAAAGGGCTGGGTGGCAGCGTTTCTTGGAGGCCACAGGCTACCCAGACTGGCATTGCTCTTAAACAGCTGAATGCTTTATGCAACAACTGCAGTATGACTTCATCTTCCCCACCCTTTTTACTTATTTTAAAACAATGATCATCTTATTATCAAAATTGCATCATATTATACATAGTATCATAGTATCAGTCAGGGTTGGAAGGGACCACAAGGATCATCTAGTTCCAACCCCCCTGCCATGGGCAGGGACACCCCACACTACATCAGCCTGGCCACAGCCTCATCCAGCCTGGGCTTAAACACCTCCAGGGATGGGGCCTCAACCACCTCCCTGGACAACCCATTCCAAGGCTTCACCACTTTCCTGGGGAAGAACTTCCTCCTCACCTCCAGCCTGAATCTCCCCAACTCCAGCTTCATTCCATTCCCCCTAGTCCTAGCACTACCTGACAGCCTGAGCAGTCCCTCCCCAGCCTTCTTGGAGGCCCCCTTCAGCTACTGGAAGGCCACAATGAGGTCACCTGGGAGCCTTCTCTTCTCCAGACTGAACAGCCCCAACTCCTTCAGTCTGTCCTCACAGGAGAGGTGCTCCAGCCCTCTGCTCATCCTCCTGGCCCTTCTCTGGACACCTTCCAGCACCTCCAGATCCCTCTTGTAACAGGGGCTCCAGAACTGGAAGATGCCAACACACATCCTGGCTCTCAATCCCAGCACTCTTTGCGTGTCCCAGTGCATCACGGCTGAGTCCTTTCCAGCTCACGAATGCAACTCATTGAACTGGAAATCTAGCAAACGCTCCTGGTGGCATCAAACTAAGTGATCAGGTCATCTGAACAGAACCATGCCCAATTCATTAACAACTCATTATTCACTTTCCTCCCCTCTCCTCCTCCTCACAAAGAACTAGCATCAGACCTTCCTGAGCTTTCTTAATTCCAGGCTACCAAAGCCACATGTTGCTGCAGCCTCTTACTGGAGATACTGTTAGGGCAGGAGCTGCTGTGCTCTTCATGACAAAGACTGAAATTACACTGGAACTTGAAAGCAACATGAACATTCAGCATTCCAGAAGCTGTTCCAAACATATAATTTTGTTGTTGGCTTTGGGGTATTTTTATCTGGTTTTTGTTTGGCTGATGGCTTTTTTTTTGTTGGGGTTTTTTGGTTGGTTCGGGTTTAGGTGGTTGGTTGGTTGGTTGGGGTTTTGTTTTGGGGGGGAGGGGGTTGTGTGTGTGTGCTTTGGTTTTGTTTTTGAACAATCTTATCTCCTTTAGGTGTAACCTATGCTGGTTTTCAGACTGTCAGCTTTTAACTGTTCAAGTTTCTAAACCAAGGAGAGGGCCTAAAGGGCTAAGCTATGCAGAAACTCTTAACAACAAACACTTACACCATCAGCAAGGCTAGCTGACCTTAACTGGGAGAGCTCAAACTTGAAATTAGAGGGGAAACTAGGTAGGAAAGAACTTTATAGCCACAGCCTACAAAATGCAAAAGAGGAAGAGAAAGGGAGAGAAGGGGAAGCATTCTCTTGTGTACATTTTCCACACACAGGCTTTAAAAGGACATTCAATGAAATACATCTTAAGGTACCATTTTATATTCTCATTTACTAGGCAATACACTGCAGGAGATCTACTGCCTGCAGAAACAGTGGTTGTTATCTTTGAAAACAAGAGGAATATAACCATTTTGTAGATTTAGGTGAGTGTTCCAGGAAAGGGAAGGTTGCATGTCAAAAACAGGGAAGCAAAATTCAAACAGACTGATCAGATCAGTTTCAGCAGTGGAATGCAAAGTGGTAAGCAGTCATAAACAGAGAGAAAGGAAACAGAAGGAGAGGGTGCTGCAGGGCACAGCTCTGCAGTCTGCTGCCAGAATTGCAAGCTTGAAACAGCAAACCAGGGAGCCAGGGCAGGTGGCAAGTAAAACTGGCAAAGTTAATGCACTTAGAAGCTGAGTTTTACAATGAAGCAAAGGCAGTGGTGCTGTCGAGAGAGGTCCTGAAGAACTTGAACTCTGATTCAGAAGCTCAAAAATTCATTTTGTAAGCTGCATGATAGCATTAGGCATTTGTTCATTTGCAAAGTGAATGTTACTGTTTCTAGTTGAAATACAAAGGAAGTAAAAATAAAACATGGAAAAAAAAGATGAGCAACATACCAGTTCCATTAACTGTTTTAGCTGACCTATCTCTTCTGGGAGGGAACCTAGCTTATTGTTACTTGCAATTAAGACTTTTAGAGGAAGACCACACAGGCAAGCTGGCAAAGAAGAAAGCTGATTTCGACTGCAACAGAACACAAAAATAACCATTAAAGCCACCAGTGATGTTCTCCTGTATACTCACACAAAAGTCTGAGAGCTGCAAAATTCCTTCACTTCCATGAGGCAGGTTTTATGCAGACAAAATTCACACTTTTGAATGGCTATCACTTATAAAACACTTGCACACCCCAAACCCCCGCATCGCTGAGGAAACAGTAGTGTGGAGTTGACCACTCTGCAAACCATGTCTTGTATCGGATTCATAACATCATAGTGAGTCTGGTTGTCACCCAGAGCAGCTGTTTGCCTTCCTAATAAAGTCAAGAATGTCAAGTGGGACAGCATTTCTCATGTAAATGAGAGTTTATGTGGCAATACAGTGGATGCCTTCTGTTCTCACTAAAGACAAATGAATGACATATTAAATGGTTACTTCCTCAATCCTTTCAAAGCACCTTCATAATTCAAGATGAGTTGCTACTTCTTGTTCCATGATGTTAACCCAAGTAAATAGAGCAAAAATAAAACAACAATCTGGGACCATCAATGGTTTATTACTTTCCAAGGCTCATATTGAGCCATTTTATCTCTGGATGTAACTTCCTCCTCAAACTGATTACCATTTCTTCCCATGATTGGCATGTGCCATTCCAGTCCACATTATTGGAACTTAAGTAAATAAAAGGTGAGCAGACTTTCATCAAGGGAAGATCAAAATTTGGTAACAGACTTTCAGGATATTTATACTGTCATTCTAGGAACAACTGTTCAAGAAGCTAGAACAAATAGCATGACTTTCTGTGATCTCCAGATATATCAAAACATCAATTTCTGGTGAGCTGTGGATCAGTTCCCAGAGTAACCTTTAAGCTCAACAGAACAACATGTTAACTACTGACTCTTCCCAAATATTTAAGAGCTTTCATAAAATATGACTGCTTCTTTTCTTTATGGGGATTAACCTGTAGCAAAACAATGAACAGAAACTTAAAGCTGCACCCCAGTAAGAACTATCTCAGTAAGCTTCTGCATAAGGCGCCAGGTAACAAATAGGCACGAGGAAGTCTGAAAACAGATGGCAAAAATTGTCCTGTGTAATTCCAGTAAGAGTTGCAACACTGGCTTCAAACTAAAAGGGAAAATAATAATAATAATAATAGTAATAAAAAAAAAATCAACGTTCCACAAGTCACAAAACATTTCTCCAACTGCCAGCCCGATGGCTGCGTTTCGTAACATATTCATGCTCCACACGACAGCCTCAAAATGTTTTACACAGGATACTGTCATCACAGCTGTGCTACAGAGGCCAGGAGACAGGCACCAGATAACAAACTGAAGGCTATTGAAAATGAGAAATTCAACTACTAACCAGTAGTAATTGAACATGAGCCAGCAGTGTGCCCAGGGGGCCAAGAAGGCCAGTGGCATCCTGGCCTACATCAGAAATAGTGTGGCCAGCAGGAGCAGGGAAGTCATTGTGCCCCTGGACTCAGCACTGGTTAGGCCACACCTGGAGTCCTGTGTCCAGTTCTGGGCCCCTCAGTTTAGGAAAGATGTTGAGATGCTGGAAGGTGTCTAGAGAAGGGCAACAAAGCTGGGGAGGGGTTTGGAGCACAGCCCTGTGAGGAGAGGCTGAGGGAGCTGGGGTTGCTTAGCCTGGAGAAGAGGAGGATCAGGGGAGACCTCATTGATCTCTACAACTACCTGAGGGAGGTTGTAGCCAGAAGGGGGTTGGTCTCTTCTTCTCCCAGGCAATTAGCACCAGAAGAAGAGGACACAGTCTCAAGATGCACCAGGGGAGGTTTAGGCTTGAGGTGAGGAGAAAGTTCTTCCCAGAGGGAGTTGTTAGCCATTGGAATGTGCTGCCCAGGGAGGTGGTGGAGTCACTATCCCTGGAGGTGTTCAAGAGGGGATTGGATGTGGTACTTGATACCATGGTTTAGTTAGTCCTGAGGTGTTGGGTGCTAGGTTGGACTTGATGATCTTTGAGGTCTTTTCCAGCCTTATTGATTCTATGATTCTATGAAAGAAAGAATCAACACTTACTGTGGAGACAGAATTGTCAATTCCAGTCTCTTTGTAGAAGACCAAGGCACAACTCATCCTTACCAACAAAACTGTATAGAAACAACCAAGTTCTACAGAGTTCAAACTGGGGAGGCCTAGAATCTAAGAAAGCAACACTGTGCAGCACATCAGACAAAAAAGAACAATACTCAGTAAAAATACTTTTAACAGAATTTAGCAGCAACCCACCAAGAGCTAAGGGACAGCACAGAGCCAGGGCAACTGAGTAATAAATCATCATTAGTTTAAATAAATCATGAATAGTATCCATCAAGCCCAAAAGACTCTGTGTATCTCTTGGCAAGGCTTTCCAGTGCTGTGAAGCACAGGGCCTCTGCTAGGAGCAGGCAGACAAATATGCATTTTACATTTTTTATTGCTTTTTTTCTTGCCAAGAAGCAGCATGTTTAGAATGTCAAGGATATCCTTCCTTCTTCTACAGGCTGTTTACTGTGTTCAAGGGTGACTTTAAACTGAGGGAAATGATCTAACTCTGTCAAACTTGAACAACTCCTTTTTCTTTGGTCTGATTTGCTGTGATGTGTGATAGTAACTCTTTAACTGCTCTGATTTTGTGATGATGCACACAAATTCCAGCACCACACTGATTTCCAATTCAGATGTTTAATACATTGATTTCAAATACAAAAGAATTAAGCAGGTTGGAAAAGACCATTGAGATCATCAAGTCCAACCTATCACCCAACACCATCTGATCAACTAAACCATGGCACCAAGTGCCTCATCCAGTCTCTTCCAATGGCCATCCAATGGCAGCACATTCCAATGGCCAATCTCTCTTGCTGGGAAGAATTTCTTCCTAGCATCCAGCCTAAACCTCCCCTGGCACAGCTTGAGACTGTGTCCTCTTGTTCTGGTGCTGGTTGCCTGGGAGAAGAGACCAACCCCCACCTGGCTACAACCTCCCTTCAGGGAGTTGTACACAGCAAGGTCTCCCCTGAGCCTCCTCTTCTGCAGGCTAAGCAACCCCAGCTCCCTCAGCCTCTCCTCATAGGGCTGTGCTCCAAACCCCTCCCCAGCTTTGTTGCCCTTCTCTAGACACCTTCCAGCAACTCAACATCTTTCCTAAACTGAGGGGCCCAGAACTGGACACAGGACTCCAGGTGTGGCCTAACCAGTGCTGAGTCCAGGGGCAGAATGACTTCCCTGCTCCTGCTGGCCACACTACTCCTGAATGAGATCTTTCTAATTACTAAATGTACTATGTTTTATAAACTCAACTTAATCTAGGCTTAATTTCTTTGTATGTATCTAACAAACTATTCTATTCTATTCTATTTCAAGTCCTATTCCTTTCATATGTGCAGATACTGAAGGCACACCATTCCCCTTTCAGTTTTTAGGGCCACAATTAGCGTTCCACGGTAGCCAAAACTGCAGCATGGTAACAGTGCAGGAAGGCTTGAGAAACACTCTCATTGTTTACAAAACTGATGATCAAGCCTTCTACTTTAAGGGTAACAAAGCTGGGGAGGGGTTTGGAGCACAGCCCTGTGAGGAGAGGCTGAGGGAGCTGGGGTTGCTTAGCCTGGAGAAGAGGAGGCTCAGGGCAGACCTTCTTGCTTTCTACAACTCCCTGAAGGGAGGTTGTAGCCAGGTGGGGGTTGGTCTCTTCTCCCAGGCAGCCAGCACCAGAACAAGAGGACACAGTCTCAAGCTGCAGCAGGGGAGGTTTAGGCTGGATGCTAGGAAGAAGTTCTTCCCAGAAAGAGAGATTGGCCATTGGAATGTTCTGCCCAGGGAGGTGGTGGAGTCACCATCCCTGGAAGTGTTTAAGAAGAGACTGGATGAGGCACTTGGTGCCATGGTTTAGTTGACTAGATGGTGTTGGGTGAGAGATTGGACTCTATGATCTCAAAGGTCTTTTCCAACCTGGTCTGGTCTGGTCTGGTCTATTCTATTCTATTCTATTCAAATTTTAAAGGCCAAAGGCCACTTTGCCTCCTACTCAAACACCATTCTCAGTAAGGCCAGATTATTATAGCTTCACTATTACTATTTTTAATCTATTCAGCTGCAAAGAAACCTCCACAACTACTCCCAACTGTGGAAGTGCCAACATGCCCTCTCTCAAAAGCAACTGTGCCTTCACTTGCACTGTAACCAGTAGCAAGCATAGAATCATAGAATCAATAAGGTTGGAAGAGACCTGAAGGAAATCCTGCACACCAATTCATTTTCACACATTTCCCATTTAGCAGAGACTAAAGAGCCTAGCTCTCTCCTCATTCCTCCTAAGAAGGCAGTATCTAGACTTATTTAATCCTGTCTCTGTCCTTCCATCTTTTTAGCTACAAAAAGTGTACCAAGTCTCACAACATTTATCATCAGAAGGGAATGAAAAGAATATGACTCTGCTGCTGTGATTAGCATCCTGACTTTGCTACATGAGTAAAGGAAAGAAAGGGATTGATATTACTCATTGATAAACAATGAGCTATATACTTTGGCCTTTACAATGCCTTCATACAGAGCTGTATCTTCAGCCAATGAGTTTTTGCATCATTGGGATTCAATCAGTTGAAAAATGAAGTTAGTTGTTCCAGAAACAAAGTGCAGCCAAAGAAACCACAAACCAACCAACCAACCAACCAACCAACCCACCCCAGCTTTAAACATTTGCCAATAAAATAGATGACAAAGAGTTGAACTTACCTCAGGTTTAAGTAAGTTAGCATTTGCAAGTTCACTATGGCATCTGGTACAATTTTAATACAATTGTGGTAGAGATTTAGTGTTTCCAGGGACACAAAATGGCACAGCTCTGTAGGAACCTCTGCTAATCTATTCTTGGATAAATCTGTGGAGAGAAAAAGAGAAGGTTTTGAGCCACCAGAAAGATATACTGTGAGAAGCTATGCTGCTTGATTAAAATAAATTCATAAATGTAATCCTACAGTGAGAGAGAACTCAGCACTGGTTAGGCCACACCTTCAGTCCTGTGTCCAGTGCTGGGCCCCTCAATTTAAGTGCATTGAGACACTTGAACATGGCCAGGGAAGAGCAACGAGGCTGGGAAGAAGCCTGGAGCAGAAGCCATATGAGGAGAGGCTGAGGGAGCTGGGGTTGCTTAGCCTGGAGAAGAGGAGGCTCTGGGGAGGCCTTCTTGCTCTCTACAACTACCTGAGGGAGGTTGTAGCCAGGTGGGGGTTGGTCTCTTCTCCCAGGCAACCAGCACCAGAACAAGAGGACACAGTCTCAAGCTGTGCCATGGGAGGTTTAGGCTGGAGGTGAGGAGAAAGTTCTTCACTGAGAGAGTTGTTAGCCATTGGAATGTGCTGCCCAGGGAGGTCACCATCCCTGGAGATGTTCAAAAAGGGATTGGATGTGGCACTTGAAGTTTAGTTAGTTTATCTAGGTTTAGTTAGTCCTGAGGTGTTGGGTGACAGGTTGGACTTGATGATCTCTGAGGTCTTTTCCAATCTTATTGATTGATTCTATGACTGGGTTTTTCTTGAGCTTTGTTCCTTGATCACCACAGTATGAAAAATGAGTTATCCTAATACCAATCCGAACTCAAGCCTTAAAATAATGCATGCCACTGCTCCACTGAACTAACTGCCTTCAAAGAAATGTTTAAACAGTGTTGCAGAACAAACATCTCTTATCAGAAAGTGCACAAACACCACCTACCCATAGCTCCAGACAGATAACCTGACCTGAGGAATGGTGGAAGGAACAGGAATGTACCTAGGCAAGAACGGCAACGTCTGATGGGAAGGATACAAGGAGAACACAGAACTTAATGATCTCATTTCTTCACTGCTGCTATTTTAAGCCTCCTCCCTGATCCTTCAAAGCTCACTTTCTTCAACTACATAATTGAAAAGGCAGACAAAGCATAGGAGATAAATTTCCAGAGTGACAATAATCTTCCTCCACCTTTTAGGGCCATAAAGTAATTCTTTGCTTTGTGAACAAGAGGTAGAAGTCTGAAGATCCTTTTCATAGTATCATGGTATCAGTCAGGGTTGGAAGGGACCACAAGGATCATCTAGCTCCAAGCCCCCTGCCATGGGCAGGGACACCCCACACTACATCAGCCTGGCCACAGCCTCATCCAGCCTGGGCTGAAACACCTCCAGGGACAGGGCCTCAACCACCTCCCTGGACAACCCATTCCAGGGCTTCACCACTCTCCTGGGGAAGAACTTCCTCCTCACCTCCAGCCTCAATCTCCCCACCTCCAGCTTCATTCCATTCCCCCTAGTCCTAGCACTACCTGAGACCCTGAGCAGTCCCTCCCCAGCCTTCTTGTAGCCCCCTTCAGATACTGGAAGGCCACAATGAGGTCACCTGGGAGCCTTCTCTTCTCCAGATTGAACAGCCCCAACTCCTTCAGTCTGTCCTCATAGCAGAGGTGCTCCAGCCCTCTGCTCATCCTCCTGGCCCTTCTCTGGACACCTTCCAGCACCTCCAGATCCCTCTTGGAATAGGGGCTCCAGAACTGGAGGCAGGACTCCAGGTGGGGTCTCACAGAGCTGAGCAGAGGGGGAGAATCCCCTCCCTTGCCCTGCTGGCCACACTTCTCTTGCTGCAGCCCAGGCTCTGGTTGGCTTTCCGGGCTGCAAGTGCACACTGAGAGCTCCTGGTGAGCTTCTCCTCCCCCAGCACCCCCAAGGCTCTCTCCTCAGGGCTGCTTTCCAGCCAGTCCCTGCCCAGCCTGGATTTGTGCCTTCAATTCTGCCATCAAAGTACAGCATTCCCTATTTGAGTGGTTGTTATTACTCTCTCAAAGAGGAAGAAAGCACTTCAATCTTCCTTTGCTTTTCTGCTTTAATTCTCCCCTGTTTTCTATTTCTCATGAGAGCACTTGTTTACTAACATGGCATTCCAACAGAATCACCACGAGCTAGCCTTCCTGCTGCCTTCCCAGCTATCTTGATTGTCAGTTATTAATAGAATGCCATTCTATAAGAGTTTGAATCATGCAGGGGATTTTCATATTGTACAATTCAAATGCAATGAAAACCTTCCCTTGTCTTTAAACCATGCATTTCTGCAGTGACATTGCCATGCACATGCTAGCTGTTTCCTCTTTTGAAGGGCAAGGTGCAGGAAGATTCAGAAGAGCAAACTGAACTTTGAGCCTTGGCTGAGGAGGAGTGGAGTGGAGTGGAGTGGAGTGGAGTGGAGTGGAGTGGAGTGGAGTGGAGTGGAGTGGAGTGGAGTGGAGTGGAGTGGAGTGGAGTGGAGTGGAGTGGAGTGGAGTGGAGTGGAGTGGAGTGGAGTGGAGTGGAGTGGAGTGGAGTGGAGTGGAGTGGAGTGGAGTGGAGTGGAGTGGAGTGGAGTGGAGTGGAGTGGAGTGGAGTGGAGTGGAGTGGAGTGGAGTGGAGTGGAGTGGAGTGGAGTGGAGTGGAGTGGAGTGGAGTGGAGTGGAGTGGAGTGGAGTGGAATGAACCAGGTTGGAAAAGACCTCAGAGATCATCAAGTCCAACCTATCACCCAACACCATCTAATCAACTAAACCATGGCACCAAACACCCCATCCAGTCTCTTCTTACCAGCAATGGTGACTCCACCACCTCCCTGAGCAGCACATTCCAATGGCCAATCTCTCTTGCTGGGAAGAACTTATTCCTAACCTCCAGCCTAAGCCTCCCCTGGTCCAGTTTGAGACTGTGTCCTCTTGTTCTGGTGCTGGTTGCCTGGGAGAAGAGACCAACCCCCACCTGGCTACAACCTCCCTTCAGGAAGTTGTAGAGATCAAGAAGGTCTCCCCTGAGCCTCCTCTTCTCCAGGCTAAACAACCCCAGCTCCCTCAGCCTCTCCTTGGTTGGTTGGTTTTGGTTTGGTGCTTTGTTTGTTTCTTTGTTTTTCATTTTTATTTTATTATTATCCTTTTTTTTTTTTTTTTCCTCAAGAGCTTTAACTCTGTCAATGTGAAGGATAAACCAAAAAACCCACAGATGAAAACAGACCTTAAAAGTATGTATGGACATGTACAGAAGCCTCCAAAGTTTACACAATTATAGTGTGGCAACAGGAGCAGGGAAGGCATTCCTCCCCTGGACTCAGCACTGGTTAGGCCACACCTTGAGTCCTGTGTCCAGTTCTGGGCCCCTCAGCTTAGGAAAGATGTTGAGTTGCTGGAAGGTGTCCAGAGAAGGGCATCAAAGCTGGGGAGGGGTTTGGAGCACAGCCCTGTGAGGAGAGGTTGAGGGAGCTGGGGTTGCTTAACCTGGAGAAGAGGAGGCTCAGGGGTGACCTTCTTCTCTACAGGAGGTTGTAGCCAGGTGGGGGTTGGTCTCTTCTCCCAGGCAACCAGCACCAGAACAAGAGGACACAGTCTCAAACTGTGACAGGGGAGGTTTAGGCTGGATGTTAGGAAGAAGTTCTTCCCAGTAATAGAGATTGGCCATTGGAATGAGCTGCCCAGGGAGGTGGTGGAGTCACCATCCCTGGAGGTGTTTAAGAGGAGACTGGATGGGGCACTTGGTGCCATGGTTTAGTTGATCAGATGGTGTTGGCTGATAGGTTGGACTCGATGATCTCGAAGCTCTTTTCCAACCTGGTTAATTCTGTTCTAACCTAAACACTCCATTCATAATTTGTGACATAAAGACATTTTCAAAGGACATCTGGCTTCACTTCATCTTTTCCTGCCAAGAACAAGTTTGTTAAACCTCCAAAATAAAGTAACATAACACAAAAAAATAATCAAGCCAGTTTAGAAAAATATTAGATGGAATCTGGATCCTTAAATGAGTCAACACAACTCTGGCACAGTGACATGGCTGTTGTATGAGAAATGTTACTGTGTTGGAAGCCAGACAGGAACTACACAAAATAAGCACTTCCTTAGCTGGCAGTGAACAATAAAAAGCAGAAAGTTCAGACCTGTAAATAAGTATTGAGCAGAGTCCTGTTTGGTGACTAGCACACTGCACAGCCAGGGTCCCTGCTGCCATCGTGCCACTGATAATGGACTCCCATCCTCAAGGCAAAACCTTTCACTTGCTGTAGCTCTGAGCAGCTCTACCACAATGAAGTGCCACCACTGACTGGAACCTTTCTGACTTCACACTTCACAGGCAGATTAGCAACTGCCACTGTAGAAATATTCACAGTAGAAAACACTGCCAGTGCAGAAACAGAAATGGTACTGGCAGAGTAACTAGAATTATACTATAGTCACAATTCTTCCCATAGAGTTACTGAAGTGCTACAGGCTGGGGTCAGAGTGGCTGCAGAGCAGCCAGGCAGAAAGAGACCTGGGGGGACTGGTTGAGAGTAGGCTGAACATGAGCCAGCAGTGTGCCCAGGTGGCCAAGAAGGCCAATGGCATCCTTGCCTGCATCAGGAAGAGTGTGGCCAGCAGGAGCAGGGAAGTCATTGTGCCCCTGGACTCAGCACTGGTTAGGCCACACCTTGAGTCCTCTGTCCAGTTCTGGGCCCCTCAGATGCTGAGTTGCTGGAAGGTGTCCAGAGAAGGGCAACAAAGCTGGGGAGGGGTTTGGAGCACAGCCCTGTGAGGAGAGGCTGAGGGAGCTGGGGTTGCTTAGCCTGGAGAAGAGGAGGCTCAGGGGAGACCTCATTGCTCTCTACAACTACCTGAAAGGAGGCTGTAGCCAGGTAGGGGGTGGTTTCTTCTCACAGACGACCTGTGACAGAACAAGAGGACACAGTCTCAAGCTGTGCCAGGGGAAGTTTAGGCTCGAGGTGAGGAGAAAGTTCTTCACTGAGAGTCATTCATCATTGGAATGTGCTGCCCAGGGAGGTGGTGGAGTCACCGTCCCTGGAGGGGTTCAAGAGGGGATTAGACGTGGCACTTGGTGCCATGGTCTAGCCATGAGGTCTGTGGTGACAGGACTTGATGATCTTTGAGGTCTCTTCCAACCTTGGTGATACTGTGAAACTGCAGGGAAAATAAGTCACCCAAACAAGCTTAACTCCAGCCCACCATGTTTCTGCTTTTGTAGTCTTCAGCACTTACTGAATAAAAAGACAGGAATTATTCTGCAGAATCCATTTGCATTTGTATTAAGGTACCATTCAAGG
The DNA here is from genome assembly GCF_014839835.1 of Dryobates pubescens. NCBI lineage: Eukaryota > Metazoa > Chordata > Aves > Piciformes > Picidae > Dryobates > Dryobates pubescens. The sequence continues at coordinate 42,396,698 of NC_071618.1, read as the reverse complement.
TATTCAAATGAGATGTCTGAACTGGATTTGACAAAGATTTCAGGCAATTCACTGTAGATTCAACCCTGATTGCATGGGGAAATGATGCAAATAAGAATGCTAGGAAATACACAAAGCAGTCTGTACATGGCATGACACAATTGTGTGGAGCTTCACCTCTTCTACTGGAAGTTACCTCTATTTTTATTAGGCTTTTGAGAAGCCTGTGCTTCCATATTAGGGGGATAAATGCAATGGGGTGGGATGGGATGGGATGGGATGGGATGGGATGGAATCATAGAATCAACAAGGTTGGAAAAGACCTCAAAGATCATCAAGTCCAATCTGTCACCCAAGACCTCATGACTACTAGATCATAGCACCAAGTGCCACATCCAACCCCCTCTTGAACACTTCCAGGGATGGTGACTCTGCCACCTCCCTGGGCAGCACATTCCTCACCTTGAGCCTAAGACCTCATGCAGGTCCAGCCATGACAAAACACTTGACACACTGTCTCAGGCATTTTTAAGTGATCTAAAATGAAGCTGCCACTGAAATGAATGGTCTCAGCTTTCTCATCTCCCTGCCTGCTACCTGTCAGTCCTTGGCTCTTCCTAAGTTCATCTCCAGCAGTTGCATGGCTACACATCTCACACATTCAAAGGTAAAGCCTCACCACTCTCTGACAGCTAGGTATTTTTCAGATTCACCAGGCCAGAGAGATGCTAGGCTACAATCAGAGGTTCCCTGTCAGCAAACAGCCCTGAAGAGTAAGAAGCCACCAAGCAAAAAAGGAAATTCCCCTTCTTCAGGTGCAACTCCTGCACAGGCCCTGTGTCAGTAAGGACACATGGTCTAAAGTGGGTTGCACCACTTAGTGCCACCAAAACAGTCCTGTCTTCCTGAACACATTGAAGGAATCTGTCTTTGACTACAGCTGGCCCTGGCTCAGTGTGAAAAGGTAGCAGCAGGAGTGTCACTTAGGCTGTTCCTCCCCAACATCTTCAGCACTTCCTTTCTCTGGCCTCAGCTGTATGTGGGCACAACTGCCAGGCAACAGCAGGCATCAAAAAGGGGGATCCCAATGACCCTTAGTTACTTACTTACTGGGATGGGATGGGATGGGATGGGATGGGATGGGATGGGATGGGATGGGATGGGATAGTAGAATAGAGTTAACCAGGTTGGAAAAGACCTTTGAGATCATTGAGTCCAACCTATCACCCAGCACCATCTAATCAACTAAACCATGGCATCCAGTCTCTTCTTAAACACCTCCAGTGATGGAGACTCCATCACCTCCCTGGGCAGCCCATTCCAGTGGCCAATCTCTCCTTCTCTTCCTGACATCCAGCCATATTTTCATTGACAACTGAAGCCACAAATTGCTGGCACCCTATCTCAGATCATTTTTGAAGTATCTGCTTGAGTGCACTTCAGACCTTTGGCAGCACTGCATCCCCCACCCATAATTGCCTCGACAAAGGAGACAAGGGACCTATTATGAATGTAATTATGCCTATCAGAATCAAAGTCAATGCTTTCTAATGAAGCAATTACTGCATTCCAGCCTTTACACAATGTTGCTCTCAAAATGGAAGGAAAACAACACATCATTTACAAGGAAATGTTATCATTTGGGGGGAAATGCTTTAGATCAAAACAAAACAAAACTAATACATGCTGTAAAAGCTACATAGAGGAAAACACCATAATAGGACTATAAAAAGTTATATACCTTAAAGAAATGCCCTACAACTTGACACTACCTCACACAGTGGCATACCTTGACTCAACTACTTGCCCTTTCCATCTGCCAGTGTAAATAAATTATAGAATCATAGAATCAATAAGGTTGGAAAAGACCTCAGAGACCATCAAGTCCAACCTAGCACCCAGCACCGCAGGACTAACTAAACCATGGCTTCAAGTTGTAGAAGAGAATAGAATTAACCAGGTTGGAAAGGAACTTTGAGATCATCAAGTCCAACCTATCAACCAACACCATCTAATCAACTAAACCATGGCACCAAGCACCCCTTCCAGTCCCTTCCTAAACACCTCCAGTGATGGTGACTCCACCACCTCCCTGGGCAGCACATTCCAATGGCTAATCACTCTCTCTGTGAAGAACTTTCTCCTCACCTCCTGCCTAACCCTCCCCTGGCACAGCTTGAGACTGTGTCCTTTGTTCTGGTGCTGACTGCCTGGGAGAAGAGACCAACCCCCACCTGGCTACAACCTCCCTTCAGGGAGTTGTAGAGAAGGTGGTGTCCCCTGAGCCTCCTCTTCTCCAGGCTAAGCAACCCCAGCTCCCTCAGCCTCTCCTCACAGGGCTGTGCTCCAAACCCCTCCCCAGCTTTGTTGCCCTTCTCTGGACACCCTCCATTTAAATACTAATCCACACTAGATGTACAACAACTGACCCAACACATGTAGAAAGTGCATTTATCCTAAGCAGTTAAGACATAAAAATACAGACATTGCAAGAAAATGATTTTGAACAGATTATGAAGCCATGCTGCTGTTCCACACACCTTCTTAAGCACTGCTTTTTGGAGCACTGTTAGTGTATTTTCCTTTCTCCTCTTTCTCTCATTGCTAATAGAAGTATTAATATTAAAATTCTCCACCTCAAAGCAACAGATAAATTAAGATTACACTCCAGATGTAGTAAATTTCAATGATCACATATCATGGTATCAGTCAGGGTTGGAAGGGACCACAAGGGACACCTCACACTAGATCAGCCTGGCCAGAGCCTCATCCAGCCTGGGCTTAAACACCTCCAGGGATGGGGCCTCAACCACCTCCCTGGACAACCCATTCCAGGGCTTCACCACTCTCATGGGGAAGAACTTCCTCCTCACCTCCAGCCTCAATCTCCCCACCTCCAGCTTCATTCCATTCCCCCTAGTCCTAGCACTACCTGAGATCCTAAGCAGTCCCTCCCCAGCCTTCTTGGAGGCCCCCTGCAGATACTGGAAGGCCACAATGAGGTCACCTGGGAGCCTTCTCTTCTCCAGACTGAACAGCCCCAACTCCTTCAGTCTGTCCTCACAGGAGAGGTGCTCCAGCCCTCTGCTCATCCTCCTGGCCCTTCTCTGGACACCTTCCAGCACCTCCAGATCCCTCTTGGAATAGGGGCTCCAGAACTGGAGGCAGGACTCCAGGTGGGGTCTCAGCAGAGCTGAGCAGAGGGGGAGACTCCCCTCCCTTGCCCTGCTGGCCACACTTCTCTTGCTGCAGCCCAGGATCTGGTTGGCTTTCCGGGCTGCAAGTGCACACTGAGAGCTCCTGGTGAGCTTCTCCTCCCCCAGCACCCCCAAGGCTCTCTCCTCAGGGCTGCTTTCCAGCCAGTCCCTGCCCAGCCTGGATTTGTGCCTGGGGTTGCCTCAACCCAGCTGCAGGACCTTGCATATGTATTTTTGTATCCACTTCTCTTATCATTCCTAACATTCAACACATGCAAGTTCTCCAGATCTTCCCTAATACATATCCTGACATAACAGGGATAAATTAAAGAGCTAAAACTCCTGGTACACAACACAACACTGACTTCTCTGTGACACTGATGGTCAGAATGAACCCAATTTATTACTCAAGTATTACAGTTTTTGCTATGACATCATAGATATTCACCAGTTACCAGACAGGATCTAAACATGGGGCTAACAAGTAGTAATAAAAAAGCAGAACTGAAGGAAACCAAGAGGCTGAGAACAGCTTAAAGGGAGGTGGTTGGGGCCCCATCCCTGGAGGTGTTTAAGCCCAGGCTGGATGAGGCTCTGTCCAGCCTGATGTAGTGTGGGGTGTCCCTGCCCATGGCAGGGGGGCTGGAACTAGCTGATCCTTGTGCTCCCTTCCAACCCTGACTGATACTATGATAACGACTGGCAGAGATGTCACCACTAGAGGGGGACCTGATCTCACAGATTGGGCTGACAACCTGAACCGGGGCTTCTGTCAAAGTTTGTCTTCTGTTTAAGAACATTCACAGCACTTGAAAAGGACAGGAACACAGGAGGGGAACCTCGGAGCCTAAGCCCACCACAGTTTCCAAAATATGATAAACGAGGCTACTCACGAGGCTGAGGGAGCTGGGGTTGCTTAGCCTGGAGAAGAGGAGGCTCAGGGGAGACCTTGCTCTCTACAACTGCCTGAAAGGAGGTTGTAGCCAGGTGGGGGTTGGGCTCTTCTCCCAAGCAACCAGCACCAGAACAAGAGGACACAGTCTCAAGCTGTGCCAGGGAAGGTTTAGGCTGGAGATGAGGAAGAAATTCTTCCCAGAAAAAGTGATTGGCCATTGGAATGTGCTGCCCAGGGAGGTGGTGGAGTCACCATCACTGGAGGTGTTTAAAAGGAGACTGGATGAGGCACCTGGTGCCATGGTTTAGTCGAGTAGACAGTGTTGGATGATAGGTTGGATGTGATGATCCTGAAGGTCTTTTCCAACCTGGTAAATTCTATTCTACTACTGCACTGATTTCTATCTAGTGTGGGGTGTCCCTGCCCATGGCAGGGGGGGTGGAACTAGATGATCCTTGTGGTCCCTTCCAACCCTGACTGACACTATGATACTATGATACTAATACTGTCAAGTCTTTAAACCAAAAACCTCTATTCTGAAATAGAATGGAATGGAATGGAATGGAAGGGAAGGGAAGGGAAGGGAATGGTCACATTTAAGTACTTTTCATCAACCTCCCTCCAGATAATGTAGGACTCTGAGGTATCCTTGAGCTCACTGCAGTACAGCAATGGCAAGGTTTGGCTTGTATCAGACAAAATTTTCTTCCTCTTTAGCACAACAACAGTTTGGGATTAAGACCTGCAGAAGAAACTGTTCCTCAGGGGGTTGTGTTTACATACTGCAGATGACCCTGGTGTGAAGTGCTTTAGACTCCCTAAAAACATACTGAAAAGCAACTGGATTATTCCTGCAGCTCTCCATACTAGTGCAAACAGGTCTGGGACTAGGGTGGGTTGATCTTGGCTGGGCACCACCCCTCCTCAGCAGGGCAGGAAGAAAACACAATGAAAAAGGTCACACTAACTAGTGTCACAGGCAACAAAGTCAGGAACCAAGATTATTTTATTGCCAATTAATAAAAAGTAGGCTAGTAAGAAATAACAACATAGCTAAAACAACCTTCCTTCCAGCCCCTCTTCCTGGCCTCAACTTCACTCCTGACTCCTGTACTTCTTGTCCCAACTCCTGCCTCCTTTGTGATAGAGGGGAATGGGACCTGGGTTCAGCCCATAAACACTTCATCTCTATCACTCCTTCCTCCTCACATTCCTACCCCTTCTCTGGCCTGAGGAGTCTCCACAGGATACAGTCCTTCATTACAGTATCACAGAATAACTAAGGTTGGAAGAGACCCCAAGGATCATCAAGTCCAACCTGTCCCAACAGACCTCATGACTAGACCATGGCACCAAGTGCCACGTCCAATTCCCCCTTGAACACCTCCAGGGACGGTGACTCCACCACCTCCCTGGGCAGCACATCCCAATGACGAACGACTCTCTCAGTGAAGAACTTTTTCCTCACCTCGAGTCTAAACCTCCCCTGGTGCAGCTTGAGACTGTGTCCTCTTGTTCTGGTGCTGGTTGCCTGGGAGAAGAGACCAACCCCTTCCTGTCTACAACCACCTTTCAGGTAGTTGTAGAGGGCAATGAGGTCACCCCTGATCCTTCTCTTCTCCTGGCTAAGCAACCCCAGCTCCCTCAGCCTCTCCTCACAGGGCTGTGCTCAAGGCCTCTCCCCAGCCTTGTTGCCCTTCTCTGGACACGTTCAAGTGTCTCAATGTCCTTCTTAAACTGAGGGGCCCAGAACTGGACACAGGACTCAAGGTGTGGCCTAACCAATGCAGAGTCCAGGGGCACAATGACCGCCCTGCTCCTGCTGGCCACACTATTCCTAATACAGGCCAGGATGCCATTGGCCCTCTTGGCCACCTGGGCACACTGCTGGCTCATGTTTAGGCGGGTGTCAATCAGCACCCCCAGGTCCCTCTCTGTTTGGCAGCTCTCAGCCACTCTGACCCCAGCCTGTAGCTCTGCATGGGGTTGCTGTGGCCAAAGTGCAGCACCTGGCACTTGGACTTGTTAAATGCCATGCCACTGGACTCTGCCCATCTGTCCAGTCGGTCGAGGTTCATGAACAGATTATTCCAGTATGGGCCCCCCACAAGGTCACAGGTGCTTCCAGAAGGCTTGCTCCTGCATGGGCTCCTCTCCATAGGCCACAGTTCCTACTGGGTGCCAGGTCTGCAATGTGTGGTGCTCCACAGGCTGCAGGAAGACAACCTGCATCACCATGGTTCTCTCCATGGGCTACAGTGGAATGGCTGCTTCAGCACCTGAAGAACCTCTCCTTCTTCTATGATCCTGGTGTCTGCAGAAGTGTTTCTCCCATGTTTTTGGCACTCCTTTCTCACAGAATTGCCACGTGACAAAGCATTTTTTATCTTCTCTTAACTATGTTATCACAGAGGCATGGCCACCATTGCTGATGGGCTCAGCTTTGGCCAGCAGCTGGTCTGTCTTGGAGCCAGCTGGTACTAGCTCTGTTTGACATGAGGGCAGCTTCCAATGTAGTCTCCAACTGCACCAGGGGAAGTTTAGGCTGGAGGTGAGGAGAAAGTTCTTCACAGAAAGAGAGATTGGCCATTGGAATGTGCTGCCCAGGGAGGTGGTGGAGTCACCATCCCTGGAGGTGTTCAAGAGGGGATTGGATGTGGCACTTGAAGCCATGGTTTAGTTAGTCCTGAGGTGCTGGGTGACAGGTTGGACTGGATGATCTCTGAGGTCTTTTCCAACCTTATTGATTCTATGATTCCATGAATTCTATGACTGCTATGTAAATCCAGTACAGTCACCTAAAAAGCTCCTATCACGAGATAGGGGAAAAAAACTATGAGGACACCAAAAACCTTCCATCAATGGAATGACCTTTAATAACATGTGCTATGAAACCCAGTTCATGGGTCATGAAGCATTCCTCCTCCTCCCACGCCTTCCGCCTAAGAGGGAGGATAGAAGTCATTAGCTTTCCCTCCTTGACAAGCACCCAACCCTAAGAAGGATTAATGGATTGTATCATTGTAGTATTGCACCAGTCAGCCTCAGCAGGACTTGAGTAGGAGAGGATAGGATAGGATAGGATAGGATAGGATAGGATAGGATAGGATAGGATAGGATAGGATAGGATAGGATAGGATAGGATAGGACAGGACAGGACAGGATAGGACAGGACAGACCAGGTTGCAAAAGACCTTTGAGATCATTGAGCACAACTTATCACCCACCACCATCTAATCAACTAAACCACGGCACTAAGTGCCTCATACAGTCTCCTCTAAAGCCAAATATTGTGGTGATAGTGATAAATTAGCAAGCTAAATTTGATGAGAATTTACAGAGAAAGAACAACTAATTAATAGAGTGTTTACATCAATTTTTACACGCTGTTACCAGGATGCTGTTGCACATATGTTGCTGCCGGGGGAGGTGGTGGAATCACCACCATTGAAGGTGTTCAGGAGGAGACTTGATGGGGTGCTTGGTGCCATGGGTTAGTTGTTTAGGTGGTGTTGGATTGGTTGATGGGTTGGACACGATGATCTTGAAGGTCTCTTCCAACCTGGTTTATTCTATGTATTCTACATGTTGTTTATGTGCTCTATCATAGAATCAATAAGGTTGGAAAAGACCTCAGAGCTCATCAAGTCCAACCTAGCACCCAACACCTCAGGACTAACTAAACCATGGCTTCAAGTGCCATGTCCAATCCTTTTTGAACACCTCCAGTGATGGTGACTCCACTACCTCCCTGGGCAGCACATTCCAATGGCCAATCACTCTGAAGAACTTCTTCCTAACATCCAGCCTTGGTTGGTCTCTTCTCCCAGGCAACCAGCACCAGAATAAGAGGACACAGTCTCAAGCTGCACCAGGGGAGGTTCAGGCTGGATGTTAGGAAGAAGTTCTTCCCAGCAAGAGAGATTGGCCATTGGAATGTGCTGACCAGGGAGGTGGTGGAGTCACCATCATTGGAAGTGTTTAGGAGGAGACTGGATGAGGTGCTTGGTGCCATGGTTTAGTTGATCAGATGGTGTTGGGTGATAGGTTGGACTTGATGATCTTGAAGGTCTTTTCCAACCTGGTTAATTCTAGTCTAGTCTAGTCTAGTCTTAATGGCATCTGTTTTGGAAACCAACACCTTCCACTTCCACAGGTGAATTCTACATGATGTACTCAAGACTAGCAGGCTGTAATCTAATGGTCTACAACTTTTTCCACCCCACAAGCAACACTACTAGAAGAAACAAGCTGAATGCAGTGTCAGGCTCTGTTTGTCACTTCATTGCCTATTTTAACACCTGTCATTATTATTTTTCCTCAGGCTGTGAAGAAAAGCCACTATTTGTGTTATTCATTGTCTGCCTTGGTGACCTGCTCAAAGAAGAGTTACCTGAGTTAACCTTACATTTACTATCTGCCAGAAGTAGCACATGAAGCACTTGCTGTGAAGTAGCTCATTTGCTTGAACTCTGAAGAGGATTTTTCACATCTAACAGACTAAAATCCTAGATCTGTTGATCTGTAATTCATTCTTAAACATTAACCATCTCACAATCTGTAAGAAAATGGGCTATGAACAGAGAAATGAAAAGAAGTTATTTGATCTTTCTGAACATCAAAGCTATGGGGGCAAAGACACGACAAAGCTACCTGATGCTGATTTACAGTGACAAGGAAAGCAGAGCATTACTCATCTAATCACTTCCTGTTCTGTCTGCCTATCTCCCACAGATGCCAGGTTCAATCTATTTGATCTACATTACTCATGTACAATGACTCTTGAAGTTTGTGCAACTTGTATGGCCAGCAGGAGCAGGGAAGTCATTCTGCCCCTGGACTCAGCACTGGTTAGGCCACACCTTGAGTCCTGTGTCCAGTTCTGGGCTCCTCAGTTTAGGAAAGATGTTGAGTTGCTGGAAGGTGTCCAGAGAAGGGCAACAAAGCTGGGGAGGGGTCTGGAGCACAGCCCTGTGAGGAGAGGCTGAGGGAGCTGGGGTTGCTTAGCCTGGAGAAGAGGAGGCTCAGGGGAGACCTTATTGCTCTCTACAACTACCTGAAAGAGGTTGTAGACAGGCGGATGTTGGTCTCTTCTCCCAGGCAGCCAGCACAAGAGGACACAGTCTCAAGCTGTGCCAGGGGAGGTTTAGGCTGGATGTTAGGAAGAAGTTCTATACAGAGAGAATGATTGCCCATTGGAATGTGCTGCCCAGGGAGGTGGTGGAGTCACCATCATTGGAGGTGTTCAAGAGGGGATTGGACATGGCACTTGAAGCCATGGTATAATTAGTCCTGAAGTGTTGAGTGCTAGGTTGGACTTGATGATCTCTGAGGTCTTTTCCAACCTTATTGATTCTATGATTCTGTGAAAGAAGCCCCCCAAAAACCCACCCCAGCCCCTGACTATCCAGAAATGATGAATCATTTAATTCTTTCTCTGAAGACACAACATTACCACATAGCCCCATGTGTTTCCTCTGCTTACTTAATGAAAGTCTCATCTCTGGGGTTTGTTTATTCAAGATTGATGCAGATAGCAGAATATCAACTCAGACAAAAAGCTTCTAATGTGGCTCACGCTGAGCCCTGTGCCAGCACACCTGCAGATACATTGAAGGTGTTAGTCAAGACTCCATTATCACAAAGCTATAAGTGCTGTGCTGTAAGTTCTCAGTTGATGTTTTATGCACACAACCCTATTTGATTTCTAAGAAAGCTAAAATTAACCAGTGACTGAGAACAGAAATATTTATTACACACCATGCTCTTCTGACAAATGAAAAACTTCCACAGTTGGCAAAACTTTGTTCCAAGCTTCATTTTTGCTTTTAAATGAAGTTTCTCAAGATTTTAAAATGGCAGAATGCCAGCAAGCTTTAGGTAGATTCTATCAGGGTCTGCTGTATCATCTGAATTCTTTATCCAGCCTATGAGGAGAGGCTGAGGGAGCTGGGGTTGTTTAGCCTGGAGAAGAGGAGGCTCAGGGGAGGCCTCTTTGCTCTCTACAGCTACCTGAAGGTAGGCTGTAGCCAGGTGGGGGTTGGTCTCTTCTCCCAGGCAACCAGCACCAGAACAAGAGGACACAGTCTCAAGCTGTGCCAGGTGAGGTTTAGGCTGGATGTTAGGAAGAAATTCTTCCCAGAAAGAGAGATTGGCCATTGGGATGTGCTGCCCAGGGAGGTGGTGGAGTCACCATCCCTACAGGTGTTCAAGAGGGGATTGGACATGGCACTTGAAGCCATGGCTTAGTTAGTCCTGAGGTGTTGGGTGCTAGGTTGGACTTGATGAGCTCTGAGGTCTTTTCCAACCTTACAGATTCTATGATTCTAAACTTTCATCAAAAGAGGTTGCTTAGCCTTATTTTAAAGTTTATTTGAGAGGTTAACAAATGTCTTTAGAATAGAATAAACCAGGTTGGAAGAGACCTTCAAGATCATCCTGTCCAACCCATCAACCAATCCAACACCACCTAAACAACTAACCCATGGCACCAAGCACCCCATCAAGTCTCCTCCTGAACACCTCCAGTGATGGTGACTCCACCACCTCCCTGGGCAGCACATTCCAATGGGCAATCTCTCTCTCTGTATAGAATTTCTTCCTAACCTCCAGCCTAAACCTCCCCTGGTGCAGCTTGAGACTGTGTCCTCTTGTTCTGGTTCTGGCTGCCTGGGAGAAGAGACCAACCTCTGCCTGTCTACAACCTCCCTTAAGGTAGTTGTAGAAAGCAATAAGGTCACCCCTGAGTCTCCTCTTCTCCAGGCTAAGCAACCCCAGCTCCCTCAGCCTCTCCTCACAGGGCTTCTGTTACAAACCCCTCACCAACTTTGTTGCCCTTTCACACCATAAAAACTCTTGAACTAAGTATGGACAGATTAAACTTCCTTGAATAAAACATTTGGACACTATGCTTTGGGACATTCTTCTGATGTGAAACAACATCAGACACTTGTCAACAACTCCCAGTCACTGTCAACAACTCACATATGTACCCACTAGCTTGTCCATTTCCATGATGTGTCTTTCCCAGTGCAATGGAATCCATGCAAACAACCTCAACAACCTCAATCAGAGGAGGCTCACTTATTACTCCACTGTTCATTTTTCACTGAGAAAGGAGGAAAATTGCTGCACGGAGTCAAGGTAAGCTGCAAGTCTGGGCACTGTAGCCAAATTCCATGAACATTTATTAACTCAATGTATATGTACACACAGCACATTTATATGCAAATATTTCTCCAAAAGGAGAACAAATACTAGCATGCACAGAGGAAGGATGGGATGGGATGGGATGGGATGGAATGGAATGGAATGGAATGGAATGGAATGGAATGGAATGGAATGGAATGGAATGGAATGGAATGGAATGGAATGGAATGGAATGGACCAGGTTGGAAGAGACCTTCAAGATCATCGAGTTCAACCTATCATCCAACACCACCTAATCAACTAAACCATGCAACCAAGCACCCTATCAAGTCTCCTCCTGAACACTTCCATACTAACTCTTTAGAGTAGAATATTCTTAGTAGTAGTATTAGTACACATATGCAAGTGATTGTGTAAAAAAAATTGTCCATAAGCCCAGAAATAATTAGAATATAATAGGTAACCAGGTTGGAAAATAACTCAGAGATCATCAAGTCCAAACTATCACCAGCTAGTCAAATAAACCACAGCACCAAGTGCCTCATCCAGTCTCCTCTTAAACATCTCCAGGGATGGTGACTCCACCACCTCCCTGGGCAGCACATTCCAATGGGCAAATCTCTCCTTCTGGGAAGAACAACTTCCTAAAACCCAGCATAAACCTCCCCTGGTGCAGCCTGAGACTGTGTCCTCTTGTTCTGGTGTTGGTTGCCTGGGAGAAGAGACCAACAACCACCTGGCTACAACCTCCATTCAGGGAGTTGGAGACAGCAAGAAGGTCTCCCCTGAGCCTCCTCCTCTCCAGACTAAGCAACCCCAGCTCCCTCAGCCTCTCCTCACAGGGCTGTGCTCCAGACCTCTCCCCAGCTTTGTTGCCCTTCTCTGGACACCTTCCAGCAACTCAACATCTTTCCTAAGCTGAGGGGCCCAGAACTGGACACAGGACTCAAGGTGTGGCCTAACCAGTGCTGAACACCGGGGCAGAGTAACTTCCCTGCTCCTGAGGGCCACACTATTCCTGATACAGGTCTGCTTTAACACATATTGCTTTTCTTTTGGCAGATGAACATAAAGACCAGCACTGATAAAAAGAGCATCACTGAGTTGCCTCAAGCTGCTTCTGGTTGAAGAGAAGGGAATTTATTGCCAGCAGGAGCAGTCTACATGTTTAAAATTGTTTCTGCATTCTCTGGTTACAGATTGTCAGATTATTTGCATGCAGCAGACTCATGTCCTTTCCAGCTGCTCCTCTGTCCTTACTGTTTTGCACCAACATGCAACAGCTTTCAGTACAGCTTACTGAAATTCGGCCACTGAGCAACACTATCTTCCAAACCCCACAACTGTACACACAAAACCTCTCTCTCATTAATAGGTGTAACACATAACAACAGCCTTTCTGTGACAGACAACAAAGCAAACAACTCCATAGCTTTTCTTCACTGTTTTTAGCAGCTTTAACAACCTAATTCTGACAGGCCAAAGGTCTCTTTAAAGCCTTTAAATACACTTCAAACTACTGAGGCAGTACAGTGAATCACCATTTAAGATTTCTATGAGTCCTTCATATATCATAAGGGAGCTGGGATTGTTTGGCCTGGAGAAGAAGAGGTTCAGGGAAGACCTTCTTGCTCTCTACAACTCCCTGAAGGGAGGTTGTAGCCAGGTGGGGGTTGGTCTCTTCTCCCAGGCAACCAGCACCAGAACAAGAGAACACAGTCTCAAGCTGTGCCTGGGGAAGTTTAGGCTGGAGGTGAGGAGAAAGTTCTTCACTGAGGCAGTCATTTGCCATTGGAATGTGCTGTTCAGGGAGGTGGTGGAGTCACCATCCCTGGAGGTGTTCAGAAAAGGATTGGAGGTGGCACTTGCAGCCATGGTTTAGTTAGTCCTGAGGTGTTGGATGACAGGTTGGACTTGATGATCTCTGAGGTCTTTTCCAACCTTATTGATTCTATGATTTTAAGCAAGTCGTACATTGAAATATTTTTAAGTACTGTGGTATAAAACTTGTAACAGAAACTCCAATGCCTTTAGTTTCCACATGTAAGACTGCACTACAGAGGCAGCTAGAGGAGGTTTGTTAGATCCCTTCAAAATTGATTTCCAGCATTTTATATAAACTTCTAAGGTGTTTCTAGAAGCTTTCCAGTTTTAAGTACTTCCAAGAAAACCCAATGGACTGAGGAACTATATCATAGAATCAATAAGGTTGGAAAAGACCTCAGAGATCATCAAGTCCAACCTAGCACCCAACACCTCAGGACTAACTAAACCATGGCTTCAAGTATCACATCCAATCCCCTCTTGAACACCTCTAAGGATGGTGACTCCACCACCTCCCTGGGCAGCACATTCCAATGGCCAATCTCTCTTGCTGGGAAGAATTTCTTCCTAGCATCCAACCTAAACCTCCCCTGGTGCAGCTTGAGACTGTGTCCTCTTGTTCTGGTGCTGGTTGCCTGGGAGAAGAGACCAACCCCCACCTGGCTACAACCTCCCTTCAGGGAGTTGTAGAGAGCAAGAAGGTCGCCCCTGAGCCTCCTTCAGGCTAAACAACCCCAGTTCCCTCAGCCTCTCCTCACAGGGCTGTGCTCCAGACCTCTCACCTGCTTCTTTGCCCTATATCCTTTGCTTTCACACAGGTTTCCAACATTGACTTTGCAACATGTCTAACATTATACTCAATACTGAAAATGCTGTTCAAATTACTTGCATACCAATTATAAAATGTTAAATACAATTTGTCAGTGTCCTAAGTTTAGTGCACCAAAAACTTCTCTAACTTCATGTAATGCTCAACAAACTGCAAAGATCACCAAGATGCTGATAATACAGAGCAGACTCTATGTTATTAGCGTTTTGGCATGATATGGATATGGTGGTGGTGATTGTCCTCTTTACAGGAATGGAATGGAATGGAATGGAATGGAACGGAAAGGAACAGACCAGGTTGGAAGAGACCTTCAAGATCATTGCATCCAACCTATCACCCAACACCACCTAATCAACTAAACCATGGCACCAAGTGCCCCATCCAGTCTCTTCCTAAACACCTCCAGTGATGGTGACTCCACCACCTCCCTGGGCAGCACATTCCAATGGCAAATCACTCTTTCTGGGGAGAACTTCCTCCTAACATCCAGTCTAAAATTGCCCTCTGTACAGGACACTGTTGAGGCAAAACCCAGTCTGATACAGAACCTAGAACAGTTTTCAGAGATCAGGAAGTGCTGCAAGGTTTCATCTCAAATTTAGTTACACTGTCCACAGCATCTGCTCATCCAGCTCTCTACATAAATCCTCTTTAGTTTGCTTTGGCTAGATTCCTTGGCTACATACTCTTGACAAAGGTTACATGATCCTTACTACTATCCCCACCACAGCAATTTCCTAAGTACACCAAGCCAGAGACTTCTACTCCATAGCTTTTCCTGCCAGTAGCCAGAACTGTTATTAGCACAACAAATGAATCCATTCTGAATTCCCATACAACTTTTTGGCCTGTTATGTAGGCCAGAGAGAAAATTATCCACTTTATGAGTAATGAAAATAGTATTTTAAAGTTCTGTTTTACTGAATTTAAGAGTTAGAAGAACTATCAATTCTTCAATTTATTAACAAGAGCTTTAGTCGTGCATTAACTAACCAAAAAACAACCTCTAAATGAGTGAAGTAGTGTGGAAAGACCAAGTCATTATATATCACACAGTATCACCAAGGTTGGAAGAGACCTCAAAGATCAAGTCCAACCTGTCACCACAGACCTCATGACTAGACCATAGCAGCAAGTGCCACATCCAATCCCCTCTTGAACACCTCCAGGGATGGGGACTCCACCTCCTCCCTGGGCAGCACATTCCAATGGCCAACAACTCTCTCTGTGAAGAACTTTCTCCTCACCTCCAGCCTAAACCTCCCCTGGTGCAGCTTGAGACTGTGTCCTCTTGTTCTGGTGCTGGTTGCTAGAGAGAAGAGACCAACCCCTTCCTGGCTACAGCCACCTTTCAGGGAGTTGTAGAGAGCAATGAGGTCACCCCTGAGCCTCCTCTTCTCCAGGCTAAGCAACCCCAGCTCCCTCAGCCTCTCCTCACAGGGCTGTGCTCCAGACCCCTCCCCAGCTTTGTTGCCCTTCTCTGGACACCTTCCAGCAACTCAACATCTTTCCTAAACTGAGGGGCCCAGAACTGGACACAGGACTCAAGGTGTGGCCTAACCAGTGCTGACTCCAGGGGCACAATGACCTCCCTGCTCCTGCTGGCCACACTATTCCTAATGCAGGCCAGGATGCCGTTGGCCTTCTTGGCCACCTGGGCACACTGCTGGCTCATGTTCAGCCAGCTGTCAATCAGCACCCCCAGGTCCCTCTCTGTTTGGGAGCTCTCCAGCCACTCTGTCCCCAGCCTGTAGCACTGCATGGGGTTGCTGTGGCCAAAGTGCAGCACCTTCACTTGGACTTGTTGAATGCCATCCTGTTGGACTCTGCCCATCTGTCCAGTCGGTCAAGGTCCCTCTGCAGAGCCCTTCTGCCCTCTAACTGACCAACATCTGCTCCTAACTTGTTGTCATCTGCAAATGTGCTGATGACTGTCTCAATCCCCTCACCCAGATCATCAATGAAGATATTAAAGAGGTTGGGGCCCAGCACTGATCCCTGGGGGACACCACTAGTGCCTGGCTGCCAGCTGGCTGTGGCACCATTCACCACCACTCTCTGGGCTCAGCCTCCAGCCAGTTCCTAACCCAGCACATTAATATAGATTAATGTATGCTCTTCAAGTCCATACGTGCTTTACAGTTTGGTCTGGAACTCTGATATCTCCAGTACCATGCATGGACACACATGCCAGGGCAAGAGGTCAAGGGACTTTCATTCCACTCTTGGTCTAAACAAAATCTACATTCTGATCTACAAGTGGCTGTAGATTATAGCACTTCCATTTTCTCCTTCATACCACCACTGATTCCCCTCTGGGACAGTTTTTTTAACTCAAGAGCAATTACCCAGGTACTTTCAATACAGCACTGTAGTCTGTTAAATCTTCTCCCAGGCAACCACCAACAGAACAAGAGGACACAGCCTCAAGCTGCACATGGGGAGGTTTAGGCTTGGGAGGTGGTGGAGTCACCATCCTTGGATGTGGTCAAGAGGGGACTGGATGTGGCACTCGGTGTCATGGTCTAGTCATGAGGTCTTGAATGCTAGGTTGGACTTGATGATCTTTGAGGTCTCTTCCAACCTTGGTGATACTGTTAAGAAGAAATTCTTCCCAGAAAGAGAGATTGGCCATTGGAATGTGCTGCCCAGGGAGGTGGAGGAGTCACCATCACTGGAGGTGTTTAGGAGGAGACTGGATGAGGCTCTTGGTGCCATGGTGTAGTTGATTAGATGGTGTTGGGTGATAGGTTGGACTTGATGATCTTGAAGGTCTTGTCCAAGCTGGTTAATTCTATTCTAATAACCTAAGTCTGAAAACCAGGGAAGTCGCCTGAAGTTAATTATTTTTTCTAATGCAGCCTCTTCCACCTTTTCCTGTAAAAACAGAACTTCACAAATGAGCTATTTTATCACTCCAGGTACAGCTAAGTCCTGTGCAGATTGCAATGACTGCCAACACATGCACAATCTACAAACATCAGCAGGACTTTAAAGGACTTAAGATGGCAAGCAGTAGCTGGTACACAAGAATGAAAACTAGATCGTTACGAAATGCCCTTATCAGCTCTTACATTTCTGAAGTTCTTGTGCAAGTCTGTTCAAAGCAGTGCATTTATGGTGGAAAAATGTTAACTGTGCTATTGTTAGTACTGCCCTAAGTGCATTTATACAAAGTCAATTGAACTGTCTCAGCTGTTACTTTGAATACTTAAGCAGCGAATCTAAAGCGAACACTCAACAACTCGAGAGAAGTAAAGCAGATCGATGTTATTGACACTGCTTAAGTTTGGTACAGGCAAAGTAGTTACAACAACAAAAGACATCTGGTACTTAGTAATATGCCACAGAAATTAGGATTAGAATTAACCAGGTTGAGAAAGACCTTTGAGATCATTGAGTCCAACCTATCACCCAACACCATCTAATCAACTAAACTATGGCACCAAGTGCCCCATGCAGCCTCTTCTTAAACACTTCCAGGGATGGTGACTCCACCACCTCCCTGGGCAGCACATTCCAATGGCCAATCGCTCTGTCTGGGAAGAATTTCTTCCTAACATCCAGCCTAAACCTCCCCTGGTGCAGCTTGAGACTGTGTCCTCTTGTTCTGGTGCTGCTTGCCTGGGAGAAGAGACCAACCCCCACCTGGCTACAACCTCCCTTCAGGGAGTTGTAGAGAGCAAGAAGGTCTCCCCTGAGCCTCCTCTTCTCCAGGCTAAGCAACCCCAGCTCCCTCAGTCTCTCCTCACAGGGCTGTGCTCCAAACCCCTCCCCAGCTTTGTTGCCCTTCTCTGGACATCTTCCAGCAACTCAACATCTTTCCTAAACCGAGTGGCCCAGAACTGGACACAGGACTCAAGGTGTGGCCTAACCAGTGCTGACTCCAGGGGCACAATGACTTCCCTGCTCCTGCTGGCCACACCATTCATGATACAGGCCTCATAGTGGCCACAAAGCAATCACCAAAGCCTGAGCAGACAGTGGAGAAATGTCTCTGCCAGCATCACGACCCTCTCCATGCCTTGGGATGCAGCCTTCCCACTGCATGACAGGAGAAGCCTCGCTCCAATGACAGCTGTAGTAGTTCAGGGTGCTGTAGGTGGTGGGGGTAATCATGGCTCAGGCAGGCTATCTGGACTTGGTGAGGGGATACTTTGCCACTGGGCTGCACATTAGCAGACTGTAGGGTCCAAAGCTGGAACATCTGTATCTCCAGGAAGAGGTGTGCGCAGTTAGATAAACTCCCAGTTCTGGAAGTGCCAGCACTGCTTGTAACCCACTCTGCCCATGGCATCTGTGTGCCAAGAACAGTTTGGGGGAAGAGGGGAATTAGAACTTTTACAGCTGAGATTAGCCTAACAGTGGAGGGGGAGGAAGAAAGAGCCCTGGGGGTCAGCCCTCCAGGCTAAGCAACCCCAGCTCCCTCAGTCTCTCCTCACAGGGCTGTGTTCCAAGGCCCCCACCAACTTTGTTGCCCTTCTCTGGACAGGCTCCAGCAAGGAATACAACCCTAAATAAGCATCCAGTACTTTTACAAGCTCTCCAAATTCCTTCTCCTCCAATCAAATTCAAAGTAGACTTCTCCATTAGTTAAGCCTTTAAAGTCTTATGCTAGCCTGCTTTGACAAGATGACATGATACCCAGCATCATCAGAAATCCTACACATATGCACATTAATCAAAAACAGATCTAAAAGAAGGGGGAAAACCCATTGACAATCACAGCCACCACAGAACTGTGCTTCACACTGCAGAATAACAGAATCACCAAAGGTCAGGGGTTGGAAGGGACCTTGAGAGCTTACACACATAAATCAAGAGATAGGCAAGGTTAAAACCAGTTGCATTTAGAATAGAATAAACCAGGTTGGAAGAGACCTTGAAGATCATCACATCCAACCCATCATCCAACACCATCTAATCAACTAAACCATGGCCACAGCAACCCCATCAAGTCTCTTCTTAAACACCTCCAGTGATGGCGACTCCACCACCTCCCAGGGCAGTGATACAGGCTGGGGTCAGAGTGGCTGGAGAGCAGCCAGGCAGAGAGGGACCTGGGGGGACTGGTTGATGGTAGGCTGAATATGAGCCTGCAGTGTGCCCAGGCAGCCAGGAGGGCCAATGGCATCCTGGCCTGCATCAGGAACAGTGTGCCCAGCAGGTGCAGGGAGGTCATTCTGCCCCTGTACACTGCACTGGTTAGGCCACACCTCGAGTCCTGTGTCCAGTTCTGGGCTCCTCAGTTTAGGAAAGATGTTGAGTTGCTGGAAGGTGTCCAGAGAAGGGCAACAAAGTTGGGGAGGGGTTTGGAACACAAGCCCTATGAGGAGAGACTGAGAGAGCTGGGGTTGCTTAGCCTGGAGAAGAGGAGATTCAGGGGTGACATTATTGCTCTCTACAACTACCTGAAGGGAGGTTGTAGACAGGCAGAGGTTGGTCTCTTCTCCCAGACAACCAGCACCAGAACAAGAGGACACAGTCTCAAGCTGCACCAGGGGAGGTTTAGGCTAGAGGATAGAAAGAAGTTCTATACAGAGAGAGTGATTGCCCATTGGAATGGGCTGCTCAAGGAGGTGGAGGAGTCACCATCACTGGAGGTGTTCAGGAGGAGAATTGATGGGGTGCTTGGTGCCGTGGGTTAGTTGTTTAGGTGGGTTGGATTGGTTGATGGGTTGGATGCCATGATCTTGAAGATCTCTTCCAACCTGGTTTATTCTATTCTATTCTATTCCAATGAGCAATCACTCTCTCTATGAAGAATTTCTTCCTAACCTCCAGCCTAAACTTCTCCTGGTGCAGCTTGGGACTGTGTCCTCTTGTTCTGGTGCTGCTTGCCTGAGAGAAGAGACCAACCCCCACCTGGCTATAACCTCCCTTCAGGGAGCTGTAGAGAGCAAGTTCACTAACAAGTTAGTTCCAAACTGGTTTTACAGCCAGAGGTTTTCAGGTTTGTTCTGTACTGCTGAGTAAGGTTAAAAAATTGTTACCTGTAGGGAAACTAAACACAAGGTCAATCTCAGACAGAGACACAGGTCTTGCCTCAGCAAGTCTACCTCAGAAGAAAAGAAGTACTTCGTCCTCACTGTTTTGCCAACATTGCCCACGCACAGTAAGCCTGGTTACAAAAAATCCCGGTCCATGCTGCTCCCACTGGTATTTTTCTCTTTTAATTCTGAAAACAAAGCCTCAGTCAGACCAGACAGCTTCAGGTCTCCTGATTCAACATGTCTCTCCTCTGAAAAGCTACTTCATCACACACTAAACACCAGAGGGACCTCGACCGACTGGACAGATGGGCAGAGTCCAACGGGATGGCATTCAACAAGTCCAAATGCCAGGTGCTGCACTTTGGCCATGGCAACCCCATGCAGAGCTACAGGCTGGGGTCAGAGTGGCTGGAGAGCTGCCAAACAGAGAGGGACCTGGGGGTGCTGATTGACAACCACCTGAACATGAGCCAGCAGTGTGCCCAGGTGGCCAAGAGGGCCAACAGCATCCTGGTCTGCATTAGGAACAGTGTGGCCAGCAGGAGCAGGGAAGTCATTCTGCCCCTGGACTCTGCACTGGTTAGGCCACACCTTGAGTCCTGTGTCCAGTTCTGGGCCACTCGGTTTAAGAAGGATGTTGAGTTGCTGGAAGGTGTCCAGAGAAGGGCAACGAGGCTGGGGAGAGGCCTTGAGCACAGCCCTGTGAGGAGAGGCTGAGGGAGCTGGGGTTGCTTAGCCGGGAGAAGAGGAGGCTCAGGGGAGACCTTCTTGCTGTCTACAACTACCTGAAAGGTGGTTGTAGCCAGGAAGGGGTTGGTCTCTTTGTAATGGGTTGGGGCAGGTCCCCTCCCCACCACAGGCAGAAATAACGACTCAGGCAAACGGATTGCAAAAGTGATGAAAGTTTAAATGGAAAGCGGTGAATGTTACAGAAAACCCAAAGCGCAGTGACAAAGAAAGATCCCATCCCCACCTGAGGGTGCATGCAAAACCCCCAGGGCTCCTTCTTCCCCCTCCCTCTGCTGGGCTAGTCTCAGCTGGCCAGGCCTGAGACTGCCCATCCCCCTGTGGCCTTGGGCCCAATCAGGCCATGGCCGGGAGATCTCTCCCCCAGTTACCAAGTCTCGGAGAGGGAAGGAAAGAGGAAGTGCCAGACTCCGCACTGGATCTTATAGTGGTGCAAAGAATTATGGTAGGAAATACACAATTTCCTGTGTCCATCCCTCTGGGCTGGACTTCTGGACACAGGAAGTGAATGCACCAGGGGGGCACCCAGCTCAAACTACAACACTCTTCTCTCTAGCAACCAGTACCAGAACAAGAGGACAGAGTCCCAAGCTGCACCAGGGGAAGTTTAGGCTGGAGGTGAGGAGAAAGTTCTTCACCAAGAGAGTCGTTCGTCTTTGGAATGTGCTGCCCAGGGAGGTGGTGGAGTCACCGTCCCTGGAGGTGTTCAAGAGGGGATTGGATGTGGCACTTGGTGCCATGGTCTAGTCATGAGGTCTGTGGTGACAGGTTGGACTCGATGATCCTTGAGGTCTCTTCCAACCTTGGTGATACTGTGATAAAAAGAATTTAGCATGAGAAGTTTTAAATTATGTGGAAGAACAATATCTATGATCCTTATCAGCATCTT
Source organism: Dryobates pubescens (assembly GCF_014839835.1). Lineage (NCBI taxonomy): Eukaryota > Metazoa > Chordata > Aves > Piciformes > Picidae > Dryobates > Dryobates pubescens. The sequence continues at coordinate 42,375,196 of NC_071618.1, read as the reverse complement.
TACCCTATTATCACTTTCATCAATGGAATACAGAATTAGCCAGGTTGGAAAAGACCTTCGAGTCCAACCTATCACCCAGCACCACTGTGGCAGTTTGGGCTGGGTGCTTCCTGCTGCTGCCACACGGGGTGCATCTCTGGTGTCCCAGCTGTCCAGCCCAGTGGGTGGACACAGGAAGCTGTGTATTTCACACCCATAATATCCTGCTCCCTATACATCCATCTGCAAGGTCTCACACTTCCTCTTTCTTCCCTCGCTGCTATTTCCCCCCCCCCCCCCCTCTTATTTCCCCCCCCTCTTTTTTTCCCCCCCTTTTTTTCCCCCTCTCTTATTTTTTCCCCCTATTTTCCCCCCACTTATTTTTCCCCCTCTTTTTTTCCCCCCTCTTATTTCCCCCCCATTTTTTCCCCCTGTTATTTTGTTCCCCCCTCTTATTTTGTTCCGCCCTCTTTACCCTCCTTTTTCCCCACTCTTATTTTTCCCCCCTTCTTTTGTTCCCCCCCTCTTCTTTTGTTCTTCCCCCCCTCCTTTTTCCCTCCCCATCTCTTATTTCCCCCCCCCCCATATTTTTCCCCCTCTTATTTTATATTTCTTTTTATTTTATTTTTTAATTGGTTTTCTGGTTGGATTTTTCAGGGGAAGCTTTGAAAGTCAGTTTTCTCTGAAGAGGGAAACAGAGGCCATTATTTCAGATTCCCACATTCATTTCATTGTAAACATTTCTGCAACTAAGATAAATTCCTGAAGTGAAGCTTGCCTCCACATTACCAAATGTGATTAGAAGTAGTGTGGTATGAATTCCGGAAGCTTGTGTTCTGGTTTTAGTTATTTCATTTATGTCAATGGTAGATTCATGGTCAGGATTAGTTTTAGAATAGAATAAACCAGGTTGGAAAAGACCTTCAAGATCATCACATCCAACCTATCATCCAACACCACCTAATCAACTAAACCAGGCAACCTAGCACCCTATCAAGTCTGCTCCTAAATACCTCCAGTGATGGTGACTCCACCACCTCCATGGGCAGCACATTCCAATGGGCAATCACTCTCTCTGTGTAGAACTTCTTCCTAACATCCAGCCTAAACCTCCCCTGGTGCAGCCTGAGACTGTGTCCTCTTATTCTGGTGCTAGTTGCCTGGGAGAAGAGACCAACCACCTCCTGTCTACAACCTCCCTTCAAGTAGCTGTAGAGAGCAATAAGGTCTCCCCTGTTGTTAGTGAACACAGTGTCTGAAGTAGAGAGCTTCTATAACGTGATTTTTGTCTCAGGAGCCCTGACAGTTTGTTACAGACCAGCTTTATGGAAAGCAGTATTCTTAGAAAGCTGATTCTGAATTCTTAGCATACTTAGTTCTTTGCCATCTGCTCCTTTGCCAACTTACAATGTAATGCCTTCCTGCTCCATTTCACTGTTTACTTTCTCTTTGAGCACTGAGCTATCATGCAGTAATGAAGAGAGATTAACTAATTTGTCATCTCCAGATTCATTAAATACCATTTTTATTCATTTTGTTATACCCTGGCTGGATAGTATGTGTGGCACCAGGTTGCTTCCTCTGATTTTCAGACACTCCTTAAACAAAGTGATCAAGGTTTGCCAAGTACTAGTACAAGTTTCACCAGGTCCAGTTAAGAAATAAATTGTTTGACAGGGATTTGACAGAGTAAATGTGCTCTGTAAACACTGCAGGACTATGACTGCCAAGATACATAGCCTTGTTCTTGCACCTTACTGATTTAAGGCAACTGCTTCTAACAGTGATGGCATGCTTTACACCAATGTGTTGCTTTGCAGCTCAAAGCAAAGATTTTAGAATAGAATAGAATTAACCAAGTTGGAAAAGACCTTTGAGATCATCCAGTCCAACCTATCACCCAACACCATCTGATCAACTAAACCATGGCACCAAGTGCCTCATCCAGGCTCTTCCTAAACACCTCCAGGGATGGTGACTCCACCACTGAGTCACCTCAGCAGGTTTTGAGATAGAGATAATGGCTTCATTCATTGCTCACCTTTGCTGGTTTTAGGAGCAGGTGATTCAGACAAATTAAGCTGGCTCAGCGCTCCACCTTGTCACTATTCCTCTGGTCATTATCTGCCTATCTTAATAGCCACGGCAACCCCATGCAGAGCTACAGGCTGGGGTCAGAGTGGCTGAGAGCTGCCAAACAGAGAAGGACCTGGGGGTGCTGATTGACACCTGCCTAAACATGAGCCAGCAGTGTGCCCAGGTGGCCAAGAGGGCCAATGGCATCCTGGCCTGTATTAGGAATAGTGTGGCCAGCAGGAGCAGGGAGGTCATTGTGCCCCTGGACTCTGCATTGGTTAGGCCACACCTTGAGTCCTGTGTCCAGTTCTGGGCCCCTCAGTTTAGGAAGGACATTGAAACACTTGAAGGTGTCCAGAGAAGGGCAACAAGGCTGGGGAGAGGCCTTGAGCACAGCCCTGTGAGGAGAGGCTGAGGGAGCTGGGGTTGTTTAGCCTGGAGAAGAGGAGCCTCAGGGGAGACCTTCTTGCTCTCTACAACTACCAGAAGGGTAGGTGGGGATTGTTCTCTTCTCCCAGGCAACCAGCACCAGAACAAGAAGACACAGTTCTCAAGCTGTGCCAGGGGAGGTTTAGGCTGGATGTTAGGAAGACATTCTTCACAGAGTTGTTAGCCATTGGAATGTGCTGCCCAGGGAGGTGGTGGAGTCACCCTCACTGGAGGTGTTTAGGAAGAGCCTGGATGAGGCACTTGGTGCCATAGTTTAGTTGATTAGATGGTGTTGGGTGATAGGTTGGACTTGATGATCTCAAAGGTCTTTTCCAACCTGGTTAATTCTGTACTCTGGAGATAGATGGGCCTTTAATGGACTGATGGTTTCTGTAATGGGCCTGTAATAGTCAGGGGCAGGATATTGTTTGGGCTCTCCCTCTTGCACTACCTCTCTGTGGTCTTCCCTGGGATTGCAGCTGAGCTTTAACCACATCACTGAAAAAAAAAGAGGCACAGCTACACTGAATGATGTTAATTACAATGTTCTTGGGACAGATAACTAACTCATAACCCTGGTTTCCACATTCCATTCCACAGACCAAAACTTTACACCTCCAAAATTACACAAATTAGAAGTATGTCTAGCTTTTATAAAGCTCCAAGTATTACCTTTATAAAATGAGGTTATGATACAATTAAACTTTGCCTGATAAATTTTGCATGACAATTTTGCATGATCACTTAGCTAATGGAATTCAGCTCTTGGCCTGTGCCCAGATTTATAAAAGTAATCGTTTACCTGGAGCTGAGCAAAGCCTTTGACACTGTCCTGCACCACAGCCTGGTCTCCAGGCTGGTGACACATGGGTTTGATGGGTGGAGCACTAGATGGATACAGACCTGGCTTGATGGCTGCACCCAAAGAGTGGCTGTCCATGGCTCCATGTCCCAGTGCAGGCCAGGGACAAGCAGAGTCCCTCAGGGATCAGTCCTGGGACCAGGCTTGGTCACCATCTTTGTGGGTGCCATGGACAGTGCATTGAGTGCACCCTCAGCAAGTTTGCTGAGGACACCAAGCTGTGTGGTGCAGCAGACAGGCTGGAGGGAAGGGAGGCCATCCAGAGGGACCTGGACAGGCTGGAGAGGTGGGCACAAGCCAACCTCAGGAGGTTCAACAACACCAAGTGCAGGGTCCTGCAGCTGGGTGGAGGCAATCCCAGGCACAAATCCAGGCTGGGCAGGGACTGGCTGGAAAGCAGCCCTGAGGAGAGAGACTTGGGGGTGCTGGGGGAGGAGAAACTCACCAGGAGCTCTCAGTGTGCACTTGCAGCCCGGAAAGCAAATCAGATCCTGGGCTGCAGCAAGAGAAGTGTGGCCAGCAGGGCAAGGGAGGGGATTCTCCCCCTCTGCTCAGCTCTGCTGAGACCCCACCTGGAGTCCTGCCTCCAGTTCTGGAGCCCCTATTCCAAGAGGGATCTGGAGGTGCTGGAAGGTGTCCAGAGAAGGGCCAGGAGGATGAGCAGAGGGCTGGAGCACCTCTCCTGTGAGGACAGACTGAAGGAGTTGGGGCTGTTCAGTCTGGAGAAGAGAAAGCTCCAAGGTGACCTCATTGTGGCCTTCCAGTATCTGAAGGGGGCTACAAGAAGGCTGGGGAGGGACTGCTCAGGCTCTCAGGTAGTGATAGGACTAGGGGGAATGGAATGAAGCTGGAGGTGGGGAGATTGAGGCTGGAGGTGAGGAGGAAGTTCTTCCCCAGGAGAGTGGTGAAGCCCTGGAATGGGTTGTCCAGGGAGGTGGTTGAGGCCCTGTCCCTGGAGGTGTTTAAGCCCAGGCTGGATGAGGCTGTGGCCAGCCTGATCTAGTGTGGGGTGTCCCTGCCCATGGCAGGGGGGTTGGAACTAGATGATCCTTGTGGTCCCTTCCAACCCTGACTGATACTACGATACTGTGCTCCAAACCCCTCCCCAGCTTTGTTGCCCTTCTCTGGACACCTTCCAGCAACTCAACATCTTTCCTGAACTGAGGGGCCCAGAACTGGACACAGGATTCAAGGTGTGGCCTAACCAGTGCTGAGTCCAGGGTTCTAATATTCAGGTAATGAAACATAAGAACAAATTCTGATAATATTTTATTCCTCACATTGCTGCTGATGCAGCACAACAATTTTCATAAGACAGTCCCCATTAAAACCAAGGAATAACATGTAAGACCATACATAGCAGCTGGTGAGCAAAAACCAGCTATAATACACTAATGTGCAAAGTCACATTGTACACAGACATCTCTACTCCTACAGCCACAGTGACAAAGTTATACTCAAAATCCCTTTGAACCAACTAAATTCAGAAAGCCTATCAAAATGTCTTTATCTCAACTTGTGAATTTTCACACTTTTACCCTTCCAATTCTCTTCTCCCCCTCCTGATGGAGAACTGAGTGAGCGGCGTGGAGCTTCGCTGCCTGCTGGAGTTAACACAGGACAAGCCAGTCAAATTTACTGCCATACCACTTGAACAGCTTAGCAACATTAAACACAGGCATTCCACAGTTACCAGCAAAACTTCAAAGAGAAAACTAAACCCCACTACCTCAACCTAAACAAATCTCTGTCTCCTACTATTCCAAGCATTGCAGTTTTGAGCACTTCAAGTTCCTCACTTCAAGTTCCTCACTAATATCTTCCAAACACAGAAGTCCAAATGTACCCAGAGCAGGGTTTAAAAACAATAAACAAGACCATCATGTTCTCTTTTAAAGTGTCATAGAATCACAGAATTGTTAGGGTTGGAAGGGCCCTCAAGGATCAGCCAGTTCCAACCCCACTGCCGTAGGCAGGGAGTCCTCACACTACATCAGGTTGCCCAGAGACACATCCAGCCTGGCCTTAAAAACCTCCAGGCATGAGGCTTCCAACACCTCCCCGGGCAACCTCTGCCAGGGTCTCACTACCCACATGCTGAAGAACTCCTTCCTAACATCCAATCTGAATCTGCCCATTTCTGTTTTTTTTCCCCATTCCTCCTAGTCTTATCATTACTGACACCCTAAAAAGTGTCTCCTGGCTTTCATGTAGCACACTTCAGATACTGGAAGGTCACAATTAGGTCTCCTCAGAGCCTTCTCTTCTCCAGACTGAACAGCCCCAACTCCCTCAGTCTGTGAGGTGAGGTGCTTCAAGTCCTCTGATCATCCTTGTGGCCCTCCTCTGGACACACTCCAGAACATCCAGATCCTTCTTCTAATAGTGGTTCCAGAACAGGATGTAGTACTCCAGGTGGGGTCTCACCAGGGCAGATTAGAGGGGGAGAATCACCTCCCTTGACCTGCTGGCTGTGCTTCTCTTGATGCAGCCCAGGATGGGAGCCTCCTCTTCTCCAAGCTAAGCAACCCCAGCTCCCTCAACCTCTCCTCACAGGGCTGTGCTCCAAACCCCTCCCCAGCCTCATTGCCCTTCTCTGGACACCTTCCAGCAACTCAACATCTTTCCTAAACTGAGGGGCCCAGAACTGGACACAGGACTCAAGGTGTGGCCTAACCAGTGCTGAGTCCAGGGGCACAATGACCTCCCTGCTCCTGCTGGCCACACTGACAGGTCATCAGAGAAGCAGTGTTTGAGTACTGCATTTTGCATAGATTCAAGGCAAGGTTGTAAGCAAAATGTAATTACCTTCAGTATTCTTTCACCAAGAAAATGTTGGGAATTCACAGCAAGAGGAACACCTGGGAATTAAAGATACTTGGGAATGTCTCAGCCAAATGAAATATGCTTCAGTGTTTGGAGGTTTTTATTACTTGGGGAGGATGGGGGTTATTTACAAACAAATATTGTGTTGAAAGAAGCTGGGTTTATGAAATGGTAATTAGAATAGAATAGAATAAACCAGGTTGGAAGAGACCTTCAAGATCATCGTGTCCAACCTATCATCCAAAACCACCTAATCAACTAAACCATGCAACCAAGCACCCTATCAAGTCTCCTCCTAAACACCTCCAATGATGGTGACTCCACCACCTCCCCAGGCAGCCCATTCCAATGGGCAATCACTCTGTGTAGAATTTCTTCCTAACCTCCAGCCTAAACCTCCCCTGGTGCAGCTTGAGACTGTGTCCTCTTGTTCTGGTGCTGATTGCCTGTGAGAAGAGACCAACCTCTGCCTGTCTACAACCTCCCTTAAGGTAGTTGTAGAGAGCAAGAAGGTCTCCCCTGAGCCTCCTCTTCTCCAGGCTAAGCAACCCCAGCTCCCTCAGCCTCTCCTCACAGGGAAGTGACCCTACAGTTTCCACAGGGAAAAGGTACCATTAAAATCAAATGCCAGCTGACCCAAACTTATCACAAGTAACAGAAAAGCACAGATAAGAGATCAAAAAGAGGTCAATGACACAGCTTTGCCACCCAAGAGAGACAGTATCACAGTATAACTAAGGTTGGAAGAGACCCCAAGGATCATCCAGTCCAACCTGTCTCCACAGACCTCATGACTAGACAACTGAAGGCACAGGGTTCAGGAAGCTCACAAAATTATCTGAAATGGGATCTACACTGCAGTGAGATGGAATCACTAAAATGCTAGAGGTAAAAACCCAAACCACTCTATACTCCATTTATTTCCTTAGGTATGAGCAGCAATTCACCTTAAATCCTACAACTGCTTACCATGCAATTCCTTTTCTGTCACTGATACCTCTGAAGCTGGTCTTTATGTACTAGCTGGAGCACCAGTACATACAAAAAAACACAATCTGATGTCATCTGCATTCCACCAAGGGTGGAGGCAGAGAAACACTTTCTCAAAATGAGTTCCCAAGAAATCCACATTTCACAAAGCCCAAACATCCTGTTTCTATAAACAGAACTGTTGAGCACTCCGTTCTGGAACGGATACTCCAAAAGGGATTCTTAATTGAAAGGCAACTTTTCCTGTCTTTGATTTCAAACCTTAACAGCAGAAATCGCCTTCATTTTTAGGTTCATCCAGAAAAGCAGAGGGGACAAGTGTAAAATTATTGCAAGGGGAAAAATAGGACACTGATATCTTGGAAAACAAAACACAGGACACCAAGCTGGGGGCAGGAGTTGATCTGCTGGAGGGTAGAGAGGCTCTGTAGAGGGACCTCAGCAGGCTGGGCAGATGGGCAGAGTCCAAGGGCAGGAGATTGAACACATCTAAGTGCCAGGTTCTGCACACTGGCCACAGCAACCCCATGCAGTGCTACAGGCTGGGGTCAGAGTGGCTGGAGAGCAGCCAGGCAGAGAGGGACCTGGGGGTAGTGGTTGAGAGTAGGCTGAACATGAGCCAGCAGTGTGCCCAGGTGGCCAAGAAGGCCAATGGCATCCTGGCCTGCATTAGGAACAGTGTGGCCAGCAGGAGCAGGGAAGTCATTGTGCCCCTGGACTCAGCACTGGTTGGGCCACACCTTGAGTCCTGTGGCCAGTACTGGGCCTCTCAGTTTAAGAAGGACATTGAGACACTTGAATGTGTGCAGAGAAGGGCAACAAAGCTGGGGAGGGGTCTCAAGCACAAGCCCTGTGAGGAGAGGCTGAGGAGCTGGGGTTGCTTAGCCTGGAGAAGAGGAAACTCAGGGGAGACCTTCTTGCTGTCTACAACTACCTGAAGGGAGGTTGTAGCCAGGTGGGGGTTGGTCTCTTCTCCCAGGCAACCAGCACCACAACAAGAGGACACAGTCTCAAGCTGTGCCAGGGGAGGTTTAAGCTAGATGTTAGGAAGAAATTCCTCACAGAAAGAGATTGCCCATTGGCATGTGCTGCCCAGGGAGGTGGTGGAGTCAACATCACTGGAGGTGTTTAGCAAGAGACTGGATGGGGTGCTTAGTGCCATGGTTTAGTTAATTGGATGGTGTTGGGCTTGATGATCTCAAAGGTCTTTTCCAACCTGGTTAATTCTATTCTATCCAAAACACCATCAGAGCCTGAAGTTTGTACACTGCTGACACTTCTATAATGTCACATAAATATACTGACCACCATAAGAGGCTTTTTGGTTTGTTCATACCAGAACACCAACAATTTTTATTCCACTGTAGAGCATTAATCCAACATCTATTCAGAGCAGCTGAAAAATATCCTCAAGGAAGACATCAAGCATGTCATACAAGGAAAGTTTTAGATCTATTTCTTCCCAACCCAGCATCAGCCAATATTTTTGAGACTTCCCTCCAAGAATACAAAGCCTGCAAGTGATTGATATTAACAGTGCTAGAAGGAACAGGAAGGCCAAAGGCAAATGAGGGTCTGGACCAGATAGCCACAGCTGTGCTCATATTTAAGTCTGTCACATGAAAACTTAAAAATACAATAAAGAATAATGCAACCTTCCTCTTGGGAAGTGATACAAGTGAGCTTAGAGTGATGAAAGCCACAATCTCCCACCAACTCTGAAGTCCAAATGGCTATAATTTTGAATGTCTCCTTCTCTGGAGGCATTCAAAACCCACCTGGAAGCACTCCTGTGTGACCTACTCTAGGTGATCCTGATCTGGCAGGGGGGTTAGACTACATGATCCTTCAAGTTCCCTTCCAACCCCTAACTTTCTGTGATTCTGTGATCATGAAAGTTGGGTGCATCAATAGCAACTATTGATAAATAAGCTGACATGCATACACCACTGACAATATTCACAAAGTACCTCACAGATTGCTGTGTCCATCTGTTGAGTTCATAACTAAGTCAAAGACCTAAGAGGTTTCATGAAACTACAAGTTTTAGGATCTGAAATCCTATTACACAGCACAACAGCAAAGGTTCCTCCCTTCAGTACTGACTCACAAGCCATTGGAACACTCACCAGAGAAATACATGATATTAGCAGCCTCAGCTCTGCCCTCCCCTCCTCTGTTTGTGGTCATCTCCCTAGAAGAGGGACAGCAGGTACAGTCATCTGACAGTTCCTCAACACCACAATTCAGAACTTATCCTATTCCTTCACATAGACTTACACAGAATCACACAATTAACCAGGTTGGAAAAGACTTTATAGATCATCAAGTCCAACCTCTCCCCCAACACCATCTAATCAACTAAACCATGGCACCAAGTGCCTCATCCAGTCGCTTCTTAAACACCCCCAGTGATGGTGACTCCACCACCTCCCTGGGCAGCACACTCCAAAGGCCAATCACTCTTTCTGTGAAGAACTTCTTTCTCACATCAGGCTAAACCTCCCCTGCAGCAGCTTGAGACTGTGTCCTCTTGTTGTGTAACTGGTTGCCTGGGAGAAGAAACTGACCAGGCTGGTAGCTGGTGACAGAACTATCTCTGTATGGGATGAGCAAACTGTCCCAGGCCTCAGCTGGAATCTCTAGGTTGGATTTCACAAACAGGGCAGCATGCATTGCTTCACACCCATTCAGTCAAAGATGAAAGGATAAAAGATTTGAGAACCAGGGAGAATTGGCAGATTTTTCTGGCTGATTCTCCCTTCCCTTGAAGCGCACAAGGCAGTTGCTGAATGAGTTTCATCACCAGTTAGTCTTGCTGCCCTAGTTGGAAGGGCTGTACCTTGCAGCAGGAAGCTAGATGGACAAATGCAAGCAGCATCTTAAATGGGAGTAACAGGAATTACCCCTCATCAATCAAAGTTCTTGGTTTATTAAGGACAAAAGTCAAAATTCATTTATAAACAACTGCAGAAGAGTGAATGTCTCATTCAGTGAGTCAGCTGATCTAGTAGTTGAAGAAAGGAGAGGAGAGTTGGAGAGGTCCCAGAAGACTGGAAGCTGGCCAGCGTAGTGCCCATGCACAAGTTGGTTGGAAGAGCCAGGGAATTCCAGGCCTGTCAGCCTGACCTCAGTGTCAGGCAAGATTATGGAACAGGTCATCTTGAGTGCAATCACACAGCACTTACAGGATGGCCAAGGGATCAGGCCCAGCCAGCATGGGTTTAGGAAGGGCAGGTCCTGCCTGACCCAACCTGATCTCCTTCTATGATCAGGTGACTGCCTGGTGGATGTGGGGCAGGCTGGGGATGTAGTCTGCCTGGACCTCAGCAAGGCCTTTGACACCGTTCCCCATAGCAAACTCCTGGCCAAGCTGTCAGCCCCTGGCTTGGACAGCAGCACTCTGAGCTGGGTTAGGAACTGGCTGGAGGGCTGAGCCCAGAGAGTGGTGGTGAATGGTGCCACAGCCAGCTGGCAGCCAGGCACCAGTGGCATCCCCCAGGGATCAGTGCTGGGCCCCATCCTGTTCAATATCTTTATTGATGACCTGGATGAAGGCATTGAGTCCATCATCAGTAAATCTGCAGATGACACCAAGCTGGGGGCAGGAGTTGATCTGCTGGAGGGTAGAGAGGCTCTGCAGAGGGACCTCAACAGGCTGGACAGATGGGCAGAGTCCAAGGGCAGGAGATTGAACACATCCAAGTGCCAGGTTCTGCACATTGGCCACAGCAACCCCATGCAGTGCTACAGGCTGGGGTCAGAGTGGCTGGAGAGCAGCCAGGCAGAGAGGGACCTGGGGGTACTGGTCAATGGTAGGCTGAACATGAGCCTGCAGTATGCCCAGGCAGCCAAGAAGGCCAACAGCATCCTGGTCTGCATCAGGAAGAGTGTGGCCAGCAGGAGCAGGGAAGTCATTGTGCCCCTTTACATCGCACTGGTTAGGCCACACCTTGAGTCCTGTGTCCAGTTCTGGGCCCCTCAGTTTAGGAAAGATGTTGGCATCCCTTCCCTCCAGCCTGTCTGCTGCCTCACACAGCTTGGTGTCCTCAGCAAACTTGCTGAGGCTGCACTCAATGCCACTGTCCCTGGCACCCACAAAGATGTTGACCAAGCCTGGTCCCAGGACTGATCCCTGAGGGGCTCTGCTTGTCCCTGGCCTCCACTGGGACATGGAGCCATGGACAGCCACTCTTTGGGTGCAGCCATCAAGCCAGTTCTGTATCCATCTAGTGCTCCACCCATCAAACCCTTGTGTCACTGGCTTGGAGACCGGGATGTGGTGTGGGACAGTGTCGAAAGCTTTGCTCAGGGACAGGTAAACCACATCAGTCATTTTATCTATTTCCACAGGAAATGTGCAATTCATCATACTGTTATCACTGGCATGCTTTAAAATCAACACAGAACATACAAGCCATACATTTCTGATCCAGATCCAAAGAACTCAAATTTATGGTCAGTATCAGGCAAAGGGTCAAACTGCATCAACTTAAAAGCCTCTTTTAAGGCACATGAATTATTCTGTGCTGCAAGCATAGGCCACCAGCCCCAGCATGAAAACAGGAGCATGAAATAAGTTGAGACACATCTGCTAAAGAGGACACAGTCTCAGGCTGCACCAGGGGAGGTTTAGGCTGGAGGTTAGGAGGAAGTTCTACACAGAGAGAGTGATTGCCCATTGGAATGTGCTGCCTGGGGAGGTGGTGGAGTCACCATCACTGGAGGTGTTCAGGAGGAGACTTGATAGGGTGCTTGGTGCCATGGGTTAGTTGATTAGGTGGTGTTGGATGATAGGTTGGACACAATGATCTTGAAGGTCTCTTCCAACCTGGTCTATTCTATTCTAACAAGAGAAGTGCTTAAATATTCTTGAAGCATTAGAGAAATTTCTTTAAAACAAAGCTTCTGTTACTAAAACAAACCCAAAAAACTCCTTTTTGGAGCACTGCTTCCCATGGATTTAATTATACTGCTCCACAGGGAAGACATGCAGTGGTTCTACTCATATCATCTTAATTTAATAACTTAATTACAACAATTACCAATAAAGAGGTCTATTTTTCCCTTTGTCCTGAGTTCTTTCAGGTATCTTGATTGACCTGCCCCCAGGCTACATCTATTGCAGGCACCAAGGAAAGATTTAGAAGCTTCTGAAAAAGCAGCATGCAAAATGCAGAACGGATGAAACATTTTGGTGCATATCATTCATTCAGTGTATTTCCTGACATAATGTAAATGCACTGAGAATGAGCACAAAATATAACCTCTTTGGGGTTTTTTTTTGTCCCAAGGTAAATAAATTACAAGCAGAATATCTTCTCATTGCACATATTTTTATCCTTCTGCAACAAGAACATGGAGAAGTGAAGTCATTTTCCTAAAGACAAGGGAAGAAAATTTGTATCTTAAGTGGAGGAGAGGGGAAGTGAGGGGCTCTTTTGTTCTTTTTCCCCCTCACACTATTAAAGGTAATTCCTGCTCTACTCCCCAGAATAGAATAGAATAAACCAGGTTGGAAGAGACCTTCAAGATCATCAAGTCCAACCTATCATCCAACACCACCTAATCAACTAAACCATGGCACCAAGCACCCTATCAAGTCTCTTCCTGAACACCTCCAATGATGGTGACTCCACCACCTCCTCGGGCAGCCCATTCCAATGGGCAGTCACTCTCTCTGTGTAGAACTTCTTCCTAACCTCCAGCCTAAACCTCCCCTGGTGCAGCTTGAGACTGTGTCCTCTTGTTCTGGTGCTGGTTGTCTGGGAGAAGAGACCAACATCTGCCTGTCTACAACCTCCCTTCAGGTAGCTGTAGAGAGCAAGAAGGTCACCCCTGAGTCTCCTGTTCTCCAGGCTAAGCAACCCCAGCTCCCTCAGCCTCTCCTCACAGGGCTGTGCTCCAAACCCCTCCCCAACTTTGTTGCCCTTCTCTGAACACACTCCAGCAACTCAACCTCCTTCCTAAACTGAGGGGCCCAGAACTGGACACAGGACTCAAGGTGTGGCCTAACCAGTGCAGTGTACAGGGGCAGAATGACCTCCCTGCTCCTGCTGGCCACATTGTTCCTGATGCAGACCAGGATGCCATTGGCCCTCTTGGCTGCCTGGGCACACTGCAGGCTCATATTCAGCCTACTCTCAACCACTACCCCCAGGCCCCTCTCTGCCTGGCTGCTCTCCAGCCACTCTGACCCCAGCCTGTAGCTCTGCATGGGGTTGCTGTGGCCAATGTGCAGAACCTGGCACTTGGATGTGTTCAATCTCATGCCGTTGGACTCTGCCCATCTGCCCAGCCTGTCGAGGTCCCTCTGCAGAGCCTCTCTACCCTCCAGCAGATCAACTCCTGCCCCCAGCTTGGTGTCGTCAGCAAATGTACTGCTGATGGACTCAATGCCCTCATCCAGATCATCAATAAAGATGTTGAAGAGCATGGGGCCCAGCACTGATCCTTGGGGCACACCACTAGTGCCTGGCTGCCAGCTGGATGTGGCAGAAACCCAAGGAAATGTCACAGGCACGTTCCATGTGAGGAATCTCAAATGCAATACTCATGCTTTTCTATTCCCACAGCAGAACAATCATTTATTTCTTCACTTTGGGACTTTTTCCTGTAGAGGCTAAACCTTACACTCATTCTTACTTCCCTTTAACAAGTACTTACACAAAAGTCCATCTTTTTCAGGCTTCACAGACAAACATGGCTTAAATTGTTCTGATAAACTGGCTGTTGGAAGGACCACATCGCCACATCTCCCACAGCTTAACATTTAAGTGCATAACTAAAATGCTTCAGTGAGGCTACCAATTACTGCAGTTATGTTACTACCACACAGAACTGCTCAACACCAAACTGAGTGCTAAGATTCCAGAAGCCATTTTTAGCCTTGGGCACTAGGCCAAAAATAACCTTTTCAGTTCTCTGGGAAGCCAAATGTACCAAGATACAAAAACTGACAGAGGAAGCACAGCACTTCTTGTTAAAAAATCCTGATGGTTTTATTTGTCTCCAGTTAATATTCTTTCAGATTACCTTCTTTTTAACTGATTGCAAATCTGCAGTGACATTCTTTCAGAGACTGAATATTTCTCAACCATTCTATCATGCCTCTGTGGCAGATGCTACTACATCGCGAGCTCTTCATTTCTGCATTGTGCTAATGCGCATAAAAAATCACTCCCAGGACTTAAGACCATAATGAAGGCTTCGAGGTTTAAGGCTTTATTACTATCCCAATGTCTTCCCAGAACAAAGCTTTGGTTCAAATGCCTCAACATTCCATCTTCAAGGAAATCTTCCGTTGTCTCGATCAGGATGTAAAAGCCAGGGAAGTAAAGCTGGATTCCTTTCACAGTTCTGTCCTGAATCTCTTCTGAGATAGAGATTAAACCATGCAGAATTTCTGTTCCTCAGTTACTCCAAACTGTAAAACCAACCTGCATCATCACTGACAAGTTAAATAACTCACTGAGAAGGACAAAGTTTGCAAGGTAGCTTTTAAACAGAAACATGGAACAAGGTCTACACCCGAACCAATTAGAAGTAGAAATTGGCTCTTAAAGTCATTACAGTAAGGTTGAACATAACAATATAAGAAGCATTGAAATCAATCAAAATACAAGAAATGGAAAAGACTATTTTCTCTACCTTTAGAATTTCCCAACTGGCTGCCTAAATGTCAAAGTTACACACAGCACACCTGAACATAGCAGAGAAGGGGGGGGAAAAAAGGAGGAGGAAGGGGGGGGAAAAAAGGAGGAGGAAGGGGGGGGAAAAAAGGAGGAGGAAGGGGGGGGAAAAAAGGAGGAGGAAGGGGGGGGGAAAAAAGGAGGAGGAAGGGGGGGGAAAAAAGGAGGAGGAAGGGGGGGGAAAAAAGGAGGAGGAAGGGGGGGGAAAAAAGGAGGAGGAAGGGGGGGGAAAAAAGGAGGAGGAAGGGGGGGGAAAAAAGGAGGAGGAAGGGGGGGGAAAAAAGGAGGAGGAAGGGGGGGGAAAAAAGGAGGAGGAAGGGGGGGGAAAAAAGGAGGAGGAAGGGGGGGGAAAAAAGGAGGAGGAAGGGGGGGGAAAAAAGGAGGAGGAAGGGGGGGGAAAAAAGGAGGAGGAAGGGGGGGGGAAAAAAGGAGGAGGAAGGGGGGGGGAAAAAAGGAGGAGGAAGGGGGGGAAAAAAGGAGGAGGAAGGGGGGGGAAAAAAGGAGGAGGAAGGGGGGGGAAAAAAGGAGGAGGAAGGGGGGGGGAAAAAAGGAGGAGGAAGGGGGGGGAAAAAAGGAGGAGGAAGGGGGGGAAAAAAGGAGGAGGAAGGGGGGGGAAAAAAGGAGGAGGAAGGGGGGGGAAAAAAGGAGGAGGAAGGGGAGGGGGAAGAGGAGGAGGAAGGGGGGGGGGAAGAGGAGCAGGACGGGGAGGGGGAAAAGGAGGAGGAAGGGGGGGGGGGAAAAAGGAGGAGGAAGGGGGGGGGGGGAATACATAGGAGGAAGGGGGGGGAAATAGGGGGAGGAGGGGGGGGGGAAAAGGAGGAGGAAGGGGGGGGGAAAAAGGAGGAGGAAGGGGGGGGGGAAAGGAGGAGGAAGGGGGGGGAAAAAGGAGGAGGAAGGGGGGGGGGAAAAAGGAGGAGGCGGGGGGGGAAAAAAGGAGCAGGAAGGGGTGGGCAAAACGGAGGAGGACGGGGGGGGGCAAAAAGGAGGAGGAAGGGGGGGGGAAAAGGAGGAGGAAGGGGGGGAAAAAAGGAGGAGGAAGGGGGGGGAAAAAAGGAGGAGGAAGGGGGGGGAAAAAGGAGGAGGAAGGGGGGGAAAAAGGAGGAGGAAGGGGGGGGAAAAAGGAGGAGGAAGGGGGGGGAAAAGGAGGAGGAAGGGGGGGGGAAAAAAGGAGGAGGAAGGGGGGGGAAAAAGGAGGAGGAGGGGGGGGGAAAAAGGAGGAGGAAGGGGGGGGGAAAAAGGAGGAGGAAGGGGGGGGAAAAAGGAGGAGGACGGGGGGGGGAAAAAGGAGGAGGAAGGGGGGGGGACAAAGGAGGAGGAAGGGGGGGGGAAAAAGGAGGAGGAAGGGGGGGGGGTAAAAAGGAGGAGGAAGGGGGGGGGAAAAAGGAGGGCATTTCCAAAGCTGAGAAAGAAGTGTGCCAATTTATTTTCTTTTATTTACAGGAAAACAAGCATGCTCAGACTCAATGACCTCTCCCATCCCCTAAACTATCACAGAAAAATAGTGGGTGAAACCTACCCATTGTCAAACTGATGATAGTTTTCCATCAGATCTGAAAGCTCAGGTAATTGAGTGAAACCTCCACGATTCAGCTATAATTGGGTATAACACTGTATTAGTTTCTTCACCTTTTGACTAACAAACAAAATCAACTTCCCATGAAGGATTAACAAAACTCATCAAGAGCTATATGCAGTGCCAAAGTATGTTGATGTTTTATACAAGCAAGGTAACAGTACTTACAGACCTTTACTAAAACAAAGTATGGAAAGCAAAACATTTCAGATGTATCCCACGAGCAAACTCCAGATCATACATCCTTCTTCAAATCATTGCTAAGCAGGGGAAAATGCCACCTTTGCTAAAACTTGCAATTGACAGGACAAGGGAGTCAAAACCCAAGTCACTAACAAAAGGAATCTGAACTGGCTGGTAAATGAAACGCAGGCAGAGAGCAGGCATTTGGCCAGACAAACTCAACTCTTGGAACAGGGATGGCAGGCCAAAACTACTGAGTAGGGAAACTGCATGGTACACAGTGGAAGGCTAAAAGTTTTCTTGAACTGAGATGAACTCCAAAAAGCATTTAAAAATAAACCCTAGCAACACAACACAGAACAAGCATGGGAAACCTGGGTTCAAGCTTCTCCCTTTAACCAAGCGTAGCTGCTGTTTACTAAACAGGGCATCTTCCCCCAGCCCCGCCTAACTGATGGGAAGCTTCCTTTCATCTTGGATTGGCAATCTCAGAATACACAACTAACCAGGTTGAAAAAGACCTTCGAGATCGTAGAGTCCAACCTAGCACCCAACACCATCTAATCAACTAAACCATGGCACCAAGTGCCCCATCCAGCATGCTTTTAAACACCTCCAGTGATGGTGACTCCACCACCTCCCTGGGCAGCACATCCCAATGGCCAATCTCTCTTGGTGGGAAGAATTTCTTCCTCATCTCCAGCCTAAACCTCCCCTGGCACAGCTTGAGACTGTGTCCTCTTGTCCTGTTACAGGTTGCCCGGGAGAAGAGACCAACCCCCACCTGGCTACAACCTCCCTTCAGGTAGTTGCAGACAGCAAGAAGGTCTCCCCTGAGCCTCCTCTTCTCCAGGCTAAGCAACCCCAGCTCCCTCAGCATCTCCTCACAGGGCTGTGCTCCAAACCCCTCCCCAGCTTTGTTGCCCTTCTCTGGACACATTTGAGCAACTCAATCACAGAATCACCAAGGTTGGAAGAGACCTCAAAGATCATCAAGTCCAATCTGTCACCACAGACCCCATGACTAAACCATGGCACCAAGTGCCACATCCAATCCCCTCTTGAACACCTCCAGGGACGGTGACTCCACCACCTCCCTGGGCAGCACATTCCAATGGCAAACAACTCTCTCAGTGAAGAACTTACTCCTCACCTTGAGCCTAAACTTCCCCTGGCACAGCTTGAGACTGTATCCTGTTACAGAATAGAATAGAATAGACCAGACCAGACCAGGTTGGAAGAGACCTTCAAGATCATCGTGTCCAACCCATCAACCAATCCACCTTGCACCAAGGAATCACCCAGCTCCAGAAAACCAACACAGAATCCCTATCCATTCAGCAGCACAGGTTACTGCTAACATGCTGGTCAGCTGTTTCCTTCTTGTAATGCTTCTCATAGAGGCCAATTCAAAACCTTCACCTACTTCCAGTAACCGCTTCAACCACACCCAGAAAACCTACCTCCTTTTGGCTTCATGAAGCTATCAGCAAGCATTTAACTAAAAAGTCAGAATTCCCACAAGCTCAGTGCACATGAAACATTTCATGCAGCTTCAGAAGTGCCAACCTCAGGCTCCAAATTGAATGCAAATCTAACCCTCATCTGGCTCTGCCAAGACCGCCTCGCTGACAAGTTTTGCCTTTTTTTTTCCCCTTCCCCTCTCCTTGAAAAGTATTTCCCCTACAGACTGGGATACAAGGATGAAAGACTGTTATTGTTACTTCTATTTTTAAATAGTTAGGAGGCTTACAGATATTATGGTGTTCTGCACCATACAAGGAAACAAAGTTGTCCAGGGAGGTGGTTGGGGCGCTGTCCCTGGAGGTGCTTAAGAGCAGGCTGGGTGAGGCTCTGGCCAGGCTGATCTAGTGTGGAGTGTCCCTGCCCATGGCAGGGGGGTTGGAACTGGATGAACCTTGTGGTCCCTTCCAACCCTGACTGATTCTATGATACTATGAAAAAGGCAAGCTGGCCAGGCAAGACACTTCTAGGGGAAAGGCTGGGGAGAAGCAGAACTGTAGAACTGAACTCCATGGACAAGGACAGATCTAGTGGAAAGTAATTTTTTCCTCTGGAAGCTTAGCTTAGTTTCCAAAGAACTACTCTGGTGTGTGCATTATGCCTTGCAAAACATGGTCAGTAGAATGGTTGGAAGTCAGAGACATAACACCCATTTCCACTTCTGACAGTGATCTGCACAGTCGCAACATTTCTGGCACTTAGTATCATAGTATCAGACAGGGTTGGAAGGGAGCACAAGGATCACCTAGTTCCAACCCCCCTGCCATGGGCAGGGACACCCCACACTACATCAGGCTGGCCACAGCCTCATCCAGCCTGGGCTTAAACACCTCCAGGGATGGCGCCCCAACCACCTCCCTGGACAACCCATTCCAGGGCTTCACCACTCTCATGGGGAAGAACTTCCTCCAACTTTCAGTTGTACACATGGGAAAACAATAAATGCAGAAGGTAATTTCATCATTCTGGTCCTGACACAACACCCTAAGGATACCTCTCTGGTTTCTGCAATGCCATTTAAATGATCTAAATCAGATTGACTTGAACTGTGATTTAGGGATCAAACCAGCCTAAGCAACATTCACAAATCTCACTCACAGAGCCAGCAAGAACACAGCAGGCAGAATGAATAGCCTGTGGCCTTACCAAGTTACTCAACCCTCCTTGAATGGTCATTCTGATATGCAAACCATCAGGCCCTCCCTCCTGGTTGCTCTTGCAACGACGTAAGCAGCAAAAAATGCCATCAGCTTTTCCTTCTGCAGGCAAATAGATGGGAAGCTTCTAAAACTTAAATTCAAGAGTTAGCCTTCTAAAGTATGCCTTTTACATGATTATTTGTAATCATAAACATCATGTATACTACAGTCAAATCATTTTCTCCATGTTTATCTCCCTCCACAAAATTTTCATTATTAATCTAACTGCTCACAAAATCCATTTTTCCCCCTCAGTGTTTCAGAAACCAGAAATGTATCCCAAGCTACCACACTCAGCTGAGACCAGACAGCTCACCTCCCTGCTTATAATCCTTTCCTTCCTTTCCCTTTCACCACTTCATATGTTTTCACTCAGTGCTTCATAAGTTTCCATTCACTTTGTATGACAATTCTACCCTTAAGTAGCATTTTCTTTCTACTCATTTTCTTGTTCAGACCTGTATTACACTGGCATTTGCCTCCTTCCTCTTCAAAGTCACAGTTCTATTAGGCAAATATTCATTCTACTTTGTCATAGCTAATTCTACTGTAGTCTCTTACCCTCACAAAAGCATTAAGTGTTTTCTAAACTCTATGTATAGCAACTGTATTAAGACTCACACCATTTCTCCTGTTTTACAAGTGTCTTAAACTACAGCTGTTCAATGAGAAGCATTCAAAAAGGAACCTGCAGCACCTTTACTACCACACCAGCACTTTTGGAGCTCCATGCCCATCTTTTCCAAAGTAGATGGGACAAGGGCACACAAAGTGACAACATTTCTACAGCAGTAATGAGTTTTCATCCATTTAAGTGCACAGCATGGCCAAACATGGCTTTGGCAGTTCTTGGTAGAGCTATTTTAAAAGCAGCCACCCTCAGCTTTAAAAGTAAAAATTCAATAAACAGCAAGGCCTACTCCTGCTCAAATTCAGAGGTTTCAGGTGACTTCTAGGCTGTCACCTCTCCTACCTTTTCACCCTTGCACTAGTTTTGAGGAGGGGAAAAAAAGGGGGGAAGGAAGGTGGGGAGAGGCAAACAAAAAGACCCCAAACAAACAAACCCAAAATAAACAGACAAAAAAACCTCACCCACAAAACACACACAAGGGAAGGAGATGGACACACGTCCACATAGACAGCAAGTCAGTGGTAGAAAGCCATGAATCTGCTCAAGCCACATTGTGACATAGCAACCAAGTACTTAGTATCATAGTATCAGTTAGGGTTGGAAGGGACCACAAGGATCATCTAGTTCCAGCCCCTGCCATAGGCAGGGACACCCCACACTACATCAGGCTGCCCAGAGCCTCATCCAGCCTGGGCTTAAACACCTCCAGGGATGGAGCCTCAACCACCTCCCTGGACAACCCATTCCAGAGCTTCACCACTCTCATGGGGAAGAACTTCCTCCCCACCTCCAGCTTCATTCCATTCCCCCTAGTCCTATCACTACCTGAGATCCTGAGCAGTCCCTCCCCAGCCTTCTTGTAGCCCCCTTCAGGTACTGGAAGGCCACAATGAGGTCACCTGGGAGCCTTCTCTTCTCCAGACTGAACAGTCCCAACTCCTTCAGTCTGTCCTCACAGGAGAGGTGCTCCAGCCCTCTGCTCATCCTCCTGGCCCTTCTCTGGACACCTTCCAGCACCTCCAGATCCCTCTTGGAATAGGGGCTCCAGAACTGGAGGCAGGACTCCAGGTGAGGTCTCAGCAGAGCTGAGCAGAGGGGGAGAATCCCCTCCCTTGCCCTGCTGGCCACACTTCTCTTGCTGCAGCCCAGGCTCTGGTTGGCTTTCCGGGCTGCAAGTGCACACTGAGAGCTCCTGGTGAGCTTCTCCTCCCCCAGCACCCCCAAGGCTCTCTCCTCAGGGCTGCTTTCCAGCCAGTCCCTGCCCAGTCTGGATTTGTGCCTGGGATTGCCTCCACCCAGCTGCAGGACCCTGCACTTGCTCTTGTTGAACTTCCTGAGGTTGGCTTGTGCCCACCTCTCCAGCCTGCCCAGGTCCCTCTGGATGGCCTCCCTTCCCTCCAGCTGTCTGCTGCCCCACACAGCTTGGTGTCCTCAGCAAACTTGCTGAGGGTGCACTCAATGCCACTGTCCATGGCACCCACAAAGATGTTGACCAAGCCTGGTCCCAGGACTGATCCCTGAGGGACTCTACTTGTCCCTGGCCTCCACTGGGACATGGACCCATACTCGAGTACTCCATTTGTTTCATGCAACAAAAAGCCTTCTGAGCTACTTCACTTTATTTTGTGGCACAAGCAGCCTGGCAGCACCTTCAAAGTCACTGACTAGATTTCAGCTATGGAGGAATAAATCTCCAGACAAAAGAGGTAACTTTCAAGAGCACAATTGACTAGACTGTCAAGCAAAAGAACCAACAGACTTTTCAACAGGAGTCAATAGCCTTTATGTTTATATGATGCAAGAAAAAAGGGAAGGAGAAAAAGGACCTAAGGACTTTCAAGACTGTTCTGTGGTTAGAAGCTCCTAAGCACATCTATGCTTCTAAAAAGTCATTTAATGTTATAAAGCTCTTCCACAAAGCATTATCAGATAGAAAGAATAAATAACAACAGAATGCTAACGGAGATGCCCAGAGAAACCCCACTATGAAGTTACAGCCCAAAATTGCATTGATACTGTTGGATGCATACTAGTGAATACAAAGAAGATGCATCCTTTTTTTCCCAGCCTTGACATAAAGACACATTACAGAGTAATCTCAAAAAGAGTTACATCCCTTAAGTTTGACTGCAGGGCAACATTTAATTCCCTTGGGAGAATAAACAAACATACTTCCTCCTCCCTCCCTCTCCTCCATACACTTAGGATATTATTTGTGTTAAGAATAAGAAAGGTTAGAAAGTAAACACAGGAAGGCTGTAGGAAAGGACTGACTGTTGAACAGAGAGAATAAACAGCTTTGTTTGGGGGTCTGGGGTGGGTTTTTGGGGGGGTCTTTTTGTTGTTTGGTTATTAGATTTATAATTAAAGATGTTCTTTTTAATGATGTGAGTTTGGATAAAATGAGCAAGACAAAAGGTTCTCAAGAAGCCACAACATAATAAAAAAATATTGAGATGAATTATAATTAGTCAAAGCAGTAATTATCAAAGAGAATTCATAAAATGAGAGGGGCATTACCAAATCTCCCTTCTTCCCCTGTGATCAAGTAATAACCCAATTCTAAAGAACAGTCCATTTGGTGGTCATCTCTGGTTCACAAAGGCATGCAGCAGCACAAACTAGTCTGCATCTGTGACATCCTTCTCAATACAACTTGCATTTATAGTAAGTGGAACCAACTGTACATCTGCTGCTAGAATCAGGAGAATTTCCAGAAGTCAAGGAAAAGCTGCATTAGTAAAGGACTTGGAGCAAGTCAGGGAGAATTCATTATGGCACTCTAATATATATTGTTGCTTATTGAAAAAAATAAGGAAAGAAAAGGAAATAAGAATTCACAGAATCACCAAGGTTGGAAGAGACCTCAAAGATCATCAATGCCAACCTGTCACCACAGACCTCAGGACTAAACCATGGCACCAAGTGCCACATCCAATCCTCTCTTGAACACCTCCAGGGACGGCGACTCCACCACCTCCCTGGGCAGCACATTCCAATGGCAAACGAATCTCTCAGTGAAGAGCTTGCTCCTTACCTCGAGCCTAAACTTCCCCTGCTGCAGCTTGAGACTGTGTCCTCTTGTTCTGGTGCTGGTTGCCTGGGAGAAGAGACTACCCCCCACCTGGCTACAACCTCCCTTCAGGTAGTTGTAGAGAGCAAGAAGGTCTCCCCTGAGCCTCCTCTTCTCCAGGCTAAGCAACCCCAGCTCCCTCAGCCTCTCTTTGTAAGGCTTGTGCTCCAGGCCTCTCCCCAGCCTCATTGCCCTTCTCTGGACACATTCAAGTGTCTCCATGTCCTTCTTAAACTGAGGGGCCCAGAACTGGACAGAGTACTCAAGGTGTGTGATGGTTTAACTCTAAACTGTCACAAGGTGCTACTGTGAGTTAAGGGCCATCCTGAAGACAAATCCTTAGTTACACACTCTGAACAACTTGATGATCTCAAAGGTCTTTTCCAACCTGGTTAATTCTATTCTATTCAAAGATGCTGTCATGCAGGCTAAGATGTCAACTGAACTGTCCAGGGAGCACAGTCCCTTTAAAAGTTTCTGGTTTTTAAACTGCTGGTAGGAGTTCTTTTGTCTAGTAGTCCAGAACTTGAGCACAAAAAAAGCTGTATATTCTTTCCAGCATTTCATACTGTCCAAGCCAGCATTCAAATACTTCAGTTGGTATTTATTTTCAATCTAACACCTGACTGAAAAAATGCATCTGCCTCTCTCCCACATCATCATAAGCAGCAGCAAGTAATCCTTCCACATATGCCTAGCTCACATAGTAGAAATGTACGAAACAGGTGCTGCCCAGAGAAGGTTCAGAGGATTTGTCTTCAGAAATAGAGCCAAAGCCTACAGAAAGGGGTTGAAGCAATACAGGCAGCCATGGTAACAAATTTAAGTAACAGCTCTGGGGCTTTTTCTTCTCCTTCTATAAAGGAACATGCTTCCAGCATTCCCTGTGGTTTTGAGGAATATAATTGCATACTATTACCTAAGAACTATGTGATTACTGTGCCGCTGTCTTCTGCATAACCCAGCCTGTAATAAAAGTGATAAGAATAGCATTTATTATTTTTGAAACCGTTTTTGCAATGCATTGACACTGATGTGGTTTAAAACATCTGACTAAACTCAAGAGGTTTTGTGTAGAAGCCTCTCCTTCTAACAGTACTGCACCATGTAAACTCCCTTCTGCGCCAAGCTACCGCCTGAAAGTTCATCTGCTCAGGCCACTCAGCTCTTCAGCAGAGCTTCCAAAGACTGGAGAAGAAATGGCCTATCACATCTCTACAAGCAAGATGTTGTCAGTGCAAAGAAAAGTCACATAAACTGCACAAAAGTGACAGGTATAGTTAAGCTGCTACAGTTACTATGGAATGTAGCTGCAATAAGGACTTGAAAAGTCAAACAAGGCAGTTCCAGCTATTAAAGACCATCAAGGTACATCCCTTACTATATAAAAATTCACTTTTAACTCAGGGGGAAAATGAATAGAGAGAAGAGAGAATGTAAAGTTTAACAAGGCCTGTGAGGAGAGGCTGAGGGAGCTGGGGTTGCTTAGCCTCGTGAAGAGGAGGCTCAGAGGAGACCTCGCTCTCTACAACTCCCTGAAGGGAGGTTGTAGCCAGGTGGGGGTTGGTCTCTTCTCCCAGGCAACCAGCACCAGAACAAGAGGACACAGTCTCAAGCTGCACCAGGGGAGGTTCAGTCTGGATGTTAGGAAGAAGTTCTTCCCAGAAAGAGAGATTGGCCTTTGGAATGTGCTGCCCAGGGAGGTGGTGGAGTCACCATCCCTGGAGGTGTTTAAGAAGAGACTGGATGAGGCACTTGGTGCCATGGTTGAGTTGATTAGATGGTGTTGGGTGATAGGTTGGTCTCAATGATCTTAAAAGTCTTTTCCAACCTGGTTAATTCTATTCTATGTAAAATTTCACTTTTAACTTCAGGGAAAAAATTAATAGAGAGAAGAGAGAATGTCAAGTTTAAGACTTCTGTCTTCCTCAGACCTACTTAAGGTACTCAGAACTTCTCCAGAAAGCAAGCTGTGTTTGAAAGGAGCTGCAGAGCATGTTCTCAATCCAAAAACATGGCCAGTATCTAATGATAAAACACTGTCAAGATGCAGGCACAGTTTCAGTGTTCTGGAAATGCTCAGCTCCTCACATTTCCAAGCTTGTATCTCCAAACTAGCCTTCTCTAAATCAAGGACTGGCTCAATGTTTCAGTGAGATTAGCCTCTGTCAGCAAAAAAACAAAAAAGCTTTACAATTGTAAGGCTACCCTTACCCCAAACATCAAAGATCCAGGGCTTCAGAAACACATCAAATCCAAAAGTGAAAGTGCAAGGACATATTCCAAGAAGCAGAAAGAAAGTACTGTTCTAATGCCATGAACATTTATGGAGAGGAAGCAAGAGAGAAAATTCCCATCAAGAGTTTGCCCCAAGAGCTCTGGGTGTAAGCCAAGCATGTCTTCTGTTTATATATTCTACTTATGTAATGTAACAAGTGGACAGGAACACAGATCTTCAGGAAATACATCAACACAGGACTCAATTCACCAGTCAAACAATTCCCATTAAACAGTTATGACACACTTACAAACCAAAATATAAAGTAAGTGTAGACCAAGACATGGGTCTTCTAAAAGGAGACAATGAAAAACAGGCTGCTGCTGCTACTGCTGTTACTACACTAAGACATAAGCTGCTCTACACCACTGTTTATACCAAGCAAAACAAAAACTAAACTCTCACTCTACATTAACTTTCACACTGAATGTCTTCTGTGTGAACTTTGACAAAAGCACATTAACACTTGAAGGCAAAGATTACCTTTTTTTTTCCCCAAGCTCTCCTCTGAACAGAAGATTTTAGCATGGAACTTAAGCATGTAACAAGCAAATAGAATAGAATAGCATAGCATAGAATAGCATAGCATAGAATAGCATAGCATAGAATAGCATAGCATAGAATAGCATAGCATAGAATAGCATAGCATAGAATAGCATAGCATAGAATAGCATAGCATAGAATAGCATAGCATAGAATAGCATAGCATAGAATAGCATAGCATAGAATAGCATAGCATAGACTAGACCAGACCAGACCTTCAAGATCATCATGTCCAACCTACCATCCAACACCACCCAACCAACTAAACCATGGCACCAAGCACCCTAATCAAGTCTCCTCCTGAACACCTCCAGTGATGGTGACTCCACCACCTCCCGGGCAGCACATTCCAATGGGCAATCACTCTCTCTGTGTAAAACTTCCTCCTAACATCCACTCTAAACCTCCCCTGGCACAGCTTGAGACTGTGTCCTCTTGTTCTGGTGCTGGTTGCCTGGGAGAAGAGATCAACCTCTGCCTGTCTCAACCCCCCTTAAGGTAGTTGTGGAGAGCAATAAGGTCACCCCTGAGCCTCCTCTTCTCCAGGCTAAGCAACCCCAGCTCCCTCAGCCTCTCCTCACAGGGTTTGTGTTCCAAGCCCCTTACCAACTTTGTTGCCCTTCTCTGGACATGCTCCAGCAAGTCAACCTCCTTCCTAAACTGAGGAGCCCAGAACTGGACACAGTAGTACCTACATACATGAGAGACAGCTCATGCTTGTACAAAACATAGTTACATAATGCAGAAATACTAACACATAATCACAACTAACAGTTTGGATCAATATTAAGTCAAGCCAAACAAGGTAACTTTCTGGGTTTCCAAACCACTTATCAGACAGAGCATGTCTTCAACAGTTAAAAAAAAAGAAAGCAACAAAAGATTTTGAGGTCTTTTCCAACCTTATTGATTCTATGGTTCTATGATTTTGCTTGGGGAAACAAGCTGCAAATCATTTTTCTAACTGCATACAGTTCCACTGTATCCCTTATCCCTTTCACTATCACATCTGCTGCTGGTTTAGCATGGCAATTCCTGCTACCAGCTCATGGTAGTTTCATTCATCAAGTCTCCTTCATATTTCTCTTTTATTCTTACAATGATGTAGGTGTTCATATGATCACAGTGAAACCCATTCAGCAGCAGCAAACAAGTGACAAAGCTAAGTAACAACTACATATGACACCTACTACACATCTAAAGCATTTCTTCTGGTGGCTGGCACAGATTTAACTATCATAGTATCAGTCAGGGTTGGAAGAGACCACAAGGATCAGCTAGTTCCAACCCCCCTGCCATGGGCAGGGACACCCCACACTACATCAGGCTGGCCAGAGCCTCATCCAGCCTGGGCTTAAACACCTCCAGGGATGGGGCCTCAACCACCTCCCTGGACAACCCATTCCAGGGCTTCACCACTCTCATGGGGAAGAACTTCCTCCTCACCTCCAGCCTCAATCTCCCCACCTCCAGCTTCATTCCATTCCCCCTAGTCCTAGCACTACCTGACATCCTGAAAAGTCCCTCCCCAGCCTTCTTGTAGCCCCCTTCAGATACTGGAAGGCTACAATTAGG
The DNA here is from genome assembly GCF_014839835.1 of Dryobates pubescens. Taxonomy (NCBI): domain Eukaryota; kingdom Metazoa; phylum Chordata; class Aves; order Piciformes; family Picidae; genus Dryobates; species Dryobates pubescens. The sequence goes on along the minus strand of NC_071618.1, from coordinate 42,347,764 downwards.
TCACTTCAGAGCCTGCTCTTCTCCAGACTGAACAGCCCCAACTCCTTCAGTCTGTCCTCATAGGAGAGTTGCTCCAGCCCTCTGATCATGTATGCAGTCAGCACATGTCTGCACATACAAAATGGCATAAATGCCCTCATGTGCAGGAGTAATTGAGAATATAGGTTCATGTTATCACAAGTTTGCATGCAGGTATAGCACCTGCTGTTTTGTGAGACAAGAACAAGTGACTGCATGTCTGCTTCTTTGCTGTTACAACACAACTATCTTCAGCAGGCGAACGGGGACACAAAAGGGCATGCGGAGGCAGCACACTGAGGATCTTAGGAATACACTAATATATTCTTGCAGTGTGGGTTTGTACTGTTCTACTTAGAGACACTATGTAAAGAACATGCCAGGTTCCGACATCTGGCACAAACAGGGGCAGTAAAACAGACATGACCTTTTGTAGGAGTCCGCCGCCTAAGGTGAGAAACAAGTGTGTCTTATTTCATGTTCGAAGGAGCATGTGAGAGCAAGGGAAAAGCAGACTAGTAAATGGAAAGTGGATACACCTCCCTCCACCAACTCTTGCCTGCAGGGCTGTCAGGCCTGTCCCCTCTGCAGATTTATGTAATGGTGGTGTCCCCCACTGTAGAACACATACAGTGCCTGTGAAGACAAGGATTTCTCTCCACGTTCACCTTGGAAAACAGCATTGCATACCAAGCTGGAACTAAGGCTACAAGGTAGAAGGGTGGGTGTCAACTCCTGTGTCAGACAAGTGGCATCTGTGAAAGGCAGCATGCTTTCTGGGGTAGCTGGAGAGCCAAGTGTTTCTACGGACACGTCTCCATCTGTGGCAGGTGAAATGCTCAGCGGCACATAGAATCACAGAATCAATAACGCTGGAAAAGCCCTCAAAGATCATCAAGTCCAACCTGTCACATGAGTGCCCTAATGTGGTTACAGCCAGTCGCACAACCCCTCCATACCAGGTGGGCGCACCTACATGCAGTGGGACGGAAGGAGCAGGTATCCAACCTGGCAAGCAACTACGCATTCCTCATGAAACCCATTCAAAGGTGGGCTGCCTGCCACGTCAAGCCGCAGCGGTCAGGGAAGGGTGGCACAGAGAGGCACATTCCCCAGAGACAGGTGCGAGCAAGTATCCCACACACAAACTCCCTCAGTGTGCCACGGGAGAGCCAGCTCTGCCTCGCCAAATGCGGGAGCGGGGGGGAGGAGGGTGCGCAGCGATCCAGCCATATGGGAACAAACACCTACCTCATGCACCAAGGCGGCGGGGAGAACAGAAAGCACAGGGTACACGGAGAGCTAGGAGAGGGCTCGGTTTCCGTGTGGGGACGGGCGCAGGAGAGGGCGAACGCCTCATGCCACAGCGGCTGAATAAAAGGGAGGGCGAATGCTTCGTGCCACAGGGACTGACTAAAAAGCATGAATAAAACCTCCAGGGGAGGTTGTAGGGCACTAGGATGACAGAGGGCGGGAGGAGGGGGGCGGGAAGGTGGGTCCCCGGGATTAAATGGCTAGGAGATCCACTTTCCCCCCTCCCGCCTCTTCAGGCAGATACCGGCGCCGGCCGCCCCGCTCCCTCCCTTCCGGGCCCCCGCTTTCTCGCCCGGCCTCACCTGCCCGCACCGTATCGGAAAGGTCGTGGCTGAGGGTGGCGGCGCTACGCGGGAACTCCTTCAGGTTCCTGCCGCTCAGGTTGAGCTCCCCGGAGTGCGCTGCCTCCTCCAACGCCCGCTCCAGACCGCGTTTCAGCGGTGCCTGCAAACCCAGCGACCCGCTGCCGCCGCCGCCGCCGCCCACTCCGGCAGTTGCCGCCGCCAGAGCAACGGCGGGGAAGGGATGCGACTCGCTTCCTAGCGTCGCCATCTTTCCCCTCGCCCGCCTCGCCGCTGGGGGTATCCAAGACAGCGGCCGGACCTGCTGCTCCTCTCCCTTCCTCCACCTCCTCCTCCTCCTCCTCCTCCCGCTGGCTGTGGTGGCGGCCCCGCCGCCGTGAGGGGGAGGGAGAGCGGCAGCGCAAGCAAGAGGCGGAGGCGACCGGCCCGGGCGAGGCGTACCCACTGCGCATGCCCCGCTGCACCACCGCCCTCTTCCCCCGCCGCCGTGCGCGCAGGGTGGGGCGTTGTGGCGCCACCTAGCGGCAGCGCAGCCTGCTGCTGCTGTGCCGCTGCTGACCACCGCCCGCGAGTTTTCCCCAGCACTTCACAGAATCATAGAATGTTCACCTCTGGAAGGGACTTCAAAGGTCATCTAGTTCCAAGCCCCCTGCCATGGGCAGGGACACCTCCACTAGATCAGGCTGCTCAGAGCCACATCCAGTCTGTCTTTAAAAACCTCCAGGAATGAGGCTTCTAACACCTCCCTGGGCAACTTGTGCCAGTATCTCACAACCCTCACAGTGAAGAACTTCTTCCTAACATCCAATCTGAATTTACCCACTTCTAGTTTTGCGTCATTCCCCCTAGTCCTACCATTACCTGACACCCTAAAATGTCCCTCACCAGCTTTCCTGTAGGCCCCCTTAAGATATTGGAAAGCCACAATAAGGTCTCTTCTCCAGACTGAACAGTCCCAACTCTCTCAGCCTGTCTCTATAGGAGAGCTGCTCCAGCCCTCTGATCATCCTCGTGGCCCTTCTTTGGTCCTGTTGCAGCACTTCGAGATCCTTGCGATAGGTGCTCCAGAACTGGACACAGTACTCCAGGTGGGGTCTCGCCAGGGCAAAGCAGAAGGGGACAATCACCTCCCTTGACCTGCTGGCTATGCTTCTCTTGTTGCAGCCCAGGATCTGATTGGCTTTCTGGGCTGCAAGTGCACACTGCTGGCTAGCATTGAGCTTCTCATCCACCACCACCCCTAAGTCCTTCTCTTCAGGGCTGCTTTCCAGCCAGTCACTGCCCAGCCTGGATTTGTGCCTGGGATTGCCTCCACCCAGATGCAGGACCTTGCACTGTCCGTGTTGCCGATGAAGATTTTAAACACGACTGGTCCTAGTACTGATCCCTGAAGGACTCCACTTGTCACTTGGCTTCCACTTGGACATGGACCCATTGACAGCCACTATTTGGGTGTGACCATCAAGCCAGATCTTTTATCCACTGAGTTTTCCATCCATCAAACCCCTATTTTACCACTTTGGAGACTGGGATGTCTTGCTTTGGTTCCTTCTCCCATCTCTCTGTCCCATCAAGCTAAGGGGACAGGATGTGCAGCGATTTGTGGCCGGGTGGTGTGAAACCACAGTGGAAGCGTGCAGGCAAGCACGCCTGTGCCCAGGCTGCAGGCATCATTTGAAAATTAAAAGCTGCAGTGGCTGTGGCCACTGAACTGGGCCCTGAGGAGCACCTGCCCTGCAGAAGGCTTTTCTGTGACTTGCTTCTCCTGCAGGGACTCGTTCACACATATGCATGGCCCCCAGGAACAACTTGCCAAGGAGTGACCCTCAAAGGTATCGTTTGGAGTGACAAAGCACAGAAACCATAATCAGTTCAGTCTTCAGTGAAACAACCCTTCAAGTGAAACAGCCCTGAGTGGGCAAGGGTATAGGTTTCAGTTTATTTCCCCTTCTCCTTTGGCAGTTTTACAAAGCTGAACCCAGCAGTGGGAGAGGAGCAAGGTCTCATGTTTCCACAGGATCTACAGAGTTCAAAGCCAAAAAAACTACTTGGACGCCACTACCCATGATCTGTATTTTACAGGCCATTGCATTTCACTCAGTTACCATATTGTGATCAATGGCTGACTTCAAACAAGGCTTTTCTGGCTCCAGGAAGTTCAGCCACTGAGTGCTATGGGGACACAGAGACAATTGCCACAAGGAAATAACTCTCAGTTCCTGAAAAAACAAGAGAAATCATAGTGGCTTGAGGAGTCACAGCGAGAAACAGCACTGGTTGAAAGGCAGAAAGGGTCTTAGAGGCAGACCTTTTCACATAGTAGTATCATCATATCCAATTGAAACTTGATCTTTACAATTAAGCTATGTTCTCAGCACCAGCAGTTTTAATTCAAATTTTATATGCATTACATCACTGTGGAAGTGTTGCAGATATTATGGCAGCTATTGTAAAGAGACTGCCTACATTAAGGAAAGCTGAAAGGTATAGATGGGTTGGAAGAGAATTGTTTTACTGTAAATACATTTCTACTGCACCTAAAATAAAGGCCATTAGTCTAAACTCCAGTCCAAACTCCCTTCACAACTAAAATGCCAGTTCTTCATATTTGATCCAGAGATATTTAGTTTCAGGATGAGAAATTCAGTGTTCTACCAGTTTGAGAAAAATTGGCCACACCAGAGAGTGATAGAATAGAATAGAATAGAATAGAATAGAATAGAATAGAATACAATACAATACAATACAATACAATACAATACACCAGGTTGGAAAAGACCTTTGAGATCAAGTCCAACCCATCACCCAACACCATCTAATCAGCTAAACCATGGGACCAAGCACCCCATCCAGTCTCTTCTTAAACATTTCCAGTGATGGTGACTCCACCACCTCCCTGGGCAGCACATTCCAATGGCCAATCACTCTTTCCATGAAGAATTTCTTACTACAGCTTTTCCACCAGCACTGGTCCTAATGACAAGGCTCTTGTATGGCTTGAACCACAAACAAGGACATGCTGATTCATTCTTATTCTTCACAGAATCACAGGAACAGCCAGGTTGGAAAAGACCTCAGAGATCATCAAGTCAAACCTATTATCTAATACCTAACACCACAGGATAACTAAATCATGGCACTAAGTGCCCCATCCAGCCTCTTCTTAAATACTTCCAGTGGTGATGACTCCACAACCTCCCTGGGCAGCGCATTCTAATGGCCAATCTCTCTTTCTGGGAAGAACTTCTTCTTAACATTCAGCCTAAACCTCCCCTGGCACCATTTGAGACTGTGTCCTCTTGTTCTGGTGCTGGTTGCCTGGCAGAAGAGACCAACCCCCACCTGGCGACAACCTCCTTTCAGGTAGTGGTAGAGAGCAATAAAGTCTTCCAAGAGTAGTGGAACATCCTGAAACTAGCCATAATAAGCATCTAGCAATCACTAAAAGTCAATAATTCATGTCTGAATATTATTCTAATCTCCATTCTTTCTCAATAACACAGATTTCAGTCTCCCCCTTTCCCACCCCACCTGCCCCATATTCCCCTTTATCCCCTCATTCCAGAGCACCTGGGCTCTGTTGGAGTCTGCTCCCACTCCAGGTGTGGCCACTTGGCCCTCCCCACCCACTCCCCTATTTAATCCCTCCCAGGAAAGGCAGCAGCCCTAAGCTGAGCCCATCTGGGCTGAGGATCCTCCTCTCCTCACTGGTGAGTGCCCCTGGTGCACACTGGGTGTTGGTGGTGGTGACTCCAAAGGCCGGGGGGCCTGCTGGCCCCCCGGCTGTTAGGGCCAGGATTGATGGCTGCTCCAATATCATCCACAGGTGCTGGCTGGGGCTGAGCTCCTCTGGGTGGTATCTTGGCTGGTGAGGGTCTTGCTCCTGGCTCTGGGATGGGTGCAAAAATGGTGGTGGTGGAGCAGGAGCTGTTTAGGCAGGACAGAGGATGGTGTAGGGGGAGCAGGGTCTGCTTTGGAAATATGAAGGAGGGGTGGGGGTGGTGTGGGGCAGAAGCTGCTTTGGGAAGGTGAAGTGGGGGGATGGTGGGGGAAGCAGGGGGTTTAAGCTAGATGATCATTAGAGGTCACTTCCAACTCTGGTGAATCTATGATCTACTTCTAACCCCCTTGCCATGGGCAGGGACACCTTCCATGAGACCAAGTCAGCATCTTTAATGGCTTTTTTTTTTTTTAACTGTGCATGGAATCATAGAATAGAATTAACCAGGTTGGAAAAGAACTTTGAGGTCACCAAGTCCAACCTATCACACAACACCATCTAGTCAACTAAACCATGGCTCTTCCTAAACACCTCCAGTGATGGTGACTCCACCACCTCCCTGGGCAGCACACTCCAAAGACCAGTCTCTCTTTCTGGAAAGAATTTCTTCCTAACATCCAGCCTAAACCTCCCCTGGTGCAGCTTGAGACTGTGTCCTCTTGTTCTGGTGCTGGTTTCCTGGGAGAAGAGACCAACCCCCACCTGGCTACAACCTCCCTTCAGGGAGTTGTAGACAGCAAGAAGGTCTCCCCTGAGCCTTCTCCTCTCTGGGCTAAGCAACCCTTGGACTCAATGATCTCAAAAGTCTTTTCCAACCTATTCCATTCACAGACCTGTATTTTGGTGAGGTTTAGTAGGTATTCTCACCAGTGTGACACCATATTCCTTCCTCCCCCACTTCTGATAAGACAAAATGATTTCTAGCTATGATTTTTAGAAAAGCAAAACAAAGAAGCAAACTTTGTTTGGTTTTTGGTGTTTGTCTTCACACTGTACACCTAACTGAGATTTGATTCACAGTATCTTGTACAAGGGAAGCCAGCAGCAATACTTTTCTTGGCCTCATTTTAAGGACAGCTTGTTCTCCTTTTTAAGAGGTATTCAAGGTGTCAAGAAGCCATTAGGCTTCCCCTTCTTGCAGGGAAGCATGGCGAGCCCACCTCAGCTGCACTGTAGGGCTTGCAAGAAGGACCCCTGGCTGGCACACACACAAGTCAGCACAGCATTCACCTTTAAAATCAGGACAGCTAGGATACAGTGAGGTTGGGGCTACCCTGGTACACAGTCCAGCAGGGGTTAAAGAGGTGGGTTCCTGCTTAGAGCAAAGCAAGGGCACACACCAATGATCAGGAAGCAAGCCTGTTTTAAACTGCTTTTTGATCTGAGTGCCTGAGATGCAACGTGAGCATGACCTGTGCCTATCAGATACTGTGTAGAAACTCCTGGAAGTAGCACTTTGAAGGCTGCCAACACTTTCAAGATTGTGGAGGGGGGGGGAAATAGCACTGAAGCTGTATAGCCTTGATTTTCTTCATCTCTGCCTGAAGTGCTGTGCCAGATCCAAGTCCGTTCCTATAGATACAAAACAATTAGAAACTGAAAACACTACAGCAAAAGATCAATCACAGCAGCACTGACTTCCTGACCATGCAGATGGTTATAAAATATACTGACTTTGTATACTCCATATACTGACTTTGCTTGGATTGCAAAGTGAACGTAGCCTGGCACAGCAGTTAAGCTAAGCCAGTGCAAGCTGTCATTGCACACAGCCCTTCCATGCCTTGCTCCCAAGCTATATGATATCTCCAGATCCTAGGTGGTGGTATTTGCACTTGTCTCATTCTTCAGCAAGACTTGCAGCAGCTTGACAATTAACTCTAGAAGGAAAAGCAAGCAGTTAATGCTCACCCACAAGGAGAGTGCAGCAGAGGAATAAAAGGAGGACTTAGGTGTGTAGCAGAAGGAAAAGACTGCAGAGGCAACCCTTCTGCAATTTGGGTCACACGTAATGGCTGTGACAAGAAAAAGCCTATCAGAGATGTACTGAAAGTACTGAGGGAGAACATGGGCTTTAGAGTCTCAGTGCCTTTCTATTGCTCTAAATTGGAAGTAAAGAGAGAAGTAACAAGGCTCACATGACTTCTGAAGATTTGAGTTAGGTAGGGGCTTATGTGCAGGTAAGTATGTGACCTCAGTGTGGAGTACCTGTCACTGGACAAAGGATTTCTGGAGCATGGAGTGAAAGAGCCTCTGTTTACCTCAACCTGCATGAGGTCTACCTCATACTCCACACGTTCTGGAGCAATCTTGAAAAGGCAACAGCATTTAGTAGCATCACAGAATCAATAAGGCTGGAAAGGACCTCAAAGATCATCAGGTCCAACCTGTCACCCAAGACCTCATGACTACTAAACCATGGCACCAAGTGCCACGTCCAATCCCTTTTTGAACACCGCCAGGGACAGTGACTCCAGCCCTTCCCTTGGTGAAGCCATGCTGATTGGACATAGCACTTGAAGCCATGGTTTAGTTAGTCCTGAGGTGTTGGGTGCTAGGTTGGACTTGATCTCTGAGGTCTTTTCCAACCTTATTGATTCTATGATTCCATGAAATTTGATCCTCACATAGATCTGAGTAAGTTCACTACATGAAGGGGCAGCGTCACTTAATTCCTACAAACAAAGAAGCACTTCTTGGTCCCAGTGCCTAATAGTGTAAAGCACAGGGAGCTCAGGAAAGCATCTCCCTCAGCTTGTCCTGACACCTGGTAGATGGACAGGCTCAAACACAAACTAAATGATGGGTGATTGGGGTCAACTGCAGCAAAATCAGTCCCAAATGGCACCATGTGCACCAGACACACTTACAAGGTTCGCTGTCGCAACATCAATGCTGCTTTCCAGACAGGGCTGCAACAGGAGAGAAGCTGCAAGAGATCAGCAGCTCTAAGCTGTCGTGAAAATAGACCTGAGGGTAAGCTAAAACCAAAATGAAACTTAGTATCCCTGAAACACTTGACATGACTAAACATTTGAAGGCAACATGCTAACATGCCCATGCCTGAAATAGTAATTCAGTTCAAAGACGGTTAGCAGTTGCAAACTGACAGAGTTTCTTCCAAGTTTCTCAGATGACCTTGAAACATGCAATGTGATAGAGCAGTAATTATGTCCGAGCTTGCCTCAGATCTCCTGCTGAAGTACAACTTCAGCAGAAAGCCAGGGGACTGTAACAGGGCTGGGAGCCTCGCTCTTGAAACAGGAGGAGCCGGTAGCTGTTTGCATCACCGTCAGTAGAACAAAGACATCCCTAAGCCAGGAAAGGAATGTCTTGCAGGAGCTTGCTTTTGCAGAAGTTTGAAGCAGTATCTGGTAGGGGAAGAAGCCATCAGTGTAAAAAGAAACCTGTATAATAGTAACAGAATGAACCAGGTTGGAAAAGACCTTTGAGTCCAACCCATAACCCAACAGTATCTAATCAACTAAACCATGGCACCAAGTGCCTCATCTAGTCTTTTCCTAAACACCTCCAGTGATGGTGGCTCCACCACCTCCCTGGGCAGCACATTCCAATGGCTAACAACTCTCTCTGTGAAGAATTTCTTCCTGACATCCAGCCTAAACCTCCCCTGGCACAGCTTGAGACTGTCCTCTTGTTCTGGTGCTGGTTGCTTGGGAGAAGAGACCAACCTCCACCTGGCTGCAATCTCCCTTCAGGTAGTTGTAGAGAGCAAGAAGGTCTCCCCTGAGCCTCCTCATCTCCAGGCTAAGCAACCCCAGCTCCCTCAGCCTCTCCTCACAGGGCTGTGCTCCAGACCCCTCACCTATAATCATAAATAAAAAGAGAGAACTGGTTTCTGTCACTAGAAACCAGCAGCATTTACAGAGAGACACTCTGTCTCACAATGCTTCCAGTGTATGCTGTTGAAATACTACAGTTTATGTAACTGATGCACACACACCCCAAAATAAAGCAAAACACAAAGCTGTGCAAACCTGCTTCCTTGCACACAGCAGACTTGTTACACAGACACATGGAACTCAAACAGAAATACTAAGTCCTCACTCTTTTGCAAAATCCAGAAAATGCAAGAAAATAGAAGGCATTGGCCAAGCAGCTGAAGGCTGGTTTCTAGTTGGAGCATACCAGGCAAAGACTTTTTAAGTCCCACGTTGATGGTTATGGGAAAGACAGGAGGTAAAATGCTTTGTGTCGTAGAATCATAGATTCAACCAGGTTGGAAAAGACCTCAGAGATCATCAAGTCCAACCTGTCAGCCAACACCTCAGGACTAACTATACCATGGCTTCAAGTGCCACATCCAATCCCTTTTTGAACACCTCCAGTGTTTTTGCTGTCACGGTATCACCAAGGTTGGAAGAGACCTCGAAGATCATCCAGTCCAACCTGTCACCACAGACCTCAGGACTAAACCATGGCACCAAGTGCCGCGTCCAATCCCCTCTTGAACCCCTCCAGGGATGGTGACTCCACCACCTCCCTGGGCAGCACATTCCAATGGCAAATGACTCTCTCAGTGAAGAACTTTCTCCTCACCTCCAGCCTAAACTTCCCCTGGCACAGCTTGAGACTGTGTCCTCTTGTTCTGGTGCTGCTTGCTAGAGAGAAGAGACCAACCCCCTCCTGGCTACAACCAACTTTCAGGGAGTTGTAGAGAGCAAGGAGGTCACCCCTGAGCCTCCTCTCCTCCAGGCTAAGCAACCCCAGCTCCCTCAGCCTCTTCTCACAGGGCTGTGCTCCAAACCCCTCCCCAACCTTGTTGCCCTTCTCTGGACACGTTCAAGTGTCTCAATGTCCTTCTTAAACTGAGGGGCCTAGAACTGGACACAGGACTCAAGGTGTGGCCTAATCAGTGCTGAGTCCAGGGGCAGAATGACCTCCCTGCTCCTGCTGGCCACACTAGTCCTGATGCAGGCCAGGATGCCATTGGCCTTCTTGGCCAGCTGGGCACACTGATGGCTCATGTTCACCCCACTATCAACCATTACCCCCAGTTCCCTCTCTGCCTGGCTGCTCTCCAGCCACTCTTACCCCATGTTCTGAAGAGCAAAAACACTGGAACCAAGGGGAATTACTGCCTGGTGAACAGTTGTGATATGTAAGGAGAAAATGAAGGCTTACAAGCCCAAAGCAGCAGTGGAAATGAAAGAACAGCTCTACCTGAATGCAAGCCCAAGTATTTTCCCCTCAAACCAGACAAACCACCTATCCAGTATAAACAAACTCTTGAGACACCTGGAAACTCTGTAAGGGCTGTGAACCAGCACTGGCCTGGTGGTTGCAAACCACTCACCTGTCTTGAGTCAGGTTACTAATCTTAGTTGACCAGTGCTGTTTTCATGCCTTTTCCCCATTCAGCCATACTGTTCATACCAGTTGAGTGGCAGCAGGAAGTGTGGAAGCAAAAATTGCAAAGGGGTTGCTCAGGTACCTGTCACTGGGGGAAAGAAAAACCCTGCATGCAATTCCTGAATGGCTAATTTTATCCACAATGTGTCCATAACCAGATATTATACTTGGATAATGCACACAAATGTGGATCCCTGCAACCACCAGCACCTTGTCAACAAGATATTTCACCTCCAAGGGGTAATTTTGCTTTCCAACAGGCATCAAGCCCTACTGAAGCAAAGGTTATATGCAATAACAGCACAAGCAGAGTAAGGCTTTTACTAGCAAAGGGTAACCTCCCCCTTGAACATCCTAATAGCCCCTAAACATCAGCAAGGATGTCAATATGCAATATCTTGTTCAAGAGCAAGTCATATAGAATCAATAAGGTTGGAAAAGACCTAAGAGATCATCAAGTCCAACCTATCACCCAACACCTCAGGACTAACTAAACCATGGCTTCAAGTTCCATGTCCAATCTCTTTTTGAGCACCTCCAGGGACTCCACCACCTCCCTGGGCAGCACATTCCGGTGGCAAATCACTCTTTCTGTGAAGAACTTTCACCTCACCCCCAATCTAAACTTCCCCTGGTGCAGCTTGGGACTGTGTCCTCTTGTGCTATTGGTGGTTGCCTGGGAGAAAAGACCAACCCCCACCTGCCTACATCCTCCCTTCAGGGAGTTGTAGAGAGCAATAAGGTCTCCCCTGAGCCTCCCTCTGAACACCATGAGACTTGTCCCTTTTCCCCTGTCTCTTTCCAAACCATATGATTATAAGATGTATTTTTTTGCAAGTACCAAAGTAACTGATTGCTGGTTAGGGCAATTTCTTTTCTCTTTTTACATTGGTTTTTATTATTATATTTTATTTAAAACAAACAAAGAAAAAATGCTGGAGAGTCCCATCACATGAAGACCTCATAGCACACCCCTGTTCAAGAAAACAGCTATTGGCCTGAATCTCTCCATTACAACTATCAAATCATATTTCATACACACAGAGACTTGCACGTATGGCAGATGAGTGCATGTGGTGAAGTAAGAGGCCCAGTTCTGGGCCCCTCAGTTTAGGAAAGATGTGGAGTTGCTGGAAGGTGTCCAGAGAAGGGCAACAAAGCTGGGGAGGGGTCTGGAGCACAGCCCTGTGAGGAGAGGCTGAGGGAGCTGGGGTTGCTTAGCCTGCAGAAGAGGAGGCTCAGGGGAGACCTTGCTGTGTACAACTCCCTGAAGGGAGGTTGTAGCCAGGTGGGGGTTGGTCTCTTCTCCCAGGCAACCAGCAGCAGAACAAGAGGACACAGTCTCAAGCTGTGCCAGGGGAGGTTTAGGCTAGAGGTGAGGAGAAAGTTCTTCATAGAAAGAGAGATTTGCCATTGGAATGTGCTGCCCAGGGAGGTGGGGGAGTCACCATCAGTGGAGGTGTTTAAGAAGAGACTGGATGAGGCACTTGGTGCCATGGTTTAGTTGATTAAATGGTGTTGGATGATAGGTTGGACTCAATGATATCAAAGGTCTTTTCCAACCTGGTTAATTCTGTTGTGTTCTGTTCTGTTCTGTTCTGTTCTGTTCTATTCTATTCTATTCTATTCTATTCTATTCTATTCTATTCTATTCTATTCTATTCTATTCTGTTCTGTTCTGTTCTGTTCTATTCTATAATGTCAAGAGGTACAATGGAAATAATAGAACATTCTTGGGAAGAAATATTATGTGGTGTTCCTGGTAAGACTGACAGTGAAAGACAGATAACAAGTGGCTGACATGGGGCAAATACAGGTTCTTGCAGTGTTGGGCAAATACAGGTTCTTGCAGTGCTGGGCAAGCAGCACTCCTCTCTGCACACCCAGAGGGATAGCTTTCCTTCTCACTGGCAGGTGGAATTGCAGCCTCTTCCCAGGCATGGCAAAATAAAGGTGAACCTGTTAGCTCCAGAGTTTCATATCTTGCATGTAGCAGAGGCCAAGAATGTGTCCAGGGACAAGTGCTCCTCACTACAGAGGCTAATGAGAGTGAAGTATGCTCACCTTCACCCAGAATCCATCCATAAGGGCACTCATCATTATATTCTCAATGTGCATCCATTTAAGGACACCATAATGTCCTTTTCTGCTCTCCCTCTGTTTTATTTGAGCCATCTCCCTCACCTTGCACATCAAGTGCTTTCTTAGGATGAATGCCTCATACTATTTTTAACAAAAGGAGCTGAACACTAAATGGCAGAGCTAAGTGAAGTGTACGTGGAGGGAAGGGGAAGGAAAAGCCATTTTCCCCCCATCCCCCCACCATCTGTGATTTGTACACCTCTTTTAATGTGTAAAACACAGAGCAGGCTGGACAAGCCTACACAGCATGGAGCACTTAGCATAAGGATGCTTTTTCCATGTGTTGTCTGTAGCACTGAAAACACTTACTAGTGAAACAGCCAAGCTGTAATGTAGACTACTAATCCTCAGTGGCTCTAAGAAATGAAAGAGAAGCAGCAGAAGTCCCTGAGAAAAACCTTTCAGGGACCTACCATTTCCTGAATTCATTTGGGCATAGGGATGGCAAGGGTTATAATCTCTTCTCTGTTTTATAGGAGCCAAGAGAGCTATTTAGAAAAGATGAAAACAGCTAGCAAGCAAAGTGAAACCAATGTTCTTCCTGCTCGGAAACAAAAATAAAAGGAAAAATAAGAACAAAGTTCTGGGCAGGGAAAGCATTCAAGACCTCACATGACCAAGAGGCAGGGAACAGAGGTTACTTCTACCTAAAACAAATGGAAACAGAAATTACAGAGTGTGACCAGCACTTCACTGATTTTTTTTTTCCCCCCTAAATTATTCTGCATTGGAATGGAATGGGATGGAATGGGATGGAATAGAATAGAATAGAATAGAATAGAATAGAATAGAATAGAATAGAATAGAATAGAATAGAATAGAATAGAATAGAATAGAATAGAACAGAATAGAATAGAATGCAATGCAATGCAATGCAGTGCAATGCAATACTATACTATACAATACAAGGTTGGAAGAGAACTCTGAGATCATCGAGTCCAACCTATCACCCAACACCATCTAATCAACTAAACCGTGGCACCCAGGGGAGGTTTAGGCTGGATGTTAGGAAGAAGTTCTTCCCAGAAAGAGAGATTGGCCATTGGAATGTGCTGCCCAGGGAGGTGGTGGAGTCACCATCCCTGGAGGTGTTTAAGAGGAGACTGGATGAGGCACTTGGTGCCATGGTTTAGTTGATTAGATGGTGTTGGGTGATAGGTTGGGCTTGATCTTCAAAGGTCTCTTCCAACCTGGTTAATTCTTTATGATTCTAAGTTACATGACTTCATATCTCTCTCAGCAAGCACTGCCCATCAGTACTAGAGCATGGGGAGCATTTGGCCCAGTCCCTCTACAGGTTTGGCTTGTGTTGGGCAAACTTCTACACACCTCAGACTGCCTTCTTGTGCATGACTATGCCAAGTGTGCCCTATTTTGGTCACTGCATTTTGTTAAGATTGGCATTCAGAGACACAAAAATCTTGAACCACTTTTGGGGTGCTTGGTGCCATGGTTTAGTTGATTAGGTGGTGTTGGATGACAGGTTGGACACAATGATCTCGAAGGTCTCTTCCAAGCTGGTTAATTCTATTCTATGCTATGCTATGCTATGCTATGCTATGCTATTCTATTCTAATTCTATTCTATTCCATTCCATTCCGCTCCACTCCATTCCACTCCATTCCACTCCATTCCATTCCATTCCATTCCATTCCATTCCATTCCATTCCACCCCATTCCACCCCATTCCATTCCATTCCATTCCATTCCATTCCATTCCATTCCATTCCATTCCATTCCACCCTATCCTATCCTACCCTATCCTACCCTATCCTACCCTATCCTACCCTATCCTACCCTATCCTATCCTACCCTATCCTATCCTACCCTATCCTACCCTATCCTATCCTATCCTATCCTATCCTATCCTATCCTATCCTATCCTATCCTATCCTATCCTATCCTATCCTATCCCCAAGCTGTGTTGGATGTGCTTATTTTTCCATGTGCTAGGCACTTGATCACAGCAACGCTGCACCTTTCATTCACAGCAGCTCTAAATTACACAATCACACTGCCTTTGGTGAGGACATGTTAAAGCAGATAAGTGAAGAGGACTGACTTTAAGACAAGCCTGTATTTAGAGGTTAATTACCAGGTGTGCCTCAGATTTGCAACACATCTGCAATAAAAACCTCTGAAAACTGGCTAGCACTCTTGTTTTTAAGAAAACACCATCCACTATTAAGTCAACTCCATAAATCCCTCCAGCTTAGAATGAGGCTTGCTGTGCAATTACTCAGTTCCATTAATCTCTATTGATGGGTAAGTATTACATTAGTTGGTGTCAGTTCCTTTGAAGCCCTGTGTCATTTTTCTCTCAATTGGTCTACAGCTGGTGTCAGGCTATCAAGCTTATCATTAGTGGCTCATCACACCCTCTGAATTCGGGCTCAGTCTCTGTGTTTTCCCAGTCTTCTAGAACCTGCTGCCAATTCCAAGGTGTTCCCTGAACATCTTTAATTGCTGATGTGTTGAAAGTTGTGTATGACTCTGCCAGGATGCAAGCACAAACCGTGCTCTGCTCTGACAACCTTTGTTTTTCTTAGTACTTCTGCCTGCTCTGCATCACTGACATCATTTTTGTATGCTGCAGCTAGGGATGGGTCTAAAACATTGTCATTGTTCCTGGTAATTGAATACTTTCATACTGTCCTTGGCATTCATTGGCAGATTTCTCCTGACATCTTTACTTACCATGTTTCACTCTTAATACTTTCTTTCTTCTATGGATTCTTCTGCTTCTCTCACTATAGATATTATGTGTTTGCAACAGCTCGTTTCCTTCTGTCACTGAATCGTGATGGCTAGCAGAGAAGAGAAGAGAAGAGAAGAGAAGAGAAGAGAAGAGAAGAGAAGAGAAGAGAAGAGAAGAGAAGAGAAGAGAAGAGAAGAGAAGAGAAGAGAAGAGAAGAGGAATTAACCAGGGTGGAAAAGACCTTGGAGATCATCGAGTCCAACCTATCACCCAACACCATCTAATGAACTAAACCATGGCACCAAGTGCCTCATCCAGTCTTTTCCTAAACACCTCAAGTAATGGTGACTCTACCAGCTCCCTGGGCAGCACATTCCAATGGCCAATCTCTCTTTCTGGGAAGAATTTCTTCCTAACACCCAACCTAAACCTTCCCTGGCACAGCTTGATACTGTGTCCTCTTGTTCTGGTGCTGCTTGCCTGGGAGAAGAGACCAACCCCCACCTGCCTACTACCTCCCTTCAGGTAGCTGTAGACAGCAAGAAGGTCTCCCCTGAGCCTCTTCTCCAGGCTAAGCAACCCCAGCTCCCTCAGCCTCTCCTCACAGGGCTGTGCTCCAAACCCCTCCCCAGCTTTGTTGCCCTTCTCTGGACACCTCCCAGCAACTCAGCATCTTTCCTAAACTGGGGAGCCCAGAACTGGTGTTTAGTTCTTCCTTGTCAAAGGGGAAAATTTGACATTTTACCAACTAAGTCAACCTTTCTGCAATAAATTGCCATACTTCTTTTCATTTCTCTATCTATGTTTTACCTTCCAGACACTTTTCTCTCCATTCAACCCTCCTCCAGGAATTTGATTCACAAAATCAAGAAAGCACACACACTGTTGGGGGCCAGCATGCGCTGCTTGCCCGTACTGAACATAATCAGATCATAATTATTGGCCCTCAGGCAACCAAAGCTTGCCAGGGCAGCCATTAATTCTTTTTTTTAATGAACAGAGACTGTAACACAAAGCCTGAGCCAGCAGATCAATTCAAGTCACAAAGATTATATTCATTCCAGAAGTAACTGCCTTTCGAAGACCTGATTTTGAAGCAAATAAAAAAAATGCATGTTCTCCTAAAATAATGCTTGGGGAAGGAGGTAGGAGAGCAGAGAAAGTGTTTCCCCATTTTTCCTCTCTTAGAAACCCTGAAAATACTGATTCCCTGCCCCCTGCCTTCCTTGAGACGTGCCAGCACGGGGGCTGAAGCTGGCTGGTTCATCAAGTGGCAGAGATCATAGCATCAGTACCACAAGGATCAGCTAGTTCCAACCCCCCTGCCATGGGCAGGGACACCCCACACTAGATCAGCCTGGCCACAGCCTCATCCAGCCTGCTCTTAAACACCTCCAGGGATGGAGCCTCAGCCACCTCCCTGGACAACCCTTTCCAGGGCTTCACCACTCTCATGGGGAAGAACTTCCTCCTCACCTCCAGCCTCAATCTCCCCACCTCCAGCTTCATTCCATTCCCCCATGTCCCGTCACTACCTGAGATCCTGAGCAGTCCCTCCCCAGCCTTCTTGTAGCCCCCTTCAGCTACTGGAAGGCCACAATGAGGTCACCTGGGAGCCTTCTCTTCTCCAGACTGAACAGCCCCAACTCCTTCAGTCTGTCCTCACAGGAGAGGTGCTCCAGCCCTCTGCTCATCCTCCTGGCCCTTCTCTGGACACCTTCCAGCACCTCCAGATCCCTCTTGGAATAGGGGCTCCAGAACTGGAGGCAGGACTCCAGGTGGGGTCTCAGCAGAGCTGAGCAGAGGGGGAGAATCCCCTCCCTTGCCCTGCTGGCCACACTTCTCTTGCTGCAGCCCAGGCTCTGGTTGGCTTTCCGGGCTGCAAGTGCACACTGAGAGCTCCTGGTGAGTTTCTCCTCCCCCAGCACCCCCAAGTCTCTCTCCTCAGGGCTGCTTTCCAGCCACTCACTGCCCAACATGCTGTAGGATCTGATCTGTAGGACATTGCAGTGTTTGGAAGATGCTTGCCTTCTCAGTATCCTGCCCTCTCATAGATTTCCACTGGGCTTTGCAGGCCATTGTAAGTGGCCACATGTTTTCCTTCCCAACCATACTCACATTTGACCTCTTCTGCTCCCAGCCCATTCCTGACTCCTGGGCCTGTCCCAGCCTCCTGTATTTTCTCAGCCAGCCCAAATCTCCCCTCATTTCCCCATTCTCCACTTCTATCTTCATCCAGAATTCACAGAATCACAGTATCACCAAGGTTGGAAGAGATCTCGAAGATCATCAAGTCCAACCTGTCACCACAGACCTCAGGACTAAACCATGGCACCAAGTGCCACATCCAATCCCCTCTTGAACCCCTCCAGGGATGGTAACTCCACCACCTGCCTGGGCAGCACATTCCAATGGCTAACAACTCTCTCAGTGAAGAACTTTCTCCTCACCTCCAGCCTAAACTTCCCCTGGTGCAACTTGAGACTGTGTCCTCTTGTTCTGGAGCTTGTTCAGATCTCCAAGCTCTAGCTCCTATCTTTCCTATATTGAAAGCAAAGAAATTATTTCTCCTCTCTACCACAAGCCAGAAAAAGAGGAATTTGGAAAGGCCAGGAAAAACAGGACCCAAGGCCATGGTAGCCTGGAGTTTCAATCACACAGTCCAGAGGGAATTCTGTCCAGCTCAGACAGACTCCCCAAGGTATTTAGCTCACAGCTGTGGCAAAGAATGCATGTACTAAGTGCATTTTTTTCCCCTAAAAGGTTTGTAACTTGGCTCTGTTTGGGCTTGCTTTTCTGGATATACACAGTATACAAAAGCCATCTCCTGCTAGTTTCATCTCCCCCCTATGATGCGTGGGGCCCAAACAGAGTTTCCAAATGAGAGACAGAAATGAACATCATCAAAACAATGCATATTCCCTAGCCACATTCTTGGGAGGGACTGAGCTGCTTTATTTATGCACTTCCATTTCAGCTAAAAGGAGAGGATGCCCAGCAGAAGTTTTATTGCCAATTGTCACCATTTGGCCGAGTCAGAAGCAAGAGAAAACAGGAGCTCACCATGGAACATGCTGGAAAAACAACAATGGAGAGTGCCACTATTAATACACATCTTTGTGTTTTTAGGTTTCCAATAGAATTTTTATTAAGTATGGGAGAGGTTTGATTTATTCCTATTTTCCACTGCATTTACACAGCCGTTGGACTGAAAGCTGCGGGGAGCTGATGAGAGCTAATAGCTCCAATGAAGCACAAACCAACTGCTGAGCTGAGAGCAAGCTGAGGAGGTTTGGGGGGTAACTGTCTAATAACAGGCAGGATGTTACAGAATGGAAGAGAATAGAATTAACCAGGTTGGAAAAGACCTTCAAGATCATTGAGTCCAACCTAGCACCCAACACCATCTAATCAACTAAGCCATGGCACCAAGTGCCTCATCCAGACTTCCAGTGATGGTGACTCCACCACCTCCCTGGGCAGCACATTCCAATGGCCAATCTCTCTTGCTGGAAAGAGTTTCTTCCTAACATCCAGTCTAAAACTCCCCTGGCACAGCTTGAGACTGTGTCCTCTTGTTCTGGTGCTGATTGCCTGGGAGAAGAGACCAACCCCTACCTGGCTACAACCACCCTTCAGGTAGTTGTAGAGAGCAAGAAGGTCTCCCCTGAGCCTCCTCTTCTCCAGGCTAAGCAACCCCAGCTCCCTCAGCCTCTCCTCACAGGGCTGTGCTCCAACCCCCTCCCCAGCCTCATTGCCCTTCTCTGGACATGTTCAAGTGTCTCAATATCCTTAAACTGAGGGGCCCAGAACTGGACACAGGACTCAAGGTGTGGCCTACCAGTGCTGAGTCCAGGGGCACAATGACTTCCCTGCTCCTGCTGGCCACACTGTTCCTGATGCAAGCCAGGATGCCATTGGCCTTCTTGGCCACCTGGGCACACTGCTGGCTCATGTTTAGCCAGCTATCAACCAGTACCTCCAGGTCCCTTTCTGCCTGGCTGCTCTTCAGCCACTCTGACCCCAGCCTGTAGCCCTGCATGGGGTTGTTGTGGCCAATGTGTAGAACCTGGCACTTAGATTTGTTGGACTCTGCCCATCTGTCCAGCCTGGCAAGGTCCCTCTGCAGAGCTCTCCTGTTCTCTAACAGATCAACTCCTGCCCCCAGCTTGGTGTCATCTGCAAATTTACTGCTGATGGACTCAATCCCCTCATCCAGATCACCAATAAAGATATCGAACAGGATGGGGCCCAGCACTGATCCCTGGGGAGAAGGAGACTCAGGGGTGACCTTATTACTCTCTGCAACTACCTGAAGGGAGGTTGTAGACAGACGGATGTTGGTCTCTTCTCCCAGGCAGCCAGCACCAGAACAAGAGGACACTGTCTCAGGCTGCACCAGGGGAACTTGGATGTTAGGAAGAAGTTCTATACAGAGAGAGTGATTGCACATTGGAATGGGCTGCCTGGGGAGGTGGTGGAGTTGCCATCATTGGAGGTTTTCAGGAGGAGACTTGATGGGGTGCTTGGTGCCGTGGGTTAGTTGTTTGAGTGGTGTTGGATTGGTTGATGGGTTGGACACGATGATCTTGAAGGTCTCTTCCAACCTGGTTTATTCTATGTATGTATTCTATGTATGTAAGTGCAGCCCTGGTCCCATCATTTTGTGCAAGCTGAGCACAAGTAGCTGCTGCCCTTCCCCACACCCTACCCCCCTCCTTTTTACTTCTTTAAAACCTTTTCTCCTCTTAGAAGCTGTTATTCTTCCAGAAGAGCTCAAGCAGATATTTTTTCAGCATAGAAAAACAAGAAGTGGGCTATTGATCAAGCTCTTGGTTCTATTTTTGCCTGAAAATAGCTGAATGGAAGAGAAATCCATCAACAAGGAGTCAGAAGGACTTGAAGCTGCTCTGCTCCTTGCTGGCAGCACTTGACTCATGTGGAGTGTGGCAAATTTTTCCATGGCTGCATTGTACTGGGGTGGAATCTCACCAAGAATTTCTACTTCATGACTAAGCCCTTCAGATCTCTTCACATGTCTTATTTCCTTCCCTCAGGCTCTTTAGTTCTTGCATCTGATCCCGGGGAGGAAGTGTTTTGTGCTGCTTGCATGTTTGCTGCACTGAAGGTTTTGAAGAGCCATGAACCATCAAAACTATTTCTTGTGGAATGCCTTTAGCTTAAGTTTCAAATTAACCTTTTTGTGCAGCACAGAGATAATCACAGAAAGCAAGTCTGTGGCTCTCTTGGACCTTGAAGAACGTGCTGAGCAATTACCAAAGTAACCCTCTCAAGGCCTTTCCACATCCTACTGACTGCTGTACAAAAACTAAAGGAATTATATTCTTTATTGGTGAGGGCTATTGAACCAGGTGGCCAAGAAGGCCAATGGCATCCTGGCCTGCATCAGGAATAGTGTGGCCAGCAGGAGCAGGGAAGTCATTGTGCCCCTGGACTCAGCACTAGTCAGGTCACACCTGGAGTCCTGTGTCCAGTTCTGGGCTCTTCAGTTTAAGAAGGACATTGAGACACTTGAATGTGTCCAGAGAAGGGCAACAAAGCTGGGGAGAGGTCTGGAGCACAGCCCTGTGAGGAGAGGCTGAGGGAGCTGGGGTTGCTTAGCCTGGAGGAGAAGAGGCTCAGGGGTGACCTCATTGCTGTCTACAACTCCCTGAAGGGAGGTTGTAGCCAGGTGGGGGTTGGTCTCTTCTCCCAGGCAGCCAGCACCAGAACAAGAGGACACAGGTCCAAGCTGCACCAGGGGAGGTTTAGGCTGGGTGTGAGGAGAAAGTTCTTCACAGAATGTGCTGCCCAGGGAGGTGGTGTAGTCACCAACCCTGGAGGTGTTCAAAAAGTGCTTGGACATGGCACTTGAAGCCATGGTTTAGTTAGTTCTGAGGTGTTGGGTGCTAGGTTGGACTTGATGATCTCTGAGGTCTTTTCCAACCTTATTGATTGTATAATTCTATGCTTCTATGAGCTTTTGCATAGGCAGGAATATGGAAATGATGGTCTAGGACTCAGAGCTGAAAGCAATGTAGTTGATTGTGGCCAACAACAGCATGAAAACTACTTTCTGTCTTCTCAGGATCTCAGGGAGTGCTAGGACTTGGGGGAATGGAATGGAGCTGGAGGTGGGGAGATTGAGGCTGGAGGTGAGGAGGAAGTTCTTCCCCATGAGAGTGGTGAAGCCCTGGAATGGGTTGTCCAGGGAGGTGGTTGAGGCCCCATCCCTGGAGGTGTTTAAGCCCAGGCTGGATGAGGCTCTGGCCAGGCTGATCTAGTGTGGGGTGTCCCTGCCCATGGCAGGGGGGTTGGAACTAGATGATCCTTGTGGTCCCTCCCAACCCTGACTGATACTGTGATACTATGATTCCAATTGCCAATCACTCTTTCTGGGAAGAACTTTCTCCTCACCTCCAGCCTAAACTTCCCCTGACACAGCTTAAGACTGTGTCCTCTTGTTCTGGTGCTGGTTGCCTGGGAGAAGAGACCAACCCCCACCTGGCTACAACCTCCCTTCAGGTAGTTGTAGACAGCAAGAAGGTCTCCCCTGAGTCTCCTCTTCTCCAGGCTAAGCAACCCCAGCTCCCTCAGCCTCTCCTGAGTATAGTACCCAGGTTCACACTTCTATTGTTCTGCATCTATCTGTATTCATAATCTACATTTACTGATACAAGGCCCAGACAGGGGAACTAAACATGGAAATACCAATACTAAACATTGTTTCCATGGGTTTTGGCAGTAATGACTCAGAGCTACACTGCTGTCTGTAGATGTCTCCCTGTTTGTATGCCAGAAACTGTGCCCTGCAGTTCTGCTGTGTTAAAAGTCCTGGTCTCCAACCTCTCCCTTCTGCAGAAGGTGTTCAACCCATGAACATCCATACTGCTGGAACAAGTGGGATATCACTGACTGTAGGATCTCCAGAGGTGGAAATGTAATGAGAAAAGATTTGTTACAGAAGGATGGATCTTGTGGACTGCAAACTCCTGGCCAAGCTGTCAGCCCCTGGCTGGGACAGCAGCACTCTGAGCTGGGTTAGGAACTGGCTGGAGGCTGAGCCCAGAGAGTGGTGGTGAATAGTGCCACAGCCAGCTGGCAGCCAGGCACCAGTGGTGTCCCCCAGGGGTCAGTGCTGGGCCCCATGCTGTTCAATATCTTCATTGATGATCTGGATGAGGGCATTGAGTCCATCATCAGTAAATTTGCAGATGACACCAAGCTGGGGGCAGGAGTTGATCTGTTAGAGGGTAGAGAGGCTCTGCAGAGGGATCTTGCCCGGCTGGACAGATGGGCAGAGTCCAAGGGCATGAGATTGAACACATCCAAGTGCCAGATTCTACACATTGGCCACAACAACCCCAGGCAGTGCTGCAGGCTGGGGTCAGAGAGGCTGGAGAGCAGCCAGGCAGAGAGGGACCTGGGGGTACTGGTTGATAGTAGGCTGAAGATGAGCCAGCAGAGTGCCCAGGTGGCCAAGAAGGCCATTGGCATCCTGGCCTGGATGAGGAATAGTGTGGCCAGCAGGAGCAGGGAAGTCATTGTGCCCCTGGACTCAGCACTGGTTAGGCCACACCTTGAGTCCTGTGTCCAGTTCTGGGCCCCTCAGTATAAGAACGACATTGAGACACTTGAAGGTGTCCAGAGGAGGTCAATGAGGCTGGGGAGGGGTTTGGAGCACAGCCCTGTGAGGAGAGGCTGAGGGAGCTGGGGTTGCTTAGCCTGGAGAAGAGGAGGCAGACCTTTGTGCTGTCTACAACTCCCTGAAGGGAGGCTGTAGCCAGGTGGGGGTTGGTCTCTTCTCCCAGGCAAGCAGTACCAGAACAAGAGGGCACAGTCTCAAGCTGTGCCAGGGGAGATTTAGGCTGGATGTTAGGAAGAAATTCTTCCCAGAAAGAGAGATTGGCCATTGGGATGTGCTGCCCAGGGAGGTGGTGGAGTCACCATCACTGAAGGTGTTTAGGAAGAGCCTGGATGAGGCACTTAGTACCATGGTTTAGTTGATCAGATGGTGTTGGGTGCTAGGTTGGACTCAATGATCTCGAAGGTCTTTTCCAGCCTGGTTAATTCTGCATTCTGTGTTCTGTCCTGGTGTTGCTGGGCAGCCCAAGAGTGGAAGAGCACCTCCTGATTCCAGGGATTGTCTTGCAGTGGTGGTAAGCAGCAGCTCCGTGAGGAGACTGATCTGCACAGACACATTTGCCACAACAGGGTGTCACTACTGGCTTGTCCCACCTCTGTTTTGATTTTCCATTCCAAACCAGACACTTGCCCTTTGCTAATAGCTGCAGATTGAGTGGTTTCCTAAAGTGGGACTTTTTTTGGTTACAATAATTGCTCTGGGACTGCACAAAGCACAAATCTCTTTGAGCTGGTATTGCACAGCCTTTGCTATTGTACTCTAATACCTTCTGTTGGCACTTAAGGCTTCTCATTTGGTGTGTAAAAGTGCCCTAAGATTCTCAGTTCAACAGATTAGATCCTGGCGGTAATTGCTGTGTGATTGACCTCAGTGCCAGGAAAGATTATGGAGCAGGTCATCCTGAGTGCAATCACACAACACTTAGAGGATGGCCAAGGGATCAGGCCCAGCCAGCATGGGTTTAGGAAGGGCAGGTCCTGCCTGACCAACCTGATCTCCTTCTATGATCAGGTGACCCGCCTGGTGGATGTGGGCAGGCCTGTGGATGTAGTCTACCTGGACCTCAGCAAGGCCTTTGACACCGTTCCCCATAGCAAGCTCCTGGCCAAGCTGTCAGCCCATGGCTTGGATGGGAGCACACTGCATTGGGTTAGGAACTGGCTGGAGGGCCAAGCCCAGAGAGTGGTAGTGAATGGTGCCACATCCAGCTGGCAGCCAGTCACCAGTGGTGTGCCCCAGGGATCAGTGCTGGGCCCCATGCTCTTTAACATCTTTATTGATGATCTGGACGAGGGCATCGAGTCCATCATCAGTAAATTTGCTGACGACACCAAGCTGGGGGCAGGAGTTGATCTGCTGGAGGGTAGAGAGGCTCTGCAGAGGGACCTCGACAGGCTGGGCAGATGGGCAGAGTCCAAGGGCAGGAGATTTAACACATCCAAGTGCCGGGTTCTGCACATTGGCCACAGCAACCCCATGCAGAGCTACAGGCTGGGGTCAGAGTGGCTGGAGAGCAGTCAGGCTGAGAGGGACCTGGGGGTGCTGGTCGACGGTAGACTGAACATGAGCCTTCAGTGTGCCCAGGCAGCTAAGAGGGCCAATGGCATCCTGGCCTGCATCAGGAACAGTGTGGCCAGCAGGAGCAGGGAGGTCATTCTGCCCCTGTACACTGCACTGGTTAGGCCGCACCTCGAGTACTGTGTCCAGTTCTGGGCCCCTCAGTTTAGGAAGGAGGTTGACTTGCTGGAACGAGTCCAGAGAAGAGCAACAAAGTTGGTGAGGGGTTTGGAACATAAGCCCTACGAGGAGAGGCTGAGGGAGCTGGAGTTGCTTAGCCTGGAGAAGAGGAGACTCAGGGGTGACCTTATTACTCTCTACAACTACCTGAAGGGAGGTTGTAGACAGACAGATGTTGGTCTCTTCTCCCAGGCAAGCAGTACCAGAACAAGAGGACACAGTCTCAGGCTGCGCCAGGGGAGGTTCAGGCTGGATGTTAGAAAAAAGTTCTATACAGAAAGAGTGATTGCACATTGGAATGGGCTGCCTGGGGAGGTGGTGGAGTCGCCATCACTGGAGGTTTTTAGGAGAAGACTTGACAGGGTGCTTGGTGCTGTGGGTTAGTTGCTTGGGCGGTGGATTGGTGATGGGTTGGACGCGATGATCTTGAAGGTCTCTTCCAACCTGGTTTATTCTATGTATTCTATGTATTCTATTCTATGTATTTAGCTTTCAGCATCTCACTGAGGCCCATCTTTTGAAGCATATGCCTACACTGCACCCAGAGCCACAAGTGCAATGCAGATGCATCAGACTGACCTTGAACAGAAGTGCTGGAGTGCTAAGAATAGCTTAGGTGCCTGCCATCACCCAGCTACAGCAACAGCCAGCCCAAGCCAAATGACTTCAGTCCTTGAATGAAATTTGTGGATCCTGCTGAGTGACCACACTGGAGCTGGGGATGGAAGAGCTTGTTCTTTGCATGAAGGAGAGAACCTACTTTCTAACATATCTACATCACTATAAGGTGATCATGAAGACAGAACATCTCACTGGCAATGTGGGAGACAGGGCTGGTTGTCTTGCTTCTGACTCAAGCATGGTACAGTCCCGACTGTTGAGCCAGGCTGAGTTATTCAGCTACTTTGATCCAGCTTTTCTTCTTAAGCAATCTGTATAGCAAAGTTTCTTCTTGCTGCAATCCTTTTTCTTTTTCCTTTCCCAAGGAAAAGGTCTTGGTTTTGAGAATTTGACACTCTTTCATAAGATGTTTCTTCCCAATGATCTCAAAGGTCTCTTCCAACCTGGTTAATTCTATCCTATCCTATCCTATCCTATCCTATCCTATCCTATCCTATCCTATCCTATCCTATCCTATCCTATCCCACCCTATCCCATCCTATCTCATCCCATCCTATCTCATCCTATCCTATCTCATCCTATCCTATCTCATCCTATCCTATCCCATCCCATCCCATCCCATCCCATCCCATCCCATCCCATCCCATCCCATCCCATCCCATCCTATCCCATCCTATCCCATCCTATCCTATCCTATTCTATTCTATTCTAAAGCTGAGCACTGTGAAACACTGTCAGTCTACACAGAAATCCCGTGTCAGGCTGCCACCAATTGCAACAGAAGATGTTCACTGTAGCATTAAGAGTGGGACATCCCAGGGCTGGGTTCTGCCACTCATTATATGTCTTTAGGTGGTGGATGCCACATCCAGGTGGAGGTCATGCACTAGTGGTGTCCCCCAGGGATCAGTGTTGGGCCCAATCCTATTCAATATCTTTACTGATGATATGGACAAGGGGATTGAGTCCATCATCAGTAAATTTGCAGATGACACCAAGTTGGGAGCAGGTGTTGATCTGTTAGAGGGCTAAAGGGCTCTGCAGAGGGACCTTGCCAGGCTGGACAGATGGGCAGAGTCCAACTTGATGGCATTGTAGTAGCCAGGTGGGGGTTGGTCTCTTCTCCCAGGCAAGCAGCACCAGAACAAGAGGCCACAGTCTCAAGCTGTGCCAGGGGAAGCTTAGCCTCAAGGTGAGGAGAATGTTCTTCACAGAGAGAGTTGTTAGCCATTGGAATGTGCTGCCCAGGGAGGTGGTGGAGTCCCCATCCCTGGAGGTGTTCAAAAAGGCATTGGACGTGGCACTTGGTGCCATGGTTTAGTTAGTCCTGAGGTGTTGGGTGACAGGCTGGACTTGATGATCTCTGAGGTCTCTTCCAACCTTATTGATTCTATGATTCAATGATTCAATTCTTCTATTCTATTCTATTCTATTCTATTCTATTCTATTCTATTCTATTCTATTCTATTCTATTCTATTCTATTAATAACCCTTAAAAACCAAGCCTTGCAGCTGGAAGGAGCTCACTAACTCTTTATCTTTCATACACCAGTACCACAAGCCGTCCTGGCACATCTCCAATGCGTGGCAACAGATTGGCATTTTTATTCCCATTCAAGTGATGCAATGCAAGTCAGCTGTAAGGAAAGCAGGATGCTTCGCCTGCTGTAGAGCTTGGTCTGAAGTTATGGTGGGCCTCTGTCCTCTGGAGTCAGGGTGCTCAGGGCAGCTCTCGAGGCCAGAGCTACTGGACTGAGAAGCAAGTAAGATGTTCTTGTGAGGATGGGTCTCATAGCAACTGGTGGAGGGCTGTAGCAGTGCTAGGGGTAGATGGAGTTCAAATGAAGTTTTCAAAATCATTTCCACAGGTATTACTCATCTACAACCTTTCAAGGCTATTTTGATAGCTTAGGAGGAGGAAGAGTAGAAAAGTTCAACCCCCAAGCAGCCATACAGCAAGGCCGCAGCCACTCAGTGTGATTTGCTCCTGTATTTGATACAAGGCACAGCAAGCATCACCAAGGGACAGGGGAATGCCAGCTCATTTCCAGCCTTAAAAGCCTGTAATGACTGCTTGTAGCTGCAGTGCTGAAAAGAGCCATTACAGTGACAGAGTGAGTTGAAGAGCAGCTCCTTCCAGTGTCAGTGACAGCTTTCTCGGTCCTATTTATTCTGCCTTCCCCCAGAGTTATCTGTGCAGCCATGCAGTGAGCCACACGAGGAAATGGATTGATGTTTATAGCAATCTTATCTTCCCCTCCCACCCTTCCCTTCTTTTGCTTTTTTCTCCTTTAATTTTTGAGGTGAGGAATGGAAACCTGGGCTGGCTGAGCAGCTGGAAGACACCTGGATTGTCTAGCTCTTCCACAGTACTTCATGGGGTGCTGTGGGACTAAAGGAAAGTGCTAAGCACCAGAACCCAGATGGGTTTTGATGCCTTTTTTTGGAAGAGCCATGAGAGTGGTGAAGCCCTGGAATGGGTTGTCCAGGGAGGTGGTTGAGGCCCCATCCCTGGAGGTGTTTAAGCCCAGGCTGGATGAGGCTCTAGCCAGGCTGATCCAGTGTGGGGTGTCCCTGCCCGTGGCAGGGGGGTTGGAACTAGATGATCCTTGTGGTCCCTTCCAACCCTGACTGATACTATGATACTACTATGATAAATGTCAGACTGGGTGTTTGGACCAGTGGAGAAGATGGTTTGCAAAAGAGCAAAGAGCTAGCAGGATGGGTGAGGACACTGCTGCTGGCTTAGCACCTCCACGTGTGCCAATGCCACGTGAGAGACCAACACTGCTGACTGGGATGCTTTGCAGTCCCTCTAGCAGATGCAGTGCTACAGGCTGGGGTCAGAGTGGTTGGAGAGTAGCAGGGTGGTGCTGGGGTGCTGGTGGATAGCTGGCTGAACATTGGTCTCTTCTCCCAGGCAGCCAGCACCAGAAGAAGAGGACACAGTCTCAAGCTGTGCCAGGGGAGGTTTAGGCTGGAGGTGAGGAGAAAGTTCTTCCCAGAAAGAGAGATTGGCCATTGGAATGTGCTGCCCAGGGAGCTGGTGGAGTCACCATCCCTGGAGGTGTTCAAAAAGGGAATCAACATGGCACTTGAAGCCATGGTTTAGTTAGTCCTGAGGTGTTGGGTGACAGGTTGGGCTTGATGATCTCTGAGGTCTTTTCCAACCTTATTGATTCTATGATTCAGAGACAACCCTGAGCCAAAATTCAGCCAGAAGAAGCTATTCTAAGCAGAGTAGTTTTCATTTGAATATAAAAGCTGGAAATTGCTTGGGAAACAGAAGCCAAAGAAACAAGCAAACAAACCCCCCCCCCAAAGGATTAAATACATTTGAGGTGGTGATCAGGAATGTAAATTGGATACTCGCAGACATAATTGCCTCGTGGCACAAATGTACACAGCAAACAAAGAACACTGAGAGTAAAGAATCAACTTAACCAGAAAACAACCTAAACAAAACACAGCTCCATATGGAAACTTACAGCCAAGACACCAAATTAATCCTACCTCTGTCCTCGTGCTGGGACTTGGCTCTCTCTGTGCTTATGAATTATAAATGAAGCCAATGTTTATGACAGATCAATGCCTGCGGTCCAAGAAACATTAAACTCGTTGTTAATCAAAACAGACTGCTCCTCTCTTGCTTTGTGCCCTGTACATAGAATGCTCTGCTAAGGCAGTTCTAACTACCCATCTGGAGATTTTCATGTGTTATGGAATATGGAAATGCAGATGTAAAGAATGGAATGGAATGGAATGGAATGGAATGGAATGGAATGGAATGGAATGGAATGGAATGGAATAGGATAGAACGGAACGGAATGGAACGGAACGGAACGGAACAGAACAGAACAGAACAGAATAGAATAGAATAGACCAGACCAGGTTGGAAGAGTCCTTCGAGATCATCAAGTCCAACCTATCACCCAACACCATCTAATCAACTAAACCATGGCACCAAGCCCCCCATCCAGGCTCTTCCTAAACTCCTCCAGGGATGGTGACTCCACCACCTCCCTGGGCAGCACATTCCAATGGCCAATCTCTCTTTCTGGGAAGAATTTCTTCCTAACTTCCAACCTAAACCTCCCCTGGTGTAGCTTGAGACTGTGTCCTCTTGTTCTGGTTGCCTGGGAGAAGAGACCATCCCCCACCTGGCTACAACCTCCCTTCAGGGAGTTGGAGACAGCAAGAAGGTCTCCCCTGAGCCTCCTCTTCTCCAGGCTAAGCAACCCCAGCTCCCTCAGCCTCTCCTCACAGGGCTGTGCTCCAAACCCCTCCCCAGCTTTGTTGCCCTTCTCTGGACACCTTCCAGCAACTCAACATCTTTCCTAAACTGAGGGGCCCAGAACTGGACACAGGACTCAAGGTGTGGCCTAACCAGTGCTGAGTCCATGGGCAGAATGACCTCCCTGCTCCTGCTGGCCACACTGTTCCTGATGCAGGCCAGGATGTCATAGAGCTAATTATTGTACAAGCCCTTCTTTTGAATCCTGGGGCTTTGAGATGTGTTACTTAAACACTAGGTGAATTTGTACTAAAATGTTCCTCCTGAGTTCAGTCAGCATGATATCACTTTTTTTGCCTACTGTTAGCTGCACACCTTGAGCTGAAGTTCTCTCTTTTTATTTATTTATTATTATAGGTGAGGGGTCTGGAGCACAGCCCTGTGAGGAGAGGCTGAGGGAGCTGGGGTTGCTTAGCCTGGAGAAGAGGAGGTTCAGGGGAGACCTTCTTGCTGTCTCCAACTCCCTGAAGGGAGGTTGTAGCCAGGTGGGGGTTGGTCTCTTCTCCCAGGCAAGCAGCCCTGTGCCAGGGGAGGTTTAGGCTGGCTGTTAGGAAGAACTTCTTCACCAAAAGAGTGATTTGCCATTGGAATGTGCTGCCCAGGGAGGTGGTGGAGTCACCATCACTGGAGGTGTTTAGGAAGAGCCTGGATGGGGTGCTTGGTGCCATGGTTTAGTTGATTAGATGGTGTTGGGTGATAGGTTGGACTCAATGATCTCAAAGGTCTCTTCCAACCTGGTTAATTCTCTTCTCTTCTCTTCTCTTCTCTTCTCTTCTCTTCTCTTCTCTTCTCTTCTCTTCTCTTCTCTTCTCTTCTCTTCTCTTCTCTTCTCTTCTCTTCTCTTCTCTTCTCTTCTCTTCTCTTCTCTTCTCTTCTCTTCTCTTCTCTTCTCTTCTCTTCTCTTCTCTTCTTTTTCCTCTCTTCCATTCCATTCCATTCCCTTCCATTCCATTCCATTCTCTCTCTATGCCTTTAGGTCTCACCATCCTTTTCTCTCTGACTAGCATGGTAGCCAGAGTCTCAAGGTTTCCCTTCTTGCATGTAGGATCCAATACTGATCACAGCAAGACCATGAAGTGCATTCTGCAACAACCTCCTTGCTTGATGCTTTTTGGAAAGGTTCAAGTATTTATTGCTAGCTTCCAGTGCCACTTATCCCACACCACCATTCTTCTGATGTCCCTTCACACTTGGCCATTTTTTATCTTGGTGGATTTCATCCCTTCTGCAGCTTGAGTGAGAAGACAGCTGTGTTTTGAGCAGCTGCTGACAACCTGTTTTTCCATCTCATGAGGGTGTCTTCTGTCACTCCCTTCCCAGATTATCCCTCTCCACCTTACACTTATGTTGCCCATTGTGAGCAATGTATTGGATGAAATTGCAAGGTAAGTTTTAGTCTTTGCCTTTTAAGCCCAGTACACCTTTGAGGGTCACTGAGAATTGAGAAATGAGAGGTGAGGGAAATTTGGTGCTGTCTGAAGACCAAGGCACTGTCAGGCTACTTTGCAAGTGGCCTGGAAAAATGTTTGTGTGCACGTACATGAAGGGCTTGGCAATTTGCTGTCCCTGCATTGTCTCACTCTTCTAGCTGGTAATTCATTTTCAAAGCCCATTAAGGAAATGAGACAAAGCCCAAAAGGAGCCTGTTTTCCTGGTTGCCCAAGGGAGGTGGTTGAGGCCCCTTCCCTGGAGATATTCAAGGTGAGGCTCAACAGAGCTCTGGTCAACCTGATGTAGTTGAGGATGCCCCTGCTTACTGCAGAGGGGGTTGGACTAGATCACCTTTGGAGGTCCCTTCCAACTCAGACCATCCTAAGATTCCATGATTCTAATACACTTGCCCCAATATCTGCTTTACTCTCAACCTTCCCCAACCCCCTGTCCCACTTCCCTGTGCTGTGCACCCACCTTCTCCACCCCAGTCCAAACTGTGGCTCCCACACAGCCACCAACTTTGCCCCAACATGTATTCCACAGTCCATTGAGCCCACATCATCCAGCTCATGGCTTCTGGGGCTCTGCATCCTCCACCCCAAGGCTGGCAGAGAAAGAAGGTGGTAACCACAGTGTTACAGCCAGCTGCTCCCTCTTCCAAGCTGAAGCAAGCATCTAAGAGGCATTTTCAGCTTTACTCCTTCCCAAACCAGGTGATGAAGGGGAAGGGAACTAGCAAGGACAGGGATGAAGACTGCTTTGGGCTTCCAGTGGGTCTCTGCTCACCCTCCTCATAACAGTTCTCAGGGATTAGTGCTCACTGTCCAGCACAGCTGGCCCAGGAGGAGCAGCAGGGGGGTGAAAAGCTGTCAGAAAGGTCTTTCCTCAGCAGGGCCAAAACTTTATTCAGCTCCTCAGAGCTATTTAAACTTCTTATCTTTCCCTCAGGTATGGGATTGAAAAAGTGCCTTTTACAGAAGTGCCTGCAAATTCATGCCAAGAGCTGTGGTCTTCACTGAGGCAATGCTGTGGGGCCTGTGTGTTCTTGAACACACATATTCCATGGCAAGGAGTGGCTGGTGTGCCCCTTCCCAGGGACTTTTCAGAGCCAGCCCTGTGACCATCCCATACTGGCAGGGCACTGATTCAGTAGGGGAATGGAATAGAATAGAATAGAATAGAATAGAATAGAATAGAATAGAATAGAATAGAATAGAATAGAATTAAGCAGGTTGGAAAAGACCTTGGAGGTCATCAAGTCCAACCTATCATCCAACACCATCTGATCAACTAAACCATGGCACCAAGTGCCCCATCCAGTCTCTTCCTAAACACCTCCAGGGATGGTGACTCCACCACCTCCCTGGGCAGCACATTCCAATGGCCAATCTCTCTTGCTGGGAAGAATTTCTTCCTAACATTCTAAACCTCCCCTGGCACAGCTTGAGACTGCATCCTCTTGTTCTGCTGCTGGTTGCCTGGGAGAAGAGACCAACCCCCACCTGGCTACAACCTCCCTTCAGGGAGTTGTGGAGAGCAAGAAGGTCTCCCCTGAGCCTCCTCTTCTCCAGGCTAAGCAACCCCAGCTCCCTCAGCCTCTCCTCACAGGGCTGTGCTCCAGATCCCTCCCCAGCTTTGTTGCCCTTCCCTGGACACCTTCCAGCAACTCAACATCTTTCCTAAACTGAAGGGCCCAGGCTAGAGCACCTCATCAGTCTTTTACCCCAGTAGGCACCTCTGCACAGCCATCCTGAGCTTGTGCAGCTTGGAGCCAATATATCAAGCATCGCAGAGGCCAGGTTTGCCTTCAGAGTAGGCACTTAAATCAGGGCACTTCCCCCACTCCTTCTGCTCTTACTCTCCATTGCCTACATGCTCCCACCTGAGCTGCTTCTCCCTGCATTGCATGCTCCCAGAGGCTCAAGCTCCCTGGTGCTGGCAGATTTTGATCTGGCTCTTCCAGTTCTGTTGCATTCCCACCAGAAGCACGACAATCACAGAATCACCGAGGTTGGAAGAGACCTCAAAGATCATCGAATCCAACCGGTCACCACAGCAGGCTTTTACCACGATCTGTGCCGCAGGTCAGTGAGCTGTGGGTCTTCCTGGCTCACTGAGCAGCCACTGCATCTGTTGCAAGGTAAGGGAAAGCCACTCTGGTGAGCTGGTTTGCACACAGCTTTCATCTTCTTCGGACCACGTGCTGGTGGCTACATTTAAGCAACCTGTCTGAAGCTGATGGGAGTTTTCCCTGTGGAAAGCAGATCTAACCCATGGCAAATCAGACTGGTAGGGTTAGAATACAGAATAGAATACAGAATACAGAATTAACCAGGTTGGAAAAGACCTTGGAGATCATTGAGTCCAACCTAGCACCCAACACCATCTAATCAACTAAACCATGGCAGCAAGTGCCCCATCCAGGCTCTTCTTAAACACTTCCAGTGATGGTGACTCCACCACCTCCCTGGGCAGCACATTCCAATGGCCAGTCTCTCTTGCTGGGAAGAAATTCTTCCTAACATCCACTCTAAACCTCCCCTGGTGCAGCTTGAGACTGTGTCCTCTTGTTCTGGTGCTCGTTGCCTGGGAGAAGAGACCAACCCCCACCTGGCTACAACCTCCCCTCAGGGAGTTGTAGAGAGCAAGAAGGTCTCCCCTGAGCCTCCTCTTCTCCAGGCTAAGCAACCCCAGCTCCCTCAGCCTCTCCTCACAGGGCTGTGCTCCAGACCCCTCCCCAGCTTTGTTGCCCTTCTCTGGACACCTTCCAGCAACTCAACATCTTTCCTAAACTGAGGAGCCCAGAACTGGACACAGGACTCAAGGTGTGGCCTAACCAGTGCTGAGTCCAGGGGCACAATGACCTCCCTGCTCCTGCTGGCAGCACTGTTCCAGATACAGGCCAGGATGCCATTGGCCTTCTTGGCCACCTGGGCACACTGCTGGCTCATCTTCAGTCTACCATCAACCTGTACCCCCAGGTTCCTCTCTGCCTGGCTGCTCTCAGCCACTCTGACCCCAGTCTGTAGCTCTGCATGGGGTTGTTGTGGCCAATGTGCAGAACCTGGCTCTTGGATGTGTTCAATCTCCTGCCCTTGGACTCTGCCCATCTGCCCAGCCTGTCGAGGTCCCTCTGCAGAGCTCTCCTACCCTCCAGCAGATCAACTCCTGCCCCCAGCTTGGTGTCATCTGCAGATTTACTGATGATGGACTCAATGCCCTCATCCAGATCATCAATAAAGATATTGAACAGGATGGGGCCCAGCACTGATCCCTGGGGGACACCACTGGTGCCTGGCTGCCAGCTGGCTGTGGCACCATTCACCACCACTCTCTGGGCTCAGCCCTCCAGCCAGTTCCTAACCCAGCCCAGAGTGCTGCTGTCCAAGCCACAGGAATATCCTAACTGTGTATTCCTCTACAGAGCATTCCTGCCTGCCTTCTTACCCTAGAGAAAAGGTGCTTTCTCCACCCCAAGGGGAACAGAAGCAGTCTTTTGCAACTGGCATGAAAAGGGTTACCACTCTCTTCTTTTCTTTTCTCTCCCCCTCCCCCCTCAGATACAGAAGGTTGGACTTGTTTGCAGTCATGGGGTTTCCTGGACAAGAACACAAGCACTCCAGGCATGTCCTCCCTGCACTATAGTTGCAGAACCTGCTTCCCCATGCTGGCTGCTGGGATGGAAGGTAGGATTAGGAGATACTGGAAAGCTTCCAGCAAATTTTCCTGTAGACAGGCTGCAGCACTGCTCAGTTGTCAGAAAGGCTCAGCTCAGAGGGTGTCATCCTACAGACTCACAGTGTAGGTCCTCAGCCAAGAGGAATGAAGGTGAAATGGACTGCTTAATAGTGTCACAGTATCAGTCAGGGTGGGAAGGGAGCACAAGGATCATCTAGTTCCAACCCCCCTGCCATGGGCAGGGACACCCCACACTAGATCAGCCTGGCCAGAGCCTCATCCAGCCTGGGCTTAAACACCTCCAGGGATGGGGCCTCAACCACCTCCCTGGACAACCCATTCCAGGGCTTCACCACTCTCATGGGGAAGAACTTCCTCCTCACCTCCAGCCTCAATCTCCCCACCTCCAGCTTCATTCCATTCCCCCTAGTCCTATCACTACCTGACATCCTGAGCAGTCCCTCCCCAGCCTTCTTGGAGCCCCCTTCAGCTCCTGGAAGGCCACAATGAGGTCACCTGGGAGCCTTCTCTTCTCCAGACTGAACAGCCCCAACTCCTTCAGTCTGTCCTCACAGGAGAGGTGCTCCAGCCCTCTGCTCATCCTCCTGGCCCTTCTCTGGACACCTTCCAGCACCTCCAGATCCCTCTTGCAATAGAGGCTCCAGAACTGGAGGCAGGACTCCAGGTGGGGTCTCCCCAGAGCTGAGCAGAGGGGCAGAATCCCCTCCCTTGCCCTGCTGGCCACACTTCTCTTGCTGCAGCCCAGGCTCTGGTTGGCTTTCCGGGCTGCAAGTGCACACTGAGAGCTCCTGGTGAGCTTCTCCTCCCCCAGCACCCCCAAGTCTCTCTCCTCAGGGCTGCTTTCCAGCCACTCACTGCCCAGCCTGGATTTGTGCCTGGGGTTGCCTCAGCCCAGCTGCAGGACCCTGCCCTTGGTGTTGTTGAACCTCCTGAGGTTGGCTTGTGCCCACC
Organism: Dryobates pubescens; assembly: GCF_014839835.1. Lineage (NCBI taxonomy): Eukaryota > Metazoa > Chordata > Aves > Piciformes > Picidae > Dryobates > Dryobates pubescens. The sequence continues at coordinate 42,311,755 of NC_071618.1, read as the reverse complement.
TCTCCAGCCTGTCCAGGTCCCTCTGGATGGATCCCTTCCCTCCAGCCTGTCTGCTGCACCACACAGCTTGGTGTCATCAGCCTGCAAGAGCAAAGCATGCACTGCAGATGTCTGAAGCTGCACCACCTTGACTCCTCCATCTTGGGGAAGGACATGACATCTCAAAGAGAGGTCTGGTACACCCAAGCTGCATCTGGATCATCAGCCTTTAGAGCTGCAATGGTTCAGCCTGTTAGCCCAACAGGAGCCCATCTCCCCTTGCACACATGCCTGGCAGGAATCACCATCTGGGGTAACAGGGACAGCAGATGCCCACCCTCACTGTGCCTCACTGTGCCTCACTGTGCCTCACTGTGCCTCACCATGCACTTTGCAGGGGTCACCAGGAAAGGCTGCTGGATTTCAAGGGCATTGTCTTGAGAGCTGGTGATGCACAGGGAGAGAAAATGAACCTGTGGCAGTCTGCTACAAGAATAAACCCAGTTCCTCTTCCCCCTACCCAGAGAGGGCTCCAGGACTGCCATTTAAGGGAGGGGTGCTCTCTACCGGTACAACTACCAGAACATTTCTTATCATCTTTTACTAAGATGACACAGAGCCCTTCTGCATTTCATTCTGAGGGCTCTCCTTAAACATATCAGAGTGTTAGAGAGTCAGAGATTGCAGAGGTGCCTCCAGGAACCCATTCATGCCTCAAAGACCCTCCTCCAGTGCAGCTCAGGGCGTCCCCAGAGCAGTCCCTGCACACAGCACGCTGGCAAGGCCCTGCTCCCCTTGCATGCAGCTCCTGACTCACTTGCTTGCAAGTGGATTCATGTTTTCCTGCTATTTTTACACACAGCAGTCATCCTGGTTGTGCACTGGGGTGTGTGATGCACATTAGCATGACCTGACATCTTTCCCCATATATGTGCATACTTGACTAGACCCTGAGTCAAAGCAAGAAAAATCACATGGGATTCCCTTTGGAGTGTCAGGCCTGCATTCAAAACTCTTACCTGTTGGAATCTTGTGTTAAGAGAAACTTATGTGTGTATTCACAAGCCACATCCAGCTGCCACATCCAGCTGGCAGCCAGGCACTAGTGGTGTCCCCCAGGGATCAGTGCTGGGCCCCATGCTCTTTAATAGCTTTATTGATGATCTGGAGGAGGGGATTGAGTCCATCAGCAGTAAGTTTGCAGATGACAGCATGCTGGGGGCAGGAGTTGATCTGTTAGAGGGTGGGAGAGCTCTGCAGAGGGACCTTGCCAGGCTGGACAGATGGGCAGAGGCCAAGGGCGTGAGATTGAACACATCCAAGTGCCAGGTTCTGCACATTGGCCACAGCAACCCCATGCAGAGCTACAGGCTGGGGTCAGAGTGGCTGAGAGCAGCCAGGCAGAGAGGGACCTGGGGGTACTGGTTGACACCTGGCTGAAGATGAGCCAGCAGTGTGCCCAGGCAGCCAGGAAGGCCAATGGCATGCTGGCCTGGATCAGGAATAGTGTGGCCAGCAGGAGCAGGGAAGTCATTGTGTCCCTGTACTCAGCACTGGTTAGGCCACACCTTGAGTCCTGTGTCCAGTTCTGGGCTCCTCAGGTTAGGAAAGATGTTGAGTTGCTGGAAGGTGTCCACAGAAAGGCAACAAAGCTGGGGAGGGGTTTGGAGCACAGCCCTGTGAGGAGAGGCTGAGGGAGCTGGGGTTGCTTAGCCTGGAGAAGAGGAGGCTCAGGGGAGACCTTCTTTCTTCCCAGCAAGAGAGATTGGCCATTGGAATGTGCTGCCCAGGGAGGTGGTGGAGTCACCATCACTGGAGTGTTTAGCAAGAGACTTGGTGGGGTGCTTGGTGCCATGGTTTATTTGATGGTGATGGTGTTGGATGATAGGTTGGACTCGATGATCTCAAAGGTCTTTTCCAACCTGGTTAATTTCTCTTCTCTCTTCTCTTCTCTTCTCTTCTCTTCTCTTCTCTTCTCTTCTCTTCTCTTCTCTTCTCTTCTCTTCTCTTCTCTTCTCTTCTCTTCTCTTCTCTTCTCTTCTCTTCTCTTCTCTTCTCTTCTCTTCTCTTCTCTTCTCTTCTCTTCTCTTCTCTTCTCTTCTCTTCTCTCTTCTAATGATTCTCTGTTTTATGTGGCTGAACCAGAAATGCAAACTAATTTAAATTCATTTATCCATGTGGTACAGCAAACCCTAGTCAGAGGGAGAAAACACTGCAGGGAAAGGTTGCACCCAGTTTTCAGCAGGGAACCCTGATCTTGAGTGCCTACCATGCAAGTTTTTCCCCTTGTGCTTGATATTGCTTTGTTTCCCTCTTCTGCTGGCATTGAGGACTCTGCTATTTACTTTATTCTGCATATAAAGCTCAAATTAATGCCAGAAGTTCTCCTTGCAGATAGGGAGGAATATTAAACAGATCTGCAGTGCAGAGAGAGAAGATATTTTGGTCCTTTTCATGCATTTTAGTTAGAAAATAACACTGTAGTTGGTTGGTGACTTTCATTTCCAGAGCTTTCAAAGCCCAATACCCAGGCAGAAAACTTCCCACCAGTGAAGTGAGGCTCTTTCTGGTGTGAAGATCAACAGCTACACAAGGATCTGCATCTCAGGAGAAGACAGTGGAAAGAAAAATTAGCACAACACAGATGGCCCTAGAGTCTTACCCAAATAGACATGGTGTTCCATGTCTGGATGAAAGAGGCAGGGTTGCTCAGAGCCAGCACACCTGAGCGCAGGGGGAGTGGGAGCACAGCAGCAAAGGGAGAGTGGGAGGCACAGCAGCAAAGTACAACCAGTTCATCTGAGGTAGAGCTTTGTAGAGATGATCAAATGTTTCCTGCAACAGCCACGGAGGAATTTATCAGATTACAACCCCATGCAGTGCTGCAGGCTGGGGACAAAGTGGCTGGAGAGCAGCCAGGCAAAAAGGGACCTGGGGGTACTGGTTGATAGCTGGCTGAACATGAGGCAGCAGTGTGCCCAGGTGGCCAAGAAGGCCAATGGCACTCTAGCCTGGATCTGTAACAGTGTGGCTAGCAGGAGAAGGGAAGTCATTGTGCCCCTGGACTCAGCACTAGTTAGGCCACACCTAGAGTCCTGTGTCCAGTTCTGGGCCTCTCAGTTTAGGAAAGATGTTGAGTTGCTGGAAGGTGTCCAGAGAAGGGCAACAAAGCTGGGGAGGGGTTTGGAGCACAGCCCTGTGAGGAGAGGCTGAGGGAGCTGGGGTTGCTTAGCCTGCAGAAGAGGAGGCTCAGGGGAGACCTTCTTGCTCTCTCCAACTCCCTGAAGGGAGGTTGTAGCCAGGTGGGGGTTGGTCTCTTCTCCCAGACAACCAGCACCAGAACAAGAGGACACAGTCTCAAAGATGTGCCAGGGGAGGTTTAGAGTGGATGTTAGGAAGTCATTCTTCCCAGAAAGACTTACTGGCCATTGGAATGTGCTGCCCAGGGAGGTGGTGGAGTCACCATCCCTGGAGGTGTTTAGGAAGAGCCTGGATGAGGCACTTAGTGCCATGGTTTAGTTGGTGTTGGCACCAACATCAGATGGTGTTGGGTGCTAGGTTGGACTTGATGATCTCCAAGGTCTTTTCCAACCTGGTTAATTCTATTTCTATTCTATTCAAATGTCTGTCTTTTTTTTTTTTCCAGCTCTCCACCCTGAATACACCTGGAGGCAAATCAGATATTTATCAAGAGCTGAAATGGAAATAGCAGTGGACTTTCATTTGACTAGAAGATGAGCGTGCTTTTTCACCCTCCCTTACCTGCTGACTGGCATGTTAATGCAATTTATTTGGACTCTATCTGGAGCAGTGATTCTAAGCAGAATCATCCTAAGACTACCTTCAGCTTGGCCTTGCAAAGCTCACTGTGGCTGCTTAGTTGTTGAAATACTGTCCTAAGCAGCCAGCTCCACTGTAATGAGTAGTTAGATCTGGTTTTGTACTCAAATCTCATTTCAGGAAGTAATCTGGGGCTTTCCATGCCAGCTCCCACTCACAGCAGGACATTCTCACCCCCTTTTGAAAAGCAGAAAAGCAGAGGAAGGTGGTGGTTTGGTGATAAGCATATGCTGGCAGGAATGCTGCTGGAAAACTTGCAACAAAGGCTTTAAGAAGCCTCTGCAGTGCCACAGCAATTAGATTCACAGCATCCATCAAATTATAACTCCAGCAGCACCGGGGGTGAGAGAGCTTGTCATGCAGGGCCAGCACCTCTTCCTGCCTCCCTGAACAGTTTTTTTGTCAGTGCAGTTTGAATGCTTAGAGAAAGAGACTTTGATATGGCCAAAGCCACTCCCTTAGGGAGCTAAGACAAATAAGCCTGTGTCAGGAATAGTGTGGCCAGCAGGAGCAGGGAGGTCATTGTGCCCATGGACTCAGCACTGGTCAGGCCACACCTTGAGTCCTGGGTCCAGTTCTGGGCCCCTCAGGTTAGCAAAGATGTTGAGTTGCTGGAAGGTGTCCAGAGAAGGGCAACAAAACTGGGGAGGGGTTTGGAGCACAGCCCTGTGAGGAGAGGCTGAGGGAGCTGGGGTTGCTTAGCCTGGAGAAGAGGAGGCTCAGGGGAGACCTTCTTGCTCTCTCCAGCTGCCTGAAGGGAGGTTGTAGCCAGGTGGGGGTTGGTCGCTTCTCCCAGGCAACCAGCACCAGAACAAGAGGACACAGTCCCAAGCTGTGCCAGGGGAGGTTTAGAGTGGATGTTAGGAAGAATTTCTTCCCAGCAAGAGAGATTGGCCATTGGAATGTGCTGCCCAGGGAGGTGGTGGAGTCACCATCACTGGAGGTGTTTAGGAAGAGGCTGGATGGGGTGCTTGGTGCCATGGTTTAGTTGATTAGGTGGTGTTGGATGATAGGTTGGACTTGATGATCTTGAAGGTCTCTTCTAACCTGCTTAATTCAATTCAATTCAATTCAATTCAGTTCAGTTCAGTTCAGTTCAGTTCAGTTCAATTCAATTCAATTCAATTCAGTTCAGTTGAATTCAGTTCAGTTCAGTTCAATTCAATTCAATTCAATTCAGTTCAGTTCAGTTCAATTCAATTCAATTCAATTTAGTTCAGTTCAATTCAATTCAATTCAATTCAGTTCAGTTCAATTCAATTCAATTCAGTTCAATTCAATTCAATTCATTTCAGTTCAGTTCATTTCAATTCAGTTCTATTCTATTCTATACTATACTATTCTATTCTACTCTGACATTGTTATGCTCAGGATTTTGAACTAGTAGTAGGAAACCAGCTTGCAAACTATGAGAAGGTTTTGGGGTTCTTTGTGTGTTTGTTTGTTTATTTTAACACATAGTATGTTCTTTCCTTGTGCCTTCTGGTTTCTGAGCCTCTAGGGTTGATTTGGATGTTCAAGTTTCAAGCCTTTTAAAACTATGTTTTCCAAATAAAAGCTCTGATTTCCCTGGAGTCTGGTCATTCCAAAGAGTGGCCAAAAGCCAAATATTGTGGTGATAGTCATGAATTTGCAAGCTAAATTTAATGGGAATTTACAGAGAAGAGCAACTAATTAACAGAGTGTTTACATCAATTTTTGCATGCTGTTACCAGGATGCTGTTGCATATGCTGTTTATGTGCTCTATCATAGAATCATAGAATCAACAAGGTTGGGAAAGACATCAGGGGCTGTCAAGTCCAACCTAGCACCCAACACCTTATGATTAACTAAACCATGGCTTCAAGTGCCACATCCAATCCTTCTTTGAACACCTCCAGGGGTGGTGACTCCACCACTTCCCTGGGCAGCACATTCCAATGGCCAATCTTTCTTTCTGAGAAGAACTTCCTAACATCCAGCATAAACCTCCCCTGGCACAGCTTGAGACTGTGTCCTCTTGTTCTGGTGCTGGTTGCCTGGGAGAAGAGACCAACCCCCACCTGGCTACAACCTCCCTTAAGGGAGCTGTAGAGAGCAAGAAGGTCTCCCCTGAGCCTCCTCTTCTGCAGGCTAAGCAACCCCAGCTCCCTCAGCCTCTCCTCACAGGGCTGTGCTCCAGACCCCTCCCCAGCTTTGTTGCCCTTCTCTGGACACCTTCCAGCAACTCAACATCTTTCCTAACCTGAGGGCCCCAGAACTGGACACAGGACTCAAGGTGTGGCCTGACCAGTGCTGAGTCCATGGGCAGAATGACTTCCCTACTCCTGCTGGCAACACTGTTCCTGATGCAGGCCAGGATGCCATTGGCCTTCTTGGCCACCTGAGCACACTGCTGGCTCGTGTTCAGCCTACTATCAGTTCATCTATGGTGGAGTTGTTGCCTTCTTGACTTAACTGAGCTCTGACGACAGCCTCAGATCATGTTGTGATAATTTTTACAGACTGCAAACAGGGAAAGAATAATACCAGGAAGCAGGAAAGGAAAGGGAGAGTGGGGAAAGGTCAGAGGAGCCACCAGCCTTAGTGCAAAGGTGGCAGAGCCGGAGGGGAAACCAGGGCACACCAAAGTCCTTCGAGTAAGGGAAAGCAAGGTCCCTCCTCCAGTGCCCTGGGGATGAAGGAGGACTGGTAACACCCAAAAGAAAGGAGGCACCAGGAGACTGAGGCTGTAACACATTTTTAGAAGGATGCCTGGGGGTTAGCAGCAAACAGGACCAAATATCACACCAAGAATCACAGAATCACCAAGGATGGAATACACCTCAAAGATCAGCAAGTCCAACCTGTCACCACAGACCTCACGACTAAACCATGGCACCAAGTGCCACATCCAATCCCCTCTTGAACACCTCCAGGGATGGTGACTCCACCACCACCCTGCACAGCACATTCCAATGGCCAATCACTTTCTGTCAAGAATTTCTTCCTAACATCCAGCCTAAACCTCCCCTGGCACAGCTTGAGGCTGTGACAGTCTGCCTGCCCTTCTTTGAAAGCATTGAAGGAGGTAGATGAGCTACACAGAATCATGAAAGAAATCTTTTGTGGTAGGATGAAAGCTTTTCCTGCCAGAATTTCTGGATGTAAAGGGTAAAGCAGAGCCTAGTGCCAGGAAGCACTGGGAAAGGCAATGTTCATCCAAGCTGCAGCCCAAAAGGGCATCTCCAGCATCAGTGGTTAAAACTTTCCTCTTCTTGATTTTGTTCTTGTTTGCTTGGGTTTTGATTTTTCTTTGGGTTTTTTGTTTGTTTTTGTTGTTGTTGTTTGGAGGTTTTTGTGGTTTTGTTCATTGACATCTTTCAGTATCACACAGGAATATATCCAGAATCTCATTCAGGGACACTGTAGATCCAACTGCTGTCCAGTTACTGCATCCTATTGCATGTGGCTTAGCCTGGAGAAGAGGAGGCTCAGGGGAGGCCTTCTTGCTCTCCACAACTACCTGAAAGGAGGATTGCAGCCATGTGAGGGTTGGTCAGAACAAGAAGGCACAGTCTCAAGCTGTGCCAGGGGAGGTTAAGGCTGGATGTTAGGAAGAAATTCTTCCCAGACAGAGAGATTGGCCATTGGAATGTGCTGCCCAGGGAGGTGGTGGAGTCACCATCCCTGGAGGTGTTTAGGTGTAGCCTGGATGGGGCACTTAGTGCCATGGTTTAGTTGATTAGATGGTGTTGGGTGATAGGTTGGACTTGATGATCTCGAAGGTCTTTTCCAACCTGGTTAGTTCAATCCAATCCAATCCAATCCAATCCAATCCAATCCAATCCAATTCCATTCCATTCCATTCCATTCCATTCCATTCCATTCCATTCCATTCCATCCAATCCAATTCTATTCTATTCTATTCTATTCTATTCTATTCTATTCTATTCTATTCTATTCTATTCTATTCTATTCCATTCCATTCCATTCCATTCCATCTCATCCCATCCCATCCCAACCCATCCCATCCCATCCCATCCCATTCTATTCTATTCTATTCTATTCTATTCTATTCTATTCTATTCTATTCTATTCTATTCTATTCTATTCTATTCTATTCCATTCCATTCCATTCCATTCCATTCCATTCCATTCCACTCTATTCTGTAGCAGGACTCTGGTTTCCCATGTTTAGATAATTCTGGCTCAATCAAAACAAACAACAATGACATAAAACAACAAAACCAACAAAAAGGCAAACCAGGTAGGGAGAAAATATGGAGAAAAGTCTATTTATTAAAGTCAAACCTTTCCCTGTGAGCTCACATGCCAAGAGGTACCCAGCAGTCAGCATGAGAGAGTGCAACATCTCTTTACCTTCAGAGAAATCAAAGAGATGCCATCTCCCTCTGATAGCTCCACCCAAGGCCTCCCTCCACCTTTGGGAGCTGCCTGTGTTGCAGCGTCTCTATCAGTCAGCAGAACATCAAAGGGGATATGAGGGATCTGCACACATGACTGTGAGAAATGGTCTGCAACTCATTTGATCATGCTGCTGCCAGGGTGCACCTTTGGGCCACCATCTATCAGAAACTTCACTGAGAGCAGCTGTATTCATCAGATGGTGGCAGCTGTCCAATACCTTGGACATCCCTGCTGCTTCCCTGTTTCGCTGCAGTTACTTTAATTCTGGTGTTGCTAGGGTAAGTCATCTTAGAGAACATAAACCCCACAAAGCCCTCTCTGACAAGAGGATTAGAGGAGGCTGTCTGCCAGTGGATTATGTATATGAAGGAAGAATAAAATGCTTCATTTCTAGTTAAAATGATATAATTCTGCAGATGCAGAGGTGAAGGGGGAGGCTCAGGGGAGGCCTTCTTGCTCTCTACAACTACCTGAAGAGAGGTTGTAGCCAGGAGGGGGTTGGTTGCTCCTCCCAGGCAACCAGCACCAGAACAAGAGGACACAGTCTCAAGCTGCACCAGGGGAGGTTTAGGCTGGAGGTGAGGAGAAAGTTCTTCCCAGAAAGAGAGATTGGCCATTGGAATGTGCTGCCCAGGGAGGTGGTGGAGTCACCATCCCTGGAGGTGTTCAGAAAAAGCTTGGACGTAGCATTTGAAGCCATGGTTTAGTTAGTCCTGAGGTGTTGGGTGATAAGTTGGACTTGACGATCTCAGAGGTCTTTTCCAACCTTATTGATTCTATGAAGTAACCAGAGTGGCTTTATCTGTTGTACACCCTCTGCTCCTTCTGTTCTCTCCAGATACATCTCTGCAGAAAGGCAGTGGTTGTTTTGGGAACACCACAGACTTCTCTGTCTGATTGAACATAGGTAAATCGTTTCCAACCTGGTTAATTCTTTTCTCTTCTCTTCTCTTCTCTTCTCTTCTCTTCTCTTCTCTTCTCTTCTCTTCTCTTCTCTTCTCTTCTCTTCTCTTCTCTTCTCTTCTCTTCTCTTCTCTTCTCTTCTCTTCTCTTCTCTTCTCTTCTCTTCTCTTCTCTTCTCTTCTCTTCTCTTCTCTTCTCTTCTCTTCTCTTCTCTTCTCTTCTCTTCTCTTCTCTTCCTACTCCATTCTATTAAACCCAAAGTAAACCTCAGTAGCCATTGCTTGAGCTAGTCACTCTTACTTCCTGTTTATTCAGTGGTGAGACCCACATGTTTCAGAGAGTGACTCATCTCACCCTAAAATAGGTCAGAAACTGTGGTGGTGGAGTGCCCTATGCTCTCCACCAGCTGGAAAGGATGCTGGGGGTGGGGGCTAACTCCAGTGGAGACATCTGTGCTTTGCCCCATGAGCTTTTTAGCAACAGAGATCACTTAGGCCCTTCAGATGTTGCGGCTCAAGGGCATGCCTCAGAGGGTGAATCAAACAGACAGGGTTTGACCAGACTACGCTTGCAGCTGCAGGCTGGAGCCACACCAGAGCAGTCCAGCTTCCTCAGTCGAGCCCTCTGCCAAACCCTCCCAGTCCCGCAGGGTGAGATGCTGCAGAAGCTGCACTTGCTTACCAGCCCTCACCTCACAGCATCAGCAGAACAAGTACACTCCCCAAGGCCTGGACATGCATACACACATATAGACATGTGCACATGTGTTCAAATGTCCAACAGTATAGGACCTGTATGCATACATATGTTGATATCCAAGTATGGATATGGTTGTAGCCAGGTGGGGGTTGGTCTCTTCTCCCAGGCAGCCAGCAGCAGAACAAGAGGACACAGTCTCAAGCTGCACCAGGGGAGGTTTAGGCTGGATGTTAGGAAGAAGTTCTTCCCAGAAAGAGAGATTGGCCATTGGAATGTGCTGCCCAGGGAGGTGGTGGAGTCACCATCACTGGAAGTGTTTAGGAAGAGCCTGGATGGGGTGCTTGTTGCCATGGGTTAGTTGATTAGATGGTGTTGGATGATAGGTTGGACTCGATTTCAAAGTTCTTTTCCAACCTGGTCAATTCTATTCTATTCTATTCTATTCTATTCTATTCTATTCTATTCTATTCTATTCTATTCTATTCTATTCTATTCTATTCTACTCTACTCTGCTCTACTCTGCTCTACTCTGCTCTACTCTACTCTACTCTACACACAAATTTCTACATCTTGTTTTCTTCTGAGCTTCAGATTTAGTTCCTAATTCAGGTTCTCAAACTCATTAATGCTCTAAGCTTGGAACATTACCAATCATGCAACTCTCCACCCCTCTGCTCTTCTCCTACACAGGTACACCAGAAGTCTGCTTGGTACTTACAGCATTAAACAGTGTTGGAAGTTCATGTAGCTTAGTTTCTTTCCTTTAGTCATTGTCTCCCTGACAAGACTTCTGCCTGAAGACCATGCACTCCCTTTAGGGCCTCGCAGGCAGATCCTGGGGTGGTGACAGACTGCAGCAAAGCCAAATAGTTTTTGGCAAACCTAAACCCAAGTCGAGCTAGACAAACCAGAAAAACCTGCTGTACCTCCTCACACCTAGCCCATGCTCACTCATGATGTGCATCAGGCTTTGCAGCAAGGACCCACATGCAAAGAGAGCTCAGATTTAGCTATCTACAAATCCTAGTTATGCTTGGCACACAATCTCAGGATGCTTCCTAGAAAGACTCTTTCCCATCAGCATGTGACAAGCTACCAGGACAGCAACAGAATCTTAGAATCATAGAATCAATAGGGTTGGAAAAGACCTCAGAGATCATCAAGTCCAACTTATCACCCAACATCTCAGGACTAACTAAACCATGGCTTCAAGTGCCCCATCCAATCCCCTCTTGAACACCTCCAGGGACAGTGACTCCACCACCTCCCTGGGCAGCACATTCCAATGGCCAATCTCTCTTTCTGGGAAGAACTTCTTCCTCACATCCAGCTTAAACCTCCCCTGGCACAGCTTGAGACTGTGTCCTCTTGTTCTGGTGCTGGTTGCCTGGGAGAAGAGACCAACCCCCACCTAGCTACAACCTCCCTTTAGGTAGTTGTAGAGAGCAAGAAGGTCTCCCCTGAGCCTCCTCTTCTGCAGGCTAAGCAACCCCAGCTCCCTCAGCCTCTCCTTGTAGGGCTGTGCTTGAGACCTGTCCCCAGCCTTGTAGGAACAGCTAAGACAGAGTATTCCCTGAGCATCCATACATGCAGAGATACACCCTGGTCATTATCAAAGGTTTGACAAAGTCCAACCTTTCTCCATCAGACCATTAGCAGAAGTCTGTGCCTGAATACTACCGAGGTCTCTCTTGGGAAAGAGAATAGTCTGAGGTGAGTCTGTTCCTAATGAAGATGAGTTTCCAAGATTTTCTGGACAGAGAGATTGTAGTAATTGGAGTTCTCAGTCAGGACTGAAAGGAAGACAAAGTGTTCTCTTTTGGATAGGCCAAGTTGGAGACAATATGTCTTGCAACACCTGAGAGCCCTTGCTGTGGTGAAGGCCAATGAAAATCTGTCCAGCGTGCTACTGCACAAGCTGGTCTGAGGGCTGCTTGTTCTTATTCATCCAGCTCTGTTCAGTAGAATAGAATAGAATAGAATAGAATAGAATAGAATAGAATAGAATAGAATAGAATAGAATAGAATAGAATAGAATAGAATAGAATAGAATAGAATAGGAGTGGAGTGGAGTGGAGTGGAGTGGAGTGGAGTGGAGTAGAGTAGAGTAGAGTAGAATAGGAGTGGTGTAGAGTAGAGTAGAGTAGAGTAGAGTAGAATAGAATAGAATAGAATAGAATAGAATAGAATAGAATAGAATAGAATAGAATAGAATAGGAGTGGAGTAGAGTAGAGTAGAGTAGAGTAGAGTAGAGTAGAGTAGAATAGACTAGACCAGACCAGGTTGGAAGAGACCTTCAAGATCATCACGTCCAACCCATCAACCAATCCAACACCACCTAATCAACTAACCCATGGCACCAAGCACCCCATCAAGTCTCCTCCTGAACACCTCCAAGCACAGCCAAGGGCAGACTGATTTCAGGCTCATTAGCAGATGTCCTTGAGGTGTTTGAGGCAGGTGCCTCAAGACAAAGAAAAAGGTTTACAGATCAAAGAAAAGCTTTGATCATCCAGGGCATTATTTTCTATGTGCTAGGCCAAAAAGACCTCCTGAATTCCAGAGATTCAAGCATAATGAATAGGACATGGAGCAATAGGTGGCAGAGCTAGAGACTCAATTTCTAAATGCAGAGATGGATTTCTCAACTTGGTGGCTGCCACACAGTGTGATTTATGGGTTTGCCTGTAGGAGGTAAGCCTACTGTTAAGAGGGAGTGACCTACTGGTTAAACAGAAGAGCAGGGTGCCTGTGCTTCCCACATCCTGGCTTTGGCTGTCAGCACTGTGCTTCAGATCATGACTTCAAAGGCTTATAGGAAGCTCTGTGTCTTCCTGAAGAGCTGTGAACGCGATACTGGCACAAGGGTGACACGTGTTGGGGAGCAGTATGGCTTACCCCTGCATAGGAAGGCAGCAGCAGGCAAAATACAAGAGATTGGTCCTCTGAAGGCAAGTCTGTGTGGGCTGCAAGTTGGGAAAAGGCCATGGGGGAGGTTGCAAAACCAAAACAAAAGCAGAATTTCTTTGTCTTTCTAAGGGTGTTTCACATAGAATCATAGAATCAATAAGGTTGGAAAAGACCTCAAGGATCATCAAGTCTGACCTGCCAACCAACACCTCAGGACTAACTAAACCATGGCACCAAGTGCCACATCCAATCCCCTCTTGAACACCTCCAGGGATGGTGACTCCACCACCTCCCTGGGCAGCACATTCCAGTGGCCAATCTCTCTTGCTGGGAAGAACTTCCTAACATCCAGTCTTTTCCAACCTGGTCAATTCAGTTCTGTTCTGTTCTGTTCTATTCTATTCTATTCTATTCTATTCTATTCTATTCTATTCTACCCTACCCCACCCTACCCTACCCTACCCTACCCTACCCTACCCTACCCTACCCTACCCTACCCTACCCTACCCTACCTTATCCTACCCTACCCTACCCTACCCTACCCTACCCTACCCTGCCCTACCCTATCCTGCCCTACCCTATCCTACCCTACCCTACCCTACCCTACCCTACCCTACCCTACCCTACCCTACCCTACCTTATCCTACCCTACCCTGCCCTACCCTATCCTATCCTATCCTATCCTATCCTATCCTATCCTATCCTATCCTATCCTATCCTATCCTATCCTATCCTATCCTATCCTGTTCTGTTCTGTTCTTACCTGCTCTGTGCACATTTCTGTGCACATAATCTGTGCACATTTCATCAGTGCACTCCAAGGTCATTGAGTGACAGGATCTGTCAAGCATAGAGATACCAGCTGACTGTTGTCAGAGTTTGGTAAGCACCCCTCATTCAGCATTCACAGCTCTAACTGCATGCAGCTTGAAATCAGCCTGACAGATGCAAAGCCTGGAGACCAAGCCTTCAGCCACACCTCAGCACCTGCAGATCAGCCAGAAACCGAGCGAGCCAAGACAGTTGTGCTTGCAGTGCCACTGCTGCTGGAAGTGCCAGGGCCCTACAAGTCTGATTTGTCACAGTTCTTCCTCTTGAAGGTAAGGAGGACTGTCCCGCACCACATCCCGGTCTCCAAGCCAGTGACACATGGGTTTGATGGGTGGAGCCCTAGATGGATACAGAACTGGCTTGATGGCTGCACACAAAGAGTGGCTGTCCATGGCTCCATGTCCCAGTGCAGGCCAGGGACAAGCAGAGTCCCTCAGGGATCAGTCCTGGGACCAGGCTTGTTCAACACATTTGTGGGTGCCATGGACAGTGGCATTGAGTGCACCCTCAGCAAGTTTGCTGAGGACACCAAGCTGTGTGGTGCAGCAGACAGGCTGGAGGGAAGGGATCCATCCAGAGGGACCTGGACAGGCTGGAGAGGTGGGCACAAGCCAGCCTCAGGAGGTGCAACAACACCAAGTGCAGGGTCCTGCAGCTGGGTTGAGGCAATCCCAGGCACAAATGCAGGCTGGGCAGTGAGTGGCTGGAAAGCAGCCCTGAGGAGAGAGCCTTGGAGGTGCTGGGGGAGGAGAAGCTCACCAGGAGCTCTCAGTGTGCACTTGCAGCCCGGAAAGCCAATCAGATCCTGGGCTGCAGCAAGAGAAGTGTGGCCAGCAGGGCAAGGGAGGGGATTCTCCCCCTCTGCTCAGCTCTGCTGAGACCCCACCTGGAGTCCTGCCTCCAGTTCTGGAGCCCCTATTCCAAGAGGGATCTGGAGGTGCTGGAAGGTGTCCAGAGAAGGGCCACAAGGATGAACAGAGGGCTGGAGCACCTCTCCTGTGAGGACAGACTGAAGGAGTTGGGGCTGTTCAGTCTGGAGAAGAGAAGGCTCCCAGGTGACCTCCTTGTGGCCTTCCAGTATCTGAAGGGGGCTACAAGAAGGCTGGGGAGGGACTGCTCAGGCTCTCAGGTAGTGATAGGACTAGGGGGAATGGAATGAAGCTGGAGGTGGGGAGATTGAGGCTGGAGGTGAGGAGGAAGTTCTTGCCCATGAGAGTGGTGAAGCCCTGGAATGGGTTGTCCAGGAGGTGGTTGAGGCCCCAGCCCTGGAGGTGTTTAAGAGCAGGCTGGATGAGGCTGTGGCCAGGCTGATCTAGTGTGGGGTGTCCCTGCCCATGGCAGGGGGCTTGGAACTAGCTTCTTTTTTCTTCTTTTTTTTTTTTTTCTTTTTCTTTTTTTTTTTTCCTTCTTTTTTCTTTTTCTTTTTCTTTTTCTTTTTCTTTTTCTTTTTCTTTTTATTTTTCTTTTTCTTTTTCTTTTTATTTTTATTGTTTTTTCTTTTTCTTTTTCTTTTTCTTTTTCTTTTTCTTTTTCTTTTTCTTTTTCTTTTTTTTCTTTTTTCTTTTTCATTTTCTTTTTCTTTTTCTTTTTCTTTTCCTTTTTCTTTTCCCTTTTCCTTTTTCTTTTTTTCTTTTTCTTTTTCTTTTTCTTTTTCTTTTTTTTTCTTTTTTCTTTTTCTTTTTCTTTTTCTTTTTCTTTTACCTTTTACTTTTTCTTTTTTTTCTTTTTCTTTTTTTTTTCTTTTTCTTTTTCTTCTTTTTTCTTTTTCTTTTTCTTTTTCTTTTTCTTTTTCTTTTTCTTTTTCTTTTTCTTTTTCTTTTTTTTTCTTCTTTTTTCTTTTTCTTTTTCTTTTTCTTTTTCTTTTTCTTTTTCTTTTTCTTTTTCTTTTTTTTTCTTCTTTTTTCTTTTTCTTTTTCTTTTTCTTTTTCTTTTTCTTTTTCTTTTTCTTTTTCTTTTTCTTTTTCTTTTTTTTTTTTCCTTCTTTTTTCTTTTTCTTTTTCTTTTTCTTTTTCTTTTTCTTTTTTCTTTTTCTTTTTCTTTTTCTTTTTTGTTTTTCTTTTTCTTGTTTTTATTTTTTCTTTTTCTTTTTCTTTTTTCTTTCTATTTTTCTTTTTCTCTTTTTCTTTTTCTTTTTCTTTTTCTTTTTCTTTTTCTTTTTCTTTTTCTTTTTCTTTTTCTTTTTCTTCTTTTTCTTTTTTCTTTTTCTTTTTCTTTTTTCTTTCTATTTTTCTTTTTCTCTTTCTCTTTTTCTTTTTCTTTTTCTTTTTCTTTTTCTTTTTCTTTTTCTTTTTCTTTTTCTTTTTCTTTTTCTTTTATCTTTCTTTTTCTTTTTATTTTTTCTCTTTTTCTTTTTCTTTTTCTCTTTTTCTTTTTCCTGTTCTTTTTCTTCTTTTTCTTTTTCTTTTTCTTTTTCTTTTTCTTTTTCTTTTTCTTTTTCTTTTTTCTTTAAGCTTGAGTTACTCTGGAAAACGATTGAAAAAAGGGAAAAAAAAAGGAGGGGGGTTGAGTGGAGCAGGAGTTCCTTTCCTGACACCCTCAAAAACAATCATTGTTTTGCCTCTTCCTGCGCTGCTCAATCCTGTTGAGAGTCTTATCACACTTTGGCTTGGTTGGGCAGGTCACATGCCAGCATCAAGACAGAGTCATTCTGAAAACAGCACAGCACAGCCCTTGCCTGTAGCAGGGCCTGGACCTGAGGCAGTGCCAACAACCCTCAGCCTCTGCTCAGATATTCGCCGCTTCCTGCCGCCGCGAAGCGAAGCGCGTTCCCTGAGCCAGGAAAGCACGTAAATGTTCTTCTGTGAATCACAAAACGGCCTTTCAAGTGGTGAAAGAGAGGTAAGTGACCCTGCAAACCTCCCTTCTTGTCTTCAAACTGAAAAAAACAACCCAAACAAACCCAAAAACAAATGAAAAAGAGAAGGATGTTTTGGTTGTTCCTGCGGAGCCGGTGAGCGTGATTCAAGGGTCATTAGCTTCAAGTCCAGTCTTGTGGAAAAAAGGTTAAGTGAGGCACTGTACCTTACCCTGAATCCCCTGCCAAGCTTTGTTTAGAAACAGCATTTGGCTGAGATCTTTTTTGTTTGGTTTTGTTTCCCTCCCCTCCCCCCCATATTAGAAACATTTGCTCACACAGAGCATAAGCTTAGATCATAGAATCAGTCAGGGTTGGAAGGGACCACAAGGATCATCCAGTTCCAACCCCCCTGCCATGGGCAGGGACACCCCACACTACATCAGGCTGGCCACAGCCTCATCCAGCCTGCTCTTAAACACCTCCAGGGGCAGCACCCCAACCACCTCCCTGGACAACCCATTCCAGGGCTTCACCACTCTCATGGGCAAGAACTTCCTCCTCACCTCCAGCCTCAATCTCCCCACCTCCAGCTTCATTCCATTCCCCCTAGTCCTATCACTACCTGAGATCCTGAAAAGTCCCTCTCCAGCCTTCTTGTAGCCCTCTTCAGATACTGGAAGGCCACAATGAGGTCACCTTGAAGCCTTCTCTTCTCCAGCCTGAACAGCCCCAACTCCTTCAGTCTGTCCTCACAGGAGAGGTGCTCCAGCCCTCTGCTCATCCTCCTGGCCCTTCTCTGGACACCTTCCAGCACCCATTGCAGAGCCCAGCTGCATAGCAAGTGCCACCCTTCACTGCCTAAGGACACTACAAGAGGCTCACTTCTCTTTTTATTTTAGGATCTGGTCTGGAAGCAGCAAGCAGCTGAATCGCTGCAGCGCAGCATAGGAAGTGAGCCTGTGCTCCTGGCAGCCACTTCGAGGTCCCACATCAGTGTCTGGTGGCTTTGGGCCACACACATCCTGTCAGAGAGGTTCACGCAACCCTTGCTGCAACCTTTCTCCTCTTTTAACCCCTTCTGATGAGAAATTACTGTGCAAATGAGCAGAGAGCAGGGATTAGGGTTTTGCAGGAGCCAGGCAAGGGGAATGGGGCCATGGTGGGGCAAGACATCTGGGGCAGAGTTCACTGTAAGAGTGGATGAGTGCAGAGGGCAGGTTTTTCATGGGGGTCACTTCTTGTTAGCGTGAGGGTGACATCACGGGATCACAGGATGTTAGGGGCTGGAAGGGACCTCCAGAGATCATTGAGTCCAACCCCCCTGCCAGAGCAGGACCATAGAATCCAGCACAGGTCACACAGGAATGCATCCAGATGGGGCTTGAAAGTCCCCAGAGAAGGAGACTCCACAACCTCTCTGGGCAGCCTGCTCCAGTGCTCTGTGACCCTCACAGTCAAGAAGTTCCTCCTTATGTCAAGGTGGAACCTCCTGTGCTGTAGTTTATATCCATTGCCCCTTGTCCTATCCCAGGGCGCAACTGAGCAGAGCCTGTCCCCTCCCTCTTGACCCCCAGCCCTCAGATGTTTACAAACATTTATTAAGTCCCCTCTCAGCCTTCTCTTCTCCAGACTAAAAAGCCCCAGGGCTCTCAGCCTCTCCTCACAGGGCACATGCTCCAGTCCCTTTATCATCCTCATAGCTCTCAGTTGGACTCTCTCCAGCAGATCCCTGTCCCTCCTGAACTGGGGAGCCCAGAACTGGATGCAATATTCCAGGTGAGGTCCCACCAGGGCAGAGTAAAGGGGGAGGAGGACCTCCCTTGATTCCTCTTAATGCACCCCAGGATCCCATTGGTCCTCTTGGCCACAAGGGCACATTGCTGACCCATGGAGAACTTGCTGTCCACCAGGACATGTTATGAGTTACCTAAGGGTGAAGATCTTTTCCCTTTAACGATAGATGTTCCTCAGCATTCATTTCAAATACCCTCCAATACCCAACTAAATTATCATGAGCTTCATTATTGATCAAACAACCTGTTTTGAGACTTTTCAACTTATTCTCTGGGTCCTAAAATCAGTTAATGCAATTGCTCACAGAAAACCAGGCATTATTTTAGTTTGAAGCCTTATGTTAATAAAGCTTTTAACAGGTTCCCCTGTGAAAAATACTCAGCATACCTCTGCATCTGAAGCAGCATGGCATCAGGAGTCCTGAGAAGTTTAAGCTCATGAAAGGAGCAGGATTTAGACTGTTTCCTAATACAAGCTTCCTGAATCATATTCAAATATGCCATATCATAGAATCATAGAATAGAATCAATAAGGTTGGAAGAGACCTCAGAGATCATCAAGTCCAACCTGTCACCCAGCACCTCAGGACTAATTGAACCATGGCTTCAAGTGCCACATCCAATCTTGAACACCTCCAGGGACGGTGACTCCACCACCTCCCTGGGCAGCACATTCCAATGGCCAATCTCTCTTGCTGGGAAGAACTTTCTCCTCACCTCCAGCCTAAACTTCCCCTGGTGCAGCTTGAGACTGTGTTCTCTTGTTCTGGTGCTAGTAGCCTGGGAGAAGAGACCAACCCCCACCTGGCTACAACCTCCCTTCAGGGAGTTGTGGACAGCAATGAGGTCTCCCCTGAGCCTCCTCTTCTCCAGGCTAAGCAACCCCAGCTCCCTCAGCCTCTCCTCACAGGGCTGTGCTCCAAACCCCTCCCCAGCCTCACTGCCCTTCCCTGGACCCCTTCCAGCAACTCAACATCTTCCCTCACAGATCCCTGGGTTACTGCACACTAACACACAAAACCACCAAACACAAAAGACTTCTTGTTTGAATCCATTTTAAGCTTCATGCCTGAAATACCAGCAAGTGTTTTATGTAACACAAACCACAAACAATTCGTTTTCTAGACATCATTTCAAGGCCCCAGCAAAGAGCACCAATCCCTTGCCTTCATGTCTCGTTGCAGCAGTGCCATGTGCAAGTGAAACATTTTGGCCTCATTTTTAAACTTTGTTTATTGGTTTAAATGAGTTGATTGGCAGCCATTTGTTTCTGTTAAGCCTTGCCCTCCTAAAGAGATCTGTGTTTTATTTCAGTCACAGTATCACCAAGGTTGGAAGAGACCCCAAAGATCATCAAGTCCAACCTGTCACCACGGACCTCGTGACTAAACCATAGCACCAAGTGCCACATCCAATCCCCTCTTGAACACCTCCAGGGATGGTGACTCCACCACCTCCCTGGGCAGCACATTCCAATGGGTAACAACTCTCTCAGTCAAAAACTTTCTCCACACCTTGAGCCTAAACCTCCCCTGGCACAGCTTGAGACTGTGTCCTCTTGTTCTGGTGCTGGTTGCCTGGGAGAAGAGACCAACCCCCACCTGGCTACAACCTCCCTTCAGGGAGTTGGAGACAGCAAGAAGGTCTCCCCTGAGCCTCCTCTTCTCCAGGCTAAGCAACCCCAGCTCCCTCAGCCTCTCCTCACAGGGCTGTGCTCAAGGCCTCTCCCCAGCCTCATTGCCCTTCTCTGGACACCTTCAAATGTCCTTCTGAAATTGAGGGGTCCAGAACTGGACACAGCACTCAAGGTGTGGCCTAACCAGTGCTGAGTACAGCACAAAAACAAAAACAAAAAAGGAAGTTTTCTGTTTGCCTTTTTTTCATGTATTTTTTTTCCCAGTTCTTTAATTTTTTCCCAGCTCTTCTCTGCAGTTTTAAACAATTCTTTTTAAAAGAATAGAATTAACCAGGTTGGAAAAGACCTTCGAGATCATCAAGTCCAACCTAGTACCTAACACCATCTAATCAACTAAACCATGGCACCAAGTGCCCCATCCAGTCTCTTCCTAAACACCTCCAGGGATGGTGACTCCACCACCTCCCTGGGCAGCACATTCCCATGGCCAATCTCTCTTTCTATGAAGAACTTCTTCCTAAAAGACCCATGCAAATCAGATACCAGACTGGTTTACTGGAGCCCTCAGCTCTAGATCCCAGATGCTCCTAACTAGCTGACTCTGTCCTTGGCCTTAGCCTATATTCTTTGTTCTTACTTGGATGTCCTTTCATGTGGTTGGGTCAAAGCAGGTACAACCAGGTGGTGGTTGGTGTCTTCTCCCAGGCAACCAGCACCAGAACAAGAGGACACAGTCTCAAGCTGCACCAGGGGAAGTTTAGGCTGGAGGTGAGGAGAAAGTTCTTCCCAGAAAGAGAGATTGGCCATTGGAATGTGCTGCCCAGGGAGGTGGTGGAATCACCATCCCTGAAGGTGTGCAAGAGGGGATTGGATGTGGCACTTGAAGCCATGGTTTAGTTAGTCCTGAGGTGCTGGGTGATAAGTTAGACTTGATGATCTCTGAGGTCTTTTCCAACCTTATTGATTCTATGATTAACCCTTCCTGAGCTGTGCTCAGCTGCAGCTAAGGTTGGAACGTCTGTCTTTCCATATTTCCAGTGGCTTTGTGTTTTGTTGCTTTTGTTTTTCAGTCTGTGAAAGGGCTTGATTAGATGAAGATCTTTTTGAACCGTACTTCAAGTGGACATTAGCTGGATTCTTTAGCAAATGAAGTGGGCTCCTGCATCACTGTGTGTTTTGGGGATTAATTCAGAAAAGACAGAAGATAAGGATGCCAACCCCTCTGGAGCAAGGACCACAACAGCCCTTGGGTATGCTGACCTTCAGTGCTTCAATTCTGTGTGTATAAGAACCTTAGCCTTGGAGAAGAAAGAACAGATCTGAACCTGGAGCCTCCTTTCTTTCCAACAAGAGCAGAGCCAGAGGGCTCAGATTCACATCTCCCCACCCACCTAGTGGGAAGACCTTGCTTTGCCCTGTGAAGCTGTCCTGCTTTGCTATAAAGACTAAAGCTTCAAGGGGATGGCAATAGAGGACGCAGGAGAACTACCATAGCTGTAGTGCAAGGATTAAGGAACTCACCTAGAAGGAAAGAAAGCTGGTTTCATTCCTACCTCAACAATTGTTTATGCAAATGAATGCAAAACAGGTCAGCTGCCTGTGGAAAAAAACCCAGACAGACATGAAAGTACCACTCTTCATTGAGACATGAGCTCTGCTGGGGCTAGGGAAGTGAAGATCCCTGAGGGGAGGTCCCTTTGGTGATGCAGGGCAGCATTAGGACTCTTTGCAAGGCTGAAGGACAGGCAGTCATAATTTCAGCACTGTTTGCAATAGCAACAAACCTGACTCTGGGGATTTTGAAGTGTTTTAGGATGAAAGCTGCCATGCACAGGCAAACTAATGTGCAATAAGGCATCACTTTAATCTATTAACTCTCCATTATGGGCTGAGTATGTTTCTTAATTACTGAGGGTGACTTTGAAGAGTGGCTTAACCACATGACTCTCACTAACATGAATGAGAAGTCATTGTTGCCTCCTAGACTTTGCCTAACATCTTAATTTCACCCTCAGAGCTGCAGGCAGCAAAGTCAGATGAGCTCCATTTAAGGAAAAATGTGGTTAGTGGCAGCATTGAGGATTTAGTGCACAGAGCTCAATCCTCTCTTTATTTGCAATTCCCTGTTCAGTCATCTCCTTTCTGAGCTGTGAGAGCTTCTTGCAGTGCTCTGAAAAGGCCAGGCTGAGGGATGACATGTGGTGCAATCGCAGCAGAGCTGCTTTTCCTGTGGTTAAGGGATGTGAACACAAAGCTTCCTGGGCCTACCTGGGGTTTAAAATCAAATTGTGGCAAGCATGGAACAAGAGGCAAAGAGCAGGCAGACCTTCAAGGGTGTCATCAGTGCACAAGCTGCTGTCCCAGCTCTCCAACAACTCCCGCTCAGCTGCAGGGAGCCAGCACATCCCCATTTCCCTGCAGGCATGGAACAAGAGGCAAAGAGCAGGCAGACCTTCAAGGGTGTCATCAGTGCACAAGCTGCTGTCCCAGCTCTCCAACAACTCCTGCTCAGCTGCAGGGAGCCAGCACATCCCCATTTCCCTGCAGGCATGGAACAAGAGGCAAAGAGCAGGCAGACCTTCAAGAGTGCCATCAGTGCACAAGCTGCAGTCCCAGCTCTCCAACAACTCCTGCTCAGCTGCAGGGAGCCAGCACATCCCCATTTCCCTGCAGGCATGGAACAAGAGGCAAAGAGCAGGCAGACCTTCAAGAGTGCCATCAGTGCACAAGCTGCAGTCCCAGCTCTCCAACAACTCCTGCTCAGCTGCAGGGAGCCAGCACATCCCCATTTCCCTGCAGGCATGGAACAAGAGGCAAAGAGCAGGCAGACCTTCAAGAGTGCCATCAGTGCACAAGCTGCAGTCCCAGCTCTCCAACAACTCCTGCTCAGCTGCAGGGAGCCAGCACATCCCCATTTCCCTGCAGGCATGGAACAAGAGGCAAAGAGCAGGCAGACCTTCAAGGGTGTCACCAGTGCACAAGCTGCTGTCCCAGCTCTCCAACAACTCCTGCTCAGCTGCAGGGAGCCAGCACATCCCCATTTCCCTGCAGGCCAAGGGCACTGCAACAGCTGAGAATAACAGGAATGCAGTGGCTCAGGTCACTTTTCCCCACCACCCATCCCCCTTCAAAGCACTGCTCTTCAGAAGGGAAAGCAGCAGCTCCTTCTGGGCGCTCTTCAACATTCAGCAAGTCTCCACAGATTCACAACAATCAGGATTGTGGTGGGGAGAGCTGAAAGGTGTCAGTATAAAGCAGACAATTGATCTCTTAGAATCTGAGTGCCTTGACCTGGGAAGCTGCCTTTACTGGGTGGAAACTGGCTGAAAATTTGCTCCTCTCTCCATTCCCACATGCTGCAGCACACACACTCCTCAGCTGAACCAAGGAATCTGCTTTGGGGGCTATGTTGCAAACAGGATCAGTTAAATGATTTTGGTTTAAAAATAAACCACTATTATTATTAATATTACTACTGCTGCTACTACTACTTAGTTTATTATGCTGGGCCCCTCAATTTAAGAAGGATATTGAGACTCTTGAATGTGTCCAGAGAAGGGCAATGAGGCTGGGGAGAGATCTGGAGCACAGCCCTGTGACGAGAGGCTGAGGGAGTTGGGGTTGCTTAGCCTGGAGAAGAGGAGGCTCAGGGGAGACCTTCTTGCTCTCTACAACTACCTGAAGGGAGGTTGTAGCCAGGTGGGGGTTGGTCTCTTCTCCCAGGCAACCAGCACCAGAACAAGAGGACACAGTCTCAAGTTGTGTCAGGGGAGGTTTAGGATGGATGTTAGGAAGAAATTCTTCCCAGCAGGAGATATTGGCCATTGGAATGTGCTGCCCAGGGAGGTGGTGGAGTCACCATCCCTGGAAGTGTTCAAGAGGGGATTGGATGTGGCACTTGAAGCCATGGTTTAGTTAGTCCTGAGGTGTTGGGTGCTAGGTTGGACTTGATGATCTCTGAGGTCTTTTCCAACCTTCTGTGATTCTATGATTCTATGATTAGCTTAAATCCTGTCAATAATCAGTCCTTAGTCCAGCCACACAAGCCATTGCGTTGCTCAGTGGAGGGGATAGAGAGATGAGGGTGTTAGGAAGAGAAGTTGTGACTGAGGAATTGTTTTATTGTAATACAGAGGGAGAGGGAGAGGGAGAGGGAGAGGGAGAGGGAGAGGGAGAGGGAGAGGGAGAGGGAGAGGGAGAGGGAGAGGGAGAGGGAGAGGGAGAGGGAGAGGGAGAGGGAGGGGGAGAGGGAGAGGGAGAGGGAGAGGGAGAGGGAGAGGGAGAGGGAGTTCTCAGCCAGAGCTCCTCTATGTAATACCACACTCAGAAGTACTAAAACAAGACTGAGCTCAGATGTTTGGGACACAGGCAGGAAGAGCAGGGAGAGGCAGGACCTGCTTGACTGCCAAAAGAATAGAAGAGTTCACTCAGGTCACAACTGGAAGGAAATGGTCAAGGACCTGGTGAACACACTGGCTAAACAACAGTGTATGGTGCAGAAGTCGTTGGTGGAGATGAAAGCTTGCCTATGAAAACAAGCTTGAACTAAATAAGTGCATATTCAGCTGTTGGTCTTAACACTACAAGTCCTCATCTGTTGTGCACCCCTGGGTGATTTATCTGGTTCAAGGATTAAATGCACCTGATTGCACTGACAGCTCAGGTACAGTCACTGTTACTGGTTCAGATGCACAATAACACTTGCAAGTGGAAGACATACAGCTGCTTTAGTGTAAAGCTGAGATGATAAATCATGTTGGACTAAAGCTAGCTCTGTGAGAAATGAGCTTGGCCATCTTAGCACAACACTGTGGAGAGCATGCTCAGTCCACTTCACAAACCTCTGCATTGCAAGGACCCACTAGCCCTGCTGCTTCCCAGTTCCTGCACAATCATTCTCACTCCTCAGCTTCAGCTGTGAAAACCAGATCAAATGTACCTCAACTGAGACATCTCACACGGCTGGGCCTTCCACAGACATCAGCAGAACCATCCAAAGGATAGTCAAGAGATGGACACCTGAACATGGAATGGTGCCACATCCAGCTGGCAGCCAGGCACTAGTGGTGTGCCCCAGGGATCAGTGCTGGGCCCCAGCCTGTTCAATATCTTTATTGATGATCTGGATGAGGGGATTGAGTCCATCATCAGTAAATTTGCAGATGACACTAAGCTGGGGCCAGGTGTTGATCTGTTAGAGGGTAGGAGAGATCTGCAGAGGGACCTTGCCAGGCTGGACAGATGGGCAGAGTCCAAGGGCATGAGATTGAATACATCCAAGTGCCAGGTGCTGCACATTGGCCACAACAACCCCATGCAGTGCTACAGGCTGGGGTCAGAGTGGCTGGAGAGCAGCCAGGCAGAGAGGGACCTGGGGGTGCTGGTTGATAGTAGACTAAACATCAGCCATCAGTGTGCCCAGGTGGCCAAGAAGGCCAATGGCATCCTGGCCTGCATCAGGAACAGTGTGGCCAGCAGGAGCAGGGAAGTCATTGTGCCCCTGAACTCAGCACTGGTTAGGCCACAGCTTGAGTCCTGTGTCCAGTTCTGGGCCCCTCAGTTTAGGAAAGATGTTGAGTTGCTGGAAGGTGTCCAGAGAAGGGCAGCAAAGCTGGGGAGGGGTTTGGAGCACAGCCCTGTGAGGAGAGGCTGAGGGAGCTGGGGTTGCTTAGCCTGGAGAAGAGGAGGCTCAGGGGAGACCTTCTTGCTCTCCACAACTCCCTGAAGGGAGGTTGTAGCCAGGTGGCTACATTGCAGGAAGGTGATGTGATGAGTGTTTCCCACCAGCCATTCTTTTACTTTGGGTCCTCCTTGCACACCAATACCATAGATATTGCTTCAGAGGTATTTGTTATCCTCTGTTAACAGTAAAGGGGAACCCAGAAGTCTAAATGCTGTTGCCTCTGCTGGGGCTGGATGCATTGTTTCTAAGCCTTGAGCTGAATGCTGGCAACAGACTTGGAAGAGCTGAATGCTGCTTCTTAAGTTTGTCCTTATAACTCCATAGAATCACAGAATCAATAAGGTTGGAAAAGACTTCAGAGATCATCAAGTCCAACTTATCACCCAGCACCTCAGGACTAACTAAACCATGGCTTCAAGTGCCACATCCAATCCCCTCTTGAACAGCTCCAGGTGTCTCTGCTCCCTGTGTCTTTGTTCTGGGGAAGATTTTTTAATCCATATCTCTGTTCCCCATGTCTCTGTTTGGGGAAGATTGTTTATCCATGCCTCTGTTCCCTATGCCTCTGTTTTGGGGAAGATTGTTTATCCATAGACTCATAGAATCAATAAGGTTGGAAAAGACCTCAGAGATCATCAAGTCCAACCTAGCACCCAGCACCTCAGGACTAACTAAACCATGGCTTCAAGTGCCACATCCAATCCCCTCTTGAACAGCTCCAGGTGTCTCTGCTCCCTCTGTCTTTGTTCTGGGGAAGACTTTTATCCATGTCTCTGTTGCCTATGTCTCTGTTTAAGTCCCCACAACACAGGGAAATAATCTCCTCAGTTGACAAGATTTATTTATTACACCATTGGCAGCTCAGCAATAAAACCATTTATCTGATATTTAGCTGTGGATATTCTGCTTTGCTCCATCTAAGTTCTGCTTGAACTTTCCCACCCCCCCCCTGAGATTCACTATTGGCAGGGCTGACATCATGAGGCAGTTTAGCACACTTGGAACCCAAACAAAATGTCCTACAGATTTTGATAAGATAAAGAGTCCACATTCAGAGGCAGTGGCATTCTCTGCAAATACCCCACTTCCATGTGTGAACAGCAGCTTGAACTGAGGACAGGCAATGATGCCAGCAAGCTGTGCCAGGGCAGGTGAGGTAAGAGAAACATGTGACCTAATTACTTCCTTGCCTGCCAGTAATATCAACACAATGGTTCATTATTCCTCTGTTTACTTGTGGGGTTTTATTGATTCACCCTTGCAGCAGCAGACCATATTAGTACTGAATCTCCATCCTCATACCTCCTCCTCCTCCTCTCTAAAGTGGGAAAAGGCTATTAGAATACATAGAATAAACCAGGTTGGAAGAGACCTTCAAGATCATCACGTCCAACCAATCCAACCCACCTAAACAACTAAGCCATGGCACCAAGCACCCCATCAAGTCTCCTCCTGAACACCTTCAATGATGGCAACTCCTTAGCTGGCCTTAAAGAAGAGCAGGTAAGATAAGTTTCCCTTACCTTGATGGCAGTACTCGGATTCAAAACTTCTGAAGACAGTTCTTCATGCACAGAGTGGCTGGAGAGCAGCCAGGCAGAAAGGGACCTGGGGGAATTGGTTGACAGCTGGCTGAACACGAGCCAGCAGTGTGCCCAGGTGGCCAAGAAGGCCAATGGCATCCTGGCAATCTGCCATGGTTTAGTAGTCACGGGGTATTGGGTGACAGGTTGGACTTGATGACCTTTGAGGTCTTTTCCAGCCTTACTGATTCTATGATTCTATGGTTGCCTGGGAGAAGAGACCAACCCCCACCTGGCTACAACCTCCCTTCAGGGAGTTGTAGAGAGCAAGAAGGTCTCCCCTGAGCCTCCTCTTCTCCAGGCTAAGTAACCCCAGCTCCCTCAGCCCCTCCTCATAGGACTTGTGCTCCAGACCTCTCCCTCAGCCTCATTGCCCTTCTCTGGCCATGTTCAAGAGTCTCAGTCAACAGAACAAGAGGACACAGTCTCAAGCTGCACCAGGGGAGGTTTAGGCTCAAGGTGAGGAGAAAGTTCTTCACAGAAAGAATTGTTGGCTGTTGGAATGTGCTGCCCAGGGAGGTGGTGGAGTCACCATCCCTGGAGGTGTTCAAGAGGGGATTGAACATGGCACTTGAAGCCATGGTTTAGTTAGTCCTGAGGTGTTGGGTGACAGGTTGGACTTGATGATCTCTGAGGTCTTTTCCAACCTTCTGTGACTCTGTGATCTTTGTATGTAATGAAATAAGGTGAACTGGCAAGAGACAACATGGTCTGAGTACGGTGGGCAAAACCAAGGTGAGTTAAACACGTCCTTCTTCCTCACAACCAGGTCTCCACAACAGTTTAAATAGCCTAGAGGGTCTTGTCTCACAGCAGGAGGAGGCTGAATTGAAGCCCTGACTTTTGAGGGCAGGCTGGCTTGCAAGACGCATTGCAAGATCACCAACCCAAGACACTTCCACGCGCTTCTGTCACCCAGGTTATCTGCGGGAGGGAAGGACCTGCCTTAAAGTGCTGGAGTCGGTGGAGACAGACTGACTGGGAGAGCTCTGAGAGACCGAAACTCGCCACCGGAGGGCGTTGAAGCGCACCCGTGGCCGGCCGGGGAGGGCAGCGGCCGCGGTGGGGGCGCGCAGGGGCGGCCTCTGCCTCCCTCTGCTGGGCGCTCTCCCCGCCGCCGGCCCGGCACCGGCCAAGCCCAGCCCAAGCCCGGCTTGCATCGCCCCCGCCTGTCGACTTGTGGGTTAGAAACTACCCCACGGCCTTCAGCGCCCGCTGGGCAGGGACTTGCTGAAGCTTTTCTGCTGCCTCCTGCAGCCACCCAGCGCGGGGAAGGCGGTAGTTAAGCTCTGGCTGTGTGTGCTCCTGGGTGTCTCACAGGATGTGGTGGAAAGACGATGCAAATCTCCTCATATCTAACACAGGCAGTGATGCCTTAAGCACCTGAGAAAGAGAAGACTTCTTTCAACAGCACTGTACTGACTCTGGTTCTTCTCTGTAGCATAGACCTAATGCTCAGCTGCAGTATGCAGCATCCTACCCAGCACAGGTTCCTCTGTGCGCTTGCCTCTCATGAGTGGCTGCACAATAACAGCACAAGCACCACCAGGATCTGAATTCCAGTGGCCACTACAGGGGAAATGAATATCTAATGTCCATTTTTTTGGAAAAGCAGAGACTGAACTGTGTCCAGTTCTGGGCCCCTCGATTTAAGAAGGACATTGAGACACTTGGATGTGTCCAGAGAAGGGCAACGAGGCTGGGGAGAGGTCTGGAGCACAGCCCTGTGAGGAGAGGCTGAGGGAGCTGGGGTTGCTTAGCCTGGAGAGGAGGAGGCTCAGGGGAGACCTTCTTGCTCTCTACAACCACCTGAAGGAAGGGAGGTTGTAGCCAGGTGGGGGTTGGTCTCTTCTCCCAGGCAGCCAGCACCAGAACAAGAGGACACAGGCTCACCTGCACCAGGGGAAGTTTAGGCTGGAGGTGAGGTGAAAGTTCTTCCCAGAAAGAGAGATTTGCCATTGGAATGTGCTGCCCAGGGAGGTGGTGGAGTCACCATCCCTGGAGGTGTTCAAGAAAAGTATTGGATGTGGCATTTGAAGCCATGGTTTAGTTAGTCCTGAGGTGCTGGTTGCTAGGTTGGACTTGATGATCTCTGAGGTCTTTTCCAACCTTATTGATTCTATGATTCTATGATCACAATGAGAAAGCTTCTCTGGGAAGAAGCCTGCAACTGGATTGTTCCCTCTGGGTTTGCCTGCATGGAAAGCCCTGTCTCTATGCACTCCTCAGAGTGTCCTGTCTGCATGAACAATATGCCAAAAATGAGGCTTTTGTCTTCACCTTCAGTACAAACAGTTTGTAAGTCACCATCCCTGGTGTCACCATCCCTGGGAGGCGTTCAAGAGGGGATTGGATGTGGCACTTGGTGCCATGGTTTAGTTAGTCCTGAGGTGCTGGGTGCTAGGTTGGATTTGATGATCTCTGAGGTCTTTTCCAACCTTATTGATTCTATGATTCTAATTAAACAAATCCAAGCCTGTCTTGGAGATGGAGTTTAACTGAGTTTGCAAGGTTCAGTTAAACCATGTACTGTTGCAGAGACTGAAAAGCAGAAGTTAGTAAAACAACCTTGGTGTGGGGGTCGGTTCATGTTCCAGTTGAAAGGAGAGTGGATGTCTAAATAGCAGAACTCCTGTTTAAAAAAAGAAGGCAGAAGTAAGCAAATGACTTGCCATCTATTTCAAAGATGCTGAACTGCAGAGAGCTACGAGCACAGCGACAAAAGAGCTCCCAAGGCATGCAGAATCCCCTTACAGCATACCCAGGAGAGACCTCCCAACATTTCCCTTCTCCCCACCTGAGGGTACACCCAAACCCCCCAGGGCTCTTTCTTCCCTCTCCACTTCTAGGCTGGTCTCAAGACTGGCCAGGTCTGAGACTGCCCTCCCCCTTCTCCTCCTGGCATTAGGATACTCCCCCAACAGTACCAGATAGGGAAGCATCTCTCGTGGGGGTAGGGAGGGAAGCAAACAGAGAGTGAGGGACTTTGCAGATAGATTTATAGGGAGCAGGATATTACGGGTATGAAATACACAGCTTCCTGTGTCCACCCACTAGGCTGGACACTCAGATCACCAGAGGTGTTAACTTACGTGGCAGCAGCAGGAGGCACCCAGCCTAAACTGCCACAATCTGCATTTGCATCGACACTGATAACCACCATGGGAGGTGCTAACTACCACCTGCTGTGAGGACAAAATGCTTGGAGGAAAACAGAACTTTGTGGTGGTTGTTGTTGTTGAGCTTTGAACGTTTTGTGTGCTTGTCTGTGTGGATAATGACTTAGAAGCTTGATGACAGAGGCAACAGCAAGTTGCTTGAAGCAACTGAAAATGGTTTAAACTGTGATGCCACTTTTTGTGCTTCTGCTACTCAGTCACTTAGTCATTTTTCTTTTTCATGATGCTTTTATGCTTCCCCCCCCCTAACAAACAGCAGATGTCACCGGTATTTGTCCTAGAAATGGATCTTTTAAGCAGCAGACCTGCAGGCTTAGGAAATGGCATGAAAGGACACTACAGAACACCCTCCAACATCATGATCAAGAAACTTCGTGGGGTCTGCCTCTGAGAAGTGGACCTCTCTCAGCAGTTGCTCTTTTGCAGCATAAGACACCTTGTGAAAATGCTCAGTTCTTCCACCACAGGGCCTGGGAACTGGAACATCACTTCCTCACCATGCAGCTCTCCTGCGCCCCAGGCTGCGGACAGATTGGTTGTAGAGCAGCCAGGCAGAAATGGACTTGGGGGGACTGGTTGACAGCTGCCTAAACACGAGCCAGCAGTGTGCCCAGGTGGCCAAGAAGGCCAATGGCATCCTGGCCTGCATCAGGAATAGTGTGGCCAGCAGGAGCAGGGAGGTCACTGTGCCCCTGCACACACCACCGGTTAGACCACATCTTGAGTCCTGTGTCCAGTTCTGGGCCCCTCAGTTTAAGAAGGACATTGAGACACTTGAACGTGTCCAGAGAAGGGCAATGAGGCTGGGGAGAGGCCTTGAGCACAAGCTGGGGTTGCTTAGCCTGGAGAAGAGGAGGCTCAGGGGAGACCTCATTGCTCTCTACAACTCCCTGAAGGGAGGTTGTAGCCAGGTGGGGGTTGGTCTCTTCTCCCAGGCAACCAGCACCAGAATAAGAGGACACAGTCTCAAGCTGTGCCAGGGGAGGTTTAGGCTGAAAGTTAGGAAGAAATTCTTCCCAGAAAGAGTGATTGGTCCTTGGAATGTGCTGCCCAGGGAGGTGGTGGAGTCACCATCCCTGGAGGTGGTCAAGAGGGGACTGGATGTGGCACTTGAAGCCATGGTTTAGTTAGTCCTGAGGCGTTGGGTGCTAGGTTGGACTTGATAATCTCTGAGGTCTTTTCCAACCTTATTGATTCTATGATTCTATGTTCATGTTTTGAAGCAGTTTAGTGTGACTTGGTATAAAGAACTATAAAGACACAAAATACTAGAGTGTGAAGTGAATTTTATAATCCCAGATTTCATCCCAAATTTGGGAAGACAAGCTACAGCTGCTTCCAAACATAAGGCTGGACTTGATAACCTCTGAAGTCTTTTCCAACCTTATTGATCCTATGATTCTATGATAAGTAGAGAGCTGTAAAAAGTGCTATGTTAAGAAATCATTAAGAGATCATTAAGTCCAACCTATCACCCAACACCTCAGGACTAACTAAACCATGGCACCAAGTGCCACGTCCAATCCCCTCTTGAACACCTCCAGGGATGGTGACTTCCACCACCTCCCTGGGCAGCACATTCCAATGGCCAACAACTCTTTCTGTGAAGAACTTTCTCCTCATCTCAAGCCTAAACTTCCCCTTTTGAATGTGTTTCCTTGTAATGTATAGTCTGAATTACAGCGGCACTGGCAACTGGGGAGCAAAAACCAGCAGAGTAAATGTGGGACACATAGCTGTGAGACAAGGTAGCTGTCAGCAAGGTCAAGAGCTTCTTAAGGCAGTTTTGCCATCTGGGAAAATACATGCTGTATCTATGCAGATGGGATCTGGAGAAGTATGGCCTACATTATCAGTATCTGTTCTCTCTCTGTGTCACACATTCATGCCAAGAAACTACGTCACCATGGCATCAGTGTCTGAGCTCAGCTCTGTACCCCACGCGAGGAGCATTTAACGCAGCCGAGAATGAGTTCTTCAGTGTCTCAATTTCCTGTGTCTTTAACCTCCGGTGTGATTCTGCCAGCTCCCTTTTTCTGCTCAATCTACCCTTCCCCACATGCTTTGCTCCAGGAACTGCCATGCAAATTATGTCACTGGGTTGTTTTAGTTGCACTCCCAAGCAATAGCTGCAGCCTGAGCTACGTAAGAGGTGAAGACCAGAAGTTACTTAAATATCTATGTACATATGACCTTTTGCTGACTTCAAAGGCACTGCAGAACCCTTGCCTCAGGAACTGTATGGGTACAGAGTTTACAATCAAAACCATCCAAAAGTGCTGCTTTTTTGACTGTTTCTGATGTTTAGTTCATAGCTCCAAGGATTTGCCTTTTCCCAAGATGCCAATTTTTCCCATTTGACATGAAATGGACAATAGCAAGGAAGTCATTCTGCCCCTGGACTCAGCACTGGTTAGGCCACACCTGGAGTCCTGTGTCCAGTTCTGGGCTCCTCAGGTTAGGAAAGATGTTGAGTTGCTGGAAGGTGTCCAGAGAAGGGCAACAAAGCTGGGGAGGGGTTTGGAGCACAGCCCTGTGAGGAGAGGCTGAGGGAGCTGGGGTTGCTTAGCCTGGAGAAGAGGAGGCTCAGGGGAGACCTTCTTGCTCTCTACACCTGCCTGAAGGGAGGTTGTAGGCAGGTGGGGGTTGGTCTCTTCTCCCAGGCAACCAGCACCAGAACAAGAGGACACAGTCCCAAGCTGTGCCAGGAAAGCTTTAGGCTGGAGGTGAAGAGAAAGTTCTTCCCAGAAAGAGTGATTGGCCTTTGGGATGTGGGGCCCAGGGAGGCGGTGGAGTCATGATATCTGGAGGTGTTCAAGAGGGGACTGGACGTGGCACTTTGTGCCATGGTTTAGTAGTCATGAGGTCTTGGGTGACAGGTTGGACTTGATGATCTTTGAGGTCTTTTCCAACCTTATTGATTCTATGATTTTAAGGTCTACCACCAGATGGAAGTAGCTCCCTCAGGTGCTGGGAAGAAAGCAGAGGACACAGTTGCAAGCTGTCATCCTCTGCCAGGGTACCAACATCCTCAGATGTGTTCTGTATTTTGACTGGATGCTTATAAATCAGCATGTCTGGGATTCTTTAGAGGATCAGCTGACAAGCAGTTTCATTTCCTGTTTGTATGTTTGGCTTGGGATAGTTATCCTTCCCTTGTAATTATATTGGTTTTACATGCAATTATTTCTGTACTTCCTTGTTTTAGCACATTGCTGATACTTTTAACCTCAAGCCTGCTCTAGGTAGCTCTTTCCTGGAGAATCTGGAATCAAAAAGGGATTGGAGGTGGCACTTGGTGCCATGATTTAGTAGTCATGAGGTGTTGGGTGACAGGTTGGACTTGATGATCTCTGAGGTCTTTTCCAACCTTACTGATTCTATGATAATCACAGTATCACAGTATAACTAAGGTTGGAAGAGACCTCGAGGATCATCGAGTCCAACCTGTCTCCACAGACCTCATGACTAGACCATGGCACCAAGTGCCACATCCAATCCCCTCTTGAACACCTCCAGGGATGGTGACTCCACCACCTCCCTGGGCAGCACATTCCAATGATGAACAACTCGCTCAGTGAAGAACTTTCTCCTCACCTCGAGTCTAAACCTCCCCTGGCGCAGCTTGAGACTGTGTCCCCTTGTTCTGGTGCTGGTTGCCTGGGAGATGAGACCAACACCTTCCTGGCTACAACCTCCTTTCAGGTAGTTGTAGAGGGTAATGAGGTCACCCCTGAGCCTCCTCTTCTCCAGGCTAAGCAACCCCAGCTCTCTCAGCCTCTCCTCACAGGGCTGTGCTCAAGGCCTCTCCCCAGCCTTGTTGCCCTTCTCTGGACACCTTCAAGTGTCTCGATGCCCTTCTTAAACTGAGGGGCCCAGAACTGGACAATGATGATTCTTTACAAAATGATTACAAAAGACAGAGTTCACTCATTCTGCAACATTAGCCTTATATTTTATCTTTTACATTAAACTACCCAAAACTAAACAAAAAGCCTTTGAGGGTCCTCTGCAGAAATCTTCCAAATAATTGCCAAGGTTGAGCTATTTCAGTCGTGTGATTAAAACCAGCCCTTTCCCTCAGTTAAAAACCAGGTTTGTTTCTTCCACACATTTTGATGCAAACATTGCAGACTGTCTTGGGTGCTTCTCAAAAGCAACTCCTTGAGTGGATTTAATGAGTTGTACTAGAGAGAGCAGGGGTATCTGCTTTGAGTTCTCCCCAGGGCACCCTTTTAAAGCTCAAAGGCCTCACTATAGCATATACCTTGGCTGCTGCTGAGCTTTACAATCCATTTACTTTCATGTGGAAAGTAGGAAGATTCCTCCATTTACTTTCACGTGGAAAGTAGGAAGATTCCTCTGCAGAATCCCAGTGCTGTGAGCTCTTAATAACAGCGTTTCTGCTTCCAACCTCATTCCTCTGTTATCTGATATTCTGCTGGAAGGCTTTGGGCATGATTTTGCTCATGCTTTTCTTTTTGGCATATACTCTAGACGAAATAGCTCGGGTTTTTTTTCCCCCCCTCTTCTAAGCCAAGGCAGGTCATGCTGGTATCAGGGCAAGATGCCAGTTCGGTGCTCTCCAGTGTTGTTGAATTTCCACCTTGTAAACTTTTAAAACAGTCGAGTATTTCCTTCCTCTTTTTGTTTTTCCTTGTGGCTTTCAGTTTTCTAATATTTCTGTGGGTGAAACGTGCTTTTAATCACATCTCAGGCAAAGGGTGTGACACAATACAAAGGTTCCTGCTGATGCACCTAGCCGTAAAAGAGAGCAGCACGCTCTTCTTGTGCAGCACTGCTTTCTGACCTGTTTAGCGTTTCGCCCTTGTGTGATTCTTGTCCTTGGGAGAATCTGGGGAAATTGTAATGGCCCGAAGCACAAATTCCCTACCTGGATTTCTGTCAGCCCCTCAGTAAGAAATGCAGCAGAAGGGTGAATAGGAAGTTTCTCAACAGCAGAACTGATTTTCACACGTAGCTATATGTGAGATAAGCAACTTATCTCTGGGAATTTGAAACACACACACACACACACAATAAGATAAGATCCAGACCAAGTGCAGGGAACTGTGCAGTTTGGCCAGGGGCTAGCCCTAAGTTTCCACAGCCCAAAGCCACCGCTCAATTTACTGGCCAGGCCATCATCTGTGCTTGAAAGGGAGGCAATTACTTCACAGCGTCTGAAACCCACATTTTCAGACGCAGCTCTGGTTTGTGTTCTGTTCACTGTTCCTACTTATTTCTGCATGCTACCATCTGGATTCTACTTCCTTTCTACTTCCTCATGGTTTGCAGTTTCCTAAGTTCCTGCACATATTTTTTGCATTATGAGCAATCAGCAATTGTTTTTTTAGCTCCAGGAATAGAGCTCAGCACTTTTTCACTTTATTTTTAGTCCAAACCACCTACTAGAGAACTTCGGTTTGCTAGCGTCGAGCCTTCTAAGGCAGCTGACTCTGAGACCTGCCTGGCAGATGGCTCAATCCCTTTCTGAAAGCCAAGTGAGAATGGCTCTTTGTTTCTAGAAGACCAGCTGATTGCAGATGCTCCAATACAGCTGATACGTGAAGGTGTGTCTGCAATTGCTGCCCGCGGGCCTCAGCATTTCCCAGCTAATCAAGAAAAGGCACTCCATTCGCTCCCAGTTGGCTTATCTTGGGTTTGTTTGGCAATATAATAGAATATCTCAATTTGAAAGGACCTAGACCGTCGTCTAGTCTAACTGCCTGAACAATTAAAGGCAGATACGAAGTT
The DNA here is from genome assembly GCF_014839835.1 of Dryobates pubescens. Lineage (NCBI taxonomy): Eukaryota > Metazoa > Chordata > Aves > Piciformes > Picidae > Dryobates > Dryobates pubescens. Next base: position 42,275,774 of record NC_071618.1, on the reverse strand, counting down.
AAAGCATGTTGCCAATGCCATTGTTCAAATGCTTCTTAAATACAGACCGGCTTGGGGCATTTACCATTTCTCTAGGAAGACTGTCGCAGTGTTTGTTCACCCCTTCGGTGAAGAAACGCTTCCTAACTCCCATTCTAAACCCCCTTCGGCGCAGCTTCGAACCATTCCCACGCATCTTATCACTGGATACTAGGAGGAAGAGACCAGCAATTCTCTATCCGCTTTTCCTCCTCAAGAATCCGTAGGAGGTCGCCCCTCGGCTTCTGTCTCTCCAAACCGGACAAACTCAGAATCCAGAGTCGCTGCTCCACAGGTGGTTCTTGTTGCTGCTTGGATTTGTTTGTGTTGCTTTTGGTGAGTTTTGTTTTCTCCAAGTTACGATTCAGCTGTGTGCTTTTGCGGGGTTGATGCTTCCGCCGAAGGCTGCCCTTCGGTTCCCGGTGAGGCGGGTCGCGGGACTCACCCCGGCGCGGAGCGGGCCGCCCCTAGCCGCGGCTGTGGGCGGGACCTCTCGCCGCTGGGCAGCACCTCCCTCCGGCGGGCGGAACTCCGCTCCCCAGCGCCGGGAGAGCGGGAGGCCGGCTGGCCGGGGCTGCCGCTTTAGCGGCGGGAGCCGCGGTGGACCCCAGCGGGCAGGCGTGCGCGGAGCTGGCTGTTGCGGGTGCCGGTAGGTCCGGGGAGTCGGCGCGCCGGGGCCGGGCGAGAGGTCGGTCGGCTGGCGTCTCTCCGGCCGCACGGTGCGCGTTCCTGGGCCGGCAGGCGTTCGGGCGGCGGAGCGTCTCTCTGCCTCGCTCCGCCGAGCTGTGTGTGAAAGGGAGGCGGCTGCCCAGCGCCGTGCCGGGAGGACAACGCCAGGTTTTGTCCATCGCCTGTGCCTTTCCCTGGCTGGCACCAGTGGGGAGAGGGGGAGAGCAGCATCGCTGCGATGGAGCCGGAGCGCGGGGGCTTCATTGCTGCCGAGTCCTCGGCGTCTCTTTCCTTTACCACAAACGGTGGGGTACAGAAGGTGAATACCTTCCTCTTCTGCCTTTGTTAGGCATTCCTCTTGAGTTGTATGTGATCTAAAAAAAAAAATCTAGGCTCTGTCTAACACAGATTTCCATTCTTGCTGACCTCCGCTCTTGGTAAGCTCATCAGCAGACTCAAGACAGTCCCAGAGTATTAAGTGCAGAGTCTGCAAAACACATGATGTGCTGATGATCGTAATTCTTTGCTGCTTCCAGGTACTTCATAACAACAAAGCATGATCGTTTTCCCACCATGTCTCTCCGCGCAGTAACTCTAGCCAGCTACAGCGGAACAGAAGACTTCAAGCCCTGCTCCAAAGAGGTGAGGCGAGGAGGGCATCTAAAGGTTGTGTCAGCGTTTTCGCTTAGCTGGGCAACGAGTGGGGGAGGTGTCACGGACATGACTTCTTCCAGAAAAATAGCTTTGAGTTATTAGTGGTTGCAGTAAATATTTTTAAGTGCTGACGGTTTCATTGCAGAGTTAACTTCTGTAATACAGCCCCGGCGCTGGGGGGGGGGGGGGGTGGGGCTGACTCATTTATGCTATGAAGGATGTCAGGGTGGTTTATATTGGCTATGACAACATGCTTTGGTACCTTCATGCATCTCTCTGCTGTCATATTTGCTTCTAAGTGCTCTTTAATTGCATACTATATATATATATGTTTGCTTTAGTGTGGTAGTTAAATCCTAAAGGAACTCTTTTCCCAGTCTGGTAGTTAAATCCTAAAGGAGCTCTTTTCCCAGTCTGTGAGATAGCTGACATTGTAATATCTGGAAGGTAAATGGAACTATTTTATCCGAATTCTCAGAGCACCAGGCTGCTTCTGCTAAGAGACCAGGAGAGTTCTTTGAGGAAAAGATTAAATCTGAGCACTTAGCACTCAGTATTTACTCCTGTGTGCACCCCAGCGTCAGGCAGCTGTGATGCTTGCATGCTGAGATGCAGATCTGAAATGTTGCTCTTCAGTTAAAAGGGAAAATCTTTCTGGGTTTTAATTGCTTCTGCTTTCTGTAAGTGTGAAGCCTATCTGGTCTAGATCTGTTCTGCGTCACCTTGTTCTCCCACGGGACCATGTGGGGAACATAGAAGTCAGGACAGGGTGTCTGGCACACCTTTTAACTCTCTTCTCTTTGTATGGGATCACAGAGTGCAGGGAAGGGCAAGAGGCATGCTGAGGATGCTTCTGTGTGGAGACATCCTGTTGATGTGCTGTGAGTGGGGAAAAGACATGAGAGATGCCTTGGTTAAGTGCCTTTTCATGATGCATCTGTTGGAGCTGGGCACCCCTTTGCTTTCCCTGGTCTGCAGGTCCAAGACATATGTGAGGTAGTGGAGAGGGAGCAGGAGACAAATATATGTGACCCTCACAAGTGATTTTTGAGTGTGGGGAGACCTGTTGCTTTGGCAGCCTTAGTGTATCTTACTGCCTAGCTGGAATTCACCCTTTGGTGTCCCTGCTAAACTGCTTGCCCTGGTTCAGCTGGCACTGGTCTGACAATCCAGCCTTAGTGTATCTTACTGCCTAGCTGGAATTCACCCTTTGGTGTCCCTGCTAAGCTGCTTGCCCTGGTTCAGCTGACACTGGTCTGACAATATGGTAAATCCAGCTTTGGGGTTAGAAATTCCAAAGCCAAAGTTATGGCCCCACAAAACAAAATGCTGATCTGGAACAAACCTGCTCAGTCAGTTCAAATGCATTCAGAATACTGGGCAGCTTGTGTCTGACCTGTATGCCAGGTAAAGTGTTATCTCTGTCACCTCTTGCTGATGTGAGCTGTGTGTCCCATGCTCTATCAAATTAGATGTGATTATGGGACCATATTTGCTCCCAGTCGATATGGCTGGGAGGTCAAGCAGCACGTGTGTCAGATACTTGTGGAGTCAGGGTCTCATAGACTTAGCTCATGCACTATACATCTAAACAGGCCCATGCTTGAAGTCTTTTCTACTCCATTGCTGCTGTTCTGGCAGATCTAGCTATGTGATTTAACATTTTCCTCCTCTATATGCCTTATGCACATGCTTAATTCTCCTCCAGTGGAGAGATTCTTTTGGTCAGCTACCTTCTAGAGTGAAATGTGAGATGCAGAATGGAGAAGCCAGAGCTCTCCAGACACTGCATGGTTCTGCAGAGATTTTCAGACAACCAGAAATACAGGCAGTGTTTAGGTGACTGTCTTAGCACAGTATTCTTCCTGCTGGTATGACTGTGAGACTGGGGCTATTATTACCAGAGTGCTGTTGTCTTATAACCAAATCAGCTGCCTGTAAGTGTTTAGGAAGAGACTGGGGCACTTGGTGCCATGGTTTAGTTGATTAGGTGGTGTTGGGTGATGGGTTGGACTCAATGATCTCAGAGGTCTTTTCCAACCTGGTTAATTCTATTCTATGTTCTTGTTCCAGTTAAACCACAGAGGCCTAAAGGTGGCATTCATGGAATCAACCTATTCTTCAAATCCTTCAGTGAGGATTAGCTGCCTTGCTCCAACACCTCAAATCTCCATTCTGTCAGGTATGCCAATTTGTTCTCACATGTGCCCCTCTGGGGAGCTTTGCTGATGCTAATACTGCTAGCAGAAGCTATTATGTGTACTGAAGAAGCATGATCAGGATGGAGAGAAAAATCTTGCTTCTTGGCTTTGAAGGTGGGACTACTTCCCTCACTTGAGGAAAGATGTTGAGATGCTGGAAGGTGTCCAGAGAAGGGCAACAAAAATGGGGAGGGGTCTGGAGCACAGCCCTGTGAGGAGAGGCTGAGGGAGCTGGGGTTGCTTAGCCTGCAGAAGAGGAGGCTCAGGGGAGACCTTCTTGCTGTCTCCAACTCCCTGAAGGGAGGCTGTAGCCAGGTGGGGGTTGGTCTCTTCTTCCAGCACCAGAACAAGAGGACACAGTCTCAAGCTGTGCCAGGGGAGGTTTAGGCTGGAGCTGAGGAGAAAGTTCTTCCCAGAAAGAGCGACTGGCCATTGGAATGTGCTGCCCAGGGAGGTGATGGAGTCACCATCACTGGAAGTGTTCAAGAAGAGACTGGATGAGTCCCTTAGTGCCACGGTTTAGTTGATGAGATGGTGTTGGGTGCCTGGTTGGACTCGATGATCTCAAAGATCTTTTCCAACCTGGTTAATTCTAATTCAAAGTATATTACACAACTTAAAGTATGGGGTTTCTTGCTTTTGAAAATGCTACTTCAGGCATTTTAGTTAAACTGGCATTTTGAGTGCTCAGCTGTTCAGCTGATTCTTGGCAGGCTAACTCCCTGTTCATTCAAGAAACAGCTTCTCAGGTATTAACAGATTACCATAATTACTCACATGCTTATTGATTACAAAACTGAACTTGAGTGCTGTTCTTGCTTGGTTCTTGTTTGGGTTTTGGTTGCTTTTATTTGTTTGCTTGTTTGTTTATTGTTGTTTTTCCCTGGATTGTTTTTTGTTCATTGGTTGGTTTGTTTTTATTGGAACTAACTTATTTCTGGAGTAGCAAGTTGAATTTTTGTTTAAACTAAGAACATCACTAAAAACAAGTACTTAGCTGCATGGTTATATGATTAGTGCTGGAGATGCTTCAAGAATAGAGTAGAATTAACTAGGTTGGAAAAGACCTTCAAGATCATCAAGTCTGACCCATCTCCCAACACCATCTACTCAATTAAACCATGGCACCAAGTGCCTCCCCCTATCCAGTCTCTTCCTAAACACCTCTAGTGATGGAGTAGTGGAGTTGATGAATGTTGAGAGGAGATGGAAAGGCAATGGGAGTTCACAATGGAAGGGCAGAGCTGAAGATAACAAAACTGAATGCTTGTCTTGCACAGCCAAGATGTCATTTGCAGCCCAAGTTGAGCTATTGCTGTCCAATGAAATATCAGTAGTTAGCAAAATTGCTTTCTTTTCCTGAAAAGAGCAAGATATATTTCTTTGGATATCAGGTATCTTTTGTTTTGCTGTACCTCTCAAAGATGATACACCCTCTTTTTCCCCCCTTAATTCACCCAGAAGTTCGTTGCCCATCCAGGCTGGCCGTCTGCCCCGGTGGCTCCTCTTCCAGCACATTGGCACAGCCTGTTCCTGTGCCTTCAAGAGTTCTTTCTTGAAGCAGGTCCAGCCCTCCTGGACCCCTTTGTTTTTAAGGGCTGTTTTCCAAGGTATCTCCTGAGTTAGATCCTTAAGTAACCTGAAGTCTGCCCTCTGGAAGTCCAGAGTGGAGGTTTTGTTGCTGCCCCTCCTAGCTTGACTGCATATTGAAAACTCAGTTATCTCATGGTCACTGGACCCCAGCCAGCCTCCAACCCCCACATCTCCCACCAGCCCTTCTCTCTTTGTAAAAAGAAGGTCAAGCAGAGCCTTACCCCTGGTAGGCTCACTCAGCAGCTGGGATAAGAAGCTGTCCTCCATACACTTCTAGACTGCCTTCTCTCTGCTGTGTTGAGTTCCCAGCAGACATCAGGCAGGTTAAAGTCACCCATGAGAACAAGGTCTGGCAATCTTGAGACAGCCTCTAGCTGCCTACACAATAATTCATCAACCTCTACATCCTGGTTGGGTGGTCTGTAACAGACTGCAACCAGGATGTCTGCCCTACCCTTACGTTGCCAAGGCTGGCTACGTTGGCAAGCTGTAGTTTTGCTGCTACTTCTTCAAGAGCTTTGTCTATGTAAGTGGCAGATGGCTAATTGTAGTTATTGATGAACTCTTCAGCTAACTTTGGCCTGGCTTTGTTTAAACTTGCTTTCCAAAGGATGGGGGGGGGGGTTGCATTTGTTTTGATCTCTTCATTAGCAAACTTTCTTATCGTGCAGTCTGAATGCATGCTGGCTTCCAGGTGAGTGTCTTGTGGAGGGGTTTAGTGTTTTGCTTTGAAATATGCCCAAGGAGAATAGAATAGAATTAACCAGGTTGGTTAATAGAATAGAATTAACCAGACCTTTGAGAACATCGAGTCCAACCTATCACCCAACACTCTCTCTGAAAGACTTGCTTTTTGTTTGGTTTGGTTTGGTTTGGTCTTAAAACATCTGGTCTTAAACACCTCCAGGGACGGTGCCCCAACCACCTCCCTGCACAACCCATTCCAGGGCTTCACCATTCTCATGGGGAAGAACTTCCTCCTCACCTCCAGCCTGAATCTCCCCACCTCCAGCTTCATTCCATTCCCCCTAGTCCTGTCACTACCTGATATCCTGAGAAGTCCCTCCCCAGCCTTCTTGGAGCCCCCTTCAGATACTGGAAGGCCAATTTCTTCATTGCCTGGCTGTTCCTGTGAGGCTTTTTGCTCAAGAATAAATTGAAGTCCCCTACCTTGCATAGCTGCTTGTAGCAGTGCACACTTCTATATCAGGCTAATGTGCATGGGCTGCCCAGGGAGGTGGTGGAGTCACCATCCCTGGAGGTGTTCAAAAAGGGATTGGACATAGCACTTGAAGCCATGGTTTAGTTAGTCATGAGGTGTTGGGTGTCAGGTTGGACTTGATGATCACAGAATCAATCACCAAGTCTGGAAGAGACCTCAAAGATCATCAAGTCTAACCTGTCACCACAGACCTCATGACTAGACCATGGCACCGAGTGCCACGTTCAATCCCCTTAGGTCTTTCCCAACCTTATTGATTCTATGATTCTACATTGCCTTATTTGCCACTAAAAGCAGGTTTTCCATTTTCCTGTTGAGCCACAATTTTGCAGTAGATGATATAGGGCCTTGTCACAAAGTACTTTGATCCCTTCAGAGCCTGGATGCTGAATTCGCCGCGACAGAGCTAGTTTTCTTCACGGGTTCACGTAGCTGTTGCCACCTCTCTGAGTAATAGACTGAAGGTTATTTCAGCCATTTCCACATGGGGAGTGTCTCACAGAAGGTCAAGTGCTTATGTGTTTCAGTTCAATTACTGTGTATTTTTTTTCCCTCTTCCTGATCTAGGGAATGTAACGTGACCTATTTTTTATGACAACAGCGCCAGCAGCCGTACTGGTAGCTGTATCTCATCCGGTTTTATGGAACAGTGATGTTGTTGAGCATGCTGACAGTTTGTTGCTATTGAAGTCCTAACAAGCAGCACCAGTATTTTACTGCTGTTTTATTGCCTACCCTGATCAATGACAGAAATACTTTCTAACTGTAGAAAGCAAAAGCTTTTATTGCAGGAAGAGACAGCAGAGTGTGGTGTGTGAATTCAGTGCTTCTTTCTTCTCACCCATCTGAAGAAGAACATGTGTGTTATTCATGTTGGATATTACATTTTTTTTCCCCTAAGGATAGGACAGGATAGAATAGAATAGAATTGAATAGAATTAACCAGGTTGGAAAGGACCTTCGAGATCATTGAGTCCAACCTATCACCCAACACCACCTCATCAACTAAATCATGGCACCAAGTGCCTCATCCAGGCTCTCTTTAAACACTTCCAGGGATGGTGACTCCACCACCTCCCTGGGCAGCACATTCCAATGGCCAACCTCTCTTTCTGGGAAGAACTTCTTCCTAGCACCCAGCCTGGCACAGCTTGAAACTGTGTCCTGTTGCTCTCTCACAGGTTGCCTGGGAGAAGAGACCAACCCCCACCTGGCTACAACCTCCCTTCAGGGAGTTGTACACAGCAAGGTCTCCCCTGAGCCTCCTCTTCTGCAGGCTAAGCAACCCCAGCTCCCTCAGCCTGTCCTCACAGGGCTGTGCTCCAGACCCCTCCCCAGCTTTGTTGCCCTTCTCTGGACACCTTCCAGCAACTCAACATCTTTCCTAAACTGAGCAGCCCAGAACTGGACACAGGACTCCAGGTGTGGCCTAACCAGTGCTGAGTCCAGGGGCAGAATGACTGCTTTCTAATCTCTTGACTTCCTCCCTTTTTTTGAACAGAAGAGTACTCGAGGCCCGCCGTGATCGGGCATGCCGGACGTTTGGGATCATACCCAGGCAGTGCTGAAGCTATTAAAGACATTCTTGTATCGGTTTTAAATGCATCTGGTTTGAAGCCCTCTGTGGTGCCGGTGCAGACCACAATGCAGGAAACTGAGCATCTGGACAGTGATATGGAAGGGTGGGAAGAGAGCAGCGATGGGGATAGCCCTGACGACAGTGATTCCGCGCGGCACAGCGTCGCCTGTGCGCAGACGGACATTCGGTTCACCAGGCACCGGGCGTGTTGGGACAACACCGACTTGGATTCCTCTAAACCTTCGCCGGATACTTTCTTTTGCTCCCCTTACTCAGCTGGAGATCCTGCTACTTCCTCCTGCAATGGTTTCGCTGTTTCAGACGTGTCCCCTCTGAAGCAGAACTGCTTTACGCAGGTGACGCTAACGGGAGGCACTGTCACAGCAGCTGTCGTGCATTCTGGAGGAGAACGTTACGCCCCTGCCCAGCGGGGCTCGGCTGGCACCAGCTTTCTGTCCAGCTCCACTGAGTTGGACAGAGCAGAGGATGTATTGAAATACCCTGATGCTTTGGAGCCTGCACCCATCAGCAACAGGGACAGCAATTCTCCCAGTGGACTTCCCCAGGCAGAGGCAGTCGATCGAACAGGTAAGTTCACAGGTCTGTTTTGGTGCACTAGGTGTTGTGGTTTGAGCCTTAACTGGTGTTTAAGAGCCCAGATGGTGGCAAGACTGAGAGCTCCTCCCCTGCTCCCCCTTCCTCTTTCCTGATAGAGGGAAGGGGAAAGAATAGGGGAAAATAGGGGAAGGAAAAAGGGAAAGAAAGGGGGGTAAGGGAAAAAGGGAGGTGGTAAATCTACTGAGAAATAATTTGGAGTCAGTTTGGAAGTAGAGAAGTAAATATTTTTTTCCTTTAAACAATATCTATCCATGTATCTGTGTGTGTGTGTATGTAACAATGGCAGGAAGGGTTCACAAGGATGGATAGGGAGATACACAAAACCAGCAGTCCTTTGGGGAAATGTGGATGCTGCAGGGAGAAAGACCAGGCCTGACCAAGAGAACCAGGAAGCCAACAGTGACTCTTGGTCCTCTCGCCCAGGCAAGGCAGGAGCAAAAGAGAGGGGAAAATGGTTGCTGTACCCTCCCCCTTATAGTTTTGCTAGGCAGGAAGGGGGAGTGGAACAGATTAACTCAGTTTCTCCGGGAGGGGAGAAGGAAGGAACCAAGTCCACCTGGATCAGGTTGCATTAATCCCTGGGGAGAGCAGGGCTCTTACAACCCTCCCCCTCCCAGGATGGGTGTCAAGCCCAGCACACTAGGAAAGACAACAGAAACAGGCCTTGTTTATGGTGATTGTGAATTAGAGACACACATAGAACTGCTGAGTCCCTCAAATCCAACCACTCGCCTAGAGTTCACAATCCCACCACTACTGCTAAGCTACTGCCACTAAACCACATCTCTCAGCACCACATCCATGCATCCTTTAAATGCCTCCAGGGGTAGTGACTCCACCACCGCCCTAGGTAGCCCATTTCAATGTCAGATAACCCTTTCTGTGAGGAAACTTCTCCTAACATCCAACCCAAACCTCCCCTGGCGCAACTCAAGCCCGTTTCCTCTTGTCCCATTGCTTGTTGCATGTGAGAAGAGACCACCCCTCACCTTGCTCCAGCCTTTTCTGAGGTACTTGTGGAGAGCAATGAGGTCTCCCCTCAGCCTCCTCTTCCAAAGCTAAACAGCTCCAGCACCAGAACAAGAGAACACAGTCTCAAGCCTGCACCAGGGGAGGTTTAGGCTGGATGTTAGGAAGAAGTTCTTCATAGAGTGATTGGTCATTGGAATGTCCTGCCCAGGGAGGTGGTGGAGTCCCCATCACTGGAGATGTTTAGGAAGGGACTGGATGGGGTGCTTGGTGCATGATTTAGTTGATTAGATGGTGTTGGGTGATAGGTTGGACTCAGTGATTTCAAAGGTCTTTTCCAACCTGGTTAATTCTATTCCCTCAGCCATTCCTCATAATACTTGTGTTCAAGGTCCTTCACCACCATAGTTGCTCTTCTTTGACACTCTCTGGCAGTTGAGTGCCCTTCTTGTTGTTGCCCTTGAACACAGTATCCAAAGTGTGGCCTCACCAGTGCCATGTAGAGGGGAACAGTCACCTCCCTACACTTTTGGCCACACTATTCCTGATGGATGCCATTAGCTGTTTCGGCCACCTGAGCATGCTGCTGGCTCCTATTCAGGTGGCCATCATTCAGCACCCCCAGGTGCTCCTCTGCTGAGATGCTCTCCAGCCACTCTTCCCCAAGCCTGTAACATTGCATGGGGTTGTTGTGGCCCAAGTGTAGCACCCAGCACGTGACCTTGTTGAATCTCATGCTGTTGGCTTCAGCCCATCTATCCAGTCTGTACAGATCTCTCTGCAGAGCTTTCCTGCCCTCTGCAGATTGACATGGCCACCCAACTTGGTGTCATCTGCACTGAATTGGATAAATGCTGTCATTCAAAATAGCAAAGAGGGTAGAAAGAGAAAGATTAAAAGCAGAGGAGGACCACAGTGTTGGACTGAGTAAAACAGTAGACACTCATGCTTGCACTAGTTGTCTGTCTTGTGATGCAGAAGTGCTTCTATACTATGCAAAAATCCCTGAGCTGTGAGCAGTGTAGAACGTCTGCTTGATGTGGCTTCCACCAGCTTCATCTTGTCTTTGCTGTTACTCTTCTCCTGAAGTGTTTGGTAGTGATTCATTGGTGTGTGTGTGTGTGGGCTCCCTGGGACATCCTGTGCTTGACCTGAGTAGGAGGCGACAGAGTCCTTTGATTCTGGAATGTTGAAGGCAGGGTATTAATATCTGTTCCCATCATGTCTGAATGAGCTTGTGCCAGAGCAGTGTGTTTATTTTTCTTCTTCCTGTTCACAAGTGCACCCACTGTCTCTGAGAGCCATCTGATAGGGATCAGGATCTTTATACCCCTCCCCAGTTTCTGGCTATATGCATATCCTGCCTATTGTCTGTGAAGAGACATAGATTTGAGGACTGCCAGCAAAGGCTGCCTCCTGTTGCTGCAGTGGCAGGGAGCTCAGGAAAGGGCAGGCCCTCAGGCAAGGACCTCTTGAGTGGGCACACTTAGTGCATTCCCCACAAGACTGCTGATGGAGCAGCTCCTTGGTCTCAGGGCTGTGCCTCCATGAGACAAGCTGGCCTTCCTGGGCTGCTGTCCCTGCTCTGTCCCCTCAGCAGGGACAGCAGAGCAATCCCCTTGTGTTTAATACCTAACAGTGATATGAACAGCCTTGGCTACAGCAAGGTGAAGCATTTTTATTTTATTGAGGAAGAATGAGGTCAGTATCTAAGGGTGTAGTCTTAGTAGAGACTGAGCTTTGAAAGATGGAGCTGCCGAGGCCTGGAATGGAGCAAAAAGCAGGGAACAATCATTCTGGCAAAGGCTGGGGTTTGGGTTGTTTGTTTCCTTCTGCACATGAGCCAGCAGTGTGCCCAGGTGGCCAAGAAGGCCAATGGCATCCTGGCCTTGATCAGGAATAGTGTGGCCAGCAGGAGCAGGGAAGTCATTCTGCCTCTGTACTCAGCACTGGTTAGGGCACACCTTGAGTCCTGTGTCCAGTTCTGGGCCCCTCAATTTAAGAAGGACATTGAGACACTTGAATGTGTCCAGGGAAGGGCAACAAAGCTGGGGAGGGGTCTGGAGCACAGCCCTGTGAGGAGAGGCTGAGGGAGCTGGGGTTGCTTAGCCTGGAGAAGAGGAGGCTCAGGGGAGACCTTCTTGCTCTCTACAACTACCTTAAGGGAGGTTGTAGCCAGGTGGGGGTTGGTCTCTTCTCCCAGGCACCCAGCACCAGAACAAGAGGACACAGTCTCAAGCTGCACCAGGGGAGATTTAAGCTGGGTGTTAGGAAGAGATGCTGCACAGAAAGAGTAATTTGCCATTGGAATGTGCTGCCCATGGAGGTGGTGGAATTGCCATCACTGGAAGTGTTTAAGAAGAGACTGGATGAGGCACTTGGTGCCATGGTTTAGCTGATTAGATGGTGTTGGGTGATAGGTTGGGCTTGATGATCTTTGAGGTCTTTTCCAACCTGGTCTATCCTATCCTATCCTATCCTATCCTATCCTATCCTATCCTATCCTATCCTATCCTATCCGCAAGGCATGTGTCACTGCAGGACTGGGATCTCTTAATAATACCTTTGTCATCCTGGATAGGCTGTCGTCAACAGCTAATACAGCAACCATTCTGGTTGCTTCCTTCTGCTGGGTGTTGGCCCCATGCATTTGAGGAGGAAACCACACCCAATGGTAGGGGCTGGCTGAGACCAGTTGTGCAGGTTGGGGTAGCCAGGTCTGGAAAATGCAGTCCAGGTTCTCTGTGTCATTGGGGACTGAGAGGCACACGTGTAACAACAAATGAGTCCTGCATGACTTGGTCTTTTGGCACGAGCCGAGGAATACAGCAGCCAGGTGACTGAAGACGTAGTGTTCTGGATTTGACAATCAATTACTCCTCATAGAATACATAGAATAAACCAGGTTGGAAGAGACCTTCAAGATCATGGCGTCCAACCCATCAACCAATCCAACACCACCCAAACAACTAACCCATGGCACCAAGCACCCCATCAAGTCTTCTCCTGAACACCTCCAGTGATGGTGACTCCACCACCTCCCCAGGCAGCCCATTCCAATGTGCAATCACTCTTTCTGTATAGAACTTTTTCCTAACATCCAGCCTGAACCTCCCCTGGCACAGCCTGAGACTGTGTCCTCTTGTTCTGGTACTGCTTGCCTGGGAGAAGAGACAAATATCCGTCTGTCTACAACCTCCCTTCAGGTAGTTGTAGAGAGTAATAAGGTCACCCCTGAGTCTCCTCTGCTCCAGGCTAAGCAACCCCAGCTCCCTCAGCCTCTCCTCGTAGGGCTTATGTTCCAAACCCCTCCCCAACTTTGTTGCTCTTCTCTGGACTCGTTCCAGCAGCTCAACATCTTTCCTAAACTGAGGGGCCCAGAACTGGACACAGGACACAGGACTCAAGGTGTGGCCTAACCAGTGCAGTGTACAGGGGCACAATGACCTCCCTGTCTTGCTGGCCATGCTATTCCTGATGCAGGCCAGGATGCCATTGGCCCTCTTGGCCGCCTGGGAGCATGGTGTTTTCTGGTGGCTTTGCTGTGGCTGATGTGTCACTGGCAATTCACAGCTCTTGTTTGTGCTTCTAACCTCTGTGGGCATGAAGGTCACTTTGTATTTCTGGGGCTCTGTCCCCAGCCCCAGCTGCCTGCAGGCAACAGTGCTCAGGAGCCAGAAGGGCAACCAGATTGGTTTTTGTGGCAGATCCAGAGCTGCCTTCCACTGCTGGATGCACTGGTCTGCTTCCCCATGTTCCTTCCCTGCCATCCTGGCCTGCATCAGAAATAGTGTGGCCAGCAGGAGCAAGGAGGTTATAGACAGGCAGAGGTTGGTCTCTTCTCCCAGGCAGCCAGTACCAGAACAAGAGGACACAGTCTCAGGCTGCGCCAGGGGAGGGTTAGGTTGGATCTTAGGAAGAAGTTCTATACAGAGAGAGTGATTGGCCATTGGAATGGGCTGCCTGGGGAGGTGGTGGAGTCACCATCACTGGAGGTGTTCAGGAGGAGACTTGATGGGGTGCTTGGTGCCATGGGTTAGTTGTTTAGGTGGTGTTGGATTGGTTGATGGGTTGGACGTGATGATCTTGAAGGTCTCTTCCAACCTGGTTTATTCTATGTATTCTACCCTGTACACAGCACTGGTTAGGCCACACCTTGAGTCCTTGTCTGGGTCCAGAGAGGGAAAGAGCCTCAGTGTCATGAAATTAGAGGCACAAACGAGGCCAATATATCAACAGCCCTTGAGGCTACTTAATTACACAAATAAAGTGGATGGATCAGAAGGAGAGAGAGATTAGAGAGTGAGAGAGAGAAGAGGAAAGGAATTGTATTACCACAGCCCTCACCCCCAAGACAGTTTGGGTCTGTGGAGGAAGGGTGCTGCCGCTTTGGCTGTAGAGGAGAGGTCATTGCTGTCCTCTGAGCAGCCTCTTCAGCTCCGTGAGTTGTAGCAGGCAGAACTTAGGACACGGAGAGAGGGTTCCTCTTGGTCTGCTTCTTCCAGGCTACATGGAGAGGTCTCTGTCATTTTTTCTCTCCTGGTATTCTCTGCATTTTTCTTCAGAGCAGCATTGCCCTGGGCTTTTCCTTCTCTCCTGTTCTCAGCAGCATTGTCCAGGTCTTCTTTCGTATTTTCCTTTTTCTGAGCCAGTAGTTGCTCAGATCTTTTATACAGTTTTTAGTATATGCCAGAGACTATCCATTGGCCTCTGCCCATTTCCAAGACAGCTGCAGTCTCCTGAGCAATCCTTATCTATGCACCTCCCAGAGAGTCCTCTGCCCAATACACATCAGCTACTGTCTGGGCAAGCAGCAAAGGTGATTTTATCTTTGTTGAGTCACCTCAAGAGAGACAAGATTTAGCCTCTCACAGTCCAGTTCTGGGCCACACAATTGAAAAAGGACACTGAGACTCTTGAACATGTCTAGAGAAAGGCAGTGAGGCTGGGAAGAGGTCTCAAGCACAAGCTCTGTGAGGAGAGGCTGAGGGAGCTGGGGTTGCTTAGCCTGGAGAAGAGGAGGCTCAGGGGAGACCTTCTTGCTGTCTACAACTACCTGAAGGGATGTTGTAGCCAGGTGGAGGTTGGTCTCTTCTCCCAGGCAACCAGCACCAGAACAAGAGGACACAGTTTCAAGCTGTGCCAGGGGAGATTTAGGCTGGAGGTGAGGAAGTCATTCCTCACAAAAAGAGAGATTGGCCATTGGAATGTGCTGCCCAGGGAGGTGGTGGAGTCACCGCCCCTGGAGGTGTTCAAGAGGGGATTGGACGTGGCACTTAAAGCCCTGGTTTAGTTGGTGATGAGGTGTTGGTGCTAGGTTGGACTTGATGATCTCTGAGGTCTTTTCCAACCTTATTGATTATATGATTTTATGGAAGTATATATGTATATAAAAACCCATGGTATATCTAAAGAAAACCAGATGTGTGCTCTGATGCCTAGTGAAAAGTTCTTAGCAGGGGAAAAAGAGGTGAATTTTCTTTCATGTGTTCCTCACACTCAGTAGCAACTGCCAGGAAAATAAAACTGCTGTTCTGGGAAGCAGTGAGGGCTGTGGCTAATGCATCCACCCCAGCTGAGCACATTACCATGCAGTGTGGGTTGCATTTGGAAGTAAGAGGCAGATTTCCTTGAGGTATGGAAAGCTACCAGCAAATTTTTTTCTCCAGACTTGCTGTAGGCACAAGATACAGGTTGATGGACCTCTCTGCATGGCCAGACAGCAGTGGTATTTCTGTTTTCTTCCAGCTGTTGTGTACACTGCACTGGTTAGGCCACACCTTGAGTCCTGTGTCCACTTCTGGGTCCCTGAGTTTAGGAGAGATGTTAAGTTGCTGGAAGGTGTCCAGAGAAGGGCAACAAAGGTGGTGAGGGGTTTGGAGCACAGCCCTGTGAGGAGAGGCTGAGGGAGCTGGGGTTGCTTAGCCTGGAGAAGAGGAGGCTCAGGGGAGACCTCATTGCTCTCTACAACTCCCTGAAGGGAGGTTGTAGCCAGGTGGGGGTTGGTCTCTTCTCCCAGGCAACCAGCACCAGAATAAGAGGACACAGTCTCAAGCTGCACCAGGGGAGGTTTAGACTTGATGTTAGGAAGAAATTATTCATAGTGAGAGTGATTTGCCATTGGAATGTGCTGCCCAGGGAGGTGGTGGAGTCACCATCACTGGAGGTGTTTAGGAGGAGACTTGATAGGGTGCTTGGTGCCATGGTTTAGTTGATTAGATGGTGTTGGGCGATAGGTTGGACACAATGATCTCGAAGGTCTCTTCCAGCCTGGTTTATTCTATTCTACTCTAAGCAGAGAGCAGTGTTACCTGGCTGTGTTGCAAACTGCAGAGCATGACTGTAATCCCAGCCACAGGTTCTGGCTGTGGTTGTCCCAGCATCTCATGGTGTAGCTGGAAGAGAGGGATCATGTTAGGTGTGCAAAGCTACTGTCACCATCCAGTTCCAAACTGTTTCCCTGGTAGTTGGTACTCGTGCTTCAGGTTGCCAGGGTGCTTCAAATGCCAGCTTGTTCTTCACATTTATCTCTCCTCTTTCTTAACTTCACCACAACATCCAGATCCAACAGAGTTTGGTTTTGGGAAAGAATGTTTGCTTTGCTTTCTGGAATTCACCCTGCACACATCCTGGGAGCTGCAGAGAACGAAACAACTAATGGGAGTTCTTGTTGCATCCTCAGGTTCTGCCTCTTCTTTGAACATCAGCGCTCTACCGTTGAATCGCTCGTCGCAGGACATCTGCGTGCTTCCAGAAGATGTAGAGAAGGTGAGGCCAAGACAGGCTCCTGTGGCAATGTGGTTTTATGTTTCTCTTTTAATAGTGGCAAACCCAAATGGCAGAATGTTAAAACAATAACACACCTTTCTGATAGACAGCAGTGTGCCCAGGTGGCCAAGAAGGCCAATGGCATCCTGGCCTGCATCAGGAATAGTGTGGCCAGCAGGAGCAGGGAAGTCATTCTGCCCTACACTCAGCACTGGTTAGGTCATACCCTGAGTCCTGTGTCCAGGTCTGGGCCCCTCAGTTTAGGAAAGATGTTGAAATGCTGGAAGGTGTCCAGAGAATGGCAACAAAGCTGGGGAGGGGGTTGGAGGACAGCCCTGTGAGGAGAGGCTGAGGGAGCTGGGGTTGCTTAGCCTGGAGAAGAGGAGGTTCAGGGGAGGCCTTATTGCTGTCTACAACTCCCTGAAGGGAGGTTGTAGCCAACGAACTTGTGAACTAGCTTTTAATGTTGCTTTTTGTGAAGGCATTTCAGAAAGGAGATGATGTTTGTCTGTAATGTGGGAACCAAAACAAAAGTAATTTGCTCTCATTCACAAAAAAATCCACTGAGTATCTACCTGGATTAGAAAGCACAGGCTGAGCTCTGTGAAGGTACTTCTCCTATGCAGATGATTGGGAACTGATGTGATTACAGGTTAAAAATAGCAGCAGCACAGTCCCTTATGAATGAGGAAGCCTTTAGAAAAACAGAAGAAACCAAAAACTCAAACAAAATAATACCCCAAACAAACAAACCACCAAAAAAGCTAACCAAAAGCAAAATAAACCAGAACCCCAACACCCAAACCACTTTTTAGGCTGTGAAATGATCTCTGAAGTTTAAGAGACCTGAACCCTAAGGAACATATAGTAAGGAACATGTTGCTTAGCATGGAGAAGAGGAGGTTCAGAGGAGACCTTGCCATCTACAACTGCCTGAAGGGAGGTTGTAGCTAGGTGGGGGTTGGTCTCTTCTCCCAGGCAACCAGCACCAGAACAAGAGGACACAGTCTCAAGCTGTGCCAGGGGAGGTTCAGACTGGATGTTAGGAAGAAATTCTACAGAGAGAGTGATTAGCCATTGGAATGTGCTGCCCAGGGAGGTGGTGGAGTCACCATCACTGGAGGTGTTTAGGAAGGGACTGGATGGGGTGCTTGGTGCCATGGTTTAGTTGATTAGATGGTGTTGGGTGATAGGTTGGACTCGATCTTAAAGGTCCTTTCCAACCTGGTTATTTCTATTCTATTCTACAGCTTGGTGCCATGGTTTAGTTAGTCCTGAGGTGTTGGGTGCTAGGTTGGACTTGATGATCTCTGAGGTCTTTTCCAACCTTATTGATTCTCTGATTCTATTTAAATGAAAGGTTCCATAGCCTTGCACTGTCATTTCTTGACTTGAAAATGTACCGGGGGTGGGAGGGGGAAGAACATTTGTTTTTTTCACTTCATCTCAAGTAACTCTCAACTGCGCTCTGTACTAATGAGTGTTCCCATCTTGTGGCCAGGAAAATGCCCACTTTTTTGTTGCAGACATGATTATAGCATCACTGGAGAAAATGAAATGCAACCTCCTAAGCCAGCAAGCGGAGTCGTGGGGGATGGAGGAAACGAGTGGATCGGACGGCAGCTACCACACCGATTCAGAGTTATCTTCTTACCCTGGAGTGAAGAAGTCTGATTCTTCTGTTGCCTCTTCAGACAGTGGTTATGAAGGCAAGTAACTCAGCCCCCAGTGCAACCTCGCCTGACAGCATTTGCTGATTATTTCTGAGCAAGGAAACACTAAATTAATGTGGGCACTGCTTAGAATGAAACCCCCTGTTACCTTCTTTGAACCTCCTGAGAGCTGTGTTCCTTGAGGATCCTGATGCCACTGGTGTTTTTCTTTGTGGATCAATTTATTCTCTGTGAATGCTCACATCTGACAAAGGAAACAGCACAGGTGTGGCAGTTTAAGGCTGTGCCTCGAAAATTTTCCCCACATCTTGAACAGAAAGTGGTAGAATGTCAATAAATCACCATGGGGTGTAAAAAGGAGAATAATGGCAAGGTCTAAACAATCCCACTGGATGGAACACTAACAAAGCTGGTCTGTGTAGTCTAACTTTCTCTCTCTTCAGCTTCCTCACTCTGGCTGGTGCTTGTGCTTGCTCTCTGCTGACCTTGGCTGTGTTCTTTGTTTTGGCTAAGTACTAACAAACAGCTCCCTGCTCTTTTCTCTCTGTCGTGTGCAGGAGGGTAGGGAGCAGGGAGGGAGAAGCTGCTGTTGGCTCCCCTGGTTTGTTCTTGTGCTGTTTATAAATGGTAAATACCTGTGAACATTGTGCATCTTGTGCATATTCATTGCATTTGATTGTAGACTGTGGTTTTGCTTGTAAATACAGCTTCATTTGCTTCCAGCTGAGCTGGGCTGGCATTTTAATGTTGGGGGGAATTTTCAACCCACCACAGCATGCCAAACTCTATAGAGTGTGCCTCTAGCTCTCTGTTTTCCTCCTTGCTTAAATCCTTTTCTGTACAAAATGAAGCCTGGCTTCTGTCCTTGCTTCTGTCCTTGCTTGCTTGCTTGCTTCTGTCCTTCCTTGCTTGCTTGCTTCTGTCCAGCCAGCCTGATCTAGTGTGAGGTGTCCCTGCCCATGGCAGTGGGGCTGGAACTAGATGATCCTTCTGGTCCCTTCCAACCCTGACTGATACTATGATACCATTATGCAGCAGGCAGATCAGACCATGCAAATTGGTTTGAGTGAAACTGCCCAAAGTATTCATCACATACAGTTAGAGGCAAGATGATGATAAACACTCTTGGCAGTGTACTGCTTGAGTCAGCACATGCATTTTCAAGTAGGTTTTATCCTCCTGAGTAATATGGATCTTAGTGATGGACTTTGGTCTGTAGTCTAATTGACATAACTTCTGGGGAAAAAAGAATGGTATGTTTGTGTGTGAGGAGGAGGAGAGAGACAGCTGATGAAAGCCTTTGGTTTGGTCTCTGGAAGCTTCTTCCTAAGCAACAGGTATGTGCTGTATGACAGAGTCCCAAGGACTGGCTTTCTGCATGCAGGTATAAAAATCAATAGCTCTGTAAATGCAGGCTGTAAGTTTTGGTATATTGATGTTAGAAATAGAAAGTGGTGTTTATATTTATGAGCTGGTGTTTAATACCAGTGCTAATTGGAGTTGTCTCTGTTCTAAACAGGCTCTGCTCTGCTGCCTGTCAGCTCACCAGTCCATCTACCATCACGTCATGAGGCTAGCAGATTTCGTTGCCACAGTGACTCAGAGGATGAATATGTAATTATTGGTAAGGCTTCAACATCAGAACTGCAGGAAAAACTCAGCTCTGCAGTTGAATCTGTTGCATCATTTGGAAAGTCTGCTGACTCAGTAGCTGCTCTTTCAGGAGAAATCACATGAGAAAATGGAAGGATCAATGCAGGCATGACTCCTTGTGAGAATACAGGCAGAAATACCTGCAACAGGCAGGATTTCCTTTCTAGATTGATGAGCTCAACATGGTCTATCCTATCCTATCCTATCATGGTCTATCCTATCCTATCCTATCATGGTCCATCCCATCCCATCCCATTCCATTCCATCCCATCCCATCCCATTCCATTCCATTCCATCCCATCCCATCCCATCCCATCCCATCCTTGCAGTTTAAAGGGTGTGGTGGGCTGACCCTGTCTGGATGCCAGGTGCCCACTAAAACTGTTGTATCTCTCCCCCTCCTCAACTGGACAGGGGAGAGAGATGATGATGAACAGTTTGTAGCTTGAGATAACAACAAGGGGGATCACTCCCTCATTACCATCATGGGCAAAACAGACTTGACTTGAGGAAATCAATTAATTACCAATCAGAGGTGGTGGAGTCACCATCACTGGAGGTGTTCAGCAGGAGACTTGATAGGGTGCTTGGTTGCATGGTTTAGTTGATTAGGTGGTGTTGGATGATAGGTTGGACATGATGATCTTGAAGGTCTCTTCCAACCTGCTTTATTCTATTCAGATCAGAATATGATAATGATAAACAAACTCATTTGAAAACCAGCCTTCCCATATCCCTGCCTTCTTCCTGGGTTCAACCTCACTCCTGATGTCTGTTTTCTTCCTGATCAGCAGCACAGAGGAACTGGGGCTGTGGTCAGTTCATTGCAGCTGTCTCTGCAGCTCCTCTTCCTGAGAAGGGGCAGGACTCTTCACACTCTTCCTCTGTTTCAGTGTGGGGTTCCTCTCACAGGAAACAGATCTCCACAAACTTCTCCATTGTGAGTCTTCCCCACTGGCTGCAGTTATTCATGCACTGCTTCAGTGTGGGTTGCTCCTCAGGGTCACAAGTTCTGCCAGTGAGCCTGCTTGTGCTTGGCCTCCTTTCTTCACAAGTCCACAGGTTAAGCCAGAGGCCTGCTCCAGTGTGGGCTTTTCATAAGGCTACAACTTCCTTTGAGCATCCACCTGCTGCCGGTGGGTATTTGCTCCACCATTAACCTCATTAGGCTGTAGGGAGTCAGCCTGCCTCACCATGATCTTCACAGGCTGCAGGGGAATCTGCTCTCATGCCTGGAGCACCTCCTCCCCCTCTTCCACCTATCTTGGTGTCTGCAGAGTTTTTCTTCTCACTCACATAATCTTACACCTCTCTCTCTGGCTGCTGCTGTGCAGTTTTGTCCTTCTTAAATATGCTATTATGGAGGCACTACCATCATTGCTGATGGGCTCAGACTTGGCCAGCAGGAGGTCTGTCATTGGCTCTGTCAGAGACAGGGGAAGCTTCTAGCAGCTTCTGATAGAAGCCATCCATGCTGCACACAAAACCTTTCCACACAAACACAGTACAGGGACTGAAACTGTGGATTAAACACAATGAATGTGGGTGAGCGAAGTGTGAAACCAGCAGAGCCTTATCCAACTCTCAGAGAATTTAGGAGATTCCAATTTCCTAATTAAAGAGGTTGATTAGGTTTTAGGCAGCCCTCTCTGTGCTTTGGGACTAGAGCAGAACATCTGTCCCTTTATAGTCATCAATGTTCTACTTCTCCCCAGGGCATCCCAAGTTTCTTTGGGATGTCCTGAAGAGAAGGTTCTGATTTTTACAGGAGCAGAAACAGAAACCATTAAATTAGCCTCAGCATCTTTTATCTTTTTATCTTTTCCTGCTAACAAATACTTTATTGTTGCCTTTGGCTTTGGAGATTCACTTACAACTACCTGAAGTTGTAGCCATGTGGGGGTTGGTCTCTTCTGCCAGGCAACCAGCACCAGAACAGGAGGACACAGTCTCAAGCTGTGCCAGGGGAGGTTTAGGCTGGATGTGAGGAAGAATTTCTTCCCAGCAAGAGAGACTGGCCTTTGGAATGTGCTGCCCAGGGAGGTGGTGGAGTCACCATCCCTGGAGGTGTTTAGGAAGAGACTGGATGGGGCTCTTGGTGCCGTGGTTTAGTTGATTAGATGGTGTTGGGTGCTAGGTTGGACTCGATGATATCAAAGGTCTTTTCCAACCTGGTTAGTTCTATTCTTTATTTGAAACTCACAGTGTGGTAGCACAGAAGTTAGATTTAAAAGAGTGCTGAGTAACAGAAGCTTTGTTTCTTAGATGGCCTGATAAAACTTTCTCCTTTACTGCAGAACTTGAAGACCTTGAAAATCTGTCTGTCGCTCCAGATGAAAGGTAACGCTGTGTGTGGTTACTATAATAGCTGTTGGCACTCACTACCTACTACTGTTGGACCAGCTTTCTGGTGACTCTTCTGGCTGGGGCTGGGAAAGTGTGGGAGTGGTGACTTTGGTCCTCCTAGGGCCTGGGAAGGAATGTTGCCTGACAGCAACGTCTGTCGCGCTTGGTGTAGCCGAGCGTTTCCCCAGCCCTAGAGTCTTGCTGGAGGGTGGCGGCTGTGGCTCTGCAAGGGCCTGGGTGTATCAAAGCAAAGTGATGAGGTAGAAGGAACAGGACAAACCTTCTCAGGGGTGTAGAAGAGGCAGGTGGAGGTGCTGATGGCCTGCTGCTCTTTTTCACTGCCTGTGTCTTTTGACTTTCAGATCTGCTGTGGAAGCAGGCAGCTGCTCTGCTGAAGCCACAGCCCAGGAGTTGTGCAGAGCCTTCAGAAAGCACTGGTTGCAGACAGAGCCTGCAGTCCAACTGCCTGCTTGCCTGAGCTCATCTAAGCAGAGAGTGAGTCTGAGCCAAAAACAGTGGACTCTTTATTCAGTTCCCCAAACAATCATTGTCTCACTGCAGCTGCTTCACTGCTAGGGAAAGGGGGAAGCTGCATGGGAAAAAAAAAACAAGAGTTAAAATAATACAGATGAGTATTTAGAGTTTGAGTTCACTTTAGATACACTGGTAGATAATATCTCTTTAATCTTCAGCACATTTAGTACTGTGTTCAGTTCTGGGCCCCTCAGTTTAAGAAGGACATTGAGACACTTGAACGTGTCCAGAGAAGGGCCACGAGGCTGGGGAGAGGCCTTGAGCACAGCCCTGTGAGGAGAGGCTGAGGGAGCTGGGGTTGCTTAGCCTGGAGAAGAGGAGGCTCAGGGGTGACCTCATTGCCCTCTACAACTACCTGAAAGGGGTTGTAGCCAGGAAGGGGTTGGTCTCTTCTCCCAGGCAACCAGCACCAGAACAAGAGGACACAGTCTCAAGCTGTGCCGTGGGGGTTTAGGCTGGAGGTGAGGAGAAAGTTCTTCACCGAGAGAGTTGTTCACCATTGGAATGTGCTGCCCAGGAAGGTGGTGGAGTCACCATCCCTGGAGGTGTTCAAGAGGGGATTGGATGTGGCACTTGGTGCCATGGTCTAGCCATGAGGTCTGTGGTGACAGGTTGGACTGGATGATCTCTGAGGTCTCTTCCAACCTTAGTGATACTGTGAAGATGTGCAGCTTTGAACAATTAGGATGTAATATTGTCTGGGACTGATTCTGGGACTGAGGGAGGACACTGCAGAGGTGGAAAAACTGAGCTTTGAAATCCTGGAGTACAAAAAGAGACGTGTCCTGACATGTAACAGATATCCAAATGATGATCTGTTCATCTTTTTTGCCCAGGGAGGTGGTGGAGTCACCATCCCTGGAGGTGTTCAAGAGGGGATTGGATGTGGCACTTGGTGCCATGGTTTAGTAGTCCTGAGGTGTTGGCTGACAGGTTGGACTTGATGATCTTTGAGGTCTTTTCCAACTTTATTGATTGTATGATCTTCATGAATTTGTCTTTCCCAATAGTCTGTACCAAAGGAAGATATTCCAAGGGAGCTTGAGTCCAGTTTGAATCTGGCTGAAGAAATAAAGGTCATGTCCAAGTTAAGAGGATCTTCTGGCTGGGCTCCACCAAGATCACAAATTATACTTAATATTCACCCTTCAGAGAAGTAAGTCCAAGGGATCTGAGCATTGTTGTTTAGTACAGCATGGGGATTTGTCTCAATCTGTGTTCTGTTCTGGGCCCCTCAGTTCAGGAAAGATGTTGAGTTGCTGGAGGGTGTCCAGAGAAGGGCAACAAAGCTGGGGAGGGGTTTGGAGCACAGCCCTGTGAGGAGAGGCTGAGGGAGCTGGGGTTGCTTAGCCTGCAGAAGAGGAGGCTCAGGGGAGACCTTGCTCTCTCCAACTGCCTGAAGGGAGGTTGTAGCCAGGTGGGGGTTGGTCTCTTCTCCCAGGCAAGCAGCACCAGAACAAGAGGACACAGTCTCAAGCTGTGCCAGGGGAGGTTTAGGCTGGATGTTAGGAAGAAGTTCTTCCCAGAAAGAGAGATTTGCCATGGGAATGTGCTGCCCAGGCAGGTGGTGGAGTCACCATCCCTGGAGGTGTTTAAGAAGAGCCTGGATGGGGCACTTGGTGCCATGGTTTAGTTGATGAGATGGTGTTGGGTGATAGGTTGGACTTGATGATCTCAAAAGATCTTTTACAACCTGGTTAATTCTATTCTACTCTTCTGAAGTTGATAACCTCCCAGGCTGCTTTTTAACAGAACCTAAGGTTAGAGCTAGTTCATGTCACAGCTTTCTGCAGTGTCTGTCACCAGCTTCTCTTTCCCAATTAGCATGGTATGTGCACTTGACACGTGGTAATACACATACCCTTTGGTGTTATGGTGGCAGTGAGCATAGCTGGACTCCTAAAAGCTTTGATTTTGCAAGAATACCTGGGGAGCATTCTTGAGAGTTTCCCCACTTCCCTGATGATATTTTATGGGTAGTAGGTTTTCAGCAAGCACGAAGAAATCAGGTCACGTGTGGGGAAACTCCTGCCTTGCTCTGTATAAAGTGCTGCTAAATGCATACAGCAGGCAAACTCACTAATTCCATGAGTGGATGGAGGTCCAGTTGCTTTTTCAATTGCAGATGTGGCTTTTACCCTCCTCTTTCCCTCTTGATATTGCTGGTACCTTAAGAAATGGAACAAAATTTCATTGTCTTGGGAAGCCATATTCAGAAGCAGTAATAGAATAGCTGAATATCTGCAGAATAGCTTGGAGACTCCCACTAAAATAATAGTTTCCATCTCCTTCCAGATCCCCTTTCTTTGTGGGGAGCAATAGGAGTTGGATCTAATGGGGACATTTTCAGTGTAGCTCTCTTGCACTTTGTGAGAATGCTATCTACACTCTTTTGTTTGCTGAAGGGTCTAACTATATGCTCTGTATGCAGGAGAGATGCAGTGGTGGCTGCCCAAAACTTCACATGTGTTGGCTGTGGAACCCCAATAGAAAGCAGTAAGTATTAATAAAAGGGAAACCCAGTAATAAATCAGTGATTGTCTCAATCTGTGTCCAGTTCTGGGCCCCTCAGTTTAAGAAGGGCATTGAGACACTTGAATGTGTCCAGAGAAGGGCAACCAGGCTGGGGAGAGGTCTGGAGCACAGCCCTGTGAGGAGAGGCTGAGGGAGCTGGGGTTGCTTAGCCTGCAGAAGAGGAGGCTCAGGGGAGACCTTCTTGCTGTCTACAATTCCCTGAAGGGAGGTTGTAGCCAGGTGGGGGTTGGTCTCTTCTCCCAGGCAACCAGCACCAGAACAAGAGGACACAGTCTCAAGCTGTGCCAGGGGAAGGTTAAGCTGGAGGTGAAGAGAAAGTTCTTCACAGAGAGTTGTTAGCCGTTGGAATGTGCTGCCCAGGGAGGTGGTGGAGTCACCATGACTGGAGGTGTTCAAGAGGGGCTTGGACATGGCACTTGGTGCCATGGTTTAGGTAGTCCTGAGGTGTTGGGTGCTAGGTTGGACTTGATGATCTCAAAGGTCTCTTCCAACCTGGTTAATTCTTTTCTATTCGAAAACCCCAAAGATCCCAAACCAAACCCAACAAACCAAATCCAACAAACCAAACCCAAACCAAAAGGCCCTAAGCAAAATAGCAGCAAAACCAAAACCAACCCCAAAGACCCTAAACAAAGCCCAACAAACCAAAGGGCATCCCCGGGAGACCCCCGAGGTGAAACCGCAGCCCAGGGGACGTCCAAAGCAAAACCGCAGCCTGGGAGACCCCCCAAGGGAAACCGCAGCCCGGGAGACCCCCAAAGCAAAACCGCAGCCCAGGAGACCCCCCAAGGGAAACTGCAGCCCAGGGGACGTCCAAAGGGAAAGCGCAGCCCGGGAGACCCCCAAGGGGAAACCGCAGCCCAGGGTACGTCCAAAGCAAAACCGCAGCCCGGGAGACCCCCCAAGGGAAACCGCAGCCCGGGAGACCCCCAAAGCAAAACTGCAGCCTGGGAGACCCCCCAAGGGAAACTGCAGCCAGGGAGACCCCCTGAGGGAAACCGCAGCCTGGGGGACCCCCCAAGGGAAACCGCAGCCCAGGGGACGTCCAAAGCAAAACCGCAGCCCGGGAGACCCCCAAAGCAAAACTGCAGCCCAGGGGGACGTCCAAAGCAAAACCGCAGCCCGGGAGACCCCCAAGGGGAAACTGCAGCCCAGGGGACGTCCAAAGCAAAACCTCAGCCCGGGAGACCCCCAAGGGGAAACCGCAGCCCAGGAGACCTCCCAAGGGAAACCGCAGCCCAGGGGATGTCCAAAGCAAAACCACAGCCCAGGGGACCCCCCAAGGTGAAACCGCAGCCCAGGAGACCCCCCAAGGGAAGCTGCAGCCCAGGGGATGTCCAAAGCAAAACCACAGCCCGGGAGACCCCCAAGGGGAAACCGCAGCCCAGGAGACCTCCCAAGGGAAACCGCAGCCCAGGGGATGTCCAAAGCAAAACCGCAGCCCAGGGGACCCCCCCAAGGTGAAACCGCAGCCCGGGGGACCCCCGAGCGTAACCCCATACCCCTCACTCTTCAGACAGAACAGGCATAGAGATGCGAGCTCTGTCCTATGACTGCTGGAGCTCCTCAGTTCCTTTTCCTTCTCCCTGCAGAATACGTTAGGAGACTGCGCTACTGTGACTACCTGGGCAAATACTTCTGTGCCTGCTGCCATAGCTACGCCCAGTCTTTCATTCCTGCCCGAGTCCTTTTGAAGTGGGACTTCAAGAAGTACTACGTGTGCAACTTCTCCAAGCGCCTGCTGGACAGCATATGGCAGCACCCGATTTTCAACCTGGAGTCTGTTAACAAAGGCCTCTACACAAAAAGCAAAGAAATGGACAGGGTGAGGGTAAGTGTGACCTTTTTCTTTCACTGTGGTGACTCGTGGGTCTGAGAGTTTGGGGAAGAACTCCTTAAGGCAGGTTGTCCTTTGTGGTGTGTGGATGTGAGGAGGTGGAAAAGGGTCTGGGGGTACTGGTTGATAGTAGGTTGAACAGGAGCCAGGAGTGTGCCCAGGTGGCCAAGAAGGCCAATGGCATCCTGGCCTGCATCAGGAATAATGTGGCCAGCAGGAGCAGGGAAGTCATTGTGCCCCTGGACTCAGCACTGCTTAGGCCACACCTTGAGTCCTGTGTCCAGTTCTGGGCCCCTCAGGTTAGGAAAGATGTTGAGTTGCTGGAAGGTGTCCAGAGAAGGGCAACAAAGCTGGGGAGGGGTCTGGAGCACAGCCCTGGGAGGAGAGGCTGAGGGAGCTGGGGTTGCTTAGCCTGGAGAAGAGGTGGCTCAGGGGAGACCTTCTTGCTGTCTCCAACTCCCTGAAGGGAGGTTGTAGCCAGGTGGGGGTTGGTCTCTTCTCCCAGGCAAGCAGCACCAGAACAAGAGGACACAGTCTCAAGCTGCACCAGGGGAGGTTTAGGCTGGAGGTTAGGAAGAAGTTCTTCCCAGCAAGAGAGATTGGCATTGGGATGTGCTGCCCAGGGAGGTGGTGGAGTCACCATCACTGTGTTTAAAAAGAGCCTGGATGAGGCACTTTTCCAACCTGCTTAATTCTGTATCTGGTTTCTCAAGACTTAGACTTGTCCCATCACCACTCCTGGGAATTCCCCTATCTCCCCTCAGGTGAGGGAGCGGGGAGGAAGAAGCTGCCAACCTATGCCAAAGCTCTCATTTTCCCCTTGTATTTGGGAGATGTTTTCTTACTGCTTTCCAGTTTTAGTTCATGGAGGGGAGATAGACTTCTGCAGTGAATAGAATTAACCAGGTTGGAAAAAATACCTTGGAGATCAAGTCCAACCTATCACCCAGCACCATCTAATCAACTAAACCATGGCACCAAGCACCCCATCCAGTCTCTTCCTAAACACCTCCAGTGATGGTGGCTCCACCACCTCCCTGGGCAGCACATTCCAATGGCCAGTCACTCTCTCTGAAGAATTTCTTCCTGACATCCAGCCTAAAGGAGGTGTAGCTTGTGTGGAAGGGACAGGAGGCACCCAGCCTGAACTGCCACAAAGATTTAGCTGTTCCTGCACACATTTGGGTCTGGCATCTTGGTGTGCTGACATGGAACCATTTGTATCGTTAGGAATTGCTTCCCTTGTAGCCTCTGCTGTCCTTGGCATTTCAAGCATAAGAAAATACTTTCTTTTTCTTTCTTTTAATTCTGTGCTGAGTGTGAAGTTCCTGTTCTAGGTGTTGCTCTCCTGTTCTAGGTGTTGCTCTCCTGTTCTAGGTGTTGCTCTCCTGTTCTAGGTGTTGCTCGAGGTGCTGACAAGGGCATTCTAACTCAGTAGTGGCTTCTTCACTTCTAAATGCAATTGCTTTCCACTTAAAAATGGTTTTCCTTTTCCCCTTCATCTTTCAGGAGGTACAAGAGCAGCTGTTTCATTTAAAGAAGCTCTTGAAAACCTGCAGATTTGGTGAAAGGTAAGGGCTATGATCAGGCATGAAAAATAGCTTATTAAAACATACCTCCATTTAAGAAGGATATTGAGACACTTGAGTGTGTCCAGAGAAGGGCAATGAGGCTGGGGAGAGGTCTGGAGCACAAGCCCTGTGAGGAGAGGCTGAGGGAGCTGGGGTTGCTTAGCCTGGAGAAGAGGAGGTTCAGGGGAGACCTTGCTGTCTCCAACTCCCTGAAGGGAGGTTGTAGCCAGGTGGGGGTTGGTCTCTTCTCCCAGGCAACCAGCACCAGAACAAGAGGATGCAGCCTCAAGCTGTGCCAGGGGAGTTTTAGGCTGGAGGTTAGGAAGTTCTTCCCAGCAAGAGAGATTGGCCATTGGAATGTGCTGCCCAGGGAGGTGGTGGAGTCACCATCCCTGGAGGTGTTCAAGAGGGGATTGGACGTGGCACTTGAAGCCATGGTTTAGTTAGTCGTGAGGTGTTGGGTGCTAGGTTGGACTTGATGATCTCTGAGTTCTTTTCCAACCTTATTGATTCTCTGATTCTAAGGTGCTTTTAGACCCTTCTTCCAAAGACACTTGAGTGCAGTTTTAAGTGAGCTCCTGTGATCATTAGGCAAAATTCTGATAACAAATCTTGCTTACTAGCAAGTCACCCTAGCTTATCACATTAATAGTTAATCACAATAATTAATTAATGCTATCTGGGATTCCACCTTAATGTGGAAAGAACTCTCTGCACATTAAGAACTGCTGGAATAACTGTGCATGGCAAAGGCCAAAGCCTGAAGAATGCACCTTTAAAGCAGACATTTAAATCCTTCATTTCATGTTGATGTGATCTCAAACTGGGGGGGAAGGTAGGACTTAGCCTGAGCTCGCCTGTTGTGATCCCTCGGTGACTGAAGAAGCGACAGAGGCTTAGCTTTCAAACATGCTTGAAAACCTGCTCTTTGTTACTTGCTGTGGGTTCTTAGTTCCCTCTTTCTCTTTGCAGTGTACTGAGGCAGTTTGAGCAGGTCCCCAGCCACCTGACAGAGGAGCTGCACCTCTTCTCACTGGATGATCTGGTGAAGATCAAACGAGGGCAGTTGCTGCCCCTTCTTAAGGATGTTCTGAAGAGCTCCACCTCACACATAGATGGTTGTGAGGTGAGGAATAGGGATGTTTGTCACTGCTGATGTTCCCCAGTAATGGATTTGTTTGTAGATTAAATCCACTCTTTTGCTGCCTTTGTTTCCTTGTAGCTGTGTCAAGCAAAGGGGTTTATCTGTGAATTCTGTCAGAGTGCAGATCTGCTCTTTCCACACCAGACCGCCAAATGCAGAAGGTGCACAGGTATGTTCCAGACTAGACATTTGTCTGTCTTCCTCCTGGGGGATGTTGGGGTGTTTGCAACAAAAATCAACAACATCAAAAACCACAACCCCCCAAAAAACCCCAGCCATAAAAAAAAGCCTGCAGAAAAAAATAACCTTCCAAAACCTAAACACAATGGGAAAAATAAAAGGCAAACAAAACCAACCGCCCACCCAACCTGCTAGCCCCCCCACTCCAACCTGCCAGCCCCCCCACTCTAACCCCCCCCTCCAACCTGCCAGACCCCCCACTCTAACCCCCCCCTCCAACCTGCCAGCCCCCCCACTCTAACCCCCCCACTCCAACCTGCCAGCCCCCCCACTCTAACCCCCCCACTCCAACCTGCCAGCCCCCCCACTCTAAACCCCCCCCCTCCAACCTGCCAGCCCCCCCACTCTAACCCCCCCACTCCAACCTGCCAGCCCCCCCACTCTAAACCCCCCCCTCCAACCTGCCAGCCCCCCCACTCTAAACCCCCCCCTCCAACCTGCCAGCCCCCCCCCACTCTAACCCCCCACTCCAACCTGCCAGACCCCCCACTCTAACCCCCCCACTCCAACCTGCCAGCCCCCCCACTCTAACCCCCCCACTCCAACCTGCCAGCCCCCCCACTCTAACCCCCCCACTCCAACCTGCCAGCCCCCCCACTCTAAACCCCCCCCTCCAACCTGCCAGCCCCCCCACTCTAAACCCCCCCCTCCAACCTGCCAGCCCCCCCCACTCTAAACCCCCCACTCCAACCTGCCAGCCCCCCCCACTCTAACCCCCCCACTCCAACCTGCCAGCCCCCCCCACTCCAACCTGCCAGCCCCCCACTCCAACCCCCCACTCCAACCAGCCAGCCCCCTCACCCCCCCCAGCCCCACTCCAACCAGCCAGCCCCCTCACCCCCCCCCAGCCCCACTCCAACCAGCCAGCCCCCTCACCCCCCCCCTGCCCCCCCCTCCAAGCAACCCTGCCCCCCCCTCCAAGCAACCCTGCCCCCCCCTCCAAGCAACCCTGCCCCACTCCAAGCAAGCCACCAACCCAACCCTCAACACAACAACAACAAAAACCCCACAGGAGCAAATCAAACCCAAACCAAAGAAAAGACCAAAACCAAACAACCCCAACAAAATGAGCAGACCAAAAGCACCAAACCGAACCCCAACCAAACAGAAAAGCCTCTTCAGACCTATATGAAGGAAACATTGAGAACTTGCTTCCCTGGAAGCACACCTAGTTGAAAACCACAGTTAGAATCACAGAATAGATTTGGTTGGAAGAGATCTCCAAGATCATCTAGTCCAGCCTTTGACCCAGCATGGCAAGGTCTACCTACACTAAACCATGGCCACCTGCTGTTTTTAAACACCTCCAGGGCTGGTGTCTCCACCATTGCTCTGGGCAGATCATTCCAATGTTTGATAACCCTTTCACTGAAGAAATATTTCCATATATGCAGCCTAAACCTCCCCTGGCACAGCTTGTAGCGTGCACCTTTGAAAACCAACCTGTTTCCAGCTGTCCTGCATCAGTGAATTCAGGGAGCAAAACCAAGGACTTGCCTGAACTCAATTATGGCTAAAGGGGGGAGGCTATTTTTCAGACCTAGACATGAGAGAGAACCTGAGAGAGAGTGATGCACTGCTGTGAGAGCTTGCTGACACTCGTTGTACATCTGGGGAATCTTAACCAAAATGTTTAGTTATTTCATCCATGGTTATTGTCCTGGCTTCTCTTTACTTTTCTAGGCCACACCTTGAGTCCTGGGTCCAGTTCTGGGCCCCTCAGTTTAGGAAAGATGTTGAGGTGCTGGAAGGTGTCCAGAGAAGGGCAACAAAGCTGGGGAGGGGTCTGGAGCACAGCCCTGTGAGGAGAGGATGAGGGAGCTGGGGTTGCTTAGCCTGCAGAAGAGGAGGCTCAGAGGAGGGCTGCTTGCTCTCTCCAACTCCCTGAAGGGAGGTTGTAGCCAGGTGGGGGTTGGTCTCTTCTCCCAGGCAACCAGCACCAGAACAAGAGGGCACAGCCTCAAGCTGTGCCAGGGGAGGTTTAGGCTGGATGTTAGGAAGAAGTTCTTCCCAGAAAGAGAGATTGGCCATAGGAATGTGCTGCCCAGGGAGGTGGTGGAGTCACCATCACTGGAGGTGTTTAAGAAGAGCCTGGATGGGGTGCCTGGTGCCATGGTTTAATTGATTAGATGGTGTTGGGTGATAGGTTGGACTCAATGATCTCTGAGGTCTTTTCCAGCCTGGTTGATTCCGTAATATTGCTTGGCTGACCAAGAGAGAACATCCTTCAAGGAATACAGCTATTGAATACCTTTTTAAGTTGTGGGGTTATTTTGGTGTTTGTTTTTTCCTTTTCCCCCCCTCTCAAAGTTAATGTGCTTGTGTGTCTAAACCAGAGTGCAAGACATGCTTTCACAAGGCGTGCTTCAAGGCCGGAGGGTGCCCCAAGTGCCTGCGGCTCGCTGCTCGGAGGACGCATTCCCAAGCGCCGTCCCTGGGGCCTCTGTGAACCTGCATTGCTCTGACTGCTGACTTCAGGAGGTGCTCCAAGGAAAACCTCCAGGACTAAGGGTTAAATAATGTTGTTTTAGACATTACTGGGGTTTATGCTTCTCTCCTTTATGGGGAGCTGAAGACTCGCCCTAATCGAGTTTCATCTCAGCTGGTGGCAGGAGGAGTGGATGTTAATTCTGTGAGCAGCCTTTGGTTTGCTGCCTTTTGGCTCTGTATGTAAGAGTATCTTTTTTTAAATATTATATTTTTTTTTCCCCCCCCATGTAAAAAGGATTCTTCTCTGTGATTGTGCAAATAATGTACAGGGAGTAAATGACTGCTGGAAATCCTTAGCTGTCTTGGATTTTGTAAACAGGAAAAAAAGGGGTGAAGTATAAACATTCTTTCCCCCCCTGTACCCTGCACTGGTGTGGCCCTCAAGGCCACACCTTGAGTCCTGTGTCCAGTTCTGGGACCCTCAGTTTAGGAAGGAGGTTGAGTTGCTGGAAGGTGTCCAGAGAAGGGCAACAAAGTTGGTGAGGGGTTTGGAGCACAGCCCTGTGAGGAAAGGCTGAGGGAGCTGGGGTTGCTTAGCCTGCAGAAGAGGAGGAGACTCAGGGGTGACCTTCTTGCTGTCTCCAGCTCCCTGAAGGGAGGTTGTAGCCAGGAGGGGGTTGGTCTCTTCTCCCAGGCACCCAGCACCAGAACAAGAGGACACAGTCTCAAGGTGCTGAAAGTTCTTTCCAGAAAGAGAGATTGGCCATTGGAATGTGCTGCCCAGGGAGGCGGTGGAGTCACCATCCCTGGAGGTGTTCAAGAGGGGACTGGACGTGGCACTTGAAGCCATGGTTTAGTTAGTCCTGAGGTGCTGGCTGCTAGGTTGGATTTGATGATCTCTGAGGTCTATTCCAACCTTATTGATTCTATGAATTTATTGTCCTTGGTTTGTGCTTTGTTCTCTTGTTTCCTGTTACTCCCAGATTTTCCAGCCTGTGTCCAGGGGTCTCCCTTTGTTCACGTCCACACAGGACAAGAGAACACAGTCTCAGGCTGCACCAGGGGAGGCTCAGGCTGGATGTTAGGAAGAAGTTCTATACAGAAAGAGTGATTGCCCATTGGAATGGGCTGCCTGGGGAGGTGGTGGAGTCGCCATCACTGGAGGTTTTCAGGAGAAGACTTGATGGGGTGCTTGGTGCCATGGGTTAGTTGTTTGGGTGGTGTTGGATTGGTTGATGGGTTGGACGCAATGATCTTGAAGGTCTCTTCCAACCTGGTTTATTCTGTGTATTCTAATGCTCACAATATTAATTGAGCTCATAGCTCTTCCACTTTTTTTCCCTTCTGTGGTTGAAAACAGCTTAACTACTTACTGCTCAGGAGAAAGATGATCATCTCTTACTCAAGCTCACCGAAGGGATCCTGACGTAAGGTACAGTGGGGTGAGCGAGGCTACTGATGCAGCTGACTGTGTTTGTTGTTATGCAAGAGGAAATCCTCACTGCAGCTGGGTGCACAACTAGCTGGCTCACGTGGGTGGCCTGGCTGCAGGGATTTTCTGCTTACGAAGGAGCTCACTTGGATAATCTTCCTGTGGCATAACCTGCAAGGCAGCTGAATGGATCTGTTTCATTATTCATGAATTTAGCAGAGCTGATCTGGGTTCTGCCTGTGCTTTCCGTGACTGTTCAAGTCTTACATAACAGTAGCAGTATACAGGAGAGGGTGAACCCCTCTACTCAGCACTGGCCTGCCTCAGAAATAGTGTGGCCAGCAGGAGCAGGGAAGTCATTCTGTCCCTGGACTCAGCACTGGTTAGGCCACACTTGAGTCCTGTGTCCAGTTCTGGACTCAATTCAAGAAAGATGTTAAGATGCTGGAACATGTCCAGAGAAGGGCAACAAAGGTGGGGAGGGGTCTGGAGCACAGCCCTGTGAGGAGAGGCTGAGGGAGCTGGTGTTGCTTAGCCTGGAGAAGAGGAGGCTCAGGGGAGACCTTCTTGCTTTCTCCAACTCCCTGAAGGGAGGTTGTAGCCAGGTGGGGGTTGGTCTCTTCTCCCAGGCAACCAGCACCAGAACTAGAGGACACAGTCTCAAGCTGTGCAGGGGGGAGTTTAGGCTTGAGGTTAGAAAGTTCTTCACAGAGAGATTGCCCATTGGGATGTGCTGCCCAGGGAGGTGGTGGAGTCCCCATCCCTGGAGGTGTTTAAGAAGGGGCTGGATGAGGTACTTAGTGCCATGGTCTAATTGATTAGTTAGGGTTGGGTGATTGGTTGGACTTGATGATCTTTGAGGTCTCTTCCAACCTGGTTGATTCTGTGACTCTGCAACATCAGAGATCATGTTTGATGCATCAGGTCATCACAGTATCACAGTAACTAATGTTGGAAGAGATCCCAAGGATCATCAAGTCCAACCTGTTCCAACAGACCTCACAACTAGACCATGGCACCAAGTGCCACGTCCAATCTCCCCTTGAACACCTCCAGGGACGGCGACTCCACCACCTCCCTGGGCAGCACATTCCAATGACGAATGACTCACTCAGTGAAGAACTTTTTCCTCACCTCGAGTCTAAACCTCCCCTGGCACAGCTTGAGACTGTGTCCCCTTGTTCTGGTGCTGGTTGCCTGGGAGAAGAGACCAACCCCCTCCTGTCTACAACCACCTTTCAGGTCTTGCTTCAGTCCTGGTCTCCATAGAGCCTGTGCAGCTTCTTCTGCCTAATTATTCCCATGCACCACAATGTATATTGCAACAGGAAAAGTTCCACGATGAGTCACTGGTAGAAAGCAAAAGACCCAACAGGATCAGCATGCCAGTTCACAACAAGCTGTCTGCTAGCTAGAAAGCTGGCTGTCTTTCACAGAGGACAGTCACATGAGACAGTGACTCTTCAGCCATGCAAGAGAGTTGTCACACCTCTCTGTTTGCCTGAGCAATGAGGATCAATGCTCACAGTGCGTTTCCAAGATGCCATGTGAGCATGACAGGAGCACCTCTGAGGACTTTAATAGAGTAGCTGGTGTCAGGGACATCAGGCAGAGAAACCTATTTCTAGTGAACAACCTGCCTTGTCCTATAGCCAGAATTCTGGTCAAGACAGAGTAGAGTAGAGCAGAGTAGACCAGAACAGGTTGGAAAAGACTTCCAAGATCATCAAGTCCAACCTATCACCCAACACCATCTAAACCAACAACTAAACCATGGCACCAAGTGCCTCATCCAGTCTCTTCCTAACCGCCTCCAGGGATGGTGACTCCACCACCTCCCTGGGCAGCACATTCCAATGGCCAATATCTCCTGCTGGGAAGAATTTCCTCCTAACATCCATCCTAAACTTCCCCTGGCACAGCTTGAGACTGTGTCCTCTTGTTCTGGTGCTGGTTGCCTGGGAGAAGAGACCAACCCCCACCTGCCTACAACCTCCCTTCAGGGAGTTGGAGACAGCAAGAAGGTCTCCCCTGAGCCTCCTCTTCTCCAGGCTAAGCAACCCCAGCTCCCTCAGCCTCTCCTCACAGGGCTGTGCTCCAAACCCCTCCCCAGCTTTGTTGCCCTTCTCTGGACACCTTCCAGCAACTCAACATCTTTCCTAAACTGAGGGGCCCAGAACTGGACACAGGACTCAAGGTGTGACCTAACCAGTGCAGTGCACAGGGGCAGAATGACCTCCCTGCTCCTGCTGGCCACACTGTTCCTGATGCAGGCCAGGATGCCATTCTGCCTGAGGATTGGAAGTGAGGATTTGTGCCTGAATGATGGACAGATGCTTGCTGTAAGGGAGCACCCAGGGAGGAGGATGTAATGCTTGTGGAGGGTTTTTCAATGTCAGCTCTTTGCTAGAAACACAACTTGAATAAAGTTCCTGTGTGGTGCTTCAGCACTGTGCTGCTGATGCTGCAAAAGGTGCAGGATCTGGACACACCCAGAGCTGCTTGGACCAAGGACACTTCTAGGAGCTGAGCTGGGCTGAATTTTGACAGCTGCTCCCTCTGTCACTTATCTGAAACAATCTGACTTGCCTTACTTCCCCAAGCAGCAGCAGCAGTTCCTCTTTAATGCCTTTCTCTGCTGATTTAATCAAGGCATTTCCAGTTGTCTGGGGAGCCAAAATGAAACTGAGCATTAAACCTCCAATGTTAGCAGCCTCCTAGGCCCCTCTTCTTCATTTTCCAAACATTTTTTACCTCTTTGCAGCCCATTTGGACAGCAGGAGCAGGGAGGTCATCCTACCCCTGCACTCTGCACTGGTTAGGCCACACCTTGAGTCCTGTGTCCACTTCTGGGTCCCTCAGTTTAAGAAGGACATGGAGACACTTGAGCGTGTCCAGAGAAGGGTGATGAGGCTGGGGAGGGGTTTGGAGCACAGCCCTGTGAGGAGAGGCTGAGGGAGCTGGGGTTGCTTAGCCTGGAGAAGAGGAGGCTCAGGGGAGACCTTCTTGCTGTCTACACCTCCCTGAAGGGAAGCTGTAGCCAGGTGGGGGTTGGTCTCTTCTCCCAGGCAAGGGTTTCCTAAGGAAAACTGCTGGGAAAATACCAGCATAAGGTCATCACATTCCTTTGGTGAGCTCTCAGCACAGTGCTGGGACAAGACTATCATGGAGACAGGTCCTGGACCAGGCATCAGAGGCCAGATCCAGAACCAGGATAAGGGCTGTTTGTTGGATTTCTTTATCTGCTGGCTGGAGCAACTGGAAAGTTGACCTGGGGAAGTGTTTCTCCAGGCAGTACCTGTTAGAGCAGTGACTGCATACATTTGCTCAGCAAATAAAAGGAAGTGTCTGCATTAACTAGACAGAAAGCAGTTTTGAAATAGGAAGTGTGCAGTGTACACTAGTAGCTATTTCTGCTTTCCCATCACTCTGTCAAAGACAGAAATCCTGGGCCTGGGGTTGGGAGGGCTAAGTCTTGTACAGGCCTTGTGCCTGGCCACTGGGATCTACTGGAAGGGCGAGCACAGTGCTGTTCAACAAGGAGAAAGAGCAAAGGATCTTTGAAGGCATTTAGAGGGGAGTCTGGAGCAACCAGCTTCTCCATGGTCAGCAGACTCTAAGAGGGAAGGTTGATGAGTGGTGCAGCAGCAGCTTTGTTTGCCTTTGCATAGTTTGACCACAATTTTCAGGCCACTGTCACAGAAACTTCAGAAGGTGACTTGCTCCTGATGCCTTGCTCTGCAGGTTAAGAATGGAAGTGACTCAAGCAGTTTAAACCTCTTGTCAACACCATGCTAGATGTGTGAAATGTACAAATAATCAGATTAGCTGTTAGGAAGAAATTCTTCCCCATGAGTGTGGTGAGGCACTGGAACAGGTTGCTCAGGGAGGTGGTGGAAGCCTCTTCCCTGGAGGTTTTTAAGGCCAGGCTGGATGTGGCTCTGATGTAGTGTGAGGTGTCCCTGCCCATGGCAAGGGGGGTTGGAACTGGATGATCCTTGAGGTCCCTTCCAACCCTGACAATTCTATGATTCTAATCCAACCTGGTTTCATAGAATTGTTCAGTTGGAAGAGATCTCTAAGCTCATTGAGTCTGACTGTTCACCAAATGCCACCATGGCCATTAAGCTGTGTCCTGGAATGGAATGGAATAGAATTAACCAGGTTGGAAGAGACCTTTGAGATCATCAAGTCCAACCTATCGCCCAACAACACCCAAACAACTAAACCATGGCACCAAGCACCCCATCCAGTCTCTTCCTAAACACCAGGGATGGTGACTCCACCACTTCCCTGGGCAGCACATTCCAATGGCCAATCTCTCTTTCTGTGAAGAACTGTTCTTGCTGCTTTCTGTTCCAAAGGTGCATCTGCAGAGCCCACACCAAGTTGGAGAGGAGCAAATGTTCATCCCAAGGAAGCAATTCCCAAACACTTCTTCTTCACCTCCAGCCTAAACCTCCCCTGGTGCAGCCTGAGACTGTGTCCTCTTGTTCTGGTGCTGGCTGCCTGGGAGATGAGACCAACATCCACCTGGCTACAACCTCCCTTCAGGTAATTGTAGACAGCAAGAAGGTCTCCCCTGAGCCTCCTCTTCTCCAGGCTAAGCCGCCAATGCCATGGCCTATATGGTTTTTGAACACCTCCATCACTTCCCCGGGCAGCCTGTGCCAGCGCCTGACCGCTCTTCAGTAAAGAAATGTCTCTTAATACCTAACCTTAACCTTCTCAGGCGTAATTGGAGGCAGCAAAGCATGAAAACTTCCCGGGGAAAGCAGCACCAGAGGGCGCTGGTTGTACGTAATTGAGTTTGCTACACCGCCGGGCAAGGCACCGTGCTCGCTGCCCTGGCGGCTCCCCACCGCCGCACGGACGCGGCCGGTGCGGCCCTGAAGGACACCACTGGGCTGTGCAGAACCGCCGCAGGGTAGCTGCAGGCTCTTAAGTGGAAAGCCCTGCCCAGAAGTAGAGGCAGAAACAAGAGTGCTAACCTCAACTGCCTTGGATTTCTGTGTTAGAATAGAATAGAATAGAATAGAATAGACCAGGTTGGAAAAGACCTTTTCTGGTCTTGAGTTCCAGCAACTCAACATCTTTCGTAAACCGAGGGGCTCAGAACTGGACACAGGACTCAAGGTGTGGCCTAACCAGTGCTGAGTCCAGGGGCACAATGACTTCCCTGCTCCTGCTGGCCACACTGTTGCTGATGCAGGCCAGGATGCCATTGGCCTTCTTGGCCACCTGGGCACACTGCTGGCTCATGTTCAGCCTACTATTATCCAGTACCCCCAGGTCCCTTTCTGGCTGGTTGCTCTCCTGCCACTCTGACCCCAGCCTGTAGCACTGCATGTGGTTCTTGTGACCAAAGCGCAACACCCGGCACTTGGACTTGTTAAAGTCATCATGTTGGACTCTGCCCATCTGCCCAGCCTGGCAGGGTCCCTCTGCAGAGCTCTCCTACCCTCTAACAGATCAACTCCTGCCCCCAACCTGGTGTCATCTGCAAATTTACTGATGATGGACTCAATGCCCTCATCCAGATCATCAGTAGAGATACTGAAGAGGAGGGGGCCCAGCACTGATCCCTGGGGCACACCACTGGTGCCTGGCTGCCAGCTGGCTGTGGCACCATTCACCACCACTCTCTGGGCTCAGCCCTCCAGCCAGTTCCTAACCCAGCTCAGAGTGCTGCTGTCCAAGGCAGGGGCTGCCAGCTTGGCCAGGAGTTTGCTGTGGGGGACAGTGTCAATAGAATAGAGTAGAATAGAATAGAATAGAACAGAATTAACCAGGTTGGAAGAGACCTTTGAGATCATCAAGTCCAACCTATCACCCAACACCATCTAATCAACTAAACCATGGCACCAAGCACCCCATCCAGTCTCTTCCTAAACACCTCCAGGGATGGTGACTCCACCACCTCCCTGGGCAGCACATTCCATTGTCCAGTCTCTCTTTCTGTGAAGACCTGTTCTTGCTGCTCTCTGTTCCAAAGGTGCATCTGCAGAGCCCACACCAAGTTGGCGATGAGCAAATGTTCATCCCAAGGAAGCAATTCCCAAACACCAGCAGTTGCAGTGGCTGCAGAACTCCGCTGCACCAAGTGTTCATTTCAGGCTCTGACCCCTCATTCTGACATCTCCAAGCTTGCCCACCTCTGTTCCTGTATTCCTTAAACTCCTTTTACTATTCACACTTGGTGAAAGACACACCGAGTGCCAACTCTTTCTGCTATTGCCAAGTTAGCAATGCAGAGAATACAGCCATGGAGCCTGGCCAGGAGGCTGTGAGTGGTCCAGGAATCCTGAATGCACTTGGAGCGTTTTCAGTTTGGAGACACTTTCTATTAATTAGTCATTCAAAGCTTTACAACCATTAGTATAATAATGGGGGAAAAAATGCTTAGAGAAATCCCTTAGAGCAGCTCAATGTTAATGAACTTTATTTCCTTTGGAAGACACAGGACTATGGTCCCTTAAAGGCCTATGATTCAGGCAGGAACTGATAAATGCCAGCCTGGGCACAGTTAAGGTCTCACTTGGAAGCAAGAAAGAGAGGCAGTGCTGCACTTGTGATACTACTACTACTACTACTCCTACTACAACTAGTCCTACTACTACCAATTTGCATGGAAGAAAATGTAACTGTAGCTCACAGCTCCTACTCTGCCCACCAACTCCATCCAAGCCCAGAGCAGAATCATAGAATCAATAAAGTTGGAAAAGACCTCAAAGATCATCAAGTCCAACCTAGCACCCAGCACCTCAGGACTAACTAACCATGGCTTGAAGTGCCACGTCCAATCCATTTTTGAACACCTCCAGGGATGGTAACTCCACCACCTCCCTGGGCAGCACATTCCAATGGTCAGTCTCTCTGGGAAGAACTTTCTCCTCACCTCCAGCCTAAACCTCCCCTGGCACAGCTTGAGACTGTGTCCTCTTGTTCTGGTGCTGGTTGCCTGGGAGAAGAGACCAACCCCCACCTGGCTACAACCTCCCTTCAGGGAGCTGTTGACAGCAAGAAGGTCTCCCCTGAGCCTCCTCTTCTCCAGGCTAAGCAACCCCAGCTGCCTCAGCCTCTCCTCATAGGGCTGTTCTCCAAACCCCTCCTCAGCTTTGTTGCCTCTCTGCTGCAATTCAGATCAATTGCCACAAAAGTGCTGCAGCCAAGCCTCAGCCTAAAGCATGAAGTTTCCATGGCATGGTGATGAGCAGGCATGGAAGTAAACTGGATGCCTTCCAAATGTAAATGCGTTGCTGTGACATCAGATGAGCCAAAGTCCTTTGCCATGCACAGGTCCACTGCAGCAATCACAGAGAGCAAAACTACAATGGGGAAGAAACCTTGAGTCCTGTGTCCAGTTCTGGGCCCCTCAGTTTAAAAAGGATATTGAGACACCTGAATGTGTGCAGAGAAGGGCAACGAGGCTGGGGAGAGGCCTTGAGCACAGCCCTGTGAGGAGAGGCTGAGGGAGCTGGGGTTGCTTAGCCTGGAGAAGAGGAGAATCAGGGGAGACCTTCTTGCTCTCTACAACTCCCTGAAGGGAGATTGTAGCCAGGAGGGGGTTGGTCTCTTCTTCCAGGCAACCAGCAGGATGTTAGGAAGAAGTTCTTCCCAGAAAGAGAGATTGGCCTTTGGAATGTGCTGCCCAGGGAGGTGGTGGAGTCACCATCACTGGAGGTGTTTAAGAAGTGACTGGATGAGGCACTTGGTGCCATGGTTTAGTTGATTAGATGGTGTTGGCTGATAGATTGGACTCGATGACCTCAAGGGTCTTTTCCAAGCTGGTTAATTCTGCATTCTGTGTTCATGAAGAATAGGTAAGGGTTCTCAAGTATCTGTTCCTCATTAGGAACAAAGTTCATTAATTTAGTGAACAGCTGCAAAAGATCCTCCTGATTTTAAATAACTTTGAGGATGTAGAAGCAAAAGCAGAAGGACTTTGTCTACTAAGCAGGAGGTGGATGTGTTCAAAAAGGGATTGGATGAGGCACTTGGTGCCATGGTCTAGTAGTCATGAGGTGTTGGGTGACAGGTTGGACTTGATGATCTTTGAGGTCTCTTCCAACCTTATTGATTCTATGATAGCCCTAAGAACAAATATCTTGACAAGACATTTAGTGAGCTGTGTGAATTGTGGTGGCTCTGTTTCATGTGCAAACCCTTCCCTTTTTCAGTTCACAGCATTTCTGTCTCTAAGGGTGTGAATGCTCAGAGCATCCCAAACTGAATCCTGAAAACCTGTGCTGGTATGTTGGTGTTGGGATTCTTTGGTGGGACTAAGCAGGAGGGCTAGCAGTCAGTGTCTTCTTATCTAATATGTTTCTGAGATGATGTGGTGGTTTGAGCCTTAACTGGGTCTTAAGAACTCAGATGGGGGCAAGGCTGAGAATCCCTCCCCTGGTCCCCTCTCCTCTTTCCCAACAGAGAGGAAAAAGAAAGGGTGGTGTTAGAAGATAATTGTCTTATTAAGCAGTAGGCAA
This sequence comes from Dryobates pubescens, assembly GCF_014839835.1. NCBI lineage: Eukaryota > Metazoa > Chordata > Aves > Piciformes > Picidae > Dryobates > Dryobates pubescens. The sequence continues at coordinate 42,233,602 of NC_071618.1, read as the reverse complement.
AGTGTAGAGAAGTTGAGTGAAATAAGGAGAAGGGGTCATTTGAGGCTCTCAGCTGGTAAAGTGGGGATTAGCTCCATTGATTTGGATGCTCTGGAGATGATTTATTCAGCTGAGGAATTTATAGACTGTACACTTTCCAGCAAAGAAGAAGAAAGATCTATAAATATTTTTCTCTATCCCCACATAAGGGTATTGCTGGCAAGAATGTGAAACATCAATAATTGGCTTTTATAGTACCAAGAAAGAGAACTCTCATCACAGCTTGCTTTTGATGATGGCTTTGGTGTTTCCATTTTGGTCACACTTGCAAAACCAGATAATAAAGTGACATGATCTGTTTGATTTGATACTTAAACTTCTCAGACATATGGTAGCAAAGAACCTCGAAACCCAGGGATATCAGACAAAATTTTGTACCATATTGCTACAGCAACATGGAATAATTCTTATCACAGCTTCCAAACACACAGCATCACAGTATCACTAAGGTTGGAAGAGACCTTGAGGATCATCGAGTCCACCTGTCACCACAGACCTCATGACTAGACCATGGCACCAAGTGCCACATCCAATCCCCTCTTGAACACCTCCAGGGATGGTGACTCCACCACCTCCCTGGGCAGCACATTCCAATGGTGAAAAACACTCTCAGTGAAGAACTTTCTCTTCACCTCGAGCCTAAACTTCCCCTGGCACAGCTTGAGACTGTGTCCTCTTGTTCTGGTGCTGGTTGCCTGGGAGAAGAGACCAACCCCCTCCTAGCTATAACCACCTTTCAGGTAGTTGTAGAGGGCAAGAAGGTCTCCCCTGAGCCTCCTCTTCTCCAGGCTAAGCAACCCCAGCTCCCTCAGCCTCTCCTCACAGGGCTGTGCTCAAGGCCTCTTCCCAGCCTTGTTGCCCTTCTCTGGACACGTTCAAGTGTCTCAATGTCCTTCTTAAACTGAGGGGCCCAGAACTGGACACAGGACTCAAGGTGTGGCCTAACCAGTGCTGAGTCCAGGGGCAGAATGACTTCCCTGCTCCTGCTGGCCACACTATTCCTGCTGCAGGCCAGGATGCCATTGGCCTTCTTGGCCACCTGGGCACACAAAAAAGAGCCCGGCCTAGGGAGCTGCAGGGACTGGGACTGTCTGCCCTATTGCGAACCTAACAGCTCTTTGGGGGTCACAAAAGCCAAGTGGCAGTCAGCTATACATATTATTTGGTGCTTGGCTGGTTTTACTCGTTCCTCCTCCGTTCCAGCCAGGGAGACGCAGCAGCTGGCACACACCCTCAGGGGAGCCCTGTCTGTACCTGAGGCTTCCCTCCTCCAGGGTGGGGACCCAGTTTTACCTGAGGGAGGGAAATTCAGAGGCCACCAACCCTGGGACTCGCCTTCTTGTGTCCTCACGTCGCTCCACAACAGCAGAGCTGCACGGGCGCAGAGGCCAGCAGGAGCAGGGAGGTCATTCTGCCCCTGTGCACTGCACTGGTTAGGCTGCACCTCGAGTCCTGTGTCCAGTTCTGGGCCCCTCAGTTTAGGAAGGACATTGAAACACTTGAACTTGTCCAGAGAAGGGCAACAAGGCTGGGGAGAGGCCTTGAGCAGAGCCCTGTGAGGAGAGGCTGAGGGAGCTGGGGTTGCTTAGCCTGGAGAGAGGGAGACTCAGGGGTGACCTTATTGCTCTCTACAACTAAATTAAGGGAGGTTGTAGACAGGCAGAGGTAGGTCTCTTCCCCCAGGCAATCAGCACTAGAACAAGAGGACACAATCTCAAGCTGTGCCAGCGGAGGTTTAGGCTGGAGGTTAGGCAGAAGTTCTACCCAGAGAGAATGATTGCCCATTGGAATGTGCTGCCCAGGGAGTTGGTGGAGTCACCATCACTGGAGGTGTTCAGGAGGAGACTTGATAGGGTGCTTGGTTGCATGGTCTAGTTGATTAGGTGGTGTTGGATGAGAGGTTGGACACGATGATCTTGAAGGTCTCTTCCACCCTGGTTTATTCTATTCCATTCCATTCCATTCCATTCCATTCCTTTCTATTCTATTCTATTCTATTCTATTCCATTCCATTCCATTCCATTCCATTCCATTCCATTCCATTCCATTCCATTCCATTCCATTCCATTCCATTCCATTCTATTCTATTCCATTCCATTCCATTCCATTCCATTCCATTCACTGCTTTTTCAGTTGACTGCACTATTTCATCTTCACTTTCTATACTTCCCTGCAGGGAAGAGGACACTTCTGTCATGCTATGCTATCTTCTTGTTCTTCCTGGCCCAGGGCTCCAGCTCTCCGGTCGCAGTCTTGCACTTCACGGGGCACAAAACAATTCCATCCATCAAAAGGACTGAATTACCACTGCTGAAAAGTTGTTGCTGATCAATGGACAGGCTGCTCCATAAATATCCTTAGGTGTAATGGTTGCATTTGGAGAAGCAATCCTTGAAGGAACTTTACTGCACTGCTCTTAGATTCCTGTCAGGTTTACCATAAAAATAGATAATCTATAGATAGCATCCATCATTAATACGGACTACCACAAGGAGAGCCATCACCACAGAACTTTGGTTCAGGAGAAAAGGTTTATCTATCACTTTTAAAATGGTTTAAATCACTGATGCACAGCTCTGGTAGAGAGCCACAAATACTTAGCATCTGTTTGGACAGCCCCAGGCTGGGAGTGTGCTGTAGAGAAACAGAATTTACTGGCCTTTCAACATAATCTTCAGAAGGGATTGATATTATCAAGGGGCCCACAGTTATATCATCTGATTTTCAACCCTTCTGCTGTAAATGGATTTTCCTTGCTATTTTTAATGCTGTTAGAAAGGTATTGCTTTTAATAAGTTATTGTTGTTCCTTTTGCATTGAAATGACACCACTGTAATAAAAATTGTATGACCCTATTCTAATCCCAACAAAAAGTGAAATAACTTACTCTTTATTTCAAATGCCATCAATTATTTATCCTCCTTGTTTGTTTTATTGACTGTGTGATGACTGAGGAGTTTTAGCTATTTAGATACTCCTACACAAGATGGGGGAAAAAAAAGGCAAAAAGCTTCCTTTCATCTTTTTAAACCAGTCTATAAGGACAGCATTGGGTTTTTGTGCCACCACTTTATTCTACTGTGCTGCAGGATGGCCAAGGGATCAGGCCCAGCCAGCATGGATTTAGGAAGGGCAGGTCCTGCCTGACCAACCTGATCTCCTTCTATGATCAGGTGACTGCCTGATGGATGTGGGGCAGGCTGTGGATGTAGTCTACCTGGACCTCAGCAAGGCCTTTGACACTGTCCCCTACAGCAAACTCCTGGCCAAGCTGCCAGCCCCTGGCTTGGACAGCAGCACTCTGAGCTGGGTTAGGAACTGGCTGGAGGCTGAGCCCAGAGAGTGGTGGTGAATGGTGCCACAGCCAGCTGGCAGCCAGGCACTAGTGGTGTGCCCCAGGGATCAGTGCTGGGCCCCATCCTCGTCAGTATCTCTATTGATGCTCTGGACGAGGGGATTGAGTCCATCATCAGTAAATTTGCAGATGACACCAAGCTGGGGGCAGGAGTTGATCTGTTAGAAGGTAGGAGAGCTCTGCAGAGGGACCTTGACAGGCTGGGCAGATGGGCAGAGTCCAACATGATGACTTTAACAAGTCCAAGTGCCAGGTGTTGCGCTTTGGTCACAAGAACCCCATGCAGTGCTCCAGGCTGGGGTCAGAGTGGCTGGAGAGCAGCCAGGCAGAAAGGGACCTGGGGGTACTTGATGATAGTAGGCTGAACATGAGCCAGTAGTGTGCCCAGGTGCCCAAGATCCTGGTCTGCATCAGGAATAGTGTGGCCAGCAGGAGCAGGGAGATCATTGTGCCCCTGGACTCAGCACTGGTTAGGCCATACCTTGAGTCCTGTGTCCAGTTCTGGGCCCCTCAGTTTAGGAAAGATGTTGAGTTGCTGGAAGGTGTCCAGAGAAGGGCAACTAGGATGGTGAGAAGTCTTGAGCACAAGCCCTATGAGGAGAGGCTGAGGGAGCTGGGGTTGCTTAGCCTGCAGAAGAGGAGGCTCAGGGGAGACCTTCTTGCTGTCTACAACTCCCTGAAGGGAGGTTGTAGCCAGGTGGGGGTTGGTCTCTTCTCCCAGGCAACCAGCACCAGAACCAGTGCCTCTTCCAGTCTCTTTCTAAACACCTCCAGGGATGGTGACTCCACCACCTCCCTGGGCAGCACATTCCAATGGCCAGTCACTCTTTCTGGGAAGAACTTCCTCCTAACATCCAGCCTAAACCTCCCCTGGTGCAGCCTGAGGCTGTGTCCTCTGTTCATTCTCAAGCTGATGAAAGTTCTTCACAGAAATAGAGATTTGCCCATTGGAATGTGCTGCCCAGGGAGGTGGTGGAGTCACCACCCTTGGAGGTGTTCAAGAGGGCATTGGATGTGGCACTTGGTGCCGTGGTTTAGTTAGTCCTGAGGTGTTGGGTGACAGGTTGGACTTGCTGATCTCTGAGGTCTTTTCCAACTTTACTGCCAGGAGGCAGAGGTCTCTGAAGCAGTTTTGTTTTCTGATTTTCTGCTTCTCTTTTGTTCCTGCTGGATAACTGAAGATATTTCAAACAAGATCAGAAAAACAATGACAAGGCAAAAGAGAAGAAATGCTCATCTGTACTTGAAGGTGCTGAACTCTCTGCTCCAGGTGATAAAATAATCATAAGTGAGGAGAAGTAGCCAAGAAGGCCTTTTGTTTTTACTCTTAGCAACTGATTCAACAGTTGTTCTAGTTATCATTAGTGGTTCAGGAAATACATCAGCTGCATTCCAAAAAACCCCAAAACAATAAAAAAAGGCTAAGCTATTAACTTTGGAATGCTTTCCTTCAAGTATGTTTTCCAGCACTTGTGTCACAAAAGGTGAGGCAATTGGGGGTTTTAATCTTGGAGCCAAATGAGGAGCAGTGAAATGGAGAAATGCCTCCTCTCAGGCATTCTGAAAGCTCCTACAACTCCCTGAAGGGAGGTTGTAGGCAGGTGGGGGTTGGTCTCTTCTCCCAGGCAACCAGAACAAGAGGACACAATCTCAAGCTGTGCCAGGGGAGGTTTAGGCTGGATGTTAGGAAGAAGTTCTTCTCAGAAAGAGAGATTGGCCTTTGGAATGTGCTGCCCAGGGAGGTGGTGGAGTCACCATCACTGGAGGTGTTTAAGAAGAGACTGGATGGGGCGCTTGGTGCCATGGTTGAGTTGATTAGGTGGTATTGGGTGATAGGTTGGACTTGATGATCTTTGAGGTCTCTTCCAACCTGGTTAATTCTCTTCTCTTCTCTTCTCTTCTCTTCTCTTCTCTTCTCTTCTCTTCTCTTCTCTTCTCTTCTCTTCTCTTCTCTTCTCTTCTCTTCTCTTCTCTTCTCTGCTCTGCTCTTCTCTGCTCTGCTCTGCTCTGCTCTGCTCTGCTCTGCTCTGCTATTCTCCTGGAAGCAGTTTTCTGCTGGATAAACAGATTTAATAAGAGCAACAGTTAATCGTGGTAAACCAGTACCAGAACAAGAGGACACAGTCTCAAGCTGTGCCAGGGGAGGTTTAGGCTGGATGTTAGGAAGAAGTTCTTCACAGAAAGAGAGATTGGCCATTGGAATGTGCTGCCCAGGGAGGTGGTGGAGTCACCATCACTGGAGGTGTTTGAGAAGAGCCTGGATGGGGTGCTTGGTGCCATGGTTTAGTTGATGAGACGGTGTTGGGTGGTAGGTTGGACTTGAACATCTCAAAGTTCCTTTCCAACCTGGTTAATTCTATTCTATTCTATTCTATTCTATTCTATTCTATTCTATTCTATTCTATTCTATTCTAGTCTAGTCTAGTCTAGTCTAGTCTAGTCTATGCTATGCTATGCTATGCTATGCTATGCTATTCTATGCTATGCTATGCTATGCTATGCTATGCTATGCTATGCTATGCTATGCTCTGCTCTGCTATGCTATTGTCCTGGAAGCAGTTTTCTGCTGGATAAACAGATTTAATAAGAGCAACAGTTAACCCTGGTAAAAGGCCAAGTCTGCATGTACCAATTTTAGTGTGTTTTTTTTTTCTGGTTCCTAGTAGTTTATGAATTTATACAATGATACTGATTTCCATCAAAGAACTCCTGATTTGGCTTTAGAAATCCTGTTATTAGTAGCCAAGATTAGCACATCTCTGGCTTGCAGTAATTAACAGGATAAAAAATGCAGAGCTTGGGGTTTGCTTTTTTCAAATGATGGGGCTAAAAGCATGTAAGACGTCATGCACTATCCTCTGTCCTAAAGAACTGCAAATCAGAAGGAAAACACAGAAGGGAGAGCATTGATGAAGGTGACTTTGAAGAGAAACTGAAAGCACCATCAGAAAACGCATGGCTCACAGGAAGATTTACGAAGATAAAGAAAATTGCCACATGAAGCTGCAAGCAAGGGCATCACTTCTGAATGGTGCCACCTCCACCTGGCAGCCAGTCACTAGTGGTGACCCCCAGGGATCAGTGCTGGGCCCCATGATCTGATTAGAATAGAATGGAATGGAATGGATTGGAATGGAATGGAATGGATTGGAATGGAATGGAATGGAATGGAATAGAATAGAATAGAATAGAATGGAATGGAATGGAATAGAATAGAATAGAATAGAATAGAATAGAATAGAATAGAATGGAATGGAATGGAATGGAATGGAATGGAATGGAATAGAATAGAATGGAATAGAATGGAATAGAATGGAATAGAATGGAATACACCGGGTTGGAAGAGACCTTCAAGATCATCGCGTCCAACCTATCAACCAACCCAACCCACCTAAACAACTAACCCCTGGCACCAAGCATGGAATGGAATGGAATGGAATGGAATGGAATGGAATGGAATGGAATGGGATGGGATGGGATGGGATGGGATGGAATGGAATGGAATGGGATGGGATGGGATGGGATGGGATGGGATGGGATGGGATGGAATGGGATAGAATAGAATTAACCAGGTTGGAAAAGACCTTCGAGATCATCGAGTCCAACCTATCACCCAACACCATCTAATCAACTAAACCATGGCACCAAGCACCCCATCCAGGCTCTTCCTAAACACCTCCCGTGATGGTGACTCCACCACCTCCCTGGGCAGCACATTCCAATGGCCAATCTCTCTTTCTGGGAAGAATTTCTTCCTAACATCCAGCCTAAACCTCTGGTGCAGCTTGAGACTGTGTCCTCTTGTTCTGGTGCTGGTTGCCTGGGAGAAGAGACCAACCCCCACCAGTCTACAACCTCCCTCCAGGGAATTGTAGACAGCAAGGTCTCCCCTGAGAGAGACCTCACTGCTTCTCCTCACTGCTGCCCATATCTGACTCGCTGCTCCAGGCACTCTGCCACTGGCCCTCGGGCTGGGAGCTGAGGTGCTCCCTGGGCATTCTCCCAGGAGATTCACCTTCTTCTCTCCACAGGGGCGCTGCGGGCTCCCGTTCAGCCACAGCCCTCTGGGAGCCAGGGCTTGCCGCGGGCGGCCAGACCCCCCCCACACCCTCCCCCCACGGTGTAAGCCCACCACAGCCCCGAGGAGGGGTTGGGGCAGCCGGGGGTGCCGCTCGCCTCCCACTGCCTGCCGAACCAGGCTCCGGCGACGACGCCTGGGAGCCGGCCGCGGGGCCAGGCGAAAGGGGCGTGATCATACGGGAGAGTGGGCGAGGCAGAGGCCATGGCGCCCGGCGCCGCGCCGCGGGGTGCAGCGGAAGAGGGCTGCGGCAGCCCCGCCGCCTGCCCCGGCCGCCCAGCATCGCCCGCTGCAGCGCCGCTCCTCGCTGGTAACTACTCTCTAATGATACCATTGGTAGGCTTTCTTCTTAAAAATGGTTACGGTTGTTATTATTATCATCATCATCAATATTGTTATCATAATTGTTGATAATATTTATTAAGATTTAGTAATAGTCGTTAAGGTTTATTAATATTTATTAACATTTATTAATATTTATTATTACTATTATTATTATTTATTAATATTATTATTTATTATTACGACTATTATTATTGCCAATTAGTATTGTTCATTAATTCATTAATTATTGCTATTACCCTTCGTGATCACGAGAGAAAATGAAAACTAGAATGAAGTTGAGCCCTTGCTGCTGGCCCCAGGGCACTGACCCTCTCCCCTGTGTGGTCAGCGGGGAGTGGTGTGGGAGCCCTGGCTGGTGGGCTGCAGCAGGGGTTCGCCCCAGGCGCTGGGTCCGGTGGGAGCGGGTGCGCAGGTGTGGAGCCCTGCAGGGATAACGTCCATCATCGGAAGGGCTGGAAACGGGGCTCAGCTACTTTTGGTTTCACGCTCTGCCCTGCCCCAGCAGCACTCTCTGGCCGTGGGTACCCTGCCTGGGTGGGATGGCAGGTCTAAATCTGGTGCTAAGCCAAAGCTGTTCAAATTAACTCTTGCAAATGTAATTAATTTCAGAAGCAGACCCAGCGCTGCAGTCCTGGGCCAAGCAAACCCCATTTGATCAGGTGTGAGGGAAATCTTGCCTGAGCATAAAGTTGATTGTGAGTGACTTGGAAGTGTGGAAAAGGGGAGAGAGGGGGACTGGACAGGGCAGGGAGGGCTGTGACACCAAAGTGAAGGTAGTTTTAGCATCTCTGTTGGCTGACAATGATCACATTCTGTTGCATTTAGGGGTTGATGAGTAGTCTGCTTCTGCATTACGTGAGCGCTGACCACCCAGCATCATTTCCCTGTGTCAGAAGCTGCTTAGCTGATACATACAATCCTAGTATTTCATTTTTTTTTCTAATGCCTTATTGTCCACAGGGTCCTGCTAAAGACAACTTCTTTTACAGTGCTAATAGTTTTGAGAATCTCTGAAGGGCATTTCCCTTCACTCACGGTAGGAATGAAGAAGGCGGTTTGCATGTTGCAGATGACTCTGCTGTTTGTTCCCTGCCTGCAAGGTTAATGTTTCCCTAGCAGGCTGGCAGCAATCAATTTCCCTCTCTTTTCCTCTGCTTCTGCTCCTCCTTTGCACATATTTCACTGCATAAAGTGAGTGGAATAGGGCTGAGGCAAAAATTTGGACGTCTTTCCTCAAAAGAAACTCTGCTAGTGAAATTAAAGGTATGGCTGCAGCGTGAATAATAGGTGCCAGGGGAAAAATCATTCACGGAACACACCAAAGCATTTGCATTTTCCCATGTATTCCTCGTTCAAGAACCAATCCTGGTGCCCAAGTGATTTGTTTTGTCATTGGCTTTTAGGCATAGCAGTGTGAGATTCAAAGCAAAATGTCACAACGAAGAAGTACACCTTATGTGCACACCGTATGAAAGCAGGAGCTCTCTCTCTAAGGCTTTAAACTTGTTTGGGCAGGTCCTCTGGTTTGACAGTCTTTGTGCAGTTGCAGTGGTATATAGTGGTTGCAACTCCATTGTGATGTGACCACCTGGTGCATTGGAAGGGCAGCAAGGCTGGTGAGAGGCCTTGAGCACAAGCCCTATGAGGAGAGGCTGAGGGAGCTGTGGTTGCATAGCCTAGAGAAGAAAAGGATCAGGGGTGACCTCATTGCCCTCTACAACTACCTGAAAGGTGGTTGTAGGCAGGAAGGGGTTGGTCTCTTCTCCCAGGCAACCAGCACCAGAACAAGGGGACACAGTCTCAAGCTGTGCCAGGGGAGGTTTAGACTCGAAGTGAGGAAAAAGTTCTTCACTGAGCGAGTCATTCGTCATTGGAATGTGCTGCCCAGGGAGGTGGTGGAGTCGCCATCCCTGGAGGTGTTCAAGGGGAGATTGGACGTGGCACTTGGTGCCATGGTCTAGTCATGAGGTCTGTTGGGACAGGTTGGACTTAATGATCCTTGGGGTCTCTTCCAACCTTAGTTATACTGTGATACTGTGATTGTGCACACCTCACTTCCTGCCCTGGCACCCCTTTCAGTGGCAGGGAGAACATGGGTCTTCATGGTCAAGTTATGACCAAGATATGCATCCAGAGCTGGGAGCCCAGACACCTTCCTGAGTCCCCTCTTCAGCTGTAGGTATGTGCACTGTAGATGACACCCTGAGGAGAGCTAGAAGGATGTGTTCATGCCATTGGCATCAAAATACTGGGTTGCAATCTTCTGTTGGAGGTTGTTGTAGTTTGAGCTGGGTGCCCCCCTGGTGCATTCACTTCCTGTGTCCAGAAGTCCAGCCCAGAGGGATGGACACAGGAAATTGTGTATTTCCTACCATAATTCTTTGCACCACTATAAGATCCAGTGCGGAGTCTGGCACTTCCTCTTTCCTTCCCTCTCCGAGACTTGGTAACTGGGGGAGAGATCTCCCGGCCATGGGCCTGATTGGGCCCAAGGCCACAGGGGGATGGGCAGTCTCAGGCCTGGCCAGCTGAGACTAGCCCAGCAGAGGGAGGGGGAAGAAGGAGCCCTGGGGGTTTTGGATGCACCCTCAGGTGGGGATGGGATCTTTCTTTGTCACTGCGCTTTGGGTTTTCTGTAACATTCACTGCTTTCTATTTAAACTTTCATCACTTTTGCAATCCGTTTGCCTGAGTCGTTATTTCTGCCTGTGGTGGGGAGGGGATCTGCCTCAACCCATTACAGAGGTAAATGTGGAGTTTTGTGACTGGCAGTAGGGATAATCCAGCAACAGCTTAACAAAACTTTCACAGAATCATAGAATCAACAAGGTTGGAAAAGACCTCAGAGATCATCAAGTCCAACCTGTCACCCAACACCTCAGGACTAACTAAACCATGGCTTCAAGTGCCACATCCAGTCCCCTCTTGAACACCTCCAGGGATGGTGACTCCACCACCTCCCTGGGCAGCACATTCCAATGGCCAATCTCTTTCTATGAAGAACTTTCTCCTCACTTCGAGCCTAAACTTCCCCTGGCACAGCTTGAGACTGTGTCCTCCTGTTCTGGTGCTGGTTGCCTGTGAGAAGAGCCCAACCCCCACCTGGCTACAACCTCCCTTCAGGGAGTTGTAGAGAGCAAGGCGGCCTCCTCTGAGCCTCCTCTTCTCCAGGCAAAGCAACCCCAGCTCCCTCAGCCTCTCCTCACAGAGCTGTGCTCCAGACCTCTCTCCAGCCTTGTTGCCCTTCTCTAGGCTTCCTCTCCCAAGTTTCACATCCTGTATTCTTGAGCAGGCTGAAGTTTTGCTCTTATAGAGACTCCTAGCAAAACTTCTCCAGGCTTCAAAGTGATTGGGATGTTCCCTTTTTCAGAGTAAGCTGGCCCTTGTGTTTGCAGATCAAGGCCTACCTTTCCTTATTTCCTCTAAAAGACAGACACAAAAGCTGTGCTTACACCACCATCTCACTCAAAGGCTTGTGTGATTTTTTTTTGTTTCTGGTGGGGAAAAAAGCCTGTTTCCACTTTCTGTTCCAGGCCCTTTCCACAGCAGTTGCAGGGACTGTGATAGCAGCTGGGTGCTGGCAGTCATTTGAATGACTAGCTGGTGTGACAAGACCCATGGGCAGTCACAGCAGTGATCATAGTATCATAGTATCAGTCAGGGTTGGAAGGGAGCACAAGGATCAGCTAGTTCCAACCCCCCTGCCATGGGCAGGGACACCTCACACTAGATCAGGCTGGCCACAGCCTCATCCAGCCTGCTCTTAAACACCTCAAGGGATGGCAACCCTGGACAACCCATTCCAGGGCTTCACCACTCTCATGGGGAAGAACTTCCTCCTCACATCCAGCCTCAATCTCCCCACCTCCAGCTTCATTCCATTCCCCCTAGTCCTATCACTACCTGAGATCCTGAGCAGTCCCTCCCCAGCCTTCTTGGAGGCCCCCTTCAGATCCTGGAAGGCCACAATGAGGTCACCTGGGAGCCTTCTCTTCTCCAGACTGAACAGCCCCAACTCCTTCAGTCTGTCCTCACAGGAGAGGTGCTCCAGCCCTCTGCTCATCCTCGTGGCCCTTCTCTGGACACCTTCCAGCACCTCCAGATCCCTCTTGGAATAGGGGCTCCAGAACTGGTTGGCTTTCTGGGCTGCAAGTGCACACTGAGAGCTCCTGGTGAGCTTCTCCTCCCCCAGCACCCCCAAGGCTCTCTCCTCAGGGCTGCTTTCCAGCCACTCACTGCCCAGCCTGGATTTGTGCCTGGGATTGCCTCCACCCAGCTGCAGGACCCTGCCCTTGGTCTTGTTGCACCTCCTGAGGCTGGCTTGTGCCCACCTCTCCAGCCTGTGCAGGTCCCTCTGGATGGATCCCTTCCCTCCAGCTGTCTGCTGCACCACACAGCTTGGTGTCCTCAGCAAACTTGCTGAGGGTGCACTCAATGCCACTGTCCATGGCACCCACAAAGATGTTGACCAAGCCTGGTCCCAGGACTGATCCCATTGGTGATCTGTCTTGGGTGACTGGATGGATGGTGCTTCCATCAGCTGCTTCCAAAATGATCCTCTTTATTCCTTTAACAATTGTTAAGACATACTTCCTGTGAGTTAGAAGGTCAGCAACAGTGGCAGTCCAGTAAGGAAGTATGCTATACATGTTATTCCTTAAACTCAGATGAAACTCCCTTCCTCACACCACTACATCACACAGTGCTTCACCACCATTAACAGTTTCTCTCTTGTTCCATCTTCATCTCCATGACACCTGATTAAAAAATAAGTCCTCAGAAATCTCATACCCTTGGATCCTACCTGGAGGGAGGTTGTAGCCAGCTAGGGGTTGGTCTCTTCTCCCAGGCAACAACCAGCAGAACAAGAGGACACAGTCTCAAGCTGCTCCAGGGGAGGTTTAGGCTGGATGTTAGGAAGAAGTTCTTCAGAGAAAGAGAGTTTGGCCATTGGAATGTGCTGCCCAGGGAGGTGGTGGAGTCACCATCATTGGAAGTGTTTAAAAAGAGACTGCATGAGGCACTTAGTGCCATGGTTTAGTTGATTAGATGCTGTTGGGTGATGGGTTCCACTTGATGATCTCCCAACCTGGTTAATTTCTCTCCTCTCCTCTCCTCTCCTCTCCTCTCCTCTCCTCTCCTCTCCTCTCCTCTCCTCTCCTCTCCTCTCCTCTCCTCTCCTCTCCTCTCCTCTCCTCTCCTCTCCTCTCCTCTCCTCTCCTCTCCTCTCCTCTCCTCTCCTCTCCTCTCCTCTCCTCTCCTCTCCTCTCCTCTCCTCTCCGAACCTCTCCTCTCCGAACCTCTCCTCTCCGAACCTCTCCTCTCCGAACCTCTCCTCTCCTCTCCGAACCTCTCCTCTCCGAACCTCTCCTCTCCTCTCCGAACCTCTCCTCTCCTCTCCGAACCTCTCCTCTCCTCTCCTCTCCGAACCTCTCCTCTCCTCTCCTCTCCGAACCTCTCCTCTCCTCTCCGAACCTCTCCTCTCCGAACCTCTCCTCTCCGAACCTCTCCTCTCCGAACCTCTCCTCTCCTCTCCGAACCTCTCCTCTCCTCTCCTCTCCTCTCCTCACCTCTCCTCTCCTCTCCTCTCCTCTCCTCTCCTCACCTCTCCTCTCCTCTCCTCTCCGAACCTCTCCTCTCCTCTCCTCTCACCTTCCCTTTCCTTACCAAACCTTCCCTTCCCTTCTCTTCTCTCCAAACGTCTCCTCTTCTCCTATTCTATTCTGCTCTACTCTGCTCTGCTCCATTCCATTCCATTCCATTCCATTCCATTCCATTCCATTCCATTCCATTCCATTCCATTCCATTCCATTCCATTCCATTCCATTCTAAAATCAGAGAAAGGAACAGGGAGGAAATACAGGCAGGGTTTTGTGAGCATATACTGGGAGACCAAGAGAAGGAACCTGGAAATACGTGTTCTCTGCTGCTCTGCAGGGACATGGGTCACCTGTACTAATGCTAAATAACCAGGCTTATTTATGTATTTATTCACTTTGCAGACAACCTGCAGGTTTTTCTCTTGAAAGCACTGTAATTCAGCAAAAATTATAGTCTCTTCCTTGTTATTAAAGGATCCACATTTCAGTTCTGATTGCTGGATGAAATAAGTGCCAGTTCTAACAGTGTGGGTTACCCAAATGGAATGATTTTGACCCACAAAAAAGATAGGAGCATGCTACTAGTCCTGCTGACCTTTAGTGTTTGCAACATAGGGAGCACATGCAATTCACAGATTGGCAATGGCATTACAAGGTGGCCTTGAGGGATGGATTTCTGAGTTGATGGTGGACTGTGCAAGGAAAGCATCTTCTGCTTCTTTTCTCTCAGAGTTTTGCTTTTTTCAGAATCTCTCTGTGCTGCCTGTGGGTAGAGACCCTCTGGAGAATGCCTGAGCAGAGCCCCCAACCCAGACAAAGTTGGTGAGGGGTTGGGAGCACAGCCCTATGAGGAGAGGCTGAGGGAGCTGGGATTGTTTAGCCTGGAGAAGAGGAAGCTCAGGGGAGACCTTCTTGCTCTCTACAACTGCCTGAAGGGAGGTTGTAGCCAGACAGGGGTTGGTCTCTTCTCCCAAGCAACCAGCACCAGAACAAGAGGACACAGTCTCAAGCTGTGCCAGGGGAGGTTCAGACTGGATGTTAGGAGGAAATTCTTCACAGAGAGAGTGATTGCCCATTGGAATGGGCTGCTCAGGGAAGTGATGGAGTCACCATCATTGGAGGTGTTTAGGAGGAGACTTGATAGGGTGCTTGGTTGCATGGTTTAGTTGATTAGGTGGTGTTAGATGATAGGTTGGACTTGATGATCTCAAAGGTCTCTTCCAACCTCTTATGTTCTATTCTATTCTATTCTATTCTATTCTATTCTATTCTATTCTATTCTATTCTATTCTATTCTATTCTATTCTATTCTATTCTATTCTATTCCATTCCATTCCATTCCATTCTATTGCATTCCATTCTATTCTATTCTATTCTATTCTATTCTATTCTATTCTATTCTATTCTATTCTATTCTATTCTATCCTATCCTATCCTATCCTATCCTATCCTATCCTATCCTATCCTATCCTATCCTATCCTATTCTCTCAGCAGTCCTGAAGTGGGTGCTGCTATGTGCAGGCTTAGGACCTGCATTGTGTGCTCAGCACTGTAAATGTCAGCAGTCTGCAGGCTTCCTATTTCCCTTCCTGCTCTACCACCTAGTGACCTGTTGCCCCTAGTATTTACAGTGCATTAATTTCCTTCTCATTTACAGGAAGACATTTGGCCCAGTTTTGTTCTCTCTTATGGGAAGACAGTTGTTCCACTTAATAAAGGTCTTGCATGAACCTAATTTATGTTTTAATATGCTTCAGTCCTATTTAACCTGTTTGGATTGTGATCATAGAATCATAGAATCAACAAGGTTGGAAAAGACCTCAGAGATCAGCAAGTCCAATCTGTCACCCAGCACCTCAGGACTACTAAACCATGGCTGCAAGTGCTACATCCAATCCCCTCTTGAACACCTTCAGGGATGGTGACTCCACCACCTCCCTGGGCAGCACATTCCAACGATGAACGACTCTCTCAGTGAAGAACTTTCTCCTCACCTCCAGCCTAAACTTCCCCTGGTGCAGCTTGAGTGTCCTCTTGTTCAGATCCTTGCTGGCTGCCCTTGCTGTAAACCTGCCTTTGTCTGCAGCTCTCATGTGTATCCCAGCAGCCAGACTTCATCAACCTCTACTTTCACAATTATATGCCCTGCAGAGAGAAGCAGAAAGTTAGAAGAGGAAGGTCTGTCTAATGGTTAGAACACTATTTAAAGCCATGGGAGATGTCTCTCAGTTGTATGTCTTAAAACTGTGTCTTGTTTTAAATAAGGGAAGTAGAAAACAGCAGCAGCTCAGTTACTCTCTTCCAACCTGGTTTATTCTATGTATTCTATGTATTCTATGTACTCCTGCCATGTGGGCTGGCTTCTTTAAGCAGGCTAAGGTATTTCTGCAGCACTCTTGCCTTCTGTGTCTGCATGTCTTTAGTGAGAACTATAGAATCAACAAGGTTGGAAAAGACCTCAGAGATCATCAAGTCCAGCCTGTCACCCAACACCTCAGGACTAACTGAACCATGGCTTCAAGTGCCACGTCCAATCCTTTTTTGAACACCTCCAGGGATGGTGACTCCACCACCTCCCTGGGCAGCACATTCCAATGGCCAATCTCTCTTGCTGGGAAGAACTTTCTCCTCACCTCAAGCTTAAACTTCCTCTGCTGTAGCTTGAGACTGTGTCCTCTTGTTCTGGTGCTGGTTGCCTGGGAGAAGAGACCAACCCCCAGCTGGCTACAACCTCCCTTCAGGGAGTTGGAGAGAGCAAGAAGGTCTCCCCTGAGCCTCCTCTTCTCCAGGCTAAGCAACCCCAGCTCCCTCAGCCTCTCCTCATAGGGCTGTGCTCCAAACCCCTTCCCAGCTTTGTTGCCCTTCTCTGGACACCTTCCAGCATCTCAACATCTTTCTTAAACTGAGGGGCCCAGAACTGGACACAGGACTCCAGGTGTGGCCTAACCAGTGCTGAATCCAGGGGCACAATGACTTCCCTGCTCCTGCTGGCCACACTATTCCTGATGCAGGCCAGGATGCCACTGGGTTTCCTGGCCACCTGGGCAAACTGCTGGCTCATGTTCAGCCTATTATTGACCAGTACCCCCAGGTGGCCTGTCAAGCTCTGAATGGAGTTGGATAATGACATCTCATTGCTGCAAGGGAGCCTTGTGAGGAGCCTGCAAAGCAGCTGCTGCATGGGATCTTAGCAAGTGCACAGTAATTTCTCTCTCATTTCTGAGTCAACATCTCTTGCATTCATTGCTGGAACATACCCTTGGGCATACAGTAGCTAGATCATTGCAGTTTGCATGCCAGCTGTCCTCATGGTGCCTCATTGATGTGTCTGTGTCCAGTAATACAGCTGCTGAAGGCATCCCTGAGTTTTAAGCAGAGAAAGCCCATGGTACTGGAATCTCACTGGTATGTGGAAATACACTTATTTTTAAATGAAAGGGCTCCTCAGCCATGAGGGAAACAGAGATTGCAACATTCAGCTGAGACTGCTGAGGAAATGTAAACAGGCTGAACTTCAGCAAGGCCTTGGACACCATCCCCCACAGCAGACTCCTGGCCAAGCTGTCAGCCCCTGCCTTGGACAGCAGCACTCTGAGCTGGGTTAGGAACTGGCTGGAGGGCTGAGCCCAGAGAGTGGTGGTGAATGGTGCCACAGCCAGCTGGCAGCCAGGCACCAGTGGTGTGCCCCAGGGATCAGTGCTGTTCAATATATTTATTGATGATCTGGATGAGAGGGGTGAGTCCATCATCAGTAAATTTCCAGATGACACCAGGCTGGGGGCAGGAGTTGATCTGTTAGAGGGTAGGAGAGCCATGCAGAGGGACCTTGAGAGGCTGGATGGATGGCAGAGTCCTACGTGATGGCATTTAACAAGACCAACAGCCAGGTGCTGCACTTTGCCCTCAAGAACCCCATGCAGTGCTACAGGCTGGGGTCAGGGTGGCTGGAGAGCAGCCAGGCAGAGAGGGACCTGGGGGTACTGGTGGATGGTAGGCTGAACATGAGCCTGCAGTGTGCCCAGGTGGCCAAGAAGGCCAAGGGCATCCTGGCCTGGATCAGGAACAGTGTGGGCAGCAGGAGCAGGGAAGTCATTGTGCCCCTGGACTCAGCACTGGTTAGGCCACACCTTGAGTCCTGTGTCCAGTTCTCGGCCTCTCAGTTTAGGAAGGACATTGAGACATTTGAACATGTCCAGAGAAGGGCAACAAAGGTGGGGAGGGGTTTGGAGCACAGCCCTGTGAGGAGAGGCTGAGGGAGCTGGGGTTGCTTAGCCTGGAGAAGAGGAGGCTCAGGGGAGACCTTCTTGCTGTCTCCAACTCCCTGAAGGGAGGTTGTAGCCAGGTGGGGGTTGGTCTCTTCTCCCAGGCAGCCAGCACCAGAACAAGAGGACACAGTCTCAAGCTGTGCCAGGGGAGGTTTAGGCTGGAAGTGAGGAGAAAGTTCTTCATAGAAAGAGAGATTGGCCATTGGAATGTGCTGCCCAGGGAGGTGGTGGAGTCACCATCCCTGGAGGTGTTCAAAAAGGGATTGGACATAGCACTTGGAGCCATGGTTTAGTTAGTCCTGAGGTGTTGAGTGACAGGTTGGACTTGATGATCTCTGAGGTCTTTTCCAACCATGCTGATTCAATGATTCTATGATAGATCTGCTCTTTGCAAAGGCACCTGTGAACCCTCTTGTTTAAAGGAGGTTTGCAAGTCAGAGCCTGCAGCATGCAGTCAAGGATGGGCTCACAGTACCAGTGTGCTGCAGAGGAACAGAGGGTCTTACTTCTCTGTCCAGTGTTTCTCACAGCTAAAACAGATTATTTCATGACACACTACTCAGTAATGTAATATGTAACACTGTGAAGAGCTGAGGAACGTATTTTGTTATACATAAAACTTAGGTGCTTTCCACTCTAGTGCTGAGAAAGGGATTTAGAGTTACTGTCAGGTGGGAAATTCATTGCTGTTCATCTCAAGCTCATAACTCACCAGCTGGGAAAAGGCAAAGCAATGCTTGAAGAAGCACTAAACCAACCACAGCAGGCTTAACCAGCAGCCAGACTGCTCCTTGACACTGAACCCTCTTCCCCTTGAGCTATTTGATGGTTTGTGCTAATCACAGGATCACAGAATCCTTAACATCCTGTGATTCTGTGAAACTGTGTGGCAAAGCTGGCTGGCATCAGGACTAGTACACTGCACTGTACACTGCACTGCTCAGGCCACACCTTGAGTCCTGTGTCCAGTTCTGGGCCCCTCAGGTTAGGAAAGATGTTGAGCTGCTGGAAGGTGTCCAGAGAAGGGCAACAAAGCTGGGGAGGGGTCTGGAGCACAGCCCTGTAAGGAGAGGCTGAGGGAGCTGGGGTTGCTTAGCCTGGTGAAGAGGAGGCTCAGGGGAGACCTTCTTGCTCTCTCCAACTCCCTGAAAGGAGGTTGTAGCCAGGTGGGGGTTGGTTTCTTCTCCCAGGCAACCAGCACCAGAACAAGAGGACACAGTCTCAAGCTGTGCCAGGGGAGGTTCAGGCTGGATGTTAAGAAATTCTTCATGGAGAGAGTGATTGCCTATTGGAATGGGCTGCCTGGGGAGGTGGTGGAGTTGGCATCACTGGAGGTGTTTAGGCAGAGACTTGATGGAGTGCCTTGTGCCATGGTTTGGTTGATTAGATGGTGTTGGATGATGGGTGGACTTGATGATCTCTGAGGTCTCTTCCAACCTGTTCTATTCTATTCTATGAACACTGTCCCTTTGGGGGTTTTGGTTTAGAATAGAATAGAATAGAATAGAATAGAATAGAATAGAATAGAATAGAATAGAATAGAATAGACCAGGTTGGAAGAGACCTTCAAGCTCACCGCGTCCAACCCATCAACCAATCCAGCACCACCTAAACAACTAACCCATGGCACCAAGCACCCCATCAAGTCTCCTCCTGAAAACCTTGCTCTTTGTAGGTCAGTGAGTGCCTGGGAAAATGAACCTCAGTGTTGATTTGAGGGTGACTTGTGAGGGTGCCATGGTCTGTTCATCTGTGTAGTGGGATCCTAAGCTGAATATGGCCAAATACTCTTGCTCCTGGGGCTGTTCATGCTGGTGATTTCTGGGCAGCTGTCTGGAAGAGTTTGTTCTTTTTCCATGATGGGTGAGGAATGTGCTGCCCGAGGAGGTGGTGGAGTCACCATCACTGGAGGTGTTCAGGAGGAGACTTGATGGGGTGCTTGGTGCCATGGGTTAGTTGGTTGGGTGGTGTTGGGTGATAGGTTGGACACGATGATCTTGAAGGTCTCTTCCAACCTGGTTTATTCTATTCTATTCTAAACAGGGCACTTACTGGGACTACTGGTGTGTGTCACTTGCCTGGCACAGGGCTTGTCACCTGGTTTTGCCCTGCAGAAGGCTTTGCTTTCTAAATTCCTGGCAGCACAGGCAAACACACACAAAAGAAAGATCAATAGAGCTGTAGTTTGTATTTGCTGCTAAAGTGTTTAACGTTTCTGTTTCCCCTGTGCCTCTTGAGTGCCCTCTCAAAAGAGCAATTAATGTTTGCTTCAAGTTTACCTGTCTTTTAGATAACACTCAAAAGCTAATGGTTCTTGCTCCTTTTCAAGTGGTTGTTTAGAGGCTGTTTGAGTGTTCTGACATTTGACCTGGTGACTTTGCCTTTTTAGCTTTCAGTGCACATTAGTGCACTGAAATATGTGAAGAGGTGATTGGGAACAGTCAGCATGGCTTTGCCAAGGGCAAATCCTGCCTGACCAGCCTGGTGGCCTTCTCTGAACAGGTGACAACATCAGTAGCTGAGGGGTGAGCAACTGATGTGGTTTAGCTGGAGCTGAGCAAAGCCTTTGACACTGTCCTGCACCACAGCCTGGTCTCCAGGCTGGTGACACATGGGTTTGATGGGTGACCACTAGATGGATACAGAACTGGCTTGATGGCAGCACCCAAAGAGTGGCTGTCCATGGGTCCATGTCCCAGTGGGGGCCAGGGACAAGCAGAGTCCCTCAGGGATCAGTCCTGGGACCAGGCTTGTTCAACATCTTTGTGGGTGCCATGGACAGTGGCATTGAGTGCACCCTCAGCAAGTTTGCTGAGGACACCAAGCTGTGTGGTGCAGCAGACAGGCTGGAGGGAAGGGATCCATCCAGAGAGACCTGGACAGGCTGGAGAGGTGGGCACAAGCCAGCCTCAGGAGGTTCAACAAGACCAAGTGCAGGGTCCTGCAGCTGGGTGGAGGCAATCCCAGGCACAAATAGACCTTGGGCAGTGACTGGCTGGAAAGCAGCCCTCTTGTAATAGGGGCTCCAGAACTGGAGGCAGGACTCCAGGTGGGGTCTCAGCAGAGCTGAGCAGAGGGGGAGAATCCCCTCCCTGGCCCTGCTGGCCACACTTCTCTTGCTGCAGCCCAGGATCTGATTGGCTTTCTGGGCTGCAAGTGCACACTGAGAGCTCCTGGTGAGCTTCTCCTCCCCCAGCACCCCCAAGGCTCTCTCCTCAGGGCTGCTTTCCAGCCACTCACTGCCCAGCCTGGATTTGTGCCTGGGATTGCCTCAATCCAGCTGCAGGACCCTGCACTTGGTCTTGTTGAACCTCAGATCTTGTTGAACCTTGATCTTGTTGAACCTTCTATTCTATTCTATTCTATTCTATTCTATTCTATCCTATCCTATCCTATCCTATCCTATCCTATTCTATTCCATTCCATTCCATTCTATTCTATTCTATTCTATTCTATTCTATTCTATTCTATCCTATCCTATCCTATCCTATCCTATCCTATTCCATTCCTGGGATTAGATTTGTTGGGAAAGAGGGTGACCTCGTACACATTCCTCTTCCAAAAGCAGAGATGCATCAGGTAGGAGTCTGCCATGTTCAGGACCTTTGTAGAAAGCCTTACCTCAAATACCTCTGGTGTTTAATTTCCATACTAATGCCTCCCACATGAAAATCCCTCCCACATCTCTGTTTGTTTGTTCTCCTGCAGCTTCTGACAATGCAGGACATGTTCCCTCTGAGGGAAAGGCTGTCACCTAGCACAGTACCCAGTCAGCCTGGTGCTGGCTGTCATACTTCACTTAGAGGAGGGTGATGAATCTCCCTGGTGCAGTCAGAAGCAAGGCTGACTCTGCATACACAGCTGTGCCAAGGCTGGAAATGAAACCTCCTTGGTCTGGCATTTGATTGCCACATTCTAAGTACTAAGTTGTTTGGCTTTGTCTTTTCACACAGGAACTTCCTCCTGGGGTAACCAAACTTCCCCTCCTGACAGGGAACTAATAACCAGTTGTATGGGTTTCTGAGTGGCAGTTCCAGTGCAGAATTTTGGGCCCTTGGCTCTCAGGCTTGGAAAATGCAGGCAAGAGGCTGCAAAAAGAAGTAGGGCTTCTGAGGTGGAAAGAATGTTGGCAGAGAAGCATATAAGACCAAGAGAGCAGAAACTGCTGGAGTGGGAGTCAGAGAGTCAGGAAATAGAATGGAATGGAATGGAATGGAATGGAATGGAATGGAATGGAATGGAATGGAATAGAATAGAATAGAATAGAATTAACCAGGTTGGAAGAGACCTTCAAGATCATCATGTCCAACCTATCATCCAACACCATCTAATCAACTAAACCATGCAATCAAGCACCCTATCAAGTCTCCTCCTAAACACCTCCAATGATGGTGACTCCAGCACCTCCCTGGGCAGCACAATCCAATGCAATCACTCTCTCCATGAAGAATTTCTTCTTAACATCCTGCCTGAACCTCCCCTGGCACAGCTTGAGACTGTGTCCTCTTGTTCTGGTGCTGCTTGCCTGGGAGAAGAGGAGTGTTTAAGAAGAGACTGGATGAGGCACTTGATGCCATTCTTTAGTTGATTAGATGGTGTTGGGTGATAGGTTGGGCTTGATGATCTTGAAGGTATTCTCCAACCTGGCATATTGTATTGTATTGTATTGTATTGTATTGTATTGTATTGTATTGTATTCTATTCTATTCTATTCTATTCTATTCTATTCTATTCTATTCTATTCTATTCTATTCTATTCTATTCTATTCTATTCTATTCTATATCAGCTCACAAGAACCAGTATTCACAGTCTCACAGTATCACCAAGGTTGGAAGAGACCTCAAAGATCATCAAGTCCAACCTGTCACCACAGACCTCATGACTAGACCATGGTACCAAGTGCCACATCCAGTCCCCTCTTGAACACCTCCAGTGATGGTGACTCCACCACCTCCCTGGGCAGCACATTCCAGTGGCTAACACCCCTCTGAGTGAAGAACTTTCTCCTCACTTTGAGCCTAAATTTTCCCTAGTGCAGCTTGAGACTGTGTCCTCTTGTTCTGGTGCTGGTTGCCAGAGAGAAGAGACCAATTCCTTCCTGGCTACAACCTCCCTTCAGGTAGTTGTAGACATCAATGTGGTCTCCCCTGAGCCTCTTCTTCTCCAGGCTAAACAACCCCAGCTCCCCCAGCTTCTCCTCGTAGGGCTTGCACCCTTTGTGGCACCAGCCTCCACAAATGGCAGCTCTAGACCCATATCCTCCTGGAACTGGGTTTATCAGCTGAGGGAGTCACTGCCAGTCTCTGAGATGTGGGCTTCAGGCACTTCCCTTGGTAAGCCAGGGGCTCCTGCCCTTCTCCCACTGCAGTCAGTCCTGGGGGCTTGCTGTTGGGTCTTCCCAACATCTTTTTTCACTCTCCTCTCCCAAGCAAAAGCTAGGATTAGCTCATACACAGTTATTAATATTTCACTAGTAGTCCCCATTGCAGCAAATGGATGGTTGTGCTCAATAATTCATGGCTGGGTGTAGCCTATTAAATTCATAGCAGGGTGTACACTTTCCTCTTATTTATTTATCATTGCTTTCATTTTACAGGTGGTTCCCCCCCCACCCCCCTGCTATTTCATTTTTCACTTGCTCAAATGCCTCTCCTTCATAGTTCAGACTGCTTACAGGAAATTAATCTTGTTCCTTAAGTCTATTAAGTAAGGCTGGGCTCTTACCACAAGGGCCTGGGACTGGGCCATAAGGAAAACTGCTGGATGCATGCAGCCACTGCAGTGCAGGAGACCTCTGTGAAACAAATGGCTTGGGGATTTGGTACCAAGTCTGACAGCCTAAAGGTCATCTCTGACCTCAGAGCTATGGGGTTTGTTGTTTGTTTGTTTCACAAGATTGTTTGGCTACTTCTACTGAGGGAAAACCTGCTCCAGGAACAGCAATTGATTGATTGTCTCCTCTGTATCCAGGCACTGCTCTCTCCTAGGCCCATATACATATGTTTTAGGCACTATGAATCTTTCTGTGCTGGAAGGGAAGAGGGAAGAGGGAAGAGGGAAGAGGGAAGAGGGAAGAGGGAAGAGGGAAGAGGGAAGAGGGAAGAGGGAAGAGGGAAGGGAAGGGAAGGGAAGGGAAGGGAAGGGAAGGGAAGGGAAGGGAAGGGAAGGGAAGGGAAGGGAAGGGAAGGGAAGGGAAGGGAAGGGAAGGGAAGGGAAGGGAAGGGAAGAGAATTGGATTGAATTAACCAGGTTGGAAAAGACCTTCAAGTCCAACCTATCACCCAACACCATCTAATCAACTAAGCCATGGCACCAAGCACTCCATCCATTCTCCCCCTAAACACTTCCAATGATGGTGACTCCACCACCTCCCTGGGCAGCACATTCCTATGGCCAGTCTCTCTTTCTGGGAAGAGCTTCTTCCTAACATCCAGCCTGAACCTCCCCTGGTGCAGCTTGAGACTGTGTCTTCTTGTCCTGGTGCTGCTTGCCTAGGAGAAGAGACCAACCCCCACCTGGCTGCAATCTCCCTTCAGGGAGTTGGAGACAGCAAGAAGGTCTCCCCTGAGCCTCCTCTTCTCCAGGCTAAGCAACCCCAGCTCCCTCAGCCTCTCCTCACAGGGCTGTGCTCCAAACCTCACCCCAGCCTCGTTGCCCTTCTCTGGACACATTCAAGTGTCTCAATGTCCTTCTTAAACTGAGGGGCCCAGAACTGGACACAGGACTCAAGGTGTGGCCTGACCAGTGCTGAGTACTAGGCAGAATGACTTCTCTGCTCCTGCTGGCCACACTATTCCTGATGCTGGCCAGGATGCCACTGGGTTTCCTGGCCACCTGGGCACACTGCTGGCTCATGTTCAGCCTACCATCAACCAGTACCCCCAGGTCCCTTTCTGCCTGGCTGCTCTCCAGCCACTCTGACCCCAGACTGTGGCATTGCATGGGGTTGCTGTGGCCAGTGTGTAGAACCCTGCACTTAGATGTGTTAAACCTCATGCCCTTAGACTCTGCCCATCTGTCCAGCCTGTCAAGGTCCCTCTGCAGAGCTCTCCTACCCTCTAACAGATCAACTCCTGCCCCTGTCTCACTCCTTTCTGCATAGACAGATTGAGGCAAGGAGTGAGATGCTTTTGTTGCACCAACAGCTGTTTCATGGCATTGTGATTCCACCCCCAGAAGACCCCAGAAGACCCCTGTTTGACAGGCTCAGTGGCATCACCCACCACTGCTTTGCCTTCTCAAGGCTTTTTCAGGCAGATGTAATGCAAGAAGAGTTCTGCATAAAAGGTATTATTTTCACATGCATTCTGCAGAGCCCTCAGTCTTTAGCATTCTCTCTCCTGCAGAGATCACACATGGTATTTCAGGATCCAGTGCTAACATAGGCAGCCCCAGCATGGGTCAAATTACTTCCCCCTGCCTGAGCACATGCCATCAGAGTAATGACTCCCACTTCACAGGGACTCATTTACCTTTCAACAGCATTTAAGTTCTCAGGGTCCATTTTCAGCGATGAGGCAGGCATTTCAATACCTTAGTCACCAGTGCCTGCAGGAAGTGTTCCTGGCTTTACTGGGAGCAAGGGCAGGGTCACACAGAATATAGGTGTGATTCAGATTGTGTAGACCTGTAGTGGGAATTAGATCAGGGCCTCTGCACTTACAGAACAGCAAGGTTAATATTTTGGCTTAAATTAGATCACCATTAAATAACTTCCATTAATTCTGACTTGCCCTTGGCAGGTGTTAAGCCTGCACCAACCACTGGATGAATGACAGATGCTCTCTATTATCCCCTCTCCTTTCCCAGAGGGGGAAGGGAAAGGGAATAAAGGAGAGAGACTTCAGGGTTGGAAAAACCCCAAGATCAGATTTTATGAAACAGTAACAGTGGAAAAGAAAATATAATAATAGTGATATGAGATGGATGAGGGGATTGAGTCCATCATCAGTAAATTTGTGGATGACACCAAGTTGGGAGCAGGTGCTGATCTGCTAGAGGGTAGGAGAGCTCTCCAGAGGGAACTTGACAGGCTGGACAGATGGGCAGAGTCCAACAAGAGGGCATTTAACAAGTCCAAGTGCTGGGTGCTGCACTTTGGTCACAACAACCCCATGCAGAGCTACAGGCTGGGGTCAGAGTGGCTGCAGAGCTCCCAAACAGAGAGGGACCTGGGGGTGCTGATTGACAGCCGCCTAAACATGAGCCAGCAGTGTGGCCAGGTGGCCAAGAAGGCCAATGGCATCCTGGCCTGGATGAGGAACAGTGTGGCCAGCAGGAGCAGGGAAGTCATTGTGCCCCTGGACTCAGCACTGGTTAGGCCACACCTTGAGTCCAATGTCCAGTTCTGGGCCCCTCAGTTTAAGAAGGACATTGAGACACTTGAACTAAACCATGGCTTCAAGTACCACATCCAATCCCTTTTTGATCACCTCCAGGGACGGTGACTCCACCATCTTCTTGGTATCTACACCTATCTAACTCAAGCTTACAGAGAAGATGAAGCTAGGCTTTTGTCAGGAGCATGCCCTGAGAACAAAAAGGCCACAAAGTCGCCTCAAGGTCCTAATTCCAACCACACACATGGAAAAAAAGGGTTTTCACTGTGTGGAGAGAAAAATGTTGTCCGAGATTGCTCAGCGACGCTGAGGAGTCTCCATCCCTGGAGACGCCAGCTCGAGTGCCTCAGCCTGGCTTTGCAGCCAGCCCTGCTCTGAGCACAGGAGAAGCCTGCAAGTTCAAAACATGGCTGCATTAGTCACCAGGGAGAAGGGGGTTTGTGAGCACACATACGTGTACCGAGTGAGAGAGAATGGAACCGGCGACGGCTAAGACGGAGAGGAAGTGGTACAAGCCAGCGGACCTATGGTAGGAGTAACGAGGTGAAGAGCGAGACCAGAGGCTGCTAAATTTCCTTATAAAGACAAAATCTATGATGTTCTGTCAGCAGACACTTCCCTTTCTGGGCTCAGTCTTGGGCTTACAGCCTTGGGTTTGACTGGCTGCTCTGCAGAGAAGGAAGATTTTCCGAGTCACGCAGCAACTCGTTTCGACACGCCGCTCCGCAGTTCCCCCAACCCTCCCAAAAGCTGGGGAGTTTTTCAAAGGAGTTGCCTCCTTTCTGTTGGCTTTGCAGCTGTTGAGCTGTTGCTTCAGCAGGTTGGACCCACTGCTTGAGGTAAGATCACAGCACCCGCTGGGTTTTCCAGTAAGCGCTGCCCTCGCCGAGCGTACGAGCAGTTTAACTGCACAGGAAATTGTGGTGGCCATGAAAAAAGACAGCCAGTTCTGTATCAGGGTGAAATTTATTCCTGTGTTCTTGTGCATGGCATTTCTGCTGACCTTCAGGAAAGTGGTTTTGACAGATTTATTTGGGCAGAGTGCTTCTGGGCCCCTCAGTTTAAGAGGGACATTGAGACACTTGAACGTGTCCAGAGAAGGGCAACGAGGCTGGGGAGAGGCCTTGAGCACAGCCCTGTGAGGAGAGGCTGAGGGAGCTGGGGTTGCTTAGCCTGCAGAAGAGGAGGCTCAGGGGAGACCTTCTTGCTGTCTACAACTACCTGAAGTTGTAGTTGGTTGTAGCTAGGAGGGGGTTGGTCTCTTCTCCCAGGCAACCAGCACCAGAACAAGAGGACACAGTCTCAAGCTGCACCAGAGGAAGTTTAGGCTGGAGGTGAGGAGAAAGTTCTTCACTGAGAGAGTTGTTAGCCACTGGAATGTGCTGCCCAGGGAGGTGGTGGAGTCACCATCCCTGGAGGTGTTTAAGAGGGATGCCATGGTTCAGTCATGAGGTCTGTGGTGACCTGATGATCTTTGAGGTCTCTTCCAACCTTGGTGATTCTGTGATTCAGTGATTCTGTGGTCTTGGACTGAATAGAGTAGTAGTCTTTGAATTTGTATTGCTTTGGCAGGGTGTGATGAAGTAAGAAGCCATTATTTAGGTTACAGAGGGGATCCCTGTGAGGAGGTAATTACAATTCCAGTGATGAAAACTACTGATTCATAAAGTTCATGTATTTTGGCCTGCAGTGCTTACAATATACTCTGCTGACTGTCAGGACATTTATATTAGGCTTTTACAAGTGTAAATTTACTCTCCAGAGAATAACCAAAATTGAGGGGAATGTTCTTCACAGAGAGAGTTGTTAGCTGTTGGAATGTGCTGCCCAGGGAGGTGGTGGAGTCACCATCCCTGGAGGTGTTAAAGAGGGGATGGGACGTGGCACTTGGTGCCATGGTTTAGTAGTCCTGAGGCGTTGGGTGACAGGTTGGACTTGATGATCTCTGAGATCTTTTCCAACCTTATTGATTCTATGATTCATGAGGGAGCCTGATTGTATCAAGGACTTCTGCTTTAAAAACAGTGTCATGGGGTGGTCTTAGCACTGTATTTGCTGTTTAAGATTCTGGCTGTTGAAGCTAGTCAGGCTTGTCACAGGATCACAGGTTGGAAGGGGTTGGAAGGGACCTCAGGAGATCATCGAGTCCAACCTTGCCAGAGCAAGGCCATAGAATCTATCACAGATGTGGTGGGTTGAAGTTTCCCCCCAACATTAATTTTGCCAGACCAACACAGGAATGCATCCAGATGGGTCTTGAAAGTCTCCAGAGAAGGAGACTTCATCCCTCATCTTCTTTTTGGAACTTCAGGCTGTGAATAAACTGTGACTTGCCAATGTCTATAGACATTTGAGGTGGTGGTATTGTGAACAGGAGCTCTTGGCCTTAACTGTATCCTCTATCAGAGCAGTAGGCTTGCTGGTTTTGTTTGATAGTGGTTTCCTCAGCATGTGAATTTGATTTGAACACTGTCTGTGCAACTGACCCTTAAGGCAGTGAGCAACTGGAATTTTCAAGCAAGTGGGACCTCAAGTCTTTGTTAACATAGCTAAATTACAGGCAATGTTGGCCAGTAGAGATGATCTCTAGTAAATGGCAGGTGAGACTGTGCCATCAGAAGTGCAGGTGGGTGCTCAGCAGATGGCTGTTTGATTGTCTTGATAAAAGCAGATCATGTCCTTAAAACTTCTCATGTAGAGGAGCTCCAGCACATATCACCTTCCTCTCCTCTTGATCATCTCACAGGAACAAGTTTGCTCTGATGAGATGGGGCCAGAGGTGGGGTGGGGTTAGGGACAGGGCTGGGGAAGCTCTCCTGACTGGACAGGAGATGTGGAAACCCTGTGGTGGGAATCTCCATTGAAGAGGGGTGCTGGAGCCAGGAGGGACTGGGAAGTACCTGCAGGGATTTCTGCTTCACTCTTGACTGTGAGGTGCAGATTTACTTAACTCAGAAGCTGAAGACAGTGCTCACAATAAAGGTCAGAAAAACACATTATGTTACTGCTTCTGAGCTTGATTTCTCAGCTGAAATCCAGTGAGGTTTTGGTCTGAATACTGTTATGGTTATGAAATATTTGAGAGTCTATATGAAACTCATTGTACTTAAACCAGTCTAGTGGTGTTGTTTCTCCCTCCCTGGTCGTAGGACATGCCCTAACTCCACCATGCTGGATTATGCCACCATTTTCTTTTTTAATCCTGCTTCCTTCTGATTTCCATAATGAGCAACTCAAAACACAGCCATGTAACATGGAGCAGAGCTATTTTGATAGCCAGAGAATCATAGAATCAATAAGGTTGGAAAAGACCTCAGAGATCATTGAGTCCAGCCTAGCACCCAACAACATCTAATCAACTAAACCATGGCACCAAGCACCCCAGCCAGTCTCCTCTTAAACACCTCTAGGGATGGTGACTCCACCACCTCCCTGGGCAGCACATTCCAATGGCCAATCTCTCTTGCTGGGAAGAATTTCTTCCTAATATCCAGTCTGAACCTCCCCTGGCACAGCTTGAGACAGTGTCCTCTTGTTCTGGTGCTGGGAGCAACAGACACAAATTTGTAAATCCAGGTGGAATCAGTCAAAGGCAAATGTGTGTTTGTATCTAAAACTAAGATATTCATGTCCTTTTCACATCTGGAACAGGCTTTTAATATTTTCCATGCACAGAGGAACTGTTTTCCTGCAAATGAGCTGGAAACTCAGGACCTGTTCTCCTTTTCTTGCATCAGACACCAGGCTTTCACAGGACATTATGGACTGAGTCAGTACTTCATGACCCAGCCTTCTGCCACTGGGCAGCAGTATGATTACCTCATAGGAACAGGAAGAGAGGCTTTTATCTGTCTGTCCAAGGTTCTGTGTCCCTTCTACCACATCAGT
The DNA here is from genome assembly GCF_014839835.1 of Dryobates pubescens. Classification (NCBI taxonomy): domain Eukaryota; kingdom Metazoa; phylum Chordata; class Aves; order Piciformes; family Picidae; genus Dryobates; species Dryobates pubescens. The sequence continues at coordinate 42,203,691 of NC_071618.1, read as the reverse complement.
CATGATGGAGCAGTGGTGGGGTGACTCCTCATACTTGTATCCAAAGCAGCCCCTGTAGATACTGTCCTCATCCCCAACTTTGGTTAGTGAAGAGTGAACTGGGTGGGTTGGGGCAGGGCTTTCCTTGCCGTAGAGGATGTGTGCAGCATGACTGAAGGATTTGTCAGTTTGTCTTGGTTTGAAAATTGGTTTTGATGAAAGGAAGAGAGAAAAGAAAGAAAAAGAAAATGAAAGAGAAAGAAAGAAAGGAAGAAAAAAAGAAGAAAGAGAACAAGAAACAAGGAAAGAAAAAGAAAGAATGAAAGAAGGAAAGAAAAAGAAAGAAAGGAATAAAGGAAGAAAAAAAGAAGAAAGAGAACAAGAAAGAAGGAAAGAAAAAGAAAGAAGGAAAGAAGGAAAGAAAAAGAAAGAAAGGAAGAAAGAAAAAGGAAGAAAAGAGAAAGAATAAGAAAGAAGGAAAGAAGGAAAGAAGGAAAGAAAAGAAAGGAAGAAAGAAAAAATGAAAAAGAAAATGAAGAAAGAAAAAGAAAAGGAATAAGAAAAGAAGAAAAGGAAAAGAAAGACAGGAAGAAAACAAGAAAGGAAGAAAGGAAGAAAGAAAGAAAAAGAAAAAGAAAGAAAGAAAGAAAAAGAAAAAGAAAGAAAGAAAAAGAAAGAAAGAAAGAAGGAAAGTAAGAAAGAAAGAAAGAAAAGAAAGAAAGAAAGAAAGAAAAAGAAAGAAAGGAAGAAAGAAAGAAAAGAAAGGAAGGAAGGAAGAAAGGAAGAAAAAAAGAGAAAGAACAAGAAAGAAAGAAGGAATGTAAGAAAGAAAGAAAAGAAAGAAAGAAAGGAAGATAGAAAGAAAGGAAGAAAAAAAGAAGAAAGAACAAGAAAGAAAAAAAGAAAGAATAAAGAAGAAAGAGAAAGAACAAGAAAGAAAGAAGGAATGTAAGAAAGAAAGAAAAGAAAGAAAGAAAGAAAAAGAAAGAAAGGAAGATAGAAAGAAAGGAAGGAAAAAAAAGAAGAAAGAACGAAAGAGAAAGAACAAGAAAGAAGGAAAGAAAAAGAAAGAAAGAAAGAAAGAAAGAAAGAAAAGAAAAGAAAGAAAGAAAAAGAAAGAAAGGAAGAAAGAAAGGAAGAAAAAAAGAAGAAATAACAAGAAAGAAAAAAAGAAAGAAAGAAAGAAGAAAGAGAAAGAACAAGAAAGAAGGAAAGAAAAAGAAAGAAAGAGAAAGAAAGAAAAGAAAGAAAGAAAAAAAGAAAGAAAGAGAAAAAGAAAGAAAGAAGGGAAGGAGAAAGAAAGAGAAGGAAAGACAGAAAGAAGCAAAGAAAGAAAGAAAAGGAAGGAAGAAAGAAAGAGAGAAAGGAAGAAAAGGGAAAAAGGAAGAAAAGAAAAAGAAAATAAAGAAGAAAGGAAGAAAAAGAAAGGAAAGAAAGGAAGAATGAAAAGAAAGAAAACAAGAAAGAAAGAAGAAGCAAATAAAAAGAGAGAAAGAACATGAGAACAAAAAAGAGAGTGACTGGAAAACATTTGAGAATCAAAATGTTTCTTTTCAGTGCAAAAACGTTTTAGCTTTAATCTAGCTAGCTTGTGCTGGTAAAGAGATAGAAAGGATAAGTGACCCAACAGACAATGTAGTGTACTGAATCAATTTAGTTTTCTTTATAAAGAAAAATGACACAGGTAGAGACTTACAAACAATCTGCTGCTATAGGCTGGCTCTCTGGTAGGATGTAGCTGACAGATAAAAGACACATAAGGAGAGTAGTTACGGGTTCACAGCCTTGATTCTTCAATGTCTTAATGTCCTTGAAGGATTGCAGTGTGCCCAGGCAGCCAAGAGGGCCAATGGCTGCCTGGGCACACTACTGGCTCATGTTCAGCCTACCATCAACCAGTACCCCCAGGTCCCTCTCTGCCTGGCTGCTCTCCAGCCACTCTGACCCCAGCCTGTAGCACTGCATGGGGTTGCTGTGGCCAATGTGCAGAACCTGGCACTTGGATGTGTTCAATCTCCTGCCCTTGGACTCTGCCCATCTGTCCAGCCTGGCAAGATCCCTCTGCAGAGCTCTCCTGCCCTCTAACAGATCAACTCCTGCCCCCAGCCTGGTGTCATCTGCAAACTTACTGATGATGGACTCAATCCCCTCCTCCAGATCATCAATAAAGATATTGAACAGGATGGGGCCCAGCACTGATCCCTGGGGCACACCACTAGTGCCTGGCTGCCAGCTGGCTGTGGCACCATTCACCACCACTCTCTGGGCTCAGCCTCCAGCCAGCTCCTAACCCAGCTCAGAGAGCTGCTGTCCAAGCCAGGGGCTGCCAGCTTGGCCAGGAGTTTGCTGTGGGGGACAATGTCAAAGGCCTTGCTGAAGTCCAGCATAATAACATCCACAGCATAATAACAGAAATAATGAGAATATGAAACTCATACAAGATAAGGTGTTCTTGGATTATGCAAAAGACCATGTGCTTGACTGCCAACAAGATGTCTTAGATGGTTGCATTGAAGTTTTTCTTGCCAAAAAGCACAAGATACAGCTTTAAAATGGAGGAACTTCCAGGCCACACTCTTTGGCTTTTAGCTTTGATTCTTCTTTCGACTTGAGATCCACTGAATAGTTTCTCTTTTTCTTCCCCCTTAGTGAAAATGAAATGTACATAACCTTGTCTCTGGAAGGAAAATACTTACCAGATCCTAACTCAAAAACCTCCTCTTTTTTTTTTCACACTGTGTCCAGTTCTGGGCCCCTCAGTTTAGGAAAGATGTTGAGCTGCTGGAAGGTGTCCAGAGAAGGGCAACAAAGCTGGGGAGGGGTTTGGAGCACAGCCCTGTGAGGAGAGGCTGAGGGAGCTGGGGTTGCTTAGCCTGGAGAAGAGGAGGCTCAGGGGAGACCTTTTTGATGTCTCCCAACTACCTGAAGGGAGGTTGTAGCTAGGTGGGGGTTGATCTCTTCTCCCAGGCAACCAGCACCAGAACAAGAGGACACAGTCTCAGGCTGTGCCAGTGGAGGTTTAGGCTGGAGGTGGGGAGAAAGTTCTCCCCAGAAAGAGAGATTGGCCATTGGAATGTGCTGCCCAGGGAGGTGGTGGAATCACAATCACTGGAGGTGTTTAGGAAGAGACTGGATGAGGCACAGATTGTAACAGGCCAACAACCACCAACAGAACAGGAGGACAAAATCTCAAGCTGTGCCAGGGGAGGTTTAGGCTGGATGTTAGAAAGAAATTCTTTCCAGAAAGAGAGATTGGCCATTGGAATGTGCTGCCCAGGGAGGTGATGGAGTCACCATCACTGGAAGTGTTTACGAAGAGCCTGGATGAGGCACTTGGTGCCATGGTTTAGTTGATTAGATGGTGTTGGGTGATAGGTTGGACTCCATGATCTCAAAGGTCTTTTCTGGTCTGGTCTATTCCATTCTATTCTATTCTATTCTATTCTATTCTATTCTATTCTATTCTATTCTATTCTATTCTATTCTATTCCATTCCATTCCATTCCATTCCATTCCATTCCATTCCATTCCATTCTATTCTATTCTATTCTATTCTATTCTATTCTATTCTATTCTATTCTATTCTATTCTATTCTATTCTATTCCATTCCATTCCATTCCATTCTATTCAAATTCTATTCTATTCTATTCTATTCTATTCTATTCTATTCTATTCTATTCTATTCTATTCCATTCCATTCCATTCCATTCTATTCTATTCAAATTCTATTCTATTCTATTCTATTCTATTCTATTCTATTCTATTCCATTCCATTCCATTCCATTCTATTCAAATTCTATTCTATTCTATTCTATTCTATTCTATTCCATTCCATTCCATTCCATTCTATTCTATTCTATTCTATTCCATTCTATTCCATTCTATTCTATTCTATTCTATTCCATTCCATTCCATTCCATTCCATTCCATTCTATTCAAATTCTATTCTATTCTATTCTATTCTATTCTATTCTATTCTATTCTATTCTATTCCATTCCATTCCATTCTATTCTATTCAAATTCTATTCTATTCCATTCTATTCTATTCTATTCTATTCTATTCTATTCTATTCTATTCTATTCTATTCTATTCCATTCCATTCCATTCCATTCCATTCCATTCCATTCCATTCCATTCTATTAAAATTCTATTCTATTCTATTCTATTCTATTCTATTCTATTCTATTCTATTCTATTCTATTCTATTCCTTATGAATTATACATGTGTTTGTGAAAATTAATGTCACCCCATGGAATCAGCTTCTTTTGCTTTGGGGAAAGGTACAGCTTTAGTTCTAGCTGTAAAATGCCATTTGCCTCCTCAAGGTTTTCATTGCCTGGCTTGCAGTAAAGCTTAAACACCAGAGAAGCAGAAGGGAATATGAAACAAGGCAACCATTTAATACAAGTCTTGGAAATCTTTAGGGTTTTAATGGCTTTGGCTTTTATTATTTATACTGCAGGGTGGGTGCACACTTGGCCAAGCCATACATAACCAGGCAGCTCCTCAGGCTATGACTTCAAACCCCAAAGAGCTGAAAGGACATCAATATTGCTGTGCTTCAATTTAGCAGCAGTGTTCAGGCTTGAGATTATTTTAGTTCTTCCTTTATATTCCAGACTGCAAAGAGCTTGTTATTAGATGTCTTAAAACAGCAGCGTGATAGTGGGTTCTTCTGAGGATAAGGTCAAATAGAAGAAGGCTTTCAGGTGAGACTAACATGTTGGGTTGGAAATGATGGTAGGGAAGGAAAGATGTAGTATGAAGATAGTAGCAGGAAAGGTGTTGAGTTTCTGGAAGGTGTCCAGAGAAGGGCAACAAAGTTGGGGAGGGGTTTGGAGCACAGCCCTGTGAGGAGAGGCTGAGGGAGCTGAGGTTGCTTAGCCTGGAGAAGAGGAGGCTCAGGGGAGACCTTCTTGCTCTCTACAACTACCTGAAGGGAGGTTGTAGCCAGGTGGGGGTTGGTCTCTTCTCCCAGCCCCCCAGCACCAGAACAAGAGGACACAGTCTCAAGCTGCACCAGGGGAGGTTTAGGCTGGATGTTAAGAAGAAATGGGTTGCCCAGGGAGGTGGTTGGGGTGCCATCCCTGGAGGTGTTTAAGAGCAGGCTGGATGAGGCTCTGGCCAGCCTGATCTAGTGTGGGGTGTCCCTGCCCATGGCAGGGGGGTTGGAACTAGATGATCCTTGTGCTCCCTTCCAACCCTGACTGATACTGTGATACTATGATAGAAAAGGTGATTGGAATGTGCTGCCCAGGGAGGTGGTGGAGTCACCATCACTGGAGGTGTTTAGGAAGAGACTGGATGAGGCACTTGGTGCCTTGGTTTAGTTAGTCCTGAGGTGTTGGGTGCTAGGTTGGACTTGATGATCTCTGAGGTCTTTTCCAACCTGGTTAATTCTATTCTGTTCTAAAGGGAGTGCTTCACAGAGGCTCTTTTGATAATGGTTTGTTGTGATTCTCAGCAACTTAGGTAGAAAGCCTTTTCCCTTTTTCTGCATTAACCTGTCCTCCCCACAGTCTCCTGGGGAGGAAGGAGAGTACAACTTTATTTTAGTTTTGCAAGAGGGGAGTCATGCTGTTTAGCAAACAGGAATGAAGTGTCACTTCCAGGCAGTGTGTAATCCAGAAGTTCTGAGGCCATCTGAAGCTCAGTCTGTCTCAAGGAGTGTTTTATTTTCCTTCTGGATTTTTATTACCTTCTATTTCTTTCTTGTTGGCAGTTCCCCTGCCTTTCTTGTTCTGATCTGTGGAGCTGTCATCCCCTCCTCAGTATCCTGCCTCTACATCCAAGAACATTCTGACTTTCCTCTTGTTCACTCTAAGGAGCTTCATTTTTTTTCACTGATCTTTGAACATACCTTCAAGATCCTTCCTCCTAGCTGCTGCTACCCTTCAAAATCCCATTTGTGCTGATAGCTATGTTGTTTGCATTCCTTCTGCCTCAGACTCCCCTCCCTCTTGCTATGCCTTCCTCCCCGCACAGCTTTTCTCTTTGCTTCTTGCTGTGCATCCCTGCTCAAAGCCATCACCTGGTTCACATCAGTTGATTTGCCCTTTGCCATTCACTCAGCTCCTGAACAGCTGTTCCCTTCAAAGAAGCTGTTTCAGTTTGTTCCTGTTGCTCTGTGCTCCTTTGCTGTTATGCCATCCTCTGCATTATTTTCTCTGTCTTGTCATAGTGGTTTTACAGACAGCTCAGAGCAGAGCAGTGCACCATAGGCTTGCAAGGCTTTGTGGATTAGCAGTGACTGGACTATTCCCCTAGGGTTGTTGGATGCCCTCTTTGTGGGATGCCCAAGGTATTTTGAATGGCTGGAGAGCAGCCAGGCAGAAAGGAACCTGGGGGTGCTGGTTGACAGTGGGCTGAACATGAGCCAGCAGTGTGCCCAGGTGGCCAAGAAGGCCAATGGCTTCCTGGCCAGCATCAGGAACAGTGTGGCCAGCAGGAGCAAGGAAGTCATTGTGCCCCTGGACTCAGCACTGGTTAGGCCACACCTAGAGTCCTGTGTCCAGTTCTGGGCCCCTCAGTTTAGGAAGGAGGTTGAGTTGCTGGAAGGTGTCCAGAGAAGGGCAACAAAGTTGGGGAGGGGTTTGGAACACAGCCCTGTGAGGAGAGGCTGAGGGAGCTGGGGTTGCTTAGCCTGGAGAAGAGGAGGCTCAGGGGAGACCTTCTTGCTCTCTACAACTACCTGAAGGGAGGTTGTAGACAGGGGGATGTTGGTCTCTTCTCCCAGACAGCCAGTACCAGAACAAGAGGACACAGTCTCAGGCTGCGCCAGGGGAAGTTGGATGTTAGGAAGAAGTTCTATACAGAGAGAGTGATTGCCCATGGAAATGGGCTGCCTGGGGAGGTGGTGGAGTCGCCATCATTGAAGGTGTTCAGGAGGAGACTTGATGGGGTGCTTGGTGCCATGGGTTAGTTGTTTGGGTGGTGTTGGATTGGTTGATGGGTTGGACGCCATGATCTTGAAGGTCTCTTCCAACCTGGTGTATTCTATGTATGTATGGATGGATTCTATGAAGACAAACAGGATGAGCTAAGGGCCACTGTGCTGCTGGGATGCCATGACAGGGTGGCTGTTACTGACACCTGGAGGGATGATTCCCATGACTGGAATGTAGGCATAGACGTGTATAAGTGCTTTAGGAAGGACAGGCAGGGAAGGAGAGGAGGAGGTGTTGCCCTCTGTGTCAACAACCAGCTGGAATCAGTGGAGCTCCACCTGGGGAGGGATGATGAGCTGGTTGAGAGTGTATGGGTTAAAATGAAAGGCAAGACAGGGGAAGGAGATATTACTGTGGGGGTCTCCTACAGGCCACCTGACCAGCAGAACCAAGCAGATGAGGCCCTCCACAGGCAAATAGAAGCGGCTTCCAGGTCACAAGCCGTGGTCCTCATGGGGGATTTCAACCACCCTGACATCTGCTGGAGGGACAACACAGCAAGGCACCAGCAACCCAGGATGTTCCTGGATTGCATAGAAGACAACTTCCTCCTCCAAATGGTAGAGGAACCAACAAGAAAAGGCGCTGTGCTGGACCTTGTTCTCACCAACGGGGAAGGGCTGGTAACCAATGTGAGGCTCAGAGACAGCCTGGGCTGCAGTGACCATGAAGCAGTTGAATTGAATCTCCTCAGGGCAATCAGGAGGAAGTATTCTAAGCTTATGACCCCAGACTTTAGGCGTGCAGACTTTGATCGCTGCAGGGATCTGATAGCCAAAGTGTCATGGGACAAAGCCCTGGAGGGAAGAGGGACCCAGGACAGCTGGTCAGTATTCAAGGAGCACCTCCTCTGTGTCCAGGACCTGTGTGTACCAACAAAGAAAAAAGCAGGAAAGAATGCTAGGAGGCCTGCCTGGACGAGCAAGGAGCTACTGGACACACTATCACTTAAAAAGAAAGTCTACAGGCAGTGGAGGGAAGGACAGCTAGAACAGGGGGGATATAAGGATGCTGCCCGAGCAGCAAGAGACCTGGTTAGGGAGGCCAAAGCAGAGTTTGAAGTGAATCTAGCCAGGGAGGTTAAAGGGAACACTAAGAACTTCTGCAGGTATATGAATGGGAAGAAGACGACTAGGGAAGGTGTGGGCCCCCTCAGAAAGGAAACTGAGTCATTAGCCGTTGGAATGTGCTGCCCAGGGAGGTGGTGGAGTCACCATCCCTGGAGGAGTTTGAGAGGGGATTGGATGTGGCACTTGGTGGCATGGTTTAGTTAGTCCTGAGCTGTTGGGGGACAGGTTGGACTGGATGATCTCTGAGGTCTTTTCCAACCTTATTGAGTCTATGATCCTATAGATATAAATATATGTGTGTGTATATATATATATATATATATATATAAAAATATATCTCTATATAAAAATGTGTGTGTGATTTGAGCATTTTCCTCTATTCCATCATGATTATGAAGCCCAAAGGCATCCTGTAAGCCCAAGTGCTTTCTTCTTGCAGATCTGCCACTCAAAGGAGCAAGAAATGGCGTCGGCAACACACTTCTCCGAGGAGGAGATGGCAGAGCTGCAAGAGGCCTTTGGCAAAGTTGGTGAGTACAGCAAACAGGAAGGGCACTGCAGAAGTGTGAAGCTGTAGCAAGCTCTTTTCTCATGGGCTGGCCAGCCATGAGGAAATGGAGCTTAGTCCAGCACCGATCTGCTTTGTCACAGAAACCACAGAAAGTCCTTCTCCTGCCCCTGCAGGCCTCCTAGAGGAAACCACTTCAGCAGTGGCCTTTTTACTGGAAGGGGCTGGCAGAGCAATAAGGAGCAGCAAGGTTTATGAAATAACCTCCAAAACCACCCAGAAAACCATGCCAGATAAGCTCTCAAGTGTTTTCCTCAGGATATTGTTTGTTCATGACAGACTTTGGGAGGGAAACAAACCCTATTTTAATATTGGTTGAATACTCCTTCTGGGGAGGACAAATGTGCAAATGGCTACAAAATTTGTGATCCCTTTACTGTGACCTTTCAAGCCTCATATAGTTTTTAAGTGTGTTTCCTTTCCAAGCCTGTAAAGGTCTTACCTGATTTGTCTCCCCTGAAGCCAGGCAGACCCATCACTGCCAACCCAAATTCCAAGCCAAGGTCCTTGTGCTTCTCACAGCTCACTTAACTCTTATTAGCAGATCTGTCAGCCTCGCTGGGTTTCGTGTGAATCACTTGTCCTTGCTGTTCCAGGTGATGTCTTTTTGATTCCTGAGCACACAGCAGTCCAAGCTGTTGCTTTTGAACATCTGGGCACTGTGTGTGCCCCATACACTTGATACACTGAGAAGGCAAATTCTGTAAGGACAAGGCTCTGGCCAGCCTGATGTAGTGTGGGGTGTCCCTGCCCATGGCAGGGGGGTTGGAACTAGCTGATCCTTGTGCTCCCTTCCAACCCTGACTGATACTATGATAGTATGATTTTCCCAGACATTTCCCTCTCCCCATCCAGATCCTTTTGTGGCATTACTGCAGATAGGGATAGGATGGTCTTTGCCATCTGTATTAACCTATGATGCTGATGCAAAGAGCTGATTGCCTGTTTGCAGCATGCAACAAGTGACTCATGTTGCAACCTAACCATGCAGGAAATCAGCCCACGCTGCTTTGAAACTACCATGGCCTCTGGGCTGGGGGGAAAGAGCCTGCAGAACAAGAACCAGAAACACACAGAAGTATAAACAGTGTACAAACCCAAAGTGTCTTAACAGAAACTTTCCACATGCTAGATTCAGTTTGCTTTATGATCTGTGGAGATTTTAACAAGAGAAGAAAGGACTATTTAACCTGTGTAGGTGATCTTCTCATCAAATCTTACCCCAGGTCATAGAATCAATAAGGTTGGAAAAGACCTCAGAGATCATCAAGTCCAACCTAGCACCCAACACCACAGGACTAACTAAACCATGGCTTCAAGTGCCACGTCCAATCCCCTCTTGAACACCTCCAGGGATGGTAGCTCCACCACCTCCCTGGGCAGCACATTCCAATGGCAAATAACTCTGTGATACAGAACCAGGCAAAGATGTTTGTGGCAAAGTGAGATGCTCAGGTCTAAGTTGCACTTCTCTGTTTCTTTGTAAATGTATGGGCAATCTGACTAAACAAACTTTGTTTGTGCTTGCACTTGACCCAGTGTTTACCAGTTCCAGCTTTAGATACCTTTGTGATGGATGCCACACAAATGCAAGAGCAACTAGATAGTGCAGTGACCAGTTCCAGTTGCAGTGGCTCTCAGAAGGCTGAACCTCACATCCAAGGTCGTATAAGCGTGGCCATGGACCTGAATTCACAACTGATGTGTTGCAGCCTGGTATCCTCACCAAAATATTAACTGTAGCATTGCATGGGGTTGTTGTGGCCAGTGAGTCCTGTGTCCAGTTCTGGGTCCCTCAATTTAAGAAGGACATTGAGACACTTGAACCTGTCCAGAGAATGGCAACAAGGCTGGGAAGAGGTCTGGAGTACAGCCCTGTGAGGAGAGGCTGAGGGAGCTGGGGTTGCTTAGCCTGCAGAAGAGGAGGCTCAGGGGAGACCTTCTTGCTGTCTACAACTCCCTGAAGGGAGGTTGTAGCCAGGTGGGGGTTGGTCTCTTCTCCCAGGCAACCAGCACCAGAACAAGAGGACACAGTCTCAAGCTGTGCCAGGGGAAGTTTAGGCTGGAAGTGAGGAGAAAGTTCTTCCCAGAAAGAGAGATTGGCCATTGGAATGTGCTGCCCAGGGAGGTGGTGGAGTCACTGTCCCTGGAGGTGTTCAAGAGGGGACTGAACGTGGCATTTGATGCCATGGTTTAGTTAATCCTGAGGTGTTGGGTGCTAGGTTGGACTTGATGATCTTTGAGGTCTTTTCCAACTTTATTGATTCTGTGATTCTATATAAATGTATGTGTGTGTGTATATATATACTCTTGGGGGTGATTGACAGCACAGTGGTTGAAAACACTGGATATCAGAATAACAAATCATTCCATATAATGTACTCTTCCCCAGGTGAAATAGAAACAACAACAGCCTTTGTGTGCCCAGCATTTCATTGGGCTGATGTAGCATCTAACCCTTTGTCTTTAATCTTTGCAGACATCAGTGGGAGCGGGTTCATTCATGCCAATGACCTGACAGATGTGTTGAAGGCAGCCAATCTCCCTCTGCCAGGATATAAAGCCAGAGAACTCATTCAGAACTTGACAACCACGGGCAATGGCAGGATCAGTTTTGATGAATTTATATCAGTAAGTAAGAAGTTGTTGATTTCAGTAAGTAGGATGCCTACAAGAAGTAGGATGCCTACAAGAAGTAGGATGCCTACAAGAAGGGCCTACAAGAAGGCTGGGGAGGGACTTCTCAGGATCTCAGGTAGTGATAGGACTAGGGGGAATGGAATGAAGCTGGAGGTGGGGAGATTGAGGCTGGATGTGAGGAGGAAGTTCTTCCCCATGAGAGTGGTGAAGCCCTGGAATGGGTTGTCCAGGGAGGTGGTTGAGGCCCCATCCCTGGAGGTGTTTAAGCCCAGGCTGGATGAGGCTGTGGCCAGCCTGATGTAGTGTGGGGTGTCCCTGCCCATGGCAGGGGGGCTGGAACTAGATGATCCTTGTGGTCCCTTCCAACCCTGACTGATACTATGATACTATGAATACTATGCCAGGCAGAACACTCAAGGTAGTCCCTAGGGCACAGCAGAGGCACAAAGCCAAGTGTCTCAGTAGCTTCTACCAATCCAAGAGGTCCCTTTGCTGGAAAAGATGACAGCAGATGAAATCTTGCAATTAACTGGGACAAGTTATGTGAATGCAGCAGCACACAGAATAAACTTCATATCTTTCAGCTTGATTGATGCAGCAGGGTAAAGTTTTTCACTTATAAGTGGCAAAAAGATTCTGCTTTGGCTAGATGGTTATGAAAAATTCAAGCAGATGGACACTGAAGACTTTATGGGGCATTTTTTCTTCTGTTTAAAAAGCTGCTTTTTCTGGTCTGAACTGGGACAAAAGCAAGGGCTGAGGGAGCGGAATTCCACTTGGGATAGGAAAACAGAGTTTTACTGGTTCTTTCTTCAAAACAAACCTATGAAAGATCCTCTTCCTGAGCATTTTGGCTCCGAGGTTTCATACCATATACATTTCTGCTACTTTAGCTGACCTTTGTTAACTGCTTTGAAAAAGGAAAAGCTGTGGCAGAATAGAATAGAATAGAATAGAATAGAATAGAATAGAATAGAATAGAATAGAATAGAATAGAATAGAATAGAATAGAATAGAATAGAATAGAATAGAATAGAATAGAATAGAATTAACCAGGTTGGAAAGACCTTCGAGATCATCAAGTCCAACCTATCACCCAACACCTTCTAATCAACTAAACCATGGCACCAAGTGCCTCATCCAGGCTCTTCCTAAACACCTCCAGGGATGGTGACTCTGCTGCCTCCCAGGGCAGCACATTCCAATGGCAAATCATTGTTTCTGTGAAGAATTTCTTCCTTACATCCAGCCTAAACCTCCCCTGGTGCAGCTTGAGACTGTGTCCTCTTGTTCTGATGCTGGTTGCCTGGGAGAAGAGACCAACCCCCACCCGGCTACAACCTCCCTTCAGGCAGCTGTAGAGAGCAAGAAGGTCTCCCCTGAGCCTCCTCTTCTCCAGGCTAAGCAACCCCAGCTCCCTCAGCCTCTCCTCACAGGGCTGTGCTCCAGACCTCTCCCCAGCCTCGTTGCCCTTCTCTGGGCATGTTCAAGTCTCAATATCCTTCTTAAACTGAGAAGCCCAGAACTGGACACAGGACTCAAGGTGTGGCCTAACCAGTGCTGAGTCCAGGGGCAGACTGACCTCCCTGTTCCTGCTGGACACACCATTCCTGATGCAGGCCAGAATGCCATTTGCCTTCTTGGCCACCTGGGCACACTGCTGGCTTATCTTCATCCTACTATCAACCAGCAACCCCAGGTCCCTTTCCACCTGACTGCTCTCCAGCCACTCTGACCCCAGCCTGTAGCACTGCATGGGGTTGTTGTGACCATGGTGTAGAACCTGGCACTTAGATGTGTTCAGTCTCATGCCCTTGGACTCTGCCCATCTGTCCAGCCTGCCAAGGTCCCTCTGCAGAGCTCTCCTACCCTCCAACAGATCAACTCCTGCCCCCAGCTTGCTGTTGTCTGCAAATTTACTGATGATGGACTCAATGCCCTCATCCAGGTCATCAGTAAAGATATTGAACAGGATGGGGCCCAGCACTGATCCCTGGTGGAACAAGGCTGCTCCTGGTCTGCCACAGCAGATGCACAGATTTGACCCAGAAACCCGAAGAATAATATGCAAGCTGTGCTTCCCTATCTATCACACAGAGAGGACATGATTTCTGGCCCGGGAGCTCACTTGGTTTCACCTTGCTTTAATTGTACAAAATGTTTTAAACTGTTTCTCCTGCTTCAAAGATTTTCCAAAACCTGAAGAGTGAGGATGTGGCTAAGTCGTTCCGGAAGCAAATCAACAAAAAGGAGGGGATCTGTGCTATCGGCGGGACGTCCGAGCAGTCCAGTGCTGGCACACAACACTCTTACTCAGGTAGGTACAGCTGTCCTACACTGATAGCAACAAGGAAGAATAGAATAGAATAGAATAGAATAGAATAGAATAGAATAGAATAGAATAGAATAGAATAGAATAGAATAGAATAGAATAGAATAGAAGTGGAGAGGAGTGGAGAGGAGTGGAGTGGAGTGGAGTGGAGTGGAGTGGAGTGGAGTGGAGTGGAGTGGAGTAGAGTAGAGTAGAGTAGAGTAGAGTAGAGTGGGCTGGAATTGAATGGAATGGAATGGACTGGAATGGAATGGAATGGAGTAGATTAGGTTGGAAAAGACCTTCAAGATCATCAAGTCCAACATATCACGCAACACCATCTAATCAACTAAACCATGGCACCAAGTGCCCCATCCAGTCTCCTCCTAAACACCTCTAGGGATGGTGACTCCACCACCTCCCTGGGCAGCACATTCCAATGGCCAATTACTCTTGCTGGGAAGAACTTCTTCCTAACATCCATCCTAAACCTCCCCTGGTGCAGCTTGAGACTGTGTCCTCTTGTTCTGGTGTTGGCTGTCTGGGAGAAGAGACCAACCCCCACTTGGCTACAACCTCCCTTCAGGGAGTTTTAGAGGGCAAGAAGATCTCCCCTGAGCCTCCTCTTCTGCAGGCTAAGCAACCCCAGCTCCCTCAGCCTCAGCAATAAGGTCACCCCTGAGCTTTTGTCAGTAGAAAGGAGTGTGGAAGGTGTGCTCAAACCCATGTCTGTCTTCAGCTCAGTTGCCTATCTCTTCATGACCTTCCCTGCTTATAGAGGTTTGTTGATTAGTCAGACTGGTGGGAGAGTCTTCTCGAGGTCCACCTGTTTAAGTAAAATGATAGAGGTACTGCACAACAAACTGATGGGTTTCCTGTTATGTCCACAGAGGAAGAAAAGTATGCTTTTGTCAACTGGATTAATAAAGCCCTTGAGAAGGACCCTGACTGTAAGCACGTGGTGCCAATGAATCCAGAAACAGATGACCTCTTCCAGGCAGTCGGTGACGGCATAGTTCTTTGGTAACGAATCTGTCTTACAAATGGGAGCCATGAAGCTGCAGAGACTCACATCTCTGCTTAAATGGAAGCTGCTGACTGGACATTAAGCTCATTAATCTTTGCAATTTCAGTGTCTTAATAATGTTAGGGGGGGGATTTTTTTTCTTCTTTTTTTTCTTTCTTTCTTGGAAAATATAAAAGTGGAATGGAATGGAATGGAATGGAATGGAATGGAATGGAATGGAATGGAATGGAATGGAATGGAATAGAGTAGAGTATAATAGAATAGAATAGAATGGAATGGAATGGAATGGAATGGAATAGACTAGGTTGGAAAAACCCTTCAATATCATCAAGTCCAACCTATAAACCCAACACCATCTAATCAACTAAACCATGGCACCAAGCACCCCATCCAGGCTCTTCCTAAACACCTCCAGTGATGGTGACTCCACCACCTCCCTGGGCAGCACATTCCAATGGCCAATCTCTCTTTCTGGGAAGAACTTCTTCCTAACATCCAGCCTAAACCTCCCCTGGTGCAGCTTGAGACTGTGTCCTCTTGTTCTGGTGCTGTTTGCCTGGGAGAAGAGACCAACCCCTGAGCCTCCTCGTCTCCAGGCTAAGCAACCCCAGCTCCCTCAGCCTCTCCTCACAGGGCTGTGCTCCAGACCCCTCCCCAGCCTTGTTGCCCTTCTCTGGACACATTCAAGTCTCTCAATGTCCTTCTTAAATTGAGGGGCCCAGAACTGGACACGGGACTCAAGGTGTGGCCTAACCAGTGCTGACTACAGGGCAGAATGACTTCCCTACTCCTGCTGGCCACACTATTCCTGATGCAGGCTTCTTTCATGTTAAATAATAGTTTTTCCTTGCCTCTGGACATTTTCAGTAAGATGAAGTCAGTGAAATCAGAGAAGTTGCTTGGTTTTGGTTTTGTCCAAGGACTTCTAGGGCTTCACATGAAGCAGTGTGATATAGTGAGAGCTTTCACAGAAATTTTCTACTCATGTATAGTACAATCTGCATGTGACCCAAGAGAGCTGCCTGAGTATTGCATGAGGGCTAGTGTGTGCACCTGTTAAAACAGAGGCTCAGTAACACTCTAGCTCTTTGACTCCAGCACTGTGACATAAGCTGTATCTTCATTTTGTGAACACATAGCTAGAGGAATGGAATGGAATGGAATGGAATGGAATGGAATGGAATGGAATGGAATGGAATGGAATGGAATGGAATGGAATGGAATGGAATGGAATGGAATGGACCAGACCAGGTTGGAAAAGACCTCAGAGATCATCAAGTCCAACCTATCACCCAACACCATCTAATCAACTAAACCATGGCACCAAGTGCCCCATCCAGTCTCTTCTTAGACACTTGCACTGATGGTGACTCTTCTCTCTTTCATTTCCAGTAAGATGATCAACTTTTCAGTGCCAGATACCATTGATGAGAGAACAATCAACAAAAAGAAGCTCACACCCTTCACAATACAGGTACTAAAATTTTTTCCCCTAAGGGTGCTTTGGTATAATCACTCAGAGCAAAGGCTGGATATACCACAGTCCTGCCCAACAGAATCATAGAGTCACTAAGGTTGGAAAAGACCTCAGAGATCCTCAAGTCCAACCTATCCCCAACACCTCAGGACTGACTAAACCATGGCTTCAAGTGATACTGTGATACTGTGACTAACTAAACCATGGCTTCAAGTGCCATGTCCAACCCTCTTTTGAACACCTCCAGGGATGGTAGCTCCACCACCTCCCTGGGCAGCACATTCCAATGGCCAATCTCTCTTTCTGTGATACAGAACCAAGGAAAGTTGGTTGTGGCAAAGTGAGATGCTCAGGTCTAAGTTGCACTTCTCTGTTTCTTTGTACATGTATGAGCAATCTGACTAAACAAACTTTGTTTGTGTTTGCACTTAACCCTGTGTTTACCAGTTCCAGCTTTAGATACTGTGGTGGGTTTTAAGCCAGACCAATTCAGTTAGAAGCAAGTGAAGCTGTATTTGCAAGCAAAAATTACAGTCTACAATGGAATGCAGTGAATGTGTACAAACTAGACAGGATTTACAATGTCACATAGATATGTACAAAAAGCAAATAACAAGGAAATCCCCTGGTCAAAAAGACCAGGGAAGCTGCTCTGCTGCTCCCCCTTCCCCCAAACCTCCCAAATCCTCCTGTACCAAGAGAGAGGAGTTGAGAGAAAGCAGTGTTAGGCTTATCTCAAGGCCAGCCAGAAGCACATTATCTTCCTCACAGCAAAGCAAACCAGCCAGGATCAGAGGAGGAGAGAAAAGGAATGGGAAGGGAAGTGAAATGTGTTGAATTGTTATGGTAGAGCTTCTCTTATTCCAGCCAATTATCCAGGGAATTTGTTTAGAACAATCTTTTGTTTTCCTTTTTACACCCAAGAGTGATTTATTTATATCTTTCTACTTTTCTGCTCGAAATCTGCAGCTAAATTTTAAAGGCAGAGCCCAAAACCTCCACAGATCCCTTTGTGATAGATGCCACACAAATGTAAGAACAAGTAGATAGTACAGTGGCCAGTTCCAGTTGGAGTGGCATTCAGAAGGCTGAACCTCACAGCCAAGGGCACATGAGCGTGGCCACGGGCCTGAATTCACAACTGCTGTGTTGCAGCCTGATATCCTCATTGACATGTTAACTGTGATCCAGGCACTGTGGTGTGCAACATGCCTGAGATGGGACAGTAGCTTTTGCCTTGCCTAGAGTAGAACAACTCACTAGAATAGAATTAACCAGGGTGGAAAAGACCTTTGAGATCGAGTCCAACCTATCACCCAACACCATCTAATCAACTAAACCATGGCACGAAGTGCCTCATCCAGTCTCTTTTTAAACACTTCCAGTGATGGTGACTCCACCACCTCCCTGGGCAGCACATTCCAATGGCCAATCACTCTTTCTATGAAGAACTTCTTCCTAACATCCAGCCTAAACCTCCCCTGGCACAGCTTGAGACTGTGTCCTCCTCTTCTGTTGGTGGTAGTTGGCCTATTACAATCTGTGCTATTTCAGCTTAAATGCTGAATCTCTTCTTTCATAGAACCATAGAATCAGTAAGGTTGGAAAAGACCTCAAAGATCATCGAGTCCAACCTGTCACCACAGACCTCATGACTAAACCATGGCACCAAGTGCCACGTCCAGTCCCCTCTTGAACACCTCCAGGGACAGTGACTCCACCACCTCCCCGGGCAGCCCATTCCAACGCCTAACAACTCTCTCGTGCTTGAGCTGAGATCTTTCTGTTCTTTATTTCTATTACAGTAACATGTATATGATTTAAAAACTGGACACACACACACAAAGAAGCTGATTCTTACCTATTTAAAGTTCATTTGGTTTCTCCCACAGATGTCTGTGGAGAGATGCTTTTATCTGAACAGCATCTGCCTGTCTGGATGCAGAGCATACATAGATGTATGGAACAGATATGAACCTAACCCGCTTTAGCCTTCAGCTACTCTGATTTGATGGAACATTAGCTAGGCTCAAGTAAGCTCAGAAGCCATCAAATTGGATTTTTATGCTGTACACAACATCTTTCAGCCCTAATCATTTTGGTCAGCAGCATGGCTTAGTGATGCAGCTCAGATCAATCCTTGTCACAAGCAGACATGATCTGATCAATATTTTTTCCACTTTAACTTAACCCTTTTACAGCTGTCTGCTGGACAAAAGGTAATGAATTTGAAAGGCCCCAATTTGTCTCTCTTAGGAGAATTTACACTGTCTCTGTCTGTATATTCTATCTAATCAGATTCTTTTTGTCATGCCAGCAGTGATGAAATCCGTTTGAAAAATGGGAAATCTGTGTGATAAATTATGTTTTCTAGCCTTCTTTGCCTGCTCTACTTGCCCTCTGCTTATCAAGCTGCCTTTCTGAATAGTGCATAGCTGGGGGTCAGGTTTTGGTACACCCTTTGTTGCTGGGGGAGGAGAAGCTCACCAGGAGCTCTCAGTGTGCACTTGCAGCCCGGAAAGCCAACCAGATCCTGGGCTGCAGCAAGAGAAGTGTGGCCAGCAGGGCAAGGGAGGGGATTCTCCCCCTCTGCTCAGCTCTGGGGAGACCCCACCTGGAGTCCTGCCTCCAGTTCTGGAGCCCCTGTTCCAAGAGGGATCTGGAGGTGCTGGAAGGTGTCCAGAGCAGGGCCAGGAGGATGAGCAGAGGGCTGGAGCACCTCTCCTGTGAGGACAGACTGAAGGAGCTGGGGCTGTTCAGGCTGGAGAAGAGAAGGCTCCCAGGTGACCTCATTGTGGCATTCCAGTATCTGAAGGGGGCTACAAGAAGGCTGGGGAGGGACTTCTCAGGATCTCAGGGAGTGCTAGGACTAGGGGGAATGGAATGAAGCTGGAGGTGGGGAGATTGAGGCTGGAGGTGAGGAGGAAGTTCTTCCCCAGGAGAGTGGTGAAGCCCTGGAATGGGTTGTGCAGGGAGGTGGTTGGGGCCCCATCCCTGGAGGTGTTTAAGAGCAGGCTGGATGAGGCTGTGGCCAGGCTGATGTAGTGTGGGGTGTCCCTGCCCATGGCAGGGGGTTTGGAACTAGATGATCCTTGTGGTCCCTTCCAACCCTGACTGATACTGTGATTCTATGATACTATAAATGGAAAGGAAATAGCTTCATGGAATCAATAAGGTTGGAAAAGACCTCAGAGATCATCAAGTCCAACCTGTCACCCAACACTTCATGACTACTAATAGTGAAGGAACATAACATCCTGGAGAAGAGGAGGCTCAGGGGAGACCTTATTGCTGTCTACAGCTCCCTGAAGGCAGGTTGTGGCCAGTTGGGGGTTGGTCTCTTCTCCCAGGCAACCAGCACCAGAACAAGAGGACACAGTCTCAAGCTGTGCCAGGGGAGCTTTAGGCTGGATGTTAGGAAGAAGTTCTTCCCAGCAAGAGAGATTGGCCATTGGAATGTGCTGCCCAGGGAGATGGTGGAGTCACCATCACTAGAGGTGTTCAAGAAGGGATTGGATGTGGCACTTGGTGCCATGGTTTAGTTAGTCCTGCGGTGTTGGGTGACAGGCTGGACTTGATGATCTCTGAGGTCTTTTCCACCCTTATTGATTCTATGATTCTGTGACATGAAAATGGTCACAGGGGTGGAACACATAGCCTGTGGAGAAAGGCTGTGAGAGTTTTTGCAGCCTTTCAATACTTCAGGTGGGCCTGTAAGAAAGATGGAGTTGCCATATGGAAAGAGGTAACAGTTTTAAACTGAAAGAATCACAGAATCACAGAACCACCAAGGTTGGAAGAGACCTCAAAGATCACCAAGTCCAACCTGGCACCACAGACCTCATGACTAAACCAGGGCACCAAGTGCCACATCCAATCCCCTCTTGAACACCTCCAGGGACGGTGACTCCACCACCTCCCTGGGCAGCACATTCCAATGGCAGATGACTCTCTCAGTGAAGAACTTTCTCCTCACCTCCAGCCTAAACTTCCCCTGGCACAGCTTGAGGAGGGTCAGTTTAGATTAGATATAAGGAATAAATATTTTGCAGTGAGGAAGGATCACAGAATCACAGAAACATTCAGGTTGGAAAAGACCCTCAGGATCACCAAGGGCAAAACACTGGAATAGATTGCCCATAGAGAGGGCAGATGCTCCATCTATGGAGACATTCAGGATCACGTTGGATGAGGCTCTCAGTAACTTGTCTCCTGAAGATGTCCCTGCTTGCTGCAGGGGATTTGACTAGATGACATTTTAAAGGTCCCTGCCAGCCCAAACTATTCTGTGATTCCATGTACATCAACACCTTCACCATGAAGCCCCTCAGAGATGTCACCACTAATGCTTCCTGTATACTCAGCTCTTCAGTTACTTTCCCTAGGAAAATCTGAACCTGGCTCTGAACTCTGCTTCAGCCATTGGGTGCCATGTTGTTAACATTGGAGCTGAAGACTTAAAAGAAGGGAAACCTTACCTGGTTCTGGGTCTTTTGTGGCAAGTCATCAAAATTGGACTCTTTGCTGACATAGAGATCAGCAGGAATGAAGGTAGGTATGGTTTTTCATTTCTTTGCTCCCCTGCTATCACTGAACAATCTTTAGGGTAAGGGTCTTTACATTTTTTTCCACCCCCCAAGCATTTGGTGCCTCTCATCATCTGCTGTAATTTCCCTTGCCCTTCACAGGTTCCAGCACTCCAAAATCCAAGGCTGTATGCAGGCTTGTATGGCCTATGCAAAGTTAACTTCATGCTTATTGGCTCATGGTTTACACCCATTGTGTGTTGGGATAAGGAAATGCTGCACCACATTCAAGAAGCTCTTTTCTTGCTCTTGGTGACTCTTGATTGCCAAACATTTCCTCTTTCTTTGGGAAATCAGAGTTACAGGATCACAGAAAATGGAAGGATCCTCTGGAGGTCCACCTTGGAGGTCCTCTGGGTCAGACATCCACTTACAGCAGTACCAGTCTCTAGGTTAGATGAGGCTGGTCAGGGCCTTTTCCAGTCAATAGAATAGAATTAACCAGGTTAATTCTATTCTATTGACCTTTGAGATCATTAAGTCCAACCTATCACCCAACACCATCTAATCAACTCAACCATGGCACCAAGTGCCCCATCCAGTCTCTTCCTAAACATTTCCAGTGATGGTGACTCCACCACCTCCCTGGGCAGCACATTCCAATGGCCAATCTCTCTTTCTGGGAAGAACTTCTTCCTAACATCCAGCTTAAACTTCCCCTGACACAGCTTGAAACTGTGTCCTCTTGTTCTGGTGCTGGTTGCCTGGGAGAAGAGACCAACTCCCACCTGGCTACAACCTCCCTTCAGGGAGTTGGAGAGAGCAAGAAGGTCTCCCCTGAGCCTCCTCTTCTGCAGGCTAAGCAACCCCAGCTCCCTCAGCCTCTCCTCACAGGGCTGTGCTCCAAACCCCTCACTAGCTTTTATGTTAAAATCCCCTTCTTTCACCACCACCTCCCATTTCCCACCAGATCTACCCTTTTCCCCCACTCCATTTTCCCCCTTTTCCCCTCAAACCCACAGCACCTGGGCTCTGTTGGAGTCTTCTCCCACCCTAGGTGTGGTCACTTTGCCCTCCACACCCACTCCCCTATTTAATCCCCCTCAGGAAGGGCAGCAGCCCTAAGCTGAGCCCATCTGGGCTGAGGATCCTCCTCTCCTCACTGGTGAGTGCCCCTGGTGCACACTGGGTGTTGGTGGTGGTGACTCCAAAGGCCGGGGGGCCTGCTGGCCCCCCGGCTGTTAGGGACAGGATTGATGACTGCTCCAATAACATCCACAGGTGCTGGCTGGGGCTGAGCTCCTCTGGGTGGTATCTTGGCTGGTGAGGGTCTGGGATGGGTGCAAAAATGATGGTGATGGAGCAGGAGCTGTTTAGGCAGGGTGGAGGATGGTGTAGGGGGAGCAGGAGCTGCCAGGGGAAGATGAAGCAGGGGTGGTAGTGGTGGAACAGGAGATGAGGTTGCTCAGAGCCTTGTCAAGCCTCACCTTGAATATCTCCAGGGATGTGTGATTCTCACTGAGAGCTTTAGGTGAATGGATAGGCTCAGTAATCCCAGACTCCTGAATCCAGATCTGGTGCTCCCAGTGTAAGGAGGACATCTTACTGCTGGTGCAGGTTCAGAGGAGGCCACAAAGATAATCAGAGGGCTCGAGCACCTTCCCTTTGGGGACAGGCTGAGGGAGCTGGGCTTCTTCATCCTGGAGAAGAGAAGGCTCCAGGGACACTTTACAGCAGCCTTCCAGTACCTGAAGGGGGCTTCAGGAAAGCTGGGGAGGGACTGTTTAGAAGGGCTTGTAGTGATTGAGGTATCTACCAACCTTGGTGATTCTGTGATAGGATGAGGGGCAAGGGCTTGAATCTTGAGGTAGGTAGATCTAGATAGGATGTTAGAAAGAGCTTCTTTGCAGGGAGTGTGGCAATACAGTGGAACAGGTTGCCCCTTCCCTGGAGGCACTCAAGGCCAGATTGAATGAGGTCTTCCTCAGCTTGTTCTGCTGGAAGATATCCCTGCCCATGGTGGGGGGGCAGGGGCTGGAACTGGAACCAGATGATCTCCAAGGTCCCCTCCAGTCCAAACCACAGTATGAATCTATTAATCTCAAAGGTCTCTTCCAACCTCAGCAGTTCTATGACTCTAAGTGATATTAGCAATGATGAAAGCAAACTTCACTCAGGTGTGTGGAAGAGCCTCAAGTGTTGCTTGCTGGCATGAAGAATGCATTCCTACCCAGCTGTTTGATCTTGCAAACTTTGATAATGCTGTGAAGACCTCCTTGCTGATGAAGGATGACTCAGGACAGAGCTCTTCACTTGGCATTAGATAATTCATTTCAATTGCAGTAGAAAATAGTTGTTCTGTTCAGGCATCCCTGGGTGTACTTTACTCTGGTCCTCATGAGTGCATTACAGCAGGCAGCTCATCCTTGCCTGATTTTAGCACAGGCCACAAACTTTATGGCCATTGGCCACAACAGCCCCAGGCAGTGCTACAGGCTGGGGTCAGAGTGGCTGGAGAGCAGCCAGGCAGAAAGGGACCTGGGGGTACTGGTTGATAGTAGGCTGAACATGAGCCTGCAGTGTGCCCAGGTGGCCAAGAAGGCCAATGGCATCCTGGCCTGCATCAGGAACAGTGTGGCCAGCAGGAGCAGGGAAGTCATTGTGCCCCTGGACTCAGCACTGGTTAGGCCACACCTTGAGTCCTGTGTCCAGATCTGAGCCCCTCAGTTTAGGAAAGATGTTGACTTGCTGGAAGGTGTCCAGAGAAGGGCAACAAAGCTGGGGAGGGGTCTGGAGCACAGCCCTGTGAGGAGAGGCTGAGGGAGCTGGGGTTGCTTAGCCTGCAGAAGAGGAGGCTCAGGGGAGACCTTCTTGCTGTCTACATCTCCCTGAAGGGAGGTTGTAGCCAGGTGGGGGTTGGTCTCTTCTCCCAGCACCAGAACAAGAGGACACAGTCTCAAGCTGTGCCAGGGGAGGTTCAGAGTGGATGTTAGGAAGAAGTTCTTCTCAGAAAGAGAGATTGGCCATTGGAATGTGCTGCCCAGGGAGGTGGTGGAGTCACCATCCCTGGAGGTGTTTAGGAAGAGACTGGATGAGGCACTTGGTGCCATGGTTTAGCTGATTAGATGGTGTTGGGTGATAGGTTGGACTTGATCTCAAAGGTCTCTTCCAACCTGGTTAATTCTATTCTTCAGTCACCCCTCAGTCTTAAACAATAAAACTCCAAAGAGCTGCAATCTTTTAGAGTAGAATTAACCAGTAAGTGTTCACAATATCATTGATTTTTCCTTTTTACCCTGCTTAGCCTTGATTGCCCTTCTGAGAGAAGGAGAGAGTCTGGAGGATCTGATGAAGCTGTCTCCAGAGGAACTGCTGCTGAGGTGGGCAAACTACCACCTGGAGAACGCAGGATGCAACAAAGTTGGCAACTTCAGCACAGATATCAAGGTATGAGAAGAACATAGAATACTAAGAATTCCAAAATGACCAAGAGTAACAGTTCAGCTGTCCTCCAAACACACTGTTCCATCAGACAACCCAAGCAGCTGAGGCTGCTCAGCCCAACTCATGGAGCAGAGTACATAAAATCATTTTAGTGGGGGTTCTGTGCAGCAGTATTCTTCCTCCTCTTAACCTCAGTCATCACTGCCAGCCCCAGCACACCAAATGCCTGGGAAGTGACATGGCATACTGGACTCTACCACTAGATCTTCAGTTCCCTGCCTCTATTGCTCTCCTCCTGCCTAAATGTCCTTAAATGCCTCTTGACCTGGCTTTGCTTTGGAAAAGGCTGTACCTTACTCAGGCATATAACTAGGTGTAGGGGAAGGGCATGATGTTTCCTTCAGCATAGCTTGGGTATGTGCTCCTCTGTCCCAGCTTTGCTACAGCCTTTCATGCACTCCTTGCAAGTTTTCATGTAGTGGGACTATTCAAAAGAACATAGCCAGCTGGGGAGGCACCTGCAAGGATGGGTTTCTAGCCCATGCAGCATGTTTCATGTACTGGGGGCTTCATGGTGGTTATGCTGGGTATATCAAGGAGGGCTTCTGAGCTGGCTTCCAGGAAAGCCAACCTCATCAGCTACAACTTGGGTCTGTTCACTCCCTGCATAGCATGGGAAAAGCCCCACTCCAGAGATGCCAGGTTGCAAGCTTCATCAGAGACTGAAGCATGAGAAGTAATTTACCATGACTGACTTGATGTACAGAACTAACTGCCAGGGAGTCACAGCAGAAGGCAACAGGAGAGTCTGAGCATCCCCTTCATCAATAAAACTTTCATTGTCCATGTTTTTGGCTCACTGGGCAGAGGGTGCCTAGAGAACATCCATGTAAAGGGAGAAGAATGGAGGCTTTCCCATCTTTCTGTAGCCTGGCAGGGAGGACTAGACTGCCTAAGTCCCATCTGCAACTGAAAGATAAATCACAGTTGTGTACACCCATGTGTACAGTTGGAAAAATAAGGTACATGTTTACTTCTCAGAGGTCAAGACAGAATCACCAAGGTTGGAAGAGACCTCAAAGATCATCAAGTCCAACCTGTCACCTCAGACCTCATGGCTAAACCTTTACAGCCATTCTTTAAGTGTCTCCCCACTCACTTCTGCTCTAAATAACCACTTTCTGGGTATGGTGAGAAACAATGTAGATGTATAAGATACAAAAGAATTAGAATTGCAATAAGCCAGGTTGGAAAAGACCTTCTAATTCGGGTAATTTACATTATATATGTGGCCTTCCAGTATCTGAAGAGGGCCTCCAAGAAGGCTGGGGAGGGACTGCTCAGGATCTCAGGTAGTGATAGCACTGGGGGGAATGGAATGAAGCTGGAGGTGGGGAGATTCAGGCTGGAGATGAGGAGGAAGTTCTTCCCCATGAGAGTGGTGAAGCCCTGGAATGGGTTGTGCAGGGAGGTGGTTGGGGCCCCATCCCTGGAGGTGTATCCAGCCCAGGCTGGATGAGGCTGTGGCCAGGCTGATCTAGTGTGGGGTGTCCCTGCCCATGGCAGGGGGGTTGGAACTAGCTGATCCTTGTGGTCCCTCCCAACCCTGACTGATACTATGATATGTTGAAGAGTATTAATAAAGTCTCTAGACACAAACATGTAGCTTTGTTTTCAGTTCTTTGAGTTATTTCTGAAGGGGGATTAATATTTAGAATCATAGAATCAGTAAGGTTGGAAAAGACCTCAGAGATCATCAGGTCCAACCTAGCAGCCAACACCTCAGGACTAACCAAACCATGGCTTCAAGTGCCACATCCAATCCCTTTTTGAACACCTCCAGGGATGGTGAGGGAGGGGATAGGAATGGAATAGAATTGAGCAGGCTGGAAAAGACCTTCAAGAACATCAAGTCCAACCTATCACCCAACAGCATCTAATCAACTAAACCATGGCACCAATTGCCTCATCCAGTCTCCTCTTAAACACCTCCAGTGATGGTGACTCTGCTGCCTCCCTGGGCAGCACATTCCAATGGCCAATCTCTCTTACTGGGAAGAACTTCTTCCTTACATCCAGCGTAAACCTCCCCTGGCACAGCTGGAGACTGTGTCCTCTTGTTCTGGTGCTGGTTGCCTGGGAGAAGAGACCAACCCCCACCTGGTGTGGCCGTTTGACACTGTGCCTTTAAGAAAGGGGCACACTGGCTAAATGTTTGTAAAATATTTTGGTATTCTAAACGAATTTCATTGGCCAAGGATTGTGGGAGGTGAGATTGTTAGACCCAGGGTAGCTGGGACTTTCTCTCAGTCTTCCTTCCTTTGCTGTCCCTTTTGGCTGGATCTGCTTCTGGGCTTCTTGCCAAGAGATAAGAACTAACTCCCTCCCTGTAACAGGCCTGTCCGCTTCTTCCTTTGTCCTGCTAACCATCCTCGTCTCTTCTTCTACCTCTTTGGGGGAGAAGGGAGGTAGGGGGTGAAGAGGGCACAGGGGGAAGCCCCCTCTGTGGGGGGTCTGGTTTCTGGTTGAGTTCATTTGCTGTATATTCCTGTATATATTGTAAAATACCTGTGTTTGTTGTGTTACACAGAATCTGTTTCCTTGTAAAACATAATCTCATTTCTCCGACTGGGTTTAGCCGTGGTCTCTTTCTCAGTGGGGGAGGGAAAGCAGAGCCTTTCCTTTCAAACCACCACACCTGGCTACAACCTCCCTTCAGGGAGCTGTCGGGAGCAGGAAGGTCTCCCCTGAGCCGCCTCCTCCAGGCTAAGCAACCCCAGCTCCCTCAGCCTCTCCTCTTCCCACACGTGGAAGCTAACACTGCATTTTGTAAGAGATTAAAAGACACCACCTGTGAAATCCTTGTCTTGCTCCTACCCTTTTGCCTGCTGCTGATACTGCTGTTTAACTTCTGTCCTTGAAAACTGTGCTTTCTCTCCCATAACTGTTCCAGCGTTGCTTTGAAACCCGCTTTAAACATCTGTTTTCTCCTTCTACATTTTCTTTGTTAAATGCCCAGAAGCCTGACTTCTACAGCATTATAAAGGTATGCATTTCTCTGTCTCTAATTTACAAGCCTCAGAGCAGGCTCATTCTGATACCTCTTCATTGTTGCTGCCCTCTTTGTGTATGCAGCACGCAGCCTTCTGGCACGTGCCGAGCGCTCTGCAGCGTTACAGATCCTTGTGTGCTGGCTTAGGGAAGACACAGATCTGGCAAACACAGCATAAAGTAGGAGCCACTAAGTGCTCTTTCAGCCTAATTAATTTAATCATGTAGCCAGTGATCAATGTCAGAAAAATGAAGCATGCAGGCCCATTGTCCAGGGGACAGCTGGCACGCACAACCTGACCTGTGGATGTTGGGGTTTGTTTTTTTGCCTCCCCTTTAATTCCTCTGTCTTGTCACAGGACTCAAGAGCTTATTACCATTTGCTGAACCAAGTTGCCCCCAAGGGAGATGAAGAAGGCATTCCAGCTATTACTATTGACATGTCAGGATTAAGGGTAAGATGAGATAAGTGGTTTTCTTTTTTGGGGCTTATTTTCTGGCTGCAACTTGCACTGCTGGCCAGCAGGGTGGCCCTGGGATGCCAGAACAGCAAACTCTTCTGAGCACTGCCACACAACCTTGTGCTGCAGAAATCCACAGTTTCCAAAGAACTAAATGATGTGCTTTGCCTCTCATTAGATATCCTCACTGAGAATTAAACCACACTGATAAACTACTAAGATGTAACAAGGGTGTTTAAATATGTTTACATGGGAATTTCCTCAAACTATCCCGTTTGTCACGTTGAGAGAACCCCAACTTTTGCCTGTCCCAGAGCCCAGGATTCTTGCTGGAACTATGTGGCAACATCAACCTCCACTTTTCCAGGGCCTCCATAAGGACTTGCTCTGACACAGCTCAGAAGGTTAAAACAATCCAATGGTTTAATTGTTCAAGATAGAACAGATTGAGGATTGCTGGTGATAAATGCACTGACTTGAAGGTCACAGGATGCCAGGGATTGGAAGGGACCTCTGGAGATCAAGTCCAATAGCCCTGTTAGAGCAGGACCATAGAATCTAGAGCAGGTCTCACAGGAATGCATCCAGATGAGTCTTGAAAGCCTCCAGAGAAGGAGACTCCACAAGCTCTCTGGGGAGCTTTCTCAAGTGCTCTGTGACCCTTAGAGTAAAGAAGCTCTTCCTCATGTTGATGTAGTGCACACCCATTGCCCCCTGTCCTAGCACAGGGTGCAATGGAGAAGAGGCTGTTCCTTCCTTCTTGACACCCAGCCCCCAGATAGTTATAAACCTCTATTAAATACCTCTCAACCTTCCCCAGCATTCTCAGCCACTCCTCACAAGGCAGTGCTCCAGTCTCTTAATCATTCTTGTAGCCCTCCACTGGAGTCTCTCAAGTAGATCCCTGTCCCTCTCAAACTGGGATGCCCAAGACTGGATGCAATAATCCAATCTGTCACCCAACACCTCCTGACTACTAAAGCATGGCACCAAGTGCCACATCCAGTCCCCTCTTGAACACCTCCAGGGATGGTGACTCCACCACCTCCCTGGGCAGCACATTCCAGTGGCCAATCTCTCTTTCTGGGAAGAACTTTAATCTCCAGCCCAAACTTCCCCTGGCACAGCTTGAGACTGTCTCCTCTTGTTCTGGTTGCCTGGGAGAAGAGACCAACCCCCACTTGGCTACAACCTCCCTTCAGGCAGTTGTAGACACCAAGAAGGTGTCCCCCGAGCCTCCTCTTCTCCAGGTTAAGCAACCCCAGCTCCCTCAGCCTCTCCTCACAGGGCTGTGCTCCAGACCCCTCCCCAGGCTCACTGCCCTTCTCTGAACACATTCAACTGTCTCAATGTCCTTATGAAGTTGTGGGGCCCAGAACTGGACACAGGACTCAAGGTGTGGCCTAACCAGTGCTGGGTCCAGGGGCACAAGGACTTCCCTGCTCCTGCTGGCCACACTGTTCTTGATGTAGTCCAGGATGCCATTGGCCTTCTTGGCCATCTGGCTCATGTTCAGCCTACTATCCACCAGTACCCCCAGGTCCCTCTCTGCCTGGCCGCTCTCCAGCCACTCTGACCCCAGCCTGTAGCACTGCATGGGGTTGTTGTGGCCAGTGTGTAGAACCTGGCACTTAGGTGTGTTAAAGCTACAGCTTATTGGGCACAGGTCTTCATTCAGGCACCCTGTCTCTCAGAGGCTGCTTTGGAGTTGGGTGTTTCTGTCATTTGAGCCCTGCTTCATCAGTTCTAGCCCAAACAGGACTCTCTTATCTTCATAAGACTGCCTCCTTCAGCTCCCTGGCAGGCCAGCTTCCTGGGTCTTCGTTTAACACAAACCCCTGCCGATTGTACATGCCCTTGGTCTTGAAGTGTGCTGAATCACCTTGCTTGCCAGTCCCACGGCGAGCTCGCTGGTTTCAGGGCACCTTTTGCCGTGGAACATGACGGTAAGAGCGGCGTGGGGAGACGGCGGCAAAGCCCGATTGAAAGCGCAGAGCCGCTGCTAGCGCTCTGTGGGGGAGAGCTGGAAAGCTGACAAACCCCTGCTTTAACCACCCCCCGGAGAGAGAGGCTGTGTGGGTGCTGCAGGCGGCGGGGTGAGGCTGATGGCTGTGTTTCCCCCCGGGGCAGGAGAAGGACGATGTCCAGCGAGCGGAGTGCATGCTGCAGCAGGCGGAGCGCCTGGGCTGCCGGCAGTTCGTCACCGCCACGGATGTCGTCCAGGGCAACCCCAAGCTAAACCTGGCCTTCATTGCCAACTTGTTCAACAAATACCCTGCCCTGCATAAGCCAGAGAACCAAGACATCGACTGGACCTCTATTGAAGGTAAGGAAAATGCAGAGTTGTGGTGGGTTAAAGTTCCTCCCTCCTCCATCCCCCCCCTTCCCCTCCCCCCAGCATCAGGGGGGATGTTAGGAAGAAGCTCTTCCCAGAGTGATTTGCCATTGGGATGTGCTGCCCAGGGAGGTGGTGGAGTTACCATCTCTGGAGGTGTTTAGGAAGAGACTGGATGGAGTGCTTGCTTGCATGGTTTAGCTGATGAGATGGTGTTGGGTGATAGGTTGGACTCCATGTTCTTAAAGGTCTTTTCCAGCCTGCTTAATTCAACTCAGTTCTATTCTATTCTCAAGCTGTGCCAGGGGAGCTTTAGGCTGGATGTTAGGAAGTAGTTCCTCATAGAAAGAGAGATTGACCATTGGAATGTGCTGCCCAGGGAGGTGGTGGAGTCACCATCTCTGGAGGTGTTTAGGAAGAGACTGGATGGAGTGCTTGCTTGCATGGTTTAGCTGATGAGATGGTGTTGGGTGATAGGTTGGACTCGATCTCAAAGGACTTTTCCAACCTGGTTAATTCTCTTTTGGTCTAACATTAACTTAGCCAGACCAGCTCAGCTGGGAGCAAATGAAAGCTGTATTTACAAGCAAAACTCCCAATCTACAATGGAATGCAGTGAATATGTACAAAATACACATAGTATCACAGTATCAGTCAGGGTTGGAAGGGACCACAAGGATCAGCTAGTTCCAACCCCCCTGCCATGGGCAGGGACACCCCACACTACATCAGGCTGGCCACAGCCTCATCCAGCCTGGGCTTAAACACCTCCAGGGACAGGGCCTCAACCACCTCCCTGGACAACCCATTCCAGGGCTTTACCACTCTCATGGGGAAGAACTTCCTCCTCACCTCCAGCCTCAATCTCCCCACCTCCAGCTTCATTCCATTCCCCCTAGTCCTAGCACTACCTGAGATCCTGAGAAGTCCCTCCCCAGCCTTCTTGTAGCCCCCTTCAGATACTGGAAGGCCACAATGAGGTCACCTGGGAGCCTTCTCTTCTCCAGACTGAACAGCCCCAACTCCTTCAGTCTGTCCTCACAGGAGAGGTGCTCCAGCCCTCTGCTCAACCTCGTGGCCCTTCTCTGGGTACACTCTTTAGAGTATTTACAATCAATTAATAAACAGCACAAGAACCCCCCTTGGCCAAGGACCAGGGGAAGCTACTAGCCCTTTCTGCCCTCCATGTGGTTACTTGTGCCACAGTATCCCCAGCTCTGACATGATGATGCTTTAACCTCACTTTAAAATCATAGAATCAATAAGGTTAGAAAAGACCTCAGAGATCATCAAGTCCAACCTGTCACCCAGCACCTCAGGGCTAACTAAACCATGGCTTCAAGTGCCACCTTTTTTGAACACCTCCAGGGATGGTGACTCCACCACCTCCCTGGGCAGCACATTCCAATGGCCAATCTCTCTTGCTGGGAAGAACTTTCTCCTCACCTCAAGCTTAAACTTCCCCTGGCACAGCTTGAGACTTTATGTCCTTGGGATGTATTTTCACTGCAGCCTTAGCAAAGTGAAGCTGCTTTTTACCTGCATGTAGCTTCTTGGGGGCTTGTTCAGTGCACAGCATGTTAAACAAAAATGTGTGTGGGGTGTCTGAACCAGTATGGACTACTGAGCCTGCTTGTTGGTTGAAATTGGAGTTGATCTGGCATTCCCCTTAATTCTAAAATGATATGCTAAATTGGGGCTTGCAGAAGCCTCCTGCCTTCTTGCTCTGGCTTGGGGTCAGGACCACCATTGTGTGGATCATTTCCTGAGCTTCAGGTCCTCCTGGGTTGCCCAGGGAGGTGGTAGAAGCCCCATCCCTGGAGGTTTTTTAGGGCCAGGCTGGATGTGGCTGTGAGCAACCTGATGCAGTGAGGTCTCCCTGCCCATGGCAGGGGGATTACAGTCTCACAGTATAACTAAGGTTGGAAGAGACCCCAAGGATCACCAAGTCCAACCTGTCCCAACAGACCTCCCGACTAGACCATGGCACCAAGTGCCACGTCCAATCTCCCCTTGAACAACTAGATGATCCATGAGGTCCCTTCCAACCCTAACAATTCTGTGGTTCTCAGCCTCACAGTGAAACTGTGCTAAGGCACAGGCTGTTCTCAAATCCTTGAAGACCTTTCAAAGCCAGTCTGCCTAAAATACTGTCATACATAAGGCATGAAGCAATGCTACCTGCTGCACTGTGCTCCCTTATTTCATGCCAGCCAGTGTCTCCTGCTGTTTATGGTTCAGTGCACTGCAAATTCAGAGTCATGGTTTCACCCCAAGACACTTGGCTGGAGTGTAGTGTTTCACAGGTCTGTTGTTGGATGTATGTGTTGCTTTAGGTGAGACAAGGGAAGAGAGGACCTTCAGGAACTGGATGAACTCCCTAGGTGTCAATCCACGTGTGAACCACTTGTATAGGTAAGAGAAGGTGGTATTGCTCGTGGAGAGGATAAATACAGCCAGAAATTGCTTACAAAAACACTCTTTGCCCCTATAAGAATATACACTTCCCTTTTTTTTTTGAGGGAACTAAGTTTACCTCTATTAATAGTTTAGCTTCCCTCTGTCCTTAGGGCAATGATACATCTTTTTTTGTTGTTGCTGTTTGCAGTGACCTATCAGATGCCTTGGTTATCTTCCAGCTCTATGAAAAGATCAAAGTGCCAGTGGACTGGAACAGAGTGAACAAACCACCATATCCTAAACTGGGTGGCAATATGAAGAAGGTAGGAAAAGCTGGAGAGTGGCTTCAGCAGTGATTCCTTATCCTTAGTGGGTGTCTGTGTAAATTCATAGAATCAATAAGGTTGGAAAAGACCTCAGAGGTCATCAAGTCCAACCTAGCACCCAACACCTCAGCACTAACTAAACCATGGCTTCAAGTGCCACATCCAATCCCCTCTTGAACACCTCCAGGGGTGGTGACTCTACCACCTCCCTGGGCAGCACATTCCAGTGGCTAACAACTCTCTCTGAAGAACTTTCTCCTCACCTCCAGCCTAAACTTCCCCTGGCACAGCTTGAGACTGTGTCCTCTTGTTCTGGTGCCCCCCACCTAAACTGAGGGGCCTAGAACTGGACACAGGACTCAAGGTGTGGCCTAACCAGTGCTGAGTCCAGGGGCACAATGACTTCCCTGCTCCTGCTGGCTACACTATTCCTGATGCAGGCCAGGATGCCATTGGCCTTCTTGGCCAGCTAGGCACACTGCTGGCTCATGTTCAGCCAGCTGTCAACCAGCACCCCCAGGTCCCTCTCTGCCTGGCTGCTCTCCAGCCTCTCTGACCCCAGCCTGTAGCACTGCATGGGGTTGTTGTGACCAAAGTGCAGCACCTGGCACTTGGACTTCATGTTGGACTCTGCCCATCTGTCCAGCCTGTCCAGGTCCCTCTGCAGAGCTCTCCAACCCTCTAACAGATCAATTCCTGCTCCCAACTTGGTGTCATCTGCAAATTTACTGATGATGGACTCAATTCCCTCATCCAGATCATCAATAAAGATATTGAACAGGATGGGGCCCAGCACTGATCCCTGGGGGGCACCTCTAGTGCCTGGCTGCCAGCTGGATGTGGCAGCCTTCACCCCCACTTCAAGCAGCAGTGTGGGCTCCTGTGTTGCTCTCTAGTCCCAAGTACAGCACATTAAATGATGATTACTTTTTTTGCCTAGTCAGTGACTAATTTTTCATCCTGGAAAGGAAACACCCAATTGAGACTCTGGTTCCATTGACAGCTGCACAACATCTGTGAAGTAAAAAGCCTTGACACTTTTTCTGTCAATATTTAACAACTGTGTTTGCAGATCACTTCTGCTACTGTCTTGGTCACTCACTTTAATGCATCTTCACCGTGAGTCATATGGAGCCAGCTTAATTGCAGCTGTCTGGATCACTGCCCTCTGCATCCTGTGAAGGCAGTGATGATAAGCAGTCTTGACCAGATGCCTCAAGAAGTGATCACAGATTTGCTGCTAAACACAAAGCTTTCTCCCAGCTATCAGGATGAGTAATTCACCCAGTTAGGCCAGAGTGATTGCCTGACCTAAACTATTGACTGGGACACTAATCCTTTATCTCAGTGCACTGCCAGGATGATGGAGGTACCCATGAGCCATGGATTTGTATTTTACAAGGTAATTGGTTTTTTGGGGGGCCCTGATGATGAAGTAGAGCATTTCCTTCTGTGTTAACTGTACTTTGGGGATGGAGCTGGCTGCTGGTGGCATTATCACAGAGGCCCCCAGCAGCTTCAGTTTGCCCGGGATGATCTAGTCAAAGTGATCCAAAGAACTTCAAGTAACAGTGTCTTGGCTTTAGGCCCAAATATTTCTTTTGGGACCACACTAATCAATCCTGTCTTCCACAGCTTGAGAACTGCAACTATGCAGTGGAACTGGGGAAGAATCAAGCCAAATTTTCCCTCGTCGGCATCGCTGGGCAAGATCTGAATGAAGGAAATCGTACGCTCACGCTGGCCTTAATCTGGCAGCTGATGAGAAGGTATGGCAGGCAGACACCAGCCTCAGTGTTTTGCTACACTTGGTTTGCATTCTAACAGTTTCCTGATGGTGTCTATGGGCTACATCTTGCTCACTCCTCTGTTTCCACTTCTATGCAAAGACAGAGTAACGTTTAGCTCAATCCCAGTCAAGGCTCACAGAATGAAGAATCACTATGGTTGGGAAAGACCTTTAAGATCATCAAGTCCAACCATTGTATAACTCTACCAGGGCCACTGCTACACCATGTCCTTGAGCACCACATCTAGACAGCTTTCAAATACATCCAGAAATGGTGATTCAACCAATAGAATAGAATTAACCAGGTGGGAAGAGACCTGTGAGATAATTGAGTCTGACTTATCACCCAACACCATCTAATCAACTAAACCATGGCACCAAGAGCCTCATCCAGTCTCCATTACCTCCAATGATGGTGACTCCACCACCTCCCTGGGCAGCACATTCCCATGGCCAATCTCTCTTTCTATGAGAAACTTCTTCCTAACATCCAGCCTAAACCTCCCCTGGCACAGCTTGAGACTGTGTCCTCTTGTTCTGGTGCTGGTTGCCTGGGAGAAGAGACCAACCCCCACCTGGCTGCAACCTCCCTTCAGGGAGTTGTAGACAGCAAGAAGGTCTCCCCTGAGCCTCCTCCAGGCTAAGCAACCCCAGCTCCCTCAGCCTCTTCTCACAGGGCTTGTGCTTGAGACTTCTCCCCAGCTTTGTTGCCCTTCTCTCTTCAGCACCTCCATGTCTCTCCTATAGTGTGGTGCCCAAAATGGAACACATCACTCAAGGTGCAGCCTCACCAGTGCTGAGTACAGTGGGCAGATCACCTCCCTAGTCCTGCTGGCCACCCTATTCCTGATGCAGGCTAGGATGCCATTGGCCTTCTTGGCCACCCAGGCACTCTGCTGAAAATCAGGATGTGATCAGGGGGCACACTATCTTGTGGGCAAGGCCATTACAGTGAGCTCAAGCTCATTGTCACTATCTGTGGAGCATGAATAAATGGTCATTGCATGGAAGAGAGAAAAAGTTGAAGGGTCTCAGTGTCAGGGAAGGGGGAGAATGTACCAGAGAGAGAACTGATGTAGAAGTTCTGTAATCTGCTACCTGAAGCAGAAGCTCTTCCCCCTTGAGCATACTTGTGTGTGTGTGTCTATTTAGGAGCTCCACCATTGGGTCTGGAGACCAAATAGTTAGGAACTGAGTAGAATAGAATTAACCAGGTTGGAAGAGACATTTGAGATCAGCAAGTCCAACCTATCACCCAACACCACCTAATCAACTAAACCATGGCACCAAGCACCCCATCCAGTCTCTTTCTAAGCACCTCCAGTGATGGTGACTCCGCCACCTCCCTGGGCAGCACATTCCAATGGCCAATCTCTCTTTCTGGGAAGAACTTCTTCCTAACATCCAGCCTAAACCTCCTCTGGCACAGCTTGAGACTGTGTCCTCTTGTTCTGGTGCTGGTTGCCTGGGAGAAGAGCCCAACCCCCACCTGGCTACAGCCTCCCTTCAGGGAGATGTAGAGAGCAAGAAGGTCTCCCCTGAGCCTCCTCTTCTCCAGGCCAAGCAACCCCAGCTCCCTCAGCCTCTCCTCACAGGGCTGTGCTCCAGACCCCTCCCCAGCTTTGTTGCCCTTCTCTGGACACCTTCCAGCACCTCAACATCTTTCCTAAACTGAGAGGCCCAGAGCTGGACACAAGACTCAAGGTGTGGCCTAACCAGTGCTGAGTCCAGGGGTTGGACTCAATGGTCTCAAAGGTCTCTTCCAACCTGGTTTATTCTATTCTAAAGTCAGTCATTATTTTTTCAAGCACTGTGACAGTGAGTCATTTACACCAAGGTCCACCTAGGAGGGACCTTTCAGGAATTTTGAGTATCAGAAACTTTAGACACTCCTAAAACAGTGATTAGAGAGCTGGGGACTAATTATATCAGAATAGTTATGATATAAGCTATATAAACTGTGTGTTTGGGAAGCAGGGGAGTATCAGCTGTAAGAGCACTGTTGGGGTGCTCCCAGTCAGCTGCACATTCAGTCTTCTATATGTGCTTGTGAGAAAATGCAGTGATCATGGCTTCCCTCTGAAGGTACACCCTGAATA
The DNA here is from genome assembly GCF_014839835.1 of Dryobates pubescens. NCBI lineage: Eukaryota > Metazoa > Chordata > Aves > Piciformes > Picidae > Dryobates > Dryobates pubescens. The sequence goes on along the minus strand of NC_071618.1, from coordinate 42,167,237 downwards.
TCCTTGAGGACATTGGTGGTGGAGAGAAGGTCAATGATGAAATCATTGTCAGCTGGGTCAATGAAACACTTACTGCAGCTGGGAAGGATTCAACCATCTCCAGTTTCAAGGTACAGATTTTTTTTTTTAATGGAATCAAAGAATCAATAAGGTTGGAAAAGACCTCAAAGATCATCAAATCCAACCTAGCACCCAACACCTCAGGGCTAACTAAACCATGGCTTCAAGTGCCACGTCCAATCCCCTCTTGAACACCCTCAGGGATGGTGACTCCACCACCTCCCTGGGCAGCACATTCCAATGGCCAGTCTCTCTTTCTGGGAAGAACTTCCTAACATCCACCTTAAACTTCCCCTGGCACAGCTTAAGACTGTGTCCTCTTATTCTGGTGCTGGTTGCCTGGGAGAAGAGACCAACCCCCACCTGGCTACAACCTCCCTTCAGGTAGTTTCAGACAGCAAGAAGGTCTCCCCTGAGCCTCCTCTTCTCCAGGCTAAGCAACCCCAGCTCCCTCAGCCTCTCCTCACAGGGCTGTGCTCCAGACCTCTCCCCAGCTTTGTTGCCCTTCTCTGGACACCTTCCAGCAACTCAACATCCTTCCTAAACTGAGGGGCCCTGAACTGGACACAAATGATGTTAAAAAGAACAATAGTGATATGTTTATAATCTGGCAGTGCCATTCAGGGATACCCTGCCCTGCTTTGCAAGGCACCCTATAAACCTAAAGGTGGACCAATCCTAGAGAGCTTCCAACGTTGCTGATTCATCTGTGATGCTTCCCAGGCTGGGAAAGGCTCAGTGGATGTAAATGAGCAGCTTGCACCAGGCAAGGATAGATCCATCAGATCTCATGTAATGAGCTCAGGAGTAACACATCTGGTCCCCCTCACACCTCCCACTAGTAGAAGTGTATTGTCATCTCCCCACAGGAAGCAATTCACAGTAGCTCAGTGCTCCATCTTTTGCTTTAATGATGTCTCATCCACTGGGGGGGTAAAAAAGTATCCTTGAAAGGGTTCTTAGTTTGCCTTACATGAAAAATTATGCTAAGTAGCCCTTTGTGAAGATCTCAAGGGCTGCCTGTTGCTCTTGAGACCAGTCTCTGGCTTTGTGGGAGATGTGGCATCCTGTTCTTGCCTCTAACTCTGTTTCTCATCTATGCAGGACAGCAAAATCAGCACCAGCATGCCAGTCCTGGATCTCATTGATGCCATTCAACCAGGATCAATCAAGTATGACCTCTTGAAAACAGAGGATCTGAATGAAGAGGAGAAACTAAACAATGCTAAGTATGTTAAGTGACACCTAACATTAACTTCAGCTGCTCAGGCTTGCCTGACTGTCTTTGAAAGCTACTCTGCCATCATTCTCATCTGGCAGAGCCTCAGCTGAGAAATACCTTGAGTCAGAAGCATGAAGGCTAGGAGTTTCCCCCACAGCAAACTCCTGGCCAAGCTGTCAGCCCATGGCTTGGATGGGAGCACACTGCATCGGGTTAGGAACTGGCTGGAGGCTGAGCCCAGAGAGTGGTGGTGAATGGTGCCACAGCCAGCTGGCAGCCAGGCACTAGTGGTGTGCCCCAGGGATCAGTGCTGGGCCCCAGCCTGTTCAATATCTTTATTGATGATCTGGACAAGGGGATTGAGTCCATCATCAGTAAATTTGCAGATGACACCAAGCTGGGGGCAGGAGTTGATCTGCTGGAGGGTAGAGAGAGGCTCTGCAGAGGGACCTTGGCAGGCTGGACAGATGGGCAGAGTCCAAGGGCATGAGATTGAACACACCTAAGGGCCAGGTTCTACACCATGGTCACAACAACCCCATGCAGTGCTACAGGCTGGGGTCAGAGTGGCTAGAAAGCAGCCAGGCAAAAAGGGACCTGGGGGTACTGGTTGATAGTAGGATGAAGATAAGCCAGCAGTGTGCCCAGGCGGCCATGAAGGCAAATGGCATTCTGGCCTGCATCAGGAACAGTGTGGCCAGCAGGAACAGGGAGGTCAGTCTGCCCCTGGACTCAGCACTGGTTAGGCCACACCTTGAGTCCTGTGTCCAGTTCTGGGCCCCTCAGTTTAGGAAAGATGTTGAGGTGCTGGGAGGTGTCCAGAGAAGGGCAACAAAGCTGGGGAGGGGTTTGGAGCACAGCCCTGTGAGGAGAGGCTGAGGGAGCTGGGGTTGCTTAGCCTGGAGAAGAGGAGGCTCAGGAGAGACCTTCTTGCTGTCTACAACTCCTGCAGGGAGGTTGTAGACAGGCAGAGGTTGGTCTCTTCTCCCAGGCAGCCAGCACCAGAACAAGAGGACACAGTCTCAAGCTGTGCCAGGGCAGGTTTAGGCTGGGTGTTAGGAAGAAGTTCTATACAGAGAGAGTGATTGCACATTGGAATGGGCTGCCTGGGGAGGTGGTGGAGTCACCATCCCTGGAGGTTTTCAGGAGGAGACTTGATGGGGTGCTTGGTGCCATGGGTTAGTTGTTTAGGTGGTGTTGGATTGGTTGATGGGTTGGACAGGATGATCTTGAAGGTCTCTTCCAACCTGGTTTATTCTATTCAGTTAAAAGACCCTCAGTGGAAATTAAGTGTGCCATGTTGTAACTCCTGCTTTGCCATTCCCTTGAAGGCATCTAAATCAATTGACTTCACAAGTTCCTCTCTTCTCTTACTACAATTGTTTTGGAGATGAGGGGGAAATGCCAACAACAGTGAAGTGTGGTTAGAGGTTATGATACCTCTTCAGTCAGATAGAGGTGGAACAAGGGCATATATGAGAGAGAAGGGGGGGGGGGGGGGGGCAGGATTTGTGCCTGAAACCCTGGCTTTATGGATATTGATTTTTATTCTCTTTCCCCTGAGTGCAAGCCATTTCCTAGCACAGAGCTATTCCTGGGGGCATCTCCCTTTCCTTTCAGAGTTACAGAGATGACCTCCTGGTCTGGTCATCCAGTTTAGCTTCTCTTTTGCTATGTGCAGCTGAAAAGCAGGATGACTGTAAGACAATCAAAGCTACCATCACTTTTATAAAGACTTTTCCCCCCTGTTCTTTTTTCTCCTTCCATTTCCTACCCTCTGTTCTCTCTCTTTCCATGCAAGCCTGCATGTGCTGCTTTTCATACTGAACTTTATGATCCCTCTTATTTTTTGGTTTCTTTTCCCCTCCATTTCTCCCTGTCCCTCCCAAATATTTTTCCTCTGTATTTTGTATATTTAGAAGTTTGTGTTCTGAAGTGGGGGGAAAAAAAATGGCCTTTCCTGTATCTTTTTAAATGCCATTTTTTTTTATGGAGCACAGCCAGTAGCTTTGTGACAGGGCCCTCTAAGTAGGGAGATGGGAAGGTCAGCTTGCAGATTCTGAGTGTGACTCAAGCAGAAGAGCAGTCCCTGAATGTTTAGCTCCAGCAACACTGTTTTTCCACTAAAATCAGCCTTCTGCTTCCTGTCCTTGTGAGTTTAGAATCCTAGAATCAATGAGGTTGGAAAAGACCTCAAAGATGTTCAAGTCCAACCTACTACCCAGCACCTCATGACTACTAAACCATGGCTTCAAGTGCCACATCCAATCACCTCTTGAACACCTCCAGGGATGGTGACTCCACCACCTCCCTGGGCAGCACATTCCAATGGCCAATCTCTCTTTCTGGGAAGAACTTTCTCCTCACCTCCAGCCTAAACTTCCCCTGGCACAGCTTGAGTGTGTGTCCTCTTGTTCTGGTGCTGGTTGCCTGGGTGAAGAGACCATAACCTTCTTTATAGGCAAGGAACAAGACAGAGGGATTGAGGGGTGACAAGACTGGAAAGGCTGCTTGTAAGGATATACTTTCAGGGGGGTGGACTCTAGATGTTTGATACCAATGTTTGCTGCAGGTGCTCTCTGGCCATCAGGGAACATATGCTGTCTCTTACTGGGAATGTAGCTCTCTATGACCTGTCTCATACTTTCCTATATAAAAGTTTAATTTTGATGGATCAGGGAGAAAGTTCCCAACCCACTCAGGTGCTCAATACAGAATTAACAGGTGGGAAAAGACCTTTGAGATCACGTCCAACCTATCACCCAACATCAACTAACCCATGGCACCAAGTGCCTCATTCAGTCTCTTCCTAAACACCTCCAGTGATGGTGACTCCACCACCTCCCTGGGCAGCACATTCCAATGGCCAATCTCGCTTTCTGGGAAGAACTTCTTCCTAGCATCCAGCCTAAACCTCCCCTGGCACAGCTTGAGACTGTGTCCTCTTTTTCTGGTGCTGGTTGCCTGGGAGAAGAGACCAACCCCCTTCCTGGCTACAGCCTCCCTTCAGGTTATTGTAGAGAGCAAGAAGGTCTCTTCTGAGCCTCCTCTTCTCCAGACTAAGCAACCCCAGCTCCCTCAGCTCCTCCACATAGGGCTGTGCTCCAAATCCCTCCCCAGCTTTGTTGCCCTTCTCTGGACACATTCAAAAGTCTCAATGTCCTTCCTAAACTGAGGAGCCCAGAACTGGACACAGGACTCAAGGTGTGGCCTAACCAGTGCTGAGTCCAGGGGCACAATGACTTCCCTCCTCCTGCTGGCCACACTATTCCTGATGCAGGCCATAGTGATCACGCAGAAAAACTTCTTCAGAGGAGGAAAATGAGTGCTGCTGCACTAACTTCTGGTTCTGTGTCTGTTTCCCCCCCTGCACTGCAGATACGCCATCTCTATGGCGAGAAAGATTGGAGCGAGAGTCTACGCCCTTCCCGAAGACCTGGTGGAAGTAAAACCCAAGATGGTCATGACAGTGTTTGCTTGCCTTATGGGCAAAGGCATGAAGCAAGTTTAAAGCACAGAGGACTTGTACTGCTGCCTGGTGTTCACCCTCTTGATCTCCTCAACATGAATGCTCCTCTCCGTGTCAGGGAAAGCCGCGGAGTGCTCGTGCTCTCGAGGCAGGGATGCTCTACACACTTCCACATCATGAAAGATTGCTGTGTCCAGGCTGTGTTTTGTTTTCAACAGTAATGTGCTTCACTTCTTGCCTTTTTTTCCACTGTGCTAGTCATAACCACTTCATATTCCTGCATAAGATCTCCAGAGTGAGACTTAGACATATCCCTTTATGGATGGCCACCAGGGTTTCCTGTTAGAGGTCACCTGCAGCTCTTCCTCGGGGGGAGGGGCAGGCACCTTTCAGGATGATGAAGTGCTGTATACTGCTGCTGCCTGAAAATGCCTTCGTGCTTTGGGTAGCATCTCTGCTCTGCTTTCCTTCAGTTTGCACCCAGGATAGCACCACAGCTTTTCCCAAGCCCATGCCAATACTGATGACTCTGGTTTTGGAAGGGTAAGATTCTCTCAAGAAATATTTGGGGGGGGGGGGGGGGAAAAGAGAAGTGTTTGGGGTCTGCAGTGTGTTGCTGGCATGTGAACTGAGCATTACTTTGCCCTGCATGTTCTGCCTCTGCTCTCTGTGGCATCACTCAGAGTACATTAGCTGTCACTGAAAAAAAAAACCCAAATCTTAACCTCCAAGAATACCTTTGGCAAGAATGATTCATTTTTATGTCATAACACACATAAACCATAAGCAGAGGGCAAAGCATGATGGAAATGAGAAGTGTGAGCAGGAAACCAAGGGAGTACCCTCAGTGAGTAGCAAGATGAGAGGAGGTGAACCAAAGGGACACAGAACAACATCCCTACAAGAATAAGTTCTGTTAACTTCACAGACTTGCACTCAAAGGCTGTGGCCCTGATGCAGGAGAGCATTTAAACCTGTGCTTGCAAATGGAGCAGCTACTAAAATGCTTCCCTGAGCCCCAGGTGGGATCCTCACCACAGCTTTGTGGCTAACACGGTGCTGTAAGCTTGCCTCCGCTGAGGACCAAGTCCTGCCTATGGATAGCCTGTAGGATATCTTTGCACTGAGTCTCTTTCCTTGGCATGAGTCATTCACTGTGCTGGCCTTTACATGGGTTTTACTGTGGTGAAATGCAGGAGGAGGGAATCTTGCCTTAATGCAATGCTGTTGACACAGTCTCAGTCCCCTCCCTCTCCCTTCCCTCCCCTTCAGCCCCTTTGGAATTGCCTTAATAAAGAACCAATATTCAATGATGTGAGAAGTGTCTCCAAATAAAATGTTCTCTAAAGCCAAATCTGTGCTCTCTGCTTTTAGCCATGCTCAGGGGGGAGTGTGTCTTGTACAGCTGAAACAGGGGCAGGATTTTAAACCCAACACAACTGTGGGCTACATAGAGATGTCTCCCATATCGTTATTGAATCGTAGAAGCAATAAGGTTGGAAAAGACCTCAGAGACCATCAAGTCTCATAGCATCAGTCAGGGTTGGAAGGGACCACAAGGATCATCTAGTTCCAACCCCCCCTGCCATGGGCAGGGACACCCCACACTACATCAGGCTGGCCACGGCCTCATCCAGCCTGGGCTTAAACACCTCCAGGGACGGGGCCTCAACCACCTCCCTGGACAACCCATTCCAGGGCTTCACCACTCTCCTGGGGAAGAACTTCCTCCTCACCTCCAGCCTCAATCTCCCCACCTCCAGCTTCATTCCATTCCCCCTAGTCCTAGCACTACCTGAGATCCTGAGAATGGGATGGGTGGGAGATGGTAGCTGCAGCAGGGTGAGAGGTAGGGCTTTTCCTTTGGTTGCAAACTAATGCAGGCACTTGGCATTGCAAAGGCAAGATGCACTTTCCAGGCATTGCTCTTTCACCAGCCCACAGCAATTCAGTTCAGGGGTAGGATTTTTAGAGGAGCCTGTTGAGTGAGGGGTAGGGTGAAGAGGCTTTCACACATCATGCATTTCTCCTAGGCAAGATGTAGGACTTGAGGGGCCCTGGAGATTGCAAACTGCCCCTACCTGAGGCTCCAGAGAAGGTCTAGGTAATGTATGCTGTTATTCAGAACATGTTTGGTGAAGGGGGCTGCTTTTCCTCCTCCTCAGCATCCCAGCACTGGAGCCACACACCCTGCCATACAGCAGTCCCCTGCCCCTAGGCTGCGTTTTGGGACACTATTTCAGAGCCTCAGGCTGCAGCTCAGCACCAGCCCTGGCACCGGTCCTAGCGGCAGTGCAGCAGGCAGAGCTAACCACGAGATGGCAGTCACTCTATCTGGAGCTCTAGAGACTGGCTTGCCTGAGCTCCGAAAATGCTCTCCTCTGGGAAATGGACTACAATTGGGACATTTAACCCTAGGCAAAACACTAGCACCTGTCAGCATGCAAAGGGGAGTAAGTTCTGTTGGCAGGGATACTCTAATAAATGCCTTACCAGATCTTCCCAGGCAAGATCATGGAACAGGTCATCCTGAGTGCAATCACACAGCACTTAGAGGATGGCCAAGGGATCAGGCCCAGCCAGCATGGATTTAGGAAGGGGAGGACCTGCCTGATCAACCTGATCTCCTTCTATGAGCAGGTGACTGCCTGGTGGATGTGGGGCAGGCTGTGGATGTAGTCTACCTGGACTCCAGCAAGGCCTTTGACACCATCCCCCACAGCAAACTCCTGGCCAAGCTGTCAGCCCCTGCCTTGGACAGCAGCACTCTGAGCTGGGTTAGGAACTGGCTGGAGGCTGAGCCCAGAGAGTGGTGGTGAATGGTGCCACAGCCAGCTGGCAGCCAGGCACTATTCTATTCTACTCTATTCTATTCTATTCTATTCTATTCTATTCTATTCTATTCTATTCTATTCTATTCTATTCTATTCTATTCTATCCTGTCTATCTATTCTGTCCTATCCTATCATGTCCTATCCTATCCTGTCCTATCCTATCTCCATCCTTGTCTTTATAATCTCCCTTGAAAAATGAAGCTGTCCTGGACCTAAAGGTTTGGGGATAACTGCAGTCTGATTTTTGCTTTCCAATGCCCCACTGTTCAGCTCTGGTTTGTTTGCTGGAGTTGAGGTTTTGCTTGCATGATATGGTAATGGGAGCCTGTAATAAAGCTCTCATCAGGTGCTGAAGGGGTTAAACCCATGGCTGATAGTACAAACCTCCAAGATCTGGAATGTTTTTGGCTGTTGCTTTCCTCCAGCTTTCCCTCCCTCCCTCTCCCTCTCTTAGAGAAAGCAGCTGTCTCTGGGATTCACTCCCAAATGAAGCTGGCTCTGTAAGCACTTCCATTATTGATTTTCATTGCACAATTAATCATAATTTTCAATGCTTCAGAAAAGCTCAAACATTCAGATGAATGAAAACAAAGCATCAGCAGTTAGGCTAACTAGGAGGAAGGGGGGGAAAAAAACCCCACCATGAGGGCAATCAATCCACATGCTTCAGGGTACAGTCTGATCACCAGATGGACTCTGAAGGAAATATCCCCCGACAGTGTAGTAAAGCATAATTAGGTGAATGATGAGGATTTTACACCTTCTTGTAAATCATCTAGCCCACCTAGAAGTCATCATTCCTGGCCTCAGAAAGTGGGGAGCAAGCAGCATGGCTGGCTGCTCTGCTTTTGCACAGATAATCACCAAGGTTGGAAGAGACCTCAGAGATCATCAGCCTGTCACCACAGACCTCATGACCGAACCATGGCACCAAGTGCCACATCCAATCCCTTCTTGAACACCTGCAGGGATGGTGACTCCACCACCTCCCTGGGCAGCACATTCCAATGGTGAATGACTCTCTCAGTGAAGAACTTTCTCCTCACCTCCAGCCTAAACTGTGTCCAGTTCTGGGCCCCTCAGTTTAGGAAGGACATCGAGACGCTTGAATGTGTCCAGAGAAGGGCAACGAGGGTGGGGAGAGGCCTTGAGCACAACCCTGTGAGGAGAGGCTGAGGGAGCTGGGGTTGCTTAGCCTGGAGAAGAGGAGGCTCAGGGGCGACCTTCTTGCTCTCTACAACTACCTGAAAGGTGGCTGTGGCCAGGAAGGGGTTGATCTCTTCTCTCTAGCAACCAGCACCAGAACAAGAGGACACAGTCTCAAGCTGTGCCAGGGGAGGTTTAGGCTGGAGGTGAGGAGAAAGTTCTTCATAGAAAGAGAGATTGTCCATTGGAATGTGCTGCCCAGGGAGATGGTGGAGTCACCATCCCTGGAGGTGTTCAAGAGGGGATTGGATGTGGCACTTGGTGCCATGGTCTAGTCATGAGGTCTGTGGTGACAGGTTGGACTGGATGATCTTTGAGGTCTCTTCCAACCTTGGTGATACCATGAGACTGTTCCACGGGCTGCAAAAACTGTTTCCAGAACGAAATGACAGGGGTTGGTGACATTGGCCATGTGTGGGAATGATCACAGTGTCCTGTGGAGATTAATTGGTTGATGAATAAAGATGAGGAGCTGAGGTGCACCGGGAGAAATCATTCATCAACTCTATGCCCTGGCCGACGGGAAGATGATGCGGCCTTAACGGCCGGATGGGTTTGAAAGGGAGACTTGTAAACTGAGTTTTAATTCTGTTCTGCCACATTCATAATCCAGAGCTGTTAAACTAATTGCAGCTTTGTGTGGCTCATGAGCAGCGGCGCTCGGCTGCATCGCACAGCAAGCCGCAAAGGGCTCAGAGCTGCTTCAGATTTCAGCCATCCTTCGCCTCGCGCGGGGAGGATGCTGGAAGGTTCCCTTTGTCCCATCAGGCTCAAAAGAGAGAGGGGGGGGGGGAAAAAGAAAGGGCACCTGCCTGTAAATATGGGTGTTTTTTTCCAGGAGAATAGTTTTCCATTTGAATCTGAATGGGCAGCACAGACTCACATGGCTTTTGTGTGCTGCCTCAGGCACGTCGCCCCGCTGGCGCGACCACCCGTCCCTGGAGGGACTCGTTGCTGATTAACTGGAAACAAGAGGCTTCTGGAAGATCAAAATAATAGCACAAAATGCTGATCCCAGCCAGGGGAAAGGATCTGAGGGATGTGGCTTCTGATAACAGCTGACCTCTCCTTTTCCTGCCCCTTCTGTGTGCTTGTTAACGGGCTTGCTGCTACAAACAGACGGTGTGAGGTTAGCATGGGCTCTGGCACATGCTGAAACACAGACTGAGATCTGAGAATATCCATGCAGGAGGGGGCTTGTCATTTAAAATCTTGCTGATGAATACTGTGCAGGCCCTGGGATCAAAGGGGAAAGCCACATACAGGGCCTGTTTGGGCTTAGAGGAAGCCTCACGACACCTGGCTGCTGAAAGCCAAGGGTACGGCTGCTGAATGTCGCTGGAAATTACTCAGTGGCACTGAATCAACTGCTCAAGACCATCCAGCTACAGCACTGCAGGCAGCTGCTCCTTTGCCTTGTTTTATCTGAGGATTTTCTGGGATCTCCTTCACTAGCAAGAGCAGCTGCAGGAGCCCAGCACAATGGCCAGGCACAGTCCAGCATCTCAGTGCATGCTGGTTCAGGCACCTTGAGCAGTATTAGCTACCCTAATTTAGCTGGCATGTGGATGCCTGGACTTTTCTGCTGCACCTTTTTGGGCACTGGCATCTTAAACCACCAGAGAGTTGTGCTAGAGCCTGATCTGAGTGAGATACACCACCTGTGCAGTGTCCAGGGGGCAAAGGTATCAACTACTTGAAGGGAGTCTGTAGGCAGGTGGGGATTGGTCTCTTCTCCCAGGCAACCAGCACCAGAACAAGAGGACACAGTCTCAATCTGTGCCAGGGGAGGTTTAGGCTGGATGTGAGGAAGAAATTCTTCCCAGAAAGAGAGATTGGCCATTGGAATGTGCTGCCCAGGGAGGTGGTGGAGTCACCATCACTGGAGGTGTTTAAGAAGGGACTGGATGTGCCATGGTTTAGTTGATTAGATGGTGTTGGGTGATAGGTTGGATGTGATGATCTCAAAGGTCTTTTCTCACCTGGTTAATTCTATTCTATTCTATTCTATTCTATTCTATTCTATTCTATTCTATTCTATTCTATTCTATTCTATTCTATTCTATTCTATTCTAAAGAGGAGAGGGAGGGAAAAGACAGCAGATTCAGCCAAAAGAGTAGAAATATCTCCTTAAAATTGCCTGACAAGTGTGATTATGCTTCAAAATGAAAAACAGTTATGGTGCCAGGAGGCTTTATATACTGCCACTCCTAATTCCCAAGTGTAGTTTTCACAAAGAAATCAAGATCATAGAATCAATAAGGTTGGAAAACACCTCAGAGATCATCAAGGCCAACCTAGCACCCAACACCTCAGGACTAACTAAGCCATGGCTTCAAGTGCCACCTCCAATCCCCTCCTGAACACCTCCAGGGATGGTGACTCCACCACCTCCCTGGGCAGCACATTCCAATGGCCAAGCTCTCTTTCTGGGAAGAAATTCTTCCTGACATCCAGCCTAAACCTCCCCTGGCACAAGGAATCATTCATCCAGATACAGCAAATCCTTTGAACTCAGTCAGATTTTTTGACCAAGCAGCTCTTCAACAGTGGATGCTGATTCATCAGCATCAAAAAAGGTTACTGAAAAGGTTCAGTTTTGATGAGTTTGCCAATTAGAGGAAAAAAAAACACCAACCCAAACCCATTTGTTCAAGAAGGGAAGCTTTCAAATGGGTGAATTTTCCCTCTGCAACAGTTCTTTAAATTCAATCTCATTTCCTCCAGGCCATAATAAAGAAAAGCATAGAAATGTGAGTTAATTTTCAATTGAGCAGAAATCAAACAAGGCTTGAGATTACCAAAAGGAAATGCTTTGATTAACTCAGCTGTTTTTCAGCTGCCCTTCACAGTGGTTTTTAAGACTGCATTTTTCTTCCCAGTTTATCTGGGACATACTGAGCCACCAGTGTGCCAAGGTGGCCAAGAAGGCCAAGGGCATCCTGGCCTGCATCAGGAACAGTGTGCCCAGCAGGAGCAGGGAAGTCATTGTTCCCCTGGACTCAGCACTGGTTAGGCCACAGCTTGAGTCCTGTGTCCAGTTCTGGGCCCCTCAGTTTAGGAAAGATGTTGAGTTGCTGGAAGGTGTCCAGAGAAGGGCAAGAAAGCTGGGGAGGGGTTTGGAGCACAGCCCTGTGAGGAGAGGCTGAGGGAGCTGGGGTTGCTTAGCCTGGAGAAGAGGAGGCTCAGGGGAGACCTTCTTGCTCTCTACAACTCCGTGAAGGGAGGTTGCAGCCAGGGCACATTTAGGCTGGATGTGAGGAAGAAGTTCTTCCCAGAGAGAGAGATTGGCCACTGGAATGTGCTGCCCAGGGAGGTGGTGGAGTCACCATCACTGGAGGTGTTTAGGAAGAGACTGGATGGGGCACTTGATGCCATGGTTTAGTTGTTTAGATGGTATTGGGTGATAGGCTGGACTCGATGATCTGGAAGGTCTTTTCCAACCTGGTCCTATTCTATTCTATTCTATCCTATCCTATCCTATCCTATCCTATCCTATCCTATCCTATCCTATCCTATCCTATCCTATCCTATCCTATTCTATTCTATTCTATTCTATTCTATTCCATTCCATTCCATTCCATTCCATTCCATTCCATTCCATCCTATCAAATTCTCTCTTTTGTATTGTGTTCTCTGTTGGCAGCCTCCTTTTGCCTACATGAGTGAAGAGCATCTGAACCACTGGTTTAAAAATCAACCCATGCAGCAGAGTCCTGCCCACTGCCCTTGATGGAAACAGCTTCTCTCCTGTGCCTGAGCTTCCTCTTTGTTTGCACAACATCTAAAAAAGATAAAATAGGAAGTACAAAATCTAGACTAGGTATCAGTGGTTTAGCTTCCCATAAGCGATTTGGTGTCCAGTTTGTGCTCAACTGCGGCGTGAGCACTTTCAGAGTTGGTGGATTTCATAGCACCATTAATGCCAAGGTACTCGCTGGGAAGTGGGATTCACAGCTGCTGACTTCAGTCATTTAAAACATAGCTGTCTGGCTTCTTAGGGCAGGGCTTCACTTCTGAATAAAAAAGAGGCAGGACTGAAATTGAGCTCTGAAGCCCTGGATTCCTGCCCACCTGGAGCAGTAGCCCTGATCTGGATCACTCCAGGGAGAAAGGGACCTGGGGGTACTGGTTGACAGCTGGCTGAACATGAGCCAGCAGTGTGCCCAGGTGGCCAAGAAGGCCAATGCCATCCTGGCCTGCATCAGGAATAGTGTGGCCAGCAGGAGCAGGGAAGTCATTCTGCCCCTGGACTCAGCACTGGTGAGGCCACACCTTGAGTATTGTGTCCAGTATTGGGCAGCTCAACACAAGAAAGATGTGGAAGTGCTGGAGTGAGTGCAGAGGAGCCTCCCCTGGCACAGCTTGACACTGTGTCCTCTTGTTCTGTTGGTGGTTGCCTGGGAGAAGAGACCAGTCCCCACCTAGCCACAACCTCCCTTCAGGGAGATGTAGACAGCAAGAAGGTTTCCCCTGAGCCTCCTCTTCTCCAGGCTAAGCAACCCCAGCTCCCTCAGCCTCCCCCACAGGGCTGTGCTCCAGACTCCTCCCCAGCTTTGTTGCCCTTCCACAACCTCTCTTCAGGCAGTTGTAGACAGCAAGAAGGTCTCCCCTGAGCCTCCTCTTCTCCAGGCTAAGCAACCCCAGCTCCCTCAGCCTCCCCCACAGGGCTGTGCTCCAAACCCCTCCCCAGCTTTGTTGCCCTTCTCTGGACACGTTCTATTAAAGGATCACCAAACCTTTGTGCTTGGTGTTCTTTCTTGTGTCTGTGGCTCATACCCACAAGGAAATGACACAAAAGCTTTGATGACAAAGTGACTTGCCAATATGAAAATGCCCCAAGTGTACTTTATCCTTTTGCAGGCAGATGACATCAAGGTGAGGAGGGAGCTCTCTCATGTTGATTTAGCCACTGGGAGCTCGGGGTTGAGGTGAGAGACAGCATTAAAATTTAACCACTCTTTCAATAAGATTTTTTGAAATCAATAATGTGGGTCCTGAACCTTTGGCTTTCCAAGTGCACTCTGTGAAGATGAAGCTTTACCTGCTCTTTTTCACCCTGTTTATCTGGATTCAGGAGAAGCATGTCTTCACTCTTCCAAGGTAAAGAGCTGCTGGTGCTCCTGGGCTTTTCAGTGTGTGAGTGGGACAGGGAAAATCCGGTTGGACTGGATGACCTTAAAGATCTTTCCCAGCTGAAAGGATTCCCTTTATCATGTCAGCAACACAGGACTGCATGCAAAGAGACAAAAGAGAGAGAGAGACAAAGTACAGAGGCAGTAACTCCAACCTGCATAAGAAAACATTTGGCAGAGGTTGACATTTACGTACTGCTGTGGTAATTGGATATGTGGTTCAATTTAACGTGTAGACGGGGGAAGGAATGAAAATGATTCCCAGCCTTCTTTGCATCCATAAATCCTGTGGTTTTAATCATATTAAACCTCTTCCTTTTGGGTCTAAGTGCAAATCAATTCTGTTCGTTCAGTGCTTCCGAGTGCCGATGAAGGGCGTTCAGAAACTTAATGGGGGAAAATAATTGGCTCCGTTTGCCTTAAAACAAGAACTCGAATGAATTACTTCTTGGGGGGGAGACAGAGAAACCATTTCAGAGAGTGCTAACAATCTGTTTTCCTTCTAAAGGAAGGTTGGTTGTTTTTTTTCCCCCCAATCATAAATCATTTTTGCATAACCATTTGGTATTTGTAGACTGTTTCAGAAGCAGCTTTTATTGTTACCTATCGATAAGCTTCAGGAATGCCCTCCAACCAAATGCTGCCTCGAAGCAGCAGGACATATGTCACACATGCAGACAGGCTAAGTGCTTTTATTTTCCACGTGTACAGCTGGTTTGAAAACCTGAAATGTTGTAATAGGTAGGAAGAAAAAAGGATAAGGCCCTCATGTGATGGTGTTGAACAAGCTGAACAGCTTACGGGAATCCCGATTGAAACACAGCCTGCTGCCAGGACTCAGACACCTACACAAATAACAGTGAGTTATGAGGAGAGGCGGAGGGGGCTGGGGTTGTTTAGCCTGGAGATGGGGAGGCTCAGGGGAGACCTTATATCCCTTATAGAAGGGAGGTTGTAGCCAGGTGGGGCTTGGTCTCTTCTCCCAGGCAACCAGCACCAGAACAAGAGGACACAGTCTCAAGCTGCACCAGGGGAGGTTTAGGCTGGGGGTGAGGAGAAAGTTCTTTCCAGAAAGAGTGATTGGTCATTGGAATGTGCTGCCCAGGGAGGTGGTGGAGTCACCATCCCTGGAGGTGTTCAAGAGGGGATTGGACGTGGCACTTGGTGCCATGGTTTAGTTAGTCCTGAGGTATCACAGTATCACAGTATAACTAAGGTTGGAAGAGACCTCGAAGATCATCCAGTCCAACCTGTCACCACAGACCTCATGACTAAACCATGGCACCAAGTGCCACGTCCAATCCCCTCTTGAACACCTCCAGGGATGGTGACTCCACCACTTCCCTGGGCAGCACATTCCAATGGCTAACAACTCTCTCTGGGAAGAACTTTCTCCTCACCTCGAGTCTAAACCTCTCCTGGTGCAGCTTGAGACTGTGTCCTCTTGTTCTGCTGCTGGTTGCCTGGGAGAAGAGACCAACCCCTTCCTGGCCACAACCACCTTTCAGGTAGTTGTAGAGGGCAATGAGGTGTTGGGTGACAGGTTGGACTTGCTAATCTCTGAGGTCTTTTCCAACCTTATTGATTCTACAATTCTATAATTTCCTAAGTTACTGGACAAAGAGCAGGAGAACAGTGGCACAGACCACCTGAAACCATATGTGGCAGAGGGACAGAAAAGTGATCAGAAAAAATTGTACTGGAGTAGGAATTATGATGATTGGAGCCACTGCACATCACCAGAACATCCTGTTTGGGTTTTTGCCAGACTGAGAGGGCTCATGTCTCAGCTGAGTAGTGACTGAGACTGAGAAATTCTGGAGCAACAGGAGAGCTGTCCTCCTGGTCTAGGCTATTTCTGCAGTGGTGCTGCTGCACTCTGGATTATCTGGGGCTGGTTTCTGTTGTCCCAGTGCTAGCTCACAGGGGCAGTCTCAGAGTCCAGCAGCAGATACTGCCACAAAGCTATGAACCACCTCTTTCCTTGTGGTTTCAGCAGAGGCTGGAATGGGGTTCAGCATCTTCACTCTTGCATTTCTGAGTTCCTGACAGCCAAGCCAGGGAAGATTAGAATACAGTAGAGTAGAGTAGAGTGGAGTAGAGTAGAGTAGAATAGAATGGAATGGAATGGAACGGAATAGAATAGAATGGAATGCAATGGAATGGAATGGAATGGAATAGAATAGAATAGAATAGAATAGAATAGAATAGAATAGAATAGAATAGAATAGAATAGAATAGAATAGACCATGTTGGAAGAGACCTTCAAGATCATTGAGTCCAACCTATCATCCAACACCAACTAATCAACTAAACCATGGCACCAAGCACCCCATCAAGTCTCCTCCTGAACACCTCCAGTGATGGTGACTCCACCACCTCCCCAGGCAGTCCATTCCAATGGGCAATCACTCTCTCTGTGTAGAACTTCCTCCTAACCTCCAGCCTAAACCTCCCCTGGTGCAGCTTGAGACTGTGTCCTCTTGTTCTGATACTGGTTGCCTGGGAGAAGAGACCAACCTCTGCCTGTCTACAACCTCCCTTAAAGTAGTTGTAGAGAGCAAGAAGGTCTCCCCTGAGCCTCCTCTTCTCCAGGCTAAGCAACCCCAGCTCCCTCAGATGAGAAAGATGAGAGAGGCTGAGCCTCCTTCTCTACTTCTGTGTGATCTAGATTAGTTCCAAGTCCCTGTTCTTTCCCTACATGTCTTTGTTTTCCAGGGATGAAGTTCTGTGGGCTCTCCCACAAACAGACAAACAGGTTGAAGCCCTTCAGGACTTACTGAACACCACTGAGGTAAATGGATCCCTCTGTATCTCTAGCCCAAATTTTTCACTGAAGGGCTCTAGTACTGTTTCACCACCACCCCACACCTGCCCCCTCCAGTCCCAGTTTCATTCATTTTTCCTAATACAGCAAGCCAGAAAATGCTGGGGTTTCAACACTCTGCTCCCTTCTGATTTAGATGATAATGCTACAGTAGTGGATTAGATCCAAGTGCAGATTGCTGCAGCTCATTTTATGTATTAAGACATTTTTCAAACTGGCAAAGCAGCAACACACAGTAAGTAGAAACATATTTCCTAGGAAACCTCAGTGTTTTAGACCAATGCAGTCATGTCCTGCACAGCTTTGAAGATCTTTGAAGATACTGGTCGATGGTAGGCTGAACATGAGCCTGCAGTGTGCCCAGGCAGCTAAGAGGGCCAATGGCATCCTGGCCTGCATCAGGAACAGTGTGGCCAGCAGGAGCAGGGAGGTCATTGTGCCCCTGTACACTGCATTGGTTAGGCTCCACCTTGGGTCCTGTGTTCAGTTCTGGGCCCCTCAGTTCAGGAAAGATGCTGAGTTGCTGGAAGGTGTCCAGAGAAGGGCAACGAAGTTGGTGAGGGATTTGGAGCACAGCCCTGTGAGGAGAGGCTGAGGGAGCTGGGGTTGCTTAGCCTGGAGAAGAGGAGACTCAGGGGAGACCTTATTGCTCTCCACAACTACCTGAAAGGAAGTTGTAGACAGGCAGAGGTTGGCTTGGTGCCATGGTCTAGTCATGAGGTCTGTGGAGACAGGTTGGACTCGATGATCCTCGAGGTCTCTTCCAACCTTAGTGATACTGTGATACTGTGATGTCCAGAGAAGGGCAACAAAGCTGGGGAGAGGTCTGGAGCACAGCCCTGTGAGGAGAGGCTGAGGGAGCTGGGGTTGCTTAGCCTGGGGAAGAGGAGGCTCAGGGGAGACCTTATGGCTACACAGGGAACGTTGCACTGTTTGTTTTGAGTGGTATCTTAAGGTGAAAAGAGATGCTTGGATTATTTTCAGTGTATCTATTCAATGTTGGTAAGAATGTGTTTTTCTTTCTGCACTAAAAGGGAATAAAATGATTTTTGGAAACTTTGCAGGTCATTCTCTGGCAGCCTGTAGTGGTTGAAAACATCCAGAAGGACAGAGAAGTGCATTTCTATGTCAGGGCATCCAGCACAAACAGCATAAAAGCTCAGCTAAGGAAATTGGCCATTCAGTACAGGTATGTGTTTTTCTCCTTTGTTATCATGACTGCTTCTGTAAAGTTGTCATGTATTTAACAGGAGGCTGTGCTCTGGATTTGGTTTGGCTGAGCTGGAGTTCATTCTCCCCAGAACATCTCTTGTAGTGCTGTGTTTTGCAGTGGTTCCAGCGGAGTGTTGATAACTCAGCAGTGTTTTGGCTACTGCTGAGCCAAGCGCCCAGGCTCTGCTTTTCCAAGTTCTTCCCCACAACAGTAGGCTGAAGGCTAGGCAAGACCTTGGGAGGGCACATGGCTGGGCCAGCTGAGCCAAAGTGACAGAAGGGGTATTCCATATTGTATGACATCAGCTCAGATGTAAAAGCTGATGGAAAGAAGGAAGTGTGGGCAGCATTTGTTGATGGTGTCTGTCCTCTGGAGCAACTGCTGTGCGTGTTGGAGCCCTGCTTTCCAGGAAGGGACTGAACATCATCTGCTGATGGGAAGCAGAGAATAATATCTTCAATTTAAGAAGGATATCAATATAGCTTCAATTTAAGAAGGACATTGAGACACTTGAATGTGTCCAGAGAAGGGCAAAAAGGCTGAGGAGAGGTCTGGAGCACAGCCCTGTGAGGAGAGGCTGAGGGAGCTGGGGTTGCTTAGCCTGGAGAAGAGGAGGCTCAGGGGAGACCTTTTTGCTCTCTACAACTCCCTGAAGGGAGGTTGTAGCCAGGTGGGGGTTGGTCTCTTCTTCCAGGCAACCACCAACAGATCAAGAAGACACAGTCTCATGCTGTGCCAGGGGAGGTTTAGGCTGGATGTTAGGAAGAAATTCCTCCTAGAAAGAGAGATTGGCCATTGGAATGTGCTGCCCAGGGAGGTGGTGGAGTCCCTGTCCCTGGAGGTGTTCAAAGGAGGATTGGATGTGGCACTTGAAGCCATGGTTTAGTTAGTCCTGAGGTGTTGGGTGATAGGTTGGACTTGATGATCTCTGAGGCCTTTCCAACCTTATTGATTCCATGATGTATTTGTTTAGTCTTGATTCTGTGTGTGGCCTTTGCTTTTGCATCCTATTAAATTGCTTCTATACTGACTCGGGGGCCTTTGGTTATAGTTTCCCTCTGCCTGGTCCATCTAAGAAGGGGAGTGATAGAGCAGCTTTGGTGGGCATCTGGCCCCCAGCCAGGACCAAATCCCCACATGCTCTTTCTTTGTTCTTCAGAGTCTCACTGGGAGACGTTCAAGCACTGATTGAAAAGCAGACTGTCAATGACACAGTCAACCCACGGAGATCTTCATCATATTATGAAAACTACCACTCCATGAAAGAGGTAAGATATTTTTGTTGCAATCTTCTGAAGAGTCAAGGGGTAAAAATTTGACTCAGGGTTGAGAATGGCAGCCAGCACCAGAACAAGAGGACACAGTCTCAAGCTGTGCCAGGGGAAGTTTGGGCTGGAGGTGAGGAGAAAGTTCTTCCCAGAAAGAGAGATTGGCCATTGGAATGTGCTGCCCAGGGAGGTGGTGGAGTCACTGTCCCTGGAGGTGTTCAAAAAAGGCTTGAATGTGGCACTTGGGGTCATGGTTTAGGTGTCAGGAGGTGTTAGATATTAGGTAATAGGTTGGACTTGACGATCTCTGAGGTCTTTTCCAACCTGGTTGATGATTCTGTGATTCTCTGAAAACAGGAGGGAGAAGATCTATTTATTTTCTAACTTTATCCTTGCAGATCTATTATTGGATGGAAGAAATAGTGAAAGTGCATTCTGACCTTCTCCAGAAAATTTATATTGGATCATCATATGAAAAAAGACCACTTTATGTTCTGAAGGTATGGCTGTGACTTACTGCAAACACTTTCCAAGGACCAATGCAAGCAAGCAAAGGGGGTTGCCAGGACACTTTCTTAAATGTATGCTTATATGTGTGTATTTATGTGGTTTACACACTTCCTAAGTCCTCCTAGCAAGGTCCATTTCCTTTGCAAAGGCATTTGACCACATCAGGTTCCTTGTTGGGCCACAAAGAAGTTATCACGTGTAGGCCATCATCCAAAGGCATGAAATGCTGATGTGGTGACTATGAAACCAGCCTTGTTTGTTACCCTAAAGAACTGGTGACCTGTCAGATCCTGGGCTGCAGCAAGAGAAGTGTGGCCAGCAGGGCAAGGGAGGTGATTCTCCCCTTCTTCTCAGCTCTGGGGAGACCCCACCTGGAGTACTGCCTCCAGTTCTGGAGCTCCTATTCCAAGAGGGATCTGGAGGTGGTGGAAGGTGTCCAGAGAAAGGCCACGAGGATGAGCAGAGGGCTGGAGCACCTCTCCTATGAGGACAGACTGAAGGAGTTGGGGCTGTTCAGTCTGGAGAAGAGAAGGCTCTGAGGTGACCTAATTGTGGCTTTCCAGTATCTGAAGGGGGCCTCCAAGAAGGCTGGGGAGGGACTGCTCAGGATCTCAGGTAGTGCTAGGACTAGGGGGAATGGAATGAAGCTGGAGGTGGGGAGATTGAGGCTGGAGGTGAGGAGGACGTTCTTCCCCATGAGAGTGGTGAAGCCCTGGAATGGGTTGTCCAGGGAGGTGGTTGGGGCCCCATCCCTGGAGGTGTTTAAGCCCAGGCTGGATGAGGCTGTGGCCAGGCTGATCTAGTGTGGGGTGTCCCTGCCCATGGCAGGGGGGTTGGAACTAGATGATCCTTGTGGTCCCTTCCAACCCTGACTGATACTATACTATACTATACCTCAGGTCTTGCTGTAGTCATGACACCATGACTATGTTAGAAGCTTGCTGCAAGCAGCCTCACTATGGCTGACTTTATGTGGACGTTATGGACAGCAATATCCCAGCCCAGGATCAGTCTAAGCACTCCCTACAAGACAAATGCTTCTTCTTCCATCTTAGTTACCCTTTTTCACTTTCACTGTTATGTGTTATACTTTACAACAGTGACATTTTAATGTAATTTCTCTTTTGTCAGCTCTCTAAAAGCCAGGGATATCCCAAAAGTGCCATATGGATCGACTGTGGCATCCATGCCAGAGAATGGATTTCTCCTGCTTTTTGCCTGTGGTTCATAGGCCATGTGAGTAGATAATCACATCTGATTGCCATTTTCAAAGCAAAGCAAAAAAATCTTGGTGCCATTTACCTTCTCTGCTCAGCTGCACTCTAAGTTCCATAAAGTCTTAATCCATTTGCTTCCAAAACACCAACACATGAGAACTGTGTCTAAGCTGCATACGTAGCAGTGAGTGTGTGTGCATGTATGTGTGTGGAGGAGTGTGTGGTGAGAGAGAGAGAGACACAAAGTCCTGTGGATTTAATACAAAAAAGCCCAAAGTATGAAAGAAACTTCAAAGCATGTGCAGCAGAGAAGTCTAGTTATGAATGGTCACTGATGGGGAAGGCATGCCAGCTACTAGGGTTATGTTTCTACTGCCACGTGGACCCGAGGGATGATGGCTTATGCCCATATTACTCCAGGTGGCACTGCCTGGAGTATAGAATCATAGGATCATAGAATCAATAAGGCTGGAAAAGACCTCAAAGATCATCAAGTCCAACCTAGCACCCAACACCTCATGACTACTAAAACTTCTTCACAGAGAGAGTTGTTAGCCATTGGAATGTGCTGCCCAGGGAGGTGGTGGAGTCACCGTCCCTGGAGGTGTTCAAGAGGGGATTGGACGTGGCACTTGGTGCAATGGTCTACTAGTCATGAGGTCTTAGGTGACAGGTTGGACTTGATGATTTTAAGGTCTTTTCCAACCTTGTTGATTCTATGATTCTATGGCTTCAAGTGCCACATCCAATCCCTTTTTGAACAGCTCCAGGGACGGTGACTCCACCACCTCCCTGGGCAGCACATTCCAATGGCCAATCTCTCTTTCTGGGAAGAATTTTCTCCTCACCTCAAGACTACACAGACAAAGTTCAAACTTTCCTATTTATAGGCTTCAACTCTATCTTATGGCCATTTGTTAACATTAAAGGACTGCAATATATTGGATAGGCTGTATCTGTTTGGTTCTTGACCTCTCCCTGGCACTCCTAAGCAGAGAGCTACTTTGGTATTTAGCATTTCTGTGATGTGATATGCCTCTACCAGAAGGCTAACTGCTCCCACAGTTGCACAGTTATTTTGCATATGCCACCAGGTGCCTTTCTAGGAAGGCAAGAAAAGCAGCATGTCAAATGTGTTTGTGGTAGTTCTAGGCTAGGCCTGTAAAATTTAGCTGCAGATTTGGAGCAGAAAAGTAGAAGAATATAAATATATCACTCTTGGGTGTAAAAAGGGAAAGAAAAGATTATTCTAAACAAATTCATTGGATAAATGGCTGGGATAAGAGAAGCTGCATCATAACAATTCTTCACATTTCCCTTCCCTTCCCTTCCCTTCCCTTCCCTTCCCTTCCCTTCCCTTCCCTTCCCTTCCCTTCCCTTCCCTTCCCTTCCCTTCCCTTCCCTTCCCTTCCCTTCCCTTCCCTTCCCTTCCCTTCCCTTCCCTTCCCTTCCCTTCCCTCTTCCCTTCCCTCTTCCCTTCCCTTCCCTTCCCTTCCCTTCCCTTCCCTTCCCTTCCCTTCCCTTCCCTTCCCTTCCCTTCCCTTCCCTTCCCTTCCCTTCCCTTCCCTTCCCTTCCCTTCCCTTCCCTTCCCTTCCCTTCCCTTCCCTTCCCTTCCCTTCCCTTCCCTTCCCTTCCCTTCCCTTCCCTTCCCTTCCCTTCCCTTCCCTTCCCCTCCCTCTCCTCTCCTCTCCTCTCCTCTCCTCTCCTCTCCTCTCCTCTCCGAACCTCTCCTCTCCGAACCTCTCCTCTCCTCTCCGAACCTCTCCTCTCCTCTCCGAACCTCTCCTCTCCGAACCTCTCCTCTCCTCTCCTCTCCTCTCCTCTCCTCTCCGAACCTCTCCTCTCCGAACCTCTCCTCTCCGAACCTCTCCTCTCCTCTCCTCTCCTCTCCTCTCCTCTCCTCTCCTCTCCTCTCCTCTCCTCTCCTCTCCTCTCCGAACCTCTCCTCTCCGAACCTCTCCTCTCTTCTCCTCTCCGAACCTCTCCTCTCCTCTCCTCTCCTCTCCGAACCTCTCCTCTCCTCTCCGAACCTCTCCTCTCCTCTCCTCTCCTCTCCTCTCCGAACCTCTCCTCTCCTCTCCTCTCCTCTCCTCTCCTCTCCGAACCTCTCCTCTCCTCTCCGAACCTCTCCTCTCCGAACCTCTCCTCTCCTCTCCGAACCTCTCCTCTCCGAACCTCTCCTCTCCTCTCCTCTCCGAACCTCTCCTCTCCGAACCTCTCCTCTCCTCTCCGAACCTCTCCTCTCCTCTCCTCTCCTCTCCTCTCCTCTCCTCTCCTCTCCTCTCCTCTCCTCTCCTCTCCTCTCCTCTCCTCTCCTCTCCTCTCCTCTCCTCTCCTCTCCTCTCCTCTCCTCTCCTCTCCTCTCCTCTCCTCTCCTCTCCTCTCCTCTCCGAACCTCTCCTCTCCTCTCCTCTCCTCTCCTCTCCTCTCCTCTCCTCTCCTCTCCTCTCCTCTCCTCTCCTCTCCTCTCCTCTCCTCTCCTCTCCTCTCTTTGTTTTGCTTAGCCCAGGAGATAATGTGCTGCTTCTGGCTGGCCTTGAGAGAATAGAATAGAATAGAATAGAATAGAATAGAATAGAATAGAACAGCATAGCATAGCATAGCATAGCATAGCATAGCACAGAATAGCATAGCATAGCATAGCATAGCATAGCATAGAATAGAATAGAATAGAATAGAATAGAATAGAATAGAATAGAATAGAATAGAATAGAATAGAATAGGACTGGACCAGGTTGGAAAATACTAACACTGCTTTCCCTCAACTCCTTTCTCTCTCTTGGTACAGGGGTGTCTGGGAGGTTTGGGGGAAGGAGGGGCAGTGGAGCAGCTTCCCTGGTCTTTTTTTTTCACCAGGGGGGTTTTTGTGTTGTTTGCTAATTGTAAATGTCTCTATGATGTTGTAAATCCTGTCTGTTTTGTACACATTTGTTGCATTCCGTTGTAGAGTGCAGTTTCTGCTTGTAAATACAGCTTCCATTTGCATCTGAGTTAGTCTGGCTAAAAAGTTAATGCTGGGGGGGGGGGAAACTTCAAGCCACCACTGTGTTTAATAACTTTCCCCTGTGCTTCACAGGCAATCCATGTGCGTGAGAGAGATCGGGCCATGACTGCGCTTCTGGAGCGCTTTGACTTCTACGTCATGCCTGTGATAAATGTGGACGGCTACGAGTACACGTGGAGCCACCCCTCTGTAGGTAGAGCTCTTTTTGGACAGGCTGAGCAATGCATGGGAACTGTCAGAGTGCATGCTTAGGGCATCACAGTCTCAAACACCTCCAGGGACGGTGACTCCACCACCTCCCTGGGCAGCACATTCCAATGGCCAATCTCTCTTTCTGGGAAGAACTTTCTCCTCAGCTCCAGCCTAAACTCCCGCTGGCACAGCTTGAGACTCTGTCCTCTTGCTCTGGTGCTGGTTGCCTGGGAGAAGAGACCAACCCCCACCTGGCTTCAGATAGTTGGAGAGAAACGTCTCCCCTGAGCCTCCTCTTCTCCAGGCTAAGCAACCCCAGCTCCCTCAGCCTCTCCTCACAGGGCTGTGCTCCAAACCCCTCCCCAGCTTTGTTACCATTCTCTGGACACCTTCCAGCAACTCAACATCCTTCCTAAACTGAGGGGCCCAGAACTGGACACAGGACTCAAGGTGTGCTCTAAGCAGTGCTGAGTACAGGGGCTCCTTGCTTCTGCTGGCCACACTATTTCTGATCCAGGCCAGGATGCCATTGGCCTTCTTGGCCAGCTGGGCACATTACAGGCTCATGTTCAACTGGCTGTCAACCAGTACCCCCCAGTCCCTCTCTGCCTGGCTGCTCTCCAGCCACTCTGACCCCAGCCTGTAGCACTGCCTGGGGTTGTTGTGGCCAAAGTGCAGCACCTGGCACTTAGACTTGTTAAATGACACCATGTTGGACTCTGCCCATCTGTCCAGCCCACCAAGGTCCCTCTGCAGAGCTCTCCTACCCTCTAACAGATCAATACCTGCCCCAAGCTTGGTGTCATCTGCAAATCTGCTGATGACTGACTCAATCCCCTCATCCAGATCATCAATAAAGATATTGAACAGGATGGGGCCCAGCACTGATCCCTGGGGGACACCACTGGTGCCTGGCTGCCAGCTGGCTGTGGCACCATTCACCACCACTCTGGGCTCAGCCTTCAGCCAATTCCTAACCCAGCTCAGAGTGCTGCTGTCCAAGGCAGCAGCTGACAGCTTGGCCAGGAGTTTGCTGTGGGGGACAGTGTCAAAGGCCTTGCTGGAGTCCAGGTAGACTACCTCCACAGCCTGCCCCACACCCACCAGGCAGTCACCTGCTCATAGAAGGAGATCAGGTTGGTCAGGACCTGCCCTTCCTAAATCCATGCTGGCTGGGCCTGATCCCTTGGCCATCCTCTAAGTGCTGTGTGATTGCACTCAAGATGCCCTGTTCCATGATCTTGCCCTGCACTGAGGTCAGGCTGACAGGCCTGGAATTCCCTGGCTCATCCAACCAGCCCTTCTTGTGGATGGGCATCATGTTGGCAGCTTCCAGACCCCTGGGACGTCTCCTGTGAGGCAGGACTGCTGAAAAATGATGGAGAGTGGCTTTGCAGCTCATCTGCCAGCGCTCTCAGCACCCTAGGATGGATCCTATGTGGTCCCATGGTCTTGTGGGGATCCAAGTGGCTCAGCAGGTCCCTAACTACTTCTGTCTCTTTCCACAGAACCGGCTGTGGAGAAAGAGCCGCTCGTCCCACGGGAACAGCAACTGTGTCGGCACTGACATGAACAGGAATTTTGATGCACACTGGTGTGGTAGGACATCATTCTCACCCTATTGTACCCCTGCCTATAACATTCTTTATCTTGAAAAGGTTTTCATTTCCCATTTCATAAATTTGATATGAAGACAAATGCAGCTGAGTATTTGTTACGGAATGGAATGGAATGGAATGGAATGGAATGGAATGGAATGGAATGGAATAGATAGAATAGAATAGAATAGAATAGAATAGAATAGAATAGAATAGAATAGAACTGAACTGAACTGAACTGAACTGAACTGAATTGAATTGAATTGAATTGAATTGAATTGACCAGGTTGGAAAAGACCTTCGAGATCATCAAGTCCAACCTATCACCCAACACCATCTAATCAACTCAACCATGGCACCAAGTGCCCCATCCAGTCTCTTCCTAAAAACCTCCAGTGGTGGTGACTCCACCACCTCCCTGGGCAGCACATTCCAATGGCCAATCATTCGTTCTGTGAAGAATTTCTTCCTTACATCCAGCCTAAACCTCCCCTGGCACAGCTTGAGACTGTGTCCTCTTGTTCCGGGCTAGTTGCCTGGGAGAAGAGACCAATCCCCACCTGGCTACAACCTCCCTTCAGGGAGCTGTAGACAGCAAGAAGGTCTCCCCTTAGCCTCCTCTTCTCCAGGCTAAGCAACCCCATCTCCCTCAGCCTCTCCTCACAGGGCTGTGCTCCAAACCCCTCCCCAGCTTTGTTGCCCTTCTCTGGACACCTTCCAGCAGCTCAACATCTTTCCTAAACTGAGGGCCCCAGAACTGGACACAGGACTCAGGGTATGACCTAACCAGTGCTGAGTCCAGGGGCAGAATGACCTCCCTGGAATGCATCCAGGCAGGTCTTTAATATCTCCAGAGAGGGAGATCTATGCACTTAATTAGAAACATAGTGTCATGTTTATCTGTTCTTCCTCTTCAGCTGCTCAGATAACAACATTATGAACAAGGTCTCCTCAGGGTTTTTAATGAAGGGCAGAATATACTAAATGCACTGATACTTGATGCTTTTCAACAATAAAAAGCAAAATGATTCCACTAAGAAAAATGCACTAATTTGGAACCCCTCTGTGAAACTACATTGACTGTAATTGAGACTTAAATTTTTCTCCACATTCTCTGTATTGCTCCCTTAGATGGCTATTCTCAGTATGACAAAGGAATTAGGAAAGCAAACAGAACTTTCATCCAAGGCTGCCAGCCAACATATTCTTCATTGTCTTTTCCTTTGGACTGTTGTTCAAACTCCTGGCCAAGCTGTCAGCCTGTGGCTTGGACAGCAGCACTCTGTGCTGGGTTAGGAACTGGCTGGAGGGCCAGTTTCTCACCTGGAGCCTAAGCTTCCCCTGGTGCAGCTTGAGACTGTGTCCTCTTGTTCTGGTGCTGGTTGCCTGGGAGAAGAGACCAAACCCCACCTGGCTACAACCTCCCTTCAGGTAGCTATAGATGGCAAGAAGGTCTACCCTGAGCCTCCTCTTCTCCAGCCTAAACAATCCCAGCTCCCTCAGCCTCTCCTCATAGGGCTGTGCTCCAAACCCCTCCCAGCTTTGTTGCCCTTCTCTGGACATGTTCCAGCACTGATTTCTACAATCAGGAGAGTTCTTTCCAGACCATGGTAGAGTCCACAATTTCTTGTGTACTCGCATCACACTCTGCTCTTCCACTAGGGGAAGAGAAATACAGAAGGGAAGAAGTTGAAGAGTAACACCATATGCTTTCTTGTTACAGGGGAAGGAGCATCTTCCAATGAATGTCACCAGACATATTGTGGACCCTACCCAGAATCTGAGCCTGAAGTGAAAGCAGTGGCTCGATTTATCAGAGACCACAAAGACATCATTAAAGCCTACATAACCATGCACTCTTACTCCCAGATGGTGTTGTTTCCATATTCTTACACTATGGACAAAAGCAAAGACCATGATGAGCTGGTAAGTCTTCCCACCTCCTGAGCTTTCACTTTTGCCTTGCTTAGGCTTGTAATGAGAGAGTCACAGAGCAGTCTAGTGCTCTGCAGATCAAGAATTAAGAAATGGGATTTGTCTTGATGCTCTTAAGAACTTGAAGTCTGGGCTTGTCTAGCAGTGTGTGGAATGGAATGGAATGGAATGGAATGGAATAGAATAGAATAGAACAGAATAGAACGGAATGGAATGGAATGGAATGGAATGGAATGGAATGGAATGGAATAGAATGGAATGGAATAGAATAGAATAGAATAGAATAGAATAGAATAGAATAGAATAGAATAGAATAGAATTAACCAGGTTAGAAAAGACCTTTGAGATCATCAAGTCCAACCTATCACCCAACACCATCTAATTAACTCAACCATGGCACCAAGCACCCCATCCAGTCTGTTCTTAAACACCTCCACTAATGGTGACTCCACCACCTCCCTGGGCAGCGCATTCCAATGGCCAATCTCTCTTTCTGTCATGAACACCTTCCTAATATCCTAACTGTGTAGCTCAGGAAGCAGAGAGAAGACATCAGAGCAGGTAGGGCAGGGATGGAAGCAGCAACATCACTACCATGTTGGGGGAAGAAAGCCCACTTTTGGTGTTTGCTAAGCTCTAAGTGCTGAGGTAATGAATTCATTGGCTTGCAGTAAGAAAGGAGCACAATCATGTAGAGGTGGCAAGAAAGTAGGCTTGCAGGCTTTGGGATTTGCATTACAGGAAGATGATCAGGTCATTTGATACAGGGGATCAGGTATCAGCTTTGTGGGAGAAGGGCTGTTCTTAATCTGACCTCCATCCTTTCCTTACTGATGATGATGATGCACCTACATGTGGGGGTTGGTCTCTTCTCTCAGGCAACCAGCACCAGAACAAGAGGACACAGTCTCAAGCTGTGCCAAGGGAGGTTCAGGCTGGATGTTAGGAAGAAGTTCTTCCCAGAAAGAGAGATTGGCCATTGGAATGTGCTGCCCAGGGAGGTGGTGGAGTCACCATCCCTGGAGGTGTTTAGGAAGAGACTGGATGGGGTGCTTGGTGCCATGGTTTAGTTGATTAGATGGTGTTGGGTGATAGGTTGGACTCGATGATCTCAAAGGTCTTTGCCAACCTGGTCTATTCTATTCTATTCTATTCTATTCTATTCTATTCTATTCTATTCTATTCTATTCTATTCTATTCTATTCCATTCCATTCCATTCCATTCTATTCCATTCCACTCTATTCTATTCCACTCTATTCTATTCTATTCTATTCCATTCTATTCCATTCCACTCTATTCTATTCTACTCTATTCTATTCTATTCTATTCTATTCTATTCTATTCTATTCTATTCTATTCTATTCTATTCCATTCCATTCCATTCCGTTCTATTCTGTTCTATTCTCTTCTCTTCTCTTGCATTCTATTCCACTCTATTCTATTCTGTTCTAAAGTTAATAATGTTAACAATGTTTTGTTTAATTTCAGGAAACTCTGGCAAAGAAAGCAGCTATAGCTATAAAGAGGACAACAAAGAAAATTTACAGACCTGGTGCTGGTGCACAAACAATTTGTAAGTATGACTTTCCTATAACAACAGCCATGACAACACAGCCTTGCCCCCATCAGAAGACAGCTTGTGAACAGAAAACTTAAGTTCTGGCTTCAGGTAATTTATCTGAGGGGTTTTTTTTCTTCCTCACACAGATTTAGCTCCTGGAGGTTCAGATGACTGGGCTTATGATTTGGGCATTAAATACTCTTTTACCATTGAGCTTCGGGACACAGGAACGTACGGATTTTTGCTTCCTCCTCAAGAAATTAAACCAACTTGCTTAGAAGCACTTTCTGCTGTCAAAGAGATAGCTCAGCACATTCTGCAAAATTTGTGATGTCAAGTAAAATTTACTCTAGCATGACTGCACTTAGTTCAAATAACAATAAAAGAGCTTGCTGCTTTATTGAAATTCTTTATGTGTAGCCCCCCCCCCCCCCCCCCCAAAAAAAAAACACACACACCACAAACAAAGAGAATAACTGCCCCTGGACTCAGCACTGGTTAGGCCACACCTTGAGTCCTGTGTCCAGTTCTGGGCCCCTCAGTTTAGGAAAGATGTTGAGTTGCTGGAAGGTGTCCAGAGAAGGGCAACAAAGCTGGGGAGGGATTTGGAGCACAGCCCTGT
Source organism: Dryobates pubescens (assembly GCF_014839835.1). NCBI lineage: Eukaryota > Metazoa > Chordata > Aves > Piciformes > Picidae > Dryobates > Dryobates pubescens. Next base: position 42,137,361 of record NC_071618.1, on the reverse strand, counting down.
GAGGAGAGGCTGAGGGAGCTGGGGTTGCTTACCCTGGAGAAGAGAAGGCTCAGGGGAGACCTTCTTGCTCTCCACAACTCCCTGAAGGGAGGTTGTAGCCAGGTGGGGGTTGTGCTCTTTCCCAGGTAACCAGCACCAGAACAAGAGGACACAGTCTCAAGCTGTGCCAGGGGAGGTTTAGGCTGGATGTTAGGAAGAAGTTCTTCACTGAATGAATGATTGGCCATTGGAATGTGCTGCCCAGGGAGGTGGTGGAGTCACCATCACTGGAGGTGTTTAGGAAGAGACTGGATGGGGTGCTTGGTGCCATGGCTTAGTTGATTAGATGGTGTTGGGTGATAGGTTGGACTCCACGATCTCGAAGGTTTTTTCCAACCTGGTTAATTCTATTCTATTCTATTCTATTCTATTCTATTCTATTCTATTCTATTCTATTCTATTCTATTCCTATTCTATTCTATCCATTTCTATTTCTATTTCTATTCTATTCCAGAACCGGAATAAATAAAACACCTCAGCTCTGTGTGTATATGGCTACTGCACACCGGGTGAACGACCCAGCTCTTGGGATAAGATCAGGGAGTCTGGACCAGGGGATCTTTCCCGGTGCCTTCCCACCCTAAGCATTCCGTGATTCTTTCTCACACCTACGCCACGCTGTGTATTATCCCTGCAATCCCGACCGGCTCAGGCCCAGAAACTGAGCTGGGAAACCCGCGGGGTCTCCGGGCAGACGTCTGGGGCGCTCCCAGCGCTACCGAGGAAAGCGAGCTCAGCAACCCGCCTGCCTGGCAGCCCGCCCCCGGCCGGCGCGGCACAGGTCACCGCAAGGGGACGGGCCCGCCTTCCCCGCCCTGCTCCAACATGGCAGCGCTGCCGCTTCCGCCCGACCCTCCGCCGCCACCCTCCTCGATTGACGTCATCAAAGCGGCGGCGCGGGCGGCGCGAGGCTCGCCGGGAAGGGCGCGTGGCGGTGGCGGCGGAGGTTACCCAGCGGCCCTGGCGCGCGGGAGCAGGGTGGGAGCGGCGGGCGCCGTTGGGCTGCGGGAGCGGGTGGCGCTCCTCGGCTTCCTCTCCGTGTCGCTCCGCGCTCAGGCCCGGGAGGACGGACTCCCCCCTCGCCCCCTCCCACCCTCTCCGCCCCGGGCGGCGGCGGAGGAGGCGGCGGGGAGCGGCGCGGCAGCGGAAGGAGCAGGTGAGTGCGGCGGTTCGGCCGGGGGTGCGAAGGGCGGGGGAAAGGAGGGCCGGGTTGGGAGGAGAGGGCGGAGAGGGTGGGGCGGGAGCCTTCGCCTCTTCCCCCCCCCCCACTCTGCTCTATCCTGAGGGACGCGGAGCGACGGGGCTGGGGGCGCTTGGCCTGCAGAGCTGCGGCGTGGTAAAGGGCCGCGCTCTGGCCCGCGCTGCAGCCCGGCGAGGAGCGAGGCTGAGGGCTCGCCCAAGGCCGCCCGAGGAGGGGGCGGGGCCAGGGGCGCCGCGGATCTGATGTCTGGCGGTGCCCAGTCAGCCAGCTGTCTGTTCAGGGTGCACCTCCATCTGTCGTGACCGTGCTGGAGCCTGCCTCCCAGATCCTTGGATCTTCCCTGTTCATGCGTTTTGGATTTTTTTTTTTAATTATTTTTGGGTTGTTTTTTGGTTTTGTTCTTTCCACTTAAATGGGGCTCTTCTCCCAGTTTCTGGCAGTAAAATAGTTTCTGCTCTCTGCGCTTAGAGGAACTACTAATTTCGTTGGTATAAATTCATTCAGCACCATTTCTTTACGTAGCGCTACAGCTAACCCCCATCTCTTCAAGAACTTGTAGTTTGGGCTTGCTGGGTTAGTATTAAAGATGATCTGCTTAGGTCCTCACCTTTGACTTCTCAGCGGGATTCTCACTCCACTTACTGATGTCTTTTCGACCTTCTGCAAAACTGTTTGAAGAACAGATTCTGATTGATAGTGGGTTAGCAACCAGGACCTTAAGGGATCTTGCTCGGCTGCACAGTGCCTCTGTGCAGACAGGAGTGGACAGACTCGACCAACGAACTGCGTGTATTTGAGATCTGTGAAAGTGTGCCTATATGTGGGTATGCCCAGTTTAATACCCTGAGATAATGCCTTGCTTCTCAGCATGCTTGCTCGAGTCTTGACAGCATGCTGATGTGATGATCCAATTTACAGATTGGAGATAAGGTGTATCCAACAAACTTGATGTGAAGGCCCAATGAGCTTGGATCTGCCCACGCCAGTCTGCATAGATGGCTCCTTAGTCTGGTGAAACATCATCTTTGAATAGGAGAGCTTTGTCATGCAAGATTTGGAATGCTGTGTGCTTTCTTTGGAGAGACTAGGGCTTGACATTTTAATTAATGCACATACAGAAAGCCAACCATGATTTTATACTTGTGAAAACATAATTAGCAGTTGCTTATTGGTACTAAAGGTGAAAGATTGTGTGTTACATGTGAGGGATAGCTCAAGTTAATTTGGTGATGGGTTCAGAGCATGGAGTTGTTAAAGTAAACTTGCAATAATTTCTAGGTTTCTGTCAAACAGGGTTCTTTGTATCAGTTGAAGAGTGCTATACTGACATTGCATGAATGTGCAACCAGCATTTGGCTTTTTTTCCCCCCTTTAAGTTGGTTAACAATATGTTTTACTATTTTTAGCATTATTTTTAGATAGGAAACCTGTGGAAGTCCTTCAGATATCACTATTTCATTAGCATTGTGACATGGAAGCATTAACACTATGATCAGAAACAAAACCTCTTCAGGTAAAAGTGCTTCATGTAGAAAAGTAACATTTTCCTCTTTCTAAGCTGTTCCATAGCTTGCAGCAGGTATTCAGTTTAGCCTAGTGTGTTACAATCAGTCTGTATCTGAACTTCTGGAGGATTTTTTGCATTCAAATTCTGCTTGTTGCTGTAAATGGCATAGTGTTTATCACTTCACAGGTAGGATTTTCCTAAGTGATGTAATGTTTAGCCTGTGTGTGGTGGCATGTATGCATGCACAGACATTAATATGCTTACTAGTGATGTCTTGGACCTCTGAAGGAGTATGTATTTCCTTAAGTTTTTTGTGGACTTTGCTTTTGTTCAGCTTCTAGTTTCTGTGTAGAATAGAATAGAATAACATAGAATAGAATAGGATAGAATAGAATAGCATAGAATGTCATAGAATAGAGTGGAATGGAAGGGAATAGAATAGAATTACCCAGGTTGGAAAAGACCTTCGAGATCATTGAGTCCAACCTATCATTCAACACCATCTAATCAACTAAACCATGGCACCAAGCACCCCATCCAGTCTCTTCCTAAGCACCTCCAGTGATGGTGACTCCACCACCTCCCTGTGCAGCACGTTGCAATGGCCAATCACTCTTCCTGGGAAGAACTTCTTCCTAACATCCAGCCTAAACCTCCCCTGACGCAGCTTGAGACTGTGTCCTCTTGTTCTGTTGGTGGTTGCCTGGGAGAAGAGGCCTGCCGTAGAAGCAGGATTAATTTTTGCTTAGGACTGGATTAGGCTTTTCTAACAGAAAAGTGGGTGTTTCCTTTGGTCATGGCTTAAATAAGATCATATTTATATTGAAGGAAAATATTAAGCGTGCCTGACACCAAAATGTAGGAGTAGTAATAACAAAAGTACAGAATTCCATTGAGTATTCTGTCAATGATACCATTTTCCATTTGTTTCAATTTGATTAGTGCCCACTAGCTATACTCCTCTCAAGTTTGTCTACATGCTGGGTTTTCCCATGAAGTAACACTGAGATGTATTCTGCTTCAAATAGTAGCACAGTTTATATCGTTAACAAGTTGTCTCTCACCCTGGGAAAGTTATTCCATTTAAAGAATAAGATGCATCAGTGAGTAAGTTACTGCAGTGTTACAATATTTCTGATTTATTATTAAAGATTCCCATGGATCTTATTTATGTATGGACAAGTGGTACTTTACAGTTAAAGCCTTAGATATATCATTAACTTTAGGACTATAAAGTTGGTTTCGCTTTGTGCTGGGAAGCCGTTTCAGAAGTTGCAGACACTTCAGTGCCCCTGAGAAGATACAGCATATGGCATGATATAAATATTACATGGTGCCATCTCTCTGAAATAGAGAAAGACAGGGGTTTCTGCTTGGAAACTTTTTTTTTCTTTCTTTTTAGTTATGCTAGTAATTATTTGAAGTGTTGAAATATGAATGCTCGAGCCTCGGTCCACACTGATACTCAGTGCTGTCTAATCCACACGAGTGATGATGAGATAGTGGTTGGGAGACACTGGATGGAAAGCAGAATCATTGCACTGGCCATCAGTGTGGGATTGATAGCAGGACTCTGATCATAGAATCAATAAGGTTGGAAAAGACCTCAAAGATCATCAAGTCCAACCTGTCACCCAACACCTCATCACTATTAAACCATGGCTTCAAGTGCCACGTCCAATCCCTTTTTGAACACCTTCAGGGACGGTGACTCCACCACCTCCCTGGGCAGCACATTCCAATGGCTAACAACTCTCTCTGTGAAGAATTTTTACCTTGAGCCTAAACTTCCCCTGGCACAGCTTGAGACTCTGTGCTCTGGGAGAAGAGACCAACCCCCACCTGGTTACAACCTCCCTTCAGGTAGTTACAGAGAGCAAGAAGGTCTCCCCTGAGCCTCCTCTTCTCCAGGCTAAACAATCTCTGCTCCCTCAGCCTCTCCTCATAGGGCTGTGCTCAAGGCCTCTCCTCAGCCTTGTTGCCCTTCTCTGGACACATTCAAGAGCCTCGATGTCCTTCTTAAACTGAGGGGCCCAGAACTGGACACAGGACTCAAGGTGTGGCCTAACCAGTGCTGAGTGCAGGGGCACAGTGACTTCCTTGCTCCTGCTGGCTACAGTATTCCTGATGCAGGCCAGGATGCCATTCATCTATTACAAAGCAGCATTACATGAAAACATGTGAGAACTGAGCAAATTATGGGAATTTTTATGGGATGTTCCATTTCATGTGTTTGTGATTATCCATTAATTTGAAGTCTGAAAAATTTGGAATTTAAATTAAGCAGTGAAGTTTTTGCCTTTCACAGATACTTGTTTATAATCAAGGAAGCTTGTCACTAATACAAAACTGCTGTTATGAATCTGAGTTTTCAGCTGCAATATTGTCTTAATGGCCTCTTTATTTTTCCAACTTGCTTGGTCTTTGAAGAATGAAAATGGGGCTGACTGAATTTTCAGATGCAGTCTCAAATGTAATGTTTGATGTAGTGAACATTCCCCAGTTTGCCTCTGAATAATGTGTCTGGACTCTAATCCTGCAGCCTGTCTTAACAGCTGGATTAGCAGTGAAATGTCGTGCAGGTTCTGACTGGAAGAGTGAAACTCTCCACTTACCTGCATACTGAAAGTAGCAGGCTGTGCAGTTACAGCATGCTGGTTTTATTTGCTTAGAAGAATTTTTTTATGAAATACCTCTTTGGTTAATAAAGTATCTGATCTTAATTGCAAACTGGTGGATATGGCCCAGAATGTAAGGGTAGAACTGACAGTGTGCCACCTGAAGGCTTTGTCATTTCGTAGCCCCATGTTTTTATTGTATTTAAAGTAGGGGCTTTTACAGATCTTAGAACATTCAGAGTTGGAAAGTGTTCTTTGAATTTCCTCAAAGGAAATTATTGACCAAAATATAGGGAGGTGCAAAGCTGGCTTGAAATTACTGCTTCATTTATGATGATGTTGCCCTCTTTATCCTCTCCATGTTTATAGCTTCTCCTTTTAAGCTTAGTCATCGTTGTAACTTCCTTTAGAAGTTAGTTTGAAGAAGGTACTATTTTCCTGAGTAAAAAGTGAATGTTTTGCCCCCTTTTTTTTAAGTAGAAGGATGTTTAAATTAGGAGGCAAAATGAATGCAGGTTTGGTTTGAGGGGTATTTTTGTATTTGTATGCTGCTCTCATGTCGGTGTGTTCTGTACTTACATATTAGATGCAGTCATTTTATCTGTCCTCCGTGTGTTGAACCTTAGCCCCCTGCCATTGCCAGTGCCGTTCTTCTAACCCTTTTTGTTTCAGAGATGACTCTTTTTGCTCTAAATATTTAAACCCAATCCAGCATTTAGCATCTGATTGTCTTATTAAAAACGCTTGTGCATATGTCAGTCGATATTTGTATCCGCTATTCAAGAGCGCAGCTGCATGAAACCTTACAAATTCGGTGGTATTTTTGCTGCAATACAATAGGAAACCATTCTGAAATGGAGGAGTGCTCAGCTAGGTGAGATGTGGTATCCTTTCACCTTCTAACTTCAGTAGTTTATCCTGTCAGGACTTTATAACTACTGCTGTACATTGAGCTGTCCACAATGACTCTTAATTGTTTTTCTCAGAAGACTGGACTAATTTGAACTCTTTGAGTACTTAGATTAAATCATTTCTCCTTGTGTGCATTACATTATTTATTTGCATTTCATCTGCTGTTGTATTACTCAATTTTCTAACTCAGTTAGATCTTTCTGGAAATTTCTGCTCTTCACAGTTTTTACTAACCAAAATAATTCCCTACTACTGGCAAATTCTACTTTCTCACTGTCTGCTTCCACTAATTGATGTTAACCATTGTTTTTGATGTCTGGTATACAGCACATGGTTAACTTCTACCTTCTAAGTGTCTTGGTTATCTGAAACTTAGTGATGAAATAAAATTCTTCAGATAATCAAAGGCTTGGAGGAATAGTTACTAGAACTGAGAAATCTCTCAAGTACCAAGTGTGAGCTTGCTTTCTTCTGCTGTTTGTAAAGGAGATAGAGTGCTTGGCAAGAGCTTCGGCACAGTGCCTTGAAAGTGCACAAGTGTCAGACTTCTAGGGAGGTCTTGTCACTGAAGTAACTGTAGGATTCAGATCATGAAGTTTCATCAAGGGAGAAAACCAGGCATCATCAAAGTATCAAGTGTAAAATACCAGTTAGAGCAATATTATGTTGTATATACCTTTGCCCACGTTTTTCTATTCTAAATATTTTTGCTGTAGAATGGAACTTTACAATCTGAATTCTATGGGAACTTATTGCTGACGAGATCAGTGGAAATTCGTATTTCTCCAGTCTGGTGGGTGTTAGTTTAAACTAAGTTTGCATTGTTTGGGCTGTATGGATGAGTTTGTTGCCATTTGTAACTTGCGGGTTAGAAATCAGCTTCTGTGTGTGAGTGTTCTAAATTCAGTGCCATGGATAGGAGAAGAGGTGACAGCAGAAGGGTAGGAGATGAGTGTTTGACTAATCATGTTATACTGACTGATGAGTGCTAGAATGGTGGTGCTTTGCAATACAAAGAGGTAGTTTTTTGAACTGTATATCAATTATTCAGCAGCTGGCAGATTTCCCCAAATCTATTTCATAGTTTGGAGCCCATTTTGCCTTTTTTCTACAACCTGTCTCCAGTGCCAAATGTGTCTCTTCCTCCTTTTTTTGTTTCATATGTTTTTCTGTATTCAATAACTCATTTCTTTCTCAGGTAAGGTAAATTGTGACTTCTTTACCAAATCTATGCTGTATTTGCTTTAAAATCTGTTGTTTTTTTTTCCATCATGAAAAGTACTTACTTGAGAAGCTTCAGAAGTGTATCACTGTTGTAGGTTTTTTGGGGGGCTTTTGGTTTGTTTCTACACTCGGGTGGTTCCAAGTAGCTGTAGGATACAAGCCACTTGCAAACATGGACTGTGGATGATACCAAGGTGGTTTTCAGGAAGTTGTGTGACACACAATAAAGCCAAGGAAACGGTGGAGCTCTCATTTTTGGAGATTTTTGGAGCCTTTTTAGTGATCAGAACCTGTTTCTGAGAGGTTGGTGAAGAAACATTAAAGGTTCTTTTCGTGCGAAGTCACTTAAGTTCATGCAGCAAATAAAAACACACGAAGAAGGAAAGCATCCATTCAGTGTGGTGGTCGCTGCCTAAATGAATGTCATAGGATCTTTCCCAAAGGGATGCTGAAGAATCCAAATCAAGGCATGAAATAAAATGAAAAATACTACCATTACTGGTGTTCAGCTGACTAGTTAAAATCAGAGACGTTTCTCGTTATTAGACGCATTTCACTCATTTATGACTTCTGTTTCTTTCTTCATCACCTCTGCAGCAACTCTCACAATGCACATCATACTATTTTATTCATGTGAGTTCAGTGTCAATAGCCCCAGCCTGAAGGATTTTACAGTTTTGCTTTTTTTTTTGGTTGAAGTAGTACAAAATGTCAAAAATTAGAAGGAAGGTCACAGTGGAAAATACCAAGACCATATCCGATAGTACATCCCGAAGACCCAGTGTGTTTGAAAGGCTTGGACCCAGCACTGGAAGTACTGCAGAGGTGAGTTGTAAAAGTGTTCTTCTTTTCCTCCCCACCCTAGCCTCTTCTTTTTCAGGATTTAGGTGGTGGGAAAGCCTAGCTCACAGGTACCAAATGCTCAAATGTCGCTGATGCTTGTAAAGGTGATAAGAACTCCTTAACGTGTAGATGGTCAATATACTAATGCTTTGAATATTCAAAGAATGTGCATTATGCCAGCTTTTGGAGAGAAGCAGTAGTGCTATCCATATTAATAGTGCTTCCACCAACCAGCCTTGATGCTCATTGCTGACTTTTTTTTTTTTTAATATTTTTATTTTGATTTTTTTTTTTAAGTTTTCTCTTTTACTGAGTTATATTACTGGTGGAGAGGAATTGCAGATAAATGGGAGTGAAATGTGGAGTCATTTGCTTGTTCTGCCACACTCACACCAATGGTATTTCCAGAAATGAGTGTGAAATTCACCCAGTGATGTCTGTCTCTTAGACACAGTGCCGTAACTGGCTGAAGACTGGCAACTGCCTCTATGGGAACACATGTAGATTCGTACATGGCCCTTCACCACGAGGTAAAGGCTATAGCAGCAGTTATAGAAGGTAAATCAAGACCTCACTTTGAATTCTTCACATGCTGTAGGAAAATAGCTTTTGCAACTATGTTTTCTGTTTTGTTTTGTTGGGTTTTTTAAAAGGAAAGAAAGACAAAAGAAATGCTGTGGTGTGCCTGTTGGTATGTTCTATCAGTAACCAATTGCACTGTGAAACTGCTTGAAGCAATTAATTTGGCAACTTGCAGGAGGTTTTCTCAGGATTTTTGTGTCTGTGTAGCTTTAAAAGAGACAAATGGAGCCCACTTTGTGCAGATTAACGTCTTGCATTACTTGAAATGGGAAATTCAAGTATCCTAATATATGTAATTTTTTTGTTGTAGTCTAATGACAGCTTCTGACATGCCCTTCTGTCCTTTGCTGAAATGCTGGTTTGCAACTGCTCACAGTAGTGCTCACAGAATTGCAGCCCTTCTGCCTTTGCTATATTGTTTGATGAATAAGGTGTCTATCCTTTCTCTGCTGTTGTGAGAAAACACTTGAAAGTTTTGTGCCAGACAGATGTAGATCAGATATCCTGGATGATAGGAGGAGATCCAAAAAGCTATTTCATTTTTCAGATGAGAATATTATTTTTTTATCTGCCTCTATAGCAATTTTGAAATGCCTCTATAGCAATTTTGAAGTGCTTCTATACTTTTGAAATGCTGCACTATAATTTTGAAATCCTGGGGATTTTGGCTCTCCAATCTGGGGCATAAAACTTAACTGGAGCAGATGTGGCAGTGAGTTTGTAATATGCTGCTTATAAAGAGGAAAAAGTACAGTTTTAGTGCAGTACCTCTTTGTATGAAGGCTTCACATTTGAAGCACAAACAACTGTGCTTGGTGATGCTGCAGTAATGTTGATGTTACCTCCAGGTCAGGGGATGGACAAAGTGTAAGGCAGCAACAGGAAGGTTGGCATGAGGTCAGGGATCTGTTCCTGGTTCTTTTTCCTATTCCTGTGACACACTCTATTGATGATCTTTACTTTGCTTGTTTGATCTTCCATTGCTTCTAAGGTGGTAGTAGCTGGGATACAACATACATCACTGACTTTAATGCTTCTTTTGGTTTGTACAGGATTTAACCATTCTGTACTGAATGTTCCAAATGGGGGGGGGGGGGAAAAGGAATGATTTACTGGTGGAGATTACATTCTAAAACTGTTAGAATGTCACTTTTCTCCTTGCTTTCAGTGTTTGGAACACTCAGTGCATAGTTCTGCTTGGTTGGTTGAAAAGAAGTGACATTTCTTTTAATGATTAAAGCTATGTTTCTGCTTCACTGTCACCACTGACATTTAAAAATAATGCTGAATTACTTCTTTTGACTGCTAACTTTTTTTTTAACTAGCACTGTATGAAAAAGTCAAAGGATTAATCTTGCTGCTTATTTGCCTGATACATTCCACATTTAATAAAGGTGTTCTTAGAAAGGGGAAGGAAGCCCCTTCCCATTATCCACACACAAACACCGAAACACTCAGACAAAAAAAGGCATAGCCATCTCCAGAAGTTTCTGCTGATAGTTCTTGGCCTGGCACAGAAAAACCTGCTCTATGTACATAATAAAATGTTGCCATTTTTGTGCCATGTAACATCACAGAGATTTGGGGATTTAGGTATTTTGCATGCAGTTTTATTGGCTTCTTGCAAGCAAATGCTGCTTCCACATCAGAATAGAACAGAATAAAATAGAATAGAATAGACCAGGTTGGAAGAGACCTTCAAGTTCATTGTGTCCAACCTATCATCCAACACCACCTAATCAACTAACCCATGGCACCAAGCGCCCTATCAAGTCTCCTCCTGAACACCTCCAGTGATGGTGACTCCACCACCTCCCTAGGCAGCCCATTCCAATGGGCAATCACTCTCTCTGTGTAAAACTTCCTCCTAACCTCCAGCCTAAACCTCCCCTGGTGCAGCCTGAGACTGTGTCCTCTTGTTCTGGTGCTGGCTGCCTGGGAGAAGTGACCAACCTCTGCCTGTCTACAACCTCCCTTAAGGCAGTTGTAGACAGCAATAAGGTCACCCCTGAGTCTCCTCCAGGCTAAGCAACCCCAGCTCCCTCAGCCTCTCCTCATAGGGCTTGTGCTCCAAGCCCCTCACCAACTTTGTTACCCTTCTCTGGACATGCTCCAGCAAGTCAACCTCCTTCCTAAACTGAGGGCCCCAGAACTGGACACAGTTCAAGTAGTCGTCTTTGTTGAGCATCTTGGACAACGTAATGGCACCGGGTCTATACGTGTTCATCCAGGCCTCCTGGTGAAGTGTTTTGCTAGGAAAAAGCACATCCTGCTGCCTTTCTCTCTTGCCCCCTCAATTTCATACCTGTCTGAAATAAATCTCATTGTGAATGATTTTATCTGACCATAATCCCTCCCACAGCATCACCAGACTGTAAGAAAACTTCAAAGTGTAAAAAAAGGCTTTGAAGTCTATTTCATTATAACTGTTTCAGCTTTAATGCTGCCTTTTGCCTTTTTAAATTTGCTGTTGTAAAAATAAAGCTTTGCATGTTTCTACATATAAAGCTTCACTGGTCAAGATACAAAGAATTCAGTAGTAGACCTGTCAGCCTTCCAGGTGCCTGAAATAAGGAGAAGCTAAGAAGGAAAGAGCTGTGTGTGAACACGATATTCCACAAGGAATTTTGCTCTCTTTCCTCTCCTAGATCCTTGGTTAGCTGCTTAGCAGCTTCCAGGTGGTTCTTTTACACTATGGCCAGGATCTATGCCAGCACAGTGTCCCTCTTAGCCTGTCTGATCCTCTTGATTCTGGATTGTTGTATTGCTTTTAGAAACTAAACCAGACTAGCAGTAATACTGGGTAAGAACAGAAGGACTTTATAAGGTTCCAGTATTGTGAGGAACTTACAAACAGGACAGTATTTCATGAGCCTTCAATTGTAATCTGTACATAACCCACTGATAATTACCTGCCTATGCACACACCCACAGAGATATACTCAGATGTTGTAATGTGTACCTGTGACTAGGTAGTTGTTTTTTTACACTGGAAGAGGCACAGAAACAAAACAGGTGCTGTTGTGCATGTACATTTCATAACCAAGCCATTGAATATGGAGAACTCAACTGTTGAAAATTGCTTAACCACAGTGCTTAAAATTTGAAATGATTGTATTTTGCATGTTAGGCCTCATTCAGAAGGTAGGCCCAGCAAAACTATTGAGTGATGAAAGAGGAATCTACTGCTGAGTAGTTTTCTTCTTTCAATGTACAGGAGTAATGCAGTGGAGCCTTCTGTGTGAAAGGCTCTACCAGTTGCAATCTAGCTACATTGTCTTGAACTGCAGAGGTACAATTGTCATCTGTTGAAATTCAGCAGTGTGCATTGCCAAGAGTAACCAAAGATCTCTTGGAGGGGAAGCAGGGGGAAGGTTGTGTAGAAAAGAAACCATCATGTAAATCTTAAAATGTAGTACACCTTTAGAATAGAATAGAGTAGAATAGAATAGACCAGGTTGGAAGAGACCTTCAAGATCATCACGTCCAACCTATCAACCAATGCAAACCACCTAAACAACTAAACCATGGCACCAAGCACCCCATCAAGTCTCCTCCTGAACACCTCCAGGGATGGTGACTCAACCACCTCCCTGGGCAGCACATTCCAAAGGCCAATCACTCTCTCTGTATAGAACTTCTTCCTAACCTCCAGCCTAAACCTCCCCTGGCACAGCCTGAGACTGTGTCCTCTTGTTCTGGTGCTGGCTGCCTGGGAGAAGAGACCAACATCTGCCTGTCTACAACTACCCTTCAGGTAGTTGTAGAGAGCAAGAAGGTCACCCCTGAGTCTCTTCCTCTCCAGGCTAAGCAACCCCAGCTCCCTCAGCCTCTCCTCACAGGGCTGTGTTCCAAACCCCTCACCAACTTTGCTGCCCTTCTCTGGACACGCTCCAGCAAGTCAACCTCCTTCCTAAACTGAGGGGCCCAGAACTGGACACAGGACTCGAGGTGTGGCCTAACCAGTGCAGTGTACAGGGGCAGAATGACCTCCCTGCTCCTGCTGGCCACACTGTTCTTGATGCAGGCCAGGATGCCATTGGCCCTCTTGGCTGCCAGTCACAGCTTCCTGAATATTTCTTAAAATGTGACCAATTTTCAGTCTTAGTTTATTATATTTTGGGGGGTGGGGAAGGAGGGTATGATTTGCTTTGGGAAGGAGGATGTTTGCCATGACTTTGCTCCAGCATTCTAAATCCGAAACAAACCTCCACCCCCAAAACTAACACAACCAACCCAACCCTGGAGCTAGAACTTTTAAAATTTCTGTAATTTCTTGATAGGTTTTTTTTAAGTCTTTAGGGAGATTTGAATACAGTTTTAACAAGTTTTTTCTTCCCTCACATGTTGGAAAAGGTATTAATTGAGGAAGAAATACTTCAGGTGCTTTTTCACTTCGGCACATAACCAAAAGAAAAAGTATATCTCTAGCAACTACGTGGACTGCATTCAGTGTAAATTCACTTGCTTTCTCCTTCAGCTATTGGGATTTTCCCTGACATTGCTCCTCTTGTGGAGCTACTAGTAATGATCTATAACATTTTTATGTTTTAAAGTAATGTTCAGTTTCACAAGTCCAAACTGGACTCGATGATCTCCAAGGTCTTTTCCAACCTGGTTGATTCTATTCCATTCTAAACCCTTTGTGCAGTAGCTGAAATATTACTTAAAATTTAAGCATTGAATTGCCAGTGTTAATGTTGAAAGACTCTTTATTTGTTGAGGCAGCTGATAGTTGGAATACTTTTGAGAGGTTTTGGTAATGCAAAGGAATTTTTTAAGGTGAGAGGAGAGGGAAAAACCCACCTTGAACTCTAACCTTTGCTAAAGCCAGGCACTCACAATCATGTATGCAAAAAAGATACCTTCTTTATATGCTGTGGTTCTGTGATACTATTTCATCCTTCTTAGTGCTGAAAGAATAGAGTAGAATAGAATTAACCAGGTTGGAAAAGACCTTCCAGATCATCGAGTCCAACCTCTCACTCAACACCATCTAATCAACTACACCATGGCACCAAGCACCCCATCCAGTCTCTTCTTAAACACCTCCAGTGATGGTGACTCCACCACCTCCTTGGGCAGCATATTGCAATGGGCAATCACTCATTCTATGAAGAATTTCTTCCTAACGTCCAGCCTAAACCTCCCATGGTGCAGCTTGAGACTGTGTCCTCTTGTTCTGGTGCAATAACATCTCCTCTGAGCCTTCTCTTCTCCAGGCTAAGCAACCCCAGCTCCTTCAGCCTCTCCTCATAGGGCTGTGCTCCTAACCCCTCACCAGTTTTGTTGCCCTTCTCTGGACATGTTCCAGCAACTCAACATCTTTCCTAAACTGGGGGGCCCAGAACTAGACACAGGACTCAATGTGTGGCCTAACCAGTGCTGAGTACAGGGATAAGCACACTGTGTTGTAGATGGACCTGTGTTTACAACTTAATGCAGAATTAAATGCATCTAAAAATGGGAGAAGTCACTGGTCTTTTTTCTTCTTAGATCCTAAGCCACTTAACCTTATGACAGACACAGTGTAAAGAAGTAAATATATGTAACATTGCAAAAGAGGGAGCAGAAACCAATTATTGTTTTTCAGATCTGCACAGATTAAATTAATGTGGTTTAATTTTCAGATTCCTGTATGCATAAAATGTGAAAGACAATTTGCCCATAATAATGTGACAGAGGAAGGGTGGAAGAAGAAACACTTTCCAAATGGAAACTCTAACTCAGTCTGATAAACAAAAAGAAGTGCAAATTTCATTATTCAGATAGATAATTCTTCAATACAGCATCAGCATCTCTTTTAGGCTTCTTTAGTGTAGACTGATAGGTAGAGATCCAGTAATTTCATGCAATCATTTCACAGAAGTATCTGGCTAACAGCCATCACAGAAATATCAAACTCAGTTATCAGGCTAGATTTTTGTGGAGAGAACTTGGAAGATCATTTGAAGCAGCTTCTACAGCCCCTTTGCTTAGGAACGTGTTTGAATGCAGGGGGTGTTCTTTTTTGATGCATAAAGGATCAAGGAACTTACAAGTCTGTACCAAGAGGTGACAGAATTACATAGAAGTCTTAGGATAGTGTAGGATGCTCCTTCTCCTTTCCCACAGTGCAGTAAAAGCTTTTACTCAAAGTACAATAGTTTGACTCTGTGTTAATTGTGTTTTGTACACATATGTTAAATTTGATGCATCTCAGAATGTGGAGAGACTTATTAGCAGTCATTGTGAAACACATTTGTATGATGCTCATAAAAGATCATTTGTTGCATATAGGATCACCTGGAGCTGGTCTAGAGTAGTATCTGAGTCATACCATGCATATGTTTAATTTTTCTTCTTAGAGTCAAGCTGTCTGTGATGTTTTGAAAGAGTTGCTTGCTTAGAATGCTTAAGCCCTTTAGATCAGAATGATTTATCTTTGGGGGGTTTTTAATCTACTTCTGGGTGGGAGGTTTAGATATTTCTGTATATACTGATTAAAAAAAAACAATTAAAAGACAGATTGTATTCCTTTAAAAACAGTCCCATAGAGCTGGTTTTATTATGTTTCTGTATTATACAGGTCACCAGAAAGACCCACTGGAGATCTTCGGGAAAGAATGAAGAATAAACGTCAAGACGTTGAGGCAGAGCCACAGAAACGAAGTACAGAGGAATCGTCCTCTCCTGTTAGGGTAAGAATGGAGTTTGCAGAACTCCAGCATCCCTCAGTAGCAATTGGGCAGTGTGTCCTAGAAACCTGATCATGGTGGCTTGTACTCTATAATATAATGTCTTGATGGACTGATCATTCTGTACATAGCACGTGGCATACTCTATTATGAAGTGGCTGAACAATTGTATTGTTTTGCGGTTTTTATAGCACTTTCTGATCTTGTGGTTCCCAAAGATTTGACACATCCCACAGACTAAAATATGCTACAAATACTGATGCACAATTATTTCATAAGAGTGCAGACTCTTCTGACTATTGCCAAGAAGGTGTATTAACCATGGTTCCAATCATCCACTGTTTCCCCCTCAACACTTGTATCCATTGTTTACATGCATCCTTGAACCAGATTTACTTTCAGTAAAGCCATGCGGTTACTGCCATGCTGGTTCATTTTGCCTTCCTCCTCACATCCTCATCAGCCATCCCAACTGCTTGCTTTTGGATTTTGCAAAAAAAAAACCCCACCCAACCCATTATCATTCACATTTCCTGATAATCTTTCTGCAACCCTCTCCCCCTCAAATGTAAGAACTTGACTCTTTTGAGATTGTATTCTCTGGTCCTGATGTTACAAACGAACAGGCGGAGTTGGTAGTCTGACTCTGTGCCTCTGTATTCCTCTGTGGTGTTTTTTTAACCCCATCTTCACATAAATAATGCTTAAAAGTTTTTTGGATTTTGTTTTTTTTTTTTAAATTTGTGGAAAAAAAAATCAGTTTTGCTTCTGCAGGTATTAACAGCTCTCTGGTTCCACCCCCCCCTACCCCCCCCTTGGTCTGTTCCTACTTGCTGTGTAAAATGGATTTTTCCTGTCAGGTGTAAAGAAACGAACAGCAGCTGCTATCATTAAATTAACAGAATGGCTTACCTTCCAATCATGTTTTCAGTTGCTGTGAATTTGTGTAAACTTTCTTCTCTTTTTACTCTTTCACTTGAATGTGTTTTCTTTGATGGTAGCTTATTCTCAATAAACTGTTCGATTATTGAGTACGAGGTTGGCGGCCAAAGTGTTTTTTCCAACCCTATTAAAAGCTGGATGTGACTTGTGCAACTCCTAATTTTGATGTAATTCTTGCCTCTGGTTAGTTAACCCTGCTTTTCATAGTGCTCTATTAAGGTAACAATAAAATACTCTTTAAACAACTAAACCCCAAGTAAAGGTGAACTGGAAGCGGGAATCAAAATGAATTGAAGAATTAGTGGGTCTTTTAAGGTACCCAAGAATTATTTACAGGATAAGCACACTGCAGAGAGAAAAAACAACCCCAAAACTCCAATCTCATAAAACAGAAGGCTGAGGAAACCACTGAGCTTTTGTATTGGTTGCATGAAAGCAACTCCTAAAATATGGGATATGCCAAGAAAATATTCTGGAGCAAATAGATGAAGAGGGATAATCGTCCTAAGTTGCATTGCAAAGAACCAGGATGTCTTAAGAGAACAGAAGACTGAAGTGACTGAACTGCTAACAGTGGAGACCTAGTATCTGTTTCCATCTCATATTAAAACTTTTGGCATAACAGAGGAGCTGGATGAGAAATACTAACTTGGTTTTGAAATAACAGAAAGTTTCTTGTTCCATAAAGTTTCATAATTGTGGTTTGGTTTTTGGTTGGGGTTTGGTTTGGTTTGGTTGTTTGCTTGGGTGCTTTAAAATAGCAGCAGTGCTCCTGCAAAATTTGTGCTTCCTCAGTCTGCTGGTAGTGGCTGAGAGAGAACTGTCTAATGCAGGTGAAACCTTAAATAGCTTCTTTTGAAAGAAGGCTTTTAAAGCATGTATGTAGTCAAATAATAGCAGGTATATCAGGTTTAGAAGCCTGCTAAGGAGAACACTTCAGAATCATTTCAGATTATTTAGTTACAGAAGATGCTATGGTCCAGTTTTGGGCCCCTCAATTTGAGAAGGACATTGAGACACTTGAATGTGTCCAGAGAAGGGCAACGAGGCTGGGGAGAGGCCTCAAGCACAGCCCTACGAGGAAAGGCTGAGGGAGCTGGGGTTGCTTAGCCTGGAGAAGAGGAGGCTCAGGGGCGACCTTCTTGCTGTCTATAACTGCCTGAAGGGAGGCTGTAGCCAGGTGGGGGATGGTCTCTTCCCAGGCAACCAGCACCAGAACAAGAGGACACAGTCTCAAGCTGTGCTAGGGGAGGTTTAGGCTGGATGTTAGGAGAAAGTTCTTCACAGAGAGGGTTGTTGGGCATTGGAATGTGCTGCCCAGGGAGGTGGTGGAGTCACCATCCCTGGAGGTGTTCAAGAGGGGATTGGATGTGGCACTTGGTGCCATGGTTTAGTAGTCCTGAGGGCTTGGGTGCTAGGTTGGACTTGATGATCTTTGAGGTCTTTTCCAACTTTATTGATTCTATGATCTAAAGAGTTTAAGAATGTGGAAAAAATGTTGGACATCCCAAATATCAAACTGTTCAGAAGATAGGAAAACATTAGCTGAGATGACTGAAGCCTGGGGAATGCAGTAGGGGCTGGGGAAGGATAGTTCTTGGCGGTACAATGGCAAATGAAACTTGGTGTTGGCAAGTGCAAGGTAATGCAAAACGGAGACATTAATTCAAAGCAAAAAAAAATGAACAAGTATTTTAAGAGTAACTGAAACCATCCAATAGCAAAGTTATTGTGGACAGCTCAATAAAACTATCTGTTCAGAGTGCAGTCTCAGTTGCAGAAGCACTCAGGTGTATAAAAGTGAAGTGGAAAATGATCATTGTGATGCTGTAAATTCACGGTCCAGTTGTGATCCCAATGAAGCAGAATGCCAAATACGTGTGTGCAAGAAACTGCAGTCAAATGCCTCTTGGAAGTGGGCAAGGTGGTGAGAAAGAGACTGGAGGGAAGAAAGGACTTGTGGTGAATGAATATGGTGTGTGGTTGAGAGAATGTAAACTAGATGCGTCATCTTCATGCTTTAATTCCTCTAGAAAGAGTGGCATATTTACCTTGTATGTGACAATTATACCTGATGATAAGAAGAGAACAGTCCAAATCTGAAGAGCTTCCACAAAAAGTTGAGACAGTAGAACTAGCAGAACATCTTTTTAGAAGAGATTTCTTCTTCTTTGGAGACATAACCAGAGCATTCTGTATGTATGTAGGAAACAGCTTCCTATATGGAGAGGATATAGAATAACTCCCATATTATTTCTTCATGTCTTTGTACTGTTGCTTTCAGGGCCAATATGCTGTGTTGTGTGGGCACCTGCATTGAACTCAGTTGTTTCTGTGATTCTCAGGTTTGTGTTAGGAATTCTTTCAGCACTGCATGTTAGTCTTATCAATGATCATGCAAATAATTAGGTGAGGTTCCTGGTGTGGGCTCCTGCATTGAACTCGGTTGTTTCTGTGTTTCTCAGGTTTGTGTTAGGAATTCTTTCAGCACTGTATGTTAGTCTTATCAATGATCATGCAAATAATTAGCTAAGGTTCCTGCTGTTACTTTATTTAGTTGGACATTTTTGTATTGGGGTTTTCTCTGTATTGTGAGAAGACAGTTAAATTGGAGTACCTGGAAGTTTTACCTGGGAGGAGTAATGGGAAGGGCATTTAAAAATGACTTTTGCAAGGAGTGTGTATTACTTGTTTCATGTCTGTGCTTTTGTCAATGTGGCTTTTGAATATCTGCACTGGAGAGGAAGTCAGCAATATCTTCCATCTCTGGAATGGAAAGACTACATTGAGACACTTGAAGGTGTCCAGAGAAGGGCAACGAGGCTGGGGAGAGGCCTTGAGCACAGCCCTGTGAGAAGAGGCTGAGGGAGCTGGGGTTGTTTAGCCTGGAGAAGAGAAGGCTCAGAGGAGACCTTCTTGCTGTCTACAACTCCCTGAAGGGTGGTGGTAGCCAGGTGGGGGTTGGTCTCTTCTCCCAGGCACCCAGCACCAGAACAAGAGGACACAGTCTCAAGCTGCACCAGGGGAAGTTTAGGCTTGAGGTGAGGAGAAAGTTCTTCACTGAGAGAATTGTTAGGCATTGGAATGTGCTGCCCAGGGAGGTGGTGGAGTCCCCATCCCTGGAGGTGTTCAAGAGGGGATTGGATGTGGCACTTGGTGCCATGGTTTTGTCATGAGGTCTGTGGCAGCAGGTTGGACTTGATGATCTTTGAGGTCTCTTCCAACCTTGGTGATTCTGTGATTCCAGGGACACTTCAGATACATTTTATTGCACGCCTGCGTAGTGTGGTAGTACTTTACACTATAAAAGTAGAGCAAAATAGTACTGTTCTTACCCAAAAGATTTTAGGTGTAATAGACAGTATCTCATTCTAGATTTAAAGGGACCTGTGCTTCTGAATTAGTTTGTATTGCTGCTGCATGTACATGTGCTGATAAGGCTGAAAATGAAGCTGCTGCCTTGTTAGAATTGTAGGTTGTAAGAGTCATAAACATTTTCTCCATTGATGTTGGGCAAAACAACACTTCCTGGCTAGAAGTGTGTTGTGCAGCCTAGATGAGTACTTTTGTTCTTAGCCAAGCTCTTCTGGCCATAGTGGGAAATCCATTCAAATAGACATCAAGTCTTGTGCCACAGAGTGCTGACCATAGCTTAGGGGGTGTGGAACATCTTAAACAGACATTAAATAAAATCTCACAGAATTCAGCAATAATGTTGTTTTGGTTTTCCTTTTCCCCCCTCCCTTTCTTAAGTAACATTTGTCTTGAAAGTCAGCCTTGATCCTTGAGGTCTTTTCCAACCTTACTGATTCTATGATTCAACTGTGATCATCTTCCCAACCCATGGAAATAGCTTAACTGTCAGCAGAGACCTGAAAACAGCATAGGCAAAGTTTGCTGAATTGTTTTTGCTCTGAAGATAACTACAGTATTTTTTTTCCCCCCAGTAATTTATATTATTGTGAAAGTTTATTACTTCTTCTCTTGTAAATGGTGTTGTTTTAGTCTGCAGATAAGTTGTTTACAACTGTGGCTGAAGTAGATAAAGCATCTTCATATACAAGTGAAAGACATGCTGTGGGCCTTTAGGAGCATGACGGATTTTATTCTTGGCTTATTAAAGGAGAGAACAAAAACCCTGTGTAAAGTACAAGAAGGTCTATAAGGATATGAAGAAAATATTTCTTCCTCATTGTATGAGGGAATTAAACATGCTGTAAGTGGGACAAGTACAATAAAAGCAATATGTTGAAGGCTTTTCAATGAGGAAATTGAAATGTGTGTTCTAAACCATAAGTGAAATTCTTGGTTTATACTGAATGTA
Source organism: Dryobates pubescens (assembly GCF_014839835.1). Classification (NCBI taxonomy): domain Eukaryota; kingdom Metazoa; phylum Chordata; class Aves; order Piciformes; family Picidae; genus Dryobates; species Dryobates pubescens. The sequence continues at coordinate 42,116,492 of NC_071618.1, read as the reverse complement.
TACACTGAGATTTGTTTTGCTAGATGCAATGCTACCAGAATTTCTTTCCTTGCAACTGTCGATGTAGTCTACCTGGACCTCAGCAAGGCCTTTGACACCGTTCCCCATAGCAAACTCCTGGCCAAGCTGTCAGCCCATGGCTTGGATGGGAGCACACTGCATTGGGTTAGGAACTGGCTGGAGGCTGAGCCCAGAGAGTGGTGGTGAATGGTGCCACATCCAGCTGGCAGCCAGTCACCAGTGGTGTGCCCCAGGGATCAGTACTGGGCCCCTTGCTCTTTAACATCTTTATTGATGATCTGGACGAGGGCATTGAGTCCATCATCAGTAAATTTGCTGAGGACACCAGGCTGGGGACAGGAGTTGATCTGCTGGAGGGTAGAGAGGCTCTGCAGAGGGACCTCGACAGGCTGGACAGATGGGCAGAGTCCAAGGGCAGGAGATTGAACACATCCAAGTGCCAGGTTCTGCACATTGGCCACAGCAACCCCATGCAGTGCTGCAGGCTGGGGTCAGAGTGGCTGGAGAGCGGCCAGGCAGAGAAGGACCTGGGAGTACTGGTTGATGGTAGGCTGAACATGAGCCTGAAGTGTGCCCAGGCAGCTAAGAGGGCCAATGGCATCCTGGCCTGCATCAGGAACAGTGTGGCCAGCAGGAGCAGGGAGGTCATTCTGCCCCTGTACACTGCACTGGTTAGGCCACACCTTGAGTCCTGTGTCCAGTTCTGGGCCCCTCCGTTTAGGAAGGAGGTTGAATTGCTGGAACGAGTCCAGAGAAGAGCAACAAAGTTTGTGAGGGGTTTGGAACACAGCCCTGTGAGGAGAGGCTGAGGGAGCTGGGGTTGCTTAGCCTGGAGAAGAGGAAACTCAGGGGAGACCTTAATGCTCTGTACAACTACCTGAAAGGTACTTGTAGACAGACGGATATTTGTCTCTTCTCCCAGACAGCCAGTACCAGAGCAAGAGAACACAGTCTCAGGCTGCGCCAGGGGAGGTTCAGGTTGGATGTTGGGAAGAAGTTCTACACAGAGAGAATGATTGCCCATTGGAATGGGCTGCCTGGGAAGGTGGTGGAGTCACCATCGTTGGAGGTGTTCAGGAGGAGACTTGATGGGGTGCTTGGTGCAATGGGTTAGTTGTTTAGGTGGTGTTGGATTGGTTGATGGGTTGGACGCGATGATCTTGAAGGTCTCTTCCAACCTGGTTTATTCTATGTATATATTCTATGTAAACTGAAGGCATTTAGGGTCTGAATGGGCTTGGATCAAGTTGTCCTGACTTGTAAAATAGCATGCTTGCATGAAAATTGTCTATTCCCTTCCCCTCCATTCAGTAATTCAATAACATGATTTTCATAGCAGTTTTTGTTATCAGTTCTTCTACAGACACCTGCTTGTGGCACTACCAGCTTCACTGAAAGGAGAAAATTGAGGCTCTTTGAAGATGCTTGTGTTTGGTTGTAAGGTTAGAGGTGCAGGGGAAATGCACATAGGTTGTGTGGTGTTTTTCCTGGGTTAAGTTGCTCTTGAACACATTCTGACTTACCTGCACATTGTCTGCTGAGAAGCTGTGTTTTGTTTTGTTTGAATCAGTATATAGGGGATGTCTTAACATGTGTACTTTGGTTTACCAGTAACAAACTAGTAATTGTGTTTAAGAATTTTGGGGGTTTTTATTAATTGTTGTAATTTGATGAAATATAGAATAGAATAGAATAGAATAGACCAGGTTGGAAGGGACCTTCAAGATCATCGTGTCCAACCTATCATCCAACACCACCCAACCAACTAACCCATATGAAGCAGAACTACACAGTTTTAATAGAAGAGATGCACCCTTCAAGGAAGGCAGTCCAGGTAAAATTGGATACTCCAAGGAGAAAAAAGAATGGTTGTATGAGAGGCTTCTTGATAAAGTTCTGAGTTTTCAGACCTTATCAGAGCCATTTTCTTTTGCAGTAACTTGCTTTGAAGTATCATAGTATCAGTCAGGGTTGGAAGGGACCACAAGGATCAGCTAGTTCCAACCCCCCTGCCATGGTCAGGGACACCACACACTAGATCAGGCTGGCCAGAGCCTCATCCAGCCTGGGCTTAAACACCTCCAGGGATGGGGCCCCAACCACCTCCCTGGACAACCCATTTCAGGGCTTCACCACTCTCCTGGGGAAGAACTTCCTCCTCACCTCCAGGCTCAATCTCCCCACCTCCAGCTTCAATCCATTCCCCCTAGTCCTATCACTACCTGAGATCCTGAGAAGTCCTTTCCCAGCCTTCTTGTAGCCCCCTCCAGATACTGGAAGGCCAAGACCGAAATGTCTTTAGTATGTGTTGTGGTGATAGCATAGTTCATATAGACCCATCTGCAGTTGATGTCAGCAACCAGCACAACTTGGTGGTTTAGGTAGGTCACACCTTGAGTCCTGTGCCCAGTTCTGGGCCCTCAGTTTAGGAAAGATGTTGAGCTGCTGGAAGGTGTCCAGAGGAGGGTAACAAAGCTGGGGAGGGGTTTGGAGCACAGCCCTGTGAGGAGAGGCTGAGGGAGCTGGGGATGCTTAACCTGGAGAAGAGGAGGCTCAGAGGAGACCTTCTTGCTCTCTCCAACTCCCCAAAGAGAGGTTGTAGCCAGGTGGGGGTTGGTCTCTTCTCCCAGGCAACCACCACCAGAATAAGAGGACACAGTCTCAAGCTGCACCAGGGGAGGTTTAGGATGGAAGTTAGGAAGGAGTTCTTCCCAGAAAGAGAGATTGGCCATTGGAATGTGCTGCCCAGGGAGGTGGTGGAGTCCCCATCACTGGAGGTGTTTAGGAAGAGCCTGGATGAGGCACTTGGTGCCATGGTTTAGTTGATTAGATGGTGTTGGGTGATAGGTTGGACTCGATGATCTCAAAGGTCTTTTCCAACCTGGTTAATTCTATTCTATTCTAAATCCTGTCATGGAATGGTGAAAAAGTGACTTCTTCCCTCCCCCCGCCCAACTCTGCAAGCTGCTTTAATTTAAACAGGACACAAATGAATTTTTTCATGTGGAATTCCTTCATGTCACATAGTGACCAGCCATTTTTTTCTGGACATTCCAAGGCTTTGAATGTGCTGTGCTGAATGCATCAAGATGAGAGGCTTAATTATAGATAGCTGGGCTTTGAAGCATCTGTTTTATTTCACTAGGTAAAATAAGTTTATGTCATTAAACTAGAGATAAGATTTCATCATTGTTAGTGAATAATGAGGAGCAGTTGGATTCTTCTCACTTGGGAGTGACTACCCACAACATTGTGTTATCTTCCTTACTGTGTTTCTAAGGTGATGTTGAAGGATTTAATTTTAAGTCAAGATCGAGGTCTCAGTAAAGAACAGCTAGAGAAATTCTCAGGTGTCTCCTTGTCTTGGCATAAAACCAAAGGTTTGTACATACCAGAACTGAAGGATCCTGAAAAGACAAAAGGAAGTGCTCTGGGAGGTGAGAGCAAACAAGATATGGGACAGACTTTCATTATTTGCTCTTTCTGCTTTCCTACTTAATAAATTAATCTGAAATACTTCTAAGCTTGAATGTGTCTTTCTTTTTTGTTTAATGCAAATAGTGAAAAATCTTTGTCCTGTACTCCACTTGGGCCACATAGATTATTTAGAGAATGACATTCAGGAGCAGCAGTGATGCAACTATGCAGCTTTGCTACTGTAATACAGCCCTGGAAAAACAGCAGCACAGGTTCAGTTGCCTTTTGAAATTGTCTTCTTTCCTCTAAAAATAGTTCTTGGCTTCCTTAGGTCTGCAGGGCCACCTGCCACGTGCAAAATTGATGCTGCATCAGTAGTTAGATGTCTCATGAATTTGAGAAGGACATTGAGACACTTGAACGTGTCCAGAGAAGGGCAGCGAGGCTGGGGAGAGGTCTGGAGCACAGCCCTGTGAGGAGAGGCTGAGGGAGCTGGGGTTGCTTAGCCTGGAGAAGAGGAGGCTCAGGGGAGACCTCATTGCTGTCTACAACTGCCTGAAGGGAGGTTGTAGACAGGAGTGGATTGGTGTCTTCTCTCAGGCAAGCACCAACAGAACAAGAGGGCACAATCTCAAGCTGTGCCAGGGGAAGTTTAGGCTGGAGGTGAGGAGAAAGTTCTTCACAGAGAGAGTTGTTAGGCATTGGAATGTGCTGCCCAGGGAGGTGGTGGAGTCACCATCCCTGGAGGTGTTCAAGAGGGGATTGGACATGGCACTTGAAGTCCTAGTTGCGTAGTCCTGAGGTCTTGGGTGACAGGTTGGACTTGGTGATCCTTCCAACGTTACTGATTCTATGACTTAGGTCCAGTGAAAAGTTCAAATATATAGCTATGAAGAAAACTTGATTATCATGTTGTGCTGCTTTAGCCTTTTCCCCCTTTCCTTTTGGCAGCCAAAGGACTCCATTTTATTAATTATTCCTACCCCCCATTCTTTATTCTCTGAAGAGTTAAATGATTCTTTAAATGATTCTGCTTCTGAGGCTCATTTGCCTTGCATATAAATATCCTTATTTGCAGCTGAGAACTCTTCCTCAGGCTGTTAAAATTTTCTACTCAGTGAATGTTCTTCTGGTCTTAAGAATCTGATCTGTTTCTTTCAGTTGCTGTTTTACACTTTATTCTCTGGCATGATTCTTGCCCTGTCTTTAAACCCCCTGAGTTTATGAATCCTTTCTTCTCTTTTCCCCCATCTGCTCTTTGCATACTGATTGTGTGAAATTGCATAAGACCGTGTAAGCCCCTGGAGTCTCTGCTTATTTAAGAAGGTATTTGTTCAACAGGGTAATGGGGGAAATGCTTTTTGTACTCTAAAAAGAAACCCCTAAAATACCATGTAGAATATATCAGCTTCTTCAGGCTTCTTTTGCCAATAAAGTTGTTTACTCTAATGCAGCATTTTTCCCCTTTATAGAAAGAGTCTTCACGAGGAAGACATAGAGAGAAGGAAGATATCAAAATTACTAAGGAGAGAACACCAGAAAGTGAAGAGGAGAATGGGGATTGGGAAACAAATAGAGAAGGTAAGTGTGATTAAACTAATGATCCCCCTACAAGTCTAAAGAATTGCAAGGTTATTGGGCTATGTGAAGCTGGATGCTTAAGGATTTGATCTCTAAGGAGAATACTTTCAGGCAGCAGCCATTAATGGTTTGGGGTTTTTTTGAGGGACATGGGTAAAACCAACTTTTAGCCTGGAGAAGAGGAGGCTCAGGGCAGACCTTCTTGCTCTCTACAACTCCCTGGAGGGAGGTTGTAGCCAGGTGGGGGTTGGTCTCATCTCCCAGGCAACCAGCACCAGAACAAGAGGACACAGTCTCAAGCTGCACCAAGGGAAGTTTAGGCTGGATGTTAGGAAGAAGTTCTTCCCAGAAAGAGAGATTGGCCATTGGAATGTGCTGCCCAGGGAGGTGGTGGAGTCACCATCAGTGGAAGTGTTTAGGAAGAGACTTGATGGGGTGCTTGGTGCCATGGTTTAGTTGACTAGATGGTGTTGGATGATAGGTTGGACTCGATGATCTCAAAGTTCTCTTCCAACCTGGTCTGGTCTATTCCTATTCCTATTCCTATTCCTATTCCTATTCCTATTCCTATTCCTATTCCTATTCCTTTTCTATTCTATTCTATTCTAACTTATTTTTAAAACACTGTTTTCTCCCACCACCTTCACCTCTCCCTTTGACAATAAGGAACTTGACCATAGGCTACTCCATGGCTGAACCTTTTGCATATAGATCAGTAGTGGACTCCAGCTTACAGGCAAAGTAATTTTGAAACCCCTTAGTGTGAGGAGGGAGCATAAGTCCTTTGAATTCAGAAGTCAGCAGGTTTTTGCTGCATAGTTTGTAATGCTGTGAACTGTCTCATGAAAAACAGCTGAAGGTAGTGACTGGGGAACTACTTCTTTTCGGAAAGCACTTGAAGAGTATAGTCATTTTTCTTTAGGTGTTGGGGGGGGGGTTGTTGTGTTTGTTTTTTTAATGATTAAAAGGTGATTTCAGTGGCTTAGATGATAATAGTCTTTCATTTAATATGTGGAGAGTTGAAGGAAAAAACAGTTACCACCCTTGGAAGTGTTTAAGAAGAGACTGGATGAGGCACTTGGTGCCATGGTTTAGTTGATTAGATGGTGTTGGGTGATAGGTTGGACTTGATGATCTCAAAGGTATTTTCCAACCTGATCCATTCCATTCCATTCCATTCCATTCCATTCCATTCCATTCCATTCCATTCCATTCCATTCCATTCCATTCCATTCCATTCCATTCCATTCCATTCTTCTCTCTCCCAAGTTTCACCATTTTTAGGCACCATATTTACCTGACAGTGAAATTATGGCAGGTTCTAATGAGTTAGTGTTGTTTATGTAGTTCTGTGTCTGTTTTAGAAGTAGTTACTGAAGAAGTAGTTGCAAAAGAAAATGGTAATCTTGATCCATTCTAAGTGAATTGAGATACAATGATTGCTGGGGTTGCTTAGCCTGGAGAAGAGGAGGCTCAAAGGAGACCTCCTTGCTCTCTACAACTCCCTGAAGGGAGGTTGTAGCCAGGTGGGGGTTGGTCTCTTCTGCCAGGCAACCAGCACCAGAACAAGAGGACACAGTCTCAAGCTGCACAAGGGAGGCTTAGGCTGGATTTTAGGAAGAAGTTCTTCCCAGAAAGAGAGATTGGCCATTGGAATGTGCTGCCCAGGGAGGTGGTGGAGACACCATCACTGGAAGTATTTAGGAGGAGACTGGATGGGGTGCTTGGTGCCATGGTTGAGTTGATTAGATGGTGTTGGGTGATAGATTGGACTTGATGATCTCCAAGGTCTTTTCCAACTTGGTTCCTTCTATTCTATACTGAAAGTTGTTTGTGGGCTGGAATTCCTCTGTGGATTTCATGACTGCAGGTAGCTTTTCTATGGTTATATTCTGTAAGTATCACAAATACTGTTTTGCTGTGTCATGAGCACAGTTTGTGAACAGAGAAGTAGCCATAACATGTTTTAGTAGGAGCCATAACATTTTGCTTTTTGGTATGATTTAAGAAACATTGAGCTTTGGCATGTAGGCATGGAAGTGGAATCTTAATTCAGAAAAGTTTGGAACATGAAATCTTTGAGTTCTCTATAAATAGTATGAATATTGTAATTATTAGATTCTGAGGCTTTCAGCTTGAGACTGATGATTTCTTTTTTTCCCAAAAGAATGTTGATTATAGTCCTGTAGATGAAGTGGAACTAAGATCTGTCAAGTTGTAGTGAGTACTGTATAAGCAGACAGATGGACTGGGAAAGAACCTGTGCTGTTAGGACCTGTACCTCTCTTAAACTGTTCCCTTGCATTCATGACACATGAAGGGACTTTGTAGACTGAGTTTAGTTATTGCAAGATCTCTTACGTAGTTCCTGTGTGTAGGAAGGGGAGTGAAAGCTAAGGACTTTTTAGTGAAGTTATCTTTTCTGACATTTCCCTAAAGTGCTTTTTGATCATTAGACTTAAATAGCCAGAAAGTCTCCCCTGAGGAGAGGAAGCTCAGGTGAGACCTCATTGCTCTCCACAACTACTTGAAGGAGGCTTGTAGCCTGGAGGAGGCTCAGGGGAGACCTTCTTGCTCTCTACAACTCCCTGAAGGGAGGTTGTAGCCAGGTGGGGGTTGGTCTCTTCTCCCAGGCAACCAGCACCAGAACAAGAGGACACAGTCTCAAGCTGCACCAGGGGAAGTTTAGGCTGGAGGTGAGGAAGAAATTCTTCCCAGAAAGAGAGATTTAGCCATGGGAATGTGCTGCCTGGGGAGGTGGTGGAGTCACCATCCCTGGAGGTCTTCCAAAAACGGATTGGATGTGGCACTTGGAGACTTGGTTTAGTTGTCAGGAGGTGTTAGGTATTAGGTAGTAGCTTGAACTTGATCATCTCTGAGGTCTTTTCCAACCTTATTGATTGTCTGAAAGTAGGAAATATAAACAGATGAAAACTGTTGCAGTTGCAAAGCTTGCAGTGTCTGATATTAGCTAGCCATGACTTCAGGAAAAAGTGGGAGAAATGAAACTTTCTAAGATGAAAACCAAATAGCAATAATATTTGAAAAGCAAATAAAATCCTGAAATGTACATTTATCCAGTGAAAGGGGGCATATAGAGCTTTTATTTCAAAATTCATTTGTAAATACAGTTGGATAAATGTAGAAATTGATTTGTGAGGTAACTCCATTGACAAAGAATTCTGGTATCATGAATCGCTCTTTAAAGGCATTTCATGTGAGATGTTTCAATTAAATGATGCTCTGTGGGGGATTTTTGGTGTTTGTGAAGACTCATTTTAAAATTTGCTTGGGGTTTTTCTTTGTCTTTATTGACAGGGAGGTGGTTCTGCCCCTGGACACTGCACTGGTTGGGCCACACCTTGAGTCCTGTGTCCAGTTCTGGGCCCCTCAGTTTAGGAAGGAGGTTGACTTGCTGGAACGTGTCCAGAGAAGGGCAACGAAGTTGGTGAGGGGTTTGGAGCACAGCCCTGTGAGGAGAGGCTGAGGGAGCTGGGGTTGCTTAGCCTGGAGAAGAGGAGACTCAGGGGAGACCTTCTTGCTCTCTACAACTACCTGAAGGGAGGTTGTAGACAGGCAGAGGTTGGTCTCTTCTGCCAGGCAGCCAGAACCAGAACAAGAGGACACAGTCTTAAGCTGCACCAGAGGAGGTTAAGGCTGGAGGTTAGGAAGAAGTTCTATACAGAGAGAATGATTGGCCTTTGGAATGGGCTGCCTGGGGAGGTGGTGGAGTCACCATCACTGGAGGTGTTCAGGAGGAGACTTGATGGGGTGCTTGGTGCCATGGTTTAGTTGTTTAGGTGGTGTTGGATTGGTTGATGGGTTGGACGCGATGATCTTGAAGGTCTCTTCCAACCTGGTCTATCCTATCCTATCCTATCCTATCCTTATCCTATCCTTATCCTATCCTTATCCTATCCTTATCCTATCCTTATCCTATCCTTATCCTATCCTTATCCTATCCTTATCCTATTCCTATTCCTATTCCTATTCTATTTAAATCTAAATACTTGGTTTACTGGGTTTCCACTAGCTGCCTCAACTGAATGGATGCAAGTCCCTGAAAGAACCTGGAAAGTTTTGTTCAGTTAAGTTTAAGAATGTAACTGCTGTTTGTATGTAACTGCCTGGAGTTATTGCAGGTTTACACACATCATTTGAAAACAGTTCTAACCTAACTTCATTCATACTCCATGCAGTGCTTGAAAGTCATAAAAGTAATTATAATTGGCATCCACATGAAGACGAGCCAGCAGTGTTCCCAGGTAGCCAAGAAGGCCAATGGCATCCTGGCCTGCATCAGAAATATGGTGGCCAGCAGGAGCAGGGAGGTCATTGTGCCCCTGAACACAGCACTGGTTAGGCCACACCTTGAGTCCTGGGTCCAGTTCTGTGCCCCTCAATTTAAGAAGGATATTGAGGTTTACACACATAATTTGATTAGAGTTTTAACCTAGCTTCATTCATACTTCCATGCATTGCTTCAAAGTACTGGGAATAGAATGGAATGGAATGGAATGGAATGGAATGGAATGGAATGGAATGGAATGGAATGGAATGGAATGGAATTAACCAAGTTGGAAAAGACTTTTGAGATCATCAAGTCCAACCTATCACCCAACACCTTTTAATGAACTAAACCATGGCAGCAAGCACCCCATCCAGTCTCTTCTTAAACACTTCCAGTGATGGTGTCTCCACCACCTCCCTGGGCAGCACATTCCAACACCTAGCAGCTCTGAGTCTCAAGCTGTGCCAGGGGAGGTTTAGGCTGGATGTTAGGAAGAAGTTCTTCACAGAAAGATTTGCTGGCCATTGGAATGTGCTGCCCAGGGAGGTGGTGGAGTCACCATCCCTGCAGGTGTTCAGGAGGGGATTGGATGTGGCACTTGGTGCTGTGGTTTAGTAGTCATGAGGTCTTGGGTGACAGCTTGGACTTGATGATCTTTGAGTTCTTCTCCAAGCTTATTGATTCTATGTGTCCTCATGATCTGAACATATTTATCCTTGGCATCCACTCTGCTAAATATTACTTATTTCATATGTAATTGTTTGCTAATCTACTTGCTTATCTTGTTTTTTACCCAAAGACTCTGATAACGGAGATGTTAACTACGATTATGATCACGAGCTGTCTTTGGAAATGAAGCGCCAAAAGATCCAGAGAGAACTCATGAAGTTGGAACAGGAAAACATGGAGAAACGAGAGGAAATAGTCATTAAAAAGGAGGTTTGTATCATGGTAATGTGAAATTAAAAGGAAAAGCAATCTTCTAGTTGGCTCCTGTGGGACTCAAGCTCCCTGGGCTCCAAATTGACTGTGGTGTCAAGTAGTAGTAAATACTTGGCACGTGTATGGCTTAGTGTGTGGGTTGGATATTGGTTATGAGTATCTGGTCAGTCACCCAGCTCCATAACCAAGTCAGCTATTAAATAAGTAGGATTTAATGCATTTTAATGATCTAATGACTTTTAACAGAGGAGACATACAAGAACACAAGACAATTTTTAAGAACACAAGACATTTTCCAACATGTCTCATAGAATAGAATAAACCAAGTTGGAGGAGACCTTTGAGATCATCGAGTCCAACCCATCACCCAACACCACCTAATCAACTAAACCATGGCATCAAGCACCCTATCAAGTCTCCTCCTAAACACCTCCAATGATGGTGACTCAAAGTAAAGTGGCAGAGGCAAATCTGTGTGTTAGAAACCCTAAATCTTTGTGGAACGTTAAAACAAAAAAGCCTGAAAGGAGGTCTTTGGTATTTTTAGACACAGTGAGTGCTAACTACAAACTTAGTGATTTTTAAATTTGTAGTTACTGGCATTCTAATGTATTATGAAGTGCACCAGCACCTCTTTCACTCTCTTCCCTTCCTGTTCCTTTTATGGAGTTTGTTGAACGTGATGTGCTTAGTTTATTTGAGGTCAATGTGTACATGGCTAAGATCTCAGTTGTGCACTGTTAACTCTATTTACCTGTCTGACTTGTATATCAGAAGAGTTTAGATGGGGTGTTCAGTGCCATGGTTTAGTTGATTAGATGGTGTTGGATGATAGGTTGGACTCCATGATCTCAAAGGTCTCTTCCAACCTGGTTAATTCTATTCTGTTCTGCTCTACTCTACTCTCTTCTGCTCTGTCCTACTCTCTTCTGCTCTGCCCTACTCTCTTCTGCTCTGCCCTACTCTCTTCTGCTCTGCCCTACTCTCTTCTGCTCTGCTCTACTCTACTCTGCTCTCTTCTGCTCTACTCTACTCTCTTCTGCTCTGCTCTACTCTACTCTCTTCTGCTCTGCTCTACTCTCTTCTGCTCCTCTACCCTACTCTCTTCTGCTCCTCTACCCTACTCTCTTCTACCCTCTGCTCCTCTGCCCTACTCTCCTCTGCTCCTCTGCCCTACTCTCCTCTGCTCCTCTGCCCTACTCTCCTCTGCTCCTCTGCCCTACTCTCCTCTGCTCTCCTCTGCCCTACTCTCCTCTGCTCTCCTCTGCTCTGCTCTACTCTCCTCTGCTCTCCTCTGCTCTCCTCTCCTCTGCTCTACTCTCCTCTGTTCTGCTCTACTCTCTTCTGCTCTACTCTACTGTGCTCTACTCTACTCTATTCAGGTAAGCTTTTAAGCATCAGTGTCTTACTGGTTAACATACCTTTTTTCCCCTCAAGATTTCTCCAGAGGTGGTTAGATCTAAATTATCACCATCACCAAGAAAGTCTAGCAAATCACCAAAAAGAAGATCCAGTCCCAAATCATCATCTTCAGCTAGTAAGAAAGAGAAGAAAACTTCTACTGTATCTTCCCCACTTCTGGATCAACAGAGGTCAGTACATAGACACATCTGAAAAAGTGAGAACAGAGAAGCACACTGAGTTCTAAATTGCACTGTGCATCATCATATGTAAAAAATTGTTACATGCATGTAGTTTTCAGCTGAGAGATTTCATGGTTTACAAGCAGGTCTTTTCCCTTTGACTGCCCATAGTCTCTGGGAGGTGGTGAAATACAAACCCTTAAAAACTGGAAAGCATTTTTAGTTGAGATTCTGCAGCCTGTGAAGTGTCTCCTCTAGCTTGAAGCAAAATGTTTAAAGTTTGACCAACTGCACCTTCTGTTGGTATTGCTGATTGCTGTTCAGGAAATATTTTACTTTCAAGTCAGGAAATTTCTCAGAATTCAGGAAGATTGAACACATCCAAGTGCCAGGTTCTACACATTGGCCACAACAACCCCATGCAGTGCTACAGGCTGGGGTCAGAGTGGCTGGAGAGTAGCCAGGCAGGAAGGGACCTGGGGGTACTGGTTGACAGCTGGCTGAACATGAGCCAGCAGTGTGCCCAGATGGCCAAAAAGGCCAATGGCATTCTGGCCTGCATCAGGAACAGTGTGGCCAGCAGGAGCAGGGAAGTCATTGTGCCCCTGGATTCAGCACTGGTTAGGCCACATCTTGAGTCCTGTGTCCAGTTCTGGGCTCCTCAATTTAGGAAAGATGTTGAGTTGCTGGAAGGTGTCCAGAGAAGGGCAACAAAGCTGGGGAGGGATTTGGAGCACAAGCCCTATGAAGAGAGGCTGAGAGAGTTGGGGTTGCTTAGCCTGGAGAAGAGGAGGCTCAGGGGAGACCTTCTTGCTCTCTACACCTACCTGAAAGGAGGTTGTAGCCAGGTGGGGGTTGGTCTCTTCTCCCAGGCAACCAGCAGCAGAACAAGAGGACACAGTCTCAAGCTGTGCCAGGGGAAGTTTAGGCTGGAGGTGAGGAGAAAGTTCTTCACTGAGAGAGTTGTTAGCCATTGGAATGTGCTGCCCAGGGAGGTGGTGGAGACACCATCCCTGGAGGTGTTCAAAAAGGGATTGGACGTGGCACTTGAAGCCATGGTTTAGTTAGCCCTGAGGTGTTGGGTGACAGGTTGGAGTGGTGATCTCTGAGGCCATTTCCAACCTTATTGATTCTGTGATTGTATGATTATAATTTTCCTGGCAACATCTCAGAATTCATTGTTTAAAATACCTGGCAGCCCTTCATTCCTTCATTTTCCCCTCCTCCCTTTCCTGTTGCTTTATCTCTAGGAGTTCGAAAAGCAACCCGAGTAAAAAGAAAGGTCCTCGTACCCCTAGTCCTCCTCCTCCAGTGCAAGAGGAAACTCCCCTGGGCAAAAAACACAAAGAGAAACATAAAGCAAAAGAGCGTTCGGAAGAAAAGGCAAGGGAGGTGAAAGATAGAGGGCGGGACTTTGAGAGGCACAAGGAGAAAAAAGAGAAGCAAAGGTAAGCTCTGTTGCATTGTTAGCCTCTAACATTAATGGAACCTTGCTTTTAAAAGTTGTCTTTTATACAGCACTGACTAATGAGGAATTTACACCTGCTTAGCCAACAACCTTTTCAGTACTCAATAAGTGGTTTAAGTGCATGATATGGATGGATTGATAGACTGCAACAGACTGGTTGGTTTTAATTACATAACTTAGTGGAAAAAATGCCTTTAAAACAGATCCATTGACTTTCAGGAAGTTGGCCCTTCACCAGTGGAACAATTCATTTGCCAGAATCCTTATCAGTCATTCACTTGTCTGTTTGCCTGCACTTCTGAAATCATAGAGGACTGATATCTCAAGCTGCACCAGGGCAGGTTTAGGCTGGATGTTAGGAAGAAGTTCTTCACAGAAAGAGTGATTGGATGTGGCACTTGAAGCCATGGTTTAGTTAGTCCTGAGGTGTTGGGTGACAGGTTGGACTTGATGATCTTTGAGTTCTTTTCCAACCTTATTGATTCTGATTCTATGATGACAAGGAGGTGCCCTCACCCCAGACTCTGAGATGGACAAGAGGGATGAAGTAGATGATGGGTGGGAGATGGTAGCAGCAGCAGGGTGAGAGGTAGGGCTTTTCCTTTGGTTGCAAACTAATGCAGGCACTTGGCATTGCAAAGGCAAGATGCACTTTTGAGGCATTGCTCTTTCACCAGCCCACAGCAATTCAGTTCAGGGGTAGGATTTTTAGAGGAGCCTGTTGAGTGAGGGGTAGGGTGAAGAGGCTTTCACACATCATGCATTTCTCCTAGGCAAGATGTAGGACTTGAGGGGCCCTGGAGACTGAAAACTGCCCCTACCTGAGGCTCCAGAGAAGGTCTAGGTAATGTATGCTGTTATTCAGAACATGTTTGGTGAAGGGGGCTGCTTTTCCTCCTCCTCAGCATCCCAGCACTGGAGCCACATAGAAAGAGAGATTTGCTATTGGAATGTGCTGTCCAGGGAGGTGGTGGAGTCACCATCACTGGAGGTGTTCAAGGGGAGACTGGATGAGGCACTTGGTGCCATGGTTTAGTTGGTTTAATTGATTAGATGGTGTTGGGTGATAGGTTGGACTCGATGATCTCAAAGATCTCTTCCAACCTGGTTAATTCTATTCTATTCTGTTCTATCTTCCTGAATGGGCAGGGGTCTGTTTCAACTCTCTCCAATATTCAGCAGGTTAAAAATACTTCTCAAGTAGTCAAAAAACTACTGTAATTTTAGAATTACTTCACTTCTGCACACACATGTGTGTGTATCAAATAGTGGACTGAGTGTTCCTGTTATTTTCTGAAGTACAGATATCTGAGTTGAAAATTGCAACATTCTCCAGTAATAGAAATGCTCTTTTGCTGCCAGATGAAATACTAAGCAAAATCACAACAATTTCTGTTGCACCCTATTCTAATTTTGTATGCTGCAGTCAGTGATTAGCAAGAAATTTCCTGTCAATCTTAACAGTTTTTAGTTTTGCTGGCTTTATTGTTTTGTTTCTGGAGAGCAGCCAAATAGAAAGGGACCTGAGGGGACTGATTGACAGATGGCTGAACATGAGCCAGCAGTGTGCCCAGGTAGCCAAGAAGGCCAATGGCATCCTGGCCTGCATCAGGAAAAGTGTGGCCAGCAGGAGCAGGGAGGTCATTGTGCCCCTGGACTCAGCACTGGTCAGGCCACACCTTGAGTCCTGTGTCCAGTTCTGGGGCCCTCAATTTAAGGACATTGAGACTCTTGAACATGTCCAGAGAAGGGCAATGAGGCTGGGGAGAGGTCTGGAGCAGAAGCCCTATGAGGAGAGACTGAGGGAGCTGGGGTTGCTTAGCCTGGAGAAGAGGACGCTCAGGGGAGACCTTATTGCTCTGTACAACTCCCTGAAGGGAGGTTGTAGCCAGGTGGGGGTTGGTCTCTTCTCCCAGGCAACCAGCACCAGAACAAGAGGACACAGTCTCAAGCTGCACCAGGGGAGGTTTAGGCTCAAGGTGAGGAGAAATTTCTTCACAGAGAGAGCTGTTGGCCTTGGGAACGTGCTGCCCAAGGAGGTGATGGAGTCACTATCCCTGGAGGTGTTTGAGAGGAGACTGGATGTGGCATTTGTTGCCATGATTTAGTAGTCATGAGGTGTTGGGTGATAGGTTGATCGTTGAGGTCTTTTCCAACCTTATTGATTCTATGATATGGAACAAGTGACAGTTCTTCATCTCTTAAACACAGATTCTGCCTTGGAGTTGTTCTGTCATTTCACAGAAAGGTACTGATGCTGTATGATGCCTGTTGATCAAGCTGCTGTTTGTTTCACAGGGATCCCTCTGAAAGCTCCCATAGACAGAAGCGTTCTCCCAGTCCTGCAGATCATTCTGGCAGTAATTCTTCCCCTTCCAGGGAGTATTCACCACCTGCAGCAAGGCGAAGACAAACCTCCCGAGCTCCAGCCAAGTCAACCACGCACAAACGCAGCTTCTCACCCTCTCGCAGGTGGGAAGTCAGTTGCATGGATATTATTTCTGTGATATTGTTTCCACTTTAGAAACTTTCTTTGGGTGGATGGATCTCTGTAGGTGTGTAGCTCAGACACTTAAGACTTTTTTTTTTGCCAAGTTACTACATTGTGTCTGCCTGTTGTGTCAAGAACAAAAGGCATGGTGTAGGCTTTCATTTAGCAGTGTGGTGGGTTGAGGTTTCCCCCCAGCATTAACTTTAGCCAGACTAACTCAGTTAGAAGCAGATGAAGCTGTATTTACAAGCAGAAAGTACACTCTACAATGGAATGCCATGAATATGTACAAAATAGACAGGATTTACAATATTGTACAGGTATTCACAATTAGCAAACAACAAGGAAACCCCCCTGGTGCAAAAGACCAGGGTAGCTGCTCCACTACACCCCCTGCCCCAAACATCCCAAATTCCCTTTGTACCAAGAGAGAGAGAAGCTGAGAGGAAGCAGTATTAGACTTAACTCAAGTTCAGCCAGAAACAGTACATTATGTCCCAGACAAAGCAAAACAGCCAGGATCAGAAAAGAAGAGAAAAAAGAATGAAAAGTGAACAATTGTTATAGTGCAGCTCCTTTTACCCCACACATTTATCCAATGAATTTGTTTAGAGCAATCCTTTGTTTTCCTTTTTACACCCAATAGTGATTTATTTCTATTTGTCTACTTTTCTGCTTGAAATCTGCAGCTGAATTTTAAAGGCATAGCCTAAAATTACCACAATCAGTTCCTCTCAAATGTTTGTGCCTCAGGTGAAACCTCAGAAGTCTGATACAAGATATAGTCAGTCTGTGATCCATTGGAAACTGTTGTTTGGGTTTTTTCCTCCTCACCTTCCCTCTTCTTGTAGACAATGTGAGAAGTCTTCTCTCTTGGAGATGGGGAAGGAGCAATTTCTCTTGTTTTAAATTGGGGAATGTGATGTGTAAATGCTCTACACAGCTTTCTTGAAAAACAGGCACAACTAACTAAGCAGTGTGATGACAATTGCACAGAGCCTTCTTACAGGAGGATGTCATACGTTATAAGCTCTATAGAGAGCTTATCAAGCACTTACCTTATCTCTGAACATGTCCAGAGGAGGGCAAAAAAGCTGGGGAGGGGTTTGGAGCACTGTCCTATGAGGAGAGGCTGAGGGAGCTGGGGTTGTTTAGCCTGGAGAAGAGGAGGCTCAGAGGAGACCACCTTGCTGTCTACAACTCCCTGAAGGGAGGTTGTAGCCAGGTGGGGGTTGGTCTTGTCTCCTGGGTGGCCAGCACCTGAACAAGAGGACAGAGGCTCAAGCTGCACCAGGGGAGGTTTAGGCTGGGTGTTAGGAAGAAGTTCTTCCCAGCAAGAGAGATTGGCCATTGGAATGTGCTGCCCAGGGAGGTGGTGGAGTCACCATCATTGGAGGTATTTAGGAAGAGACTGGATGGGGTGCTTGGTGCCATGGTTTATTGGATTAGATGGTCTTGGATGATAGGTTGGACTCGATGATCTCAAAAGTCTTTTCCAACCTGGTTAATTCTATTCTATTCTATTCTATTCTATGTAATTTTGGTTGGACCACTTGTTCTTGAATATTAAATAAACCATGTAAAGATAGGCCTACTTTGAAATTATATGCTTGGTACCCTTGAGGGAGGACAACTTTGATATTTTATAGAAACAGCATTGATTTCCAGCAGACAGAGCTCAAGAGCTATTTCAATTGCTTATTTGTAGTGCGTGGTAAGAGCCTTTCAAATCAAGTTATTACATGTGTACCTACTGTAACTTTGCCTTGCAGGTCTGCTTCCCCATCGGGTCAGCGTCACTCTCCTATATCCTCCAGGCATCACTCCTCTTCATCGCAGTCAGGCTCCTCTGTCCAAAGACATTCTCCTTCCCCGCACCGCAAAAGAACTCCTTCTCCGTCCTATCAAAGGACAGCTTCCCCACCTGCGAGGAGATCTTCTTCTCCCTATCCCCCACACTCTTCCTCCTCCCCTCAGAGGAAGCGAAGCCCTTCGAGACACAGATCTCCTGGGAGAGAGAAGGGAAAGCACGATCGTGATCGGACTTCGCAGTCTCACGATAGGCGCCACGAGAGGCGAGATGGTATGAATGAGAACCACTGGTTCCGAGCCGTTGTTCCAGTTGCCGACTGCGTGTTGAAACTTGATTGTGACATTGCCTGTACCTATCCCGGCGGCTGGGGGGGGGGGTGGGATGAAAAATACCAACTGTGTTCTTGTTCCTGTGCTGATGATGCTGTTTTATTCCTGATAGGACTGCTTATGTATCACAGAATCATAGAATGTTAGGGGTTGGAAGGGACCTCCAGAGATCGTCTAATCCAACTCCGCTACCAAAGCTGGATCACCTAGAGCAGGCCACACAGGAGCGCATCCAGGCCGGTTTTGAAAGTCTCCAAAGAAGAGACTCCACAGCCTCTCTGGGTGCTGTCATCCTCACAGTAAAGAAGTTTCTCCTCAGGTTGAGGTGGAACCTTCTGTGCTACAGCTTACACCCATTGTTCCTTGTGCTATCACTGGGCACCACCAAAAAGAGATTGGCCACTTTATTGTGGTGGTTTGAGCCTTAACTGGGATTTAAGAGCTCAGATGGTGGGCAAGACTGAGAATCCCTCCCTCACTCCCATTTCCTCTTTCCTGATCAAGAAGAAGAGGGAAGGGGACACAACAGGGAGAGATAAGGGAAGAAAAGGGAAGAAAGGGGGATAAGGAAAAAAGGGAGGAGGTAAATCTACCAAGAAATAATTTGGAGTCGGTTTGGAAGTAGAGAGGTAAAATTTTCTTTAAACTATATGTGTGTGTGTGTATATATATATATGTGTGTGTGTGTAAATAAAAAAAAACAGTAACAGGAAGGGTTCACAAGGGTAAGGAACAAGGATGCATGGGGAGATATACAAAACCAACAGTCCTTTGAAGAAAGCTGGATGGAGCAGGGAGAAAGACCAGGCCTGACCACGTGGCAGAGAGCCAGGAAGCCAGCAGCGACTCCCTTTGTCCTTCATCTTGATGCCCACCCCTCAGATATGTACAGACATTAGTAAGATTCCTTCTCAGCCTTCTCTTCTCAGAACTAAACAGCCCCAGCCCTCTTATGTAGGCTCAGCTGACTGTAAAGATCTGTAGGCATCCATCTAGGTGTGATTCTTGTGGGGTCGTGGTGTTGGTGATTTTCATGTACTGGTGGATCAGCTGACTGATAGCAAGGTACTTTTAAGAACTATTATTCTTCTCTGCAAGGTGCCCAAATGCTGATCCAGTCCTCACTGATTGCTTTGTCTATTAATTGTCATGAAGTGAGATGTGTGCAAAGAAGCAGTCTCTCCCTCTGGAAAGCTGCAGAGCTAGTTTAGCCATTTGTGATGGGCAAGCATGCTGTGTCTCTTGAGACAGATTCCAAAGCTGACCTATGTCAGCTTTATTTAAACTGGCTGTAGCCTTATCAAGAGCATAGGATTTTAAATTTTTTTTTAGTATTATAAAGACTTTGGCAGGGCATTGAGATCTTAGAAGTAAATGGTCTAAATGTAGCAGAACTGTCCTGAAAATACCTATGCCTGGAGAGAAAAAATGGAATCTCCCATTGGAGGAAAACTGGTCCTGCCTTTGGCATTTATTGTGCTTAATTGTGTTTTGAACAGGTAAATATTTCTAAAAGACAGATTCCAGTTCATAAAAGGATCTTTAAAGCTTACTGGAAGTGTTGGTAGACACCCAACATAATCTTCTCTTCCATACATATTCATTTTTATTTGCTTTGAGAAGTGTGTTTAATCATAGAATCAATAAGGTTGGAAAAGACCTCAGAGATCATCAAGTCCAACCTAACACCCAACACCTCAGGACTAAACCATGGCTTCAAGTGCCACATCCAGTCCCTTTTTGAACACTTCCAGGGACAGTGACTCCAGCACCTCCCTGGGCAGCACATTCCAATGGCCAATCGCTCTTTCTGGAAGAGCTTCTTCCTAACATCCAGCCTAAACCTCCCCTGGCACAGCTTGAGACTGTGTCCTCTCGTTCTGGTACTGGTTGCCTGGGAGAAGAGACCAACCCCCACCTGGCTACAACCTCCCTTTAGGGAGTTGTAGAGAGCAAGAAGGTCTCCCCTGAGCCTCCTCTTCTCCAGGCTAAGCAACCCCAGCTCCCTCAGCCTCTCCTCATAGGGCTTGTGCTCCAGACCTCTCCCCAGCCTCACTGCTTTTCTCTGGACACATTCAAGAGTCTCAGTGTCCTTCTTAAATTGAGGGGCCCAGAACTGGACACAATACTCAAGGTATGGTCTAAGCAGTGCTGAGTCCAGGGGCATTGACTGCATTACTTTTGTGGTGTTTCTGTGCTGCTTTTTCGTTTGCCCTGATTAAGCTGGATGTGTAACACATTCTTTTAAACATTTTCCAGAAACGAGAGGGAAAAGGGAAAAGGAAAGAGAATCGCGAGACGATCGTGATTACGACCAGGAGCAGAGTTCCTCCAGGGATCACCGAGACGACAGAGAGTCTCGCGATGGGAGAGACCGGAGAGAAAGGGAGACCAGAGATCGGAGGGAGCCACGGGAATCCAGAGACGCTCGGGACTCCCGAGATACGCGGGAGTATAGCAGGGATACAAAGGATAGTCGTGATCAGAGAGACTCGCGCTCCACGCGGGATTCCCACGACTACAGAGACAGAGAGAGTCGCGATGCCCATAAGAAGGATGACCAGTATCAGGACGACTCGCGCAGCTATGGAAGATCCCACGGCAGAGAGGAGAGCTCTCGGGCTGAAGCGAGGAACGACTCCAGAAGTGACTCCAGAAACGAGAGCAGAAGCGACAGGACTGGCAGAAGTCGAGGCAGAGGGCCCGAATTATCTGACAAGGGTATCGCATGATTTAAAGAAATCGCTAATCCTTGAGAATTGATTATTGACCTTCATGCTGTCTTGTTTAGTATTTGATAGGAAAGCGCTGCTCATGCTTTAGAACTGTCTTCAGTTCTGTAGCAATTTCTGTTGTTCAAACATGTGCCACTTCTGTGTTCTCCATCCCTTAAGGTGGCATAACACTGGTGTACTGACATCCCGTTCAAAACCAAGCCCTCATCACAGTATCACTAAGGTTGGAAGAGACCCCAAGGATCATCGAGTCCAACCTGTCTCGGTAGACCTCACAACTAGACCATGGCACCAAGTGCCACGTCCAATCTCCTCTTGAACACCTCCAGGGATGGTGACTCCACCACCTCCCTGGGCAGCACATTCCAATGATGAACGACTCGCTCAGTGAAGAACTTTCTCCTCACTTCGAGTCTAAACCTCCCCTGGTGCAGCTTGAGACTGTGTCCCCTTGTTCTGGTGCTGGCTGCCTGGGAGAAAAGACCAACCCCTTCCTGGCTACAGCCACCTTTCAGGTAGTTGTAGAGGGCAATGAGGTCACCCCTGATCCTTCTCTTCTCCAGGCTAAACAATCCCAGCTCCCTCAGCCTCTCCTCACAGGGCTGTGCTCAAGGCCTCTCCCCAGCCTTGTTGCCCTTCTCTGGACACGTTCAAGTGTCTCAATGTCCTTCTTAAACTGAGGGGCCCAGAACTGGACACAGTACTCAAGGTGTGGCCTAACCAATGCAGAGTCCAGGGGCAGAATGACCTCCCTGCTCCTGCTGGCCACACTATTCCTAATACAGGCCAGGATATCCTTACAGCACTCTGTTAAATGTTTCTGCAACTCCAGATTTTTAGGAGGCAGTGTATGTCAAAGTACTGGTCAGCAGGATTGGGGTGTTTTTTTTGTGTTCTTTCAAAAACAGCTGCTGATCTTAGCTACTTGAAAACCATCTTTCACACCCACTCACTTCTCCCCACCACAACACCACCCTGTTCCTTCTGGACTGACCAAAAAAACCCCAGTGGGATTTCTGCCTTTGGCAGCGTTTTTGAATGTCTGATGCACTTTGTGGAACAGCTTCACTTAATACCTTTTCATCATCTATAGTCAATAAATTTGGGCTTTCTTCAGGCATATTGTGACTTTTGGGGAAATGCCATACAGTTTTAATAGGAGAAATGATGTTTACTTTGTCTGCTTACTCCTGCTGTACTGTCTAAAAGCTCACATCCTGCTCAAAGCAACTGTGAACTGGCTTTTGGACTGTTTATTTGTAGCCAGGAGACCTCATGCTTTGACCAGCAGAAGGTGACTCAGAATGCCTGGAGATTTCAGCTTGAAAATTATGAGTTCACAATGAAAACATGTAAAATTTGAGTTGTTGGTTAAGTAGAGTTTGATGCTACAGATTCTATTCCATGAACAGTTAATTCAAGTTTATTAAGTTACCGCTGTAGTTGATGTAAACTATCAGTGGTATTCCTTGCATGTGGAAGCTCATTTTTTTGTGTGTTGCTCTGTCTCTATTAGGAAGTAGGGGAACTAGAGGATCTCAGGTGGATGGCCACAGCAGTAGTGGAAACTACCATGACAGCTGGGAGTCAAGGAGTAGCTACCCTGATCGGGATCGGTATGACAGTCGAGAACAAGCAAGGGATTCCTCCTTTGAAAGAAGGCATAGTGATCGGGACAGGCGTGACAATAGAGAAAGAGGTATTTGACCACATGTGTATGTGAAAAGTGTTTATGTGTGAGTGCATGTGTTTCTCTCTGCTTTTTCTTCCTTATTCCATCTTCACACTGCTAATCTGTAAATTAGAATTAACCAGGTTGGAAAAGACCTTCGAGATCATCGAGTCCAACCTATCACCCAACACCATCTAATCAACTGAAACATGGCACCAAGCGCCTCATCCAGGCTCTTCTTAAACAGCTCCAGCAATGATGATTCCATCACCTCCCCAGGCAGCCCATTCCAATGGCAAATCACTCTTTCTGGGAAGTTCTTCCTAACATCCAGCCTAAACCTCCCCTGGTGCAGCTTGAGACTGTGTCCGCCTGTTCTGGTGCTGACTGCCTGGGAGAAGAGACCAAACCCCTACCTGGCTACAACCTCCCTTCAGGGAGTTGTAGACAGCCAGAAGGTCTCCTCTGAGCCTCCTCTTTTTCAGGCTAAGCATCCCCAGCTCCCTCAGCCTCTCCTCGTAGGGCTGTGCTCCAAACCCCTCCCCAGCCTTGTTGCCTTTCTTTGGACACCTTCCAGCAACTCAACATCTTGTCACTAAAACTGATACAGCAAATAGGAGTTAAAAGAGCTTTTGTATAAAATCTAGTACTTAGTATGCAGAGTAAAACATAATGTTACAGGCATCATTAAAAGAACTTAAGTTCTGGGCTCCTCAATTTAAGAAGGATATTGACACACTCAGATTTGTCCAGGGAAGGGCATCGAGGCTGGGAAGAGGTCTCGAGCACAAGCCCTGTGAGGAGAGGCTGAGGGAGCTGGGAGAAGAGGAGGCTCAGGGAAAACCTTCTTGCTCTCTACAACTACCTGAAGGGAGGTTGTAGACAGGTGGGGGTTGATCTCTTCTCCCAGGCACCCAGCACCAGAACAAGAGGACACAGTCTCAGGCTGCACCAGGGGAAGTTTAGGTTCAAGGTGAGGAGAAAGTTGTTCACAGGAAGAGTGACTGGCCATTGGAATGTGCTGCCCAGGGAGGTGGTGGAGTCACCATCCCTGGAGGTGTTAAAGAGAGGATGGGACATGGCACTTGAAGCCATGGTTTAGTTAGTCCTGAGGTGTTGGGTGACAGGTTGGACTTGCTGATCTCTGAGGTCTTTTCCAACCTTACTAATTCTGTGATTCTAAGAATGTGAAACCTATTTGTGGAACCAACTGCATGAATGGATGGCTTACCTTTTTTCAAAAGAAGTGTTACCTCCATTGCAGAAATGTCACTCATGTTTTCTTTTCATTGTACCTCCTGAGAGGGGATCATTAAGTCATTGTTAATTCACTCAGAAATGAAAATTGATTAAACTGATGGAAATGCATGTTTTATTGATTTGGTCTTGTTCAGTCTCTGACTGCTTGCCCCTCATGGACATTGTCTCAAAGTGCACTCCTAGCCTGAGAGTAGTGTACCAAGAAATACCAGCCCTGTTCATGCCATTTTTTTGCTTTCCTCTGTAGTGCTTTTATTATACACTATGGAAAATTTGTTTTATTGATCTTCTGCAGCTCAAATGCTACAAAAACAACCTCAGCATAGAAACTGTTTTAAAGTGGTCAAAATTTGGAGAAGTATTCCAAATGTATCTGAAATACAATTAACAAAATACAGCTCAGTCTGTGGAGAGTAAATGCCATTAGATAAAGCAGGTTTCCCTGTCCTTACTAAATCAGTCATTTTCTACCTAAGCTTAGTTTTCTCCCTGAAAAAGTCACTGTCTGAACAGTGAAAAACTCAGCATCTCCAACTGTGAGACTGCACTGTAAGGCATTACAGTGAGTACATGTGAAAACTGTACTGTGAAGCAGTTCTCCTTCCCCTATCTCACCCTTGCCTCTCCCTTTCTCATGGGTTTGCTTGTGTATTTCTGTGTAGGGAATCATAGATGGATAGAATGGTTTGGGTTAGAAAGGACCTTAAAGATTATCTAATTCCAACCCCTGTGCCATGGCCAGGGACATCTTCCACTAGATGAGGCTGGTCAAGGACTTATTCAACCTGAACTTGAACAGCTTCAGGGAAGGGGCATACACAACCTTCCTGGGCAACCTGTTCTGGTGTCTCAACACTGTAAAGAGTATCTTCCTAATACCTAGTCTGAATCTACCCCTCCTCAAGCTTCAATCTTGTAATGGGTTGGGGCAGATCCCCTCCCCACCACAGGCAGAAATAACGACTCAGGCAAACGGATTGCAAAAGTGATGAAAGTTTAAATAGAAAGCAGTGAATGTTACAGAAAACCCAAAGCGCAGTGACAAAGAAAGATCCCATCCCCACCTGAGGGTGCATCCAAAACCCCCAGGGCTCCTTCTTCCCCCTCCCTCTGCTGGGCTAGTCTCAGCTGGCCAGGCCTGAGACTGCCCATCCCCCTGTGGCCTTGGGCCCAATCAGGCCCATGGCCGGGAGATCTCTCCCCCAGTTACCAAGTCTCAGAGAGGGAAGGAAAGAGGAAGTGCCAGACTCCGCACTGGATCTTATAGTGGTGCAAAGAATTATGGTAGGAAATACACAATTTCCTGTGTCCATCCCTCTGGGCTGGACTTCTGGACACAGGAAGTGAATGCACCAGGGGGGCACCCAGCTCAAACTACAACAAATCTATTCCCTCTCATCATGTCACTATAAGTCCTTGTAAACACTCCCATTCTGTCTTTCATGTAGACCCCTTTCAGGATCTCTTGTGATGAGACAGGCCAGTAGTTCTGATTCTTGCATTAGCTTGTGTACTATAAATAGTCAGAGTTCTTGTAGAGCCTGTGACTCTTAACAGGTTTAGGAAGTAAAATTTTCATGCAGAAATCTTAACACTTCATAAGTGTGTCATTCAGGGCTTTTTGAGATCTTACACCAGACTGTGCATCATTGAGTAATGCAGTAGGAATAGCTAGGCTGTGCAGTATATGATTATCTTGTGATGCCATTCAGAAAAATCTGATAGTGAATAAGATTTCTGTAGTAACTTTTTGTTGAAATAAGGAAAGCTGCTCCCTAAACAGTGAAAGAACTTTAATAATCATAGAATCAGCCAGGTTGGAAGAGACCTCCAAGACCAGTCCAGTCCAACCTGTCACCCAGCCCTATCCAATCAACTAGACCATGGCACTGAGTGCCTCATCTGGGCTTTTCTCAAAGATCTCCAGGGATGGCAACTCCACTGCCTCCCTGGGCAGCACATTGCAATGGCCAATCACTCTCTCTGTGAAGAACTTCTTCCTAACATCCAACCTAAACCTCCCCTGGAGCAGCTTGAGACTGTGGTCCTCTTGTTCTGGTGCTGGTTGCCTGGGAGAAGAGACCACCCCCCGACCTGGCTCCAACCTCCCTTCAGGTAGTTGTAGACAGCAATGAGGTCTCCCCTGAGCCTCCTCTTCTCCAAGCTAAGCTACCCCAGCTCCTTCAGCCTCTCCTCATAGGGCTGGTGTTATATATATAGATAGATAAATTTATCAGCTATTTGCTCATATTCTCCTACCTCTCCTTTCCTACAATTCAGTTCCCTGTGCTCAGGGAACATGCAGAGAATTCATTTTCATCTGACCTATTGCTACTGGTTTGTAAGGAAAAATCTATTGTTACCATTTCTGTTCTTGGAATCATTGAATCAATAAGGTTGGGAAAGACCTCAGAGATCATCAAGCCAGTACTGCTTTGTCTTTTTTTTTCCCCCTCCACGAAGAGAATGTCCAAGTTTCTTGGGGGAGGTGGGTTTTGTTTAATGGCAGCCAATATCTAGATTATCAAAACAAAAGCTGTTGGGTATTTATTGGTGTAGTGTGTGTAGTATTAGTGTAGGGGTGTGTGTGTCCCTTGAGCATTTGGTAATCAAACCTGGTTCCCTTTGCAGATCAGAGAGCAAGCTCACCGGTGCGACACCAGGGACGAAGCGATGACCTCGAGCGGGATGAAAGAAGAGAAGAGCGAAGGGTTGATCGGTCTGATGATAGGAGAGATGAAAGGGCCCGGGAGAGAGAAAGAGAAAGGGAGAGAGACCGAGAGAGGGAAAGGGAAAGGGAGAGAGACCGTGAAAGAGAAAGGGAGAAGGAAAGAGAGTTGGAGCGGGATCGTGCTCGGGAGCGGGAGAGGGAGAGAGAGCGAGACAAAGACAGGGATCGAGACCGCGACCGAGACAGGGACCATGACAGAGAAAGGGAACGGGAGAGGGAGAGGGAGAAGGAGCGGGAACGAGAGCGGGAGGAGCGAGAAAGGGAGCGAGAGCGAGAAAGAGATCGAGAGAGGGAAAGAGAAAGGGAGAGGGGGCGAGACAGGGATAAAGAAAGAGACCGCCAGAGAGACTGGGATGACAAAGACAAAGGCAGGGAAGACCGCAGGGATAAGAGGGACGACGCCCGAGAAGAAAGAAGCTCAAGAGATGTCCATGAGGAAAGAAAATCCAAGTGAGTGGGACTGAAAACAGGGAACAAAACAAAGGGAGAGAGGCAGTCTTTTGCTGTTGATTTCAGTCACAGATGAAAAGGAGAGGTTAGGAAGTGTGGGTTTGTGGGAGAATTCTCATGGTGCAGACAGTAAGATATTAATCATAGAATCAACCAGGCTGGAAAAGACCTCAGAGATGATCAAGTCCAACCTATTACAGTATCACAGTATAACTAAGGTTGGAAGAGACCCCAAGGATCATCGAGTCCACCCTGCCTCCACAGACCACATGACTAGACCATGGCACCAAGTGCCACGTCCAATCTCCTCTTAAAGACCTCCAGGGACAGTGACTCCACCACCTCCCTGGGCAGCACATTCCAATGACAAATGACTCGCTCAGTGAAGAACTTTCTCCTCACTTTGAGTCTAAACCTCCCCTGGCACAGCTTGAGACTGTGTTCCCTTGTTCTGGTGCTGGTTGCCTGGGAGAAGAGACCAACTCCTTCCTGGCTACAACCTCCTTTCAGGTAGTTGTAGAGAGCCTCCTCTTCTCCAGGCTAAGCAACCCCAGCTCCCTCAGCCTCTCCTCATAGGGCTTGTGCTCAAGGCCTCTCCCCAGCCTTGTTGCCCTTCTCTGGACACGTTCAAGTGTCTCGATGTCCTTCTTAATATTTACCTAAACCCCTCCAGTCACTTAGTAAGCAGAGGACTATCATAAGGAGGACTATATCCTGTTTATGCAGGGGCCTGGTCTTGAGCCAGGTCTCTCCTGCATCTGTGTGGCCCCAAAGTCAGTGCTGTGCTGATGAAGTTAATTTGACACTTACTTGGTGCAGAGTCATGGAACTACTCAAGACAGTGTAGCTTTCCCTTCTAAATATACTTAGGTGCTTTTGCCTTTAATAATGCAGGCCTTCTTGGAAACATAATAGCAAAAAGTGACTCTTTCAGAAGCCTAGAAAGTCAGACAGCAGCTCACTAGGTCAGGGTTCATGACATCAGTCATCAAATTTCTATGGAGTGTACATCACCCTTTGCATTACTAAGTTTTCAGTGCCAGAGCACTGCCAGTGAAGGTTTGAACAATATCCTGTGCAAAGGTGTGGTGCTTCCTTACAATGTGTAGCACTGATTTTTCTTTTTTTTTTTCCTTTTCCATTTAGCTCAATACAATTCTCATTATTCAGTCAATAATAAAGAAAAGCACATTGCCCTGAACAGCTGCTTTCTTGGGAATAATTGGTATCTTTTCTGTGAGAATCATAGAATCATTGAATCAATAAGGTTGGAAAAGACCTCCAACATCATCAAGTCCAACCTGTCACCCAACACCTCGTGACTACTAGACCATGGCACCAAGTGCCATGTCCAATCCCCTCTTGAACACCTCCAGGAAGGGTGACTCCACCACCTCCCTGGACAGCACATTCCAGTGCCTAACAACTCTCTGTGAAGAACTTTCTCCTCACCTCCAGCCTGAACTTCCCCTGGCACAGCTTGAGACTGTGTCTTGTTGTTCTGGTGCTGGTTGCCTGGGAGAAGAGACCAGCCCTCACCTGGCTACAACCTCCCTTCAGGTAGTTGTAGAGAGCAAGAAGGCTAAACAATCCCAGCTCCCTCAGCCTCCCCTCATAGGACTCATGTTCGAGGCCTCTCACCAGCCTCGTTGCTTGTAAATCATCTTATGTGGGGAGAAGTAAGCAATCATCTAGGTGGGGGCTTAGGTCACCTGAGGTCAGCTCACTGGAAGGGTCATTGCCACCAGGGAAAAGTTTATTTTGATGGCCTTTCATCCTTTTTTTGCTAAAAAGGTAGCTGTCTTGAGTGTTTGAGCTTTAGTTTAAGGTATCTTAAGAGTATGGTCAGGAAACTGATTGCACTGCCAGTTTTGGAGTAACAACTTCCTGACATTCTTAGATGTGTTGTCTTCTATATGAGGTGCTTAAACTTGAGGGATTGTATTGGTGATAAATGCAGTTACTAAATGCTTTCTCTAAAGAATCCTGGAGTTGTTTGACTATGCCTATTTCTGCTGCAGGAAGCGTCACAGAAATGAAAGCAGCCCGAGTCCTCGTCAGTCACCCAAGCGTCGCCGTGAGCACTCCCCTGATAGTGATGCTTACAACAGTGGAGAAGATAAAAGTAAGCAGTAATGGGCTCTCTGTGTAGGTGGATCCAGTTTACCTTCTGCCTAAGAAATGAACATAACATGCAATCTTAAATAGAAAAGACATGGGAAAAGTTTAAGTGTCCTCTTGTGGTGGTTTAAGCCTTAACGGAGTTAAGAGCTCAGATGGGGGCAAGGCTGAGAATCTCTCCCCCACTCCCCCCTCCTCCCTCCCAACTGAGAGGGGGAAAAAAAAGGAAGGAGCAAATCCACCAAACAATAATTTGGAGTCTGCTTGGAAGTAGAGAGGTAAAGAGTTTTCTTTAAACAAAATGTATATGTATATATAAAACAGGTAAAGTTCACAAGGGCAAGGATCAAGGATGGATGGGAGGGGGACAAAGAAGAATGATACAAAACCAGTCTCTCTCTGAAGAGGTGTGGAGGCAGCAGGGAGAAGGATCAGGCCTGACCACGTGGCAGAGGAGCAGGAAAGCAGCTGCAGTAGCTCTCATCCAGGAGAGGCAGGAGCCAAAAGGAGACCTAATAGCTGCAATGCCCTGCTTTTTATACCCTAGCTGGGCAGGGAGAGGGGAGTGGAACAGACTCAGTTTCCCAGGGGGAAGATGCCCTGCAGGGAGGGCAGAGCACCCGCAAGCCCCCCACCCTGTTTTTTGTTTTCAGAATGGGTGTTGACCCACCACACCTCTGCCCCTTATTTTTGAGCAACAACATTTTTCATAATCTATATATTTGCTTTTGATCTTGGTTTTGTCACTATGTGTTACACCTGCCAGGTGATAGTGACTTCCACATCTGTTGTTTAAGATGCATGTTTACCAAAATGGACATTGTCTCTTGCTGCTGCAGCAGCAAAAAGAAGCTTAAGAAATGTAACTGTGATGATGGATTATATGTTTTCATTGACACTTTATGGCATGTGTAAGTGTCTTGGTCCAGAGAGGGAAAGAGCCTCATTTCTTTTGAATATTGCCATGTTATAAAATTTGAGGCACAAACAAAGCCAAAATATCAACAGTGAGGCTACTTATTAACAGAATAAAGTGGATGGATCAGAAGGAGAGAGGGAGAGAGAAAATAGAGAAGAGAGAGAGAAGTGGAAAGGAATTATATTACCACACCACTCACCCCCGCCAAGACAGTTTGGGTCTGTGGAGGAAGGGTGCTGCTGCTTTGGCGTGGAGGAGATGTTGGGTCTGTGGAGGAAAGCTGCTGCAGCTTTGGGATGGAGGACATGTTATCCTTGTTGGCTGTGCTGTCCTCCACTGGAGGAGGGAAGGGAGAGATCCCCAAGTCCAAGTCCTTCTCTGAGCAGCCTCTTCAGCTCCATGAGTTGCAGCAGGCAGAATTTAGGACATGGAGAGAGGGTTCCTGGTATTCTCTTTGTTTTTCTTCAGGGTGGCATTGCCCAGGTCTTTTCCTTCTGCCAAGCCAGTAGTTGCTCAGATCTTTCATACAGTTTTTTTAGGTATGTGTCCAGGTGGTGAACTCATTGTCCTTTGCACCATCCTCCCTTTCCTGGGTAGCTGATGGGTAGGGATGATCCTGTCTGTGCACATTCCAGAGAGGTGTTATCCAGTGGCGTCTGCCCAATACACATCAGCTACTGTCTGGGCAAGCAGCAAAAGTGATTTTATCTTTGTTGAGTCACATCCAGAGAGACAAGATTTAGCCTCTCACAGTAAGATACCAGATGCTCACTCATTCTTCTTCCTGAACAATACAAATATATCTTTTTTTGCCCCATTTTGTAGATGACAAGCATAGGCTTCTGAGCCAGGTTGTGCGACCACAGGAATCCCGGTCACTGAGCCCCTCTCACGCTACAGAGGAGCGGCAGAGTCGCTGGAAAGAAGAGGAGCGAAAATCAGACAGAAAGGAGAGCTCCCGACGTTATGAAGAAGCAGAGTTCAAAGAGAGGATTTCTTCAGCAGATAAGCAGAGAGACCAAACAGATGCTTCGGAAAGTTCACGATCCAGAGTTCAGGAAAGCATTGGACACCGTCCCTCTGAAGAAAGAGATGCTTCTGATAGAATGCACGATGACAGCAAGAAGAAGTCTAAGGTGCAGAAGAAGGCCACAAAGAAGAAGAAAGATGATGACAGTGGGGTGGAAAGGTATGCTAACGAATCGCTGACTGAGGAGAGTCAGGTCTTTTCACCCAAGAAGGGTCAGAAAAAGAAGAACGTAGAGAAGAAGCGGAAGAGATCCAGGGGCGATTCTGAAGTTTCTGATGAAGAAATTGTTCCACATCATAAAAAGAAGAAAGGTCCAAGAACCCCTCCTGTAACAAAAGAGGAACTGGTCGAAGCACCTCCTGAGAAAGCTGTGGCAGAAGTCCCCCCGAAAAGAGAAGATACAACATTCAGTGACTGGTCAGATGAGGATGTTCCTGAACGTGGTGACATTGTCGTTCCAGAAAGAACCACTGAGGATTCCCATAGGAAGAGTCACAGAACAAGGGGAGAGAAAGTGGAAACCCCTCACGTTACTATAGAGGACGGACCGCACCGCAAACCTGTGGATCAGAAGCGCAGCAGCAGCCTTGGTAGCAATCGGAGCCATGCTTCGAGCAGACTTAGATCTCCTTCCAATGACTCAGCTCATCGCAGTGGAGATGACCAGACTGGGCGGAGGAGGATCCTGCACAGTAGCTCCAGAGACAGAGACAGGGACAGGGAAAGAGAGAAGAAAAGCTTGGAAATCACTGGGGAACGGAAGTCCAGGATTGATCAGCTGAAACGAGGGGAGCCCAGTCGCAGCACATCTTCAGGTAATAAGATCCATTTTAGCGAGACTGACCTATGATTCTGTCTGAAAAGGCAAACAGACAAATCCTAAGTCATTCTCACCTGACTGTATGCTCTTTTCATTTGTAACTGGCATGAAAAGAAACAGAGTTGCCTCCTGCTGTTCAGTGTAAAACTAGAGTGAAATTAAGATGCTTGCAGACAGTTCTCATATTTGAAAAGCGGATCCTTGATTCGGCTTCCTGCAGGTAGAATAGAATTGAACTAACCAGGTTGGAAAAGACCTTCGAGATCATCAAGTCCAACCTATCGCCCAGCCCCTTCTAATCAACTAAACCATGGCAGGAAAGGAAAGGCAGGAAAGATGTTGAGTTGCTGGAACATGTGCAGAGAAGGGAAACAAAGCTGGTGAGGGGTGTGGAACACAAACCCTATGAGGAGAGGCTGAGGGAGCTGGGGTTGCTTAGCCTGGAGAAGAGGAGGCTTAGGGGAGACCTTCTTGCTCTCTACAGCTCCCTGAAGGGAGCTTGTAGCCAGGTGGGGTTGGTCTCTTCTCCCAGGCAACCAGCACCAGAACAAGAGGACACAGTCTCAAGCTGCAGCAGGGGAGGTTTAGGCTCGAGGTGAGGAGAGAGTTCTTCACAGAGAGAGTAACTGGCCACTGGAATGTGCTGCCCAGGGAGGTGGTGAAGTCCCTGTCCCTGGAGGTGTTCAAGGGGGGATTGGATGTGACACTTGAAGCCATGGTTTAGTTAGTCCTGAGGTGTTGGGTGCTAGGTTGGACTTGATGATCTCTCAGATCTTTTCCAACCTTACTGTTTTTATGATTCTCTGAACTTTGAGGTGATTCCTGGTATTGTTTGGTTTGGTTTTGTTTTCTTTTTTCCCTGACCTAAAGCTCTGAGTTAAAATGATGTACCTTCAATTTGGCTTCTGTCTTAGTAGAAACTTGCCACTGAAAATCTTTTTGTGGGGGGAGTGGAAGAAATTGCTGATGTTTTTTCAGTGAGGTTGAGCCTATAGGCAATGTGAAGTGATTATCAAGCTGATGCTTTTCAAAAGTATGTTTTCTTACCTTGGTCTAGTGAAATGGGTTTCCATTTCCATGCTGTGTAGTCACGCATATGTTCCAAATGTTTTATGCAGATCGTCAAGATTCGAGAAGCCACAGCTCAAGAAGAAGCTCTCCTGAGTCAGACCGCCAGGTCCACTCCAGGTCTGGCTCCTTTGATAGCAGGGAAAGGCTTCAAGAGCGGGATCGACATGAGCATGATCGCGAAAGAGAGAGAGAGAGGAGAGAGGGAAGGCAGAGAGACTGGGACCGAGACGTTGACAAAGACTGGCCGAGGAGCAGGGAGCGAGAGAGACTCCGAGAACGAGAGAGGGAGAGGGAGAAAAGACGGGAGCTGGACAGAGAGAGAGACAGACAGCTGCCTGATACAGCTGAGAGAGAGAGAGACAGGACTCTGGACATTTCCTCTCAGAAGGAATCAACAAAACACAGT
The DNA here is from genome assembly GCF_014839835.1 of Dryobates pubescens. Classification (NCBI taxonomy): domain Eukaryota; kingdom Metazoa; phylum Chordata; class Aves; order Piciformes; family Picidae; genus Dryobates; species Dryobates pubescens. The sequence continues at coordinate 42,083,341 of NC_071618.1, read as the reverse complement.
GAAGCGAAACTGGACAGAGATCACGAGAAGGAATTTGATGGTGGTTGTCGGGATTCAGCGGCTTCGGAGAAGGAAAGGACAGACAAAGATTTAGGACCTCTGCAAAGCTTTGAAGATGGACATGAGGCCGAGAAGGTGGAGAGTTTAGAAGGTGAGATGTCCTGGGCAAGAACCTGGACTGACAAATACTTGATTCTTTCTCTTTATTATAGTGCTGAACTCAGCTACATTAGAACCATTTCCTGCTGGAAGGCTTAGAGGCTTCAGTTCCTCTACTGTGGAAGCAGACACAGTAAGAGAAATCTGATGAGCATCTTTGTGAGTCATGTAGTGTTATTGGTTAATTGCTAAAGAAGTCTGGAGGCAAAGAAGCATAAATGATCTGAGGCATAATTTCACCCAGGTGTACCTTCTCTGCATAGGCAGTTTGCTAAAGAATAACACCAGCATTTGTTTACCTTGTTCTGTCATTGTAAGATCTATTTCTTCATTTGCAAGTGACAGCTAATGAGTGGAAAGAAAAATTAGTGTTGATTTGGAGCAGTTCTTTGGGCTTTTTCTTCTACAGAGCCCAATTACCACAGAGGTGATTGTCTGATTTGTTAGGTGAAACATATAGAATAGAATAGAATAGAATAGAATAGAATAGAATAGAATAGAATAGAATAGACAAGACCAGACCAGACCATGTTGGAAGAGACCTTCAAGATCATCGTGTCCAACCTATCAACCAAGGCAACCCAACTAATCAACTAACCCATGGCACCAAGCACCCCATCAAGTCTCCTCCTGAACACCTCCAATGATGGTGACTCCACCACCTCCCTGGGCAGCCCATTCCAATGGGCAATCACTCTCTCTGTATAGAACTTCTTCCTAACATCCAGCCTAAACCTCCCCTGGTGCAGCCTGAGACTGTGTCCTCTTGTTCTGGTGCTGGCTGCCTGGGAGAAGAGACCAACCTCTGCCCGTCCACAGCCTCCCTTCAGGTAGTTGTGAAGAGCAATAAGGTCACCCCTGAGTCTCCTCTTCTCCAGGCTAAGCAACCCCAGCTCCCTCAGCCTCTCCTCATAGGGCTTGTGTTCCAAACCCCTCACCAACTTCATTGCCCTTCTTTGGACACGCCTCACCAACTCAGCATCCTTCCTAAACTGAGGGGCCCAGAACTGGACACAGGACTCGAGGTGCAGCCTAATCAATGCAGTGTACAGGGGCAGAATGACCTCCCTGCTCCTGTTGGCCACACTGTTCTTGATGCAGGCCAGGATGCCATTGGCTCTCTTGGCTGCCTGGGCACACTGCATTGGTACACCAGTCCAAAACTTACTTTCCTCAGGCAGTCTTATTAAATGTGGCTTCAATTTGCTTGCCCTAATGGTACTAGGGAAAACATGTTTAGGATTAATAAATAAAGCAAGTATGGGGCCAATGCTGACAAACTCTTTTGAGATCTCACATGCATTATGAGATGGCTTGAGCTTTGCATGGATGGGGAGTTTGGGAAGGAATTTTAACTTATACCAACAATGTAAAAGGAGCAAGAGTCTAAATCTAGAGTAAGTGGTGATGTGTTGGAATGGGATGGAATAGGAATAGGAATGGAATAGGAATGGAATGGAATAGGAATAGGAATGGAATGGAATAGGAATGGAATAGAATGGAATGGAATAGGAATAGGAATGGAATGGGAATGGAATTGTAATAGAATAGGAATGGAATAGAGTGGAATGGAATAGGAATGGAATGGAATAGGAATGGAATTGTACTAGAATAGGAATGGAATAGAATGGAATGGAATAGGAATAGGAATGGAATGGAATTGTAATAGAATAGGAATGGAATGGAATAGGAATGGAATGGAATGGGAATGGAATTGTAATAGAATAGGAATGGAATAGGAATGGAATGGAATAGGAATGGAATTGTAATAGAATAGGAATGGAATAGAATGGAATAGGAATAGAATGCAATAGGAATGGAATGGAATAGGAAAGGAATGGGAATGGAATAGAATGGCATAGGAATAGAATAGGAATGGAATAGAATGGAATAGGAATAGCATGGAATAGGAATAGCATAGCATAGCATAGAATAGAATAGGAATAGTATTAACCAGGTTGGAAAAGACCTTTGAGATCATCAAGTCCAACCTATCACCCAATACCATCTAACCAGCTAAACCATGGCACCAAGCACCCCATCCAGTGTCTTCCTAAACACCTCCAGCGATGGTGACTCCACCACCTCGCTGTTACAGTTCAGTAAGCTGGGGTTTTCTTGCTGATTGCTGGAGAGGATTGTTGAGAGGAAAAAAGGCATTGTAGGGTTTGGAGTTTTTTGATGTTTGGGGATAGTAAAGCCTGACATCCACAGTCTGCAGTAGCAGAAAGAAACTAATTAAGCTTTTGTAGTTTTATGTAAGATAACAAGGCATTGTCTCATCATACATGCATTCTTAATAAGAATTAGCTGTAGCATTCATTGCAAATTTGGGCAATTAAATCAAATGCCTGGAGTGCATGATGAGGCATATTTATTACTTACATCTCCTACCCAATTACTTGCAAAGTGGTCAGGAGGATTTACTGATGCAATTGAAAGAATTCCATTTAGGGAGATTATCAGTGGAGTGGAAGCATTTGCCAGGAGTTGGAGTGAGCATGGGGAAGTCTGCTCTGTCTTGCTGTGATGGACAGAATTCAGTGATTTTTTCAGGTAGAAGAGAGAATGATGCACTAGATCTAAGAGTACAGTGTGTTCACTTCAGAAAAGAGTTGGTGAAAGGCTATTCCTAGGTACATTATCTGTCTTCAAGAGGGGACCGGTAACTGAACAGACTCTGAATGTTAAATGTGTTCTTAGGTTTAGCCTTTCAGCCCACTTCTTGTGTTTTAATGTGTATTCTTTTGTGTATTTTTCAAGGGCTGTGTTCTAAATTCTCTGAAAATTACCATAAGTAGGAATAGAATAGAATAGAATAGAATAGAATAGAATAGAATAGAATAGAATAGAATAGAGTTGAATTGAATTGAACTAACCAGGTTGGAAAAGACCTTTGAGATCATCGAGTCCAACCAATCACCCAACACCATCTAATCAATTAAACCATGGCACCAAGCACTCCATCCAGTCTTTTCCTAAATGCCTCCAGTGATGGTGACTCCACCACCTCCCTGGGCAGCACATTCCAATGGCCAATCTCTCTTTCTGGGAAGAACTTCTTCCTAACATCCAGCCTAAACCTCCCCTGGTGCAGCTTGAGACTGTGTCCTCTTGTTCGGGTGCTGGCCGCCCAGGAGACAACACCAACCCCCACCTGGCTACATCCTCCCTTCAGGTAGTTGTAGAAAGCAAGGTCTCCCCTGAGCCTCCCCTTCTCCAGGCTAAGCAACCCCAGCTCCCTCAGCCTCTCCTCACAGGGCTGTGCTCCAAACCCCTCCCCAGCTTTTTTGCCCTTCTCTGGACACCTTCCAGCAACTCAATGGGCCTGTGGTGTGGCTCAGTTGGTAGCACATAAGACCCTTAATGGGAAGCTTGTGAGTTCAAGCCTGCAGTGGGCCCTAGTGTCCTCCCTACTCTAGTCATGAGGCCTGTGGTGACAGGTTGGACTCGATGATCTTTGAGGTCTCTTCCAACCTTAGTGATACTGAGTATCTACTGAGTATCAACATCTCTCCTAAACCGAGGGGCCCAGAACTGGACACAGGACTCAAGGAGGTCTAAGTGGTCAATTTGCACTCTGCTAGCATGTCTTTCACTTGCCTTTTTCATGCTGATTTTTAGGTTAGTTGAGGTGACAGTTACCCTTCTGGCTCAGGGATCTGGAAGATAACCCACGGGCGAGAACCTTTGTAAATCATGCCTCGTATGTATGGCCAAACTCATTCCAAGTACCATGCTGGAGAGCCCTAAGAGAGTCTGAGTTTTGAGCAGCAGGATTTCTGAATGCTTGAATGAAATCTTAATAGTGTCAGAGGTGAAGGAAGACTTTCAGATGTTCCTTAGAGTATCTTGTATTTACAAGTTTTAAGGACCATATTTACACATACAGCCCACGTATTTGTATGTGCATGTAGTGCCCAGATGGATGGAAGTGTGAGTGCAACTGAAGGAAGTTTGGCATGGCTTTCTCAAAGTTCTTCTTGTGGCTTCCACAGAGTCTAAGACTGAATAATGTCTTCCCTCAGGGTATCTTGCACTTTTCTGTATTTTGGAAATTTACTTCCTTCTCTCATAGAGCCTTTGGACTGAATCCCAAGATGGGGCTGATGTACAGAACCATCTGAAAGACCTCGTTCTGCTAACTTACTGTGGTGGTTTGAGCCTTAACTGCTTGGAGCCTTAACTGGGGCTTAAAAGCAAGGCTGAGAATCCCTCCCTCATTTCCCACCCCTCCTCTTCCCCAATAGAGGGAGAAAAAAAAAGGGAGGGAGCATATCCATATCCACCAAGAAATAGTTTGGGTTCAGCTTGGAAGTAGAGAGGCAAAGAATTTTTCTTTAAACAGTGTGTGCATATATATATATTTATGTAACAATGGCAGGGAGGGTTCACAAGGGTGAGGAACAAGGATGGATGGGAAAAGGAAAAGAAAAATATGAGATACAGAACCAGTCCTTTGCAAAGGGTGAAAGCAGCAGGGAGGACCACGTGGCAGGGGAGCAGCAAGCCAGCAGCAACTCTTTCATCCCCACGAGGCAGAAGGAAGAGAGAGCAATGACTGCAATGTCCTCCCTTTTATACCCCATCCTGAAAACAGAGTGGGGAGGGCTTTTGAGAGTTTTTGCCCTCCCTGGAGGGTGTTTTCCCCCCTGGGAAGCTGACTTGGTCTGTACCATTCCACCCCCGACTTGTCCAGTATAAAAGGAGGACATTGCAGCCATTAGCAGGCTTGAAACCATGACCTTGACATTAAGAGTCTCATGCTCTACTGACTGAGCTAACTGCCCCCCACAATCCTTTTATACATCTGCTGGACAAGGTGGGGGTGGGTAGGAAGTGGAACAGACCAAGTCAGTTTCCCAGGAGGGAAAACACCCTCCAGGGAGGGCAAAAACTCTCACAAGGCCTCCCCCCTTGTTTTCAGGATGGACGTAGCCCACCACGCTTACTAACTACATATCAAATAATCTACATCTGTTTCTGCCAGATGCAGCTTTCTGTGTGCAGTTCAACCAATACTGACCCCAAAAAAATGAGTCCAAGAGGTGTAAAATTCCAACTGCAGCATTGTGTATGGAAGAAATAAGCTCTTTGTTTCCTAGAGTCAGTACCCGTTTTCAGATGGAACATACTTGTCCACAAAGATTAACAGCTTCATTTGCTGAACCTCTTTTGTTTTCAGGCTGCTTAAAGCATGTTTAGAAAGCAAGGCTGATTGCTTTAAAGCTGCAGTGTGTTATCTGTCTCTGCAGGAGGAGAAGAAGAAGCAAAGGTTGATGAGGTGCAGTCCCTGGGATCTGGTGCTGGGGAATACGAGCCAATCAGTGACGATGAACTGGATGAGATTCTGGCAGGTGATGCTGAAAAACGTGAGGATCAACAGGAGGATGAGAAGATGCCTGGTAAAAGTATAACAACACCCCTTTATTATTTGCATTAACTGTTAGATCAGCTTGCCTGTAGTGCTGGTGTGATGTTGACAATATTTCTCAATTAGGAATGCAGCCTGCTCCTCAGTATTTCTTGTTCTGTAATAGCTAAGCTTGAGAAGTGCAGAGATAAGTAAAGAGTAGTGGGAGCTGTATTGTGAAGTAATATTTAGAACAGAATAGAATTAACCAGGTTGGAAAAGAACTTTGAGATCATCGAGTCCAACCTAGCACCCAACACCATCTAATCAACTAAACCATGGCACTAAGTGCCTCATCCAGACTTTTGTTTGAGCACCTCCGGGGATGGGGAGTCCAGCACCTCCCTGGGCAGCACATTCCATTGTCCAGTCTCTCTTTCTGTGAAGAACTTCTTCCTAACCTCCAGCCTAAACCTCCCCTGGCACAGCTTGAGACTGTGTCCTCTTGCTCTGGTGATGGTTGCCTGGGAGAAGAGACCAACCCCCACCTGGCTACAGCCTCCCTTCAGGGAGTTGTAGGGAGCAAGAAGTTCTCCCTTGAGCCTCCTCTACTTCAGGCCAAACAACCCCAGCTCCCTCAGCCTCTCCTCACAGGGCTGTGCTCCAAACCCCTCCCCAGCTTTGTTGCCCTTCTCTGGATATCTTCCAGCAACTCAACATCTTTCCTGAACTGAGGGGCCCAGAACTGGCCCCAGTTGTCTTGTTTTACATAGTTAGAAGAGTAAGCCTTTTGGTTTTGTTAACTTGTTTTCCTTTAACCTGTTTGGTTTTGCTCATTTTTTTGGAACTGGTGCTTTTATGAACAGATTTTTTTACCTGTGCTTGAATGCCCAGGGAAGCATGGACTCTTCTCCTCATCATCAAGTTCAGCTGGGTCATCTGGGCTGTATGATCAGTGTTCACATTTTCTGTGATAAACACACTTGACAAACACCAGTTTTGTGGGTTTTCAATACATAGTGTGTATCTCCTTTGAAAAAAGAAAATGGTCCAACACCCAGAGTGGAGATGTCAGTGTTTCAAGCATTGAATTTGGAGCTGTCAAAACACATTTAGTTGTACTGTTGCTTATGTGAGTGTATGATGTGTCCAAATCTGCTAGCTAAGCAGGGTCCAAGCTGCCTTTCTCAAAGGGGTTGCAACAGAATCATAGAATCAATAAGGTTGGAAAAGACCTCAAAGATCATCAACTCCAACCTATCACCCAACACCTCATGACTACCTAAACCATGGCTTCAAGTGCCACCTCCAGTGCCTTTTTGAACCCCTCCAGGGTGGGTGACTCCACCACCTCCCACCTCAATGGCCAATCTCTCTGGGAAGAACTTTCTCCACACCTCAGGCCTAAACCTCCCCTGGCATAGCTTGAGACTGTGTCCTCTTGTTCTGGTGCTGGTTACCTGAGAGAAGAGACCAACCCTGGAGGTGTTCAAGAGGAGACTGGACGTGGCGCTTGGTGCCATGGTCTAGTCATGAGGTCTGTGGAGACAGGTTGGACTTGATGATCCTCAAGGTCTCTTCCAACCTTGGTGATACTGTGATACTGTGTGATACTGGCTACAGCCTCCCTTCAGGGAGTTGTAGAGAGCAAGAAGGTCTCCTCTGAGCCTCCTCTTCTCCAGGCTAAGCAACCCCAGCTCCCTCAGCCTCTCCTCACAGGGCTGTGCTCCAAACTCCTCCCCAGCTTTGTTGCCCTTCTCTGGACACATTCAAGTGCCTCAGTGTCCTTCTTAAATTGAAGGGCCCAGAACAATACATAAAGCAGAGTATTGGGAGGTTTGGGGTTTTTCTAAACCAAAGAGGTTTTATATTTGCATGCACCTTTTTTCCCACCAGTCTAAGTGAGTTTTGACACTCTTACCCAAAGCGTCCACGAATCTGGCTTTGAGAGCTGCAGAGCGATGGTCACCTAATACGTGCTGGGTTTAGTAGACAGGGGTGTGTACACAGCATGGGAAATAAATCAGTCATGGTACAGGATGATGATGATTCTCTGTCAATGTTTTTGCAGATCCTGTGGATGTTATAGATGTGGACTGGTCCAGTCTTATGCCAAAGCAGCCAAAAGAACCCCGAGAGCCTGGAGCTGCGCTGTTGAAATTCACCCCGGGTGCGGTTATGCTGAGAGCTGGCATCTCCAAGCGCTTGGCAGGACCTGAACTCTTCACCAAAATTAGAGAGACTTGCCAGAGAGCTTTAGAAAAGCCCAAAGGTAATTGTTCCTACAGGGATTAAGCTGTCTTTTGTGAGACTCCTTATGAAACAGGCATTATTTCATTCATTTCAGGTTTTGAGACCTAGAAAGTGTAGAGTAGAATGGAATGGAATAGCATAGCATAGCATAGCATAGCATAGCATAGCATAGCATAGCATAGCATAGCATTAACCAGGTTGGAAGAGACCTTTGAGATCATCGAGTCCAACCTATCACCCAACACCATCTAATCCAATAAACCAAGACACCAAGCACCCCATCCAGTCTCTTCTTAAACACCTCCAGTGATGGTGACTCCACCACCTCCCCAGGCAGCACATTCCAATGGCCAATCACTCTTCCTGGGAAGAACTTCTTCCTAACACCCAGCCTGAACCTCCCCTGGTGCAGCTTGAGACTGCGTCCTCTTGTTCTGGTGCTGGTTGCCTGGGAGAAGAGACCAACCCCCACCTGGCTACAGCCTACCTTCAGGTAGTTGGAGAGAGCAAGAAGGTCTCCCCTGAGCCTCCTCTTCTCCAGGCTAAGCAACCCCAGCTCCCTCAGCCTCTCCTCACAGGGCTGTGCTCCAGACCCCTCCCCAGCTTTGTTGCCCTTCTCTGGACACCTTCCAGCAACTCAACATCTTTCCTAAACTGAGGAGCCCAGAACTGGATGAATGTTATGTGAAAGTTACAGGAATGCAGTACAGCTGCATGTCAGTCAGATTAGTGGTTTTTAATTCCAGCAGTGGTGAGGAGGTTTTGCATAACAGCCTGAACAAAAATTCTTCATCCTAGTGGACTGTAGTTTTTGTGAGAGTACTTGTGCATTCCTAGCCTTAAATGTGTCAGCAGTTTTTTGGAGTGCAGAATGCCTTCTGTATTGAATTATTGTGAGAAAGAAAGAATGTTTCTTATTCCCTCTGAAGGTCCTCTTATTTTCCTTTTAAGGATCCTCCAGAGAATGCAGAGATAGGAGTTTTTGAGTCAGAATGAAGGAGCTCAGTGAAATTGGTATATCATGGCTGTGCTAGAAGTGGGAAATGAAATAAGACAGAGATGTGGCATTTGGACAAAGTGTGTGCATAAGACGTGTGTGATAGATGAGATGGGCATGAACTCTACCAGTGCTGTTTACTGCAGTTCTGCTGTGTAAGCACAACTTTTGCATGAGAGACAATACTGATTTTTTCATACCTTTGGTGTCCCAGAAGCCAGTTGAACTGCTTGGAACTACTTGCATGGTAAAATTACAGAATCATAGAATCAATAAGGTTGGAAGAAACCTCAAAGATCACCAAGTCCAACCTGTCACCACAGACCTCATGACTAAACCATGGCACCAAGTGCCACATCCAATCCCCTCTTGAACACCTCCAGGGACGGTGACTCCACCACCTCCCTGGGCAGCACATTCCACCGGCTAACAACTCTCTCAGTGAAGAACTTTCTCCTCACCTCCAGCCTAAACTTCCCCTGGCACAGCTTGAGACTGTGTCCTCTTGTTCTGGTGCTGGTTGCCTGGGAGAAGAGACCAACCCCCTTCCTGGCTACAACCTCCCTTCAGGTAGTTGTAGAGAGCAAGAAGGTCTCCCCTGAGCCTCCTCTTCTGCAGGCTAAGCAACCCCAGCTCCCTCAGCCTCTCCTCACAGGGCTGTGCTCAAGGCCTCTCCCCAGACTTGTTGCCCTTCTTTGGACACATTCAAGTGTCTCAATGTCCTTCTTAAACTGAGTGGCCCAGATCTGGACACAGGACTCAAGGTGTGGCCTGACCAGTGCTGAGTCCAGGGGCACAATGACTTCCCTGCTGCTGCTGGCCACACTGTTCTTGATGGAGGCCAGGATGCCATTGGCCTTCTTGGCCACCTGGGACACAAACTGTTTCTTTAGGACTTTGAAACATCTGTTCTCTCCAATATATCTATCCAAGCTATTGCAGAATCTAAGTGTGAGAGCATTGTGGCTTATAAATAATAGTATCTGCATAGCCCCTGCTTGTAGGGAGCAGTATGTGTTTCTGGTTTATTTATGACTCTGTAAATTCTGCTGCTTGATTTAAGACAGTATGTTTAAATTCTTTGTAATATTATTCTTTGTGCAGTTGTCTTGTTAAGCTTGCAGTCTCAGATAAGTGGAGAAGAGGGGGGGAAAAAACCCACAACCAAACTTGCTTCTCCCAGCTCTGTTAATCTCCATGAAAGCCACTGCTTGCTTGAGCCATTTCAGTTGTGCAGCTGTTAATTGTGGGCTCTTGCTACCCCTCCTGCTTCTTAAAAAGCCAAATCAAATGCAAGCATTTGTGATGCCTCATAGATAGTACAATTTGAGGTGTGTGCCTGAATGCTAGTGAGCACTGTAAATGCCTCACTGCAAGATTTGCAGCTCTTCCTATGCAGTGTTAGCTTTCTTCTAAGTTAAAACGAGTCTCAACTCTTACACTTGGGAATTTCTATAACCTGTGTAATTTGCACACTTTTGAGTCTTCCTAAGTTTGTAAATTGTCTGATATAGTAAAGGTATCAACAGTCTCTCTTCAGGTACACTTTAGTTTTGCTGTATACCTCAACACCTCTTACCAGGGATTCCTTGCAACAAGAATCATAGAATCAATAAGGTTGGAAAAGACCTGAGAGCTCATCAAGTCCAACCTATCACCCAACACCTCAGGACTAACTAAACCATGGCTCCAAGTGCCATGTCCAATCCCCTCTTGAACACCTCCAGGGACAGTGACTCCACCACATCCCTGGGCAGCACATTCCAATGGCCAATTCTGACCCCAGCCTGTAGCTCTGCATGGGGTTGTTGTGACCAAAGTGCAGCACCCAGCACTTGGACTTGTTAAATGCCATCATGTTGGACTCTGCCCATCTGTCCAGCCTGGCAGGGTCCCTTTGCAGAGCTCTCCTACCCTCTAGCGGATCAACTCCTGCCCCCAGCCTGGTGTCATCTGTAAATTTACTGATGATGGACTCAATCCCCTCATCCAGATCATCAATAAAGGTATTGAACAGGATGGGGCCCAGCACTGATCCCTAGGGGACACCACTAGTGCCTGGCTGCCAGTTGGCTGTGGCACCATTCACCACCACTCTGGGCTCAGCCTCCAGCCAGTTCCTAACCCAGCTCAGAGAGCTGCTGTCCAAGCCAAGGGCTGACAGCTTGGCCAGGAGTTTGCTGTGGGGGACAATGTCAAAGGCCTTGCTGAAGTGCAGGCAGACTACATCCACAGCCTGCCCCACATCCACCAGGCAGTCCCCTGCTCATAGAAGGAGATCAGGTTGGTGAGGCAGAATCAGTCCACCTGGCTACTTTAAATGATACTCAAACTCAGCAATCCACACTGATTACAGGAAGCTTTCCAGCACTGCCCCTGGGCTCTCTTTAAGTGTGCTGAGCTTCAGCAGAACTTTGCATTGGAGACGATAGGGAACTGAAGTGCCTCTGTGATTTTGCTTTGGTGTGTGCAGTCACACACTGAAATGACAACATGTGGGACTGCCAAGAGTCTTTCAAGTGTGTGTGTTTCCTCTGTAATCTGCTAGGTGCAGGTTTCTTCTCCCTAATGGCCATTGGAATGTGCTGCCCAGGGAGGTGGTGGAGTCACCATCCCTGGAGGTGTTCAAGAATGGATTGGATATGGCACTTGGTGCCATGGTTTAGTTCGTCCTGAGGTGCTGAGTGTCTTTTCCAACCTTATTGATTCTATGATATAATTTGCTTCCCTGCTTTATTCCTGAGCTTGGTGTTCCCTTCTCAGTTTACATTGTGGATGAAAAGTTTCTGGTAGTGCTTTTGACATGCAGCAAAAAGGGAACTCAGAGCTCGTTTCAGGGGTTATTTATTTTAGTTACAATTGTTCTTTGGAAGCAAAACTCTGTAATGTGTGATGGAATTGAGATTTGCAGCTGGCTTGCCCTCTATTTATTATCTCCTCTAAGGATGTGCTTACTTGCCAGATATGCTAAGCATCTGGCCCCTCAGCAGATTCTGCAAGCTGTTGGTGTTACCTTTGGAGTGGGCTTTTTGTGCCTTGTCACTTGTGCTGTCGATGGTCCAGTGAGGTTGTTTGGTGACTTCAGTTCTTTTTGGCCTGCCCTTGATTTGGAGTAATACATTTCTTTCTTTTCACCTTCTTTGAAATCTTCCCTTGCTCAGCTTCATCCCAATTTCCTGAGTGTCTTTACAATGCATCTTTGTCCTGCTCTTTGTGCATGCTGCCAAGCTGCTGTGGCAGGCTTTGCTTTCAGCAGCTTTTTTGCAGGTTTGCTGATGTCTCTATTGAGGTGTTAGGTGCTGTGCTAAATACCCACTGTCTTACATGATAGAGGCAGCAGGACTTGACTTACCTACCTTACCATGTTCCTTTTTGTTCAATTATATCAGAATAGAATAGAATAGAAATAGGAATAGAATAGAATAGAATAGAATAGAATAGAATAGAATAGAATAGAATAGAATAGAATAGAATAGAATAGACCAGGTTGGAAGAGACCTTCAAGATCATCATGTCCAACCCATCATCCAACACCACCTAATCAACTAAACAATCTTCCCCTCTCTGATAAAAGGGTTAGAAATGATTCTGTGGTTCTCAATCAGTGACCTGTGTCCATGCCTGCATTTCACAGGAGCAGCCTTGTCGTACAACAGGGCTCATCTTCAGATCCATTCTTTGTTAAAGTGGATAAAATATTCTAGCTGCACACTGTTTGTTCTGATAAATGTATCAAATCACAGAATCACTAAGGTTGGAAAAGACCTCAGAGATCATCAAGTCCAACCTGTCACCCAACACCTCAGGACTAACTAAACCATGGATTCAAGTGCCACATCCAGTCCCTTTTTGAACACCTGCACTGATGGTGACTCCACCACCTCCCTGGGCAGCACATTCCAATGGCCAATCTCTCTTTCTGGGAAGAACTTTCTCCTCACCTTGAGCCTAAACTCAAGCCTAACCTCCACCAGTCCTGTTACTTTGAGCACTGTTAACAAGGGCATTGGATGAGCTGGTAGGAGGAGGTAGTTTATTGGCTTCTATTTACTTATTTTCCAGTTGCATCCACCATGGATAAAAGATTTATTCTACACAGTTGTATTTCACTTCCACATAGCCATACAAACCCTGGCTTGACATTGGTACAGTTGCCTGATGTCTTGCACAGAAGTAGAACTTAGACCACTTAGACCACCAATTGGTGTGGCTCAGTTGGTAGCACATAAGACCCTTAATGGGAAGGTCATGGGTTTAAGCCTGCAGTGGGCACTAGTGTCCTCCCTACTCTAGTCATGAGGTCTGTGGTGACAGGTTGGACTCGATGATCTTTGAGGTCTCTTCCAACCTTAGTGATACTGAGTATCTACTGAATATTGAATATCTTCACTTCTGATTAATTCTAGTAGTAAACACCTTTTGTCACACATGTCTGATCATAAATGACACCCCCTCTTCAGTTCCAGAGCTGTCAAGAAGGCCAATGGCATCCTGGCCTGCATCAGAAATAGTGTGGCCAGCAGGAGCAGGGAAGTCATTCTGCCCCTGGACTCAGCACTGGTTAGGCCACACCTTGAGTCCTGTGTCCAGCTCTGGGCCTCTCAATTTAAGAAGGCTATTGAGACACTTGAGTGTGTGCAGAGAAAGGCAATGAGGCTGGGGAGAGGTCTGGAGCACAGCCCTGTGAGGAGAGGCTGAGGGAGCTGGGGTTGCTTAGCCTGCAGAAGAGGAGGCTCAGGGGAGACCTTCTTGCTGTCCACAACTACGTGAAGGGAGGTTGTAGCCAGGTGGGGGTTGGTCTCTTGTCCCAGGCAACCAGCACCAGAACAAGAGGACACAGTCTCAAGCTGTGCCAGGGGAGGTTTAGGCTGGAGGTGAGGAGAAAGTTCTTCCCAGAACAAGTGATTGCTGTAATGGGTTGGGGCAGATCCCCTCCCCACCACAGGCAGAAATAACGACTCAGACAAACTGATTGCAAAAGTAGTGGAGAGTTTACATAGAGAACAGTGAATGTTACAGAAAACCCAAAGCGCAGTGACAAAGAAAGATCCCATCCCCACCTGAGGGTGCATGCAAAACCCCCAGGGCTCCTTCTTCCCCCTCCCTCTGCTGGGCTACTCTCAGCTGGCCAGGCCTGAGACTGCCCATCCCCCTGTGGCCTTGGGCCCAATCAGGCCCATGGCCGGGAGATCTCTCCCCCAGTTACCAAGTCTCGGAGAGGGAAGGAAAGAGGAAGTGCCAGACCCCACCACAAAATTTATAGTGGTGCAAGGGATTATGGTAGAAATACCTAATTTCCTGAGTCCACCCACTGGGATGGACTTCTGGACACAGGAAACACCCCTGTAGCAGAGGACACCCAGCCCAAACTACGACAATTGCCCATTGGAATGTGCTGCCCAGGGAGGTGGTGGAGTCACCATCCCTGGAGGTGTTCAAGAATGGATTGGATATGGCACTTGGTGCCATGGTTTAGTTAGTCCTGAGGTGCTGAGTGACAGGTTGGACTTGATGATCTCTGAGGTCTTTTCCAACCTTACAGATTCTATGACTGTTTAGGCCTCTTGGTGATTGCCTTCTCAATATTGCTTTCCAGCGCTGAAGCCAGACACAAATGATTTCAGGTGACTCTTTGTTGCTGTTCAAAGACACCAAACATATAGGTATCACAGTATCACAGTATCACAATAACTAAGGTTGGAAGAGACCCCAAGGATCATCAAGTCCAACCTGTTCCAACAGACCTCACAACTAGACCATGGCACCAAGTGCCACGTCCAATCTCCCCTTGAACACCTCCAGGGATGGCGACTCCACCACCTCCCTGGGCAGCACATTCCAATGGCGAACGACTCGCTCAGTGAAGAACTTTTTCCTCACCTCGAGTCTAAACCTCCCCTGGCACAACTTGAGACTGTGTCCCCTTGTTCTGGTGCTGGTTGCCTGGGAGAAGAGACCAACCCCCTCCTGTCTACAACCACCTTTCAGGTAGTTGTAGAGGGCAATGAGGTCACCCCTGATCCTTCTCTTCTCCAGGCTAAACAATCCCAGCTCCCTCAGCCTCTCCTCACAGGGCTGTGCTCAAGGCCTCTCCCCAGCCTCGTTGCCCTTCTCTGGACACGTTCAAGTGTCTCGATGTCCTTCCTAAACTGAGGGGCCCAGAACTGGACACAGTACTCAAGGTGTGCCCTAACCAATGCAGAGTACAGGGGCACAATGACCTCCCTGCTCCTGCTGGCCACACTATTCCTAATACAGGCCAGGATGCCATTGGCCTTCTTGGCCACCTGGGCACACTGCTGGCTCATGTTTAGGCGGGTGTCAATCAGCACCCCCAGGTCCCTCTCTGTTTGGCAGCTCTCCAGCCAGTTGATCTCTGCAAATGTCAATTCTTTCCAGATGCAGAAAACCTCTTTGAGCACGAGCTGGGAGCCTTGAACATGGCAGCACTTCTACGAAGGGAGGAGAGAGCAGGCCTGCTCAGCAACCTGGGCCCCTGCTGCAAAGCGCTGTGCTTCCGGAGGGATTCTGCCATTCGGAAGCAGCTGATGAAGAACGAAAAGGCAAGTGGCTGGGTTGCACTGCTTGGCCAGTGTGGAAACGTGGGTTCCCCTCTGCAGAGCATTTTTCAAGGGAGAGAGTTCCTGTGGTGCATGTCCTGAAGTAGACCTGCTCATTTAAATAATGGAGAACAGACATCAGAATAGAATGGCATGGAGTAGGACAGAACGTGACACTTGACCAGTGGATGCTTCTCCCCATCCCACTGAGAAGGCAGAGGAGTGAGGGAATGGAATGGAATGGGATGGGATGGAATGGGATGGGATGGAATGGAATGGAATAGAATAGAATAGAATAGAATAGGAATAGAATAGAATGGAATAGAATAGAATAGAAAGGAATACAATAGAATAGGAATACAATAGAATAGGAATAGAATAGGAATACAATAGAATAGAAATACATAAATACAATAGAATAGAAATACAATAGAATAGGAATACAATAGAATAGGAATAGTATTAACCAGGTTGGAAAAGACCTTCCAGATCCTCAAGTCCAACCTAGCACCCAACACCATCTAATCAACTAAACCATGGCACCAAGTGCCTCATCCATTCTCTTCTTAAACACTTCCAGTGATGGTGACTTGACCACCTCCCTGGGCAGCACATCCCAATGGCCAATCTCTCTTGCTGGGAAGAACTTTTTCCTAATATCCAACCTAAACCTCCCCTGGCACAGCTTGAGACTGTGTCCTCTTGTTCTGGTGCTGGTTGCCTGGGAGAAGAGACCAACCCCCACCTGGTTACAACCTCCCTTCAGGTAGTTGTAGACAGCAAGAAGGTCTCCCCTGAGCCTCCTCTTCTCCAGGCTAAGCAACCCCAGCTCCCTCAGCCTCTCCTCACAGGGCTGTGCTCCAGACCCCTCCCCAGCTTTGTTGCCCTTCTCTGGACACCTTCCAGCAACTCAACATCTTTCCTAAACTGAGGGGCCCAAAACTGGACACAGGACTCAAGGTGTGGCCTAACCAGTGCTGAGTCCAGGGGCACAATGACTTCCCTGCTCCTGCTGGCCACACTACTCCTGCTGCAGGCCAGGATACCATTGGCCTTCTTGCCCATTAATTCTCAGAGTCTGTTCCGGTGTGAATATGTACAATAAAACCTCAAATCAGTGAGTGCACTTGAGGTGTATTTCTCAGCTGCTGTTTTCTGTTCTTTTTGTTTCTCATCTTTCATTTCACCAGGGTGCAACCAAACAAACTTACACCAACTCCGGCGCCATGGACAGCGACTTGCTACGACTGAGCCTGCGGTTGTTCAAACGAAAGACTGTGTGCCAAGCTCCTGGGCAGGAAAAGACAGAGGAGAATAAAGTTCCCCAACCAGCTGTCCAGCAGGAAGTGTGTGTGTCCTGAGCACATGACCATGGTGGCACTTCTCAGTTGATTTCCCACTACTGCTGTTGGTGTTGCTGCTTCGAACTGGTTGGTTTGACAGCAGCTCTAGAGGATGGAAGAAACTACTCCATGGGGGCACAGATCATCATTTGGTTTGGATGTGAATAAAAGGGGTGAAACATAAAGACTTCTGTGTGAAGTTCTCTGCAAGTTTTATAATACTGAATCCTACACTGTAACATAAACCTGTTTTATGGTGCATCAAGTGTAATAATGTGAAGATGTCTGGTTTTAGCAGTTTATAACACCAGCTCGTATTAAACTGAAGAAAACTATCTGCCTGGCTCTTTCCTCATTGTGAATGGGTTCTTCTGTTGGCACCCTCATGCCTGTCAGCCTGACCCCAGTGCCAGGCAAGATCATGGAACAAGTCCTCTTGAGTGCAATCACACAGCTCTTACAGGATGGCCAAGGGATCAGGCCCAGCCAGCATGGATTTAGGAAGGGCAGGTCCTGCCTGACCAACCTGATCTCCTTCTATGAGCCTGGTGGATGTGGGCAGGCTGTGGATGTAAGTCTGCCTGGACCTCAGCAAGGCCTTTGACACTGTCCCCCACAGCAAACTCCTGGCCAAGCTGGCAGCCCCTGCCTTGGACAGCAGCACTCTGAGCTGGGTTAGGAGCTGGCTGGAGGCTGAGCCCAGAGAGTGGTGGTGAATGGTGCCACAGCCAGCTGGCAGCCAGGCACTAGTGGTGTGCCCCAGGGATCAGTGCTGGGCCCCATGCTCTTTAACATCTTTATTGATGATCTGGGTGAGGGCATTGAGTCCATCATCAATAAATTTGCAGATGACACCAAGCTGGGGGCAGGAGTTGATCTGCTGGAGGGTAGAGAGGCTCTGCAGAGCCTCGACAGGCTGGGCAGATGGGCAGAGTCCAAGGGCATGAGATTGAACACATCCAAGTGCCAGGTTCTGCACATTGGCCACAACAACCTCATGCAGTGCTACAGGCTGGGGTCAGAGAGGCTGGAGAGCAGCCAGGCAGAAAGGGACGTGGGGGTGCTGGTTGATGGTAGGCTGAACGTGAGCCAGCAGTGTGCCCAGGCAGCCAGGAGGGCTAATGGCATCCTGGCCTGCATCAGGAACAGTGTGGCCAGCAGGAGCAGGGAGGTCATTGTGCCCCTGGACTCAGCACTGGTTAGGCCACACCTTGAGTCCTGTGTCCAGTTCTGGGCCCCTCAGTTTAGAAAAGATGTTGAGTTGCTGAGATGTTGAGATCCTGAGAAGTCCCACCCCAGCCTCCTTGTAGGCTACCTTCAGGTACTGGAAGGCCATGATTAGGTCATATAGAATAGAATAGAATAGGATAGGATAGGGTAGGATAGGATAGGACAGAATAGAATTTACCAGGTTAGAAAAGACCTCAGAAATCAAGTCCAACCTATCACCCAACACCATCTAATCAACTAAACCATGGCACCAAGCACCCCATCCAGTCTCTTCCTAAACACCTCCAGGGATGGTGACTCCACCACCTCCCTGGGCAGCACATTCCAAGGGTCAATCACTCTTTCTATGAAGAACTTCTTCCTAACATCCAGCCTAAACCTCCCCTGGCACAGCTTGAGACTGTGTCGTCTTGATCTGTTGGTGGTTGCCTGGAAGAAGAGACCAAGCCCCACCTGGCTACAACCTCCCTTCAGGGAGTTGTAGACAGCAAGAAGGTCTCCCCTGAGCCTCCTCCAGGCTAAGCAACCGCAGCTCCCTCAGCCTCTGCTCACAGGGCTGTGCTCCAACCCCCTCACCAGACTTTAACCTGACCATGAGAGTGATGAAGCCCTGGAATGGGTTGTCCAGGGAGGTGGTTGGGGCCCCATCCCTGGAGGTGTTTAAGCCCAGGCTGGATGAGGCTCTGGCCAGCCTGATCTAGTGTGGGGTGTCCCTGCCCGTGGCAGGGGGGTTGGAACTAGATGATCCTCGTGCTCCCTTCCAACCCTGACTGATGCTATGATACTCTGACCAAACCTGTTCAGCATTTAAATGCATTCTTACCTTTTCTATAGCAACAATAATGCTGCCTTTAAGCTGAAAGTATTGGATCATTGCTTTCAATTTATGTTAAAGCCTGTTTTAATCTCTGTCTCTAAAAGGCATAGAAATGTTTGATTGCTGGAAACAGCCTTGTCGAAGGCTGCAGTCCACAGAATAGGTTCCCTGTGTGGCATTTCATTACATTGTGCTTGCTTTAAACACTCTCCCTGTAAAACAGTCAAGGTGTATATAGGCACTTAGTTTTGCAGCAGAATATTTCACATTCCCCTAGAAAATGCAGAATGTAGACAGCTTAATGGGCTATGATGAACAAACACCTTGCTGAACCCGTGTCTCAGTCCAGAGAGGGAAAGAATAGAGTTAGAATAGAAATAGAAATAGACATAGCAATAGAGATAGAGATAGAGATAGGAATGGAATGGAATGGAATGGAATGGGATAGGATAGGATAGGATAGGATAGGATAGGATAGGATAGGATAGGATAGGATAGGATAGGATAGGATAGGGTAGGGTAGGGTAGGGTAGGGTAGGGTAGGAATAGACCAGACTGACTTAGAGAAAGGTACACAAGAGACTCAGTAAGTTTCTTGTATTATGCTTCTATTTCAGCGCTGGACACAGGTAGAATCATTTCAAAAGGCCTGTGTGTCTTCAGAGAGTTTGGGGCTAACTTTTATACAGAAAGTTATCTGTGGTATGTCAATACTTCACAGAAAAATCCAGATGCCTCCTATCTATACAAAGGTTATCTATCTAAAAACAGCAGAAGTATACATATCACCCAGGTGTCCTTTATCTAATGCAAAAGACCCTCTTGTCCATGACTAACAGAAGTAAATCACTAAAAATCCTGCTATTCCTTATCTATGCAGAGGCTGTCTGCCAACTCCTCTCCTCCTCCCTGCATTCCAGCATTCAGCTAACAAGGAAAATTCTTATCTACTTGGTTATTCTGTTAATGAGAATTTTCTGTTCATCAAGACCAGGTTGGAAAAGACCTCAGAGATCATCGAGTCCAACCTATCACCCAACACCATCTAATCAACTAAACCATGGCACCAAATGCCCCATTCAGTCTCTTCTTAAACACTTCAGGGATGGTGACTCCACCACCTCCCCAGGCAGCACATCCCAATGGCCAATCTCTCTTCCTGGGAGGAACTTCTTCCTAACATCCAGCCTAAACCTCCCCTGGTGCAGCTTGAGACTGTGTCCTCTTGTTCTGGTGCTGGTTGCCTGGGAGAAAAGACCAACCCCCACCTGGCTACAACCTCCCTTCAGGTACTTGTAGAGAGCAAGAAGGTCTCCCCTGAGCCTCCTCTTCTCCAGGCTAAGCAACCCCAGCTCCTTCAGCCTCTCCTCACAGGGCTGGGCTCCAAACCCCTCCCCAGCTTTGTTGCCCTTCTCTGGACACCTTCCAGCAACTCAACATCTTTCCTAAACTGAAGGGTCCCAGTTCTTATATTGCGAGGCTTCTGCAGGGTGCAGAGGAGCCTGTCACAGTTCTGGCAGTGCTGTGTGGACAGGGCTGAACCATGTCCTTAGATGCCCTTTACATGCTGCAGCTCAAAGTGAAAATGTGGAGAAACATCCATCCCTCCTTGATTTCTCCTTTTAAGCTGTAATAACAACTTTGAAGTGATCCCTACACCCAGGCAGAGTTGTCAGCCGTTTCTGCTCCTAAGCCCATGCTGTGCCTGGTTGGATGCTAAATTAGTTTTGAGCATCCCCGAGGTACAGCTGAACCTGGAGCTGCAGAAGATCTAGCTGCCATGTGTGCTGATGAGGGGAGGGAGGCTTTCCTGCAGGTGAAACGTTATGGCCAGCTCTTGCAGGCATGACAGGGCAGGTGTTTAGAGCCTCAAGACACAAACGGGCCTGTGACCTGTGCCATGGCTATTGCTATGTTCATTATCTCCAATAGGACTTTCAGTCTGTCCCCACTTCATCTAGCAGAGTGAGACACAGATTTTGACAGTGGGCTACCTGCACAGTGTACTCTAAAGTCAGAGCTCAGGCAATGTGCTGTGGTTGAACACACCAATGGCATCCTGGCCTGCATCAGGAACAGTGTGGCCAGCAGGAGCAGGGAGGTCATTGTGCCCCTGGACTCAGCACTGGTTAGGCCACACCTTGAGTCCTGTGTCCAGTTCAGGGCCCCTCAGTTTAGGAAAGATGTTGAGTTGCTGGAAGGTGTCCAGAGAAGGGCAACAAAGCTGGGGAGGGGTTTGGAGCACAGCCCTGGGAGGAGAGGCTGAGGGAGCTGGGGTTGCTTAGCCTGGAGAGGCTCAGGGGAGACCTTCTTGCTCTCTACAAGTACCTGAAGGGAGGTTGTAGCCAGGTGGGGGTTGGTCTCTTCTCCCAGGCAACCAGCACCAGAACAAGAGGACACAGTCTCAAGCTGCGCCAGGGGAAGTTTAGGCTGGAGGTGAGGAGAAAGTTCTTCAGAGAGAGAGTTGTTAGCCATTGGAATGTGCTGCCCAGGGAGGTGGTGCAGTCACCATCACTGGAGGTGTTTAAGAAGAGCCTGGATGAGGCACTTGGTGCCATGGTTTAGTTGATTAGATGGTGCTGGGTGGTAGGTTGGACTTGATGATCTCTGAGTTCTTTTTCCAACCTGGCTAATTCAATTCAATTCAATTCAATTCAATTCAATTCAATTCAATTCAATTCAATTCAATTCAATTCAATTCTATTCAATTCAATTCTATTCTATTCTATTCTATGCTATTCTATTCTATTCTATTCCATTCCATTCCATTCCACTCTATTCTATTCCATTCCATTCTATTCCATTCCATTCTATTCTATTCCATTCCATTCTATTCCATTCTATTCTATTCTATTCTATTCTATTCTATTCTATTCTATTCCATTCCATTCCATTCCATTCCATTCCATTCCATTCTCTCACTCCTCCACCTTCTCAGTGGGATGGGCAGAAGCATCATATCAAACACAAGAACTAAAGCTCCTGGGTTGAGATAAAAGCAGTTTATTATTATACATGATTTTAATTATCAAAGTTGTAATAATTTGAGTGAAAAGGAACAGTAATAGATAAAGCTCAAGAAAGAGGGCTGATGCACAATGCAGGTGCTCACCACCTGCTGACTGGTGCTCAGCCTGTCTCTGAGCAGCAATCTGCCCCTCCCAGACACCTCCTCACAGTTTACCTACCTGATGTTCCATGCTATGGAATATCCCTTTGGCTAGTGTGGGTCAGCTGTCCTGAGCATGCTCCCTCCCAGCTTCTTGTGCAGCTGCTTCCTGGCAGAGCAGGGCAAATTGCAGCATCCTTGACTGAGGATAACTGCCACTTAGCAACCGCTAAGACATCAGTGTGTTGTCAACACTGTCCTCTCACTGCATCCAAATCACAGCACTCCACCAGCTACTGGGAAGAAAATTGACTCTATCCCAGCTGAAGCCAAGGCACAATTTTACTCAATTAAGGGTTGTGTTTGAGTTGCCCTGAAGAAGTTGTGGTTTCCCTTTCCTGACGTAGGGATGTCCTTCAGCAGAGGGCAGGCTGGCTGGAGCTGCCTTGCCCCCGCAAGGCAGAGCACGGCATGTGTGGTCAATTTGAACAGTTGCTACCGGCTTAAAGAGTTCAGGAAGCTCCTTTGTTTTGCAGCAGCAGTCAAAGTCTGGTTTTCAAAGGGGTTTTGTACAAAATTGTTTGCTTCTACTGTGTAGGTCTTCACCTTAAAGCATAGGGAAAGCCCAAGAAGATGGTAGCAAATGTACAGTAGTTTACAGTATCACAGTCTCACAGTATAACTAAGGTTGGAAGAGACCCCAAGGATCATCAAGTCCAACCTGTTCCAACAGACCTCACAACTAGACCATGGCACCAAGTGCCACATCCAATCTCCCCTTGGTTGGCAGTGTGGGCATCTACTCAGCAGTGGTTAGGCCACACCTTGAGTCCTATGTGCAGTTCTGGGCTCCTCAGTTTAGGAAAGATGTTGAGTTGCTGGAAGGTGTCCAGAGAAGGGCAACAAAGCTGGGGAGGGGTTTGGAGCACAGCCCTGTGAGGAGAGGCTGAGGGAGCTGGGGTTGCTTAGCCTGGAGAAGAGGAGGCTCAGGGGAGACCTGCTTGCTCTCTACAGCTACCTGAAGGGAGGTTGTAGGGAGGTGGGGGTTGGTCTCTTCTCCCAGGCAACCAGCACCAGAACAAGAGGACACAGTCTCAAGCTGCACCAGGGGAGGTTTAGGCTGAATGTTAGGAAGAAGTTCTTCCCAGAAAGAGAGATTGGCCATTGGAATGTGCTGCCCAGGGAGGTGGTGGAGTCACCATCACTGGGAGTGTTTAAGAAGAGACTGGATGGAGTGCTTGGTGCCATGGTTGAGTTGGTTAGATGGTGTTGGGTGCTAGGTTGGACTTGATGATCTCTGAGGTCATTTCCAACCTGGTTAATTCAATTCAATTCAATTCAATTCAATTCAATTCAATTCAGTGCAATTCCATTCCATTCCATTCCATTCCATTCCATTCCATTCCATTCCATTCCATTCCATTCTATTCCCTTCCATTCCATTCCATTCCATTCCATTCCATTCTATTCCCTTCCCTTCCATTCCATTCCATTCCATTCCATTCCATTCCATTCTATTCCCTTCCATTCCATTCCATTCCATTCCATTCCATTCCATTCCATTCCATTCTATTCCCTTCCATTCCATTCCATTCCATTCCATTCCATTCCATTCCATTCCAGCCAGCTTATTCCAAACCAAGTTGCCCAAATAACAAATGCACTGTTCAAGTCACACTTAGCTGGCACTGTTCTGTTCTCCACTCTCCCTAGGCAGTGGTGCCCCTGTCTGCAAACCTCATCTGATGCATGATCTGTCAGAACATAAACGGGCAGCTGTGAGTTCTTTGCTGTCTGCTCTGGAATGATAGCATAATCTATTTGCTGTATTCATCCCTTTGATTTCCATTTTTATTGCTATAATCTAACCCTTTTTTTGTTTTTAATGTGGTGTGGGGTTTTTTTTTTCCCCTCTCTTGGTGCACAAATTATAAGGATGGCCTCCACCTCTTCCTGTGTGGCAGGCTGAAGCCTGTGCGGGGTGTGATGCACTGCTCTGTCTCGTTGTTTGAGCCGGGTCGCGCCGCGTTCGTAAGCGCGCATAACAAATGAGGAGTGCTGTCTGATGACAGCTTAGCATAAATCACATCACCCTCTGACTCAGGTGGAAGCCTGGAATACACAGAGTCACACAGAAACGTTCAGGTTGGCAAAGACCCTCAGCATCACCAAGTCCAACCATTAACCCTACTCTGCAAGGTTCACCCCTAAACCATATCCCCGAGCACTGCATCCGAACGACCTTTAAACACACCCAGGGTTGGTGACTCCACCGCCTCCCTGGGCAGCACATTCCAATGCCTGACCACTCTGCCTGTCAAAAAATGTTCCTAATGTCCAGCCTAAACCTACCCAGCCATAGCTTCAGGCCAAAAGTCTGGGAGATCTTTGAGGTCTCCTCCAACCTTGGAATGGGCTGCCGGGGGAGGTGGTGAAGTCACCAGCCCTGGAGGGGTTCAAGAGGGGATTGGACGTGGCACTTGGTGCCATGGTTTAGTCATGAGGTCTGTGGTGACAGGTTGGACTTGATGATCTTTGAGGTCTCTTCCAACCTTGGTGATGCTGTGATACTGTCATACTGTGAGATGAGTGACTGTAGGTACTGCTGAACTTTCAGTACATCACCAGAGACAACTCAAGGATCAGATAAAAGGTAGAGGAGTGGAGGACTGGAGAGTGAGTACCACTCAGTTTTCTGTAACATCTTAGAATCATAGAATCAATAAGGTTGGAAAAGACCTCAGAGCTCATCAAGTCCAACCTAGCACCCAACACCTCAGGACTAACTAAACCATGGCTCCAAGTGCCACATCCAATCTCCTCTTGAACACCTCCAGGGACTGTGACTCCACCACCTCCCTGGGCAGCACTTTCCACTGCTTGACCACTCTTTCCCTGATAAAATTTTTCCTAATAAAAAGTCTAAACTTACCCAGTCATAGCTTGAGGCTTTGCTCTATGGCTATCTACCTGTGAGAAGAAACCAGCACCAGCCTCTCCACAATGTGCATTCAGGTGTTCAGAAAGGGATTGGATGTGGCACTTGAAGCCATGGTTCAGTTTGTCCTGAGGTGTTGGGTGACAGGATGGACATGATGATCTCTGAGGTCTGGGGTTGCATAGCCTGGAGAAGAGGAGGCTCAGGGGTGACCTTATTGCTGTCTACAACTACCTGAAGGGGGGCTGTAGACAGGCAGAATTTGGTCTCTTCTCCCAGGCAACCAGCACCAGAACAAGAGGACACAGTCTCAGGCAGTGCCAGGGGAGGTTTAGGCTGGAGGTTAGGAGGAAGTTTTACACAGAGAGAGTGATTGCCCATTGGAATGGGCTGCCTGGGGAGGTGGTGGAGTCACCATCACTGGAGGTGTTCAGGAGGAGACTTGTTGGGGTGCTTGGTGCCATGGGTTAGTTGGTTGGGTGGTGTTGGATGATAGGTTGGACACAAGGATCTTGAAGGTCCCTTCCAACCTGCTTTATTCTATTCTATTCTAATCTATTCTATTCTATTCTATTCTATTCTACTCTACTCTACTCTACTCTATTCTATCCTATTCTATCCTATCCTATTCTATCACAGTATCACAGTATCACAGTAACTAAGGTTGGAAGAGACCCCCAGGATCATCAAGTCCAACCTGTTCAAACAGACCTCACAACTAGACCATGGCTATTCTATTCTATTCTATTCTATTCTATTCTATATATCAGCTCCAGCCTCAGCTCAGCTCTGCACATCTGGATGGAAAGATAGCATTTATATATGGGAGAGTCAGCTCTTAATTTTCACCTGTACAAACCAATGTGAGCTGTGAAGAGAGTGGCATGGTTCAATTGATATACTACCAAAGTGATAACTCCAGTATCTAGGAAGATGTTCTCCTTCCTTGCTCGCTTCTGAAGCATAGAAATTGGTTTTCAGCCCTTCACCCTCCTCACCCCAGGAGGATTTAGCAGGTGATTGGTGTTTGGGTTTGTGGGTTCTCTTTATCTTTAGAAATATTTTGTGTTGCTCTAAAAGAACCTAATCACTGTTGGACTGATCTGTGTAGCAAGGAATAACAAGTAAAGAGCAGGAGTTTCCTTGGGTTTTGTCCCCAGTTGTTGCTGAAATTCATGGATAAGTTTTTGCTGCACTTTCCAGGGGTTACTTTGTCTGGTTGGGCCATGGGGCAGAGTAAAGAGTGGGCAGCCATCTGTGGCCAGGCAGAAAGGGACCTGGGGGATGATAGTAGGCTGAACATGAGCCAGCAGTGTGCCCAGGTGGCCAAGAAGGCCAATGGCATCCTGGCCTGCATCAGGAATAGTGTGGCCAGCAGGAGCAGGGAGGTCATTCTGCCCCTGTACTCAGCACTGGTTAGGCCACAGCTTGAGTCCTGTGTCCAGTTCTGGGCCCCTCAGTTTAGGAAAGATGTTGAGTTGCTGGAAGGTGTCCAGAGAAGGGCAACAAAGCTGGGGAGGGGTTTGGAGCACAGCCCTGTGAGGAGAGGCTGAGGGAGCTGGGGTTGCTTAGCCTGGAGAAGAGGAGGCTCAGGGGAGACCTTCTTGCTCTCTCCAACTACCTGAAGGGAGGTTGTAGCCAGGAGGGGGTTGATCTCTTCTCCCAGGCAACCAGCACCAGAACAAGAGGACAGAGTCTTAAGCTGTGCCGGGGGAGGTTTAGGCTGGAGGTGAGGAGAAAGTTCTTCACAGAGAGAGTTGTTAGCCGGTGAAATGTGCTGCCCAGGGAGGTGGTGGAGTCACCATCCCTGGAGGTGTTCAAGAGGGGATTGGATGTGGCACTTGGTGCCATGGTTTAGTAGTCAGGAGGTGTTGAGTGACAGGTTGGACTTGATGATCTCTGAGGTCTTTTCTAACCTTATTGATTCTATGATTCTATTCTATGTAACCTTATCTCAATTATTTCTTAGCTGTCATCCCTGGTCTGCTCTGTCCCTCCACTGCAAGCATAGGCTGCTGCTTGTGGGCTGGCAGCTCACAGTCTCACAGTATCACAAAGCTTGGAAGAGACCTCGAGGATCATCGAGTCCAACCTGTCACCACAGACCTCATGACTAAACCATGGCACCAAGTGCCACATCCAATCTCCTCAAGGAATCATAGGAAGCTTAGTAGATGGCAATAGAAAGCTAAAGCCAACAAAAAACTGCTCAAAGAGCTAGTAAAATCTTAGGCACATTAAAAAGAATATATTGTAAACATATCTGAGAGGCCTTTGTAGAGATCAAGTTATCTTCAGCATGGCCTTCTGTCTAATTGAGTCTTGGACCCCTGCTGTCCAGTGCAGCAGCAGCAGTGCAGTGAGTGGCTTTCTGTCGAGGTGGTAAAATCAGCACTTCTGCAGATAGCTCTTTATGGACACTGCTCCTGCTACAATTTCTGAAGCACAATTTATATCGGCAGCAAAACCTTCAGCAATTGCTGAAGCGGTTAACCAGCTCACCAGAACACTCCCCATCACACACCTAGCCTTGGGAACTCAACTAACAAACCTGTTGTTAACCACTGATGAGGAGCTGTTCTGAGGAGATTATTGCTTAATTAATCTTTGTACTGAGCTAATAAGAATGTTAAATGGGCCTCTCCCTTGAATTGGGTTGTTAATACAGATTGCCTCAGGGGGGAAATCTGAGGCAAATATGACATTAAAGTTAGCCATCCAACAAAGAAGATGGTTTGGGCATTAAAAACAGCAAAGCTAAACACCTTCCTGGCCTGCAGCAGGAAGAGTGTGGCCAGCAGGAGCAGGGAGGTCATTGTGCCCCTGGACTCAGCACTGGTTAGGCCATACCTTGAGTCCTGTGTCCAGTTTTGGGCCCCTCAGTTTATGAAAGATGTTGAGATGCTGGAAGGTGTCCAGAGAAGGGCAACAGAGCTGGGGAGGGGTTTGGAGCACAGCCCTGTGAGGAGAGGCTGAGGGAGCTGGGGTTGCTTAGCCTGGAGAAGAGGAGGCTCAGGGGAGACCTTCTTGCTGTCTCCAACTCCCTGAAGGGAGGTTGCAGCCAGGTGGGGGTTGGTCTCTTCTCCCAGGCACCCAGCACCAGAACAAGAGGACACAGTCTCAAGCTGCACCAGGGGAGGTTTAGGCTGGATGTTAGGAAGGAATTCTTCCCAGCAAGAGAGATTGGCCATTGGAATGTGCTGCCAGGGGAGGTGGTGGAGTCACCATCACTGGAGGTGTTTAGGAAGAGACTGGATGAGGCACTTGGTGCCATGGTTTAGTTGATTAGATGGTGTTGGGTGGTAGCTTGGACTCGATGATCTCCAAGGTCTCTTATAACCTGGTTAATTCTATTCTATTCTATTCTATTCCATTCCATTCCATTCCATTCCATTCCATTCCATTCCATTCCATTCCATTGATATACTGCATACCCCAACTCTCACCAAAAGCCTGGGAGTGTCTAGACAAGGTGAAGTCCTTGTCTGCCTGACTCCTTTGTGCCTAGCCTTTGACATCTTACAGGTTTATTTTATGGTCTTTAACTATGCAGACTTAGATATTGATGAGAGTCTTCCACTTAGGGGATGTGGTCATAGTACAGGTCATTGCTTAGTGGTCTGCTGTCTGGTTTGTCCATGTTGTCTCTAATGCATCACACTGAAGCACCAAGGCAAAACCCTTCTTGATTAGCAGACCCTTGGAGACCTCTAAATATTGCCTCACTTCATTACCACTGCAAAATGATCAATATGTCTCACCAAAATGAACTGGACTTTGGACATCTCCCTTACCTGATTACTGGGCATTTTTTGGCTCCTCAGGGATAATGGAAGTTTGCTCCTAGCCAAGATGTTATTGTGATTGTAGGCACAGCCGCAGAGCCCCTCGGTGCCCACAGCCTTTCCAGGAAGAGGTCTTCGCTGCTAGGCAAAAATAGTTCTTGTACATGTGCAGAGGATTTGTGTTTGCTGAAGAGGAGTTGGAATTTGTGAATGGGAAGTGACTGATGAGAAGAGCATCCCCCTGTGCTTTCATAAACATAGGGGTGAAGGCTGGAATGCCTCACTCCTGGCTGTCCACAGTGTATGTCCACAAATCACCCCACAGGATAGGAGAGGAGAGGATAGGATAGAATAGAATAGGATAGGATAGGATAGGATAGGATAGGATAGGTTAAAATAGGATAGGGTAGGATAGGGTAGGATAGGATAGGATAGGATAGAATAGAATAGAATAGAATAGAATAGAATAGAATAGAATAGAATAGAATAGAACAGAACAGAACTGAACTGAACTGAATTGAATTGAATTGAATTGAATTGAATTGACCAGGTTGGAAGAGACCTTTGAGATCCTCAAGTCCAACCTATCACCCAGCACCTTCTAATCAACTAAACCATGGCATCAAGCACCCCATCCAGTCTCTTCCTAAACACCTCCAGTGATAGTGACTCCACCACCTCCCTGGGCAGCACATTCCAGTGGCCAGTCTCTCTTTCTGGGAAGAATTTCTTTCTAAGTTCAAGTCTAAACTGCAAAATTGTTTTAGAATCATAGAATTGTTGGGGTTGGAAGGGACCTCAAGGATCATCCAGTTCTAACTGGCCTGCCATGGGCAGGGACACTTCACACTAGATCAGGTTGCCCAGAGCCTCATCCAGCCTGGGCTTAAAAACTCCCAGGGATGAGGCTTCCACCACCTCTTTGGGCAACCTGTCCCAGTGCCTCACCACCACAATGGTGAAGAATTTCTTCCTAACATCCAATCTGAACCTACCCATTTCTGTTTTGGTTTCCCATTCCCCCTAGTCCTATCACTACCTGACACCCTAAAGTCCCTCACCTGCCCCATTTCCCACCCTTTTCTCTCTCAAACCCCACAGCACCTGGGCTCTGTTGGAGTCTCCTCCCACCCCAGGTGTGGCCACTTTGCCCTCCCCACCCACTCCCCTATTTAATCCCACTCAGGAAGGGCAGCAGCCCCAAGCTGAGCCCATCTGGGCTGAGGATCCTCCTCTCCTCACTGGTGAGTGCCCCTGGTGCACACTGGGTGTTGGTGGTGGTGACTCCAAAGGCCGGGGGGCCTGGTGGCCCCCCGGCTGTTAGGGCCAGGATTGATGACTGCTCCAATATCATCCACAGGTGCTGGCATGGGTGCAAAAACACTGGTGGTGGAACAGAAGCTGTTTACCCATATGGTATTATGCTAATTACAGAATACAGAACTAATCAGCTTGGGAAAGACCTTTGAGATCATCCAGTCCAACCTATCACCCAGCACCATCTGATCAGCTAAACCATGGCACCTAGTGCCTCACCCAGTCAGTTCTTAAACACCAGGCCCCTCTTTGCCTGGCTGCTCTCCAGCCACTCTGACCCCAGCCTGCAGCACTGCATTGTAGCCAATGTGTAGAACCCAGCACTTAGATGTGTCCAATCTCATGCCCTTGGGCTCTGCCCATCTGATGCTTTCAAGTGTCTCAGTATCCTTCTTAAACTGAGCACCAGACTTGGTCAAGTCAGATAATGTTTGGACTTGATGATCTTAAAGGTCATTTCCAACTGAAACAATTCCATGATGCCATGAGTACTGATGTGGTCTTTCTCTCTGCAAGTATCTATTTGACCTATACTTCCTAGGCACAGATAACTCTTACATGTATCCATGTTTTTTTCTCCTTATTAAGTGAAACTCCAGACATTGAGAGGAGTCTGCACTGATCTCCCAACTAACACAGTAACTGCTCACCCTGGATGCACCTGCCTGCCTCAGCTCTGCTCCACTCACCCATGCTGCTATCTTTTCCACATATGCATTCATAGAAATCCATTTGCATGGAAATGCAGCTCACTAGCTAAGCCTTTGCCTTGTAAATCCAGCTTTAATAGTGCCAGCAGTGCTGCCTGCTGGGCATCAAGAGCCAGTAAGCGACTCCTCCATGCAGTGAGTTGGAGGACCCATTGCACATTCTGTGTTTTCTAGGCTCTTGCTTTAGAATAGAATCAACCAGGTTGGAAAAGACCTCTGAGCTAGAGTCCAACCTAGCACCCAACACCATCTAATCAACCAAAACATGGCATCAAGTGCCTCATCCAGGCTCTTCTTAAACACCTCCAGTGATGGTCATAGAGTCATAGACTCAGCAAGGTTGGAAGAGACCTCAAAGATCATCAAGTCCAACCTGTCACCCAAGACCCCATGACTAAACCATGGCACCAAATGCTGTGTCCAATCCACTCCTGAACACCTCCAGGGGTAGTGACTCCACCACCTCCCTGGGCAGCTCATTCCAATGGCTAACAACTCTCTCTGTGAAGAACTTTCTCTTCACCTCCACCTAAACCTCCCCTGGTGCAGCTTGAGACTGTGTCCTCTTGTTCTGGTGCTGCTTGCCTGGGAGAAGAGACCAACCCCCACCTGGCTACAACCTCCTTTCAGGGAGTTGGAGACAGCAAGAAGGTCTCCCCTGAGCCTCCTCTCCTCCAGGCTAAGCAACCCCAGCTCCCTCAGCCTCTCCTCGCAGGGCTGTGCTCGAGGCCTCTCCCCAGCCTTGTTGCCCTTCTCTGGACACCTTCAAGTGTCTCAATGTCCTTCCTAAACTGAGGGGCCCAGAGCTGGACACAGGACTCAAGGTGTGACCTAACCAGTGCTGAGTCCAGGGCCACAATGACTTCCCTGCTCCTGCTGGCCACACTATTCTTGATACAGGCCAGGATGCCATTGGCCTACTTGGCCACCTGGACACACTGCTGGCTCATGTTCAGCCAACTCTCAACCAGTCCCCCCAGGTCCCTTTCCGCCTGGCTGCTCTCAGCCACTCTGACCCCAGCCTGTAGCACTGCATGGGGTTGCTGTGGCCAAAGTGCAGCACCTGGCACTTGGATTTGTTGGCAGTCACACACACAACTGTGTGTCCTGGTAACATTTGGGGCACAATCCTGGCCATAAGCATTCCAGCACTGCAAGGCTTGGCCCTGAGGACAGGATCCTGCTGATGCCGCAGCCGTTTCACCTGAAAGCCTGGGTCTCTGCCCCCTTGTTCAGTGCCAGCTCTGCATCCTTTCCCAAAGTCTCCCTAATCCCTTCACAGCTTTTGAGTAGAAATTTGCAGCTGAGGCAGCACAAGGATGTAGGATGGGAGGTGTGTGTGTGTGTGTTTGTGTTTGTCTGAGCCTCACGTCGGCTGCCTGCCCACAGGCAGAGCTGGAGGTGGATTCTGGCATTCCTCCTTGTCAGAATCTAAGCACAACAACAGCCTTGGTGGACTTTAAAAGCCTGATGCCAAAAGTGGCTTTCATCATGCTGCTCACAGGCATCAGGACACAGTGATGCCAGTGGAGGCTGTAAGCTATGGATCTGTGACAAGCTGGATTCAGCACCAGGGCGTGGGAAGCCTCTGTGGTTTACCAAAGAACAGGGGGAGAGAGGAAAGTCAACATGTCACACCAGTGTCTGTTGGCAGTCCCACTGAGATAGGGTAGGATAGGATGGGATAGGATGGGATGGGATAGGATAGGATAGGATAGGATAGGATAGGATAGGATAGGATAGGATAGAATAGAATTAACCAGGTTGGAAAAGCCCTTTGAGATCACCAAGTCCAACCTATCACCCAACACCATCTAATCAACTAAACCATGGCACCAAGTGTCCCATCCAGTCTCTCCTTAAACACCTCCAGTGATGGTGACTCCACCACCTCCCTGGGCAGCACATTCCAACAACTCTTTCCATGGAGGACTTATTCCTAACATCCAGCCTAAACCTCCCCTGGCACAGCTTGAGATTGTGTCCTCTTGTTCTGGTGCTGCTTACCTGGGAGAAGAGACCAACCCCCACCTGGCTACAATCTCTCTTCAGGGAGTTGTAGACAGCAAGAAGGTCTCCCCTGAGCCTCCTCTTCTGCAGGCTAAGCAACCCCAGCTCCCTCAGCCTCTCCTCCCAGGGCTGTGCTCCAGACCCCTCCCCAGCTTTGTTGCCCTTCTCTGGACACCTTCCAGCAACTCAACATCTTTCCTAAACTGACCGCCCCAAAACTGTACCCAGGACTCAAGGGGTGGCCTGACCAGTGCTGAGAACAGGGGCACAATGACTTCCCTGCTCCTGCTGGCCACACTGGCTCCATGCTTTTTTAGTGTTTGTGTTGGATTTGCTTGGCAGTGAGAAACAAAGAGAAAGCAGCTGGGCTTTCAGGCTTGCAGCCATTTGCTGACTGAACACCCTGCACCCCTCCTGCCCCTCTCTTTTTCAGCTGGCACAGGTTGTCTGAGGAGGGTTTGTTTCCAAACTGGTGCATCCAAGGTTCTAATGGAGCCTTTTCTCTTTGGCTGCTTCCCTTTTAAGGAAAGTAACCAGGAAACCCCAATTTGCACCTGGGAATGCTGATTGCACTAAGCAGTTAAGTCCATCAAGTTGCCAGTGACACTTCCAGTCTGTGAGTTTCAGATAAAGATGGGGAGCTAAAGTAGCTTAATGGATTAAAGCAATCCCCTCCCCCACCTAGACACCTCAGCTGGAATCCTATTTTGGAGCTTAAATGAAATTGTTCATTTGCCTCTTGGGAGGGAGGTGGGGATAGGTCACCCTGGTGTCCCAAACCCCCATCTGGCAGCTGAGGGGTGGCTGCCAAGAATGTAGAATCATAGAGTCAATAAGGTTGGAAAAGACCTCAAAGATCATCAAGTCCAACCTGTCACCCAACACCTCAGGACTAACTAAACCACGGCACCAAGTGCCACATCCAATCCCCTCTTGAACACCTCCAGGGATGGGGACTCCACCACCTCCCTGGGCAGCACATTCCAATGGCTAACAACTCTCTCTGTGAAGAACTTTCTCCTCACCTCCAGCCTAAACTTCCCCTGGTGCAGCTTCAGACTGTGTCCATTTGACATGGAGCAACCAGGACTCACAGCAAATGTGGAGAAACTTGTCTGACTCCTGGGTACACCCTGAGAAATTCTGCCAAATTCTCTGCTTAGCCTGGAGAAGGCTCAGGGGAGACCTTAGAGCTCTCTACAGCTACCTGAAAGGAGGTTGTAGACAGATTGGGTTTGGTTTCTTCTCCCAGGCAACCACCAACAGAACAAGAGGACAGTCTCAAACTACACCAGGGGAAGTTTAGGGTGGATGTTAGGAAGAAATTCTTCATGGAGAGAGTGAGTGGCCATTGGAATGTGCTGCCCAGGGAGGTGGTGGAGTCACCAGCACTGGAGGTTAAATCATAGACTCAATAAGTTTGGAAAAGACCTCAGAGATCATCAAGTCCAACCTAGCACCCAACACCTCAGGACTAACTAAACCATGGCTCCAAGTGCCACATCCAATCCCCTCTTGAACACCTCCAGTGATGGTGACTCCACCACCTCCCTGGGCAGCACATTCCAATGGCCAACCTCTCTTTCTGGGAAGAACTTTCTCCTCACCTCCAGCCTAAACTTCCCCTTGTGCAGGTGTTTAGGAAGAGACTGGATGGGGTGCTTGGTGCTATGGTTTAGTTGATTAGATGGTGTTGAGTGATAGGTTGGACTTGATGATCTCAAAGGTCTTTTCCAACCTGGTTAATTCTATTCCATTCCATTCCATTCCATCCCATTCCATCCCATTCCATTCCATCCCATCCCATCCCATTCCATTCCATCCCATTCCATCCCATTCCATTCCATTCCATTCCATCCCATCCCATTCCATTCCATTCCATTCCATTCCATTCCATTCCATTCCATTCCATTCCATTCCATTCCATCCCATCCCATCCCATCCCATTCCATCCCATCCCATCCCATCCCATCCCATTCCATTCCATCCCATCCCATCCCATCCCATCCCATCCCATCCCATCCCATCCCATCCCATCCCATCCCACTCCATTCCCTTGGAAAATGATGTTCAGACTGAGGAGGTGCTAAATGGTTAACCTTTCCATCAGACCAGGAGGAGCTCTGGCAGTGAAAGCACGGGTAATTTCCCTTCCATTAAGGTGCTGCAGCTTCTCATCTGTTTGAAGGCTGATAGAAATTATACCCTAAACAATAAGGCATGAACTGAAGTTGTGACATCACCGATCTATACAATCACTCAGTGCCAAGTGCAGTCCTTGGTTGCTTCCCAATACTTGTTGCTAGGATCATGCCAGAGAGCTCAGGAGGCTTTCCAGGAATTGCTGCTATTTTCACTTACTTTTTAAAAGCAAATTTATTATTTTTTCTTTTAGCTTCAGCTCTCCAGAATAGAATGATTGAAAGTTGTCCAAATAACCTCAGAGACGGATGGGAGATCGAAGAGACCACCCCCCACCTGGCTACAACCTCCCTTCTGGGAGCTGTAGAGAGCAAGAAGGTCTCCCCTGAGCCTCCTCTTCTCCAGGCTGTGTCCAGAGTTTGAGGAAGGGAAACATTTGGGGGTTTCTTGACAATGAAAACTTTGCAGATCATGAAAAATCGTTGAAATTGGCTTGAATAGGTTTATTGAGTGGAAAAGCTGATTTTAAGTGGCAAACAACAAGAACAATTTTCTTATGATAGAGTAGAGTGGAATGGAATGGAATGGAATGGAATGGAATGGAATGGAATGGAATAGAATAGACCAGACCAGACCAGGTTGGAAAAGACCTTTGAGATCACCAAGTCCAACCTAGCACCCAACACCATCTCATCAACTAAACCATGGCACCAAGTGCCTCATCCAGTCTCTTCCTAAACACCTCCAGTGATGGTGACTCCACCACCTCCCTGGGCAGCACATTCCAATGGCCAATCTCTCTTTCTGGGAAGAACTTCTTCCTAACCTCCAGCCTAAACCTCCCCTGGCACAGCTTGAGACTGTGTCCTCTTTTTCTGTTGGTGCTTCCCTGGGAGAAGAGACCAACCCCCACCTGGCTACAACCTCCCTTCAGGGAGCTGGAGACAGCAAGCAGGTCTCCCCTGAGCCTCCTCTTCTCCAGGCTAAGCAACCCCAGCTCCCTCAGCCTCTCCTCACAGGGCTGTGCTCCAAACCTCTCCCCAGCTTTGTTGCCCTTCTCTGGACACCTTCCAGCAACTCAACATCTTTCCCAAACTGAGGGGCCCAGAACTGGACATAGTTCTCTCTTCTAGCAGATTCTCTGTTCTCACACCTGAGCCTGAGCTCCTTTTTAACACTGTTTCACTTCTGTTTATTTTGCCTCCTTGCAGTTTTGGATCAGCCTCCATGGAAGGCTCAGAGCAACTGCTGAACGTGCTGGAGACCATCAGGTTTTGTTGGTGCTGTAGTGTCTGGGTGAAGCTACACAATTGGTTCTCCATTTCCTTCTGACTCTAGGAAGCAGGGGAAGGCTGGAGAGAGGCAGGTGAACTCTCTGAAATTCAGGACATGTGAGCTTTCTTCCAAGCTGTCTTTCAAGCAGTGCAGGCAACAGTGGATCACCGAGTAGAGTAGAGTAGAGTAGGATGGAATAGGATAGGAATAGGATAGAGTAGAGTAGGAATGGAATGGAATGGAATGGAGTGGAGTGGAATGGAATGGAATGAAATAGAATAGAATAGAATAGAATAGAATAGAATAGAATAGAATAGAATAGAATAGAATAGAATAGAATAGAATAGAATAGAATGGAATAGAATGGAATAGAATGGAATAGACCAGGTTGGAAAAGATCTTTGAGATTCTGGAGTCCAACCTATCACCCAACACCATCTAATCAACTAAACCATGGCACCAAGTGCCCCATCCAGTCTCTTCCTAAACACAGTCCCCATGTCCCTCTGCAGAGGGAGGCTCTCATGCTCACTGCTGATCCACTGCCATGCCCTTTCTGTCCCCTACTCTATCACAGAAAGCAGGGATACTCAGCTGAAAGACCAAGGTGGATGGACAGCGTTACTCAGATACGAGTGTTCTACAGTATCACAGTCTCACAGTATCACTAAGGTTGGAAGAGACCCCAAGGATCATCAAGTCCAACCAGTCCCAACAGACCTCACAACTAGACCATGGCACCAAGTGCCACGTCCAATCCCCTCTTGAACACCTCCAGGGATGGTGACTCCACCACCTCCCTGGGCAGCACATTCCAATGGTGAACGACTCTCTCAGTGAAGAACTTTCTCTTCACCCCGAGTCTAAACCTCCTCTGGCACAGCTTGAGACTGTGTCCTCTTGTTCTGGTGCTGGTTGCCTGGAAGAAGAGACCAACCCCCTCCTGTCTACAATTATGTTTCGGGTAGTTGTAGAGGGCAATGAGGGTCACCCCTGAGCCTCCTCTTCTCCAGGCTAAGCTGGGCTAACCCCAGCTCCCTCAGCCTCTCCTCACAGGGCTGTGCTCAAGGCCTCTCCCCAGACTTGTTGCCCTTCTCTGGACACGTTCAAGTGTCTCAATGTCCTTCCTAAACTGAGGGGCCCAGAACTGGACACAGGACTCAAGGTGTGGCCCAACCAGTGCTGAGTCCAGGGGCACAATGACCTCCCTGCTCCTGCTGGCCACACTATTCCTAATGCAGGCCAGGATGCCATTGGCCCTCTTGGCCACCTGGGCACACTGCTGGCTCATCTTCAGCCTACTACCAACTCGTACCTCCAGGTCTCTCTCTGCCTGGCTGCTCTCCAGCCACTCTGACCCCAGCCTGTAGCTCTGCATGGGGTTGCTGTGGCCAAAGTGCAGCACCTGGCACTTGGACTTGTTAAATGCCATGCCATCAGACTCTGCCCATTCTGTCTTACTCCTACCTTCTTAGGTAGAATTCACTAGCTAAAGAAATGACTATTTGCCCTAGTCAGACACTGAATACTTCTGAAATGCAGGTTTGCTGGCAGTGAGAGGGTTAAGAGAAAGCAATGGCTGAGTACATTTAAATTGATGTAGTGCCCTGAGGGTTCCTCTGCTGGTAATAAAGCTCATCTCATAAACATATCTGACTCGGTGCTACAGTGCAGCAAAGTGAAGTGGAGTGGTTCCATCCCAAATTAACTGCCAATGAGACTGACACTCCAACACAAATTGAACCCCCCCTCAGGGCTCTGCTTACATTAATTGCAAAGCCCTGGAAAGTGATCTAGAAGGGCTTGCTCTTCTCCAGGAGAAATTAGTTGAAGATATCTGCAAATGGTGGAAAAAAATCTCATGTAGAATAGAATGGAATAGGATAGGATAGGATAGGATAGGATAGAATAGAATAGAATAGAATAGAATAGAATAGAATAGAATAGAATAGAATAGAATAGAATAGAATAGAATAGACCAGGTTGAAAAAGAACTTTGAGACCATCGAGTCCAACCAAGCACCCAACACCATCTGATCAACTAAACCATGGCACCAAGTGCCCCATCCAGTCTCTCCTTAAACACCTCCAGTGATGGTGACTCCACCACCTGTCCAGTTCTGGGCCCCTCAGTTTAGGAAAGATGTTGAGTTGCTGGAAGATGTCCAGAGAAGGGCAACAAAGCTGAAGAGAGGCACAGCCTTATGAGGAGAGGCTGAGGGAGCTGGGGTTGCTTAACCTGGAGAAGAGGAGGCTCAGGAGAGACTTTGCTCTCTACAGCTGCCTGAGGGGAGGTTGTAGCCAGGTGGGGGTTGGTCTCTTCTCCCAGGCATCCAGCACCAGAACAAGAGGACACAGTCTCAAGCTGTGCCAGGGGAGGTTTAGGCTGGATATGGTGGAGTCACCATCACTGGAGGTGTTTAAGAAGAGACTGGATGGGGCACTTGGTGCCATGGTTTAGTTGATTAGATGGTGTTGGGTGATGGGTTGGACTCTATGATCTCAAAGTTCTTTTCCAACTGGTTAATTCCTCTTCTCTTCTCTTCTCTTCTCTTCTCTTCTCTTCTCTTCTCTTCTCTTCTCTTCTCTTCTCTTCTCTTCTCTTCTCTTCTCTTCTCTTCTCTTCTCTTCTCTTCTCTTCTCTTCTCTTCTCTTCTCTTCTCTTCTCTTCTCTTCTCTTCTCTTCTCTTCTCTTCTCTTCTCTTCTCTTCTCTTCTCTTCTCTTCTCTCACCTCCAGTGATAGTGACTCCACCACTTCCCTGGGCAGCACATTCCAATGGCCAATCTCTCTTTTTATGAAGAATTTCTTTCTAACATTCAGCCTAAACCTCCCCTGGCACAGCTTGAGACTGTGTCCTCTTGTTCTGCTGCTGGTTGCCTGGCAGAAGAGACCAAGCCCTACCTGGCTGCAGCCTCCCTTCAGGTTGTTGTAGGCAGCAGTCAGGTCTCATAGTGAGCACATTTATGCAACCATCAAAAGAAATAATTAAAGGGAATATATCACAGCCACCTTTCCCAATCGTTCAGGCAGGGATGTTGCACACATCAAATGTTGATAGTCCTTCTGGCAAACCTTTAATGCAATCATTTGCTTTGCACGTTAAATGCCTGGCATATTTTAACCCTGGAGATAAATGAATCTCAGTGGGATGGCTGAGTAATTAAGGGAAGTGTCTCTGATGGGCTGGCTTCATACAGAGAGGTGAAATAGCACCAGTAGAGTCAGCTGATCATTTGGTCCCTTTAAAGGCTAATAAAGAAAGCAGGAAGGCAAGCAGGGGGGGGTGTGCCGCCCTCAGCTCGTGTGGCAGGGATGGGTTTCCAGCACGCCGAGGCTTCGGCGTGAGCCACCCTGTGCTTGTGTAAATTGCCGTTTAAAATGTAGCCTGTGTCCTGCAAGAAAGCCCCTCAAGACCCCCGGAGCTGCAGCACAGTGACCCCGAGGCTGCAGGTCAGGGCTCATCTGCTCGGTGAGGCTTTCCTTGATTGAGGGCGATGGCTTGGTGGCTAGGTGGCGGGGGTGGAAGGGCTCGGGAGGGAGAGGTCTGCTGCCTGCTCGCTAATTGCCGGCGAAAGATCCACAGGAGTTGTTTGGTTTTCAGTGCCGCGGCCAGATACGGCCAGGATGGTCTTGGTAACCCGCTTGTAGCTTTTGTGCTGAGCTCTCGGTCTTACTGGGGGCTCAGAATCTTTAGGTAAGAAAAGCCAAACAGCGACTGAAACGCTGAGCCCCTGATAAAAACCAACAAAAGCAGTCGAGCCTCGAATCGCTGCCTGGCGCTTTGATGTGCCGTGATTAGCAAGGCATGCGGTTTTACTCTCGGCGCTATCACACACGAATCGCCCTGGGAACTCTCCCCTCAGCCACTGCTGCCAGCAGAGGGATGTTGTCGAGACGTTTAACTCAAAAAGAGCTGCTTTGAACAGGGATAGGATAGGATAGGATAGGATAGGATAGGATAGGATAGGATAGGATAGGATAGGATAGGATGGAATGGAATGGAATGGAATGGAATGGAATGGAATAGAATAGAATAGAATAGAATAGAATGGAATGGAATGGAATGGAATGGAATGGAATGGAATGGAATGGAATGGAATAGAATTAACCAGCTTGGAAAAGACCTTTGAGATCATCGAGTCTAACCCATCACCCAACACCACCTAATCAACTAAACCATGCAACCAAGCACCCCATCAAGTCTCCTCCTGAACACATCCAATGATGGTGACTCCACCACCTCCTCAGGCAGCCCATTCCAATGGGCAATCACTCTCTCTGTGTGAAACTTCCTCCCAACCTCCAGCCTAAACCTCCCCTGGCACAGCCTGAGACTGTGTCCTCTTGTTCTGGTGCTGGCTACCGGGGCGAAGAGACCAACCTCTGCCTGTCTACAACCTCCCTTTAGGTAGTTGTAGAGAGCAATAAGGTCACCCCTGAGTCTCCTCTTCTCCAGGTTAATATAGGATAGGATAGGGTAGAATAGAATAGAATAGAATAGAATAGAATAGAATAGAATAGAATAGAATAGAATAGAATAGAATAGAATAGAATAGAATAGAATTAACCAGGCTGGAAAAGACCTTCAAGATCATCCACTCCAACCTATCACCCAACACCATCTCATCAACTTAAACCATGGCACTAAGTGCCCCATCCAGTCTCAAACACTTCTGTTGATGGTGTTTTGCTGGAAACACCTTGGAGATCAGGCTCTGTGAGCTTCCTCTTCGGTGTAAAGCAGCAGAGCTAAATCCCAGGCTGAGAGCTCGCAGCCCTGATCTCTGCTGGCTGCACCGAGGTCAGGCTCCGCTCGCCCCCGGGGAGTTAGCTGTATCGCGGTCAGAAGCGTGTGGCGGCAGCTGGGATTTTCGCCGGCGCTGCTACTCTCGGCTTCCACACACATCCTCTTGGCAGGAAAAGCCTTCCAGGAAGAAGGTGGTTGCATCCCCAGAGAGAACAACTGATCTCGTTATGACAAGAGTTAGCTGTTCTCTGGACAACAGAGCTGGAATTAAGAGGTGAGGCGATTAGGACAGCTATCCCTTTAAACAATCCTTTTTAACCGCTGGAGCAAAGGTGGCTGCAGGACAAGCCCCTCTGACAACTGTGTCCGAGAGCAGGGGGACAGAAGTGGCTGTTTATTAGCTAGATAAATCAAATTAATTTAGTTACATTTACAAAGGCAGGGGGGGAAAGCAATAAGGTCTGTCCTGTGGCCGTGCCCCAAAGCAGAGACAGCGCTGTCCCTATTAAAGCTGCTCTCTCTCTCCAGGGAGACTTAAGAAGGAGATGTGGCTGCAAGGATTTATATGGTGGTTGTCATTTCCAGCACTACATATTTTAGATTCATTTCAAGGACTGTTGAAAAGCCCTACCAGGGAGAAACCACCTGCCTAGAGGGACCCAAAGGGGTTGTGACATGCCCACCAGCACGGAGGAGAGTTGTGCTGCCTTGCTCCAAGCAAAGAGGGAATTGAGGGGTTTTAATCAAGGTTAATAACCCCAGATGTAGGTTCTTCTTCCACACAAAGAGAGGGGGTCATGCTCTGGTGCCCTAATCTCTCATCCCCTGCCCTTCTCCACTGCTCTACCAACATCATCTGCCCTGTCTGTGACTCTAACCACATTTGAAGCACGGCACAGCATCACCTTTCCATCTGTGGTAAAAAGGAGGTCATGCAACACTCCTACAACACAGCATCACAGAATCACCAAGGTTGGAAGAGACCTCAAAGATCATCAAGCCCAGCCTGTCACCACAGACCTCATGACTAAACCATGGCACCAAGTGCCATGTCCAATCCCCTCCACTGATGGTGGCTCCACTACCTCCCTGGGCAGCTCATTCCAATGCCTAACAACTCTCTCTGTGAAGAACTTTCTCCTCACCTCGAGCCTAAACTTCCCCTGGCGCAGCTTGAGACGTTGTCCTCTTGTTCTGGTGCTGGTCTTGCCTTGCTAATTTCCATATTAGTCCTGGACATCACAGCATGTCTCTAGCTCCTGAGATGCTAGTCCAGATGCAGAGAGGAAATGGTCACTGCAGGATGGAGCTTGAAGGGAGCTGAGTGGCTTTCACTACACTGGCCAGTTGGTGATGGCAGACATCAGTCTGCTTCATCTCTGCTGACATCAGCATAATTGCAAGGGCATATTAAGGTGAAAGACAGAGCAAAAATTCATTTCAGGCAGGACTAACTATGTCTATTTTTATCTCCTGAAGAAATCTTGAAGGTGAAATAAATGGGGGGGGTGGACTAGGTGATGGCCTCGAGCGCAAGCCCTACCAGGAAAAGCTGAGGGAGCTGGGGTTGCTTAGCCTGCAGAAGAGGAGGCTCAGGGGAGACCTCATTGCTCTCTACAACTACCTGAAGAGAGGTTGTAGCCAGGTGGGGGTTGGTCTCTTCTCCCAGGCAACCAGCACCAGAACAAGAGGACACAGTCTCAAGCTGCACCAGGGGAAGTTTAGGCTGGAGGTGAGGAGAAAGTTATTCACAGAGTTTTTGGCCCTAGAGGTGTTCAAGAGGGGACTGGACATGGCACTTGAAGCCATGGTTTAGTTAGTCCTGAGGTGTTGGGTGACAGGTTGGAATTGATGATCTCTGAGGTCTTTTCCAACCTTATTGATTCTATGATTCTATCCTATCCTATCCTATCCTATCCTATCCTATCCTATCCTATCCTATCCTATCCCATCCTATCCTACCCTACCCTACCCTATCCTATCCTACCCTACCCTACCCTACCCTACCCTATCCTATCCTATCCTATTCTATTCTATTCTATTCTATTCTATTCTATTCTATTCTATTCTATTCTATTCTATTCTATTCTATTCTAATGATCTTCTGAGGTCCCTTCTAGCCCCTGAAATTCTGTGATTCTGGTCCAAGAGTGAAATTCTGCCACTAGATACCTGCCTCCAAATGCCATCAGTGTCACAGGGGCACTGCATGTGAAGAAGATTTGATGCTCCAGGTGAGGCCCTTCTTGTTAAGCATGTTGTTTTGTGCAGGCATGCTGGGCATATGAGTTCCTGCCCCATCTCTGGCTTAGGTGGGCTCCATATTAGATGCCTGTGGCATGAAAAAAATGCCACTGCTTGCCAAGATGCCTTTGTGCATGTACAAAGATGGAAGGGCATGATCTGGGGAAGCTGGTACCAGGTAGAGCTCGTGAACAATGGATGCCTCTAGCCATACACTGGGATGGCCACTTAGAGGATACACTTAGAGGATGGCCAAGGGATCAGGCCCAGCCAGCATGGGTTTAGGAAGGGCAGGTCCTGCCTGACCAACCTGATCTCCTTCTATGATCAGGTGACCCGCCTGGTGGATGTGGGGCA
Organism: Dryobates pubescens; assembly: GCF_014839835.1. Taxonomy (NCBI): domain Eukaryota; kingdom Metazoa; phylum Chordata; class Aves; order Piciformes; family Picidae; genus Dryobates; species Dryobates pubescens. The sequence continues at coordinate 42,039,993 of NC_071618.1, read as the reverse complement.
GGCTGTGGATGTAGTCTACCTGGACCTCAGCAAGGCCTTTGACACCGTTCCCCATAGCAAACTCCTGGCCAAGCTGTCAGCCCATGGCTTGGATGGGAGCACACTGCGATGGGTTAGGAACTGGCTGGAGGGCCGAGCCCAGAGAGTGGTGGTGAATGGTGCCACATCCAGCTGGCAGCCAGGCACCAGTGGTGTGCCCCAGGGATCAGTGCTGGGCCCCATGCTCTTTAACATCTTTATTGATGATCTGGATGAGGGCATTGAGTCCATCAGCAGTAAATTTGCTGACGACACCAAGCTGGGGGCAGGAGTTGATCTGCTGGAGGGTAGAGAGGCTCTGCAGAGGGACCTCGACAGGCTGGGCAGATGGGCAGAGTCCAACGGCATGAGATTGAACACATCCAAGTGCCAGGTTCTGCACATTGGCCACAGCAACCCCATGCAGAGCTACAGGCTGGGGTCAGAGTGGCTGGAGAGCAGTCAGGCTGAGAGGGACCTGGGGGTGCTGGTCAACGGTAGACTGAACATGAGCCTGCAGTGTGCCCAGGCAGCTAAGAGGGCCAATGGTCTCCTGGCCTGCATCAGGAACAGTGTGGCCAGCAGGAGCAGGGAGGTCATTCTGCCCCTGTACACTGCACTGGTTAGGCTGCACCTCGAGTACTGTGTCCAGTTCTGGGCCCCTCAGTTTAGGAAGGAGGTTGACTTGCTGGAACGAGTCCAGAGAAGAGCAACAAAGTTGGTGAGGGGTTTGGAACACAAGCCCTACGAGGAGAGGCTGAGGGAGCTGGGGTTGCTTAGCCTGGAGAAGAGGAGACTCAGGGGTGACCTTATTACTCTCTACAACTACCTGAAGGGAGGTTGTAGACAGACGGATGTTGGTCTCTTCTCCCAGGCAAGCAGTACCAGAACAAGAGGACACAGTCTCAGGCTGTGCCAGGGGAGGTTCAGGCTGGATGTTAGAAAAAAGTTCTATACAGAAAGAGTGATTGCACATTGGAATGGGCTGCCTGGGGAGGTGGTGGAGTCACCATCATTGGAGGTTTTCAGGAGAAGACTTGACGGGGTACTTGGTGCTGTGGGTTAGTTGTTTGGGCGGTGTTGGATTGGTTGATGGGTTGGACGCGATGATCTTGAAGGTCTCTTCCAACCTGGTTTATTCTATGTATTCTATGTGGTAATCACCTTAACAACACTTGGCACAGAGGGCTGCCTCCCATCCCTGGTGCTCTCTGAACCTCTGTGCCATTAGCTAATTGAGCTTCACAGCACTATTTCAGCAGCACTGGCACTGGAAGGCACATTTGTCAAATGTGGGGTCACCTGCAAATACAGAGTTGGAAACACCATGTGTCCTACCTGGCCAGTGATCTTCAAATGGACCTGTGAGCCTTTAGATGGCAGGGCTTGGTGAGACCTTCAAACAGCAGGGATGGCTTCTGAGCTCAATAGGCACAGCTGGAGACTGTGTCCTCTTGTTCTGGTGCTGGTTGCCTGGGAGAAGAGACCAAGCCCCACCTGGCTACAACCTCCCTTCAGGGAGTTGTAGAGGGCAAAAAGGTCACCCCTGAGTCTCCTCTTCTCCAGGTTAAGCAACCCCAGCTCCCTCAGCCTCTCCTCCCAGGGCTGTGCTCCAAACCCCTCCCCAGCTTTGTTGCCCTTCTCTGGACACCTTCCAGCATCTCAACATCTTTTCTAACCTGAGGGGCCCAGAACTGGACACAGGACTCAAGGTGTGGCCTAACCAGTGCTGAGTACAGGGGCAGCCTCCTCCACTACTGCTTCCTTGTACCTTGACTGAGGTGGGTGGCTACAGTCAGTCCACCCCCATGCTGGTATGGCCTCGGGCAGGAGCATCTCTGCTGGGTGCTACATTTAGCTGGCAATTGAAAGCAACACCTCCTTATGGTAATGTAAGGACCAGGCAGGCACTATGAATGGGCAATTGTGGCAGTTACTTTATCTAACAACAGCATGAGAGTGGAAATTGTCTTTTGTGAGCTGTTGGCTTGCTGGTGAGAGTTAAAGGAGATGGTCTCTTGGGTGTACCGTTTGCTGAGGGAAGAGGCATGAGATGTGGCCATAAACTCTCCAGTTAATAAGTGAGCAGAGAAAGGGAGAGCCTACCAAATGCAGCAGTGTGAAGGAACAAAACAAAGAAGGTGGAGAAAGCAAGCTTTTTCCCCTTGGCAGCAGAACTCCCCCAAGGAGGAATGGAGAATTCCCCCCTTGACACAGTGACTAGAAAAACTCGTGTCCTGCTAATAATAATGCAGGAAGGATGGCTCTCAGAGGAATGAAAGGAAAGCACATCTTGCCACATTAGTGTCCTTCTGTACCAGAGGGAAATGTAAGTTTCTGCCCAAGGGAGATTATCAGGAAAAGCCCAGCTCAGCAGCTGCTCACTGATGATGCTCTCTGCAGGTGGCCAGGGGGTGTGGAAATGACTTTTGCCCTGTGGCAGATGGAGGAGATGTGGCCCAAGGGAGCGGATGATGGTCACATGCATCCCTGCTTATTCCAGAGATGGTGTTGGATGTGCAGAGCTGCAAAGTTAAATCACAGCACCATAGAATCACAGAATCAATAAGGTTGGAAAAGACCTCAGAGGTCATCAAGTCCAACCTGTCACCCAACACCTCAGGACTAACTAAACCATGGCTTCAAGTGCCACGTCCAATCCCGTTTTGAACACCTCCCAGGATGGTGACTGCACCACCTCCCTGGGCAGCACATTCCATGGCCAATCTCTGCTTCCCTAGGGATGTGTCCTCCAGTACTCCAATATGACATTATAGGTGCTGAGGGAATACCAGAGGGATGGACAGCAGGTGGTGGCCCTTTCCTGCAAGCTGAATCAATGTGCTGCCTCCTGTAGTTACTGCCAGGGAGAGGGTGCTGGAGGAACCATGGTCCTGAGCTAGTGAGATGTTCCTTGTAGAATAGAATGAGAAGAGAGGAGAAGAGAAGAGAGGAGAAGAGAGGAGAAGAGAGGAGAAGAGAGGAGAAGAGAAGAGAAGAGAAGAGAAGAGAAGAGAAGAGAAGAGAAGAGAAGAGAAGAGAAGAGAAGAGAAGAGAAGAGAAGAGAAGAGAAGAGAAGAGAAGAGAAGAGAAGAGAAGAGAAGAGAAGAGAAGAGAAGAGAAGAGAAGAGAAGAGAAGAGAAGAGAAGAGAAGAGAAGAGAAGAGAATTAACCAGGTTGGAAAAGACCTTTGAGATCATGCTTAAAATGTCTGATGGACAGCAGAGGGAAAAGGTAACTAAAAGGGCAGACACCTCTCCCTGAAATCTGACATAAGAACCAGGAAAATAGATGAAGCTTCATACAGTAAGTCTGCATACAAAGGATGCAAAAAACCTGCCTGATGTCCCAGTGAGGTCAGGTGAAATGCATCCTCAGTGTGTCCCATTTCCCTCACAACTATAATGGGAGCTGGGATGATGCACTTAGATGTAGACACTCATGGGAGAGACACCTAGTTGGCACAGATCCTGCTCCTCCAGCCCCTGATTAGGCATAAAATTGACCTGAATCATTGTACAATGGGGACAATGACCTGTTTAAACATCCAGCTAGCATCCCTAGAAGGCAGGGCTGAGAGTGTGAAAGGAATCCTTCCCTATCCCAAACTTGCCCATGAAGGTTGTCCCTGCAAGGGGTCAGTGGCAAGTTAGCTTGACCTGGCTTGTTCCCCAAGGAAATACAAATAGTGGAGCCAGAATGTCTCATGTCAGCCAGCCAGAATTCCTACCAGCAGTCAGGAACTGGGCCACACAAGCAGGCTGGCAAGCTGCCTGAATGAATACTCGTGATGCCCTGAACGTCACTCGCTTCACCTGTCCTTGGGTTAAAGGCTAGTGCTGGCATTGTCCAAGGTAGGTTAGGTTTCCCTGTGTCTGTTGGTAATGGAGGGCAACCTGGTGCCATCTATATGGAAATCATCCTGTGGATGTCAGCAAGGGAGGCTGAGGGAGCTGGGGTTGCTTAGCCTGGAGATGAGGAGGCTCAGGAGAGACCTTCTTGCTCTCTACAACTCCCTGAAGGGAGGTTGTAGCCAGGTGGGGGTTGGTCTCTTCTCCCAGGCAACCAGCACCAGAACAAGAGGACACAGTCTCAAGCTGTGCCAGGGGAGGTTTAGGCTGGAGGTGAGGAGAAAGTTCTTCACAGAAAGAGTTCTTGGCCATTGGAATGTGCTGCCCAGGGAGGTGGTGGAGTCACCATCCCTGGAGGTGTTCAAGGGGGGGATTGGACGTGGCACTTGAAGCTGTGGTTTAGTTAGTCCTGAGGTGTTGGGTGCTAGATTGGACTTGATGATCTTTGAGGCCTTTTCCAACCTTATTGATTCTATGATTCTAGGATATACAGGTAGGGATGAGAAGCAGCTTTGGTTTTCTGTACCTGCAGTGTTTGGCAGAGCAGAAAGGGAGAGAGAGAGAGAGCACCATGTAGGAAGGGCACTCCCTAAACTACCCAAACAGAAAAACAGAGAAGTCTGATTGAAAGCCAAGCCTTGCAATTGAGCATTGGGTTTGGAGTGAGTGAGGCATGTCCCAGGCTGTCCTTCTGCCAAGTCACACAGCACCTGGACACCCCTGGCTTCCCCACGAGCGTTTCCCTTCCATCTCAGCAGCTTGGACCGAAAGCAAAGTGAGCAAACTGGGGGAGCTAGCACTGCTGTGGCCAGTTTTTGTGTCTAGCTGATCCTGCTATTGTGCTGCCCTGATGCAGCTGCACCAGCAGCTGAGCTGTTAGAGCTTTATAATCCCATGTGTGTTACTGTGGGTGTCACTGGACCTGCTAGTTTGGAAAAATCTGGGTGCTAATGAGGATTTAACCTGTGGCCTCTTGCCACGTCACACTTGCATGTTACAGAACTAACTCTCTTGAAAATAATGACTAGTCATCAGAAACTTGCAGCCAGGAGTTAAATGGGATTTATCAAGTGCCCCTTGCATGTGGATTCGTTCCTCCTCCCTCTGGATGCATCCATACAGCAGAATAGAGTAGGGTAGAGTAGAGTGGAGTGGAGTGGAATGGAATGGAATGGAATGGAATGGAATGGAATGGAATGGAATGGAATAGAATAGAATAGAATAGAATAGAATAGAATAGAGTAGAATAGAATAGAATGGAATGGAATGGAATGGAATAGAATGGAATAGAATAGAATAGAATAGAATAGAATGGAATGGAATAGAGTAGAATAGAATAGAATGGAATGGAATGGAATGGAATGGAATGGAATAGAATAGAGTAGAATAGAATAGAATGGAATGGAATGGAATGGAATGGAATGGAATGGAATGGAATGGAATGGAATGGAATAGAGTAGAATAGAATTAACCAGGTTGGAAAAGGTCTTTGAGGTCATCGAGTCCAACCTAGCACCCAACACCATCTCATCAACTAAACCATGGCACCAAGCACCCCATCCAGTCTCTTCTTAAACACCTCCAGTGATGGTGACTCCACCATCTCCCTGGGCAGCACATTCCAATGGCCAATCTCTCTTCCTGTCAAGAATTTCTTCCTAACATCCAGCCTAAACCTCCCCTGTCGCAGCTGGAGACTGTGTCCTCTTGTTCTGGTGCTGGTTGCCTGGGAGAAGAGACCAACCCCCACCTGGCTACAACCTCCCTTCAGGTAGTTGTAGACAGCAAGAAGGTCTCCCCTGAGCCTCCTCTTCTCCAGGCTAAGCAACCCCAGCTCCCTCGCCTCTCCTCACAGGACTTGTGCTCGAGGCCTCTCCCCAGCCTCCTTGCCCTTGTCCAGGATGTCTATTTAGGTTGAAGATGCCCCTTTGCACCTGTGGGATCAGGGACACCCCACCTTGCCCTGCTAGATGTGGTCATGAGCCTTAAGTCTAAGCACTCAGTTGAGCCAATCAGCCAAGCAGAAATAAAGTCAGAGGATTTGGGTGGTGCTAATCAACGCAAATAGCAAGGACCTTCTCTTCATTTAAGGCTTTGATGGCAGAACACTTGCACTGATAACTTGCAGACTGAAATTTTGCTGGTGTAAAGTGTTTGTGCAGGCCCTGACTACAAATCAGGCAGAAAATAAACAATAAATAGCTGGATGCTCACAGTTACTTTGGGAACGAAGCAAAGGATGCATTTAGGCAAATCAATTCACTCCCTGGTCCTCAAGTCTGTCTCAAAATATTCTCAAACTGTCTCTCAGCACTGCAAAAATTATCTCCTGTTCCAATTTGCAAGCAAATGGGAAGAACTAAGAGATATGCATTCCTCCCATCTTTCATGGGTTTTTGTGGGGGGGAGTTGTGTGGTTAACTGTTTCAGCATTCCCCCATTCCCCACTTATTTATCTACCCAGGCCCTTTAAAGAAAGGCACAACCCAAAAGCAAAATCCCCAAACCCACAGCACACAAGCTCTCTGCTGCCTGGCAGAGACAGTATTGCATTATTGATTGAGGAGGAGGCAGTTGTGACAATCCAGTCCCAGGCTGAAACCTCCAGGCTGCTCCTATCCGGAGCACAAGCCTCACCCTGCCAGCACAGGGCTCACATTTGAAAAGAGCAAGGAGAAGAGAGGAGAGAGGAGAGAGAGGAGAGGGAGAGGGAAGGGAGGGGAGAGGAGACTCGAGGAGAGGAGACTCGAGGAGAGGAGACTCGAGGAGAGGAGACTCGAGGAGAGGAGACTCGAGGAGAGGAGAGGAGAGGAGAGGAGAGGAGACTCGAGGAGAGGAGACTCGAGGAGAGGAGAGGAGAGGGGAGGAGAGGGGAGGGGAGGGGAGGGGAGGGGAGGGGAGGGGGAAAAGGAAAGGAAAAGAAAGAAAGGAAAGGAAAAGAAAAAAGAAAACAAAAGAAACATAACTAAAAGAAAAGAAAGGAAGAGAAACAAAATGAAAAGAAAGGAAATGAAAATGAAAATGAAAGGGAAAGGGAAAGGGAAAGGGAAAGGGAAAGGGAAAGGGAAAGGGAAAGGGAAAGGGAAAGGGAAAGGGAAAGGGAAAGGGAAAGACAAGACAAAGCAAGGCAAGGCAAAGAAAAGAAAAGAGAAGAGAAAAGAAAGAAAGGAAAGCTACTTCTATCTGATCTGCTTTGAAGGAGAAAAGGATTACCAAGGCTAAATAAGCCATCTGAGTACTTAGCTAGCAAGCCTAAACAGCACCCTGGTAGGAAGCTCTGGCAGAGGGCTAATTAAATTAACCCTCTGATTTATTAACAAGCAGAGCAACATATCACACAGGACTGTCCCACGAAATGAATGTGCTCTGCAATTCCCTCAGCCGCTGTGGTGCAGTCACCTCCCGGAAAACCTGCTCATGGGGACTCCAGTTTAATGAGGCTCAATGGCTGGAAAGGGATCCCTGCCCACCACCAGAGAGAGGCACTGGTAATCATACAACAGAAGCATGCTATTTTCCTTGCCCTTCCCTAATTCCTTTTAAATGCCTAGGACAATCCAATGGCTGATTTGTCATTTCCTGCCCACCAGTAACACAGATGAATGCCAAGCAAAACCCTTCTTGCATGTTTAATTATTCTGTTGATTCAGAAGCCACTTTCCACCTCCCCCCCACCCCACCCCCCCCACCCCCCGGGTGCAAGTTTTTCTGTGTGTGCTCTCATGCATCATGTATTTCATTATTTTTAGAAGCATGCTCTGTGGCTTTTTATGCCCCCATGATTCCAGCAGCCAGCAGTTTCAGTGTTTTGTGTCCAGCAGACCTGATCCGCCGGCCAGCGTAAAGCAGGAAAACAATTGCTGACTTTAAATGGAGTTATTCCAAGTTACCCCAGAGCTGAGACATGACCTCTCTGATTTATTTATTATATATATATTAATTTTTTTTGTGGTGCTGGGGAAATGTTATTTAGGAGAAATGTTGTTTGTCTGCTGGGACTCTGGTGGGGTAGCAGAGTGTTAAAGCTCAGAAAACTTCAGAGTGGTGAAAATCCAAACCAAAGCCTGTAAATGCTCACATGTGAATCTATATCTATATCTATATCCATCTCTATATCTATATCCATATCTATCTCTGTCTATATCTCTATCTACATCTACCTCTACATCCATCTATCTCTATCTCTATCTCTACATCCATCTCTATCTCTATATCTCTCTCTATATCTCTATCTCTATATCTCTCTCTATCTCTATCTCTCTATCTCTATCTCTATTGCCATCTCTATCTCCATCTCTGTCTATATCTCTATCTACATCTACCTCTACATCCATCTATCTCTATCTCTATCTCTATCTCTATCTCTATCTCTATCTCTATCTCTATCTCTACATCCATCTCTATCTCTATATCTCTGTCTCTATCTCTATCTCTCTATCTCTATTGCCATCTCTATCTCTATCTATATCTCTGTCTATATCTCTATCTACATCTACCTCTACATCCATCTATCTCTATCATCTCTATCTCTATCTCTACATCCATCTCTATCTCTATATCTCTGTCTCTATCTCTCTCTATCTCTATCTCTCTCTATCCATCTCTATCTATGCCATCTCTATCTCTATCTCTGTCTATATCTCTATCTACATCTACCTCTACATCCATCTATCTCTATCTCTATCTCTATCTCTACATCCATCTCTATCTCTATATCTCTGTCTCTATCTCTATCTCTCTATCTCTATTGCCATCTCCATCTCTATCTCTATCTCTGTCTATATCTCTATCTACATCTACCTCTACATCCATCTATCTCTATCTCTATCTCTATCTCTACATCCATCTCTATCTCTATATCTGTCTCTCTCTTTATCTATCTCTATTGCCATCTCTATCTCTATCTATCTCTACATCCATCTCTATCTCTATCTCTATTGCCATATCTATCTCTATCTCTATCTACATCCATCTATCTCTATATCCGTATCTATCCCTATCTCCATCTCTATCTATCTAGCTATAGCTATCTATACCTAGCTAGCTAGCTATATTTATATAGTGAGCTCTACATAGAATAGATTGGAATGGAATGGAATAGAAATAGAATAGAATGGAATAGAAGTAGAATAGAATAGTATGGAATAGAAATAGAAATAGGAATGGAATGGAATGGAATGGAATGGAATGGAATGGAATGGAATGGAATGGAATGGAGAGTAGAGTAGAACAGAATAGAATAGAATAGAATAGAACAGAATAGAATAGAATAGAACAGAATAGAACACAATAAAATTAACCAGGTTGGAAGAGACCTTTGAGATCATCAAGTCCAGCCTATCATCCAACACTGTCTAATCAACTACACCATGGCACCAAGCACCCCATCCAGTCCCTTCTTACACACCTCCAGTGATGGTGACTCCACCACCTCCCTGGGCAGCACATTCCAATGGCCAATCGCTCTTTCTATGAAGAACTTCCTAACATCCAGCCTAAACATCCCCTGGTGCAGCTTGAGACTGTGTCCTCTTGTTCTGGTGCTGGTTGCCTGGGAGAAGACACCAACCCCCACCTGGCTACAACCTCCCTTCAGGGAGTTGTAGAGAGCAAGAAGGTCTCCCCTGAGCCTCCTATTCTCCAGGCTAAGCAACCCCAGCTCCCTCAGCCTCTCCTCACAGGGCTGTGCTCCAGACCCCTCCCCAGCTTTCTTGCCCTTCTCTGGACACCTTCCAGCAACTCAACATCTTGCCTAAACTGAGGGGCCCAAAACTGGCCACAGGACTCAAGGTGTACTTCTGCTTAACCCCCCTCCCCCTCCCCAAGGCATGGTAACTCACTTGGGCATATTGGATTTCTCTGTCTCAGTGAAACACAGTCTTACTCAATCTATTTTTGATACTTCCAAGCAGTTTCACTGGTGGCTTCTTTCCCTGAGCCTTCCACCATTTAGCTTTGGTATCTGGGAACCCTTTTGCTAAATGAAGGCAATTAATAAACAGAAACGTTGGAGCAATCAATTTTGCCTGCATATCTCCACAGCCTTACGTATGACTGGCTGTAATCACAAGATAAATGCAATGTGCTGATGTATGGTAATGTTCAATAATACATTCTCCACCAGGCTCAATTCATCAGGGAGTTTCTGGAGGGGAGGCATTCGTTATTGGCTGTCTCCGGACCTCAAGGATAACATTTCTGTCCTTTCCATTGGCCGCCCCGCTGCTGCAAGCCTCTTCCCGTCTTATTTTGATGATGAATATGAAGGCATGCTAAAGCCGTGCCGGAGCGTAGCTCTCGTCGACTGCACTCCCTCCCCGGGCTCAAGGACTGCGGGGCTCCCTCGCTGCTTCCCCTGCCCACCAGCAGCAGCAGCAGCAGCAGCCGCCGCCGCCGCAACGCCAAAAGTTGTGATGCTTTTCTTCACCCAGTGCTTTGGGGCTGTGTTAGATCTCATTCACCTGCGTTTTCAGCACTACAAGGCAAAGAGGGTTTTCTCGGCTGCGGGGCAACTTGTCTGCGTTGTCAACCCAACACACAGCCTAAAGGTGAGTTAGAAATATTTGGGGTTTGGTCTTTTCTGACACCTTCTCCTCTTCCCCCCTTCCCTACCGCTGGCATTTCTCCACAGGGAGTGAAACGATGCTCGGGCAGCAAAGGGTAGAGTGCCGTTAACACATTGCAGCTCTGGCAGAGGGAGCTTGCTGTGCATTGTCTGGCTGCGTGATTCCCTTCGGAGCGAAGGGGAAGCAACCCGCGGCGCCGAGCCATCGCGGGAAGTCACTGCTCCCCTCCTGCAAAGTTTCCTCATCCCTTTCACCCACACAATGAGCGTGCATGTTGTTGGGATGAAAAAAAAAAAACACCCCAAAGGATTGGGAAAGTTAGTTAGATGAATTCATGTTTTGCAGTGGAAGGATGCTGGGTGGTCCTCCAGGCTGACGGCCAGGCACAGCAGGACACCGCCAGGCAGCGGGGAGCAAAGACAGAGGGCTAGAAGCAGAGGGGGGAGTGGTGGGGGGTGGTGGTGTCTCCTGTTGCAGGTCTTGTTTGGGTTTGGTTTATTTTTGCGGAGGAAAAGGGGCTGTTTGTGTCTCCTGCGGGGAGCCTGAAGGTGCTCCTTTGGCGGTGATACTGTCCTCAAGCCGTTTGCAAGGTGAATCTATTTCGGGCCAGGGAATACATTTGCCTTAATGCCAAACTATTTATAGCCCCCCAGAAAACATTTCTCTTAACTCGCACAGTTCTGGATTTTTCACTGACAAAGTGTCAACAGCTCCATCTATGCCAGAGCCCTGGTGTTTGTGTGTAGGGAAGGAGCAGCAGGGGGGAGAAAGCAACCGAGAGGATTTCAGTGCTTTATCACAGGAGTGAATGCCCAACTTGACCAAAGTGACTCCTGGTTTTGTGGGCTGTCCTTGCAGACCTGACTCGTGATGATGCTCCTCCAGCCTCAGACAAGCTCAGAAATACATTCAATTCAGGGCAATCTCTTGTGGGCTCTGCTGAGGAACTTGGAGGGGTTGTGGGGAGCATCCTTCTCAAGCTGTGGATCCCTGGGAAAGCCATGGATGGGGTAAATTCCTGCTCAGAACAGCATCCTTCCTCTAAAAAAAAACCAGGCAGCTTTCCTGGAGTTCTATTTCCAGTCTCAGGCTTTTTTTCAGGCAGGGAGAGATTGTTTCTAGCAGGACTCCATCTCTGGGAGGATTTCCCTGCAAGGCTGTGGGGAAATCTGCCTTCCATTCCCTTCAGCCCAGCGAGCACTACCAGCTGGCTGGGGCAGGGTCTCCCAGGGGATGGTGTGCTCACGTGTGGGCTCAGGTCTCCTGGCATCCTGCCTCCTCCAGAGGCACAAGCAGTTGCAAAGCCCCCAAGCCCTGTCATTGTCACCATCCCTGGAGGTGCTCAAGAGGGGACTGGACATGGAACTTGGTGCCATGGTTTAGTCATGAGGTCTGTGGTGACAGGTTGGACTTGATGATCTTTGAGGTCTCTTCTGGAACTTGGTGCCATGGTTTAGTCATGAGGTCTGTGCTGACAGCTTGGACTTGATGACCTTTGAGGTCTCTTCCAACCTTGGTGATTCTGTGATTCTTGGAAAGGATCTGGCCATTCCAATAGATGAAAGGAATAGCCACATTCCTAAGGGCAGGGGGGGATGCTGTACGTGAGTGTTTCTGTGCTTGACCCCTTTTGTGTGATTGCCTGCTGCTACTTTCATCTGTAATTTGAATTATTAATTATTGTTTTTTTTTCAAATGAGTAGAAAGAAAGGTTATTGAAGGTCACAATGCAGTTTCAGTGTCAGCAGCCCTGTCTGGTGAGGTCCCATAAGCACACAGAGGGATGTCTGTGCTGATATCTAGGACTAGACTTGAATTGAGCAATTCAAACCCTCTCAAGTTGCGGATTTGCTCAGACCCAAAGCCCAGTAGAGAGATGAGCAACCTCAGAACAGTCTTGAAAGCTCCTGAAAGCAGACACTGGATGAAAACAAACTCTCTTGGAAACAAATGGGAGCCTGCAGAGCAGGGTGTGAGGTGTAAAGTGAGAGGACCATCTTGATCCGGGTGGGAGCTGCTCACACAGCGGGGCTGCAGTAGGAACTCAGCTGCACGTGTTTCCCACACAGGAAGCTACCAAAGCTTTGTGCCAGGGAAGACTGGTGGGTCAGCCCCCTTTTGTGCTCAGCATGGCACCAGTGGTGCCCACCCACCAGCACCAGCAAGCAGTAGGAGCCTGCATGCCGACCCCAGATGTCTCCGAGTGAGACATCTGCCCCTATGTATTTTTGGTTGGCAGCTGAGAGGTCACCACCTCCACTCGTCCAAACTGCTCTGTCAGAAACAAGCTTCCTTCTTGGGATGCCTGTTTCACCCCCAGGGATGTAGAGGGAAGGTGTGATTTCTCTCTCCAGCAACCTGGCACACAGACCTCAGAAGCTGGACCGGGGAAATGTCCTCCAAACTGACCTGTAAGCCAAACGACACCTCAGGGACCATTACAAGTGAGAGGGACAAACATATTCCTCTGTGCTGGCTTCCAGCATCATGACCACTTAGGTGCTTCCTAGTCTCTTATTTCTAGATGGGTCATTTCAGCTGTAACACTTTGTTGACAGCCCCCAGATCTACCTAAACAGTTGACAAGCAGAGTGAAAACTGTATTAAGGCTCAGAGGTGATGGATAGGATAGGATAGTGACGAGAACGGAGACAGGGACGACAGCACTCAATATGAGTGATAATAATCATCCAACTTTATTGTTCCACACTTCAATACTTATAGTCTTATCTTATACATAGTTAATTCTATTCTAATTTAACACATGCTATTGGTTACTATCTAAAAGGTTACATCATTGTTTTCACTACTCTGTGGAATTTCCTAATTGCTCTTTTTCCCAGATCTTCACCTACTCCTTATCTTGTTTGCCTTCCTTCTCAGGGTCAGCTTAACTTCAGCATACCAAGCATCAGAACTTTTCCACAACTCCTACTGCATTGCTATAATAACAGAAAATCTCTCAAAGCTTAACTTGCACAGGTGTCCCTGGGACCCATGTCCCTTCCTGCTCAAACCAATCTCCAACAATTCCCCCGTTTCTCTTTTGTGCAAGTAAAGCCTTGGAGGTTATTCTTTGAACACTCTGCATAATACAATTATAAACAAGCTTAACAATAATCAACATTAGTACAATAATACCTAAAAATCTTAAAACTTCCTTTGCCAATTGTATAACCCACTGCGACACATTCCCAAAAATTGATCTTAGCCAATCATCTAAGGGACTTTTTACAACTGTAATAGCGCGCGTATGATTTTTCAGCCACCTAATCTCGGCATGCATCGACACTCCATGATCGGACAAGTTAAAACAACACATTCCTTCAAAATCTTCGCATCCATGCCCTTGAGCCAGCAATAAAAAATCTATTGCAGCACGATTCTGTAGTAATGCGTGCTTGAATGATTTCTGATCTAACAATAACTCCTCCAATACCCGAGTAGTAACATTTGCGTTTTTTACTGACCAACATGCCAATTTTTCTACTGTACTCAAGGCTCTTCCTGCAGCAGCACCTGGCATAACTATACTTACAAAGGCTTTCATTGCGTATCCCCACAATTCCACTTGGTCATTACAATTTGATGGTAAACGTATAATTGCGCGCTTCTTTCGCGGCTGTTGTGTTTGCTTTAAAAGTTTCAGCCACTGAGTCTGAGATGGTGCTATTATGGATAAGGACCCTAAATAACAAGGACCCCCAACTGGGTTAGCTGGAATTCCCTGCCAGGCACGATCTCCACAAATTAAAAATATACCTGGTGGTAATGCTTTTGCTATATGATTATTCCATAGAAGAGGTATATTTCCATCCCGAATTGCCGAAGATCTTGCACTGAGATCTTGAGCCCCATATGCACCCCACAGTTTTGGCATGGTTAGACCTTTCACTGTTGCTTTGTCGTTCCATCCACAATAGTCACCATACACATTATATGGTCTCTTGGGGCAAACATCAGTCCATCCTTGTGAGCTGCTTTGTATCTCAACCGGCACTTTCCCCCAATCCTTTAACACTTGCTCAAAACCTTGCTGCCCTTTAAACATATCTCCAAACACAATACACGTTCGAGTCCAATTTTTTGATGCATTGCCAACCTGCTGAGAGCCTAATAATCGCAGTTCTTCAGGATCATACGGTAACCTCTGAGTCAGTCCCTTAATCAATAATGCGCTACAATTCGCCACTTCATTCTCATTATTACAATTATTACTACTATAATTAGCAAACATATTTACATCAAATTTGGGTATCCCTATTAAACACGTCTGGAAAGGTTCACCCACAGTCTGCAAGCTCAAACAGAACTCGTTATTGCCTGTCAAGTTGGCCCATGTTACCCATAAATTTTTCCTGGGGTTAATCTTCGTGATGATCGAGTGGCTGGTCGTGATTCCCATTAGGAACATCAGTAGTATTATTCGTGGCTGGTTTAGTCCACCTCGCAGGGATCCACAATGGACCTGAGGGAGTAATGACAGACATATAACCTCTACCCATATACTGTACCTCAGCAGGCCCCGTCCACATCCCAGTTTTTGGATCTCTGTACATCACCCACATTTGTGGTGAATTGTGTACCTGTGGATTCCAATGACGGACTGCTGCTGGTTGATCTTTATCCCCAAAAATACACAAATGATTTAACACAAACAAAGTTTTACTGATGCATTCTTTAGGATCTTTTTCTTCCCTAAACTTTTTCAGATATTGTTTTAATGTCTGATGGGCCCTCTCAATTATTGCTTGTCCAGTTGGGACATTAGCAATTCCCGTACTGTGTTTAATACCCCATGTCAACATGAATTGTCGTATGGTTTGGCTCGTATAGGCTGGTCCGTTGTCTGTCTTTATTGCTTGAGGCACCCCCATAACTGCAAAGCTTGCTAACAGATGTTTTCTTACATTGATCGCTTTTTCTCCTGTCTGTGGTGTTGCCCATATGAATCCACTAAAGGTATCAATTGACACATGCACATATTTCAGTCTTCCAAACTCCCCTACGTGAGTCACATCCATCTGCCAAAGCTCTAGTGGTCCTGCTCCTCTGGGATTAACCCCTACACCTAGTCCTGGCCCGTGATGACTACATACAGGACAGGAAGCAACTATACCTTTGGCATCAGACAATGATATTCCAAACTGTCGATATAAACCTTTAGCATTTTGGTGAAACATAGAGTGTGACTCTCTTGCCATTACAAACTGATTCTGAGGTACTATCAATGATACCAGTTTATCTGCTCTTTGGTTTCCTTCCCCCAAACCTTCGTTCCACTTGTGACTACGAATGTGCATGATACAATAGGGCTCCCGTCGCAGTCTGATGGCTCCTCTTAATTGTCTAAAAAGATCATTCAGCCTTTCATTTTTAACCTCCTTTATGATAGCCTCCTCAATCCTATGCACTACACCCACCACATATAATGAATCTGATACCAAATTTAATGGTTGGTTCCACCAATTCAAAAATGACCATACTACTGCCAGCAATTCTAATACTTGCAATGAATCCCCACTCTTTCCCTCCAGCAGCTGTTTTCTCCAAGTTCCCTTTTCCTGCCATGTAGCAACTGCCTTCTTAGACTTTCTTCCAGCATCTGTATATACTGTAACAGCTTCTTGTATAGGCTTGCTTTGACCTTTTGGTATTGTCACCCAATGCTCATTAGTTGCCCATTGCAATGTCTTTGATTGTATGGGTGTAGTTTGAATGAAAGTGGTATCATTAAGCAGTGCCATTTGTAACGCTACACTATTATTCATAGCCCAGTCCAAGGCATCCTTTTTCATTGGCACTATAATACAGTGAGGATGCTCACCAGAAATTTCCAACAACCGTTTTCGACCCTTGCAGATGATATTTGCTATAGCCTCCATTCGCGTTAAAATAGATGTTTTTGGCTGCATTGCTTGAAAAATCCATTCCAACACCCAAGGCTCCCCTGTTTTGTCTCTGCATTGAACAAGTGCACCAAAGACAGTTACATCTAGGCCTAATACCGCAATTGAAATAGGCAACTCAGGATCTCTACGATGGACTTTACGTTCCATAACTTGCATTGCAATTTCTTGAATCACTGCTTTTTGCTCGGGTGTAAGTGCTACAGGCAAGGATGGATTAGTACCTTTTAGCAATGGTCTCAATTTCTCTAAAGCATCTGGTGAGATGCCAACCACAGGACGTAACCACTGCATCTCTCCCATAAATGTCTGCATATCATGCAGTGTTTTGATTTCGGTACGCAGATTCAGCTTTTGTGGCATAATATGACTATCAGTGATCTTCCACCCTAAATATTTAACAGGAGATATACGTTGTACCTTTTCTGGAGCCACAACTAGGCCACGGTGTTTTAATGTTACCTCTAATTGATGTTCTTGTTTTTGTGTAATGGGCTCTGATTGTGCAATTAAAATGTCATCCATATAGTGATAAATAAGTGTCCCTGGCCATGCTATTCTAAGTGATGAGAGCGCATCAGCAACATAAAGTTGACACAAAGTGGGGCTATTTTTCATTCCTTGAGGCAACACTACCCATTCGAATCGCATAGCAGGTGCTTGCCTATTAATACAAGGCACAGTGAAGGCAAATCTCTTACAGTCCTCAGGGTGCAACCTAATGGTAAAGAAACAATCTTTTAAATCTACAACCAATAGATGCCAATCCTTTGGAATCATGGCAGGTGAGGGTAAACCCGGTTGTAAGGCCCCCATATCTTCCATCTGAGCATTGACTTCCCTCAAATCATGTAACAAACGATATTTGCCTGACTTCTTTGGAACTACGAAAATGGGCGTATTCCAGGGACTTGTTGATGGTCTTATATGTCCTGCAGCCAACTGCTCGCTTATCAGGATGTGAGCTTGTTGCAGTCTTTCTGCTGAAAGCGGCCATTGCTCGACCCATCTAGGTTGATTATCATGCCACTGTAATTTTATGGGGAAAGACTGCCTCCCAATGGCCGCAATTAAAAATGTTTTTCTGAAGTTAGGACCACACCCAACTGCTGCATCACATCTCGGCCCACCAAAGCATTGATTCCAATGGGTAATGGCATAACTGTAACTGTAATTAAAGCTTGTTTCCCTTCAATTTTCACCATAAGTTTGTGACTACTTTGCATTACGGCTTGCGCTCCTCCGACGCCCTCTACCTCTCCTACTGCTGGTGTTAAAGGCCAATGTTCCGGCCAGTGTATATTACTCATGATTGTGATGTCAGCACCAGTATCTAACAGGCAAGCTAATTTCACATGCTGAGACCCGTACCAAAATTCTACATTAGCGACTGGTCGTCTCCCCATAGGTATAGTTAAGAGAGCAAGTCCCCCTGTGGATCCAAAGCCTTTGTCGCCTCGTACAGGCCGATCGTGTGCCATTTCTGCAACTAAATTTGGAATGGGTACCAATTGAGCTACACGGCTGCCTTGCTGTACAAAAATTGGAGGATACATAGTCCACATCACAACACAAATAACACCACTGTAATCTGCATCAATTACCCCTGGCAATATCATTACCCCTTTAACACCCATAGATGATCGACCCATCAACAATGCTCCTACAGGCTGACCATTGATGTCTATAGGCCCCTTTACATTTGTTTCCACTTTAATAGGCCGATTATCTATTAAGGTGACATCTACTGCTGTTGCCACGTCCAAGCCGATGCTCCCTCTGGTTGCTGGTTGTAAGGCTGAGGTGTTGCTATCGCTCCTGCGACCTGTTGGCAATACACTGGAGCTGCCACTTGTGTCCCGGCGCGGCGGCTCTTCGCGCTGCTCCGGCCGTTTCCCGATCTCTGACATGCATTAGTAGAATGAAAATTATTTTGACAATTATCACACCATACAGATTTCACTCTACATTGTGATCGAATGTGACCCTCTTTACCACACTTAAAACATCTTATTTTCCTTTGAAAAACATCCCCTTGTTGTCCCCTTGTATTAGCCTTTAAAGGAGCTAAGGCTGCCAATATTTGGGTTTGTGACTCCGCAGCCTCTTCCAATTTCAGCGATCGTTCAGCCAATTTATGCATACTCTCTATAAGAAAAGCCTGCGGACCAGCAGGTATGTTAGCTGCCCTTTCCAGCATCTCCTCAATTGTGGCCCCCTGTGGTAGATTCGCCAATACTGACTTTGTTTTTGTATTAGCTCCTTCAAAAGCTACATTTTTTAACATATAACCCTTTAAATAGTCGGGAACATCCGAATTACTCATTGCCTCACATACACGATCTACATACTCAGCGAACGGCTCTTCTGGCTTTTGTCTTAAGGACATATAATGTGGCACTTTAGGGTCTGCTTGTACTTTTTTTAATGCCTGTTGAGCACACTCCATCGACTCCCGAAAAACCGCAGGATCACTTCGAACTTGCCGTTCAGCACCCAACCATTGTCCCGTTCCCATTAATTGTTGCGCTGTGACTCCAGCCAAAGGATCACCTGGCTGCCGTTGTATATTTTCTGAGCGTTGACAAAGGTGACCCCAAAACTTATCAAACATAATCATTTGAGAAGGAGTCAAGATCATTCTCATCAGTGTCTTAATATCCTCTGGAATCAACAAATCATTGCCCCAAATATACTGTAACATTTGCCGGGTAGGCTCGCTATGTAGCCCACTCTCAGCCACCGTCGCTCTCAATTGTTGCAAAATCTTCCAGTCCAAAACCTGGTAGTGGCCTTGATTACTAGCATAATCATAGGTTACAGGAAAACACAGTACATCAGACAACTCAGCAGCCACATCATAGCCTCCAGTTTTTACGGCCTCCTGCGCAATTGCTTTCCAGTTAATTCGCACAACTGCTTTCGATCTCGGTTTTTCCTCCGTTTTACCCCCTTTATCTTCCGATGGCATTTCTCTTCCCTGGGAACTTTCTAAAATCAGTTTTTGACACATACGCTCTACTAACTTTTCTAGCTGATCCGGAGAAATTGATAACGCTGCCTCCGTCTGATTCACTGTCTCAGTTTGCAATTCTGCGTTGTCGCTCAGTTCAGCCGAAGCTCCCGCTCCCTTAGCCAGGCAGGCTGCGCCTGGGGCTAGGTCATTAGGCGCCTCACTGAATTCCACCGGTGGGGGTGGAGGTGGAAACTCGGGTTTTGCAGGGCACGGTAGCGGTATTGTGCGCTGTGCCAGAGGTGGCCCCGGCCGATATTTTTCAAACACGTCATTCGGCCGTAATTCAGATACAACTGGTGCTGCTTCTTGCTCTGACAAATTCGCTGTAACTGCAGCAGCCATCCGCTGTTCTAACTTATATTTCTTAATACAGTTTATGCATTCTCTCCACGGCTTTTGTAACTTTATAGCGGTTTTATCACCATCTATCACCAAGTCCCACAAGTTGTTTCCATATTCTCTCCAACAAGTTTCATCGAAATAACTATCTCCGCTAGGGAAATACCCCAAAGCGGATCCATGGGCCAAAAGCCCAGGAATTACTTTAGGCGATATCTGCGCCTTGCGCTTTTCTAAAAAGCATTGAAATAAGGAGAGCGCTACCTCTTTTTCCATGTTCACCGACGTCCGCGAACTTCACTGCCGCGATCTGTTACCCGCCGGTGTCCGCTGCTCCTTTCCTCAGGCCCGCCGATGTCGGCCCGCCCGAGTTAACCGCCTGCCCGCCAAGTCTAGCCCGCCGATCCTTTTCCTCGGGCCCGCCGATACTGGCCCGCCCAAGCTGCCGTCGGCCCGCCGATTCTGCCCGCCGACGCTTCCTGCAGGCCTGCGAATATCGGCCCGCCAAGACTGGCCCGCCCGAGCCTTCCTCCACGGTCGGCTCGCCCGTAAGTCCCGGGTGCGGTCTCCACTGTCGTCCCCGTCGACACGGCTCAGAGTACCCGCAGAATCGGGTCCCTGTTCGAAGGCGCCATTTGACGAGAACGGAGACAGGGACGACAGCACTCAATATGAGTGATAATAATCATCCAACTTTATTGTTCCACACTTCAATACTTATAGTCTTATCTTATACATAGTTAATTCTATTCTAATTTAACACATGCTATTGGTTACTATCTAAAAGGTTACATCATTGTTTTCACTACTCTGTGGAATTTCCTAATTGCTCTTTTTCCCAGATCTTCACCTACTCCTTATCTTGTTTGCCTTCCTTCTCAGGGTCAGCTTAACTTCAGCATACCAAGCATCAGAACTTTTCCACAACTCCTACTGCATTGCTATAATAACAGAAAATCTCTCAAAGCTTAACTTGCACAGGTGTCCCTGGGACCCATGTCCCTTCCTGCTCAAACCAATCTCCAACAGGATAGGATAGGATAGGATAGGATAGGATAGGATAGGATAGGATAGGGTAGGATAGGGTAGGGTAGGGTAGGGTAGGGTAGGGTAGGGTAGGGTAGGATAGGGTAGGGTAGGGTAGGATAGGATAGGATAGGATAGGATAGGATAGGATAGGATAGGATAGGATGAGTAGACTAGACTAGACTAGAATAGAATTAACCAGGTTGGAAAAGACCTTCGAGGTCATCGAGCCCAACCTATCACCCAACACCATCTGATCAACTAAACCATGGCACCAAGCACCCCATCCAGTCTCTTCTTGAACACCTCCAGGGATGGTGACTCCACCACCTTCCTGGGCAGCACATTCCAATGGCCAATCTCTCTTTCTAGGAAGAACTTCTTCCTAACATCCACTCTAAACCTCCCCTGGTGCAGCTTGAGACTGTGTCCTCTTGTTCTGGTGCTAGTTGCCTGGGAGAAGAGACCAGCCCCACCTGGCTACAACCTCCCTTCGGGGAGTTGTAGAGAGCAAGAAGGTCTCCCCTGAGCCTCCTCTTCTCCAAGCTAAGCAACCCCAGCTCCCTCAGCCTCTCCTCACAGGGCTGTGCTCCAAACCCCTCCCCAGCTTTGTTGCCCTTCTCTGGACACCTTCCAGCAACTCAACATCTTTCCTGACCTGAGGGGCCCAGAACTGGCCACAGGACTCAAGCTGTGGCCTAACCAGTGCTGAGCACAGGGGCAGATGGCCAGAGCCCATCTCTTACCTCTTCCTTTATGAGAGGTGCAAATGCTGGCAGAGAAGCCCAAGCTTAGAGAGAAGCCCATGCTTTTCTTTCCACAGAAAGGCTCGTTACCTGGGGAGGCTGATGAGAGATTCAGTTTATCTTACAGCAGAGGACAGTCAGAGTGTCAGCTCAGACACCTCTATTGATCTGCTGCTATTTTCCCTGTGCACCACAGGCTGACACAGGCAGCTCTGAGCAAGGAAGGACAATTCTGCAACCATCTCACTCCGTTCTGCCTGTTTGGCAAGGGGATGAAGAGGGGTGGGGGGAGGTGTGTTTTGCTTCAGAGCCTCTTTGTCCTTCTTGCCATTTTCTGCTCTTTGTTCCCTTGGGAGCTTTCCCAGGCATGGCAGCAACACTTTACTAGGCAGTGCTATGCTGGGATCAAAATTCCCTTGCCAAGCAGAGAAAACCACATATTTACCACACTCACATAGGTCACCTTCAGTCCTCATCCTATTATATGCATTTCCTTGTAACCTGTCTCCCTTCAAGCATGCAGTTGCCCTGACTTCTCCCCTTGGAGAGGCACAGCCAGGCAGCAGTGCTCCTCAGCCAAGTGCCTGCTCCCTCAATTAGGGAAGCACTGCTTATGCTGCTGGCTGCAGCACATGAGGAAAGTTTAAAGATGCTCCATGTTTGAAGAAGAAACAAGCAGGGTTTGCTGGTCCTGTGGAGAGGAAGCTCTGTGAGGAGAGGCTGAGGGAGCTGGGGTTGCTTAGCCTGGAGAAGAGGAGGCTCAGGGTGACCTTATTTCTCTCTACAACTACCTTAAGGGAGGTTGTAGCCAGGTGGGGGTTGGTCTCTTCTCCCAGGCAACCAGCACCAGAACAAGGGGAAACAGTCTCAAGCTGTGCCAGGGGAGGTTTAGGCTGGAGGTGAGGAGAAAGTTCTTCACTGAGACAGTCATTCATCATTGGAATGGGCTGCCCAGGGAGGTGGTGGAGTCACCATCCCTGGAGGTGTTCAAGAGGGGATTGGATGTGGCACTTGGTGCCATGGTCTAGTCATGAGGTCTGTGGAGACAGGTTGGACTTGATGATCCTCGAGGTCTCTTCCAACCTTAGTGATACTGTGATACTGTGATTTCCCCCTCATAAATTGCAGTTCCTATGAGGAGAGGCTGAGGGAGCTGGGGTTGCTTAGCCTGGAGAAGAGGAGGCTCAGGGGAGACCTTTTGCTGTCTACAACTCCCTGAAGGCAGGTTGTAACCAGGTGGGGGTTGGTCTCTTCTCCTGGGCAGCCAGCACCAGAACAAGAGGACACAGTCTCAAGCTGCACCCACCTGGCTACAACCTCCCTTCAGGTAGTTGTAGAGAGCAGTAAGGTCTCTGCTGAGCCTCCTCTTCTCCAGGCTAAGCAACCCAGAGATGAACAAGATTTAGGTAATACACTGGGCAAGCAGGAGGCAAGCAGTTCTGAGACACCATGTTCAACACTCTGGGTCCAACTTCTGATAGAACTGGGGAGAGCCCTGGTCAGATCTTGGGCTGCATCAAGAGAAGTGTGGCCAGCAGGGCAAGGGAGGGGATTCTCCCCCTCTGCTCAGCTCTGCTGAGACCCCACCTGGAGTACTGCCTCCAGTTCTGGAGCCCCTATTCCAAGAGGGATCCTGGAGGTGCTGGAAGGTGTCCAGGGAAGGGCCAGGAGGATGAGCAGAGGGCTGGAGCACCTCTCCTGTGAGGACAGACTGAAGGAGTTGGAGCTGTTCAGTCTGGAGAAGAGAAGGCTCCCAGGTGACCTCATTGTTGCCTTCCAGTATCTGAAGGGGGCTACAAGAAGGCTGGGGAGGGACTTCTCAGGATCTCAGGTAGTGCTAGGACTAGGGGAAATGGAATGAAGCTGGAGGTGGGGAGATTGAGGCTGGAGGTGAGGAGGAAGTTCTTCCCCATGAGAGTGGTGAAGCCCTGGAATGGGTTGTCCAGGGAGGTGGTTGAGGCCCCATCCCTGGAGGTGTTTAAGCCCAGGCTGGATGAGGCTCTGTCCAGCCTGATCTAGTGTGGGGTGTCCCTGCCCATGGCAGGGGGGTTGGAACTAGCTGATCCTTGTGGTCCCTTCCAACCCTGACTGATACTATGATGCTATGAATTCCCTCCCTGGATCTGGGTGAACATGGCAGCAACTTCCCAGACAAGCTCTGTCTGTGCATGCTGTGTTTGGAAATGAAAAGCACAGACACTGAGGCATTAAACACCTTATCAGGCTGGGCTATTTTTCTTTCTTTCCATGGCTTGTCTGATTTTGCTAAGTCCCTTTTCTCCTGCACTATTGTTCTTTCTCACCCTGCCCATTCTATTTAAAGTCTTAAAGGAGAAGAAAATTCTCCCAGCCTGTGGTTCAATAACCCAATTTTGGGCTTTCTTTCTTTTTTTTCACTCCCACTGAAAGGAAATCATGACTAATTTCATTGCAACTTTGGATCTCTTATTTTCCTCCAAGCCCTTTCAGCAGAAATCACAGTCATTCAGCCCTCAGCTTGTTTGGTGCTGCCGAGTTCCCCCTTGACAGATGGAGTCCCACTTTAAAACACTCGCCATCAAGATGAGGAGAGCTACAAGAAGCAGCAAAACATTGCCCTCAGCACTCACAGATGAGGCTGCTGAGGAAGTCAAGAGCCTCACATGCCTGAAAAGCCTCATTGCCATCGTGCTTTGGGGTGGGGATTGAGCAGACAGGTCCAGCTGGAGGTGCCAACGTTCCTGTTCTGCACTCAGCACAGTGAGACATCTGCACCAGTGATGGCAAAAGAGAGTATCTTGCCTCTAATTCAGGATAGGATGGGATGGGATGGGATGGGATGGGATGGGATGGGATGGGATGGGATGGGATAGGATGGGATGGGATGGGATAGGAAGGGATGGGATAGGATAGGATAGGATAGGATAGGATAGGATAGGATAGGATAGGATAGGATAGGATAGGATGGGATGGGATGGGATAGGATAGGATAGGATGGGATGGCATGGGATAGGATGGGATAGGATAGCATAGGATGGGATAGGATAGGATGGGATGGGATAGAATAGAATAGAATAGAATAGAATAGAATAGAATAGAATAGAATAGAATAGAATAGAATAGAATAGAATAGAATAGAATAGAAATAGACTAGACTAGACTAGAATAGAATAGAATTAGAGTAGAATAGAATAGAATTCACCAGGTTGGAAAAGAGCTCAGAGATCATCCAGTCCAACCTATCACCCAACACCATCTAATCAACTAAACCATGGCACCAAGTGCTTCATCCAGACTCTTCTTAAACACCTCCTGTGATGGTGACTCCACCATCTCCCTGGGCAGCACATTCCAATGGCCAATCTCTCTTGCTGGGAAGAATTTCTTCCTAACACCCAGCCTAAACCTCCCCTGGCACAGCTTGAGACTGTGTCCTCTTGTTCTGGTGCTGGTGATGAAGCAAATCCAACCTCACCTGAGATTTAAGCTTGGCAAGCTGGCGCACCTGCTGCTAAAGGATCATAGAATCGATAAGATTGGAAAAGACCTCAGAGATGATCAAGCCCAACTTAGCACCCAACACCTCAGGACTAACTAAACCATGGCTTCAAGTGCCACATCCAATTCCCTCTTGAACACCTCCAGGGATGGTGACTCCACCACCTCCCTGGGCAGCACATTCCAATGGCCAATCTCTCTTGCTGGGAAGAACTTTCTCCTCACCTCCATTCTAAACTTCCCCTGGCTCATCTTGAGACTGTGTCCTCTTGTTCTGGTGCTGGGTGCCTGGGAGAAGAGACCAACCCCCACCTGACTACTACCTCCCTTCAGGTAGTTGTAGAGAGCAAGAAGGTCTCCCCTGAGCCTCCTCTTCTCCAGGCTAAGCAACCCCAGCTCCCTCAGCCTCTCCTCATAGGGCTTGTGTAGGTACATGTCCCTTCTACATCTGTGCTACAGGACCAAGCAGCTGTGCAGGGCTGTGACCTCAGATGGTTTTAGAAGTCTCTCACAAATCTCTTACCCCAGGGACTGTAGAGATCTGTGCTGAATGGCAAAATTTCAGTGGTGCATGGAGATCTCCTGAGAATTGTTCTGGGTGACCTGCTGCTAACAGCCACCTGCAATGCTCCTGCTTACTTTCCCACAGCACTATCCTCTAAAGAGAGAAGAGCATCCTGACACATACACAGGGTACAAGTCAAAGCACTTTGATTTATTGAGAAGCATTTTTGACCATCTTATGTAACATTAACAAATTTAGCTTTGTCTTACCCTTTCAGTCTCAGTCCTGTGTCCAGTTCTGGGCCCCTCAGTTTAGGAAGGATGTTGAGTTGCTGCAAGGTGTCCAGAGAAGGGCAACAAACACAAGCCCTATGAGGAGAGGCTGAGGGAGCTGGGGTTGCTTAGCCTGGAGAAGAGGAGACTGAGGGGTGACCTTTTTGCTCTCTACAACTACCTTAAGGGAGGTTGTAGCCAGGTGGGGGTTGGTCTCTTGTCCCAGGCAGCCAGCACCAGAGCAAGAGGACACAGTCTCAAGCTGTGCCAGGGGAGGTTTAGGCTGGAGGTGAGGAAGAAGTTCTACACAGAGAGAGTGATTGCCCATTGGAATGTGCTGCCCAGGGAGGTGGTGGAGTCACCATCATTGGAGGTGTTCAGGGGGAGACTTGATGGGGTGCTTGGTGCCATGGTTTAGGTGATTAGGTGGGTGGGATTAGTTGATAGGTTGGACATGATGATCTTGAAGGTCTCTTCCAACCTGGTTTATTCTGTTCTGTTCTAAAGCTGGTGAGGGGTTTGGAGCACAGCCCTGTGAGGGGAGGCTGAAGGAGCTGGGGTTGCTCAGCCTGGAGAAGAGGAAGCTCAGGGGAGACCTTCTTGGTGTCTACAACTACCTGAAGGGAGGTTGTAGCCAGGTGGGGGTTGGTCTCTTCTCCCAGGCAACCAGCACCAGAACAAGAGGACACAGTCTCAAGCTGCGCCAGGGGAGGTTTAGGCTGCATGTTAGGAAGAAGTTCTTCCCAGAAAGAGAGAT
This sequence comes from Dryobates pubescens, assembly GCF_014839835.1. Taxonomy (NCBI): domain Eukaryota; kingdom Metazoa; phylum Chordata; class Aves; order Piciformes; family Picidae; genus Dryobates; species Dryobates pubescens. The sequence continues at coordinate 42,013,511 of NC_071618.1, read as the reverse complement.
TGGCCATTGGAATGTGCTGCCCAGGGAGGTGATGGAGTAACCATCCCTGGAGGTGTTTAGGAAGAGCCTGGATGAGTCACTTGGTACCATGGTTTAGTTGATTAAATGGTGTTGGGTGCTAGGTTGGCCTCGATCATCTCAAAGGCCTTTTCCAACCTGGTTAATTCTATTCTATTCTAACATGAAAGCATCACTTGGAGGAGAATGGCAGAGGCCTCTGAGGAGTTTTGATGTTCATTTCAGTGTACTTTAGAAAAGAAAAAAAGAAAGAGAAAGCAGAAATATTTGAAGCAGCTGTGGAAAGGACTTAACCAGTTATTTCCATATCAGATGGGGTGAGTGCTTTGGATTCTAGCCTTGCTCTTTGCATTTTGAGCTGATACAAACTGAAATGCTTCTCCTTCCAGACTGCCCTCCCCAGCAACCAGAAAAACCAACCCCAAAAGTCCCCAAGTCTTCTGCACAGCTTTTAGGGACGTTAGCATCATTTTGCATATGAAAATATTAAGCTTCAAACTCTTTGGCAATTTTCCCACCAGCTCCTGGGAAATATGCAGTGGGGAAGAGGCACAAGTCCCTGTGAGTATCTTGCACACAAGATCACAGGCTCTCTCACATCAAGTGCCAGCTGAAATGGGAAGGGAAACAGAGAAATGGAGCATAAATGAGACAGAAAGAGATTAAATCAGTAATGTAGCCTTGTGCAGAGAACAAACACTGGAGATGAGCAAGGAGGCGGAGGCCACGGAGCAGAAAAACCACATCAGCAGAGGATGAAAATGTTCTTCCACTCTCAGGGACTGCCATGTGGAAAATGGCAAGGTAATAAGTGTGAAAATGGAGTAAATAAGCACCACACCAGGGCTGCACAGGGCAGCTGGGGTAAGGGGATGGTTAAGGTCACCTTCAGGCTTTGCAGGAATAAGATGTGTGGCCAGCTGGAGCAGGGAAGGCATTGTGCCCCTGGACTCAGCACTGCTTAGGCCACACCTTGAGTCCTGGGTCCAGTTCTGGGCCCCTCAGTTTGGGAAAGATGTTGAGTTGCTGGAAGGTGTCCAGAGAAAAGCAACAAAGGTGGGGAGGGGTCTGGAGCACAGCCCTGTGAGGAGAGGCTGAGGGAGCTGGGGTTGCTTAGCCTGGAGAAGAGGAGGCTCAGGGGAGACCTTCTTGCTGACTACAAGTACCTGAAGGAAGATTGTAGCCAGGTGGGGGTTGGTCTCTTCTCCCAGGCAACCAGCACCAGAACAGACTCCATCAAGCCTGGAAGTGAACCTGGAATCCAGGCAGAGAAGAGAAACTGCACAATCTAAGTATCCTCTCTGCTTCGTGCCAGTTTGCCCAGGTAATTAACACAGCTCATGTGCCAAACAGCAGGTCTGAAGCCTTAGGGGTCCTGCCATAGGGGGAAAGCAATCATGAAGCAGTTAGCTGAACAAACTCAGGGCAAGTTTGTTCTGCTAGCAGCCAGGAGAACTAGATTTGTCCAAGTGGTTTATTTGCTCCATGTGACTTGCTCCATCCTTATCTTTGACCCACGAAAGCCAAAGGAGCTGCATAGGTTTTGGTGACTTAGGATGAGACAGCATCAGCAGAGGGGAGGAAATGCTGATGGACCCAGCCTTCTTAGAGCAGCTCATAGTTTTCAGTATGGAAGTCTGTGTGTGAACTGTGTTTTATTTGGGGTGGTTGAAAATGCTGCCACCCCACAGAAGTTTGTTGGGCTCTTAAAAGCTGTCGTTGTCCTGCGACAGGGGCAGCAGAGGAGGAGACAAAGCTTGGTCCTTCTGCCACCCCAAATCCATTTCACATGTTAACTGAAGAATTCTCTTTAGTATGTCAGGGTGAAGAGGCAGCTGAAATGCAGGCATGAGCTGCCCTGGCTGGCAGCCAGGCACTAGTGGTGTGCCCCAGGGATCAGTGCTGGGCCCCATGCTCTTTAATATCTTCATTGAAGATCTGGATGAGGGATTGAGTCCATCAGCAGTAAGTTTGCAGATGACACCAAGCTGGGGGCAGGAGCTGATCTGTTAGAGGGTAGAAGAGCTCTGCAGAGGGACCTTGACAGGCTGGGCAGATGGGCAGAGTCCAAGGGCAGGAGATTGAACACATCTAAGTGCCAGGTTCTACACATTGGCCACAACAACCCCATGCAGAGCTACAGGCTGGGGTCAGAGTGGCTGAGAGCAGCCAGGCAGAAAGGGACTCTGGGGGTACTGGTTCATAGTAGGCTGAACATGAGGCAGCATTGTGCCAAGGTGGTCAAGAAGGCTAATGGCATCCTGGCCTGTGTCAGGAACAATGTGGCCAGCAGGAGCAGGGAAGTCATTGTGCCCTGTGCTCAGCACTGGTTAGGCCACACCTTGAGTCCTGTGCCAGGTGCGGGTTGGTCTCTTGTCCCAGACAACCAGCACCAGAACAAGAGGACACAGTCTCAAGCTGTGCCAGGGAAGGTTTAGGCTGGATGTTAGGAAGAAATTCTTCATAGAAAGAGAGATTGGCCATTGGAATGTGCTGCCCAGGGAGGTGGTGGAGTCACCATCACTGGAAGTGTTTAAGAAGAGACAGGATGGGGTGCTTGGTGCCATGGTTTAGTTGATCAGATGGTGTTGGGTGATAGGTTGGATTGGATGATCTCTGAGGTCTTTTCTAACCTGGTTAATTCTATTCTATTCTATTCTATTCTATTCTATTCTATTCTATTCTATTCTATTCTATTCTATTCTATTCTATTCTATTCTATTCTATTCTATTCTATTCTATTCCATTCCATTCCATTCCATTCCATTCCATTCCATTCCATTCCATTCTTTGCTGCCTAGTTGTGGGAATGTGCCTCCTGGCAGTGGCCTGCAGATGGTAGGATCAGGAATGTTCTACACCACTGTAGGAAGCTTCACCTGAGGCTATCTGACAGGAGCCTGAGGCAATGGTCCTTGAAGAACATTTTGCTGGTGTTCAAGGTTTGTTGACTTGAAGGAGATGTTCATATTTCATTTTCTTTCCTCACTTCCCTCCAAAATAGTTGTGATGTGGTCAGGGGCTTCTCTGGCTCATTTAGCTTCCTCTCTGCTGTCATTCTGGCAAAAATTTTTTGGTGACCTTTTTCCCCCTGATGAGTCAAGCAGTAGTGGATATGAATATTTGCCACAAGACACATACTGAGGTATGGAACTCTTATTATCTGTGCTTTTGGGAAGTGAGTTAGGCCACACCTTGAGTCCTGTGTCCAGTTCTGGGCATCTCAATTTAAGAAGGACCTTGAGACACTTGAAGGTGTCCAGAGAAGGGCAACGAGGCTGGGGAGGGGTCTGGAGCACAGCCCTGTGAGGAGAGGCTGAGGGAGCTGGGGTTGCTTAGCCTGGAGAAGAGGAGGCTCAGGGGAGACCTTCTTGCTCTCTACAACTACCTGAAGGTAGGTTAAGACCAAGAGGGGGTTGGTCTCTTCTCCCAGGCAACCAGCACCGGAACAAGAGGACACAGTCTTCAGCTGTGCCAGGGGAGGTTTAGGCTGGATGTTGGGAAGAAGTTCTTCCCAGAAAGAGAGATTGGCCATTGGGATGTGCTGCCCAGGGAGGTGGTGGAGTCACCATCCCTGGAGGTGTTTAGGAAGAGACTGGATGGGGTGCTTGGTGCCATGGTTTAGTTGATTAGATGGTGTTGGGTGATAGGTTGGAATTGATGATCTGAAAGGTCTCTTCCAACCTGGTTAATTCTATTCTATTCTATTCTATTCTATTCTATTCTATTCTATTCTATTCTATTCTATTCTATTCTATTCTATTCTATTCTGTTCTACCCTATCCTATCCTATCCTATCCTATCCTATCCTATCCTATTCTATTCTATTCTATTCTATTCTATTCTATTCTATTCTATTCTATTCTATTCTATTTTATTCTGTTCTGTTCTACCCTATCCTATCCTATCGTATCCTATCCTATCCTATCCTATCCTATCCTATCCTATCCTATCCTATCCTATCCTATCCTATCCTATCCTATCCTATCCTCCCCTATACCATATAGGAAATACTTCAGCTTTCAAGGAGAAGAGACTAAAACATGTTGAGGTCATGCAAGGTTGCACCAACATAACCACTGGTTTGAAAATAAGTGATTGTAAAGACTGCATCTTCTTTCAGGCTGTTGGTAAAAGGTGAGGGCACTATCAGAAAACAGCTCTGAGGCCAGCTTCACCTCCAGAAACTTCACATGGGCTTTTGTTTAGTCCCTTAATGTTGCAGCTGAACATGATCTTACTGGTGAGGTGTTTGTTAAGAATTTGTAAGCATTTAATGATCTGTGACAATGAGCCAATGATCAGAAAACAACAGGTAAACCCACTCAGAGTCTGGGTATTTCCCCTGTTCTGGGCTTCAACTGAAGCAGCTTTGATTTGCCAGAGGCCAATCACAACGGCTGACAGCAAGGGAACTCAATCTGAGGAAGCAGATGTTGGGGAAGGGAAGACCTTTCCTTTACTCCCTCACAGGGAGAATTAACTGATGCTGAAAGCTGCCTCTCAGCTGTTTTTTAAATGGTAACTTTTGCTTCTTGACTTTTGCACCACAGAAGAAACTTCAAGTCATTGCTGGGCTGTTTCCCATGAAAAACAAGGAGCCTGGTGCTCTCTACAGGCAAGTCACGCAGGAGGCTGCAGCCATCCCCAGTCCTGGCTGACCTGTAATTACAGCTTAGACCCTCCAGTAAGTGCCACCTGATGTTTGCAAATAGCAGAGTGTGGAAGAAGAGCAAGAACCTCATCCAGACCTCTGCAGGCAAAAAGCCCTACAGTCCTAAATCCAGTTTTGAGGATAATTTGTTCCTCTGGGGGGGAACACTCTTACCTCTTGCTGAGTATCACCAGACTTCCCCAACACCGATCCAGTGAGCACCTCTTCCTGAGTTCATCATCAAAATAGGATGCCATAGGATAGGATAGGATGGGATAGGATAGGATAGGATAGGATAGGATAGGATAGGATAGGATGGGATAGGATAGGATGGAATGGGATGGAATAGAATAGAATAGAATAGAATAGAATAGAATAGAATAGAATAGAATAGAATAGAATAGAATAGAATAGAATAGAATAGACCAGGTTGGAAAAGACCTCAGTGATCATGAAGTCCAACACCATCTAATCAATTAAACCATGGTACCAAGTGCCTCATCCAGTCTCTTCCTAAACACCTCCAGTGATGGTGACTCCACCACCTCCCTGGGCAGCACATTCCAAAGGCCAATCACTCTTTCTGTCAAGAACTTCTTCCTAACATCCAGCCTAAACCTCCCCTGGCACAGCTTGAGACTGTGTCCTCTGGTTGCCTGGGAGAAGAGACCAACCCCCACCTGGCTACAACCTCCCTTCAGGGAGTTGGAGAGAGCAAGAAGGTCTCCCCTGAGCCTCCTCTTTTCCAGGCTGAGCAACCCCAGCTCCCTCAGCCTCTCCTCACAGGGCTGTGCTCCAGACCCCTCCCCAGCTTTGTTGCCCTTCTCTGGACACCTTCCAGCAACTCAACATCTTTCCTAAGCTGAGGGGCCCAGAACTGGACACAGGACTCAAGGTGTGGCCAAGATCATTGGAGAGCACTTGGTGTTGATTGACCCGATGCCCTGAGTGCAATCCTCAGTCAAAGGTTACAGAGAGTTTGCTGTGCTTACCTCTGTAACCAAAACTACTTTTCTCCTCTCTGTACAAACACAGACTTTGTGGTCACCAACAGCACCAGCAGGCTGCCCATCTCCTGCCCTGCTCCCCTGAGGAGCTGGGGTACAAGAAAGGACGAAGTGGAGATGCAGCAGAGTCTGGATATGAGCCAGGCTGAGCCTAATGTCTAAACAGCTGCATTAGGTGGCTGCTGTGCCAGAACTAATTGGCCCTGCAGGAGATAGGATCTGTTCACTGCAGCATCTTGCCAGGGGTTTGTGGTTTATCTGCCTCCAAACCTGATGGACATATCCATGTGCTGCACTGACCCATCTTTCTCTCAGAGCCACAGGGGGGATCAGCTAACTCTACCAGCATTGATTAACCTGATCTTCTTCCATGATCAGGTGTCCCACCTGGTGGATGTGGGGCAGGCTGTGGATGTAGTCTACCTGGACTTCAGCAAGGCCTTTGACACTGTCCCCCACAGCAGACTCCTGGCCAAGCTGTCAGCCCCTGGCTTGGACAGCAGCTCTCTGAGCTGGGTTAGGAGCTGGCTGGAGGGCTGAGCCCAGAGAGTGGTGGTGAATGGTGCCACAGCCAGCTGGCAGCCAGGCACCAGTGGTGTCCCCCAGGGATCAGTGCTGGGCCCCATCCTGTTCAATATCTTTATTGATGATCTGGACAAGGGGATTGAGTCCATCATCAGTAAATTTGCAGATGACACCAAGTTGGGAGCAGGTGTTGATCTGTCAGAGGGTAGAAGGGCTCTCGACAGGCTGGACAGATGGGATTTAAGACATGATGGCATTTATGAAGTCCAAGTGCTGGATGCTGCACTTTGGTCACAACAACCCCATGTAGTGCTACAAGCTGGGGTCAGAGAGGCTGGAGAGCAGCCAGGCAGAGAGGGACCTGGGGGGACTGGTTGACAGTAAGCTGAACACGAGCCAGCAGTTGTTCAAGAGTGGATTGGATGTGGCACTTGGTGCCATGGTTTAGTAGTCAAGAAGTCTTGGGTGACAGGTTGGACTTGATGATCTTTGAGGTCTTTTCCAACCTCATTGATTCTATGCTTCTATAAGTCTATGATTCTTCATAGGCCTTTGGTTTCTCTGTGTGTAAATGAGGTGGAGGATGACGGCCTGCAACATCAGTAAGGTGCTTGGGCATGGAGGCCAAAACAGTCAAATCTCCTGCTGCAGGTTAGGCTGTTGTATGTTTGTGAGGGACTCATCCACCAAACTGCTCCTGTTGCCATAAATCCTGCAAAACCTCTGACCCTTTTGGTGTCAGTAAGGCTGGGGGCTGCACCCTTCCAGTCCCACGGTTGGGCTGCAAATGTGCAAGACCCAAACTGAGGATCCTGGAACTTGATTGTAGCCCACCTCAATTTGCAATATATTTTTTTTCACCTTAATCCCATAATGATGATTATTCTGTAAGTAGAAAATATGAAGCATTTTAGGAGCATTAAGTAATACTTAGAGGGCTCATTAATCCACAGTTAACATGCAGCCACTGCTGAGAGGCAGAGAAGCAATCATGCCGCCTCAGCGTTACGCAGCACGCCCTCTCTGCCTGCCTTCAGGAGGGAATCAAGGCATGGCTGCTCCACATGAGGCCATGGGAGAAGCCACACTCAGACAGAAAGCTATGGTCTGAGGTGGACACCACAAGGCATCTGCAACCCTCCTAACCTATGCTGTGCGTTGGGGTTTTGGCGCAGATGAAGACATCTAAGTGCTGGATTCTACACTGTGGTCACAACAACCCCATGCAGTGCTACAGGCTGGGGGCAGAGTGGCTGCAGAGCAGCCAGGCAGAAAGGGACCTGGGGGTTCTGCAAATGAGCCTACAGTGTGCCCAGGTGGCCAAGAAGGCCAATGGTATCCTGGCCTGTATCGGGAACAGTGTGGCCAGCAGGAGCAGGGAGGTCATTGTGCCTCTGGACTCAGTGCTGCTTAGGCCACATCTTGAGTCCTGTGTCCAGTTCTGGGCCTCTCAATTTAAGAAGGGTATTGAGACACTTGAATGTGTCCAGAGAAGGGCAACAAGGCTGGGGAGAGGTGTGAAGCACAGCCCTATGTGGAGAGTGTGAGGGAGCTGGGGTTGCCTACCCTGGAGCAGAGGAGGCTCAGGAGAAACCTTGATGTCTACAACTACCTGAAAGCAAAGCTGTATATAGGTGGAGGTTGGTCTCTTCTCCCAGGCAAGCACCAACAGAACAAGAGGACACAGTCTCAAGCTGCACCAGGGCAAGTTTAAGCTTGAGGTGAGGAGAAAGTTCTTCCCAGCAAGACAGATTGGCCATTGGGATGTGCTGCCCAGGGAGGTGGTGGAGTCACCATCCCTGGAGGTGGTGTAGTTTCTATCCATTGCCCCTTGTTCTGTCGAGGAAGAAACATCTGGGCTTCACCATAGCAGTGACCAGACAAAAAGCCAAATGTGTGGGAATATTCACCAGCCTTATCTTCACTGATAAACAAAAATGCTCTTCATTACTGTGTGGTTGTGGTTTGGTTTTGGTGGTTCCCCATGCACGACAGCAGTTACACTGTGCCTCATTCAACCCCATGCACAATGAGTTCCTAGAACCAAAGCAGAGAGAAATCGCAGTGTCTGCAGTTCAGATACTCAGTCTCTGGGCTTTAGCTCCAGAGTGGGGTTAATTCTTGTAGAAAATGTCCTAATGTCACACAGCAAACAAGAAAAAATAGCAACTTGCCAGCTCAGTGAACTTCAGGAATTTGTTATCTGCCAGAAAATTCAGGAGGGTGTTGTTCAGTGCCTTAGGGTGGGGTAAAACAAAAATGGAGGGGCAAGGAGGGCAGTAGTGGATGTAAGTGTACTTTGTGGTCAAATGCAAGGTCTTCCTTTGTCCTGTCAGAGAACTTAATTATCCAGATACTCATCACCATAGGAAATGAGTACTGAAGCTCTGACACTTCCACATATGTATATGTTTTGTGTGCATTATCTTCACTTCCACTGTGTGAGATAAGGCTAAGGCCACTCACCTGCTGGCCAAGCCATGTGACTAGCTGTACACAACATACTGCCATGGCCAAATAGCCCAAAAAAGGCCCAAATCATCCTGGGGTGACAGGATAGGATAGGATAGGATAGGATAGGATAGGATAGGAAAGGATAGGATAGGATAGGATAGGATAGGATAGGATAGGATAGGATAGGATAGGATAGGATAGGATAGGATAGGATGGAATAGAATAACATAGAGAAGAGAAGAGAAGAGAAGAGAAGAGAAGAGAAGAGAAGAGAAGAGAAGAGAAGAGAAGAGAAGAGAAGAGAAGAGAAGAGAAGAGAAGAGAAGAGAAGAGAAGAGAAGAGAAGAGAAGAGAAGAGAAGAGAAGAGAAGAGAATTATCCAGGTTGGAACAGACCTTTGAGATCATCAAGTCCAACCCATCACCAAACACCATCTAATCAGATAAATCATAGCACTAAGTGCCTCATCCAGTCTTTTCCTAAATACTTCCAGTGATGGTGACGCCACCACCTCCCTGGGCAGCACATCCCAATGGCCAGTCACTCTTTCTGTGAAGAATTTCTTCCTAACCTCCAGCCTAAACATCCCCTGGCACAACTGGAGACTGTGTGCTCTTGTTCTGTTGGTGGTTGCCTGAGAGGTGAGACCAACCCCCACATGGCCAGCATAGGATAGGATAGAATGGAATGGAATGGAATGGAATGGAATGGAATGGAATGGAATGGAATGGAATAGAACAGAACAGAACAGAACAGAATAGAATAGAATAGAATAGAATAGAATAGAATAGAATAGAATAGAATAGAATAGAATAGAATAGAATAGAAGAATAGAATAGAATAGAATAGAATTGAATTGAATTGAATTGAATTAACCAGGTTGGATGATACCTTTGAGATCATTGAGTCCAACCTTTCACCCAACACCATCTAATCAACTAAACCATGGCACCAAGCACGCCATCCAGTCCCTTCTTAAACACCTCCAGTGATGGTGACTCCACCACCTCCCTGGGCAGCACATTCCAATGGCCAATCACTCTTTCTATGAAGAACTTCTTCCTAACATGTAGCCTAAACCTCCCCTGGTGCAGGATGAGACATCCCAATAGGGACATGTGGACATGTCATCCTCAATGCAGCTTGCATTAAGAAGGTGCATTAAGAGGAGTGTGTCCAACAGATCCTCCTCTACTCTGCTTCGGTGAGGCCACAGCTGGAATATTGTGTCCTGTTTTGGGCTCCCCAGTTCAAGAGGGACAGGGATCTACTGGAGAGAGACCAATGGAGGACTACCAGGATGATTAAGGGACTGGAGCATGTGCCCTGTGAGGAGAGGCTGAGAGCCCTGGGGCTTTTTAGTCTGGAGAAGAGAAGGCTGAGAGGGGATTTAATAAATGTTTGTAAATATCTGAGGGCTGGGGGTCAAGAGGGAGGGGACAGGCTCTGCTCACTTGTGCCCTGTGATGGGACAAGGGGTAATGGATATAGACTACAGCACAGGAGGTTCCACCTCATCGTGAGGAGGAACTTCTTCACTGTGAGGGTCACAGAGCATTGGAACAGGTTCATAGTATCACAGTATCAGTCAGGATTGGAAGGGACCACAAGAATCATCTAGTTCCAACCCCCCCCTGCCATGGGCAGGGACACCCCACACTACATCAGGCTGGACAGAGCCTCATCCAGCCTGGGCTTAAACACCTCCAGGGACGGGGCCTCAACCACCTCCCTGGACAACCCATTCCAGGGCTTCACCACTCTCATGGGGATGAACTTCCTCCTCACATCCAGCCTGAATCACCCCACCTCCAGCTTCATTCCATTCCCCCTAGTCCTATCACTCCCTGAGATCCTCAGAAGTCCCTCTCCAGCCTTCATATACTGGAAGGCCACAATTAGGTCACCTGGGAGCCTTCTCTTCTCCAGACTGGGTGTTGCAGTTTGGGCTGGGTGCCCTCTGCTACGTGAGGTGCTTCCTGTGTCCAGAGGTCCAGCCCAGTGGGTGGACACAGGAAACTAGGGAACGCCAGGTTCCCTAGTGAGGTTGTGGAGTCTCCTTCTCTTGAGACTTTCAAGACCCATCTGGATGCATTCCTGTGCTAGATTCCATGATCCTGCTCTGGCAGGGGGTTGGACTCGATGGTCTCCAGAGGTCCCTTCCACCCCTTAACATCCTGTGAGCCTGGGACCCAGAAGTTTCAAGCTGCAGATCGATCCCCCTCCTTACTGATCTGTGCTGTCCTTATTGCTTAATGGGGACATATCCCCTGCACCTCCTCCAATCCACAAGCTATGCCTGGGGAAGCAATACAGGCCACGCCACGATGCGATGCTCCTGATCTTCCAGCGGTTTTAGCTAAGCATAATCCATCTATGTGATTTAATCACCATAATGCAGCTGCCTTATAGCATCCCAAACACATCTATTTGCCTTCACTTTACAGTATGCTAATTAACTGGGAATGACTTACTTCAAGCATATTTACAGAGGGAAGTATCAGAGATGCCTCAGCTTTTCATGGCCAGTAGATGCACCTCCAATAACCAATTTGGTATTTAATTATCCTGCTGACGAGCTCACCTCGGAGGGGAAATTATTTCAGGGGACTGTGTTAGCTGTGATGCTTAAGCAGATTCTCAGAGAGAGGATGCAGCAGCTGCAGGTCAGCAACAATGATTTGCTTTCTTAGGGTGGGATGTTTTGCTGCTCCTGTAGGCTGTTTAACAGAGTTATGACCTTCACATCATTTTTAAGTTAAACTATTAACCGTGCAGAAAGTCAATATGCAATAGAACAACATTCATTAAGAGGGCCATAAATCAACTCTTCTGTAGACACAGCAGGCATCAAAGGCTTTCATAAAAATCCTGGCCTGTCATGATCAAAGGAGAGGAAATTGTTACCATGAACAACATATTTCTGTGCATCACATCTGGGTGAAGCAATATGAACACACTGCCTCGTAGAATCATGGAATGGAATGGAATGGAATGGAGTGGAATGGAATGGAATGGAGTGGAGTGGAATGGAATGGAATGGAGTGGAGTGAAATGGAATGGAATGGAATGGAATGGAGTGGAGTGGAGTGGAATGGAATGGAATGGAATGGAATGGAATGGAATGGAATGGAATGGAGTGGAGTGGAGTGGAGTGGAATAGAATGGAATGGAATGGAGTGGAGTGGAGTGGAGTGGAGTGGAGTGGAGTGGAGTGGAGTGGAATAGAATGGAATGGAATGGAATGGAATGGAATGGAATGGAATGGAATGGAATGGAATGGAATGGAATGGAATGAACCAGGTTGGAAGAGACCTTTGAGATCATCAAGTCCAGCCTATCACCCAACACCATCTAATCAACTAAACCATGGCACCAAGCACCCCATCCAGTCTCTTCCTAAACACTTCCAGGGATGGTGACTCCATCACCTCCCTGGGCAGCACATTCCAGTGGCCAATCACTCTTTCTGGGAAGAACTTTCTCCTCACCTCAAGCCTAAACTTGCCCTGCTGCATCTTGAGACTGTCCTCTTGTTCTGGTGCTGGTTGCCTGGGAGAAGAGACCAACCGCCTCCTGGCTACAACCTCCCTTCAGGCAGTTGTAGAGAGCAAGAAGGTCTCCCCTGAGCCTCCTCTTCTCCAGGCTAACCAACCCCAGCTCCCTCAGCCTCTCCTCACAGGGCTGTGCTCCAAACCCCTCCCCAGCTTTGTTGCCCTTCTCTGGACACCTTCCAGCATCTCAACATCTTTCCTAAACCGAGGGCCCCAGAACTGGACCCAGGACTCAAGGTGTGGCCTAACCAGTGCTGAGTCCAGGGGCACAATGTCTGTCCTGCTCCTGCTGGCCACACTATTCCTGATGCAGGCCAGGATGCCCATATTAATTGGAAAGGGAATTTGTGGTCTGTCAGGACCTAGCAGCAGTGTGGTCCTTCAAGTGTTCCTTCTGCTGTAGCTCCCCAGACAAGATTGGAACTGCACAAGTTAAATGTCTCTTCCATTTCTGAATCAGGCTTACAGTTCTCCTGGGAAGTGCAGCACTGGGCTCTCAAATGAGGGTTATAACCACCATCCCCTGGGACTGCTGAGCTGCTTTTTAGACACCAGGCCCAGGAACTGCAGGGCATCATGCTTACAACTTCTTGAGCCAGAGTGAAGTGAGAGTCACATGGCTGAGGATTTTCCATTGCTCATCACTGTGTCCTCACAGCATGCTCATCCATCACCGAGGACAAGCATCTGGAAGGAGCCCACAAAGCCAGGCAGGGGCAGGCAGAAGGAGTGATCTCATTTTGAAACTTCACTGGCACAACAAAAAAGTGAAGCTTTGGTATGGGCACAGTGACATTTCCCTTCCTCCCAGACATAAATTTCAAGCTAGAAGAGGCTCTTATGGTAACCTAACCATGCCAGCTGCATAAATCCAAAGCCCAGATCCTTTCTCAGGAGCTAAAGGTCATAGCTTCAGCTCGCTGATGCCTTTTAGAGAGACCTCCAGTTTGGACAAAGTGACTTTCATCAATAGAGATCACATGCAAATGGGCAAAATATGGTATTTTTAGGAATGGTAGTGTCAGCATGGGGAAAAAAAAAGAAAGAAAGGCTACAACTGATTACTTTGGAAGGCTTTGGAGAAGCTGTCAAGACTTTGCTTGGTGTTCTCTTTTTCCTGCATGTTAACAAAATAGCAGCAGCTTGAGACCCCTCACCAAAGCCTGGCAATTAAGCATCCCACACACACACACTTCCAGCTAGGGAGAGCTTTAATATCCCCACAGCAACGACATGTCTGTTGTGGGAAACACAGTAACTTTGCTGGGGGTTGTAGTGGAGGCAATGAGATAACCCCAGAAAAATCAATCAGAGCTGATTGACAATAGGGGTTTGTATTGATTGGCTGGGACTCCTCTTCCTCGGGTTAGTTTTGCAAGGGCCTTACATTCCCTTGATGCTCGTCACATCAAGCCCATTCCCTCCGTGGTGGCTTTTCCTGGTGCTCCTCTCTCTTAACAGCTTCTGCAGGCACATCTTGGCTGCTGGATCAGCACGTTTTGCCCTCTGAGGCTTCATGAAAGTCACCCCGGCTCACAGACACACTGACGGGTGCTTCAGCGCTCTAAATGCCAGCCAGGCCTGCACGCAGCACTTACCTACTACAGCAGGGCTCCAGCTCTCTCCACTGCTTTCCACAGTAGCTGCAGCATCCTCTCCCTGCCTATTTTCCAGGTTGCTCCTTTGCTTTTCCATCAGTCACATCCTGACCCATCCAGATGGTTTCTCCATACAGGAGAAGGCAGAGAGTGTTCTCCCTGCAGAGCATCTGCTCCTGGGGGCTCCTAAAACAGACCCAGTCATTCCACACCAGGGATCCCAGCTGTGAGCTTTCTCCTCCCTCAGCCTTTGGGGTACCAGCCTGGCAGTGCTAGAATGCCTTAGTGCCCCACTTCTGTTCTAATTAAATAGTGAAACTCATGTTTCAGGTGGCTGGATCTTCTTTTACTTGTTTGGGGGTTTTTGGTGTGGTTTTTTTTCCTTTTTCTTCTTTTTCCTTTTTTTTTTTTTTTTTTCCCATTTCTTCTTTTTTTTTTCTTTTTTTGTCTTTTTTCTTTTTTTCCTTTTTCTCTTCTTCTTTCTCTTTCCTTTTCCCTTTTTGTTTTTTCCTTTTTCTTTTTTTCCTTTTTCTTTTCTTATTCTTCCTTTTTCCCTTTTTCCTTTTCCCTTTTTCTTTTTTTCCTTTTTCTTTTCCTCTTTTTCCCTTTTCCTTTTCCCTTTTTCTTTTTTTCCTTTTTCTTTTATTTTTCCTTTTATTCTTTTTTCCTTTTTCTTCTTTTTTTCCTTTTTCCTTTCCCCCTTTTTCCTTTTCCCTTTTCGTTTTTCCTTTTCCTTTTTCTTTTTTTTCCCTTTTTCTTCTTTTTTTTCCTTTCCCCCTTTTTCCTTTTCCCTTTTCTTTTTTCTTTTTTCCTTTTCCCTTTTCTTTTTTCCTTTTTCTTTTTTCCTTTTCCTTTTTCTTTTTTCCTTTTCTTTTTTTTCCTTTTCCTTCTTATTTCCTTTTTCCTTTCCCCCTTTTTCCTTTCCCCTTTTCTTTTTTCCTTTTCCTTTTTTCCTTTTCCTTTTTTCCTTTTCCTTTCTTTTTCTTCTTTTTTTTTTCTTTTCTTTATTACTTTTTCATTTTTCTTTTTGCCTTTTTCTTTTGCCTTTATTCTTTTTCCTTTTTCTTTTTCCCCTTTTCCTTTTTTTCCCTTTTTCTTTTTTCCTTTTTCTTCTTTTTTTTTCTTTTCTTTATTACTTTTTCATTTTTCTTTTTGCCTTTTTCTTTTTCCTTTTTCCTTTAGTCTTTTTTCTTTTTCTTTTTTCCTTTTTCTTATTTTTTTTTCATTTTATGACTTTTTCATTTTTCTTTTTGCTTTTTCCTTTAGTATTTTTTCTTTTTCTTTTTTCCTTTTTCCATTTTCTTTTTTTTTTCTTTTCTTATTTATTTTCTTCTTTTTTCCTTTTCCTTTTCCTTTTTTTTTTTTCCTTTTCTCCCTGCAGTAGGGAGTCCATGGCTCACTGGTCTGGAAAATATCATGCTTGTCTTTGGCAAACAGCCAGGCTTTCATAAAATGTTCTTGAAGCAGAAACTCCCTGTCTGCTTATAAATATTGTCACCAGCGTTTTAGAGCTGGAAAATCCAAGGCCTTTCTGAGGTTAAAGCAAGGTCTGCAATGCAGAAAGCTCAAAGTCCCAGGCTCCTCTCTTTTCATTAAGAAGGCATTCTCAGCAATTCTGTGGAATGAGAGATGAAACCTCTTCTGAAGTCAGGGAAAGTCTCAGGGGCTCAGCAGGGACAGGTTCACACCTCCCATCAGCAGAAACAAGGGTGGCTGGTGGTGTTTGTTGGGGTCTTTTTTTTTTCAAGCTGATCAAAATACCTTTGATTTTTGGAGTTACAGAAAGTCATTAATTATGCTGGGGTTGGAAATAATCAGTTCAGGCACTTGTCACATACAGCAAACAGAAACACAGTGCTTAAAAAGAAAAGGGTAAATGTAAGCTGATAGCATATATAGTCCAGAAAAAAAGGTGCCTGTAGAAGGATAGACACTGTTACAAGTCATTGCTCTGTGTTCTTCACATGAAGATAATCTTTTTACCTGCAGAGACTGGGTCCTTAGGGATGGGATAGGATAGGATAGGATAGGATAGGATAGGATAGGATAGGATAGGATAGGATAGGATAGGATAGGATAGGATAGGATAGGGTAGGATAGGATAGGATGGGATGGGATGGGATGGGATGGGATGGGATGGGATGGGATAGGATAGACTAGACTAGACTAGACTAGAATAGAATTAACCAGGTTGGAAAAGACCTTCAAAATAGATCATCAAGTCCAACCTATCACCCAACACCATCTAATCAACTAAACCATGGCATCAAGTGCCTCATCCAGTCTCAAACACCTCCAGTGCTGGTGACTCCACCACCTCCCTGGGCAGCACATTCCGATGCATAATCACTCTTTTCTATGAAGAACTTCTTCCTAACCTCCAGCCTAAACCTCCCCTGGCACAGCTTGAGACTGTGTCCTCTTGTTGTGGTGCTGGCTGCCTGGGAGAAGAAACCAACCCCCACCTGGCTACAACCTCCCTTCAGGGAGTTGTAGAGAGCAATGAGGTCTCCCCTGAGTCTCCTTTTCTCCATGCTAAACACACCCCAGCTCCCTCAGCCTGTCTTCATGGGGCTTGTCCTCCAAACCCCTCCCCAGCTTTGTTGCCCTTCTCTGGACACCTTCCAGCAACTCAACATCTTTCCTAAACTGAGGGGCCCAGAACTGGACACAGGACTCAAGGTGTGGCCTAACCAGTGCTGAGTCCAGGGGCACAATGACTTCCCTGCTCCTGCTGGCCACACTGTTCCACAAACACTTTCCTAGACCCCATACACAAATTAATACATACACACAGACCTCGTCAGGTTGTGTGCTTTATAATTTCATATTATCTCTGTCATGCCATAGTGTTTCAATCCTGTTGTCTGCATCCTGTTTGATGTAATAATTTATTGTAGCATTGTACATAAGCAGGGTTGATGTACTGTATGGAGAAGCCAGGGAGCGTGTCTGATCTCCTTGCTATGACAGCAACAGCAGAAGTGATATGGTTATTGTACTCAGAGGAAAACAGGAACTCTGCAGAAAAACTGGACTGGATCAAACAGGGGTTGGGAATGGATCTTGTTTAGAGCAAAGCAGACACCTATACCATAGCATCATAGTAGCAATCTGGGCTGGATGGGACCACAAGGATCATCCAGTTCCAACCCCCCTGCCATGAGCAGGGACACCCCACACTAGATCAACCTGGCCACAGCCTCATCCAGCCTGGGCTTAAACACCTCCAGGGATGAGGTGTCAACCACCTCCCTGGACAACCCATTCCAGGGCTTCACCACTCTCATGGTTGATCAGGTGGGTTGGATAATAGGTTGAATGTGATGATCTTGAAGGTCTCTTCCAACCTGGTCTATTCTATTCCCACCTCTCCAGCCTGTCCAGGTCCCTCTGGATGGCATCCCTTCCCTCCAGCATATTCCTGATGCAGGCCAGGATACCATTGACCATCTTGGTCACCTGGGCACACTGCTGGCTCATGGTCAGCCAGCTGTCAACCAGTACCCCCAGGTCCCTTTCTGCCAGGCTGCTCTCCAACCCCTCTGACCCCAGCCTGTAGCACTGCATGGGGTTGTTGTGGCCAATATGTAGAACCTGGCACTTAGATGTGTTCAGTCTCATGCCGTTGGACTCTGCCCATCTGTGCAGCCTGTCAAGGTCCCTCTGCAGAGCTCTCCTAGCCTCTAACAGATCAACTCCTGCCCCCAGCTTGCTGTCATCTGCAAATTTACTGCTGATGGACTCAATCCCCTCATTACAGAACCACAGAATCACCAAGGTTGGAAGAGACCTCAAAGATCATCAAGTCCAACCTGTCACCACAGACCTCATGACTAAACCATGGCACCAGATCATCAGGGAAGATACTGAACAGGATGGGGCCCAGCACTGTTCTTCTGGCAAGAGATTGTTTCCCACCCCTCTGTGATTGAGCAGTATAGCCATGAGCTACGAGTCTTGGACTCTGGTGCTGTGCTTTGTGCAAACATCACTTCAGCCATGCATTTGTACTGATGTGTCTAAATGCACACGTGCATGCAGGCAGGCACATGCTTTCTCCTCCTTGCTCCAGTGTGGCAGAAACCTGAGCCTGGTTCTGAAATGTCACAGCTCAACTCTAATCCTCTAAAAGAGCCTGCAATGCAGATCACTTCACTAATCTGGCTCACAGCAGAGCCCTGAAAGTGGTAAAATTGGTAATAGACTGCTGTAAGAGCTTGAAAACTTTTAAAGGCAGCCTCGCCACCAAAGTCTGTTATGAAACTACCCTCTCCATCTACAGACATTTAATTGCTACCTGGCTTTTGGCCTCATTAAATTCCAGATAATTAATCCCCAAGCACTAGGTTTTCACTCTGCCCCAAGCTGCTTCAACTGGTTCTCTTAGCAGTGGCCCTGAAATGATCATTACCTTCTCTCAGCGCTGAACATGCTGTGCCAAGCGGTTTAATGCATGTCCATTAATAGTGGACCACTTTACTGTATTAAAGGGAAGAAAAAGACAAGAGAAAAGTACAAGCCCTGCACTATCATCAGTTTTGCAGTAAATCTGAGTGATCAGAAAAAAATGCAGATTCAACCACTCACAGGACCATTACCCTGTTTCTCTCCAGGGAGCTGGCAACCAGGTTGAGCTTCAGAGCTTCTGTCGCCAGCATATTACCCAGTGGCTCTCCGGCCTCAGGGTCATTGCCTGCCTGCGGTAGCTTTAGGCTATGCCTTTAACATTTAACTGCAGATCTTGAGCAGAAAGGTAGAAAAGTAGAACAAAATCACTGTTGGGTGTGAACAGGAAAACAAAAGATTGTTCTAACCAAATTCATTGGATAAATGTCTGGGATGAGAGGAGCTGTATCATAACAGTTCTTCCCATTCCCATTTCCATTTCCATTCTACTCCTCTCCTCTCCTCTCCTCTCCTCTCCTCTCCTCTCCTCTCCTCTCCTCTCCTCTCCTCTCCTCTCCTCTCCTCTCCTCTCCTCTCCTCTCCTCTCCTCTCCTCTCCTCTCCTCTCCTCTCCTCTCCTCTCCTCTCCTCTCCTCTCCTCTCCTCTCCTCTCCTCTCCTCTCCTCTCCTCTCCCCTCCCCTCCCCTCCCCTCCCCTCCCCTCCCCTCCCCTCCCCTCCCCTCCCCTCCCCTCCCCTCCCCTCCCCTCCCCTCCCCTCCTCTCCCCTCCCCTCCCCTCCCCTCCCCTCCCCTCCCCTCCCCCCCCCCCCCCCCCCCCCCCCCCCCCTCCCCTCCCCCCCCCCCCCCTCCCCTCCTCTCCTCTCCCCTCCTCTCCTCTCCTCTCCTCTCCTCTCCTCTCCTCTCCTCTCCTCTCCTCTCCTCTCCTCTCCTCTCCTCTCCTCTCCTCTCCTCTCCTCTCCTCTCCTCTCCTCTCCTCTCCTCTCCTCTCCTCTCCTCTCCTCTCCTCTCCTCTCCTCTCCTCTCCTCTCCCCTCCCCTCCCCTCCTATTCCATTCCATTCTACTTCTATTCCATTCTATTCCATTCTATTCTATTCTATTCTACTTCTATTCTATTCTACTTCTACTTCTATTCTATCCTATCCTTTCCTATTCTATCCTATCCTATCCTATCCTATCCTATCCTATCCTATCCTATCCTATCCTATCCTATCCTATCCTATCCTATCCTATCCTATCCTATCCTATTCTCTTTAAGCATCATTTTATTCCTTACCAAGAATAAGAATACACCCACTCTGGGCTTGAGCAGAGCCCTGTCTTGCCTCTTACCTAAAGTCTGGTGGGTTTATTACAGCCACAGCCCAGCTCTTCATCACGTGTTTTGGGTTTTAAAGCTATAATGAGATCAGCCACAGCTCAGCTTTCCTTAGCTCTCTGCAGGCTTGTATCAACGCAGATGTTCATGAAGAAAAGGGAATGGTTTAAAAGCTGTAATTTTGTTAACCCTTCCTGCCATCTAAGCTGATCCTAATGTGATTAGGAAAAGTCCTTTCTTACTCAGGCAGGGTCAATTTGTCTCAGAGTAGGTAGGGAAAGCTGGGACCGGGGGTGCCAGTGCTGGCTCCACGGTCAGAAATGTTATCACGGCAGCTAGGAGATTTGCTAATGCAGTGGCCTTCATCACATCCAAAAGCAGGGGAGAGCAACCCACCTCAGTCATTCCTTCTTTATTTGCAACTGTGTGTAAGCAATAGGCTGCCACAGCTCCACAAGTGCCCTTTATTAAACAAAAAAAGGAGGCTCTTAAAGCTGTTTGCTGTGGTTGCACCAGGGCAGGCTGGGTTCATCACCTCTGCCTTGTCTCTCAGCTTCACTTTATTGCCGTGGAGTACCGCAAGAAAGCCAGTGCCCTGGGCAGCAAGCTGCTGAAGTGTTCACAGAATCACCAAGCTTGGAAGAGACCTCAAAGATCATCCAGTCCAACCTGTCACCACTGACCTCATGACTAGACCATGGCACCAAGTGCCACGTCCAATCCCCTCTTGAACACCTCCAGGGATGGTGACTCCACCACCTCCCTGGGCAGCACATTCCAATGATGAATGACTCTCTCAGTGAAGAACTTTCTCCTCACCTCAAGCCTAAACCTCCCCTGGCACAGCCTGAGACTGTGTCCTCTTGTTCTGGTGCTGGTTGCCTGGGAGAAGAGACCAACCCCCACCTGGCTACAGCCTCCCTTCAGGTTGTTGTAGAAGGTCTCCCCTGAGCCTCCTCTTCTGCAGGCTAAGCAACCCCAGCTCCCTCAGCCTCTCCTCACAGGGCTGGGCTCCAAACCCCTCCCCAGCTTTGTTGCCCTTCTCTGGACACCTTCCAGCAACTCAACCTCTTTCCTAAACGGAGGGGCCCAGAACTGGACACAGGACTCAAGGTGTGGCCTAACCAGTGCTGAGTCCAGGGGCACAATGACTTCCCTGCTCCTGCTGGCCACACTGTTCCTGATGCAGGCCAGGATGCCCTTGGCCTTCTTGGCCACCTGGGCACACTGCTGGTTCATCTTCAGCCTCCTATCAACCAGCACCCCCAGGTCCCTTTCTGCCTGGCTGCTGTCCAGCCACTCTGACCCCAGCCTGTAGCGCTGCATGGGGTAGTTGTGACCAAAGTGCATCACCCAGCACTTGCACTTGCTATTGCAGCTCACCCTTTCTGTACAGCCCTTTTCCAAGATGCCTGCTATGCTCAGTGCCAGAGAAATAATAGCAGCAGAAATCATGAGGATGGCAAATGGTCAATACAACTGCACTGTAACTGAGACCCATTCTGGCCACTCAGCAGCTGCTCCTCCCTCTGGACCCATGGCTCCCAGTGATGCCTACAACAGCTTGAGGTGCCTGCACTGAAATGATGTCACCTGCATGCCATGCCCAGCTGCAGGTGACCCTTAGCCAGGTGTCTGAAGTTATGCTGCTGGGATTTGGGTGTATAATGGGGAGCCAAATTTACTTGAGATCCCCTTTGCTCCAGAGTGCCAGCAGCAGGAAACAAATTGCATAGAAAGAAAGTGATGCACCCTGTGCCTGCACTATACACTTACATTTAATTCCCTGTAACTGAAACTGATTGTTCACATAAATCTCACCCTGCTTTTAAGCTAGCACATGGCTTCAGCTTAATTGATATTCGTGCTTGAAAACAAAGGAATCAATTTGGCACAGCTAAGGAGCCTTTAGGTTTTTCCTTGAGAAAGATTTTTCCCTGGTGAAAGAGCTTCTCTTTCTATGGACTTGGGTTTGTGAAGGTGGAAGGTATGCCTCTCGTGGTTACACACATAGATGTGGCTCTCCATGGGGGGCTCTGGAAACAAAAACACTTCTGGGATGCATTCTCACTGTGGTCTCCTTGGCTTTCAGACACCCAGGCACAGGAAAACTTAGAAGCAGAGAATCATGAAATCATAGAATCACTAAGGTTGGAAAAGACCTCAGAGATCATCAAGTCCAACCTAGCACCCAGCACCTCAGGACTAACTAAACCATGGCTTCAAGTGTCACATCCAATCCCTTTTTGAACACCTCCAGTGATGGTGACTCCACCACCTCCCTGGGCAGCACATTCCAATGGCCAATCTCTCTTTCTGGGAAGAACTTCTTCCTAACATCCAGCCTAAACCTCCCCTGGCACAGCTTGAGATTGAGATTGAGACCAACCCCCACCTGGCTACAACCTCCCTTCAGGGAGTTGTAGACAGAACCCACCATATACCCTCAAACCTACACTGTAAGGTACATCAACATAAAATGGAATACAGAATTAACCAGGTTGGAAAAGACCTTCGAGATCATCAATTCCAACCTATCACCCAACACCATCTAATCAACTAAACCATGGCACCAAGTGCCTCATCCAGTCTCTTCCTAAACACCTCCAGGGATGGTGACTCCACCACCTCCCTGGGCAGCACATTCCAATGGCCAAGAACTCTTTCTGTGAAGAACTTCCTCCTCACCTCCAGCCTAAACCTCCCCTGGCACAGCTTGGGACTTGGTCCTCTTGTTCTGGTGCTGGTTGCCTGGGAGAAGAGACCCACCCCCATTTGGTTCAGCACCAGAAGTGTGCTGCAGCAGCTGCTGTTGGGAATGAGCTGTCCTGCTCACTTACCCTTGAGTGATTCAAAATGACTTTGGTGGACAGTTAGCTGTGGGAAGTGGTGGAGAGAAAAGGACCAAGGAAGTACATAGCTAATTGCCCCTTTGGCTGTATGACATGTGGCAGCCAGAAAGAACTGAGGGAGCTGGGGTTGCTTAGCCTGGAGAAAAGGAGGCTCAGAGGAGACCTTTTTGCTGTCTAAAACTCCCTAAAGGGAGGCTGTAGCCATGTGGGAGTTGGTCTCTTCTCCCAGGCAACCAGCACCAGAACAAGAGGACACAGTCTCCAGCTGCACCAGGGGAGGTTTAGGCTGGATGTTAGGAAGAAGTTCTTCCCAGCAAGAGAGATTGGCCATGGGAATGTGCTGCCCAGGGAGGTGGTGGAGTCACCATCACTGGAGGTGTTTAAGAAGAGCCTGGATGGGGCACTTGGTGCCATGGTTTAGTTGATTAGATGGTGTTGGGTGATAGGTTGGACTCGATGATCTGAAAGGTCTTTTCCAGCCTGGTTAATTCTATTCCATTCCATTCCATTCTATTCTATTCTATTCTATTCTATTCTATTCTATTCTATTCTATTCTATTCTATTCTATTCTATTCTATTCTATTCTATTCTATTCTATTCTATTCTAACTTCCAGGTAGCAATGAGAGGAAGAAGCCAGAGCAAGCAGGAAGTCCTACTGGGTTCCTTGATTTAGGCCCACAGCTCAAGGTCCTGTCTGTCATCCCTGAGCTTTTCCCTCATGTAATTCCAGCAGGTGTTTCAGAGAGAGGCAGTGTTCCTCTCATTAGCAATTCTGGTTTTGTGACTGCCCTGCTAAGGCTCTTAATTTCTTGTGTTAAAACAACAAATGAGATGACCCAGCTGCAATCTCTAAGAGGTATCATGGGTCAGCCATCATTCATTTGCTCTAGTGCCTCTCACCCCAAGGACAGAGATGAAAATTTGTCCTCCTGATGGCAAGAGCTGTAAATTAGTTTTATTTCCCTGTTCAATCCAGAGGCCTGGAAATGAGGATGACCAGCCCTTAGCTGGGGAGAAAATGTGTCAGCTCAAGGGATTGTCTCTATCAGGCAAATAGGCAGCTCATAATCACCCATTAAACACTCACAAAGGTTGTTTCCTGACACCCTTTCTTAGCCAAACTAAGGACTCTGCTGCTGCAGAGAACACAGTGAAAAAAGTCAGGCCTGATGTCCAGTCCTGGGCCAGCCACCCCAGCTACACTTGTAGCCAGGGAAGAGAAACAAACATCTCCGATGTGTCCAGAGAAGGGCAACAAAGCTGGGGAGGGGTCTGGAGCACAGCCCTGTGAGGAGAGGCTGAGGGAGCTGGGGTTGCTTAGCCTGGAGAAGAGGAGGCTCAGGGGAAACCTTCTTGCTGTCTCCAACTCCCTGAAGGGAGATTGTAGCCAGGTGGGGGTTGGTCTCTTCTCCCAGGCAACTAGCCCCAGAACAAGAGGACACAGTCTCAAGTTGTGCCAGGGGAAATTTAGGCTTGAGGTGAGGAGAAAGCTCTTCACAGAAAGAGTTGTTGGCCACTGGAATGTGCTGCCCAGGGAGGTGGTGGAGTCAGCATCCCTGGAGGTGTTCAATAGGGATTGGACATGGCACTTGGTGCCATGGTTTAGTCCTGGGGTCTGTGGTGACAGGTTGGACTCGATGATCTTTGAGGTCTCTTCCAACCTTGGTGACTCTGTGATCTCCTGCAGGTGCTGCACAGGAGTTTCATCCTTCTCTGAAGATGGGCATGTTCAAACTAGAGATGATGAATTGCTCTGTGGAGTACATCTTATCTCCATCATTAAAGGAGCTTCAGGTGAACAGCTCAGATTTGCATCTGTCTGTCTTTTAGACATAGGCATTTAGACAGGACAAATCCCACCCAAAATGTGCCCTGTTGTTTGTCACAGGTGTTTCTTCTGCTAAGCAATTCCATCATTCTCCTTGAAGTCTTTGCAAGCCCTGTGGCTCTTAAAGTTGTTATCCTGAGTTAGAGTGGACTTGCTGTGGATTTGGAAATTGCAGGGTAAGGCATCAGTGAGTGCTCACAGGGTGGAAAGAAGGGAAATGAAGGCTTTTAAAGACAGATGGAAGCTATGTTGACAGGGGCATGGAGGTGCCTAACAGCCTTCATTGAGCAAGTAGCTGCTGGCAAAGGCTCAGAAATGCTGGAATGGCTCCTCCTGGGAGTGTGGGTGCCTCCCTTCCAGGAACTCCATGTGGGATTCCTGCCTTTGTCCTGACAAGCAGCACAAAAGAAGGGCAACAAAGCTGAGGAGGGGTTTGGAGCACAGCCCTATGAGGAGAGGCTGAGGGAGCTGGGGTTGCTTAGCCTGCAGAAGAGGAGACTCAGGGGAGACCTCATTGCTCTCTACAGCTCCCTGAAGGGAGGTTGTAGCCAGGTGGGGGTTGGTCTCTTCTCCCAGGCAACCAGCACAGAACAAGAGGACACAGTCTCAAGCGGCACCAAGGGAGGTTTAGGCTGGGTGTTAGGAAGAAGTTCTTCCCAGCAAGAGAGATTTGCCACTGGAATGTGCTGCCCAGGGAGGTGGTGGAGACACCATTGCTGGAGGTGTTTAAGAAGAGACTGGATGGAGTGCTTGGTGCCATGGTTTAGTTGATTAGGTGGTGTTGGGTGATAGGTTGGACTTGGTGATCTGGAAGGTCTTTTCCAACCTGGTTAATTCCATTCTATTCCATTCTACTCCATTCCATTCCATTCCATTCCATTCCATTCCATTCCATTCCATTCCATTCCATTCCATTCCATTCCATTCCATTCCATTCCATTCCATTCCATTCCATACCACTTCACTCCACTCCACTCCATTCCATTCCACCACACAGCCATTCCTAGCTGTCAGCTCTGGTCCCAGAGCTCTGTCCCAAGCTCTCCTAGTCCTACATGAAATGAGAAGTGGATGTCTCGATGCCCACCCACATTGACTCAGGTTGTCATGGAGCTGTAAAGTTCCTTGCAGCAAAGCCATGCTCTTCACCCCAGGGTTATACCCA
Source organism: Dryobates pubescens (assembly GCF_014839835.1). Lineage (NCBI taxonomy): Eukaryota > Metazoa > Chordata > Aves > Piciformes > Picidae > Dryobates > Dryobates pubescens. The sequence goes on along the minus strand of NC_071618.1, from coordinate 41,988,129 downwards.
GGCAGGAAGCAAGGACTGCAGCTGGGAGCTCAGCTGCCTGAGCCCTGGGCATTGGGACTGTGCTCTCCCTCACATGTATGCAGTGGTCCAAGGAGCAAGCAGGCACCAATGTGATGTGAGGAAGAGGAAGCAGATCTGCTCTCAGGGTTTCATCCTTCAGCCATCACACTTCTACCCTCAAGTCCTGGCAACCTTTTTGGGTAGAAGGAGAGAGGTTTGTCCTGAGAAAGAAAGTCTGAAATGCCATTGCTGTGCTGAAGTGATTAGTCTGTCATCTTGTTCAGTGACTTGTCACACAGAAAGCTCTATTAAAAGCTCTCTATAGAAAGCTGGAAATACAGAAGGAGGGGAGGGGGGGGAATTAACTCCACTCTAAAATTCTCAAACCTCATAAATGTATCAGAACAGTTGAGCAATTATTCACTTTTATGATCATAGAATCAATGAGGTTGGAAAAGACCTCAGAGATCAAGTCCAACCTGTCACCCAACACCTCAGGACTGACTAAACCATGGCACCAAGTGCCACATCCGATCCCTATTGTACACCTCCAGTGATGGGGACTCCACCACCTCCCTGGGCAGCACATTCCAATGGCCAGTCTCTCTTGCTGGGAAGGACTTTCTCCTCACCTCCAGCCTAAACCTCCCCTGGCACAGTTTGAGACTGTGTTCTCTTGTCTGGTGCTGGTTGCCTGGGAGAAGAGACCAACCCCCACCTGGCTACAACCTCCCTTCAGGTAGTTGTAGAGAGCAAGAAGGTCTCTCCTGAGCCTCCTCTTCTCCAGGCTAAGCAACCCCAGCTCCCTCAGCCTCTCCTCACAGGGCTGTGCTCCAGACCCCTCCCCAGCCTCATTCCCCTTCTCTGGACACGTTCAAGTGTCTCAATATCCTTCTTCCTGGACACAGGACTCAAGGTGTGGCCTAAACATTGCTGAGTATAGTGGCAAGATATGGAGTGATGTACAGTCAGACAAATGTATAAGAACATGTTGTAAGCTGCCTGCATGAGAGGGGCCTGGCTAAAGTTAAAACATACAACCTTCCCCCAAGACAAGCAAGGATGTGAGGGGGAACATTAAAGTGGCTGTGAATAAGGCATGTAACCCAAAGAGGAGGCTCAGAGCAGACCTGAAGGGAGGTTGTAGCCAGGTGGGGGTTGGTCTCTTCTCACAGGCAACCAGCACCAGAACAAGAGGACACAGTCTCAAGCTGTGCCAGGGAAGGGTTAGGCTGGATGGGAGGAAGAAGTTCTTCATAGAAAGCAAGATTGGCCATTGGAATGTGCTGCCCAGGGAGGTGGTGGAGTCACCATCACTGGAAGTGTTTTGGAAGACACTGGATGTGGCACTTGGTGCCATGGTTTAGTTGATCAGATGGTGTTGGGTGATAGGTTGGATTGGATGATCTCTGAGGTCTTTTCCAACCTGGTTAATTCTATTCTATTCTATTGTATTCTATTCTATTCTATTCTGTTCTATCCTATCCTATCCTATCCTATCCTATCCTGTCCTATTCCATTCCATTCCATTCCATTCCATTCCATTCCATTCCATTCCATTCTATACCTGATGCATTTTGACAGGGCAAACTTTGGGGAGGAGGGAATTTAACACCATTGTTCCTAGGCTCTCCTACTTCTGCAGGCAGAGCTCTGCAACCTCAGAAACTGTCAAGGCAGCACCTTTCCCTGAGCCTGAATGTTAACTTAGCAGGTTGTTGGTTTTATGTTTTAGGATGGTGGGGTGTTTTTTTCTTCAACAAAAGCCTTTAAACTTTCACTCTATTAATAGAGATAATTTGCTTGTGCTAGGTGGAACATTGTCTTCCCTGGCTAAGCTGAGCCTCCCTTTCTGTTCTTTCTTTCCACCTGCACTCTCCCCACGTGAAGAAAACTTCTGGAGGAACTATTCTTTGAGAATTTGAGGGGGAGGAAGAAGGAGGAGCAGGCTGTGATTTGCACAAAATTAAGGGAGCTATTTGTGACACAGGCCAAATGTTCTCCCAGAAATGTCCCTTTCCTGGCTGCACAGAAAGTATCAATGAAGCCTCAGCACACATTACACAAGCTAACATCATTTCTCCAGCCCATGGCTAATGATTCACATGGATTTTCTGGGTTGCTCAACTTTTCCCCCCGCCCCCTTCCTTAAGACTGACTGCACAAACTCAAGACACACTTCCAGCTGACAGTTGGGCAATGATGAATTTTGTAACAGGTAGACCCTTTTTGTTTTGTCATTCACTGTCATGCTCAGATGTCAGGTTGCCAGAGCAGGGGTCAGCTGAAAGCTCAGGGCTAGGTCACTGATGAAGAAGAGGAAGGGGTGTGTAAAAAAGAAGAGAGTTACTCTGAGCCTAGCACAATAGGGAAGGGAAGGGAAGGGAAGGGAAGGGAATAATCAACTAAACCATGGCACTAAGTGCCTCATTCAGACTCTCCTTAAACACCTCCAGTGATGGCTTGTTCTTCAAACCCCTCCCCAGCTTTGTTGCCCTTCTCTGGACACCTTCCAGCAACTCAACATCTTTCCTAACCTGAGGGGCCCAGAACTGGACACAGGACTCAAGGTGTGGCCTAACCAGTGCTGAGTCCACGGGCACAATGACCTCCCTGCTCCTGCTGGCCACACTATTCCTGATGCAGGCCAGGATGCCATTGGCCTTCTTGGGAGCTGGGGTTGTTTAGCCTGGAGAAGAGGAGGCTCAGGGGAGACCTTGCTGTCTATAGCTACCTGAAGGGAGGTTGTAGCCAGGTGGGGGTTGGTCTCTTCTCCCAGACAACCAGCACCAGAACAAGAGGACACAGTTTCAAGCTGTGCCAGGGGATGTTTAGGCTGGAGGCTAGGAAGAAATTCTTCCCAGCAAGAGAGATTGGCCACTGGAATGTGCTGCCCAGGGAGGTGGTGGAGTCACCATCCCTGGAGGTGTTCAAGAGGGGATTGGACTTGGCACTTGGAGCCATGGTTTATTGAGTCCTGAGGTGTTGGATGCTAGGTTGGACTTGATGATCTCTGAGGTCTTTTCCAGCCCTACTGATTCTATGATTCTATATTGCAAAGTGAGATTAGCAAGAGCTCGAAGTTGTCCTCTCGCTGCCATTTGACAGCAGGGAAAACAAATCCTTCCCCTGCCAAAGGTGCAACTAATATTCAGTACTTAAGAAATTCAACCAATGCATTTACAATGAATAGAACTTTGTGTAATTAAAACTTTAGATAAATCCCCAACCTGAGCCCTGGATTAGGGTTCTTAATTTCAGCTATGGAAGGACAGCTTTTGACAGAGTAGGTTGAGGGCTTGTGGGTTTTTTTTTCCCCCCTCTCTTTTGTTTCATCTGGGAGATTTACAAAATCTCATTTGCATGCTGAAAAAAAAACCAGCAGAGGGAAAATTCAGTGAAGACCAGGATTAAAAGACTTGCTGGCTTTTTTTTCGTGTCACCTTTATAGTCCTTTTAAGCATCTGTCCCTGTGTGGTGGGTGTAAGTAATGTGGAGGTGGATGTTAGTGGGTGGCAGAGCTTTTATGAGGCAGAAAGAAGCTGAGAATCAGAAAATTGTTGGAGGCAGTTTCCATACAGATGAGAAGGAGCAATCAAGCCCTGAGAAGCCAAGGAAGAGGAGGAAGAGAGTAAGAAAAGGGAATAGATGGCATATTTCACTGGCAAAGAAAATGCCAGTTTTGTTGCAGCAGAAACCCTGGGAGTTGCTATGGAGCTCCCACTCAAAGCAGTGCACAGCTGCAGGCCTGGGTCCTTCCATGTCCACAGAAATCTTTACATCAAAGCTGAAAAGCCACCAAGTGTTCGTGGCATGTTTCCAGGTTGCTCACCTACCTACAGTGTGATTGCATCCCTTGTTGTCCCTTGTCACACCTGGGGTGGTGGAGGAGACCAGTGGTGGCACATTGTGGAATGGAATGGAATGGAATGGAATGGAATGGAATGGAATGGAATGGAATGGAATGGAATAGAATAGAATAGAATAGAATAGAATAGAATAGAATAGAATAGAATAGAATAGAATAGAATAGCATGGGATGGGATGGGATGGGATGGGATGGGATGGGATGGGATGGGATGGGATGGGATGGAATAGAATAGAATAGAATAGAATAGAATAGAATAGAATAGAATAGAATAGAATAGAATAGACCAGGTCTGGAGCACAGCCCTGTGAGGAGTGGCTGAGGGAGCTGGGGTTGCTTAGCCTGGAGAAGAGGAGGCTCAGGGGAGACCTTCTTGGTGTCTACAACTCCCCGAAGGGAGGTTGTAGGCAGGTGGGGGTTGGTCTCTTCTCCCAGGCAACCAGCACCAAGAGGACACAGTCTCAAGCTGTGCCAGGGGAGGTTTAGGCTGGAGGTGAGGAGGAAGTTCTTCCCAGAAAGAGTGATTGGCCATTGGAATGTGCTGCCCAGGGAGGTGGTGGAGTCACCATCCCTGGAGGTGTTTAGGAAGAGGAGAGTGGATTTGGCACTCGGTGCCACGGTTAATTGATTAGATGGTGTTGGGTGATAGGTTGGACTTGATGATCTCTGAGGTCTTTTCCAACCTATTCTATTCTATTCTATTCTATTCTATTCTATTCTATTCTATTCTATTCTATTCTATTCTATTCCATTCCATTCCATTCCATTCCATTCCATTCCATTCCATTCCATTCCAACTGACATACAGGTGCCCTTCTGCTCTTTGTCTAGAAACCAGTTGTGTGGGTCTGACTCTGGGATGACTTTGGCCTTGGCTCTGTGTAGAGAGATGGTCCATTAGCATCTCCTGGGATGAAGTGAATTGCCCTTGGGGCTCTGCTGCAAAAGGATCTGATGTTCTTGAGTTAGCCACCTACTCTTCAGATGTCAAAGTCACAACAGCTTAATCACACCTAGAGAGGTTGGTTGCATTTTCAGCAGAATGCCTGTGGAAAGCCTGGAGCAGGACTCAGTCCCTGTCTCCAAACCTAACCTTTTTCCTTCTTTTCTATTCCTTTTTCCCCCCCTTTTCTTTTCTTTTCATAAGGGAAGCACCATGTGTTTATAAATTGCTCTTTGCCAAACGACTTGCTCTTCAAAAGACTTACAGTGTAATAAGCTACATCATTAAAAAGGCATTTCTCTGAGAGCAGCCAGGCCCTGGTTTCCTGCAGGCCCTGGTGTCTTGCGGTGGGATTATCCCGCATCTAATGAGGAGCTCTCCGGCTGAAGCCTTTTCTCCTCTTCATAAGGACTCTGTCTCATGTGGGTTCTCTGGTGTCTGTAAGACATTTGGGGTCAAACTGGTGTTGTTTATACTCCCTCCTATCTGACAATGTAATGCTGCCCACGTGGCAAGCCGATCCTCTCTGGAGACGCCAAAGGGTCATATGCTGCCCTGCTTCCCCTTCTCGCAGAACCAGCTGAAAATGAAAGCCTTGGAGCCTGCTTTCATACAGTGAAACTTAACTGAAATTGGCCAACAGGCTAAAAGATCATTGAGGATAATACTGGCCTGGCTCCACAATATAACAAACCTAATTTTATTAGATGATCAGACAATAAATGATGGAAAGTAAATACCAGAGCAGATTAAACATGGAGGGGGAGGGAGGGGAGGAATTGTTCAGCAATATTTATCCAAGTATTTAAATACACTCAAGGTGACCATTTTATTCCCATTCTGCATTTTAAATTCAGAAGTTCTGTTCCCAGCCACATGAAAGACCAAGAAGGGCACAGGAATACCAATAGTTACACTCATACCTCAACAGTAGAAGTCAAAAGGTAACTCGTGCTGTGAGACAGTTTCTCACAGAGAGGGGGAATTACAAAACTATTCTTTCATGATATTGCAAATTGAGAAGTTAGGGGGGAAAGAGAAGGTGTCAGTGATTCAAAAAACAGATTTTAAAGATGATTCTCACCTACTGAGACACTAAAAATGGAATGGAATGGAATGGAATGGAATGGAATGGAATGGAATGGAATGGAATGGAATGGAGTGGAATGGAATGGAGTAGAGTAGAATAGAATAGAGTGGAATGGAATGGAGTGGAATGGAATGGAGTGGAATGGAATGGAATAGAATAGAATAGAATAGAATAGAATAGAATAGAATAGAATAGAATAGAATAGAATAGAATAGAATAGAATAGAATAGACAGGGTTGGAAGAGACCTATGAGATCATCAAGCCCAACCTATCACCCAACACCATCTAATCAACTAAACCATGGCACCAAGTGCCCCATCCAGTCTATTCCTAAACACCTCCAGGGATGGTGACTCCACCACCTCCCTGGGCAGCACATTCCAATGGCCAGTCACTCTTGCTGGGAAGAACTTTCTCCTCACCTCCAGCCTAAACTTCCCCTGGTACAGCTTGAAAATGTGTCCTCTTGTTCTGGTGCTGGTTGCCTGGGAGAAGAGACCAACCCCCACCTGGCTACAACCTCCCTTCAGGGAGTTGGAGACAGCAAGAAGGATTCCCCTAAGCCTCCTCTTCTCCAGGCTAAGCAACCCCAGCTCCCTCAGCCTCTCCTCATAAGGCTTGTGCTCCAAATCATAGAATCATAGAATCAATAAGGCTGGAAAAGACCTCCAAGATCATCAAGTCCAGCCTGTCACCCAATGTCTCATGACTACTAAACCGTGGCTTCAAGTGACACATCCAATCCCCTCTTGAACACCTCCAGAGACAGTGACTTCACCACTTCCCTGGGCAGCACATTCCAATGGCCAATCTCTCTTTCTGGGACAAACTTCTTCCTAACATCCAGCCTAAACCTCCCCTGGCACAGCTCGAGACTGTGTCCTCTTGTTGTGCTGCTGGCTGCCTGGGAGAAGAGACCAACCCCTACCTGGCTACAACCTCCCTTCAGGGAGTTTTAGACAGCAAGAAGGTCTCCCCTGAGCCTCCTCTTCTCCAGGCTAAGCAACCCCAGCTCCCTCAGCCTCTCCTCACAGGGCTGTGCTCCAGACCCCTCCCCAGCTTTGTCGCCCTTCTCTGGACACCTCCCAGCAACTCCTTGCTCTCAGTGCTCATCAAATTAAGAGAATGAATTTCTAAATTCAATTCCATCCTCCCTGGAAGTGCTTTCTCTGACTTTGGTAATCTTTGGAGAAGAATTAGCCCCAGCCTATAAAGCTTCCCGTTTCGAACCCTGACTATTCAAGAGGTTAATTTAAGATTCCTCTTCCTCCAGAGGAGTTAAATAAAACTGACAGAAGGCTGGAACCTGTCGAGCGGTTGAAGAGCTTTATCAGCATGTGAGTCTGAGTTCATTAGTTTTAATTAGTATAATCACTAATGTTGCATTAACAGTTTGGTGAGGGAAACTAATTGCTCACACCCACTGTATTAGACGGCGAGATTCAAATTCATTTTACGAGGCAATTAGCATTTCAGGGTTGGCTTTGGGGGTTTGGGTTTTTGTTTGAAAGGGCTTTTATGATCTGCCACTGCAGCATCCTCCTGCACCCAAAAAAAAAAAAACAACCAAAAAAAGAGTTGAAATTAACCATAACTTTCATCCTAATGGGAGGCAAAAATGAATGTGGAATTAAAGTGTGCACCAGGCAATCCCACCCCGATAAGGAGGCAGCTGAAGCCGCGCACCTCGATTAGTTTATAACAGCCTGCTTTATTTCCCGGCCAATGACAGTCATTTATCTGCCCTCAATTCATTATCTTCCTGGAGAGTTTCTAGCCTTGAATTTTGTATGGCAAAACAAATAAAATAATGAGGAAAGGGAGAAGTAGTACAGTGCTATTGAAGCCATAAGTCTCCAAAGCAAAAGCTGCCAGGTTCAATAATGGGGCTTAAATAGTCAATTATTCTTCCTGGTAAATGTCAGTGGAGGAAGAGACAGCTATTCCTGAAACCCAGTGCTTTGGGAGCAATCTTGAGTCTCACAGCAGCCCAAATCACAGCCCTGGTCTTTTCCAACCTGGTTAACTCCTATTCTATTCTATTCTATTCTATTCTATTCTATTCTATTCTATTCTATTCTATTCTATTCTATTCTATTCTATTCTATTCTATTCTATTCTATCCTACTCCTATCCTACTCCTATTCTATTCTATTCTATTGTGTTCTATTCTATTCTATTCTATCCTATCCTATCCTATCCTATCCTATCCCAATCCTATCCTATCCTATCCTATCCTATCCTATCCTATCCTATCCTATCCTATCCTATCCTATCCTACTCCTATTCTATTCTATTCTATTCTATTCTATTCTATTCTATTCTATTCTATTCTATTCTATCCTATCCTATCCTATCCTATCCTATTTCTATCCTATCCTATCCTATCCTATCCTATCCTATCCTATCCTATCCTATCCTATCCTATCCTATTCCATTCCTGTGGTGGGTTTAGAGGCAGACCCCCTCCCCACAACAACCATCCTCTGCTACCAAGAATGTGCTGGGTTGAGGCAGCCCCCTCTCTCCCCACCACGGGCAGGAATAAAACACTCAGACAAACGGATTGCAAAACTGATGAAAGTTTAAATAGAAAGCAGTGAATGTTACAGAGAACCCAAAGCGCAGTGACAAAGAAAGATCCCAAAGCAAACCCAGAGGCATCCCATTCCCACCTGAGGGTACACCCGAGACCCTCAGGGCTCCTTCTTCCCCCTCCCTCTGCTGGGCTAGTCTCAGCTGGCCAGGCCTGAGACTGCCCATCCCCCTGTGGCCTTGGGCCTAGCCAGGCCCAAAGCCAGGAGACATCTCCCCCAGTTACCGGCTGGCGGAGGAGGAAGAAAAGAGAAAGTGCCAGACCCCGCACTGGATCTTATAGTGGTGCAAAGAATTATGGTAGGAAATACACAATTTCCTGTGTCCATCCCTCTGGGCTGGACTTCTGGACACAGGAAGTGAACACACCAGGGGGGCACCCAGCTCAAACTGCAACATGCCACCCCTTATGGTTTATTCTATTCTATTCTAACTGCTAATTCTCACAAGGGATTCATATTTAGTTTATCATAGCATGGGAGAGATTCAATTGCCTGCACACTGGTATCCAGTACCATAGAATCAATAAGGTTGAAAAAGACCTCAGAGATCATCAAGTCCAAGCTGTCACCCAACACCTCAGGACTAACTAAACCATGGCTTCAAGTGCCACGTCTAATCCCCTCTTGAACACTTCCAGTGACGGTGACTCCACCACCTCCCTGGGCAGCACATTCCAATGGCCAATCACTCTTTCTGGGAAGAACATTCTCCTCACCTCCAGCTTAAACCTCCCCTGGCACAGCTTGAGACTGTGTCCTCTTGTTCTGGTACTGGTTGCCTGGGAGAAGACACCAACCCCCACCTGGCTACAACCTCCCTTCAGGGAGCTGGAGACAGCAAGAAGGTCTCCCCTGAGCCTCCTCTTCTGCAGGCTAAGCAACCCCAGCTCCCTCAGCCTCTCCTCACAAGGCTGTGCTCCAAACCCCTCCCCAGCTTTGTTGCCCTTCTCTGGACACCTTCCAGCAACTCAACATCTTTTCTAAACTAAGGGGCCCAGAACTGGACACAGGACTCAAGGTGTGGCCTAACCAGTGCTGAGTCCAGGGGCACAATGACCTCCCTGCTCCTGCTGGCCACACCGTTCCTGATGCAGGCCAGGATGCCATTGGCCTTCTTGGCCCCCTGGGCACTCTGCTGTCTCATATTCAGCCTCCTATCAACCAGTACCCCCAGGTCCCTTTCTGCCTGGCTGCTCTCCAGCCACTCTGACCCCAGCCTATAAGGTGGCACCTGTGCCACCCCTAGGAAATTAATTACTCCAGCTAAGATCTGGGTCTTCCTCCAGGAAGGTCTCTGTGGTCTTTTCCAACCTTGTTGATTCTATGATTCTATGATTCTCAGGTCTGCCTCCCTTCACTGATTACAGAGGCAACCCAAGATAACCAGGTTTCCATCTCAATGGTTCAAGCAAACACTTAAAATTGGATAGGATGAATCATGACCAGCATGCCTGTGCCTCAGGGTTTGCCTGTGCACAGAGTTATTGTGGAGAGCCATTGCTCTTCCTGAACAGTACTGCATTTAAATATACTTTTGGCTGAATAAGTCTCATTTCTCTTCAAAAACATCCACTTGACAGGGGTTTGCTCCCTAGTCCTCATGTGGAATCCTTCTGCAAGAGCTGCTGCTTTCTGTACCAGCTGCCCTACTTCAACTCAGATTTCCTTTAGTGTAGGAATGCCCTGAACTCGCCATCCACCCACCTTTGAGACCAGTTTGAAGGTTTGTGGAGGTAAGCACATCAATTAAGCAAAAATACACTGACAAGCACACACACACACAAAGCAAGCACTGTATACACTCAACCCTGGCTTTTCTTTCACAACTTATGAGTGCTATAAAGCACACTGTTGCAGGAGGAAGGCTTGTCTTTGCCTGTGTGTTTCATTAAAGAATCATAAAGCCATGCATATTTCATTTCCTTGTTCTGAGCTGCAAGAGCCTTAACTATATAAAATGCCCCATGCTGTCCTTGCTTTGTTAGGCTTTCTTTCCCCCCAACCCCTCCCCTTTTAATCATATTTTCCCTGCCAAACTAATGAAATTGTTCTTTAAGCACATACATCACTTTCATTTGAAGTGATTTACCGTGGCTCGACCGGCTCCTTTCTTCTGCTGGAGAACGAGGTAACTGCCACCACTGATGGGCAGAGTCCATGACACCAAGCTGGGGGCAAGTGTTGATCTCTTAGAGGGTAGGAGAGCTCTGCAGTGCGACCTTGCCAGGCTGGACAGATGGGCAGAGTCCAAGGGTATGAGATTGAACACATCTAACTGCCAGGTTCTACACACTGGCCACAACAACTCCATGCAGTGCTACAGGCTGGGGTCAGAGTGGCTGGAGAGCAGCCAGGCAGAAAGGGACCTGGGGGGACTGGTTGATAGTAGGCTCAACATGAGCCAGCAATGTGCCCAGGTGGCCAAGAAGGCCAATGGCATCCTGGCCTGCATCAGGAATAGTGTGGCCAGCAGGAGCAGGGAAGTCATTGTGCCCCTGGACTCAGCACTGGTTAGGCCACACCTGGAGTCCTGTGTCCAGTTCTGGGCCCCTCAGATTAGGAAATCAGATTTTTAAATGGGAAGCTTTACAGATTGTGTATAATTCTTCTCCAAAGATTACCAAAGTCAGAGAAAGCACTTCCAGGGAGGATGTAATTGAATTTAGAAATTCATTCTCTTAATTTGATAAGCACTGAGAGCAAGGAGTTGCTGGAAGGTGTCCAGAGAAGGGCGACAAAGCTGGGGAGGGGTCTGGAGCACAGCCCTGTGAGGAGAGGCTGAGGGAGCTGGGGTTGCTTAGCCTGGAGAGGAGGAGGCTCAGGGGAGACCTTCTTGCTGTCTACAGTTACCTGAAGGGAGGTTGTAGCCAGGTGGGGGTTGGTCTCTTCTTCCAGACAACCAGCACCACAACAAGAGGACACAGTTTCAAGCTGTGCCAGGGGAGGTTTAGGCTGGAGCTTAGGAAGAAATTCTTCTCAGCACGAGAGATTGGCCATTGGAATGTGCTGCCCAGGGAGGTGGTGGAGTCACCATCACTGGAGGTGTTTAGCAAGAGACTGGATGGGGTGCTTGGTGCCATGGGTTAGTTGATGAGATGGTGTTGGGTGATAGGTTGGACTCAGTGAGCTCAAAGGTCTTTTCCAACCTGGTTTATTAAATTCTTTTCCATTCCATTCCATTCCATTCCATTCCATTCCATTCCATTCCATTCCATTCCATTCCATTCTATTCTATTCCATTCCATTCCATTCCATTCCATTCCATTCCATTCCATTCCAGGATACCTTTTGCTGTGGAGATCCAGGTCTGGATTGCCCTGATCTCCAGTGTTCTGAATTGCTGGCATTCCCTCCCCTGCTGTTTTGGGTGGGGTATTAGGTGCCTGATGCCTGTGGGGCTTGCAGGTCGCACACCTGCCCGAGCTCCTGGCCTGCCTGCTGTTACATGTCATTTCTCTCTTCCCGTAGTATGCACCGACCCGTTGTGCAGCTGCCCAGACATCCACGGACCAAGGCCTCCTTCCTCCCTGCCATCACCACGAAGCAGTGCACGACCCCCAGCTTGTTCCCTGCACCTGCCCACTCTTCTCCTGCCCATGGGAAGGGCACCTGGAGGTGGTGGTGTCCCACCTGAGACAGACCCACCGCATCAACATACTTCAGGGAGCAGAGATTGTCTTCCTGGCCACGGACATGCACCTCCCCGCCCCCACAGACTGGATCATCATGCACTCCTGCCTTGGCCACCAGTTTTTGCTGGTTCTCAGGAAGCAGGAGAAGTATGAAGGCCACCCCCAGTTCTTTGCCACCATGATGCTGATCGGCACGCCGACCCAAGCCGACAACTTCACCTACCGGCTGGAGCTCAACAGGAACCAGAGGCGCCTTAAGTGGGAGGCAACCCCCAGGTCGGTGCTGGAGTGTGTGGACTCCGTCATTTCGGACGGGGATTGCCTCGTGCTGAACACTTCCCTGGCCCAGCTCTTTGCCGACAACGGGAGCCTCGCGATAGGGATTGCAATAACCACCAGCAAAGTCCACAGTGCAGAAGCTGAAATGTGAGGGGGAAGAGGGGGAAGAGAAATGGGGCTCTAGCTGCCTCGTGAGAGCCAAGACTTGTGGACTTTTTCTGGGGGGGGTCTCAGGTCTTTTATGGTATTTAGTACTCGTCCACAGTGGGCATTATGTAAACATCCTGTGGTGACGGTCTCTGTGTAATGTATTTGCTCTTTTGTTAATACAATTTTATGAGACATTTTAAAGAGGCTAGTTGAGTCTTTACTTGCCCTCCAACAAGGGGGCAAGCAACACTTCCTGCTGGAAAGTGCATCCAGGGTGATTCACAGAAGCGTTTTGGTCGGAGCACGCTGTGCAAGTCTCTTTCCTTCACTGGCTGACTAAGTGCCTGGTGTTAAGATGAACCCCACGCCTGAGAAAAGGTAAAGTATTCCAGTAAGGCACAAGAATACCCTGTCTTCCATGCTGTCAACAGTGGTTTAACTATGGCTGAAGAATGCCGTGGGTTAGTTGATTAGATGGTGTTGGGTGATAGGTTGGGCTTTTCCAACCAGGTTAATTCTATCCCATTCCATTCTGCTCTGTTCTGTTCTGTTCTATTCTATTCCATTCCATTCCATTCCAATCCACTCCACCCTACTCTAGTCTATTCCATTCCATTCTATTCCATCCCATTCCATGCCATGCCATCTATTCCATTCTGATTCCATTCCATTCCATTCCAATCCATTCCATTCCATTCCACTCTATTCCACTCTATTCTATTCTAGTCTATGCCATTCCATTCCATTCCATTTCACTCCACTCCACTCCATTCCACTCCATTCCATTCCATTCCATTCCATTCCATTCCATTCCACTCCATTCTACTCTATTCCATTCCATGCCATGCCATTCCATTCCATTCCATTGTATTCTACTCCATTCTATTCTATTCTATTCTATTCTACTCCATTCTATTCTATTCTACTCCATTCTATTCTATTCTATTCTATTCTATTCTATTCTATTCTATTCTATTCTATTCTATTCCATTCCATTCCATTCCATTCCATTCCATTCCATTCCAATCCAATCCAATCCAACCCAATCCAATCCAATCCAATCTAATCTAATTTAATCTAGTTTTTACTAGCTGGAAAGAACGTCTACCAGACAGCTGGCCTGCAGAGCTGGCAGAGGGAGCCAGGGAGCTGCATGGTTTCCCTGTGTTCCATGAGCAAGTGATAGGAGCTCTCCTCAGCAGCTTAGACCCCCACAAGTAAATGGGACCAGATGGAATCCATCCTAGGGTGCTGAGAGAGCTAGCAGATGAGCTGGCCAAGCCACTCTCCATTATTTTTCATCAGTCCTGGCTCACTGGAGAGATCCCAGATGACTGGAAGCTGGCCAACGTGGTACCCATCCACAAGAAGGGCCGGTTGGATGAGCCAGGGAATTCCAGGCCTGTCAGCCTGACCTCAGTGCCAGGAAAGATTATGGAGCAGGTCATCCTGAGTGCAATCACACAACACTTAGAGGATGGCCAAGGGATCAGGCCCAGCCAGCATGGGTTTAGGAAGGGCAGGTCCTGCCTGACCAACCTGATCTCCTTCTATGATCAGGTGACCCGCCTGGTGGATGTGGGGAGGCCTGTGGATGTAGTCTACCTGGACCTCAGCAAGGCCTTTGACACCGTTCCCCATAGCAAACTCCTGGCCAAGCTGTCAGCCCATGGCTTGGATGGGAGCACACTGCGATGGGTTAGGAACTGGCTGGAGGGCCGAGCCCAGAGAGTGGTGGTGAATGGTGCCACATCCAGCTGGCAGCCAGTCACCAGTGGTGTGCCCCAGGGATCAGTGCTGGGCCCCATGCTCTTTAACATCTTTATTGATGATCTGGACGAGGGCATCGAGTCCATCATCAGTAAATTTGCTGACGACACCAAGCTGGGGGCAGGAGTTGATCTGCTGGAGGGTAGAGAGGCTCTGCAGAGGGACCTCGACAGGCTGGGCAGATGGGCAGAGTCCAATGGCATGAGATTTAACACATCCAAGTGCCGGGTTCTGCACATTGGCCACAGCAACCCCATGCAGAGCTACAGGCTGGGGTCAGAGTGGCTGGAGAGCAGTCAGGCTGAGAGGGACCTGGGGGTGCTGGTCGACGGTAGACTGAACATGAGCCTGCAGTGTGCCCAGGCAGCTAAGAGGGCCAATGGCATCCTGGCCTGCATCAGGAACAGTGTGGCCAGCAGGAGCAGGGAGGTCATTCTGCCCCTGTACACTGCACTGGTTAGGCCGCACCTCGAGTACTGTGTCCAGTTCTGGGCCCCTCAGTTTAGGAAGGAGGTTGACTTGCTGGAACGAGTCCAGAGAAGAGCAACAAAGTTGGTGAGGGGTTTGGAACATAAGCCCTACGAGGAGAGGCTGAGGGAGCTGGGGTTGCTTAGCCTGGAGAAGAGGAGGCTCAGGGGTGACCTTATTACTCTCTACAACTACCTGAAGGGAGGTTGTAGACAGACGGATGTTGGTCTCTTCTCCCAGGCAAGCAGTACCAGAACAAGAGGACACAGTCTCAGGCTGCGCCAGGGGAGGTTCAGGCTGGATGTTAGGAAAAATTTCTATACAGAAAGAGTGATTGCACATTGGAATTGGCTGCCTGGGGAGGTGGTGGAGTCGCCATCACTGGAGGTTTTTAGGAGAAGACTTGACAGGGTGCTTGGTGCCGTGGGTTAGTTGCTTGGGCGGTGTTGGATTGGTTGATGGGTTGGACGCGATGATCTTGAAGGTCTCTTCCAACCTGGTTTATTTTATGTATTCTATGTATTCTAACCTAATCTCTTTTGATGATCTCGAAGGTTAATCCTATGCTATGTTATTCTAGGCTAGGCTAGGCTAGGCTAGGCTATCCTATCCTATCCTATCCTATCCTATCCTATCCTATCCTGTATTTCTTCCCAGAAAGAGAGATTGGCCATTGGAATGTGCTGCCCAGGGAGGTGCTGGAGTCACAGTCCCTGGAGGTGTTCAAGAGGGGATTGGATGTGGCACTTGAAGCCATGGTTTTGTTAGTCATGAGGTCTTGGGTGCTAGGTTGGACTTGATGATACTTGAGGTCTTTTCCAACCTTACTGATTCTATGTATTCTATGTAGTCTACTCTATGTATTCTATTCTATTCTATTCTATTCTATTCTATTCTATTCTATTCTATTCTATTCTATTCTATTCTATTCTATTCTATTTGATTCTATCCTATTCGATTCTATCCTATTCTATCCTATTCTATCCTATCCTATCCTATCCTATCCTATCCTATCCTATCCTATCCTATCCTATCCTATTCTATTCTATCCTATCCTATCCTATCCTATCCTATCCTATCCTATCCTATCCTATTCTATTCTATCCTATCCTATCCTATCCTATCCTATCCTATCCTATCCTATCCTATCCTATCCTATTCTATTCTATCCTATCCTATCCTATCCTATCCTATCCTATCCTATCCCATCCCATCCCATTCTCTCTCACACTGTGGTCACAACCAAGCCTCAGGAAGACTGCAGTTTCAGATCTCCCTTCAGCTTGTGAAAAACGAACCTTCACCACCTAGACAGTGTTAAAGTTTCAGAAGAATAAGTCACTGTCTCTGCTGAGCTGGGTCCTGGAAAGCCTCACCCTTCATTAAAATGAGGATGACAGCTAGTGGGTGGTCACTGTGAGCATGGTTAAATCTTGCTCTTGTATCATGAGGGGCGGCTGGAGGCTTGCTGGATGGTTTAGCTCTAGGATGGCTATAACCATAGCCAGTCATGAGGACATTCCACTGTTTAGCTGTGAGTGCCTTAAGCACTCAAAAAGAAAGCTTCAGATAATGAAGCATCATGACAGTCCTAAGTTGTGTACTGATCTTAGTATTGAATTCTGTGCCACTTAGCCCCACAGTGTGTGCTGCTAAATATTGATTTTAAACAGTCCAGCCAGCATGTCGGCTTGCAAACTGGCTATGAGGTTTGAAATGGTCTCCTTTAAAAATACCCTGAATTTTCTCTCTTCCATGTGCTAGGAGGGTGGTAATGGTGATGGAACTTTTCTTCTGCTGAGGATGTTTCCATGACACCAAGCTGGGGGCAGGTGTTGATCTGTTAGAGGGTAGAAGAGCTCTGCAGAGGGACCTTGACAGGCTGGACAGATGGGCAGAATCCAAGGGCATGAGATTGAACACATCTAAATGCTGGGTTCTACACACTGGCCACAACAACCCCATGCAGTGCTACAGGCTGGGGTCAGAGTGGCTGGAGAGCAGCCAGGCAGAAAGGGACCTGGGGGGACTGGTTGATAGGAGGCTGAACATGAGCCAGAAGGGTGGCATCCTGTCCTGCATCAGGAACAGTGTGGCCAGCAGGAGCAGGGAGGTCATTCTGTCCCTGTACTCAGCACTGGTTAGGCCACACCTTGAGTCCTGTGTCCAGTTCTGGGCCCCTCAGGTTAGGAAAGATGTTGAGTTGCTGGAAGGTGTCCAGAGAAGGGCAACAAAGCTGGGGAGGGGTCTGGAGCACAGCCCTGTGAGGAGAGGCTGAGGGAGCTGGGGTTGCTTAGCCTGGAGAAGGAAGAAGTTCTTCATAGAAAGAGAGATTGGCCATTGGAATGTGCTGCCCAGGGAGGTGGTGGAGTCACCATCCCTGGAGGTGTTTAGGAAGAGACTGGATGGGGTGCTTGGTGCCACAGTTAATTGATTAGATGGTATTGGGTGTTAGGTTGTACTTGATGATCTCTGAGGTCTTTTCCAACCTGTTTAATTCTAATTCTATTCTATTCTATTCTATTCCATTCCATTCCATTCCATTCCATTCCATTCCATTCCATTCCATTCCATTCCATTCCATTCCATTCTATACTACCCTGTTGCTTCTGAATCTTTTTCTCAAGAAACATCTGGGCAGTTGGGGCATTTAGCAGCCTGACAGACTGAGGATCATTGCTTGAGTCCCTGAGAAAACTGAGGAAGGAGGGGAATTGAGCTAATAACAGCCCTTCAGTGTTTCAAAAGGCATCTCGCTGTAGCTAGCTTTGGGTAGAGGAAGACAGTGATGCCCATCTCTCCCTCCTGCTGCTCTCCTGGAAGTTATTATAAATGATGCATGAAGGAAAGCAAATTACAATTTCCCTGAGATGAATGCTACAGAGGTAATGCCCCCTGAGCTGCAGATTCACCTCATACCTCCTTACCTGGGCTTTTGTAACAGGTCACTGCTCAGGCAGAAGCTAAGGTCTCTTCCCAGGCAGCCAGCACCACAACAAGAGGACACAATCTCAAGCTGTACCAGGGGAGGTTTAGGCTGGATGTTAGGAAGAAATTCTTCCCAGAAAGAGAGATTGGCCATAGGAATGTGCTGCCCAGGGAGGTGGTGGAGTCATCATCCCTGGAGGTGTTTAGGAGAAGACTGGATGGGGTGCTTGGTGCCATGGTTTAGTTGATTAGATGGTGTTGGGTGATAGGTGGGATGTGATGATCTCAAAGGTCTCTTCCAACTTGGTTAATTCTATTCTATTCTATTCTATTCTATTCTATTCTATTCTATTCTATTCTATTCTATTCCATTCCATTCCATTCCATTCCATTCCATTCCATTCCATTCCATTCCACCCCATCCCATCCCATCCCATCCCATCCCATCCCACCCCATCCCATCCCATTCAACAGCCTGCTCATGACCACCCAAAGCTGAGGTCTGAAGAAGACTCAGTCCCTGCAGGAGTATGCAGGAGCCTACATTCACAGCAATCCCACCTTTAATTTGGAGGACATGTGGAGCTTGCTGGCTTGCAGTGCTTCACTGGAACATGCAGGCTCCAGAGTGGCTTGCTTCAATGTTAAATATTCAGAACCAGCAACTGCTGCCCTTTCCCTGAGTGATGGCAATAAATAAATCATTGGCATTTTTGTTAACTGAAACTGGCTTCTGCAACTCCTCCAGTAAATATTCTGCTGATGAATTAAAACAAAGCAAAAGCACTAAACCCCCAATAAAAGCAGTTCTTCTAGCTTCATATTCCTGAGTTCTTTGTGCACCACAGTAAGGATCTACTGGAATGCTGCTTTTGTTACCTGATCATAACCAGTTCTAGGGCGAGGGATAGTCCTCAGATATTCACTTGGAATGACAGAATCATAGAATCAATAAGGTTGGAAAAGACCTCAGAGATCATCAAGTCCAACCCAGCACCCAACACCTCAGGACCAACTAAACCATGGCTTCAAGTGCCACGTCCAATCCCCTCTTGTCCTGTTGTTCTGGTGCTGGTTGCCAACCCCCACCTGGCTACAGCCTCCCTTCAGGAAGCTGTAGGATGACTCTTCTCCGGGCTGAACAACCCCAGCTCCCTCAGCCTCTCCACATAGGGCTTGTGCTGCAGACCTCTCACCAGCCTTGTTCCAGGATATTTGTGTCTTCCCACCTAGCACCTTTTTATCTTGAAATAGCAACTGAAATGAAGAATGCCCTATTGGTAATTTGGGGCATGTTCCTTGCCAAAGCACCAGTGTGTTTCTGGCAGGATGAGCATGACAGCCAGAGCTCTCTGGAATGTGCATCTTCATCTCTTTCCAGCATTCAGTTTGTTTCAGTGGAGCAGGAGGCACGGTGCAAAAGTAACCTTCATGACATGTGACCTCCTCATGCCCTGTGTGTCCTTCTCCAGAGCTTTCTCATGACCACTCCAACAGTTTAGTCTTTCCATTTCTTTCCCAGTGCCATCCCTTGTTTGGAGAAGAGGAGGCTCAGGCGAGACCTTCTTGCTCTCTACAGCTCCCTGAAGGGAGGTTGTAGCCAGGTGGGGGTTGGTCTCTTCTCCCAGGCAACCAGCACCAGAACAAGAAGACACAGTCTCAAGCTGCACCAGGGGAGGTTTAGACTGGATGTTGGGAAGAAGTTCTTCATAGAGAGAGAGACTGGCCATTGGAATGTGCTGCCCAGGGAGGTGGTGGAGTCACCATCACTGGAGCTCTTTAAGAGGAGCCTGGTGAGGTGCTTGGTGCCATGGTTTAGTAGATTAGATTAGCAGCCTGCAAATGTGATTGCTATGATTTGTATTCCACCTGTTCAGGTAGACTCCCATGAGAATCATTACCTTTGCTTTATAATACATTAACCCAAACTAAAAGCAAACCCATCCCTGGGGGTGTTTAGGAGGAGACTGGATGGGGCCCTTGGTGCCATGGTTTAGTTGATTAGATGGTGTTGGGTGATAGGTTGGACTCGATGATCTCAAAGGTCTTTTCCAACCTGGTTTGTTCTATTCCATTCCATTCCATTCCATTCCATTCCATTCCATTCCATTCCATTCCATTCCATTCCATTCCATTCTATTCTATTCTATTCTATTCTATTCCCAGCCCATTCTCAAGCTCTCAGCCAGGGTTTCACCCTTTGGCTTTCATGGTGCTTCTTGCATCCTCCCACTCTTGACCTTTTGAATGCCATTTCTTGTATTATTCTTGCTGCTTTTTGCAGACAACCAGCTCCTTGCTCTGTCTCTCCACAGCTGTAATGCTTCAGCTCTGTCAGGGATTTCAGAAATCCAGATATATTGGAGTACTAATGAAAATCTACCCAGAAAGACTCCCAGTATAGAAAAGAACACATTCTGGGGAGACAGCAATCATAGAATCAATCAGGTTGGAAAAGACCTCAGAGATCATCAAGCCTACATCCAGCCTTCATAAGTATCTCAACATGAAACTCAAATATGTAAGGGTGTATTTAAGGACTTGCTGCCATGGAAGACATCCTAATTCAGTCATAATTCAAAGCCTATGAGCAACTCTTCACTTCCATAAAGCAAAGGTGAAGTAAATAGGCTGCATGGTGGGACATAAATCCTGAAATGTTGGCAACCATATTCAGCAATGAAACTGAGTTTAGTGGAAGCTCTGAGGTGACCTAATTGTGGCCTACCAGTATCTGAAGGGGGCCTCAAAGAAGGCTGGGGAGGGACTTCTGAGGATCTCAGGTAGTGATAGGACTAGGGGGAATGGAATGAAGCTGGAGGTGGGGAGATTGAGGCTGGAGGTGAGGAGGAAGTTCTTGCCCATGAGAGTGGTGAAGCCCTGGAATGGGTTGTCCAGGGAGGTGGTTGGGGCCCCATCCCTGGAGGTGTTTAAGCCCAGGCTGGATGAGACTCTGGCCAGCCTGATCTAGTGTGGGTTGTCCTTGCCCATGGCAGGGGGGTTGGAACTAGCTGATCCTTGGGGTCCCTCCAACCCTGACTGATACTATGATACTATGAACTACTCTTTTCTTAACATAGCACTTTTTACAGCTCTCTACTTATGGTTGGAAGCAGCTGTAGCTTGTCTTCCCAAATTTGGGATGAAATTTGGGATTCTAGAATTCATTTCACACTCTGGTATTTTCTGTCTTTATAATGCTTTATACCAAGTCACTCTAAACTGCTTCAAAATGCCATGGTTTAGTCATGAGGTCTGTGGTGACAGGTTGGACTTGATGATCTTTGAGGTCTCTTCCAACCCAGACTGATTCTGTGATTCTGTGAAAACATGAACATACAATCATAGAATCACTAAGGTTGGAAAACACTTCAAAGATCATTGAGTCCAACCTGTCACCCAACACCTCAGGACTAACTAAACCATGGCACCAAGTGCCATGTCCAATTCCTTTTAGAACACCTCCAGTGATGGGTACTCCACCACCTCCCTGGGCAGCACATTCCAATGGCCAATCTCTCTTGCTGGGAAGAACTGTGTCCTCTTGTTCTGGTGCTGGTTGCCTGGGAGAAGAGACCAACTCCCACCTGGCCACAACCACCTTTCAGGTAGTTGTAGAGGGCAATGAGGTCACCCCTGAGCCTCCTCTTCTCCAGGCTAGGCAACCCCAGCTCCCTCAGCCTCTCCTCACAGGGCTGTGCCCAAGGCCTCTCCCCAGCCTCGTTGCCCTTCTCTGGACACGTTCAAGAGTCTCAATGTCCTTCTTAAACTGAGGGCCCCAGAACTGGACACAGGACTCAAGGTGTGGCCTAACCAGTGTGGCACAGGGGCAGAATGACCTCCCTGCTCCTGCTGGCCACACCATTCCTGATACAGGCCAGGATACTATTGGCCTTCCTGGCCACCTGGGCACACTGCTGGCTCATGTTCAGCCTACTCTCAACCAGTACCCCCAGGTCCCTTTCTGCCTGGCTGCTCTCCAGCCACTCTGTCCCCAGCCTGTAGCACAGGCTAGATACATACATTCAAAAAATGGTGGGGTTTTTTTCTGTACTTCTTACACCTCTCTGTTCCTGGATGGATTTCCTTGTGCCTAGATCAGTAAACTGCAGCAACAGTTTCATCAGGCTGAGCCAGATGGATTGCTACCAGACTCACTAGAAAACCTACTTTGGTTCTTCTGCACTATCCATCAGCCACACTTTGAATGTTAATGTCAGATCTTCAGTAAAGCAGCATTAAGTGCTTGCTGCTCAATCCCATTATGAATTAAGCTCACATCATATACCCTTGACTCCTTATGAATCAGCTGAAGCATCCCAAATCTCATCATTTTGAAGATGATGAAGGAGCTTGTGGTGCCAGTGCCAGCACCAGCCAGAGGGCTTGCTGGGAAGTAGGGCAGTAGTCCTCTTCCCACAGGACTTTGAAATAGAAGAGTGGAATAGAATAGAATTAAGCAGGTTGGAAAAGACCTTTGAGATCAAGTCCAACCTATCACCCAACACCATCTGATCAATTAAACCATGGCACCAAGGGCCTCATACAGTTTGTCCCTAAACACCTCCAGTGATGGTGACTCCACCACCTCCCTGGGCAGCAAATTCCAATGCCCAGTCACTCTTTCTATGAAGAACTTCTTCCTAACATCCAGCCTAAACCTCCCCTGGCACAGCTTGAGACTGTGTCCTCTTGTTCTGATGCTGCTTGCCTGGGAGAAGAGACCAATCCCCACCTGCCTACAACCTCCCTTTAGGTAGCTGTAGACAGCAAGAAGGTCTCCCTTGAGCCTCCTCTTCTCCAGGATAAGCAACCTCAGCTCCCTCAGCCTCTCCTCACAGGGCTGTGCTCCAAACCCCTCCCCACCTTTGGTGCCCTTCTCTGGACACCTTCCAGCAACTCAACATCTTTCCTAAACTGAGGGGCCCAGAATTGGACACAAGACTCAATGTGTGGCCTATCCAGTGCTGAGTACAGGGACAGAATGACCTCCCTGCTCCTGCTGGCCACACTGTTCCTGATGCAGGACAGGATGCCACCCTTCTGGCTCATGTTCAGCCTACTATCAACCATTCCCCCCAGGTCCCTTTCTGCCTGGCTGCTCTCCAGCCACTCTGACCCCAGCCTGTAGCACTCCCTGGGGTTGTTGTGGCCAGTGTGTAGAACCCAGCATTTAGATGTGTTCAATCTCATGCCCTTGGACTCTGCCCATCTGTCCAGCCTGGCAAGGTCCCTCTGCAGAGCTCTTCTACCCTCTAACAGATCAACTCCTGCCCCCAGCTTGGTGTCATCTGCATATTTACTGCTGATGGACTCAATTTCCTTGTCCAGGTCATCAATAAGATATGGAACAGAATGGGCCCCAATGGCATCCTCCATTGGATACCATCCTTTATGGATGCAGGCCAGTAAGCTGCTGATAAAAGGTGGGATGGTAAACTCTGGGCAATGTAAGAGTTACAACACAATGAATGGTTTGCTATAAATTGCCAGACACTGATGCATGATTCTCTCCTCTGGGCATCTGAGGCATGAGACCCAGATGATAGTGCTGGGGTGTAGGTGATTTATCTGCTTTTCTATACCACAACACATCTGCAAAACACTTTGATCAGGAAAGAGACCATCAGAACAGCCTCAGAGACCCACTTCTGCTCTAAGTGAATCAGAAGCACCTCCTCACATGGAGGAGATGCTACTTCTGAGCTGTTTAGAGGGAAGCATGGGTTTTAATCTTTGTGGTGGTGGTTGTTGTTGTTGTTGTTGTTCCTCCAGCTAACTCTGCATGCTCACACCGTCTGTGTGAAGGGTGGAAAACAAAGATTGCCACATGTGTCATTGTCAGAACCACTCACACACACAAATGATTCATCTTCTGCAGAGATGACCCTGCACAAAACAAGAGGGTTCCACTGCAGGGCAGTGCCTGCAGGCTCCAATGATGTGCATAGCCTACTGAGGGCAGAGCTCAGCATGCAGACAGAAGCATTACTCAACAAAACACACTCAGAGAGAGGGCACACTGGGGTCACCAGGAAAATGATTGAACAGCCTGAATGTATCAAACCAGTGGGGAGCTGAGGGTCTGGACAGAGTTATTTCTCTTCACATCAGCACCTTCCATGCAGCAAAAGGGTCTCTTATCTGCTCAGACCCTTGTCTTGGGAGCAGTGCAGATGAGAGGATCAGCCCTTGGCACTGTGGGTCTGCATGCTGATGGTCCTGATGCTGCATGGCAACTGCAGACATCCAGCCCTAGTCCTGTCCCACAGCTCTTCTGGCTTTGGTGGATAAATAGAATAGAATAGAATAGCATAGCATAGCATAGCATAGAATAGAATAGAATAGAATAGAATAGAATAGAATAGAATAGAATAGAATAGAATAGAATAGAATAGAATAGAATAGAATAGAATAGAAATTGAATGGAATGGAATGGAATAGAATAGAATAGAATAGGAATAGAATAGAATAGAATAGGAATGGAATGGAATAGGAATGGAATGGAATGGAATGGAATGGAATAGAATAGAATAGAATAGAATAGAATAGAATAGAATAGAATAGAATAGAATAGAATAGGAATGGAATGGAATGGAATGGAATGGAATGGAATAGAATAGAATAGAATAGAATAGAATAGAATAGAATAGAATAGAATAGAATAGAATAGAATAGAATGGAATAGAATGGAATGGAATGGAATGGAAAGGAATAGGAATAGGAATAGAATTAACCAGGTTGGAAAAGACCTTCGATATCATCAAGTCCAACCTATCACCCAGCACCATCTAATCAACTAAACCATGGCACCAAGTGCCTCATCCAGGCTCTTCCAAAACACCTCCAGGGATGGTGATTCCACCACCTCCCTGGGCAGCACATTCCAATGGCCAATCTCTCTTTCTGGAAAGAACTTCTTCCTAACCTCCAGCCTAAACCTCCCCTGGCACAGCTTGAGACTGTGTCTTCTTGTTCTGGTGCTGATTGACTGGGAGAAGAGACCAACCCCCACCTGGCTACAACCTCCCTTCAGGTAGTTGATACCAGCAGCCATGAGTGGTTCCTTCAAGAGACAGAACCTGACAGCTCCATTGCCTTTCATTTGCATAGCTCCTGCCAAGGCAGAAAAATATTTGCTGAAAACCACGAAAAAAATCTCTGGCAGAACATCAAACTAAACCTATATCACATATCCTTGGTTAGAAGTATGATGATTCATTTTTCTTGTCTCCTCAAAGGCTTTGTATCCCCTTTTTGGACTGTTAGAACTATGATGATTCATTTCTTCTCTCTCCTCAAAGGCTTTTTCATCCCCTTTTGGACTCCGCCCCTCAAGAACATCGCATGTGAAGGATTAGCAGGCAGTGAGAGTGGCTGGAGAGCAGCCAGGCTGAAAGCGGCTGGGGGGTACTGGTTGATAGTAGGCAGAAGATGAGCCAGCAGTGTGCCCAGGTGGCCAAGAAGGCCAATGCCATCCTGGCCTGCATCAGGAATGGTGTGCCCAGCAGGAGCAGGGAAGTCATTTTGCCCCTGGACTCAGCACTGGTTAGGCCACACCTTGAGTCCTGTGTCCAGTTCTGGGCCCCTCAGTTTAGGAAAGATGTTGAGTTGCTGGAAGGTGTCCAGAGAAGGGCAACAAAGCT
Organism: Dryobates pubescens; assembly: GCF_014839835.1. Taxonomy (NCBI): domain Eukaryota; kingdom Metazoa; phylum Chordata; class Aves; order Piciformes; family Picidae; genus Dryobates; species Dryobates pubescens. The sequence goes on along the minus strand of NC_071618.1, from coordinate 41,962,757 downwards.
GGGGAGGGGTTTGGAGCACAGCCCTGTGAGGAGAGGCTGAGGGAGCTGGGGTTGCTTAGCCTGGAGAAGAGGAGGCTCAGGGGAGACCTCCTTGCTCTCTACAACTCCCTGACGGGAGGCTGTAGCCAGCTGGGGGTTGGTCTCTTCTCCCAGGCAAGCAGCATCAGAACAAGAGGACACAGTCTCAAGCTGTGCCAGGGGAAGTTTAGGCTGGATGTTAGGAAGAAGTTCTTCCCAGCAAGAGAGATTGGCCATTGGAATGTGCTGCCCAGGGAGGTGGTGGAGTCACCATCCCTGGAGGTGTTTAGGAAGAGAGTGGATGAGGCACTTGGTGCCATGGTTTAGTTGATCAGATGGTGTTGGGTGATAGGTTGGACTTGGTGATCTCGAAGGTCTTTTCCAACCTGGTCAATTCAATTCAATTCAATTCAATTCATTTCTATTCTATTCTATTCTATTCTATTCTATTCTATTCTATTCTATTCTATTCTATTCTATTCTATTCTATCCTATCCCATCCTATCCCATTCTATCCTATCCTATCCTATCCTATCCTATCCTATCCTATCCTATCCTATCCTATCCTATCCTATTCTATTCTATTCTACTCTGCTCTACTCTACTCTACTCTACTCTACTCTATTCAATCATCTCCAAGAGAAGAATGAGGAATAATATTCATTGCAAAGATTTCACAGAGGGATGCCAGGCTCCAAGAGATGAGCCTAACAAACCACAGTGGGAGATAAACAGGAAATAACCAATTGTGAAGCCTGCTGTCCTTCAACTAAAATGAGCTTCCTATCTTGCAGGTACTGAGTATCCTCCAGAGACATTACCTATCTGAATATATCACTTAATCTTGTAGAAAGCTCCACGACTGAGGGGTTCTTGCTGTTGGAAATTGCATCAAGTAACCTTATTGATGATGAATGGCTTTGAACTTTCATGGCAGCAGTGATGAACTGCTTCAACATCCGTCTGGTGGAGGCTGAAAAATCAGCACTTTTAGACAAAGAAATAAACTTATTCAAATGCAAAGGCAGGATCTGGGGCAGAGTTTCCAGGTGCTCTTAAAAGCCATTCTCCTTACCACTGCAGACTGGATGGCTGCCTAGCAAGAGTCATTTCACTGCCAGTCAGACCTTCTTGGCCTGAGTTCAGGAGAATCTCAGATGTTCTTCATTTCTCTGCTAAGGGAAACCACTTTAAAAAGTAAAGCAAACACTCTCACATATGAAAGAAATGTGTAAATAATCTTATTTCTTAGCCTGTACTCAGCACTGGTTAGGCCACACCTTGAGTCCTGTGGCCAGTTCTGGGCCCCTCAATTTGAGAAGGACATTGAGACACTTGAAGGTGTGCAGAGGAGGGTAAAAAAGCTGGGAAGGGGTTTGGAGCACAGCCCTGTGAGGAGAGGCTGAGGGAGCTGGGGTTGCTTAGCCTGGAGGAGAGGAGGCTCAGAGGAGACCTTCTTGCTCTCTACAACTCCCTGAAGGGAGGTTGTATCCAGGTGGGGGTTGGTCACTTCTCCCAGGCAACCAGCGCTAGAACAAGAGGACACAGTCTCAAGCTGTGCCAGGGGAGGTTTAGGCTGCATGTTAGGAAGAAATTCTTCCCAGCAAGAGAGATTGGCCATTGGAATGTGCTGCCCAGGGAGGTGGTGGAGTCACCATCCCTGGAGGTGTTTAGGAAGAGACTGGCTGGGGTGCTTGGTGCCATGGTTTAGTTGATTAGATGGTGTTGGGTGATAGGTTGGACTTGATGATCTCAAAGGTCTTTTCCAACCTGGTTAATTCAATTCAATTCAAGTCTAGTCTAGTCTAGTCTATTCTGTTCTATTCTATTCTATTCTATTCTATTCTATTCTATTCTATTCTATTCTATTCTATTCTATTCTATTCTGTTCTATTCATCACCAAGTCTTCATGGGAAGTACAACCACCACTACTCAGGGAAACTCCACAAGTCATGGTAGGACTTTCACTTAGCTTGCAGTTTGAGAGAAGACAAATGTGTTTTGGAGAAAGAATCCTCTGTTGCTCTCTGGATGGGATGATCTCTGATGCTAAGCATTTTATTTCAACTCTTCTTAGTATTTGAATCTGTTCAGGTTCCTTCAGGTTTCCAGAAGAGGGAAGAAGAGCAACTGGGAGGCATGGGTGAGGTGCAATCCAGCACAGACAGTATAATTGTGTCCTTCCCTTCAGTACACTAAGGACATATTTTGTGCAGACCCTTTTTTTCCAGCATGACTTCTCAGATGACCACTGCTCAACATATGTCAGTCTTGCACAACAGTTTATAGGGCCAGTGAGTTTACCACAACCCCCAACCTGGCTGTCAGCATCAGCCAGTACTGACATACACTGCTGGAGGGCCCAAGTTTAATCTCCACCGCTTCTCAACATGCAGCAATCACTGTAAAACAGCAACAACAATTTACAGGCTGTCAGGAGTGTAGCCAGTCTTCCTCAGGCCTGGGGCTGTCCCTGCCTTCTGCCAATCCAGCAGAGGAACGGAGTGGGAGCTTGCTCAGAGGAGGCTGGATAAATCTCTTTGGCAGCTCTCACACTAGTCACACTATTCAGTGGGTATTTAGACTTATTCTTTGCAGTGCTGGTTAAGCATTTCTCTATGAAAACTCTGGAGGTGACAGAGAGCAGGCTGTGTGTAGAGGTTTGAGCCTTAACTGCAGAGGGACCTCGACCCCCTGGACAGATGGGCAGAGTCCAACAGGATGGCATTCAACAATCCAAGTGCCAGGTGCTGCACTTTGGCCACAGCAACCCCATGCAGAGCTACAGGCTGGGGTCAGAGTGGCTGGAGAGCTGACAAACAGAGAGGGACCTGGGGGTACTAGTTGATGCTAGGCTGCACATGAGCCAGCAGTGGTAAAGCAGTCTCCTTCCCTGGCAAGAAACCTTGCCTCTAGCCCAAATATGTCACAAAACTATCCTTGCTCCTCTACAGGTAGCAATTCCAACCCCTGTCAGAAATAGTGTGGCCAGCAGGAGCAGGGAGGTCATTCTGCCCCTGGACTCAGCACTGGTCAGGCCACACCTTGAGTCCTGTGTCCAGTTCTGGGCCCCTCCATTTAGGAAGGATGTTGAGTTGCTGGAAGGTGTCCAGAGACGGGCAACAAAGCTGGGGAGGGGTTTGGAGCACAGCCCTGTGAGGAGAGGCTGAGGGAGCTGGGGTTGCTTAGCCTGCAGAAGAGGAGGGTCAGGGAAGACCTTCTTGCTCTCTGCAATTCCCTGAGGGGAGGTTGTAGCCAGGTGGGGGGTTGGTCTCTTCTTCCAGGCAACCAGCACCAGAACAAGAGGACACAGTCTCAAGCTGAGTCAGGGGAAGTTTAGGCTGGAGGTGAGGAGAAAGTTCTTCACTGAGTTGTTAGCCATTGGGAATGTGCTGCCCAGGGAGGTGGTGGAGTCACCATCCCTGGAGGTGTTCAAGAGGGGATTGGACATGGCACTTGGTGCCATGGTTTAATTAGTCCTGAGCTGTTGGGTGACAGGTTGGACTTGATGATCTTTGAGGTCTTTTCCAACTTTACTGATTCTATGATTAAAAGTCCTCACTTTCATTCTTCTGAAAACTCTCCAGGTTAAAAAGTGAACCCAAACCACCTCTGTGTTGTGTCAATATAATTGCACAAGACTTCAAATTCCCAGAGGTTTAAGAGGGTCCTGGATATCTCTTCAGCCTTGTGTTAGATGCTACATGTTATAACACAGTGTGATTTCTCTGGATAGACACATTTAACCCTAAGGCAAAGTAATACAAGGTGTTGCAAAGTGCACAGGAGACAGAAATCCAGCATGGGGTTTTGTGACTGGCTTCCAATTTCAGTTAGTCAGAAAGAAGCATCGAGGAGTGCAATATGTTTGGAGCTAGGCTGGCAAGATGGATGTTCCTAAAGCTCAGCACAGGTCTGTAGAGAAAATGGCTTTCTGGAACATGACTACTCCATGATTTAATTACAATTCATGTAATTTAATTCAAATGCTTAGCTTAATCTCCAAGATGCTGAGGTGTGTTCATCTGTAAGTATCAATGACAGTATCATTGATTGGGCTCGATGATCTCAAAGGTCTTTTCCAAGCTGGTAAATTCAATTCAATTCAATTCAATTCAATTCAATTCAATTCAATTCAATTCAATTCAATTCAATTCAATTCAATTCAATTCCATTCCATTCCATTCCATTCCATTCCATTCCATTCAATTCCATTCCATTCCATTCCATTCCATTCCATTCCATTCCGTTCCATTCCATTCCGTTCAATTCAATTCAATTCAATTCCCTTCTAATCCTTCCCTTCCCTTCCCTTCCCTTCCCTTCCCTTCCCTTCCCTTCCCTTCCCTTCCCTTCCCTTCCCTTCCCTTCCCTTCCCTTCCCTTCCCTTCCCTTCCCTTCCCTTCCCTTCCCTTCCCTTCCCTTCCCTTCCCTTCCCTTCCCATCTATTCTATTCTATTCTATTCTATTCTATTCTATTCTATTCTATTCTATTCTATTCTATTCTATTCCAATCTATTCTATTCTATTCCAATCTATTCTATTCTGTTCCAATCTATTCTATTCCATCCTCAAAAGCCCATTTTTCTTCTTTTAAAGCTGTGTCTCTCTGCTAATGTCTCAAGAAAATGAATTCTTCGAGGAACTGGAATTGTCCCTTTTGTGCATGAGCAGTACAAGGATGAACCACCTGAGATCCTCACACAGGCAAAGCTCCTAGAGCAGCTGCTTCATTTAAGGACCAATGTGGAGCAATTACTTTAGTTCTAGGACTTTAGTCAGGAAATCTTTGTAAATGGAATGGAATGGAATGGAATGGAATGGAATGGAATGGAATGGAATAGACTTATTGAATTGAATTGTATTGAATTGAATTGAATTGAATAGACCAGGTAGGAAAAGACCTCAGAGATCATCAGTTCCAACCTATCACCCAACACCATCTAATCAACTAAACCATGGCACCAAGCACCCCATCCAGTCTCTTCTTAAACACCTCCAGTGATGGTGACTCCACCACCTCCCTGGGCAGCCCATTCCAATGGCCAATCTCTCTTTCTGGGAAGAATGCATCAGCATTTCAATGGACAAGGTAGGACTAAGCACAGACTTAAAGGTAAGCATAAATAACCAGCCTGAATCCAGGTGAGATGTGGCAGATTGGAAGTTAAGTAAAGGAAGACAGAAGTAGGTAACAAATTTACTGGACAAATACTAAGCAATGTTTTCTTCTGTATTTTGATTCTTCTCTATATTCTTTGGAGGTGTTCAGGAGGAGACTTGATGGGGTGCTTGGTGCCATGGTTTAGTTGATTAGGTGGGTTGGATTGGTTGATATGTTGGGCACGATGATCTTGAAGGTCTCTTCCAACCTGGTCTATTCTATTCTATTCTATTCTATTCTATTCTATTCTATTCTATTCTATTCTATTCTATTCTTTCTTTTTATCTTTTTTTGGTCACATACTTGTATTTTTCAGTTCCCAATATTCCACTGTCCTCCAAATATATTGAGCATCAACTTATATTACATCAGATGAAGCGCTCTGCTTTAACACACAGTGATACCTCAAATAGAGTTTCTGAATCTGAACTGATGTATATAGTTTCCTGGAAGTCCTTATGATGATGTATTACATGAAAGAGCACCAATAAACCTTTCTACTGCTATCTGTAAAACATTTCACAGTTTCTGCCATGAAAAATATCATCAAATCACATTTGGCATTCTCAGCTTGTGTCACCTGCTCACATTGGAAGACAATCCCTATGAGGAGAGGCTGAGGGAGCTGGGGTTGCTTAGCCTGGAGAAGAGGAGACTCAGGGGAGACCTTCTTGCTTTCTACAGCTACCTGAAGGGAGGTTGTAGCCACATGGGGGGTGGTCTCTTCTCCCAGGTAACCAGCACCAGAACAAGAGGAGATAGCCCCCTACACCAAGGGAAATACTTCACAGAAAGAGTGATTGGCCATTGGAATGTGCTGCCCAGGGAGGTGGTGGAGTCATCATCACTGGAGGTGTTCAAAAAGGGATTGGACATGGCACTTAGAATAAACCAGGTTGGAAGACACCTTCAAGATTATCGTGTCCAACTCATCATCCAATCCAACCCACCTAATCAATTAACCCATGGCACCAAGCACCCCATCAAGTCTCCTCCTGAACACCTCCAATGATGCTGACTCCACCTCCCCAGGCAGCCCATTCCAATGGGCAATCACTCTCTCTGTACAGAACTTCTTCCTAACATCCAACCTAACCCTCCCCTGGCTCAGCCTGAGACTGTGTCCTCTTGTTCTGGTACTGGCTGGCTGGGAGAAGAGATCAACTGCTGCCTATCTACAACTTCCCTTCAGGTAGTTGTAGAGAGCAAGAAGGTCTCCCGTGAGCCTCCTCTTCTCCAGGCTAAGCAACCCCAGCTCCCTCAGTCTCTCCTCATAGGGCTGTGCTCCAAACATCATGAGGTGTTGGGTGCTAGGTTGGACTTGATGATCTCTGAGGTCCTTTCCAACCTTCCTGATTCTATGCTAAGTTGCCCTTATGAGCTCTATTCAGCCACCACCTGCGCTTGGTGACAGGAGCTTGAAAGCCCTTGAGGAAATCAGAGCTTTGGTCCTGTGCCTAGCCCAAAGTTGGTACTGTGGGCAAAGAGGGAAAGGACATAGTCTAAACTTTCTGTCATTTGTCTGAATGGAAGCAACACAATTCTGCTGCTCATTTCTTGCAGGCTTTTGGGGCTTGATTTGTGTTTGTGGAGGGGGTTTTGATGATCAATGAAGAATATGCCTTAGAGCTATCTCAGAAGTGGTCCTTCTGAGATGATTTCTTTAATTTCAGGTTGATTTATTTGCAAGCTCAAGATTTGGCAGGATCTCCAACCTTAGTGCCTGTCGATTCCTCTTTGCATCAATCTTGTTTCCTTCTTTCTTATTGCCAAAACCTGTTTCAGGCACTCATGAAGCTTGATAGAAATTGCCTTGAAAAGAGCTGAGTGATCAAAACTGACCAGACGTGCAAGATGAATATTCATGCTTTACTGGAGCTGCCTCCACCCTTGTCTCAGGGCAGGGTACCTTCAGCTGACCTGTTGTCTCTCATACAAATTACTGCCTCATTACCATTCCTTCCTTTGAAACCTAGCTGCAAGGGACATTGAGCTCATGTCAGATAATTCAGCAAAACAGTGAAAGAAAACTGTGTCTGATCCAGAGTGAAGGCATGTGAAATTCCCTGCCACACATCCAAATGAAAGTGGACTTGAAGGGACTAAAAGGAACCAGCTTCTCCCCCTGGACATGAGGCATGGATGTTTTTTTCCCTCCCATTTTAGACATCTGAAAGGTAAGTGCCCACCTCTGCACAGGCCACCAATAGTTTCCCTTGCAGAAGGTTGAGGTAGGACACTTTGAGGATGTGACCCATTTCAGCTATTTAGATCTCCTGCTTTGGGAGGAAAGGAATAAAGTCTTTACACTGCTCACATCACTCTCTGCTTTTGGCTGGGGGCTCAGGTCTTCAGAAAAATCAGATTGAAACTTACCCCATACCATATCAGCTAGAAGCAAAGGGTGCCCTGTTCTTGCACCCCAGCCATATGCTAAAACTCCCCAGGGAATTCATTAACGAGCTGGCAATAACAAAAGATCAGCAAAGAATTATCCTGGTTTGTGAGTTAGCATCAGCCTCCAGTACAGCAGCAAACAGAGACTTCTATTTCTCATGTCCTCTTTTTCCTCTGCCCTGCCAGTGCAATCAAACACTCTGTCTCAACAAGCTCTGAAGAGGAAGACTTCAACTCTTTCAGAATTAACAACTTTCTTCAGGGCAGACTCAGAAAAAAAAGCTGACTATGCAGAGGGGAGATCTGGCAGAAAGGGACCTGGGGGTATTGGGTGATAGTAGGCTGAACATCAGCCAGCAGTGTGCCCAGGTGGCCAAGAAGGCCAATGCCATCCTGGCCTGCATCAGGAATATTGTGGCCAGCAGGAGCAGGGAGGTCATTGTGCCCCTGGACTCAGCACTGGTTAGGCCACACCTTGAGTCCTGTGTCCAGTTCTGGGCCCCTCCGTTTAGGAAAGATGTTGAGTTGCTGGAAGGTGTCCAGAGAAGGGCAACAAAGCTGGGGAGGGGTCTGGAGCACAGCCCTGTGAGGAGAGGCTGAGGGAGCTGGGGTTGCTTAGCCTGGAGAAGAGGAGGCTCAGGGGAGACCTTCTTGCTGTCGACAACTCCCTGAAGGGAGGTTGTAGCCAGGTAGGGATTGGTCTCTTCTCCCAGGCAAGCAGCACCAGAACAAGAGGACACAGTCTCAAGCTGTGCCAGGGGAAGTGTAGGCTGCAGGTGAGGAGAAAGTTCTTCCCAGAGAGATTGGGCATTGGAATGTGCTGCCCAGGGAGGTGGTGGAGTCACCATCCCTGGAGGTGTTTAGGAGGAGCGTGGATGAGGCACTTGGTGCCATGGTTCAGCTGATTAGATGGTGTTGGGTGATAGTTTGGACTTGATGATCTCAAAGGTCTTTTCCAACCTGGTCAATTCTATTCCATTCCATTCCATTCCATTCCATTCCATTCCATTCCATTCCATTCCATTCCATTCCATTCCATTCCGTTCTATTCTGTTCTGTTCTGTTCTGTTCTGTTCTGTTCTCCTCTGCTTCCCCATGAACAAATACACTGGTGGCTGCACAGCAGCTGCTGGCTTGCAGGGCAGGCTGCTGTGCCTTCAAACCCAAAGCAGGAAGAGCCACAGCGATTTTTTTGTGGACAAAAATTACGGTGTAGGGAGGCAGCGTGGCAGCTCTTTTAAAGCAGCCAAATTTCATGCACAGCAAGAACAGGGGCTAAAAATAGACCTGGATGCTAATGGGGGCCTGGCACACACAGTTTGTACAACAAGCTGATGATTCTTTTTGAGAATGCAATCATTTAAGGGCTTCTTTCATTTCGTTCCTTTCGGCTCCTGTGAAGTGCTCAGAAACGCGAGGCTTGCTCGGCTCCTCGGTTCTTTTTTTCCTCCTCAATCTCAGGCATATGAAATGTTAATCATCAAAGGAGAAAACCACTAGAAGTGAGAGTTGTGTTTTTCTTTCTGGAGGCTGCTTGCACGTGATCAGCAAACAAAGTGGGTCAGAGGAGGTTTTCCTAACGTTTCAGATGGATTTCTGCGCAGACCAAGGAGGAGGATCAGGATATTTCTTACACAGGAAAGCTTTGATTTTCCCAGGGTAGTAGGTGCTGGGAGCTGAGGTGTCCACACTTTTCCTTCAGCCCAAAGCTTAGACAGGTAGCTTGTGCTAGGGGTGGACTGTGAGCTCCAGCTGGACCTTTCACAGTATCACAGTATCACCAAGGTTGGAAGAGACCTCAACGATCATCGAGTCCAACCTGTCACCACAGACCTCATGACTAAACCATGGCACCAAGTGCCACGTCCAATCCCCTCTTGAACACCTCCAGGGATGGTGACTCCACCACCTCCCTGGGCAGCACATTCCAATGACAAATGACTCTCTCAGTGAAGAACTTTCTCCTCACCTCCAGCCTAAACTTCCCCTGGCACAGCTTGAGACTGTGTCCTCCTGTTCTGGTGCTGCTTGCTTGAGAGAAGAGACCAACCCTCTCCTGGCTACAGCCACCCTTCAGGTAGTTGTAGAGAGCAATAAGGTCTCCCCTGAGCCTCCTCTTCTCCAGGCTAAGCAATCCTAGCTCCCTCAGCCTCTCCTTGTAGGGCTTGTGCTCAAGGCCTCTCACCAGCCTCACACAAGCCACAAGACTGGAACCTTTCTGCAGCCTCACAATCTTTTGCCAGCCTCTACACCATATATTGTGTCCAGTTCTGGGCCCCTCAGTTTAGGAAAGATGTTGAGTTGCTGGAAGGTGTCCAGAGACAGCACAGCTGGTGAGTGGTTTGAAGCACAATCCCTATGAGGAGAGGCTGAAGGAGCTGGGGTTGTTTAGCATGGAGAAGAGGAGGCTCAGGGGAGACCTTCTTGCTGTCTCCAACTCCCTGAAGGGAGGTTGTAGCCAGGTGGGGGTTGGTCTCCTCTCCCAGGCACCCAGCACCAGAACAAGAGGACACAGTATTAAGCTGTGCCAGAGGAGGTTTAGGCTGGATGTTAGGAGGAAGTTCTTCATAGGAAGAGTGATTGGCCATTGGAATGGGCTGCCCAGGGAGGTGGTGGAGTCTCTGTCCCTGGAGGTGTTCAAGAGGGAATTGGACGTGGCACTTGAAGCTATGATTTAGTTAGTCCTGAGGTGTTGGGTGCTAGGTTGGACTTGATGATCTCTGAGGTCTTTTCCAACCTTACTGATTCTATGATTCTATAGCAGAACTGAAATCCAGCAGCTTCTAGGGGTGAGGCTGGGCCACTCCCAGCCCTGGTGCACCCAGACAACGGAACGGGCTGCCTGGGGAGGTGGTGGAGTCGCCATCACTGGAGGTTTTTAGGAGGAGACTTGATGGGGTGCTTGGTGCCGTGGGTTAGTTGTTTGGGCGGTGTTGGATTGGTTGATGGGTTGGATGCGATGATCTTGAAGGTCTCTTCCAACCTGGTGTATTCTATGTATGTATTCTATTCTATGTAAAATTGCCCAATGGTTCAGACATGATAAGGGCACTGCATGGTGTGGGTCTGCATCAACCCTATCTCTGAAGGAAATCAAGCTGACAATCAGAGCTGGAAGCCAGAAGTGTTTGTGAAATATCTTTTTTTTCTTGCCAGAGACAGCCAACTGCCTGCCTCTTAGCAGCCCACATTGGTGGACCATAAAGCATGCAGCAGATCAGGAGGTGTTTCCTGGCACACGTACACTCGTCTCCTATGAATACTGCTCTGGGAGCGAACAAAACAGGTATTGTCTCTTAATGCTCCCATTAAACAGAGCCACACAGATGGTAATTAATGCATCATGAGATGACTAAACTGCAAGATGAAATTTCTGCAAAAGGAAGTCACCACAAGAGCAGGGGAACTCACACTAGTGCTCATTTACAGACCGACTCCTTCCCTTCGCTTGAAGACCAGCTCTTCCACGTTATGAAGGATTTATTTGTCTGCTTTCCTTGAGTTCCAGGTCACAATGGAGCTCTGTTACCCTTAATAGATTCATGCACTCTTTCCCCTCGTGCTTTGTCAAATAAGAATACTTACAAGGCAATAAAAAGGAAAAGGGAAACACAAGGGAGAGAACCACCCCCTGCGTCCTAAGCGCTGGGCAGGTGAACGCCGGCGTGCGTTTGTGTCTGTGTGTGTACAGGAGAGGGGTTGTTTATGGCACCAGCCAGTGCAGAAGCAAATCATTTATGTGCCATCTACATGCAAATGTATCTTTCAGTTGGGTAACAAACTGCCCTCCTGTATAATTTACCCAAACAATGGAGCTGCGAGGACACCGCTACTAATCTCCCACAAATCAACTCTGCCTTTTCAGAAGGGATTTTTGTCTTTCTGTGAATTGATCAAACTTGACAAGTAATTTCAACCTAATGTTCACGGCTATCCTCCTCCCTCCTCACCATCTGTAGGTGAGAAATCCTATTTTCTGGAAGTGACAGGGTAATACAGAAGGCTGCAGACATCTGGGGGGGGAAAAAAAACCCCAAGGCCTGGTTTTCCCAGAGCTACAAGGAAAACAAGGGTGGATTCAGGATGGATGTGAGCATCTCCATGGACAAATCATGCATTCTCCATAGAATAATAGAAATGGAATGGGATGGAATGGGATGGAATGGGATGGAATGGAATGGGATAGGATAGGATGGAATGGAATGGAATGGAATGGAATGGAATGGAATGGAATGGAATGGAATGGAATGGAATGGAGTAGAGTAGAGTAGAGTAGAGTAGAGTAGAGTAGAGTAGAATAGAGTAGAATGGGATGGGATGGGATGGGATGGGATGGGATGGAATAGAATAGAATAGAATAGAATAGAATAGAATAGAATAGAATAGAATAGAATAGAATAGAATAGAATAGACCAGACCAGGTTGGAAAAGATCTTTGAGATCCTCAAGTCCAACCTATCACCCAACACTATCTAATCAACTAAACCATGGCACCAAGTGACTCATCCAGGCTCTTCTTAAACACCTCCAGTGATGGTGACTCCACCACCTCCCTGGGCAGCACATTCCAATGGCCAATCATTCTTTCTGGGAAGAATTTCTTCCTAACATCCAGCCTAAACCTGCCCAGGAAGGTGGTGGAGCCACCATCCCTGATGGTGTTCAAAAAGGGATTGGACATGGCACTTGAAGCCATGGTTTAGTTAGTCCTGAGGTGCTGGGTGCTAGGTTGGACTTGATGACCTCTGAGGTCTTTTCCAACCTTACTGATTCTATGATTCTATGACACAAGGTAAAGCACTCATTTCATAAGGATGAGGAGGAAAGGTTGTGGGCAGCAGCATGAGGTGGTTCATTGCCCTCTACAACTACCTGAAAGGTGGTTGTAGCCATGAAAGGGTTGGTCTCTTCTCCCAGGCACAGAACAAGGGGACACAGTCTCAAGCTGTGCCAGGGGAATGTTTAGACTCGAAGTGAGGAGAAAGTTCTTCACCAAGCAAGTCGTTCACCATTGGGATGTGCTGCCCAGGGAGGTGATGGAGTCACCATCCCTGGAGGTGTTCAAGGGGAGATTGGACGTGGCACTTGGTGCCATGGTCTAGTCATGAGGTCTGTGGTGTCAGGTTGGACTGGATGATCCTCGAGGTCTCTTCCAAACCTTGGCGATACTGTGATGCTGTGATACTGTGAACTATGACCCAAGCACAGGTTGAAGCCTCTGGCTGTGAAAGGCACGACACGTGCCTGGAGAGTGGGAATTCACTCTGCTGTCTGGAGAATCTTTGAAGTTCTGATACCTGTTTAATTTTACCATTAGAAGAAGGAAAAAAAACCAATCCCCTATCTTCTGATGGTTTTCACAGCAGGGAATTATGTCAAAACAGACTGAAAAGGTCCTGTGGAAGACTGAAAAGGTTAAGGCTTCCAGGTCTTTCTGTATTCCTCTCCTTTTTTTCGCTTTCCTACAAGGACATAGCCACACCTCAAACTTCACTGAAGCAGAATGGGCAAATACAGTCAAAATCAATATATGACCACAAAATATCTTCTTCAGGGGAAAGGAAATAAAAGACAACAATTAAATGAAAATGGCTAGCACAAAGCCCTCTCTGCAACTCATCTCAACACATTTTCTTCCACACATCACAGCTGAAATAAAAATGAAGCTTCTTTCTGTTATCAGATAGCTAGACACCCTGTTAGCTCCTCACCCAAGAATACTATCTTCATCTCAGGGTCTGATCATTTGTGGTTCATGTGGCCAGCAGGAGCAGGGAAGTCATTCTGCCCCTGGACTCAGCACTGGTTAGGCCACACCTTGAGTCCTGTGTCCAGTTCTGGACCTCCCTTGGCACAGCCTGAGACTGTGTCCTCTTGTTCTGGTGTTGGTTGCCTGGGAGAAGAGACCAACATCCGCCTCTCTACAACCTCCCTTCAGGTAGTTGTAGAGAGCAATAAGGTCACCCCTGAGTCTCCTCTTCTCCAGGCTAAGCAACCCCAGCTCCCTCAGCCTCTCCTCATAGGGCTGTGCTCCAAACCCCTCCCCAGCTTTGTTGCCCTTCTCTGGACACCTTCCAGCAACTCAACATCTTTCCTAAACTGAGGGACCCAGAACTGGACACAGCACTCAAGGAGTGGCCTAACCAGTGCAGTGTACAGGGGCAGAATGACCTCCCTGCTCCTGCTGGCCACACTGTTCCTGATGCAGGCCAGGATGCCATTGACCCTCTTGGCTGCCTGTGCACACTGCAGGCTCATGTTCAGCCTACCATCGACCACTACCCCCAGGTCCCTCTCTGCCTGGCTGCTCTCCAGCCACTCTGACCCCAGCCTGTAGCACTGCATGGGGTTGCTGTGGCCAGTGTGCAGAACCTGGCACTTGGATGTGTTCAGTCTCCTGCCCTTGGACTCTGCCCATCTGTCCAGCCTGTTGAGGTCCCTCTGCAGAACCTCTCTACCCTCCAGCAGATCAACTCCTGCCCCCAGCTTGGTGTCGTCAGCAAATTTACTGCTGATGGACTCAATGCCCTCATTCAGATCATCAATAAAGATGTTAAAGAGCATGGGGCCCAGCACTGGTCCTTGGGGCACACCACCAGTGCCTGGCTGCCAGCTGGCTGTGGCACCATTCACCACCACTCTCTGGGCTCAGCCTCCAGCCAGCTCCTAACCCAGCTCAGAGTGCTGCTGTCCAAGCCATGGGCTGACAGCTTGGCCAGGAGTTTGCTGTGGGGGATGGTGTCAAAAGCCTTGCTGAGCTCCAGGTAGACTACATCCACAGGCACTCTTGGTCCCTCTCCTCCTCCCTCTGCTTCTCTCCCTTCTCCTCTCCTCTCCAGTTATTGCTCTGGGCCATCTGTAAGTCATTACTCATGTCAGACAGGACTGGACCTACTGTTCCCACAACTAGTAGAAAAAAAAAGTTCATTAATTTCTGCAGGACATTTGGGTCATTGAATGGAGGAGGGTGAGAGCTCCATGATGATGAAACCTTCATTTCTCTCTGAAAAGATAGGCATCATCCTGAGTTGCCACCAATTTCCTTAAAGCCCTAAAAGTCTGGCAGTATCAGCAAGATAGGATTCAGTCTGCAGCTCCTCATTACTCAGAGGGCTGGGAGGATATGGAGATGCAGAGCAATCTGGAGCAGACAATGAGAGTTGTCGAGGCTCCTCTGATTAAAACTGCACAACCTACAACCCTAATCTTAATCCCTCCCTGCGGAAAGGGGAGATTAGCCTGGCTCCTGGGAAAGATAACTCTGTCTTCTCCTGCAATTGCATGTTAAAATTCAATCTCCTCCTAGGAGATGGCAGCCATGGATATTGCTTTTGCTCTCCCCCTAATGAGGAAAGCAAACAGTGCTGCTTGCAGAAACTGGCAGGGCAGAGCAGGCTGCCTCTGTGCTCTCTGGTTGCTTTATTGGCACATGTGATGGGTTAATGGCCACCCTGGAAGCAGGGGAGGGGAAGGGCTTGTGAAAGCATTGCCTCTCCCTGCAGGGGGTTTTTCCCCTGGGAAACAAAATTAGTCTGTTCCACTCCCCCTCCCTGCCCAGCAAGGCTATAAAAAGGAGGACACTGCAGCCATTAGGTCTCTTGGCCCCCTGCCTTTTGCCTGGATGAGGACTGCCGCTGGTTCCCCTGCTTCACTGCCACGTGGTCCTCCCTGCTGCACCCCACACCTTTGCAAAGGACTGGTTTTGTACTTCATGTTTCTTTTTTCCCATCCATCCTTGTTCCTTACCCTTGTGAACCCTACCTGTTATTGTTACACACACACACACACACACACACACACACACACACACACACATATATACTGGTTAAAGAAAATTCTTTACCTCTCTACTTCCAAGCTGACTCCAAATTATTTCTTGGTGGATTTGCTCCTTCCCTTTCTTTTTCCTCTCCTTTGGGAAAGAGGAGGGGGAAGCAGGGAGGGGATTCTCAGCCTGGCCCCCATCTGAGCTCTTAAGTCCCACTTAAGGCTCGAAGCACCACAGCACACCAAGCCTGCACACATGGACATAGAGGTTGAGCAAGGGGGTCTTTTCCAGCCCTGGGGGTTATACAGTGCTGTGCAAGACCCCAAAGCAATCTGCCAACTCCTGCACCCATTTACAGCAGGGCAAATCTGCAGTGAGTGGGCATGCAGCCAGGGTGAGCTCCAGCATGCCAGGGCACCATGGCCTGTCTGCTTTTTCATGTCTCACAAGCTTCTCTGGTCCCAAGGAGCAACTTTTTTAATGGGATTGTTTTCTGCATGATCTGCACACAGCTGAGGTGATTCTGATCTCTCTGAGGCTCTTGATCCAGCCAAATCTTTCCATCCATGAAAGCTGCCTTTAATGTCAGTGGGATGAGCCATGAAGGCTGCTTTCTCAGCAGCTCACCAGAGGGCTACATTCCTGTGTTTTGAACCAAGGATTCCACACCATTCAGCCATGACCTCTGATGCTTGATGTCCTCTCTGCAGCTACCTGAAGGGAGGTTGTCGCCAGGTGGGGGTTGGTCTCTTCTCCCAGGCAAGCAGCACCAGCAGAACAAGAGGACACAGTCTCAAGCTGCACCAGGGGAGCTTTAGGCTGGATGTTAGGAAGAAGTTCTTCACCACAGAAAGAGTGATTGGCCATTGGAATGTGCTGCCCAGGGTGGTGCTGGAGTCCCCATCCCTGGAGGTGTTCAAGAGGGGCTTGGACGTGGCACTTGAAGCCATGGTTTAGCTAGTCCTGAGGTGTTGGGTGACACTTTGGACTTGATGATCTCTGAGGTCTTTTCCAACCTGATTGATTCTATGATTCTATGATAACTGCAAGGCTGACCTTCTGAAAGTGTGGCCTGGAATTACTCCTCTCCAGTATTTAACTTCCGATTTGCCATAGGGTGTGAAGATAAATGAGATTAGGTTAATTGGGAAGCCCTGGAATTCTGCTCATCATTGTGCAATGCAATCATCGATGCACCTTGCCTTTAAGACCCTGAATATGCTGACATGTAGTTTTTTCTGCATGCCAGACTCCCAGCATCTCCATCACAATAAAAAAAGCAGGAGGGGGACATGGTTGGAGCAGCCAAGTAAGTCAGGAAAAACAACCAGCTAAATTGAGTGCTTTCTAATCTAATGCATTTAAGTCATACTCAATAAAGCTTGCCAACAAACCCTGGCCTCTCTGCTGCAAAGATCACAGAGGCATCCCATTAGAATAACACATCTTCTAAAAGTCCTCTTTTCAAAGGATTTTCATTCTGGACCAGCAGCATGGAGTGAATCAGGAGTGTGCCTTTGCAGGCATGGGATGAAGGCCAGGCAGAAAGGGACCTGGGGGGACTGGAGACAGTAGGCTGAACAGGAGCCAGCAGTGTGCCCAGGTGGCCAAGAAGGCCAAGAGCATCCTGGCCTGCATCAGGAACAGTGTTGCCAGCAGGAGCAGGGAAGTCATTGTGCCCCTGGACTCAGCATTGGTCAGGCAACACCTTGAGTCCTGTGTCCAGGTCTGGGCCCCTCAGGTTAGGAAAGATGTTGAGTTGCTGGAAGGTGTCCAGAGAAGGGCAACAAAGCTGGGGAGGGGTCTGGAGCACAGCCCTGTGAGGAGAGGCTGAGGGAGCTGGGGTTGCTTAGCCTGGAGAAGAGGAGGCTCAGGGGAGACCTTCTTACTCTCTACAACTCCCTGAAGGGAGGTTATAGCCAGGTGGGGGTTGGTCTCTTCTCCCAGGCAACCAGCACCAGAACAAGAGGACACAGTCTCAAGCTGTGCCAGGGGAGGTTTAGGCTCAAGGTGAGGAGAAAGTTCTCCTGAGCCTCCCCTGAGCCTCCTCTTCTCCAGGCTAAGCAACCCCAGCTCCCTCAGCCTCTCCTCACAGGGCTGTGCTCCAGACCTCTCCCCAGCCTCGTTGCCCTTCTCAGGACACAATGTCCTTCTTAACTGTGGACATGGCTCGTGCTGTGATATCTGAAGAACCACTGAGCTGCCTGATTTGCAAACAGATCTAAATTAAGCAGTAAACCATTCCTGAAACTTGGTGCCAGACTCTGCTTTTATTTGGTCTGGTAAACAAAACAAGTTTCAGTGCACACTGTTTTTACTGGGGATTAAGTCTGTCAGCTTTAGCAGGGCATATGGTATCTTGTTGCACCAACAATTAGGTATTTATAGGCATGCAATTTTATGCCTAAGGCTAGCTGCTGCCAAGCAGTAAGGGATGATGCACATATGCTGCAGATTTCCTAGGTGGAATAGCAGAGCACCAGGAGGTTGGTATTCAAGTCTGACAGCACCTTGAAGAATTTCATTTTCTCCCTTGCTTGCTCCACCAAGGAGATGGAGCAAACCTAGAGAAGAGGAGGCTCAGGGGAGACCTTCTTGCTGTCTGCACCTGCATGAAGGGAGGTTATAGCCAGGTGGGGGTTGGTCTCTTCTCCCAGGCAACCACCACCAGAACAAGAGGACACAGTCTCAAGGTGCACCAGGGCAGGTTTAGGCTGGATGTTAGGAAGAAGTTCTTCCCAGCAAGAGAGATTGGCCATTGGAATGTGCTGCCCAGGGAGGTGGTGGAGTCACCATCACTGGAGGTGTTTAGGAAGAGACTGGGTGAGGCACTTGGTGCCATGGTTTAGTTAATTAGATGGTGTTGGGGGATAGATTGGACTTCACATTATCACAGTATCACAATATCACTAAGGTTGGAAGAGACCTCAAAGATGATCGGGTCCAACCTGTAACCACAGACCTCAATGACTTGATGATCTCAAAGATCTTTTCCAACCTGGTTAATTCTCTTCTCTTCTCTTCTCTTCTCTTCTCTTCTCTTCTCTTCTCTTCTCTTCTCTTCTCTTCTCTTCTCTTCTCTTCTCTTCTCTTCTCTTCTCTTCTCTTCTCTTCTCTTCTCTTCTCTTCTCTTCTCTTCTCTTCTCTTCTCTTCTCTTCTCTTCTCTTCTCTTCTCTTCTCTTCTCTTCTCTTCTCTTCTCTTCTCATGACCATCTAATCAACTAAACCATGGCACCAAGCACCCCATCCATTCTCTTCTTAAACACCTCCAGTGATGGTGACTCCACCACCTCCCTGGGCAGCACATCCCAATGGCCAATCACTCTTTCTGGGAAGAACTTCTTCCTAACATCCAACCTACACCTCCCCTGGCACAGTTTGAGACTATGTCCTCTTGTTCTGGTGTTGGTTGCCAGCACCAAGCAATCAGACAAGGTCCCTTTTGTGGTAATAAATTATATCACCTTCCTTGTTGCTGAAAATGTGCTTCACATTTCATACTTTGGTGTCCTCATGCCACCACCCCATCACTATGTATGGTGCAGCCACATCTGCCAAAGCAATGGAGGTTTTGAAAACCTTTTACCTGACTTTAAACAGATGGATGCTAATGGGATATTTATTTACAGGATAAAATTAAATCACAGCAGAATCTTAATGCCCTATTTACATAATCAGCTTTGTTCTGAGCTGGTGAGCTCGGGTTGTTTTGTTCCAGCACTTGGGAGCCTTCAGCCACAGCCGCATCAAAGCAGCAGCCACTCAGAGTGGAGATTAAACCATTTCCTACAGCCAGAAGTCTTGATGAGAATCTGTTGCTCCGAATTAGGATCCCATCATTGCACCAGACACTGTCATAAGATCAAAGATGCGTGTTGGAGCTTTGGCAGAGCCCATGATCAAAAGCAAGAGGTGCCATTTGCGTTAAGAAAATATTTCTGTCACAGAGTAGAATACAGAATACAGAATTAACCAGGTTGGAAAAGACCTCAGAGATCATCGAGTCCAACCTATCACCCAGCACCATCGATTCAACTAAACCATGGCACCAAGCACCCCATCCAGTCTCTTCTTAAACACCTCCAGTGATGGTGACTCCACCACATCCCTGGGCAGCACATTCCAATGGCCAATCTCTCTTTCTGGGAAGACCTTCTTCCTAACATCCAGACTAAACCTCCCCTGGCACAGCTTGAGACTATGTTCTTGAGAGCAAGAAGGTCTCCCCTGAGTCTCCTCTTCTCCAGGCTAAGCAACCCCAGCTCCCTCAGCCTCTCCTCACAGGGCTGTGCTCCAAACCCCTCCCCAGCTTTCTTGCCCTTCTCTGGACACCTTCCACCAACTCAACATCTTTCCTAAACTGCGGGACCCAGAACTGGACACAGGACTCGAGGTGTGGCCTAACCAGTGCTGAGTCCAGGGGCACAATGGCCTCCCTGCTTCTGCTGGCCACACTGTTCCTGATGCAGGCCAGGATGCCATTGGCCTTCTTGGCCACCTGGGCACACTGCTGGCTCATGTTCAGCCTACTATCAACCACTCCCCCCAGGTCCCTTTCTGCCTGGCTGCTCTCCCGCCACTCTGCCCCCAGCCTGTAGCACTGCATGGGGCTTGACGAGCCTTCCCAGCTTCAGGAAATCCCAAGTAAAACTGTGAGAAAACTCTCTTCAGCAGTTAAAAGGAACAAACCAGGGCTGAAGTAAGCTTGAATCACTTTGAAAAAGATCCTAAATTGCAATTTAGAGATGGTGGGGTGTGGTGGGGCTGCTAAAACAGGCACAAAAGGCCAGGGTAGGTATTAGATGAAGGTAGTATCACAGTATCACAGTATCACAGTAACTAAGGTTGGAAGAGACCCCAAGGATCATCAAGCCCAACCTGTCCCAACAGACCTCACAACTAGACCATGGCACCAAGTGCCACGTCCAATCCCCCCTTGAACACCTCCAGGGATGGTGACTCCACCACCTCCCTGGGCAGCACATCCCAATGACAAACGACTCGCTCAGTGAAGAACTTTTTCCTCACCTCAAGTCTAAACCTCCCCTGGCACAGCTTGAGACTGTGTCCCCTTGTTCTGGTGCTGGTTGCCTGGGAGAAGAGACCAACCCCCTCCTGTCTACAACCACCTTTCAGGTAGTTGTAGAGTACAAAACCAGCTGTGTCAGACTGCCTCCTACGACGCAACAGGAAAGCCAGCATTTGCACAGAGCCCAGCTACAGGCAATAGTCCAATTTACAGGGAAGCAATAGGCTGCTGGTGACCTTGACAAAAAAAAACCCCTAGCTGTCCAAAAATAGTGCTGACAAATGGGTAGTGCAAAAATAAGGAGCTAATCAGCAACAACAAGGAGGAGAGAGACAGAAAGTTTGTCTCTCAGAAGAAGGTCCAGCTTAAGAAGGACATCCATCCATTTCAAACCAGAAGAGCTGTCAGTTTCCAGGCTAGGATCACAGGAATTCAGCTTATCCAACTTCTTCCCAAACCTGCCTAAATGTTGTAGTAATGAATGAGTTGCTCCTGTAAATACCTGCTGCTGCTTGTTTTGCTCTATTTGTACTTGAAGCAGGCTGCAGCAGCTGTGGGCATAGCTCTTCTCAGCAGCACCCACCCTGGATGGAGACTTGTAATAGACATGTAGACTGAGCAATATTCATGGTCAGCCTTCTTTTCTGCCATCATCCAGAAGTGTTCTTCCACCACTGTCATCAACTCTGTCATGTTTGTATCCAAATAAGCACAAGCTGGAGATTTAGTATCTTCTGGGGCTTTGAGAGTTTGCTTATAACACAGGAGAGCTCTGCAGAGGGACCTTGACAGGCTGGGCAGATGGGCAGAGTCCAAGGGCAGGAGATTGAACACATCCAAGTGCCAGGTTCTGCACATTGGCCACAGCAACCCCATGCAGTGCTACAGGCTGGGGTCAGAGTGGCTGAGAGCAGGCAGGCAGAGAGGGACCTGGGGGTACTGGTTGATAGTAGGCTGAACATGAGCCAGCAGTGTGCCCAGGGGGCCAAGAAGGCCAGGAGCATCCTGGCCTGCATCAGGAACAGTGTGGCCAGCAGGAGCAGGGAAGTCATTGTGCCCCTGGGCTCAGCACTGGTTAGGCCACACCTTGAGTCCTGTGTCCAGTTCTGGGCCCCTCAGTTTAGGAAAGATGTTGAGTTGCTGGAAGGTGTCCAGAGAAGGGCAACAAAGCTGGGGAGGGGTTTGGAGCACAGCCCTGTGAGGAGAGGCTGAGGGAGGTGGGGTGGCTTAGCCTGGAGACTCATGGGTGACTTTATTGCTCTCTACAACTACCTTAAGGGAGGTTGTAGACAGGCGGATGTTGGTCTCTTCTCCCAGGCAAGCAACACCAGAACAAGAGGACACAATCTCAGGCTGCACCAGGGGAGGTTTAGGCTGGATGTTAAGAAGAAATGCTTCGTAGAAAGACTGATTTGCCATTGGAATGTGCTGCCCAGGGAGATGGTGGGGTCACCACCACTGGAATTGTTTAAGAAGAGACTGGATGGGGTGCTTGGTCCCATGGTTTAGTTGATTAGATGGTGTTGGGTGATAGGTTGGACTTGACAATCTCAAAAGTCTTTTCCAACCTGGTTAATGCTATTCTATTCTATTCTATTCTATTCTATTCTATTCTATTCTATTCTATTCTATTCTATTCTATTCTATTCTACTCTATTCTACTCTATTCCATTCCATTCCATTCCATTCCATTCCATTCCATTCCATTCCATTCCGTTCCATTCCATTCCGTTCCGTTCCATTTCTACTTTACTCTATTCTACTCTACTTCATTCTGTTCTACAGTCCTCTGCAAGTTGAGGCACTGGGCCATCATTACAGGCATTGTTATCTCAGCACGTAACAGACATGAGATACATGTAAGGCATGAGTCAATTCAGCTTCTTCTTGAGAGATGTCAGAAAATATACCCCAGGGAGAGGCTTTTTATACACAGGATGTTCAAAGATCCAAAGCAATGATCAGTGTATGAAGGGCTCACAAAACCTAAACTCCCTCCAGGAGCACCATTAGTATTCAGGAGAAGCAGTGCTTTCCCCTGAGGATACTCACATGTGTTCCTGGCAGTTAAGCTCTGCCCAGACTAACTCGGGTTTATTCACAGAGTAATAATTTCCCCTCACAATGGAGAGATCTGAGTCAGCTGCTTAATGAAGGCATCTCACAGAAGGCAAAGCCAAGGGCTGGGACTGGCAGCACGTGCTCCTGAGTTTGTGCCACTTTAGAATTAGAATAGAAATAGAAATAGAAATAGAAATAGAAATAGAAATAGAAATAGAAATAGGAATGGAATGGAATGGAATGGAATGGAATGGAATGGAATGGAATGGAATGGAATGGAATGGAGTAGAGTAGAGTAGAGTAGAGTAGAGTAGAGTAGAGTAGAATAGAATAGAATAGAATAGAATAGAATAGAATAGAATAGAATAGAATAGAATAGAATAGAATAGAATTAACCAGGTTGGAAGAGACCTTCAAGATCATTGTGTCCAACCTATCATCCAACACCACCTAATCAACTGAACCATGCAACCAAGCACCCCATCAAGCCTCCTCCTAAATACCTCCAGTGATGGTGACTCCACCACCTCCCCAGGCAGCCCATTCCAATGGCAAATCACTCCCTCTGTGTAGAACTTCTTCCTAACATCCAGTCCAAACCTCCCCTGATGCAGCTTGAGACTGTGTCCTCTTGTTCTGGTGCTGGTTGCCTGGGAGAAGAGACCAGCCCCCAGCTGGCTACAACCTCCCTTCAGAGAGTTGTAGACAGCAAGAAGATGAGTACTTCCTTAAAAGGAAGATCCCAACTGTGAGTTGAATTAGGATACCTGATGGTCCCTTTCTTTCTTCTGGCTGCTCAAGCTCAGTGACTGAACTGTGTCTTCTGCCATGCCTTAGCCTTCCCTTTTCCACGCAGGGCAAGCAGTGGATCATGGAAAACGTAGCCTTGCAGAGGAGACAGGGCCATGAAAGACAGCAGGATACAAACCCCTGCCCTGTGTCTGCCACATATATATATATACAGTTTTGCTCTTTCCTTTTCCCAGCCCAACAGTCCCTCTTAAGCTGTTGGCTCTTCCTCAGAAGGGAATCCATCTCTTGCCTCAGAACATAACAGGGCCACAAAGCAAACGTTGCCCACCAGAACCACACGTCCCCCTCTGCCTTGGTTATTTGCAAATTACCTTGATCATTTTGTGCCTTAATTAGGCTTCATTATTTCCAATGGTCTTGTTTTGATACACTTAATAATCCTACTGGTTTAAAGTGAGATTATTATTTGCTGACAAATGGCTCTTCTAGGATGCAGTGTGTGTAGGAAAGACTACACTCTCTTACTTATAGCTCACAGCTGACAGGAATATTCCTGTAGCCTTTGATGGCCTTTTGGGACCAACTCTTCTCTGTGGCTAGGAATTAAGAATGTCTTTGCAAACAAGCACCTGTAGTTATGGAGCCAACAGCTTTCTAGCCTGGAGGAGCATTGATATTTCTAGCTCCATCCCAGGACAAGGCAAAGAGCAGTGCCCCGTCCCTGTGTACCAGATGCCCCTGGGCAGATCTGGAAGTTTGAGCTTTGTGGGGAGTTGAAATCTTCCTTTGGACTTGGAGATTTGAAAACAGGACCACATGTACTGCAATAACTTGCTGTCACATGCTGAGGACTGGGCATGCTGCAAGGCTAAGCAGCTTGATCCTGTGTCCAGTTCTGGGCCCCTCAGTTTAGGAAAGATGTTGAGGTGCTGGAAGGTGTCCAGAGAAGGGCAACAAAGCTGGGGAGGGGTTTGGAGCACAGCCCTGTGAGGAGAGGCTAAGGGAGCTGGGGTTGCTTAGCCTGGAGAAGAGGAGGCTCTGGGGAGACCTTCTTGCTCTCTACAACTCCCTGAAGGGAGGTTGTAGCCAGGTGGGGGTTGGTCTCTTCTCCCTGGCAACCAGCACCAGAACAAGAGGACACAGTCTCAAGCTGCACCAGGGGAGGTTTAGGCTGGATATTAGGAAGAAGTCCTAGAGAAGAGAAGAGAAGAGAAGAGAAGAGAAGAGAAGAGAAGAGAAGAGAAGAGAAGAGAAGAGAAGAGAAGAGAAGAGAAGAGAAGAGAAGAGAAGAGAAGAGAAGAGAAGAGAAGAGAAGAGAAGAGAAGAGAAGAGAAGAGAAGAGAAGAGAAGAGAAGAGACGAGACGAGACGAGACGAGACCAGGTTGGAAAAGATCTCCAAGATCCTCAAGTCCAACCTGTCACCCAACACCATCTAATCAACCAAACCATGGCACCAAGCACCCCATCCAGTCTCTTCCTAAACACCTCCAGTGATGGTGTCTCCACCACCTCCCTGGGCAGCCCATTCCAATGGCCAATCTCTCTTTCTGGGAAGAACTTCTAATGCAAGAAAATTTCAGAATAACATGATGTTCCTCAGACATCTTCAGGCTCTCCTTGGATTTTATTAGGTTCCCTGAAAGATGAACAAAAGCTTTCCAGGAAATTGAACTAGCAGGTCTTAGCACCAAGCCTCACAGATCTCCAAGCTAATAATACTCAGTTGCCAGCTTATGCTCTGCTTCTTTGTCCAGCGGAGAAGTGATGGCAATGAGCTCCTTTTCCAGCATCTCCATTTGAGCCTTCATGTCTGACACAGTATTTTTCACAGCATTCAGCTGCAGCTTCAGTTTTTTGTGCTCTTCTTGGAAGGATCTCCTCCCACTGCAGTGAGTGTTGCAGTCCTGTTTCCTCCCAGGGTGGTGGTTCCCTTTCAGGAAGATGTGGAGCAATTCGTGTAAGTCCCGGAGAACCTGGATAATTTCTTGCTCACTCTGCATGCTTGAGGCAGGTTTGGGCTTACACTGGGTTGGAGTCGAGTTTTGCTTTTTAGCTTCAGGTTTATACTGGGCAGCTGGGCCTGGGTTCTCTTCTTCCACATCTGTGCTGGTATTAGAGTCCTCCTGAAGATCTGAGTAGGCATCTTGGCTTCCTTCAGGGACTGGGATAGCTTCTTGCTCTTTCCAGATGGTGGGGACTGCTTGGCTCTCCGGTTGGAAATCCTCCAAGACCCCGTTATATTCCTGGACCACCTGAAGTGCTTGGTTGCCTGAATTGACCTGAAAGCCTATGTTCCTCTCTTGGAAGAATGGGAACAGCTTGTTTTCCTGCTGGAGGCCGTGCTGAATGACATCAGTGTAAGCAACCTGGATGGCTTTGTTCTGTGACTGGAGACATTGCAGAGCCTCGTTTTCCTCCCAGAGCATCCTGTTCTGCATGTGGAGGATTCGGTTTTCCTCTCGGAGTGTTTCGTTCTCCTCCCAGATGCTCCATTCATTCTGTGCCTTCTTCTTGCTGAAGAGTTCCCAGTGAGTAGCTGAGGGTGGCTGGCAGTAGATCTCCTTCACCCATTTGCCATCAAGATAGACAAACACTTCGTCTCTCAGTTTTATCCGGGGAACGATGCAGTCTGTCTCAGGCTCTGTAGGCTGCATGTCCTGACTTGTCAGATCAAAACCAGACATAGCTTTTCTTCAGTTGAGGAGGACCATCTGAAAAGGCTTCTTCCAGGACTGCAGAAATTTGATCAGGACCAAAAGAGCTAGGAACACAAATGCACAGAGTTACAGCCAAAACTCAAGGTCAGAATTCAAGTTCTTAGGCTGACAGGAACAAGCGAGTCAGTCAGTTCCTACAGACAACTATGGCATCCTTCTGCATCAGGAACAGTGTGGCCAGCAGGAGCAGGGAAGTCATTCTGCCCCTGGACTCAGCACAGGTTAGGCCACACTTGAATACTGTGTTTAGTTCTGGGTCCCTCAATTTAAAAAGGACATTGAGACACTTGAATGTGACCAGGGAAGGGCAACGAGGCTGGGGACAGGTCTGGAGCACAGCCCTGTGAGGAGAGGCTGAGGGAGCTGGGGTTGCTTAGCCTGGAGAAGAGGAGGCTCAGGGGAGACCTTCTTGCTCTCTACAACTCCCTGAAAGGAAGGCTGTAGCCAGGTGGGGGTTGGTCTCTTCTCCCAGGCAACCAGAACAAGAGGACACAGTCTCAAGCTGTGCCAGGGGAGGTTTAGGCTGGATGTTAGGAAGAAGTTCTTCCCAGAAAGAGAGATTTGCCATTGGAATGTGCTGCCCAGGGAGGTGGTGGAGTCACCATCCCTGGAGGTGTTCAAGAGGGGATTAGATGTGGCACTTGAAGCCATAGTTGAGTTAGTCCTGAGGTGTTGGGTGCTAGGTTGGACTTGATGATCTCTGAGGTCTTTTCCAACATCACTGATTCTATGATTCTATTATTTGATACCAGAAGGTAAGGAATACACCAGAAACATAGTTATAGAAGCTGAAAAAAAGGGCATTGGTAGACAGAGCAGCTCTGTGGTTACAGGTTTACAAGTTGGACTTGATGACCTCTGAGGTCTTTTCCAACCTTATTAATTCTATGATTCTATGGCAGCACCACAAGCTTTGGCATAAAAATCCGGACTCTCTTTTAATCTCTCTACCTCATTTTTAGAGGCATGAAAGGGAGTAAAATATTAGAATGGGATGGGATGGAATGGGATGGGATGGAATGGAATGGAATGGAATGGAATGGAATGGAATGGAATGGAATGGAATGGGATGGAATGGAATGGAATGGAATAGAATGGAATAGAATAGAATAGAATAGAATAGAATAGAATAGAATAGAATAGAATAGAATAGAATAGAATAGAATAGAATAGAATAGAATAGAATAGAATTAACCATGTTGGAAAAGACCTCAGAGATCATCAAGTCCAACCTAGCACCCAACACCATCTAATCAACTAAACCATGGCACCAAACACCCCATCCAGTCTCTTCCTAAACACCTCCAGGGATGGTGACTCCACCACCTCCCTGGGCAGCACATTCCAATGGCCAATCTTTCTGTGAAGAACTTCCTCCTAACATCCAGCCTAAACCTCCCCTGGCACAGCTTGAGACTGTGCCCTCTTGTTCTGGTGCTGGTTGCCAGGGAGAAGAGACCAACCCCCACCTGGCTACAACCTCCCTTCAGGTAGCTGTAGAAAGCACTAAGGTCTCTTCTGAGCCTCCTCTTCTCCAGGCTAAAAACTTCCCCCAAAACTCCCAGGTTTGGAATTTTTGGTTTCCCTGTACATCACTTTCAGGGCCATGTATCTTCCCCCCAACCCTTTCCAGCCTGTTCTCAGTCTGGCCAGTTCTGTTGTTTCCGTGCCAAACACCCCAAGATGGGAAGATAAATCAGCCATGGGGAGAAATAGTCCTCTAAATACCCAGAGGAGAAGCAGCAAACATGCAGCATCGTAAGCCTAGCCCCACCTGCCACTGCATATTGTGTGCAAGCATGGGGAGTTGTTAAAGTCACTTGAAAGTAACACTTTAAATTGTTTAAACAGCATGTTTTCAAGACAAACAGGACTGTATAATATATACAGCATTGAAGGCCATTATCTTGGGGACTGGCTAAACTTGACAGCAGCTCTGTCAGCTCTTTTGCACTGCAGGGGAGCCATCGACCCAACCTTCAGAGAGTTGCCTCAAGTTCTTCTGCTCTCCATGTAGTTATCTCCCTGTTTCTGTACTAAACACTCTCAGGAAATGCTGCTCAGGAAGCTGCACTAAACTGGGCTAGGCTGGGCCGTTTGGTAGTGCTAAATTGCATGCCCAATGTGTGCTCACCTGCTCTCCGGGGCTGGTGGTCATCCCCCTCTCTGTGCCCGTGTCAAGGAGCCCGGTCTGAGGTCCTGCTGTTGCCAGTGTGTCAAGGAGCCCGGTCTGAGGTCTTGCTGTTGCCAGGGTGTCAAGGGGTGGAGGAGAACAGAGAGGACTGATTGTGATGCAAGCACTGGCAGGGATCTCACCCTAGAGCCAGGCACTCACCTCCTCTCCCCACCCAGGGGCTGTGAGTCCCTGCACACCCTCCTAGCACAGCCCAGTTCCTTGCTCCTTCCCTGCTGGCCTCCCAGGAATGTCTGATTTATTTTTTTTTTCCCAGCACTGAGCTTTTTGAGTTATTTCCCAGGGAAATGACCTTTCTGGTAGCTTGGCTCTCATGCCCTTTCCTGATCCCAGACTTCCTGGTCTGCCTTTGATGCTCATGACTAGGGGGACTTTGGCTGTCTGCTTTTTCCATCACACCCTCGCTCAAAACAAATTCTGCTCTCATTCCAGATTGTCAGATTATGTTCAGGGCTGAACTGGTGTTGATACTTCCAAAGCAATCTTGTGTGTGTTCTCTGAGACCTGATGTTATTTTCCAAGCACAGCAAGGGTTTGGAGTTTTTCTTTGAGCAGACTGTTGGCTTAAGAGCAGACTGCCAATAAACACTGCTTAGAAGAAAACTGATTATGCAGGGCAATAATGCATTGCAAGTTTAGGTATTATTTGTAGCAACTATGCCCACTTCCATGTCTTTATGTTTCTATTGATCCCTTTCTCTTTCTTATTTGCTACATCTTTCATTGAGGGGGACCAAATAGAATAGAATGGGATGGGATAGAATAGAATGGGATAGAATAGAATGGGATAGACTGGAATGGAATGGAATGGAATGGAATGGAATGGAATGGAATGGAATGGAATGGGGTAGAATAGAATAGAATAGAATAGAATAGAATAGAATAGAATAGAATAGAATAGAATAGAATAGAATGGAATGGAATGGAATGGAATGGAATGGAATGGAATGGAATGGAATGGAATGGAATAGATAGAATAGAATAGAATAGAATAGGAAAGGAATAAGAATAGAATAGAGTAGAGTAGAGTAGAGTAGAGTAGAATAGAATAGAATAGAATAGAATAGAATAGAATAGAATAGAATAGAATAGAATAGAATAGAATGGAATGGAATGGAATGGAATGGAATGGAATAGAATAGATAGAATAGAATAGAATAGGAAAGGAATAAGAATAGAATAGAGTAGAGTAGAGTAGAGTAGAGTAGAGTAGAATAGAATAGAATAGAATAGAATAGAATAGAATAGAATAGAATAGAATAGAATAGAATAGAATAGAATAGAATTAACCAGGTTGGAAAAGACCTTCAAGATCATCAAGTCCAACCTATCACCCAACACCATCTAATCAACTAAACCATGGCACCAAGCACCCCATCCAGTCTCTTCCTAAACACCTCCAGTGATGGTGACTCCACCACCTCCCTGGGCAGCACATTCCAATGGCCAATCTCTCTTGCTGGGAAGAACTTTTTCCTAACATCCAACCTAAACTTCCCCTGGCACAGCTTGAGACTGTGTCCTCTTGTTCTGCTGCTGCTTGCCTAGGAGAAGAGACCAACCCCCACCTGGCTACAACCTCCCTTCAGGTAGTTGTAGACAGCAAGAAGGTCTCCCCTGAGCCTCCTCTTCTCCAGGCTAAGCAACCCCAGCTCCCTCAGCCTCTCCTCACAGGGCTGTGCTCCAAACCCCTCCCCAGCTTTGTTGCCCTTCTCTGGACACATTCAAGTGTCTCAATATCCTTCTTAAATTAAGGGCCACAGAACTGGACACAGGACTCAAGGTGTGGCCTGACCAGTGCTGAGTCCAGGGGTAGAGTGACCTCTCTGCTCCTGCTGGCCACACTCTTCCTGATGCAGGCCAGGATGCCATTGGCCTTCTTGGCCACCTGGGCACACTGCTGGTCCCGTTCAGCTTTGGTCTTATGCATGGATGACAAATTCATGTATAAATTCCTTCTCTGTCATTTCTTGCTCACTTACATTCAGTCTTACACAACAACCAAAAAGAAAAAACCCACTACAAGTTACTATGGCAACTCCCCAGGGAAGATTCTCCTTTATTCAAGCTCCAGGATCCTTCACAGGAAAGGAGGAAAATGTCCTCAAACAAGAAAGGGAAAGATTTTCTCATGGGTTGCTTGTGCTTGGCTTGCCATCAGATGGGAGTATCAGGGTGCTAGCCTGCTGCAGCCATTCTTCAGGACAGGTGAATGAAATGGCTGATCTGAGACTCAGGGGAGACCTTCTTGCTCTCTACGACTACCTGAAGGGAGGTTGTAGACAGGCGGAGGTTGGTCTCTTCTCCCAGGCAACCAGCACCAGAACAAGAGGACACAGTCTCAGGCTGCACCAGGGGAGGTTAGGAGGAAGTTTTACACAGAGAGAGTGATTGCCCATTGGGATGTGCTGCCCAGGGAGGTGGTGGAGTCACCATCACTGGAGGTGTTCAGGAGGAGACTTGACAGGATGCTTGGTTGCATGGTTTAGTTGGTTGGGTGGTGTTGGATGATAGGTTGGACACGATGATCTTGAAGGTCTCTTCCAACCTGGTCTCTTCTCTTCTCTTCTCTTCTCTTCTCTTCTCTTCTCTTCTCTTCTCTTCTCTTCTCTTCTCTTCTCTTCTCTTCTCTTCTCTTCTCTTCTCTTCTCTTCTCTTCTCTTCTCTTCTCTTCTCTTCTCTTCTCTTCTCTTCTCTTCTCTTCTCTTCTCTAAGAACTGAGGCTGTGGACTGCTGAAACAGACCTTTGATGAACATTTTAAGGACTAAGAAGTCGACTGGAAACTGAGCTAATAGTGATAAGAGCAGCACAGGACTGATAAGCAGGCAGAACCTGCTTAACCCAGAGCACTGAGAACGGTATTAGCAGTGTACCTTACCTTACACAGTATTTTCCTTAAAGTTGGACCAAGTTCTTCTGCAAGTAATCTGTTTGCTGAAAATTGACTTCAAATAACAACATATTTGGATCACATTGAGTGAACATGAGGAGAGGCTGAGGGAGGTGGGGTTGCTTAGCCTGGAGAAGAGGAGGCTCAGGGATGACCTTCTTGCTCTCTACAACTCCCTGAAGGGAGGTTGTAGCCAGGTGGGGTTGGTCTCTTCTCCCAGGCAACCAGCACCAGAACAAGAAGACACAGTCTCAAGCTGTGCCAGGGGAGGTTTAGGCTGGAGGTT
This sequence comes from Dryobates pubescens, assembly GCF_014839835.1. Classification (NCBI taxonomy): domain Eukaryota; kingdom Metazoa; phylum Chordata; class Aves; order Piciformes; family Picidae; genus Dryobates; species Dryobates pubescens. The sequence goes on along the minus strand of NC_071618.1, from coordinate 41,931,476 downwards.
AGGAAGAAGTTCTTCCCAGCAAGAGAGATTGGCCATTGGAATGTGCTGCCCAGGGAGGTGGTGGAGTCACCATCCCTGGAAGGGTTTAAGAAGAGACTGGTTGAGGCACTTGGTGCCATGGTTGAGTTGATTAGATGGTGTTGGGTGCTAGGTTGGACTTGAGGATCTCAAAGGTCTTTTCCAACCTGGTTAATTCTATCCTATCCTATCCTATCCTATCCTATCCTATCCTATCCTATCCTACCCTATCTTGTCCTATTCTATCCTATCCTATTCTATTCTATTCTAATCTATTCTATTCTATTCTATTCTATCCTATCCTATCCTATCCTATCCTGTCCTATTCTATCCTGTTCTATTCTATTCTATCCTATCCTATCCTATTCTGTTATATTCTATTCTATCCTATCCTATTCTATTCTATTCTATTCTATTCTATTCTATCCTATTCTATCCTATTCTATTCTATTCAGGATTAGATGCAGATATGTAAATACCCTGTGTCTTGTTCATTCATGAAAACCAGAAGTATGTGATTTGGTGATTGGTTGGACTTGATGATCTTGGAGGTCTCTTCCACCCTGGTTGGTTCTGTGCTATGCAGGCTGCTAGCATAGTCTGTGAATATCATCAGCTGTGCATAAGCACACATCAGAATGGGAAATGTTACCACAACTCACTGCAGAGTTTTCTCTGCCAGACAGATTGATTTCTGAGCTGGACCCTCCAAAGGGCTGAGATGTCATTCAGAAGATTACAAAGGCAGAAATAATGCTGAGTGTGTTCCCCTCCCTGCCAAGAGACAAGTAACCTCTGCTCTGAAAGAACGTTTGGAATAACTCCATAAGTGAGTGCTTTATCTGCAGCTTCTGCCAATCCTCCAAGCTGAGGTTGTTTCACTATACCTACTTGAACTATACCTACTTGTACACTTGCACCAGGCTGTTTAGCTGATCTTGCTGTCCTTAGCAGAATCATAGAATCAATAAGGTTGGAAAAGACCTCAGAGATCATCAAGTCCAACCTAGCATCCAACACCTCAGGACTAACTAAACGATGGCTTCAATTGTCACATCCAATCCTCTCTTGAACACCTCCAGGGATGGTGACTCCACCACCTCCCTGGGCAGCACATTCCAATGGTCAATCTCTGTTTCTGGGAAGAACTTTCTCCTCACCTCCAGCCTAAACCTCCCCTGGCACAGCTTGAGACTGTGTCCTCTTGTTCTGGTGCTGGCTATCTGGGAGAAGAGACCAACCCCCCCCTGGCTACAACCTCCCTACAGGTAGTCAGAGAGAGCAAGAAGGTCTACCCTGAGCCTCCTCTTCTGCAGGCTAAGCAACCCCAGCTCCCTCAGCCTCTCCTCACAGGGCTGTGCTCCAGACCTCTCCCCAGCCTTGTTGCCCTTCTCTGGACACCTTCCAGCAACTCAATATCTTTCCTAAACTGAGGGGTCCAGAACTGGACACAGGACTCAAGGTGTGGCCTAACCAGTGCTGAGTCCAGGGACACAATGACTTCCCTTCTCCTGCTGGCCACTCTATTTCTGATGCAGGCCAGGATGCCATTGGCCTTCTTGGCTGCCTGGGCACACTGCTGGCTCGTGTTCAGCCTACTGTCAACCACTACAGAATCAATAATGTTGGAAAAGACTTCAGAGATCATCAAGTCCAACCTATCTCCCAGCACCTCAGGACTAACTAGACCATGGCACCAAGTGCCACATCCAATCCCCTCTTGAGCACCTCCAGTGATGGTGACTCCACCACCTCCCTGGGCAGCACATTCCAATGGCCAATCTCTCTTTCTGGGAAGAACTTTCTCCTCACCTCCTGCCTAAATGAGACAGGTCTTGAGACAGGTCTTTCTCTCCTTATTGCTTTCTGCCATTCTCCTTCATTTAATCATCTGGGTTAACATCTGAGTGGCCTTTTAATGCTGCTCTCTTGGCTCTTCCTGGAGCATTGTTTATAGAATAGTGTCTAGGAACTCTTAATGGGATACTCATTTTCTGAAGAGCTTAGCTCACTCTTCCTTAGAGCTTTCAAAACCAAATGAGATGGTTAGATTTCAGTCAAACAGATCCTTATTAAAGCAGGAGCTAGTCTGATAATGACTTAAATTAGGACTATGCAGCCATCACATGTTATTTGATAAGCATTCTGTTACAATTAAGAAGTGGCTAATAGACAATTAATGTACAGGATTACACACTTTGCTAATTAGATGATTTAGATTTGTATATTTATTTTGGTTATATTAAAATGTACAAGATCCCATAAATCACCATTAGGGATTGTTTAATAAGCCTGAAGCCTCAATTTTCTCCCTGTCAGTCAGAAATGGAGCAGCTGACTTTTCCCACCCCCTGCACCGCTCTGGGGAGACCCCACCTGGAGTCCTGCATCCAGTCCTGCAGCCCCTATTACAATAAGGATCTGGAGGGGCTGGAAGGTGTCCAGAGACAGGCCACAAGGATGAGCAGAGGGCTGGAGCATCTCTCCTGTGAGGACAGACAGAAGCAGTTGGGGCTGTTCAGTCTGGAGAGGAGAAGGCTCCAAGGAGTCCTTATTGTGGCTTTCCAGTACCTTAAGGGGCCCTACAAGAAAGCTGGGGAGGGACCTTTTAGGATCATAGAATCATAGTATCAGTCAGGGCTGGAAGGGACCACAAGGATCATCCAGTTCCAACCCCCCTGCCATGGGCAGGGACACCCCACACTAGATCAGCCTGGCCACAGCCTCATCCAGCCTGGGCTTAAACACCTCCAGGGATGGGGCCTCAACCACCTCCCTGGACAACCCATTCCAGGGCTTCACCACTCTCATGGGGAAGAACTTCCTCCTCACCTCCAGCCTCAATCTCCCCACCTCCAGCTTCATTTCCATTCCCCCTAGTCCTATCACTACCTTAGAGCCTGACAAGTCCCTCCCCAGCCTTCTTGTAGCCCCCTTCAGATCCTGGAAGGCCACAATGAAGTCTCCTCAGAGCATTCTCTTCTACAGACTGAACAGCCCCAACTCCTTCAGTCTGTCTTCACAGGAGAGGTGCTCCAGCCCTCTGCTCATCCTCATGGCCCTTCTCTGGATACCTTCCAGCACCTCCACATCCCTCTTGGAATAGGGGCTCCAGAACTGGAGGCAGGACTCCAGGTGGGGTCTCAGCAGAGCTGAGCAGAGGGGGAGAATCCCCTCCCTTGCCCTGCTGGCCACACTTCTCTTGCTGCAGCCCAGGATCTGATTGGCTTTCCGGGCTGCAAGTGCACACTGAGAGCTCCTGGTGAGCTTCTCCTCCCCCAGCACCCCCAAGGCTCTCTCCTCAGGGCTGCTTTCCAGCCAGTCCCTGCCCAGCCTGGATTTGTGCCTGGGATTGCCTCCACCCAGATGCAAGACCCTGCACTTGGTCTTGTTGAACCTCCTGAGGTTGGCTTGTGCCCACCTCTCCAGCCTGTGCAGGTCCCTCTGGATGGATCCCTTCCCTCCAGCCTGTCTGCTGCACCACACAGCTTGGTGTCCTCGGCAAACTTGCTGAGGGTGCACTCAATGCCACTGTCCATGGCACCCACAAAGATGCTGCCCAAGCCTGGTCCCAGGACTGATCCCTGAGGGACTCTGCTTGTCCCTGGCTTCCACTGGGACATGGACCCATTGGCAGCCACTCTTTGGGTGCAGCCATCAAGCCAGTTCTGTATCCATCTAGTGGTCACCCCTCAAACCCATGTGTCACCAGCCTGGAGACCAGGATATGGTGCAGGACAGTGTCAAAGGCTTTGCTCAGCTCCAGCTAAACCACATCAATTGCTCACCCCTCATCTATTGATGTTGTCACCTGTTCAGAGAAGGCCACCAGGTTGGGCAGGCAGGGTTTGCCCTTGGCGAAGCCATGCTGACTGTTCCCAATCACCTCTTAACTTCTCCTCTGTCCCAGGGCGAGGGGAGGTTCCAGGAGTTGCCTGGCCTTACAAAACTAGCTGCAAACATCTGTGCAAATTTGGGCTTACAGCCTGCCCAAGTGCTCTGTGCTGGTACTTCAGAAAATAACCAGAACCAGTACATGAATCCACCCAGAGAAACACAAGAGGAAAGAAACAGGTTAAACAGCCTTCATATGTGTCTGGAGGAGATCATTAACATTAATGTAGTCATAAAGCAGCACCTGCTGGCTCAACACAGCAAATCCTTGCCTACCACCAATTAACTCCTCAAAACATAAGAGAGAACACTTCTCACCCCCTTTTTGCCCCAAGCATAATAACTTGTTCCCTGCTAAGCATTATTAATTGTAATGCCCCTGCTGCTTCGCCTCACTCAAATGAACAGCCCCATCAGTGGCCTAAGCCTCATTGTAAGGTGTGTCTCAGCAGGGGCAGGGGCAGAGTTATTGGGCTTTAAAAATTATTACACTACTTTTTACTACTCCTGCTTCTTAGGCAGTGTGGCAGTTTCACTCTTAATCATCCAGGAGGAAAGAAAGCACAGATCCCAGTCACAGCACTAGACCTCGCCTAGGTGAAGAGATGAGTTCCCTGAAGATGTGACTGTAATGTCAATGATACAGTGAGCAAAGGCTGAGAAAATGGCTTAGTGGCTTGAGGTGTGTGATGAGACAGAATAGAATAGAATAGAATAGAATAGAATAGAATAGAATAGAATAGAATAGAATAGAATAGAATAGAATAGACCAGGTTGGAAGATACCTTCAAGATCATCACGTCCAACCCATCAACCAATCCAACACCACCTAATCAACTAAACCATGGCACCAAGCACCCCATCAAGTCTCCTCCTGAACACCTCCAGTGATGGTGACTCCACCACCTCCCCAGGCAGCCCATTCCAATGGCCAATCACTCTCTCTGTATAGAACTTTTTCCTAGCATCTAGCCTGAACCTCCCCTGGCGCAGCCTGAGACGGTGAGAGACACTCCTTAAACATAGCTGTGAACTCATCCTGAGTTGCTTAATGTGAGCCACCAGCAGGTCACCACCAACAGAACAAGAGGACACGGTCTTGAGCTGTGCCAGGGGTGCTTTAGGCTTGAGGTGAGGAGAAAGTTCTTCCCAGAAAGAGAGATTGGCCATTGGAATGTGCTGCCCAGGGAGGTGGTGGAGTGACCATCACTGGGGGTGTTTAGGAAGAGACTGGATGAAGCTCTTAGTTCCACAGTTTAGTTGCTTAGATGGTGTTGGATGATAGGTTGGATTTGATGATCTCAAAGGTCTTTTCCAACCTGGCTAATTCTATTCTATTCTATTCTATTCTATTCTATTCTATTCTATTCTATTCTATTCTATTCTATTCTATTCTATTCTATTCTATCTGCAGTCAGAATGGCTGGAACTTGTCCAAATAAGGGCAACCAAGCTGGGGAGGGGTTTGGAGCACAGCCCTGTGAGGAGAGGCTGAGGGAGCTGGGGTTGCTTAGCCTGGAGAAGAGGAGGCTCAGGGGAGACCTTCTTGCTGTCTACAACTCCCTGAAGGGAGGTTGTAGGCAGGTGGGGGTTGGTCTCTTCTCCCAGGCAACCAGCACCAGAACAAGAGGACACAGTCTCAAGCTGTGCCAGGGGAGGTTTAGTCTGGATTTTAGGAAGAAGTTATTCCCAGCAAGAGAGATTGGCCATTGGAATGTGCTGCCCAGGGAAGTGGTGGAGTCACCATCCCTGGAGGTATTTAAGGAGAGACTGGATGAGGTACTTGGTGCCATGGTTTAGTTGATTAGATGGTGTTGGGTGATAGGTTGGATTCAATGATCTCTGAGGTCTTTTCCAACCTGGTTAAGTTCTAGCCTAGTCTAGTCTAGTCTAACTGCAGTAAGAATGCTACCACAACTGATGGCAACAGTATTGGAGGTGGCCCTTCTTAGGCAAAGTGTAAACCTCTGTGACCATGAAGCTGCACATTAGCTGTTGGCTAGTAGGTTACACATGTCCTTGGTGGATTCTATTCTATTCTATTCTATTCTATTCTATTCTATTCTATTCTATTCTATTCTATTCTATTCTATTCCATTCCATTCCATTCCATTCCTTTCCATTCCTTTCCATTCCATTCCACCTAAGCCAGGCTGTTACGCCTTTGCACATTGTTACATGCCATTCCAATCCATGCCATTCCATGCCATTCCATTCCATTCCATTCCATGCCATTCCATTCCATTCCAATCCATTCCATGCCATTCCAATCCATTCCATGCCATTCCAATCCATTCCATTCCAATCCATTCCATGCCATTCCAATCCATTCCATGCCATTCCAATCCATTCCATTCCATTCCATTCCATTCCATTCCATTCCATTCCATTCCATGCCATTCCATGCCATTCCAATCCAACCCATTCCATTCCATGCCATTCCATGCCATTCCATGCCATTCCAATCCATTCCATTCCATTCCATTCCATTCCATGCCATTCCAATCCATTCCATTCCATTCCATTCCATGCCATTCCATTCCATTCCATGCCATTCTATTCCATTCCATGCCATTCCATTCCATGCCATTCCATTCCATTCCATTCCATTCCATTGCACTTAATGCCCTTTGGTAAGAGAGAAACCTGATAACTGGACCTCTAGGACAGGGCATATCCAAACATGGCCAGGGGCACACACAGTTCACAGCTGTGTTACAAAGTTAATTGGCTGTGGTACCTCTTTATCTGGACCATATGGACCCCAGGAAGTGGCCAGGTTTGCACACTGACACGTGCTTAGTGCATTGTCTGGGTCAGGGCATGTTTTGGGGGTTGACCCTTCAGGGCAGAAGGACAGTAATGGTCAGTAGTTGCTTTCTAAAGTCAAGCCTGTAGATTGTGGCAAGCTGCAGAACTGCTCCTCTGAGCATGTGCCTGCTTGCATGGTTATTCACAGGTCTGAACTGTGCAGTTGCTCTGGCTGTAGAATCTCTGCAAAGCCTTATGAGACGGCAAAGCCCTTCCTGAGCCATGGAATGCTTTGTATTGTTTGCTGCTGAGGTTGTCATGTCTTCTGCACCTGGAGACTGTCCCCCTATTTCTAGGAAAGATTTCTACCTGCCACTGATAACAGGAGAGTGGCCAATCACCTCTTTTTTGAGGCAAAAGGGGCACTTTGGTGACCTCAGAAACCCCATCTGAGATGACTGAACCAATGTCTGTCATAAGCTTACACTCAAGGTACATGTCACCAGTCGATAAATCACTCACCCTCCAGCCCAATGCTGATTCATTTCTACAAGTCTCATCCCACAGGCTCTGCACAGGGACCTCGACAGGCTGGGCAGACAGGCAGAGTCCAAGGGCATGAGATTGAACACATCTAAGTGCCAGGTTCTACACATTGGCCACAGCAACCCCATGCACTGCTACAGGCTGGGGTCAGAGAGGCTGGAGAGCAGCCAGGCAGAGAGGGACCTGGGTGTACTGGGTGATAATAGGCTGAACATGAGCCAGCAGGGTGGCATCCTGGCCTGCATCAGAAATAGTGTGGCCAGCAGGAGCAGGGAAGTCATTGTGCCCCTGGACTCAGCACTGGTTAGGCCACACCTTGAGTCCTGTGTCCAGTTCTGGGGCCCTCAGTTTAAGAAGGACATTGAGACACTTGAATGTGTCCAGAGAAGGACAACGAGGCTGGGGAGAGGTCTGGAGCACAGCCCTGTGAGGAGAGGCTGAGGGAGCTGGGGTTGCTTAGCCTGGAGAAGAGGAGGCTCAGGGGAGACCTTCTTGCTGTCTCCAACTCCTTGAAGGGAGGTTGTAGGCAGGTGGGGGTTGGTCTCTTCTCCCAGGCAACCAGAACAAGAGGACACAGTCTCAAGCTGTGCCAGGGGAGTGATTGGCCCTTGGAATGTGCTGCCCAGGGAGGTGGTGGAGTCACCATCACTGGAAGTGCTCAGGAAGAGACTGGATGAGGCACTTGGTACCATGGCTTAGTTGATTAGATGGTGTTGGGTGCTAGGTTGGACTTGATGATCTTGAAGGTCTTTTCCAACCTCATTAATTCCATGCTATTCTAGTCTATTCTAGTCTATTCTATTCCATTCCATTCCATTCTATTCTATTCTATTCTATTCTATTCTATTCTATTCTATTCTATTCTATTCCATTCCATTCCATTCCATTCCATTCCATTCCATTCCATTCCATTCCATTCCATTCTATTCTATTCTATTCCATTCTATTCTACTCTATTCTATTCTATTCCATTCCATTCCATTCCATTCCATTCCATTCCATTCCATTCCATTCTATTCTATTCTATTCTATTCTATTCTATTCCATTCCATTCCATTCCATTCCATTCTATTCTATTCTATTCTATTCTATTCTATTCCATTCCATTCCATTCCATTCCATTCCATTCATGAATGACAGGGGGGAAAATGAATATAAACACATATATTTCTGTGGCTTGTGAGCTTTGTATTTAGCTTTTTGCAGTCCATCTTTATCTGCAGTGCCTGACTGATCAAAGATATTATCTGCTGTACTTTGCAGTCTCAGTGACTAAGTTCTGCCTTCCTAACCCCAAGCTTGCAACAGCCATAAAACATTCTAAAAAGAAAGACAGGTTATAAATAAATAAACCAGCCCTGGGGTTCCTTTCATTTGACATCTGGATTCTGGATCTTTATGCAGGTCAAATTCCCTTCATGCCCACGGGAGACAGAAAGTTGCTTTCCTTTCTGGTGACAACAGATGCTCTCTTTACAAGTAATGAGACATCTGCCATTTGTCTTTGGTTTGTCATATTTACTTTTGCTCTGTGATTTTCTTGCCACAACGGGTTTCTTTGTCATACAGGGAGTGAAAAACCAGCCTAGGAGCATCCCCTTCGTGCAACTGGGCCTCAGAAGAGCAAAGCAGACAGATTGGCAGCTACCTATCTCCAGCTCATCTGGCCAGTGTTATCATCAACAGCCCTTACAGGCCTATTAGCTCTATTACCTGCCACTAATTGCTTTTCTTCCTCTTTGGGCCAGCTCTACTCCACCAAACACTGAGCCCTTAGAAATCAGCTCCAACCTTCTCCTATGCCTACACATAACCCTTCCATTTCCTATTTCAAGCATGTTTAGAATAGAATAGGTTGGAAAAGACCTTTCAGACCATCAAGTCCAACCTATCACCCAACACCATCTAACATCAACTAAACCATGGCACTAAGAGCCCCATCCAGTCTCTTTCTAACCACCCTCCTCTTCCTAAACACCTCCAGGGATGGTGACTCCACCACCTCCCTGGGCAGCACATTCCAATGGCCAATCACTCTTTCTGGGAAGAATTTTCTCCTCACCCCAGTACTTGCCCCCAGCTTAGTGTCATCTGCAAATTTACTGATGATAGACTTGTCCAAATCATCAGTAAAGATATTGAACAGGCTGGGGCCCAGCACTGATCCCTGGGGCACACCACTAGTGCCTGGCTGCCAGCTGGCTGTGGCACCATTCACCACCACTCTCTGGGCTCAGCCCTCCAGCCACATCCTAACCCAGCTCAGAGTGCTGCTGTCCAGGCCAGGGGCTGACAGCTTGGCCAGGAGTTTGCTGTGGGGCACAGTGTCAAAGGCCTTGCTGAAATCCAGGCAGACTACATCCATAGCCTGCCCCACATCCACCATGCAGTCACCTGAGCATAGAAGGAGATCAGGTTGGTCAGGCGGGACCTGCCCTATAGAAGTTGTGTAAGAAGGTACAAGAGGGAAGAAGGGCTGAATGATCTATTTATTATGTTTGGAATTAGAAAAGACCCTTTCCTCTCTGCCTTGGTCCAGATTAAATCATGGAGAAATCCCAGGTTTTATCTGAATGCATACATGTTTCAGGTGATAAGGCCTCTGGAGCCAGATCCATCAGATCATAAAGACACAGTGCTCATTAACTGAGTGAGCACTGGGAGCATCCACTGAAGAGAGACAAGCCCAGGTGTGCTTTGCACCATCACCAAATGAGGTTAACTCAGCCTGATGAACGGCCCCCAGGAGACAGGCACTGAACTTGACTATGAGGCCATGAGAAATGAAGAGAAACAATCCAGTCAGAGGACCAAATGCCTCATAGAAAGGGGCAGGGGGAAGGGGAGAAAATGCAGGAGAGGAGGAGAGGGCTCACACACAGTCCAAAACTTAGGAAGGCAACTGCAGCATAAAAAACCAAACCAGTACTATCCTGAGACTCTGATCATAAAGTTTAATGGATTGTTATCTTTATGAAGCCTTCAGCAACACAGAAAGTAATGCCTGTTTCCCCTCACTTCACATCTTTACTCTTGGATGCTTTCTCTTCTCTCTCCTTCTCTTTATCTCTCTCCTTGTTTTAGTCTAAACAATATATCTGATTCAAGCACAGCTGTAAAGCAGACTGTTAGAGGTGTGTCCTGAATGGAAACAGCCCCACTCCTACTACTTCCCAAGGCTGTTCACTGTTAGCTATGCCTGCGGTCAACTGTGATGTTCTCTTGGTAGAATAGAATAGATTAGCATAGAATAGAATAGATTAGCATAGAATAGAATAGAATAGAATAGAATAGCATAGCATAGCATAGCATAGCATAGCATAGCATAGCATAGAATAGAATAGAATAGAATAGAATAGAATAGAATAGAATAGAATTAACCAGGTTGGAAAAGACCTTTGAGATCATCAAGTCCAACCTATCACCCAACACCATCTCATCAACTAAACCATGGCACCAGGTGCTCCATCCTCCTAAACACCTCCAATGATGGTGATTCCACCACCTCCCTGGGCAGCACATTCCAATGGCCAATCTCTCTTTCTGGGAAGAACTTCTTCTTAACATCCAGCCTAAACCTCCCCTGGTGCAGCTTGAGACTGTGTCCTCTTGTTCTGGTACTGGTTGCCTGGCAGAAGGGACCAACCCCCACCTGCCTACAACCTCCCTTTAGGTAGTTGTAGAGAGCAAGAAGGTCTCCCCTGAGCCTCCTCTTCTCCAGGCTAAGCAACCCCAGCTCCCTCAGCCTCTCCTCACAGGGCTGTGCTCCAGACCCCTCCCCAGCTTTCTTGCCCTTCTCTGGACACCTTCCAGCAACTCAACATCTTTCCTAAACTGAGGGGCACAGAACTGGACACAGGACTCAAGGTTTGGCCTAACCAGTGCTGAGCACAGGGCAGAATGACCTCCCTGCTCCTGCTGGCCACACTATTCCTGATGCAGGCCAGGATGCCATTGGCCTTCTTGGCCACCTGGGCACACTGCTGCCTCATGCTCAGCCTACTATCAACCATTACCCCCAGGTCCCTCTCTGCCTGGCTGCTCTCCAGGCACTCTGACCCCAGCCTGTAGCACTGCATGGGTTTGTTGTGGCCAATGTGTTGACCCTGGCACTTAGATGTGTTAAATCTCATGCCCTTGGACTCTGCCCATCTGTCCAGCCTGGCATTGCAAGCTGGCAGGAGCCTCCATCCACCTGCCTGTCCCATTGCTATGGTACTGGAAACCATGACACCAAGAGCTGGATAGAACCAGGGGAACAATGGCACAAAGAGGGAAGAAGCCAAAGAGTTCCATCAACCCTAAAGGCTACCAAGGACTAAGTGTGCTGGGCACTCGCCTGCCAGCAGACCTCCACTGCCCCTCAGGGTGTGTGGTTTGTCTCCTCCTTTCCTGCATGCTCCTGACAAGAGAGGTAAACCTGCCCTGGGATGCCTGTCTGGGGTTTTTAAATCACAGAATCAACCAGGTTGGAAAAGATCTCAGAGATCATCAAGTCCAACCTGTTACCTAATACCTAACACCTCCTGACAACTAAGCCATGGCTCCAAGTGCCACATCCAAGCCTTTTTTGAGCACCTCCAGGGATGGTGACTCCACTCCTGAGGGGCTTGCAGCCTCCTATGCTTCTCCCTTCAGCCCTTCTCCTTTCATAGAATCAGAGAATTTTTTGAGTTGGAGTTCCAACCTGGTCTATTCTATTCTATTCTATTCTATTTTATTCTATCCTATCCTATCCTATCCTATCCTATCCTATCCTATCCTATCCTATCCTATCCTATTCCATCTTATTCTATTCTATTCTATTCTATTCTATTCTATTCTATTCTATTCTATTCTATTCTATCCTATCCTATCCTATTCTATTCTATTCTATCCTATCCTATCCTATCCTATCCTATCCTATCCTATCCTATCCTATTCTATTCTATCCTATCCTATCCTATCCTATCCTATCCTATCCTATCCTATTCTATTCCATCTTATTCTATCCTATCCTATCCTATCCTATCCTATCCTATCCTATCCTATTCTATTCTATTCTATTCTATTCTATCCTATCCTATCCTATCCTATCCTATCCTATTCTATTCTATTCTATTCTATTCTATTCTATTCTATTCTATTCTATTCTATCCTATTCTATCCTATCCTATCCTATTCTATTCTATTCTATCCTATCCTATCCTATCCTATCCTATCCTATCCTATCCTATCCTATCCTATCCTATTCTATTCTATCCTATCCTATCCTATCCTATCCTATCCTATCCTATCCTATCCTATCCTATCCTATTCTATTCCATCTTATTCTATCCTATCCTATCCTATCCTATCCTATCCTATCCTATCCTATCCTATCCTATCCTATTCCATCTTATTCTATCCTATCCTATCCTATCCTATCCTATCCTATCCTATCCTATCCTATCCTATCCTATCCTATTCTATTCTATTCTATTCTATCCTATTCTATTCTATTCTATCCTATCCTATCCTATTCCATCTTATCCTATTCTATTCTATTCTATTCTATTCTATTCTATTCTATTCTATTCTATCCTATCCTATTCCATCTTATCCTATTCTATTCTATTCTATTCTATCCTATCCTATCCTATCCTATCCTATCCTATTCTATTCTATTCTATTCTATCCTATCCTATCCTATCCTATCCTATTCCATAATATCCTATCCTATCCTATCCTATCCTATCCTATCCTATCCTATTCTATCCTATCCTATCCTATCCTATCCTATCCTATCCTATCCTATTCTATTCCATAATATCCTATCCTATCCTATCCTATCCTATCCTATCCTATCCTATCCTATTCTATTCTATTCTATTCTATTCTATTCTATTCTATTCTATTCTATTCTATTCTATTCTATTCTATTCTATTCTCCATCTTTTTTCCAGAGACTTACCATAAAGTTTATATTTCTAGATGCAATTTTGAGAGCACAGCATGAAAAAAAACCAGAAGCTCTATTGAACAGTGTTAAGTATAGTTTATCCTGTCAGAGGAAAGAGGATGCTCAGAGAGCTCCTCAGCTTTTTCTCAGTACAGGTGCCTGCAACTGTGTGCTTTATTCTGCTCTAAACTTGTAGTAACTATAGCTACTCAGTGTTGCTGCAAATTTCCACCACAGGCATTTCCCTGGGTCCATTGTGACCTCAACCTTCAGTTCTGTGTTCAGGGGTTAATGGGTGAGCTGTGCTTTTTGTCCACCAGCTGTAAGAAATGCTTTTCTGATCTCTGCTGAAGTACTTGGCTTCTGTGGAGGGCAGGATGAAAGCGCCCGGCCTTCCTTCTTGCACTGCAGGATATGAAGCAGGAAGGACTTCCCTGCTGAAAGACCTTTGAGTGGATGAGAGGATCACCTCCTGTTTGCCAAAATGAGCACAAAATCTTTCTGCCTGCTGTTTGCTGCAGTATTAGAACTCAAAGCTGCGTCCAGGAGTAACTTAAGCTCTGCCTTATCCAGACCCAAACCCTGTAAATCACGGGTGGAGTTGTCAGACAAGTCCTTTTCCTTCCCAGAGCAAGAAAGAGCCACTGGCACAGTTAATCTGGGATTTCTGTGCTTTCAGGCAGTCTAACTTCATTTTACTTCTTGTCTCTTATGACACAAATCCCAGAACAGACACTAATAACCCTGACTTACCGCTGGAGCCACTGTGATTTACTGTGTGCTGAACTGCTGTCCTACTGAAAGCCAGGCTCTCTGAGGAATCTGCATGGACTGCAGCCCCTCAGTTGCACATAGAACATGTGTCCTGTCTGCTCCAGGGCCCAGGAAGTGGCATCTGCTAAAATCAGGTTTGGTTTAAAATTCCAGCAGTAGAGGCTGGCAGTCTGATTCTGTGAGCCCCTCCTAAGCTGTGCCTACAATGCAGAGAAGGTGCTTTGCCCTTGGAGCACAGCCCTATGAGGAGAGGCTGAGGGAGCTGGGGTTGCTTAGCCTGGAGAAGAGGAGGCTCAGGGGAGACCTTCTTGCTCTCTACAACTCCCTGAAGGGAGATTGTAGCCAGGTGGGGGTTGGCCTCCTCTCCCGGGCAACCACCAACAGAATAAGAGGACACAGTCTCAAGCTGTGCCAGGGGAGGTTTAGGAAGGATGCTAAGAAGAAGTTCTTCATAGAAAGGGAGATTGGCCATTGGAATGTGCTGCCCAGGGAGGTGGTGGAGTCACCACCACTGGAGGTGTTTAGGAACAAACTGGCTGAGGCACTTTGGGCCATGGTTTAGTTGATTAGATGGTGTTGGGTGATAGGTTGGACTTGATGTTCACAAAGGTCTTTTCCAACCTGGTTTATTCTATTCTATTCTATTCTATTCTATTCTATTCTATTCTATTCTATTCTATTCTATTCTATTCTATTCTATACAATCAGATCCAGGGTTTTTGAATGCAGCCCTTAGTCATGAGGTCTGTGGTGACAGGTTGGACTCGATGATCTTTGAGGTCTCTTCCCACCTTGGTGATTCTGTGATACTGTGATGCAAGGGAGGTGATTCTCCCCCTCTACTCAGCTCTGGTGAGACCCCACCTGGAGTAGAATAGAATAGAATAGAATAGAATAGAATAGAATAGAATAGAATAGAATAGAATAGAATAAACCAGGTTGGAAGAGACCTTCGAGATCATCGTGTCCAACCTATCATCCAACACTACCCAATCAACTGTGTCCAGAGGGGCCCAGAACTGGACACAGTATTCAAGTGTCTCAATATCAGCAACTTCTTTATCATTTAAAGAAGCATAGACTCCTACCAGCCCAGCCTGCCTTTGGCAGGTGGTATAAAGCTGTAGCTCTGTGCATCACAGCACCCATGGTGGCAGCGACCCCCTCCTTGCCAACAAAGCAAAGCGATGGCAGTGTTGGGAGTGCTTGGCTGGTGGCCTCAGTCTCTCCCACACTGTGAGTCTGGCAGCTCCTGAGACCAGGCACTGTGCTATAAAATCTGCAACAGTCACAGCTAAACAAAGCAGAAGCACCACCAGGTGCCTTTCATTGCAGTGGACTATAAAGCAGGAGATTATAAATCTCATGGGATCAAACAGGCATGAGCTTAGGAGGAATGATTGCCTTTACAAGCACAGATATCTTGAGGACAGAAAAGGAAAGCAGAGGCTGACAAAGGGAACATTTGGGGGTCTTGAAGGTCTCTTCCAACCTGGTTTATTCTATGTATTTACATAGCATTCACTCCAGACCTGCTGCAATGTGGAAATTCCCCTGGTATGTCTGTGGATGGGGCTCTCTAGCCCTGTGTACCCAGCACTCTCCTGCCTTTTGGGAATATGTGCAGGGAGCTTGTGACCAGCATTAATTTAGATGACATTTTGCAGTGCAGTGTGGATTTCAATCCTCATTTGATGACGCTGCACTCTCTGCCTGCTGCCACCGCCTAGGGACTGACAGACATGCAAATGATACCACTTCCCCTGGGACATTCTCACAAAGCAGGTTATCATCTGTGCCCCTGGGTTTGCAGCACCCAGGGGAATTGCTTAGGATACTGGGTCTGACCAGTATGAACCCTCATAAAAAAACCAGAATAGAATAGAATTAACCAGGTTGGAAAAGAACTTTGAGATCATCGAGTCCAACCTAGCACCCAACACCATCTGATCAAATAAGCCATGGCATCAAGTGCCTCATCCAGGCTCTTCCTAAACACCTCCAGGGATGGTGACTCCACCACCTCCCTGGGCACCACATTCCAAAGGCCAATCTCTCTTGCTGGGAAGATCTTCTTCCTAACATCCAGCCTGAACCTCCCCTGGCACAGCTTGAGACTGTGTCCTCTTGTTCTGGTGCTGGTTGGCTGGGAGAAGAGACCAATCCCCACCTGGCTACAACCTCCCTTCAGGGAGTTGTAGAGAGCAAGAAGGTCTCCCCTGAGCCTCCTCTTCTCCAGGCTAAGCAACCCCAGCTCCCTCAGCCTCTCCTCCCAGGGCTGTGCTCCAAACCCCTCCCCAGTTCTGTTGCCCTTCTCTGAACACATTCCAGCACCTCAACATCCTTCCTAAACTGAGGGGCCCAGAAAGAGTTTGCCAATGTTTTCCTGGCCATTGTTTCCCCCACTGGGGTTCCCCAACCCAAGGAACATGGTCATCCAAATGGTCATACAAATTCATCTTGATTTTTGAGGAGGGATGAGATGGGATAGCTCAGAATAGAATCATAGAATCAATAAGGTTGGAAAAGACCTCAGAGATCATCAAGTCCAACCTGTCACCCAACACCTCAGGACTAACTAAACCATGGCACCAAGTGCCACATCCAATCCCCTCTTGAGTACCTCCAGGGTCAGTGACTCCACCACCTCCCTGGGCAGCACATTCCAACGGCTAACAACTCTCTCTGTGAAGAACTTTCTTCTCATCTCCAGCCTAAACCTCCCCTGGCACAGCTTGAGGCTGTGTCCTTTTATTCTGGTGCTGGTTCCCTAAGAGACCAACCCCCACCCACCTACAACCTCCCTTCAGGCAGTTGTAGACAGCCAGAAGGTCTCTTGTGAGCCTCCTCTTCTCCAAAATGAACAGCCCTAGCTACCTCAGCCTCCCCTCACAGGGCTTGTGCTCAGCAACAGGGGTTTGATGAAGCTGGTAATGCCCACACAGGGCATGGCAGCTCAGTTTGTCAGCGTCACCAAGCTCAGGGCAGTACCCCAGGATGAGGATGCCACAAGGCCCCGCCATAGCCTCCAAATGGACACATCAAGCCTGGCCATGGATGAGAGCAGAAAAGTAGAGGCCTGTGGAAGGGGGTATGACAGCAAGAGCCAAAGAAATGCAGGGCTGGTGGTGCCAGGGAGGCAATTTGCTGTTATTAGCACAAACACTGTCATCGCTCTGCCTTTGTCTCCGGATGAATCAGAGGAAATTGCCTCCCTAGCCCTTCGCCTTCCAGCTACTTCAGCTGTGTTTTGCTTCTCGAAGATTCAAATAATCTGACTAGATTTCAGCATGTTATTATGAGAACAGAAGGACTACAGAGAAAGGGAAGCTCTGCAGAGGAAATAGCCGATAAATGTCGCTTTGAATTCACCGGCTTTTTATGGCACGCTCTGATGTCAGGGGCAGATATGGCTTTGGAGGGGATGCATGGCTGTGCTGCAGATGTGTCTGTGAGCACTCAGTGCACAATCTCCAATGTCATTGCAGTGGGCAGCTTAACCAGCACCTGCTAGATTTTTCAGCCTGTCTATCTGATGTGGCTGATTTTCCTCTTTAATAGGGGTCCCTGTGAACTGTGAGCTTACAAAAGCAAGAGCCCGCTGCCTTGTGTGGTGATCCTGTCTGGCCAGATCTTTATTTGCATTATGAAAATAAAAAAGGAAAAGGAAAAGGAAAAGGAATAGGAAAAGGAAAAGGAAAAGGGGAAAGGAAAAGGAAAAGGAAAAGGGGAAAGGAAAAGAAAAAGGTAAAGGAAAAGGAAAAGGAAAAGGAAAAAGGAAAAGAAAAAGGGAAAGGAAAATGGAAAGGGAAAGAAAAAAATAAAAAGAAAAAGAAAAAGGGAAAGAAAAAGAAAAAGAAAAAATAAAAATAAAAATAAAAATAAAAATAAAAATAAAAATAAAAATAAATAGAAAAATAAATAGAAAAATAAATAGAAAAAGAAAAAAAAGAAAAAGAAAAAGGGAAAGGGAAAGAAAAAGAAAAAGAAAAAGAAAAAGAAAAAGAAAAAGAAAAAGAAAAAGAAAAAGAAAAAGAAAAAAGGGAAAGAAAAAAGGGAAAGAAAAAAGGGAAAGAAAAAGAAAAAGGGAAAGAAAAAGAAAAAGAAAAAGAAAAAGGGAAAGAAAAAGAAAAAGAAAAAGAAAAAGAAAAAGAAAAAGAAAAAGAAAAAGAAAAAGAAAAAGAAAAAGAAAAAGAAAAAGAAAAAAAAAAGAAAAAGAAAAAGGAAAAGGAAAAAGAAAAGAAAAAGAGAAAAAAAATAGAAAAAGAAAAAGAAAAAGAAGGGGGAAAAAAGAAAAAGAAAAGAAAAAGAAAAAGAAAAAGAGAAAGAGAAAGAGAAAAAAAAGAAAAAAAAAAGAAAAAGAAAAAGGAAAAAGAAAAAGAATAAGAAAAAGAAAAAGAAAAAGAAAAAGAATAGAATAGAATAGAATAGAATAGAACAGAACAGAATAGAATTAACCAGGTTGGAAAAGACCTTCTTGGCCACCTGGGCACACTGCTGGCTCATGTTCAACCTACTATCACCCAGCACCCCCAGGTCCCTCTCTGCCTGGCTGCTCTCCAACCACTCTGACCCCAGCCTGTAGCACTGCAGGGGGTTGTTGTGGCCAATGTGTAGAACCTGGCACTTAGTTGTGTTCAATCTCATGTCCTTGGACTCTGCCCATCTGTCCAGCCTGGCAAGGTCCCTCTGCAGAGCTCTCCTACCCTCTTAACAGATCAACTCCTGCCCCCAGCTTGGTGTCATCTGCAAATTTACTGATGATGGACTCAATGCCCTCATCCAGATCATCAATAAAGGTATTCAACAGGCTGGGTCCCAACACTGATCCCTGAGGCACACCACTAGTGCCTGGCTGCCAGCTGGCTGTGGCACCATTCACCACCACTCTCTGGGCTCAGCCTCCAGCCAGTTCCTATCCCAGCTCAGAGTGCTGCTGTCCAAGCCATGAGCTGCCAGCTTGGCCAGGAGTTTGCTGGGGGGGTGTGGAACTGAGCTCTGTAACGAAAATATATATCGAGTCAAGTGAAAAATATGATGGTTTGATGTCAAAATCCCAGAATAGCTTATGATGGAAAGGGAGAGGCAAGCTTCCAAAGCAGAAATCTTTTCATTCTAGCACTTTCAAAATGTGTCATTTCATCCTTCTAATTTGCCATGGGCTTTTTGTTTCAAGCATTTCTTTTGATGAGAGCAAGCGTGCAAAGGAGGGAAAAAAAACCCACCCAACCCTTCAATAAAATGCTTCATTTGATCCTCTTCAGTTTCCTGGGAAAGTTCAGCAGGAACATTCAAGTGCTGCATTGCTTCAAATTGTGGGGAAATTGCTGAGCCATGAATTGAGCTGCTTTGCTTTAGAATAGAATAGAATCAGTCAACCAGGTTGGAAAAGAACTTTGAGATCATTGAGTCCAACCTAGCACCCAACACCATCTAATCAACGAAACCATGGCACCAAGCCCCTCATCCACAGTATCACAGTATAACCAAGGTTGGAAGAGACCCCAAGGATCATCAAGTCCAACCTGTCCCAACAGACCTCACAACTAGACCATGGCACCAAGTGCTATGTCCAATCTCCCCTTGAACACCTCCAGGGATGGTGACTCCACCACCTCCCTGGGCAGCACATTCCAGTGGCCAATCACTCTTACTATGAAGAACTTCCTAATATCCAGCCTAAGAATCAATGAGGTTGGAAAAGTCCTCAGAGATCATCAAGTCCAACCAATTACCCAACACCTCAGGACTAACTAAACCACGGCTTCAAGTGCCATGTCCAGTCCCTTTTTGATGACCTCCAGGGACAGTGACTCCACCACCTCCCTGGGCAGCACAATCTTGTAGGTTTTTGTGGTCTGCTGTGAAATCATAGAATCATAGAATCAATAAGACCAACCCATACCTGGCTACAACCTCCCTTCAGGGAGCTGCAGACAGCAAGAAGGTCTCCCCTGAGCCTCCTCTTCTCCAGGCTAAGCAACCCCAGCTCCCTCAGCCTCTCCTCACAGGGCTGTGCTCCAAACCCCTCCCCAGCTTTGTTGCCCTTCTCTGGACACCTTCAGCAACTCAACCTCCTTCCTAAACTGAGGGGCCCAGAACTGGACACAGGACTCAAGCTGTGGCCTAAGCAGTGCTTAGTCCAGGGACACAATGCCCTCCCTGCTCCTGCTGGCCAGGCTGCTCTAATCACAGACAGGCATTTTGCCCTCTTTTTTTCTTCTAAGGATTTTTTTTTGTAGCTATCTTAAGCTTTGGCATTTAAGTGCTAGGTGGAGCATACTTAAGAAAATCCCCACCAATGGGACTTGGGCCTGCCCTTAATATCAGGTATTTGTTTAAGTGCTTTGTTGAACTGGAGCCTGGTAGATCCTCTTGAAAGGAAAGTGACTTCCAATCTAATGAGGTTATCTTAGTGTGAACATTTTAACTACATCAATCAATATGCCTGTCAGGAGTAAATGACTAATGGGACTTCTCTTTTCTCTCTTTCTTTGTTACCAGAATGATGAATTGACTTTGCCTGTTGCTGAAGATTCTCATCTCCTTAATGCACTGCAGATATGCCTAATGGAGGCGAGCTGTCAGGGTCTGGCAGTAACCAGTCCCAACCAAAGATATTTCCCCCTGAGAGAGGGCCATCAGGTTCCAGCTCTGCCCTCACTGTGGGAAACGTGAAAAGGCTGGAAATGGAGTACACAGCCTCTAAAGATGCCTTCAATAAGCAGAGAATACAAGATTATATTCAGCAGACTAATCTTGCCCTCCTCAACAAAGAGCTGATTAAGACAACCAGCACAGAGATTGTCTGGGATGCAGAGCCTGAGAGATCCTCCTCATTGTTTCCTGCAAAGCAGAGTGAAAATAGAGAAAGCTTTTTGTGGAAGATCTCTGAAGAAACTCCAAGGCAAGATAAGATGTTGACAGGGATTTTCCAGCAGTCTGCTGGAGGGAAGGAGGGAGAATAAAACAGATGCCCTTGATCTTCTCTGCATGTGTGTTTGTATATGGTAAATGTGGATGTCATGCACAGGCACCTGAAATGGTGATGGGTTTGGAGAAGCAACACACAGCTGCCTTTCCCTGCCTAGTGAGGGCTGTGTCAGGGTGGCTGGAGAGCAGCCAGGCAGAAAGGGGCCTGGGGGTACTGGTTTACAGCTGCCTAAGCATGAGCCAGCAGTGTGCCCAGGTGGCCAAGAAGACCAATGGCATCCTGGCCTGCATCAGGAAGAGTGTGGCCAGCAGGAGCAGGGAAGTCATTGTGCCCCTGGACTCAGCACTGGCTAGGTCACACCTTGAGTCCTGTGTCCAGTTCTGGGCCCCTCAGTTTAAGAAGGACATTGAGACACTTGAATGTGCCCAGAGAAGGGCAACGAGGCTGGGGAGAGGCCTTGAGCACAGCCCTGTGAGGAGAGGCTGAGGGAGCTGGGGTTGCTTAGCCTGGAGAAGAGGAGGCTCAGGGGAGACCTTCTTGCTGTCTACAACTCCCTGAAGGGAGGTTGTAGCCAGGTGGGGGTTGGTCTCTTCTCCCAGGCACCCAGCACCAGAACAAGAGGACACAGTCTCAAGCTGTGCCAGGGGAGGTTTAGGCTGGAGGTGAGGAGAAAGTTCTTCCCAGCAAGAGAGATTGGCCATTGGGATGTGCTGCCCAGGGAGGTGGTGGAGTCACCACCCCTGGAGGTGTTCAAGAGGGGATTGGATGTGGCACTTGAAACCATGGTTTAGTTAGTCCTGAGGTGTTGGGTGACAGCTTGGACTTGATGATCTCTGAGGTCTATTCCAACCTTATTGATCTATGATTCTATGATTCTAAGTATAAATCAGGGGGTTAGCTGAACTATTGGACTCTCCACATGTCCTCTTGGAGCACGCTACGAGTGTGTATTCCACCTGCTATAGAAGAGCCTCTAGCACAGCTTGCCTTGCCACAGCCTGCCTTGGCACAGCCAGACAGGCACAGCCAGCAGGAAAGAGCCAGGCTAATCCTTGAAGCAAAGGGTTACCTATTTCCTGGAGGATTCATGCATGGGTCCTCCTTGGGGGCTGGCCAACAGAAGCATTTTCTGCTCACTTTAGCATTTTTCTCAATGCAAATTCTCCCCCTCCCAAGAACAGGGCAATCGACTCTTTGCACACATAAGTTCCACTTCTGAGGAGCTTTCTGCCTGGAAATCAAGTGCTCTTGGCAGGCACACACGTGAGCTGCATCCCTAAGGACAAGTCTGCCCCCACAAGAGGCTGAGGGGGCTGAGCCAGCCACGAGTGCCTGGAAGCAAACCCGTGCAGAAAGCTCTCAGTGCTATTCCAGGCAATTGCCTGTTGGAGTTCCCCATCAACGTTTCAAATTCAGATGAAATATGGCATTTCTTTCAGCTTGTTTCAGTGGAGGGCTTGCATGTGGACAGCAGCTGATTTACCACACAGAATCAAGTATGGGAATGACCCAGTAGGGACTTAGAGTGAACAGTCACTGTGTCCTCAAGGAACTGCACAGTAGCCATCCATGGGTCTAGCTGAAAGCCTTTCTCAATCTCTTCTCATTGTGGTTTGTTTTCATATGAGTGGGTTGTGTGATCTGAGCAGCAATCTGCATTCCAATGCTTTTTCTGCTTCTCTGTCACAGCCATACCTCTCTTATTTCTGTGTCTTTTCCTCTTCTACATTTACATTTACTCTTCTACATTTACTGAGAGGCCTTGAGCACAGCCCTATGAGGAGAGGCTGAGGGAGCTGGGGTTGCTTAGCCTGGAGAAGAGGAGGCTCAGAGGTGACCTCATTGCCCTCTACAACTACCTGAAAGGTGGTTGTGGCCAGGAAAGGGTTGGTGTCTTCTCCCAGGCAACCAGCACCAGAACAAGAGGACACAGTCTCAAGCTGTGCCAGGGGAGGTTTAGACTCAAGGTGAGGAGAAAGTTCCCCACTGAGCGAGTCGTTCGTCATTGGAATGTGCTGCCCAGGGAGGTGGTGGAGTCCCCATCCCTGGAGGTGTTCAAGAGGGGATTGGACATGGCACTTGGTGCCATGGTCTAGTCGTGAGGTCTGTGGAGACAGATTGGACTCAATGATCCTTGGGGTCTCTTCCAATTTTAATTATATTGTGATGCTGTGATACTCTTCCACCATCTCCTCTGCACTCTGCTGCCTTCCCACCATGCCTCCATGTCCATGCTCTTTCCACAGACCTCCAGGAGCTCAAGGGTGCCTCTCCTCTCTCCCACCACCTTCTGCATATACCTGTCCCAAATCTCTCCCTCTGACCCCTCTGGTTGTTTTCCAAATGGAATGGAATGGAATGGAATGGAATGGAATGGAATGGAATAGAATAGAATATACCAGGTTGGAAAAGACCTTCCAGATCATCGAGTCCAGCCTATCACCCAACACCATCTGATCAACTAAACCATGGCTTCAAGTTCCCCATCCAGTCTCCTCTTAAACCTCTCCAGTGATGGTGACTCCACCACCTCCCTGGGCAGCACATTCCAATGGCCAAGCTCTCTTTCTGGGAAGAACTTCTTCCTAATATGCAGACTAAACTTCCCCTGGCACAGCTTGAGACTGTGTCCTCTTGTTCTGGTGCTGGTTGCCTGGGAAAAGAGACCAACCCCCACCTGGCTACAACCTCCCTTCAGGGAGTTGTAGAGAGCAAGGAGGTCTCCTCTGAGCCTCCTCTTCTCCAGGCTAAGCAACCCCAGCTCCCTCAGCCTCTCCTCACAGGGCTGTGCTCCAAATAACACCACTTGACACCCCACTGAGACAGGTTGCTTAAGTACTGGTCTATCTGGAAAAGCATTTGAACTGGTCTGAGATGTACAGGTAACCTGGTAGATGGGGGCTGCCACAGACCCCAAGGCTGCTGAGCCCTGCACACAAAGGAAAATGTGCAGCCTGTGGCCAGCTGAGCATGAGCCAGCAGTGTGCCCAGGTGGCCAAGAAGGCCAAGGGCATGCTGGTCTGGAACAGGAATAGTGTGGCCAGCAGGAGCAGGGAAGTCATTGTGCCCCTGGACTCAGCACTGGTTAGGCCACACCTTGAGTCCTGTGTCCAGTTCTGGCCTCTGCCCATCTGCCCAGCCTGTCAGGGTCCCTCTGCAGAGCTCTTCTACCCTCTAACAGATCAACTCCTGTCCCCTGCTTGGTGTCATCTGCAAATTTACTGATGATGGACTCAGTCCCCTCATCCAGATCATCAATAAAGATACTGCAGAGGATGGGACCCAGCACTGATCCCTGGGGGACACCACTGGTGCCTGGCTGCCAGCTGGCTGTGGCACCATTCACCACCACCCTCTGGGCTCAGCCCCCAGCCAGTTCCTAACCCAGCTCAGAGAGCTGCTGCCCAAGGCAGGGGCTGACAGCTTGGCCAGGAGTTTGCTGTGGGGGACGGTGTCAAAGGCCTTGCTGAAGTGCAGGCAGACTCCATCCACAGCCTGCCCCACATCCCCCAGGCAGTCACCTGGGCATAGGAGGAGATCAGGTTGGTCAGGCAGGACCTGATGAAACCCGAATGGAACGGCAAAGTGAATTAGCTTGTAACTCTTGTCTCTTCTTCTGCACAGCCTGCCCTCAGTCTCTGGAGCTAAACCTGTTATTATTTTTTTATGGCTCATTTTGGGGAGCTTTCTCTTTGCTCTCCCACGATTTATTGTGCCATTAAAATCGATGGGGGGAAAATGTTCCTCGTTAAGGAGGGAAGGTTTCATCTCAAACACAACATAATGAAAGGGCAAGAAATCTCAAGGCAAGGGGGGGGAAAGAAAAGAGCCCCCAACATCCTGCTGCTCCACACAAAAAGAAGAGGCTTTATTTCTGTATTTAGTTGAAGGAAGCTTTGTCTCTGCTCCTCCAGCCCCAGCGACAGATTCGGCCCAGGGAATCCGAGTAAGGAGAGTGATTGGCGATGCTTTGCTGTGCATTTCACTCCCGTTAGGATCTCCTGCTGCCATCAGGGGGGGAGCAGCAGGAGCACCTCCCAGCTGGAGATCCACTGTGTGCCTCAAACACCCACAGCCTGGCAGCCACTCCTCTGCCTCTGCTATTAATACACCGGTGGCTCTGTCTGGGAGGTTGTAGCCAGGCGGGGGTTGGTCTCTTCTCCCCGGGCAACTGGCACCAGAACAAGAGGACACAGTCTCCAGCTGTGCCAGGGGAGGTTTAGGCTGGAGGTGAGGAGAGAGAGTTGTTAGCCATTGGAATGTGCTGCCCAGGGAGGTGGTGGAGTCCCCATCCCTGGAGGTGTTTAGGAAGAGACTGGATGGGGTGCTTGGAGCCATGGTTTAGTTAGCCCTGAGGTGCTGGCTGCTAGGTTGGACTTGATGATCTCTGAGGTCTTATCCAACCTTTTTGATTCCATGATTCTATGATGCTGCCATTCTGGTTCACACTGCTTTTCAGGGGCACCTTAGCCACCTCCTGCCTTTCAGGGGCTGCCGGCCTGGGGGTTTCTCTGTCAGAGAAGCACAGCATCGCCGCTCGGACGCCTTTGCCCACGCGGCTCCGTGAAACGCTTAGCCAGCGTAGCAACAAGCATTAGCTCCTCGGCTGCAGCTCTCTGCCAACAGATAAGCAGGTTTGTGCTCCAGTGCAGATGTCTCAGGGTAAAAAAAACATGTGCAGTGCATTAGAGAGCTGTGACTCACAGAATAATTACCCTCGTTCCTCATAGTTTATTAATAATTGAAAGCCAATCTTGGGATTATTGATCTATCATTGAAGAGGAGATTTATTTCACATCTGTAGTCACTGGAGCAGTAAATTTAATCCCCCTTCCCCTCCCACCCTTCCACCCACTAAACTCACTTTATAACTAAAACATGATGTTTAGCCTGTTTTGGTAATAGGGCAGAAGAAGAGCTCAGAGACCCAGGGGGGAGGCAGGAGCAGCCTTAAGCCCACAGAGAACCAAGGTGAACAGCCTTAGGATTCTGGGTTTAATTCACCTTTTTCAAGCAAACCATCCTCTGCACAAGGTCTCAGAGATGACAAAAGCACCATAGAATCATAGAATCAATAAGGTTGGAATAGACCTCAAAGATCACCAAGTCCAACCTAGCTCCCAACACCTCAGGACTAACTAAACCATGGCACCAAGTGTCACATCCAATCCCCTCTTGAACACCTCCAGTGATGGTGACTCCACCACCTCCCTGGGCAGCACATTCCAATGGCCAATCTCTCTTGCTGGGAAGAACTTTCTCCTCACCTCCAGCCTAAACCTCCCCTGGCACAGCTTGAGACTGTGTCCTCTTGTTCTGGTGCTGGTTGCCTGGCAGAAGAGACCAACCCCCACCTGGCTACAACCTCCCTTCAGGGAGTTGTAGACAGCAAGAAGGTCTCCCCTGAGCCTCCTCCTCTCCAGGCTAAGCAACCCCAGCTCCCTCAGCCTCTCCTCACAGGGCTGTGCTCCAAACCCCTCCCCAGCTTTGTTGCCCTTCTCTGGACACATTCAAGTGTCTCAATGTCCTTCTTAAACTGAGGGGCCCAGAACTGGGCACAGGACTCAAGGTGTGACCTAACCAGTGCTGAGTGCAGGGGCACAATGACCTCCCTGCTCCTGCTGGCTACACTATTCCTGTTTGAGGCCAGGATGCCATTGGCCATCTTGGCCACCAGGGCACATGCTATTGGAGGAGGTGTGCTCCACAACCAAGATCCTAAACAAGTTTTCATAGCTGATAGAGGATCATAGAATGGCTTAGGTTGGAAGAGACCTTGGAGATCATCTACTCCACCCCTTCTGCCATGGGCAGGAAAGCCTCTCTAATTGCCTTCTAAAGAACTCATCTAGCCTGGCACTGAACACCTTCATCCACAGCCTCCCTGGGCAGCCTATAGCAGAGTTTCACCACCCTCATACGGAAAAACTCCAGTCTGAAGCTCCTCTTCCTCAGCTTAAAACCATTCCCCTTTGTCCATAAGACACCTGCAAGACAAATCCCCCTCCAGACTCCCTGTAGGACCCCTTCAGGTACTGGAAGGCAGCTGTAAGGCTCCCCTGGAGTCTTCTGAAAATTCAATCAGCAATCTAGCATGGCAATCAAGCATTCATTTCACAGTAAAGATAACCAGTTCCTCATCTTTCCTCCTATTAACCCCAGTTCCTCTGCCCTGAACCTCAACTACAGCCACAAGAACCTGAACCACAGCAACAAAGCTGGGGAGAGGTCTGGAGCACTGCCCTGTGAGGAGAGGCTGAGGGAGCTGGGGTTGCTTAGCCTGGAGAAGAGGAGGCTCAGGGGAGACCTTCTTGCTCTCTCCAGCTGCCTGAAGGGAGGTTGTAGCCAGGTGGGGGTTGGTCTCTTCTTCCAGGCAGCCAACACCAGAACAAGAGGACACAGTATCAAGCTGTGCCAGGGGAGGTTTAGGCTGGAGGTTAGGAGGAAGTTCTTCATAGGAAGAGTGATTGGCCATTGGAATGTGCTGTCTGGGGAGGTGATGGAGTCACCATCCCTGGAGGTGTTTAGGAAGAGACTGGATGGGGTGCTTGGTGCCATGGTTTAGTTGATTAGAAGGTGTTGGGTGATAGGTTGGACTTGATGATATCTTGCAGGTCTTTTCCAACCTGGTTAATTCTATTGATTAGGTGGTGTTGGGTCATAGGTAGGACTCTATGATCTCAAAGTTCTCTTCCAACTTGGTCTATTCTATTCTATTCTATTCTATTCTATTCTATTCTATTCTATTCTATTCTATTCTATTCTACTCTACTCTACTCTACTCTACTCTACTCTATTCAATTCTAATTCTATTCTATTCTATTCTATTCTACTCTATTCTATTCTACTCTATTCTATTCTAATTCTATTCTATTCTATTCTATTCTATTCTATTCTATTCTATTCTATTCTATTCTATTCTATTCTACTCTACTCTATTCATTCTACCACAAAAAAAAAGGTTAACTGAAGGCAATGAACCAAGATGTTTTGCGTGATTTAATCTGAATTTGCTTGTCCCTTCCCACAGTTAACCCTCAGCTCTGTGCTCATCTTTGCTGTGGGTCCCACTCTTGCTCTTTGTCCTCTGGAGGACGCAGGTATGAGCTCACTGAGGTAAAAATGCCTGCACCACGCAGGCTGTTGCAAGGCACACAAGCTCTTGGGCCTGGTACTAACCTTCCTCACACTGGTGGAGCCCTGAAGCAGCTGCCTGCGTGTCCCAGGAGTACCATGAGTGTAAAATCAATTTAAGTGCACGGAGGATCAAGCCTAGAAAACTCTAATGGGAGGACTCCTACAGCAGTGCTCACTTGGCTGTGCTGCGTGTCTGGGGCATTCACTAATCTAAGCAGCCAGACCTGGCCTCTAAAAGCAAGCCAGGAATAGAAAGCAGCATGCTTTATGGTGGTAAAGTGCCCAGACGAGTGATTTTTGTAGGCAAATGAAATACATTTTTATTAGACCAGTTGTAGCATGCAGTTGGGGGGGGGGGGGGGGGGGATGTATGCTTGGCTCTACCTTTCACAGGGCTGAATGAAGGCAGCAAATGTCTCCAAATGCTCATCTGCTCTTTTCCAACTATATTGATGGATAAACTTGGAGACATTACCCTCCCCTGCCAGCCCACCCTCACTGATCTCCTTACACCCTGCAGCTGGGATCATAGAATCAATGAGGGTGGAAAAGACCTCAGAGATCATCAAGTCCAACCTGTCACCCAACAGTACTCAGGACTAACTAAACCATGGCTTCAGGTGCCACATCCAATCCCTTTTTGCACACCTCCAGGGACAGTGACTCCACCACCTCCCTGGGCAGCATCACTCTTTCTGGGAAGAACTTTCTCCTCACCTCCAGCCTAAACCTCCCCTGGTGCAGCTTGAGGCTGTGTCCTCTTGTTCTGGTGCTGCTTGCCTGAGAGAAGAGACCAACCCCCAGCTGGCTACAACCTCCCTTCAGGGAGTTGGAGAGAGCAAGAAGGTCTCCCCTGAGCCTCCTCCTCTCCAGGCTAAGCAACCCCAGCTCCCTCAGCCTCTCCTCACAGGGCTTGTGCCCGACAGCAAGTGGAGGCTCTTGGCCTCAGTCTGACCTCCTGCACCTTTGGAAATGTGCAACAGGGCACAGCCTTGTCCTAAAAAGCAAACAAGACTGAGGCAGAGAGGATGCAGTGGTGAAGCCCTGTGTGCAGCCACAAGTGTGTGCTCCTAGCACGTCTGATGCCTCTCGCCTGAGCGGAAGACATCTCTAGAGATGAATAGAGGGGAAACAAAGCACAACAAATTCATTGCAGGCTATAACTGTGTTTTACAGCTGTAGTCATTACACAGCCAAGGAGCTCTGTTTTCCTTGTTTTGAGGAGGAGGGGGTTCTGGTGTTTGTTTCAGAGACAGTGGCCACAACAACCCCCTGCAGTGCCACAGGACACAGTGCTCCAGCGCCAGCGGGGTCCAAGGGGACAACCACCTCCCTTCTCCTGCAGAAGGCAGTTGTCTAAAGACCTCCAGGTCTCTAGGTATCTGTTCTGGGAAAGGCTGGAGCAGACCTTGCCGTGGAGAACATCCCCTGCTCAGGGAAACTAAAGATGCTGACCTGCTGGAAAGTGTCCAGAGAAGGGCAACAAAGCTGGGGAGGGGTTGGGAGCACAGCCCTGTGAGGAGAGGCTGAGGGAGCTGGGGTTGCTTAGCCTGGAGAAGAGGATGCTCAGGGGAGACCTTCTTGCTGTCTCCAACTCCCTGAAGGGAGGTTGTAGCCAGGTGGGGGTTGGTCTCTTCTCCCAGCAAGCAGCACCAGAACAAGAGGACACAGTCTCAAGCTGTGCCAGGGGAGGTTTAGGCTGGATGTTAGGAAGAAGTTCTTCCCAGCAAGAGAGATTGGCCATTGGAATGTGCTGCCCAGGGAGGTGGTGGAGTCACCAGCACTGGAGGTGTTCAAGAGGGGATTGGATGTGGCACTTGAAACCATGGTTTAGTCATGAGGTCTGTGGTGACAGGCTGGACCTGATGATGTTTGAGGTCTCTTCCAACCTTGGTGATTCTGTGATTAGGGAAAAAAATTTCACAGCCAGTGTGGTCAGGCATTGGGATGTGCTGCCCAGGAAGGTGGTTGAGTCACCTGCCCTGGATGTGTTTAAAGGTTAGAATAGAATAGAATAGGATCAGGTAGGATCAGATAGGATCAAATGGAATGGAATGGAATGGAATGGAATGGAATGGAATGGAATGGAATGGAATAGAATAGAATTGAATTGAATTGAATTGAATTGAATTGAATTGAATTGAATTGAATTGAATTGAATTGACCAGGTTGGAAAAGACCTCAGAGATCATCCAGTCCAACCTCCCACCAATTACCATCTAATCAGCTCAACCATGGCACCATCCAGTCTCTTCCTAAACACCTCCAGTGATGGTGACTCCACCACCTCCCTGGGCAGCACATTCCAATGGCCAATCTCTCTTGCTGGGAAGAACTTCTTCCTAACATCCAGCCTAAACCTCCCCTGGTGCAGCTTGAGACTGTGTCCTCTTCTTCTTGGTTGTTTGGATGTGGTGCTTAGGGATATGGTTCAGGGGTGACCCTTGCAGAGTAGGGTTAATGATTGCACTTGGTGATCCTGAGGGTCTTTTCCAACCTGAATGTCTCTGTGATTTCTGTGAGAGGCACAACTGCAGGGTCACTGCCTGTGCTGCCTCCCTTTGCCCAAAGCTCTCCACTCTCCCATCACAGGGGGCAGCTGCTTGAAACCTGCAGCAAGAGAATTCCTGGGAACACAGCTCTAGGCCTTCTCCCCCCCTGCAGCTTGTCCCTCCATCTCTCCTTCTGCTTGTCAGGCATTTGTATAAATAGGATTAACATCTGCAGCTACACTTAGCTAGGTTGCAAATTACACAGGCTATCAAGCCTTGTGCTGTGGGGCATACACTGATTACCACTGGAGGGGCAAAAATGAGTTTTTCCAATAACAGAATGTAGCATGATGGACTGGGGACATTATGGGGCAGAGTGGATTAGCCTTTGCTATCAGTACCAGTTATATGTCATCACTGCATCAAAGCATGAGACATGAGTGAGCCAGTTGGCATCCAGGCAATGCTGGAGGTGGCTGGGTCCAAAGAATAGAATGGAATGGAGTGGAATGGAGTGGAATGGAGTGGAATGGAATGGAATGGAATGGAATGGAATGGAATGGAATAGAATAGAATAGAATAGAATAGAATAGAATAGAATAGAATAGAATAGAATAGAATAGAATAGAATAGAATGGAATGGAATGGAATGGAATGGAATGGAATGGAATGGAATGGGACAGAATAGAATAGATTTAACCAGGTTGGAAAAGACCTCAGAGATCATCGAGTCCAACCTCCCACCAATCACCATCTGATCAACTAAACCATGGCACCAAGCACCCCAGCCAGGCTCTTCTTAAACACCTCCAGGGATGGTGACTTCACCACCTCCCTGGGCAGCACATTCCAATGGCCAATCTCTCTTGCTGGGAAGATCTTCTTCCTAACATCCAGCCTAAACCTCCCCTGGCACAGCTTGAGACTGTGTCCTCTTGTTCTGCTGCTGGTTGCCTGGGAGAAGAGACCAACCCCCACCTGCCTACAACCTCCCTTCAGGGAGTTGTAGACAGCAAGAAGGTCTCCCCTGAGCCTCCTCTTCTCCAGGCTAAGCAACCCCAGCTCCCTCAGCCTCTCCTCACAGGGCTGTGCTCCAAACCCCTCCCCAGCTTTGTTGCCCTTCTCTGGACACCTTCCAGCAACTCAACATCTTTCCCAACCTGAGGGGCCCAGAACTGGACACAGGACTCAAGCTGTGGCCTAACCAGTGCTGAGTCCAGGGGCACAATGACTTCCCTGCTCCTGCTGGCCACACTGTTCCTGATGCAGGCCAGGACGCCATTGGCCTTCTTGGCCACCTTGGCACCCTGCTGGCTCATGTTCAGCCTACTACCAACCAGTCCCCCCCAGGTCCCTCTCTGCCTGGCAGCTCTCCAGCCACTCTGACCCCAGCCTGCAGCTGGATTCTCCCTCCAGCCACCCGCCGACATCCCGCGGCACCAACACAAACTTTAAACACCTACTGCAGCCTTTGGCAAGGAGTGCCAGAGCTGAAAAACCTCTTTGATTTATGCTGAACTTGTCAAGTGCTAGCTGGCTTGGATGCTCCTCTCTCTCCCTTTGGAGTGCGCTGAACAATGTGAGCAGCTGCTCCCCAGCCACGCCGCTCTGCCCGTCACAAAACCCGGTCGTATTTCTTCTCCAGTCGTTTTCCCCTTCCAAGATGAAGCAGCCTGATCCATTCAGCCATCCCCTGAATGGAGGCCCTTTTGTGCCTTTGATCATCTTCAATTGCCTTCCTCTCTAACTTCTCTGTTCCTTCTGCATCACATTGGTGAATCAGGACTGTGCCAGAGCAGGGAGCCCACGGATTCATACAGCAGCAAACTGATTGCCTCTGTTTCACTCTTTCCTCCTCTCCTAATAATTCCTAGCTTCCAGTTTGGGCTTTTTGTTGATAGCTGCTGAGTGCTGAGCTGACATCTGCATAGAGCTATCCATTACAAGCTGAAGCTTTCTACCCCAAGTGGCAATAGCCAGCTCAGAGCCCATTATTTTGTATGCAAAGCTGGGACAGGCTTCCCCCATGTGCATCACTTTACACTGATCTACATCAGAGTTCATCTGGGACTTTATTACCCTTTTCTTCAGAGCCATGAGGGTCTGCCTGCAGCTCTTCCCAGTCAGCCTTAACCACCCTCAATATCATCAGCAAACTCCTCTCCCTGCTCACTGCTGTCTTGAGGTTATTTATGGACCTTGCAAAAGCAGGGGACAGTGCTCAGGCTAATCCAGCAGCTCTCCCTCTCAAATGTGAAGTGCCACGGCCCAAGGAGAGGGAAGAAATATAGACATCAAAGCTCTTGGGATAGGATAGAATAGAATGGGATAGAATGAGGATAGAATGGGATAGAATTAGAATAGAATGGGATAGAATGAGGATAGAATTAGAATAGAATGGGATAGAATGAGGATAGAATTAGAATAGAATGGGATAGAATGAGGATAGAATGGGATAGGATAGGATAGGATAGGATAGGATAGGATAGGATAGGATAGGATAGAGTAGAACAGAATAGAATAAGATGGGATGGGATGGGATAGAGTTAGCCAGATTGGAAAGACCTTTGAGATCATCAGGAATGGAATGGAATGGAATGGAATGGAATGGAATAGAATAGAATAGAATAGAATAGAATAGAATAGAATAGAATAGAATAGACCAGGTTGGAAGAGAACTTTGAGATCATAGAGTCCTACCTATGACCCAACACCACCTAATC
The DNA here is from genome assembly GCF_014839835.1 of Dryobates pubescens. Taxonomy (NCBI): domain Eukaryota; kingdom Metazoa; phylum Chordata; class Aves; order Piciformes; family Picidae; genus Dryobates; species Dryobates pubescens. The sequence continues at coordinate 41,898,287 of NC_071618.1, read as the reverse complement.
AACTAAACCATGGCACCAAGTGCCTCATCCAGTCTCCTCCTAAACACCTCCAGGGATGGTGACTCCACCACCTCCCTGGGCAGCACATTCCAATGGCCAATCTCTCTTGCTGGGAAGAACTTCTTCCTAACATCCACCTAAAGCTCCCCTGGCACAGCTTGAGACTGTGTCCTCTTGTTCTGGGGCTGGTTGCCTGGGAGAAGAGACCAACCCCCACCTGGCTACAACCTCCCTTCAGGGAGTTGCAGACAGCAAGAAGGTCTCCCCTGAGCCTCCTCTTCTCCAGGCTAAGCAACCCCAGCTCCCTCAGCCTCTCCTCACAGGGCTGTGCTCCAAACCCCTCCCCAGCCTCATTACCCTTCTCTTGAGACAAGTTCAAGAGTCTCAACATCCTTCTTAAATTGAGGGGTCCAGAACTGGACACAGGACTCAAGGTGTGGCCTGACCAGTGCTGAGTCCAGGGGCACAATGACCTCCCTGCTCCTGCTGGCCACACTCTTCCTGATGCAGGCCAGGATGCCATTGGCCTTCTTGGCCACCTGGGCACACTGCTGGCTCATGTTCAGCCTACTCTCAACCACTACCCCCAGGTCCCTTTCTGCCTGGCTGCTTTCCAGCCACTCTGACCCCAGGCTGTAGCACTGCATGGGGTTGTTGTGGCCACTGTGTAGAACCTGGCACTTAGATGTGTTCAATCTCATAGAATAGAATATAGAATGGAATGGAATGGAATGGAATGGAATGGAATGGAATGGAATGGAATAGAATAGAATAGAATAGAATAGAATAGAAAGAATAGAATAGAATGGAATAGAATGGAATGGAATGGAATGGAATAGAATAGAATAGAATGGAATAGGCTTATGTGCTACCAACTGAGCCACATGGTCCCCCCCAAGATGGACTCTGCCCATCTGTCCAGCCTGTCAAGGTCCCTCTGCAGAGCCTTCCTATGTATCAGTGGATGGACTTGAAGGCTGAACAGCAGTCAGTAACCTCCACACTAAATGAAGCCTTAGACCTTGGTCTCCTCACTTCCATACTGTTCATCCTTTCTACCCTCCAAATCAAGCTGCCTTATCCAAACTGCCTAGCAGTACTGACTCAGAATTCACTTGGGGGAGTGCTCCCAGTCCCAGGCTCAGCCCTAGTCCAACAATTTAAGAGCAGGAACATAAAGCTGTGTGGGGTCCAGGCAGCCTTGAACTCATCAGCATTCACTATGCCCAGTGAGGAATGTGCTGTCCCACGGTGTCCTAGGGTGTCCCCTGTACCCCAGATGCCACAAGAAGTGGCTTCCCAAGGTCTATTGTCCCAGCCCCCTGGGAGAGCAAGCAAAGGCTGGTGGCCTGCCCCAATCAGCTCCTGGGCTGCAGCAAGAGAAGTGTGGCCAGCAGGGCAAGGGAGGGGATTCTTCCCCTCTGCTCAGCTCTGGTGAGACCCCACCTGGAGTCCTGCCTCCAGTTCTGGAGCCCCTGTTCCAAGAGGGATCTGGAGGTGCTGGAAGGTGTCCAGAGAAGGGCCATGAGGATGAGCAGAGGGCTGGAGCACCTCTCCTGTGAGGACAGACTGAAGGAGTTGGGGCTGTTCAGTCTGGGGAAGAGAAGGCTCCCAGGTGACCTAATTGTGGCCTTCCAGTATCTGAAGGGGGCTCCAAGAAGGCTGGGGAGGGACTGCTCAGGATCTCAGGCAGTGATAGGACTAGGGGGAATGGAATGAAGCTGGAGGTGGGGGGATTCAGGCTGGAGGTGAGGAGGAAGTTCTTCCCCATGAGAGTGGTGAAGCCCTGGAATGGGTTGTCTAGGGAGGTGGTTGAGGTGTTTAAGCTCAGGCTGGATGAGGCTGTGGCCAGGCTGATCTAGTGTGGGGTGTCCCTGCCCATGGCAGGGGGGTTGGAACTGGCTGATCCTTGTGCTCCCTTCCAACCCTGACTGATTCTATGATCAGCTGGGGGCTGGATGAATCCCCCTCTCCAGCTCAGCACCCTGCAGCATGGCTTTTCATTTCCCTCTCCTGCCTCTTCCCTCCCATCCTGAGGAGAAAGCATTACAGTTTCTGCAGGCATGCAAGAAGATTACCTGTGATTTATCACCCAATCAGTGATTTTTGTTGGCTCTTTTATTTTCTACATAGAAGCACTCTCCCCTCCTGAAATACAGGGCTAGCAAACCCTCCTGCCTGGGACCATCTGTCTTTTTAGCCTCATAAAACCCTGGAAAAATAAAAGCAGGGACAAAATGGTTTGGTTTGTGGTTTTTTTTCCCCCCTTCCCTTCCATCCCTTACAACCAGGAAGTAATTCTTAGCTATTCTGCAGAGCCAAAATGTGCCCCTTTGGGTGATAAATTAGTGCCACAGCTAGGGCTGGAGTCAGCCAGTACATGTGCATGGAATGCCTCCACCTGGGATCTGCTGCTGCTGAGGCCCTCAGGCCTCCACAACAGAAAAAGCACCCCCAAGCATGGCCCCTTCCTGCACATGAGAATCAGCTGCTGATTGTGGTGATGGGGTCAGTGTTGGGCCCAGTCCTGTTCAGTATCTTTATCGATGATCTGGATGAGGGGATTGAGTCCACCATCAGTATGTTTGCAGATGACACCAAGCTGGGGGCAGGAGTTGGTCTGTTAGAGGGTAGGAGAGCTCTGCAGAGGGACCTTGGCAGGCTGGGCAGAGTCCAACAGGATGGTATTCAACAAGTCCAAGTGCTGGGTGCTGCACTTTGGCCACAACAACCCCATGCAGTGCTACAGGCTGGGGACAGAGTGACTGGAGAGCAGCCAGGCAGAGAGGGACCTGGGGGTAGTGGTTGAGAGTAGGCTGAACATGAGCCTGCAGTGTGCCACATGACCAAGAAGATCAATGCCATCCTGGCCTGGATCAGGAACAGTGTGGCCAGCAGGAGCAGGGAAGTCATTCTGCCCTACACTCAGCACTGGTTAGGTCATACCCTGAGTCCTGTGTCCAGTTCTGGGCCCCTCAGGTTAGGAAAGATGTTGAGTTGCTGGAAGGTGTCCAGAGAAGGGCAACAAAGCTGGGGAGGGGTCTGGAGCACAGCCCTGTGAGGAGAGGCTGAGGGAGCTGGGGTTGCTTAGCCTGGAGAAGAGGAGGCTCAGGGGTGACTTAATTGCTCTCCACAACTCCCTGAAGGGAGGTTGTAGCCAGGTGGGGCTTGGTCTCTTCTCCCAGGCAAGCAGCACCAGAACAAGAGGACACAGTCTCAAGCCGTGCCAGGGGAGGTTTAGGCTGGTGGTTAGGAAGAAGTTCTTCCCAGAAAGAGAGATTGGCCATTGGAATGTGCTGCCCAGGGAGGTGGTGGAGTCACCATCCCTGGAGGTGTTCAAGAGGGGACTGGATGTGGCACTTGGTGCCACGGTTTAGCTAGTCCTGAGGTGCTGGGTGCTAGATTGGACCTGATGATCTCCGAGGTCTTTTTCCAACCTTTTTGATTCTGTGATTCTATGTTAAAAAGGAACACAAAAGGTCTCCATGCTTCCCCCCTCTAGGGCTGGGGGTGGTGGAAACTAGGGCTGCTCTCTGTCCCTCCTGGAGAAACAGAGAGTAATGCTACTTATCCCAAGTAGAAAGCATTAAGCCCAGCTCCTTTGTAATGCTGGGAGTCAAGCCCTCAGCAAAGAAATGTTTCCATTTCTCTTGTTGCCGTGTTGCAGGATAAATTACTGCTGTGTCTGATTGCAAGAGGGCCCTTGGCAAGTTGTGTCATCAGAGAAGGGCTGAGAACATAAAAGTAAGAGGAGCTGAGCTTTGTAGATGAAATGTGAAAGCACAGGAATGAAAGATCAGTTTTCCTCAGGAACTTAAAAGGGCTGAATTAAAAAGTAAGCAAACAAACAATCAAACACACACAAAAAGCCCCAAAACAACACTGAAAGCACAGAGTGCTGGCAGTGCTCTGGGGTTGGTATCAGTGTGGGGAGAGCAAGGACTGGGACAGGGCAACCCTGAGCTTTGCTCTCTGCCACTACCTGAGGGGAGCTTGTAGAAAGGTGGGGGGTGGTCTCTTCTCCCAGGCAACCAGCAGCAGAACAAGAGGACACAGCCTCAAGCTGCACCAAGGGAGGTTTAGGCTGGAGGTTAGGAAGAAGCTCTTCCCAGAAAGAGAGATTGGCCTTTGGAATGTGCTGCCCAGGGAGGTGGTGGAGTCACCATCACTGGAGGTGTTTAGGAAGAGACTGGATGGGGTGCTTGGTGCCATGGTTTAGTTGATTAGATGGTGTTGGATGATAGGTTGGACTCTATGATCTCTGAGGTCTTTTTCAACCTGGTTTGGTCTCTTCCTCTTCCTCCTCCTCTTCCTCCTCCTCTTCCCCCTCCCCTCTTCCTCTCCTCTCCTCTCCTCTCCTCTCTTCTCCTCTCCGAACCTCTCCTCTCCGAACCTCTCCTCTCCTCCCTTCCCTTCCCTTCCCTTCCCTTCCCTTCCCTTCCCTTCCCTTCCCTTCCCTTCCCTTCCCTTCCCTTCCCTTCCCTTCCCTTCCCTTCCCTTCCCTTCCCTTCCCTTCCCTTCCCTTCCCTTCCCTTCCCTTCCCTTCCCTTCCCCCCTTCCCTTCCCTTCCCTTCCCTTCCCTTCCCTTCCCTTCCCTTCCCTTCCCTTCCCTTCCCTTCCCTTCCCTTCCCTTCCCTTCCCTTCCCTTCCCTTCCCTTCCCTTCCCTTCCCTTCCCTTCCCTTCCCTTCCCTTCCCTCTTCTCCCCTTCCCTCTCCTCTCCTCTCCTCCCCTCCCCTCCCCTCCCCTCCTCTCCCCTCTCCTCTCCTCAGCATTAACACTCTTCACTCTTCACTTTGCACAGGCTCTCTTTGCAGCTAAAAGAGCCAGAGATGAGTCATCTACTTAAGAGGACACAAAGTGAAGAGTGCTTCCTTCAGCTGAAGAAGATCCAGCTCAGGACCCTGCTGGCCGAAGTGCAGTGGTGTAATGCTTTTGGCAACCCCTCTCAGTGACATCACTTCTTGGGTTTCATCCTCCAGCTGCATGAAAGACTGCAGTGAAGACACTGAGCCTCACAGCAAGCAGTTACATCAGCATTTCTGATCAACTTTTCCTTCAAGGTGATAAGAGTCACTTTGTCATGGAAATACAGCTTTTGCCCATCTTCCTGTACATCAAGTCCTTGTAAAGCCAAGTTCATCTCAGCTGAAAGCACTTTGATGGATCACAGCATAATCTGTGTGGTTATACACCAACTGTGCAGCACTTTGAAGGGGACAGCTTTCTTCCCACAGCTGATGAACAGGACTAGGTGAACTTGGGTATCAAGTGTGACTGGCAAGTCTGCTTTGGCTCTCAGCCTGACACCTGGGCTGGTGGAGGGGGGATGGAGAACAGCAGCTTGGACAGTGACCAGGAATAGAATCATAGAATCAGCAAGGTTGGAAAAGACCTCAGAGATCATCAAGTCCAACCTAGCATCTAACACCTCATCACTTAACTAAACCATGGCTGCAAGAGGGCCAAGGGATCAGGCCTAGCCAACATAGATTTAGGAAGGGCAGGTCCTGCCTCACCAACCTGATCCTCCTTCCATGATCAGGTGTCCCACCTGGTGGATGTGGGGCAGGCTGTGGATGTAATCTGCCTGGACTTCAGCAAGGCCTTTGACACTGTCCCCCACAGCAAACTCCTGGCCAAGCTGTCAGCCCCTGGCTTGGACAGCAGCACTCTGAGCTGGGTTAGGAACTGGCTGGAGGCTGAGCCCAGAGAGTGGTGGTGAATGGTGCCACAGCCAGCTGGCTGCCAGGCACCAGTGGTGTCCCCCAGGGATCAGTGCTGGGCCCCATCCTGTTCAATATCTTTATTGATGATCTGGATGAGGGGATTGAGTCCATCATCAGTACATTTGCAGATGACACCAAGTGTTCAAGAGGGGATTGGATGTGGCATTTGAAGCCATGGTTTAGTAGCCCTGAGGTGCTGGGTGACAGGTTGGACTTGATAATCTCTGAAGTCTTTTCCAACCTTGTTGATTCTATGATTCTAAGTGCTGCATCCAGTCCCCTCTTGAACACCTCCAGTGATGGTGACTCCACCAGCTCCCTGGGCAGCACATTCCATGGGCAATCACTCTTTCTGTCAGTAACTCTTTCCAGGAGAAGGCAGATAATGTGTTTCTGGCCCTTCATGGCTCCAGCTGTGGGCAGAGGGCAAACTCACAGCTTAGTGGGTCCCCACTAAGAGGGACCAAAGGATTTTGCTTGCTTGATTTGTTCTATTCAGAGGCCTTTATACCAAAGATCTGACTTGCTCCACTTGTGTTGGTTTGGTTTTGGGGCTCAACGAAGATTAAAAGGACAAACACATGAGGGCAGGCAAAAGCAGGGCTTGTGGACACTTGGGTTCAATCTGCCTGCAGCCAGCACACAAGCTGCTTCAGAAGCATAGACCTTCCCCTTTTCCTGCCCACACTGCATGGTTGGTGTTGACACAGCTTGAGGAAGGGACTAGAGGCTCTGCTGCAAAACCCCTGGCACAGCATAAGCCATGCTGTGGGCATCACTGGTGGTGGACAGAAAAGAAGTGCAAATGCCTGGTCAGCTGCTTTGGTATTCACTTCATTTACAAGAGATACAAACCAAAGGGCCAAACCTCTTTGAGAGGCTCCAAGCTGTTAGGCAGCAATGGTCACACACTGCTGCCCCATGCCAGCCAGCCAGATGCTGAATTCTACAAGGAGCATTTTTCCTTGAGTTAATTCATTCAAAGTACATTGTCAAAGCCAAAGGGAAGCTCCAACCTGGCACTGCAAGGGACAAACCACAAGCCTATAGATGCTCTACTGGACCCCTCAATTTAAGAAGGACATTGAGACACTTGAATGTGTCCAGAGAAGGGCAATGAGGCTGGGGAGAGGTCTGGAGCACAGCCCTGTGAGGAGAGGCTGAGGGAGCTGGGGTTGTTTAGCCTGGAGAAGAGGAGGCTCAGGGGAGACCTTCTTCCCTCTACAACTACCTGAAAGTTGTAGATAGGTGGGGGTTGATGTCTTCTCCCAGGCAACCAGCACCAGAACAAGAGGACACAGTCTCAAGCTGTGGTGCTTGCTTGCATGGTTTAGTTGATTAGATGGTGTTGGGTGATAGGTTGGATGCGATGATCTTGAAGGTCTCTTCCAACCTGGTTAATTCTATTCTATTCTATTCCATTCCCTTCCATTCCCTTCCCTTCCCTTCCATCCCATTCCATTCCCTTCCATCCCATTCTCTTCCCTTCCCTTCCATTCCATTCCCTTCCATTCCCTTCCCTTCCATTCCCTTTCCTTCCCTTCCATTCCAATTCTGTGTCAAAATCACCTTGGTGATAATAGATAGAATCATAGAATTGTCAGGGTATAAAGGGACCTCAAGGCTCACCCAGTTCCAACCCTACTGCCATGGGCAGGGACTCCTCACACTACAGCAGCTTGCCCAGAGCCACATCCAGCCTGGCCTTCAAAACCTCCAGGGATGAAGCTTCCACCACCTCCCTGGGCAACCTGTGCCATTGTCTCACCACCCTCATGGGGAAGAACTTCTCCCTGACATCCCATCTGAATCGACCCATTTCCAGGTTTTTTGTTTCCATTCCCCTTAGTCCCATCACTCCCTGAGACCCTTAGAAGTCCCTCCCCAGCTTTCTTGTAGCCCCCCTTCAGATGAGCCAGCCTTACAGCTGCGGCTTCTTCCCTCCGGCAGAACCGCCAGGCCGAGCGAAGGCGCCGCCACGCCGCATTGTTTGTCAGCAAAGGAAATACAAATGTCCTTTTATTACAACCAGAAAAGAGGCATTACCCCAACAAGCAGCTGGCCATTCAGCACCCAGGAATACAGCTGTGCCAAAGAAAAGTCCATCCTTTGGCTGCTGAAGGAGGAGCTGCCCTCAGCAGCACGCTGCTGGCTCGTTCGCCGCCCTCTGCCTGCCGGTCGTCTCGGCAGAGAAAGCCTCAGGGTACAAGGATAAAGCTTTACTCTTGGGCCAAAGAGAGGAGGCAACCTTGATGTGTTTAAAAAAAACAAACCCAAACCTTAAAAACCAGCAAGTTTCTAAGTCAGATCATAGAAAGCATCTTAAATTAATCCTCTGAGAGTATTTACAGCACTTGGAAAGCTACAGTCTCCAAAACTGTACAGGTTTAAACAAAGCTTCGGTTAGCAAAGGGGCTGTGTGGAGCTGCTTGCTCCTCTCATCTCTCAAACCAGCTGCCCTAGAGCTGTCTGGCTGCTTCCTCTCATGGAGAAGAACCAGCTGCCCCAGAGCTGTCTGGCTGCTTACTCTCATGGAGGAGAAGACCCCAAGCACAGCAGCGCCCACTGCTATGAAGGTTCGCCCTTCGCTTCCCGCCTGTACCAGGGCTGTGCGAAGTCAGTCCTGCCCCTGCTACAGCCACCACGCAGTCCTCCTGTAAAACTTCATAGAAAACCCCAAATATACATATAGTACAATGCACTGGTGCAGTATTTTACAGCCTGTGTCCCTCCAGGAGCAAAAGGAAAGGGCAAGTTCTCTTCCTGGTTAGTTCCTTTAGTCGATGGTGAAGGAGTCATGTATCGTCCCACCAGTACCGCGCACGGACCTCAGCACCGCTGCTGCACCGCTTTTCCCATGGTGGCCTCAACCACCCTCCCCCCCAGCTCAAGTCTCCAGCTGGGTGATTTACAACAGAAGAACTCACTACATCAACACACCACTGATGTGCAGGGAAATTGCTGCAGGCTGGAAAGCACAGAGCATTCTGCTACAGAAGAAGTGAACGGTCTGCCACGTTAACTTCACCGCTGGCTCCTTCTGCAGCGCTGCCCGATGAAGCCTCACACACTGAGACAGCCCAAAGCTGCCTGGAGCCTTTCATTCCAGTAATGGCCAAGTGGTTAGCATTCAGCTCTTCGATACAATGGCCAATTCATGCCTCCTGAGCAGTGTGCACTGTTTACCAGTTAGCAGTGTGCACTGCTTACCAGTTACCAAGTGCTTATCTTCTGTTTACACTGCTGATTTGACAGGCTGGCACGTTCTGCTATCCCCACACCCCCTTACCAGCACTTACTCCAGCACACAAAGCTGTACAAACTTCAGCCCCTTTCCCCACCTGAAGCAAGGCAACACCACCATCTGACCTTGGGTAGGGCCAAAAAAAACACCCCCCACCTCACATTAACCTGGGAATCTCAATGCTCAGTTCTGCTGGGAAGCCTCTGGGAACAAGCAGTTCCCTCAGAAACAACAGAAATCCTACTGCACAGCTTTCCATTGCAAATCCCAAGGAACTGAGATCCTTCATGTGGAGAGAGGTTAGAGCTTGAAACCTCAGGTCTGACCCTCACAGCTCCCAGGCTTTCCATTGCAAATCCCAAGGAACTGAGATCCTTCATGTGGAGAGAGGTTAGAGCTTGGAACCTCAGGTCTGACCCTCACAGCTCCCAGGCTTTCAATTGCAAATCCCAAGGAACTGAGGTCCTTTATGTGGAGAGAGGTTAGAGCTTGGAACCTCAGGTCTGACCCTCACAGCTCCCAGGCTTTCCATTGCAAATCCCAAGGAACTGAGGTCCTTTATGTGGAGTGAGGTTAGAGCTTGGAACCTCAGGTCTGACCTCACAGCTCCCAGGCACAACAGCACATCCAGTGTCTCAAGAAAAGCTTTGTGTGCAGTAAAAGTTCTCCCAACTAAGAATTCCTGGATCATGTGGAAGCACATGGTGGATTATCAGGATTCTGGGAGGGGGGCAGTCACACCAATGTGCTTATCTCCAAGCCCTGCAGACACCAATACCTGTGCTTTCTTTCCAGCTTTGTCTAGGAAAGTGTGGCTTTGCACAGCAACCTGGGAAAAAGGAAAGCAAGATTTGGATGTGGGGAAGGCTCCACAATTTCAGCTTCAAAAGCACCTGGGCTAAGGCAGCAACTGAGCTTCCCTAAGAGTGATCAGCCAAGAGCTTCTTGGGTTTGGTTTCTATCCCCTCCACATCTCAAGCCAATGAATGGGAAAGACCTTTAACCAAAAGTGTTTGTTGGGTGGGTTTTTTTTGGTGGTGGTTGGGGGTTTTTTTCCTTCCTAAAACATGGTTATAAGCAGACTGGGGAGTGTTGATGCCAACTGGACTGCACAGTTACATCCTTCATTTACTTCAACCAAATGTCTTTGCATTCCCTTCACTGTCTGGCATTCAGCTGAAGCCTATTTCCAAGCAGCTTCACTGTTGGGCTATTTTGACATGGATAAGAGCAAGTTGACCTGAAAGACAAAAGGAAAGCCTCCATTAGACACAGCAGCAAAGGTTATAACTGATGTACTACACTGTACCCTTTAAACAGTACTCCAGGAAGGCCCAAGGAGTCTTGGGCAAATCAGGAGGAGACAGCTACAAAGCAAGGGGCCAGAATTTCCAGTCAAGTGCCTACTCACAGGCTTGCTAAAAGGCAGTTGAAGAGTAGAGTAGTAGAGTATAGAGAGTATAGAATAAACTTGTAGAGTAGAATAGAGTAGAGTAGTAGAGTATAGAGAGTACAGAATAGAGTTGTAGAGTAGACTATGGTAGAGTAGACTATGGTAGAGTAGACTATGGTAGAGTAGACTATGGTGGAGTGGAGTGGAGTGGAGTGGAGTGGAGTGGAGTGGAGTGGAGTGGAGTGGAGTGGAGTGGAGTGGAGTGGAGTGGAGTGGAGTGGAGTGGAGTGGAGTGGAGTGGAGTGGAGTGGAGTGGAGTGGAGTGGAGTGGAGTGGAGTGGAGTGGAGTAGCATAGCATAGAATTAACCAGGTTGGAAAAGGGTTCTGCACACTGGCCACAACAACCCCATGCAGTGCTACAGGCTGGGGTCAGAGTGGCTGGAGAGCAGCCAGGCAGAAAGGGACCTGGGGGGACTGGTTGATAGCAGGCTGAACAACAGCCAGCAGTGTGCCCAGGTGGCCAAGAAGGCCAAGGGCATCCTGGCCTGCATCAGGAAGAGTGTGGCCAGCAGGAGCAGGGAAGTCGTTGTGCCCCTGGACTCAGCACTGGTTAGGCCACACCTTGAGTCCTGTGTCCAGTTCTGGGCCCCTCAGTTTAGGAAAGATGTTGAGTTGCTGGAAGGTGTCCAGAGAAGGGCAACAAAGCTGGGGAGGGGTCTGGAGCACAGCCCTGTGAGGAGAGGCTGAGGGAGCTGGGGTTGCTTAGCCTGGAGAAGAGGAGGCTCAGGGGAGACCTCATTGCTGTTTACAAGTCCCTGAAGGGAGGTTGTAGCCAGGTGGGGCTTGGTCTCTTCTCCCAGGCAAGCAGCACCAGAACAAGAGGACACAGTCTCAAGCTGCACCAGGGGAGGCTTAGGCTGGATGTTAGGAAGAAATTCTTCCCAGCAAGAGAGATTGGCCATTGGGATGTGCTGCCCAGGGAGGTGGTGGAGTCACCATCCCTGGAGGTGTTTAGGAAGAGCCTGGCTGGGGTGCTTGGTGCCATGGTTTAGTTGATCAGATGGTGTTGGGTGACAGGTTGGGCTGGATGATCTCGAAGGCCTTTTCCCCCCTGGTTAATTCTGTATTCTGTCAGAGCATCCTAATACAGAGAACTCTTAACCTCAATCATCTCTGAGATTAAAGACCTTATCATGCAGGGCTACATTTCCACAAACATCTGCACATTTTCCCCAATGCAATGTGCTTCAAAGGAACCTTGGTAATTCTTTCTCATACTTGTAAAAGTAAAAGCTGCTGCTTTAGTTGTCAAAAGCAAGACTTAATGTGGTGGGTTGAAATGTCACCCCCCCCAACATTAACTTTGCCAGACCAGCTCAGCTGGAAGCAAATGGAAGCTTCATGCACAGAGGCTTTTTAAAAGCCTATTCAGGAGAGGAGAAGGTGGAGAGGAGAAGGAGAAGGAGGAGAGGAGAAGGAGAAGGAGGAGAAGGAGGAGAAGGAGGAGAGGAGAAGGAGAAGGAGGAGAGGGAGGAGAGGGAGGAGAGGGAGGAGAGGGAGGAGAAGGAGGAGAAGGAGGAGAAGGAGGAGAAGGAGGAGAAGGAGGAGAAGGAGGAGAAGGAGGAGAAGGAGGAGAAGGAGGAGAAGGAGGAGAAGGAGGAGAAGGAGGAGAAGGAGGAGAAGGAGGAGAAGGAGGAGAAGGAGGAGAAGGAGGAGAAGGAGGAGAAGGAGGAGGAGAAGGAGGAGAAGGAGGAGAAGGAGGAGGAGAAGGAGGAGAAGGAGGAGGAGAAGGAGGAGAAGGAGGAGAAGGAGGAGGAGAAGGAGGAGAAGGAGAAGAAGGAGAAGAAGGAGGAGAAGGAGGAGAAGGAGGAGAAGGAGAAGGGACAAGACCAGACTGGAAAAGACCTTTGAGGTCATTGAGTCCAACCTATCACTCAACACCATCTAATCAACTAAACCATGGCACTGGCTTTGATACCTCCCTGAAAACACAATGCCCAGTACTGGGCAAGACTCTGCCATGGCATTGTACTAAACCTCAGCCACATGCATGACCACCTTCAGCTTGAAACCTCCACTGGATATTCACTACAGAGCACAAGGAAAAGAGCCCCTCTCAGCTGGGAGCCTAGAGTTCAGCTAAAGCCCCAGAATGAAGCAGAATAGTAAGTGAAATATTCTGAACCCTGAAAACAATAAAAATGGGGGGGGGGGGGAGGGGAGGAAACAGAGTTTTAAACAGCCAGTCACATGAAACAACACCTGAGGAAGCAGGAAGCTACAGTTCATACCTGTTCCATTGAAGGACAAGCTATGATCTGGATATCTTCATCACTAAACTCTTCCTTTAACACAGCATGGAGCTTCTGGAACATCTGCTGAATGTTATTCTTTTAAAAGGAAAGAAAGGGGGAAAAAAAACCTCAGTGGTAAAGAAACACAACACTCATCTCCAACATGAATAAGCAATAGGTGCAGGGAATAGCTACTGAAGTGACCAGGGAGGGAGAGTGATTTTCAGGGCAAGCCCCCAGACAGCCATGAGGGATCCACACAGGCTGCAAGATACAAACTTCAGCTAAGATCTTCATAGAATCATAGTATCAGTCAGGGTTGGAAGGGACCACAAGGATCATCCAGTTCCAACCCCCCTGCCATGGGCAGGGACACCCCACTTTAGATCAGGCTGGCCAGAGCCTCATCCAGCCTGGGCTTAAACACCTCCAGGGATGGAGCCTCAACCACCTCCCTGGACAACCCATTCCAGGGCTTCACCACTCTCATGGGGAAGAACTTCCTCCTCACCTCCAGCCTCAATCTCCTCACCTCCAGCTTCATTCCATTCCCCCTAGTCCTATCACTACCTGAGATCCTGAGCAGTCCCTCCCCAGCCTTCTTGTAGCCCCCTTCAGATCCTGGAAGGCCACAATGAGGTCACCTGGGAGCCTTCTCTTCTCCAGACTGAACAGCCCCAACTCCTTCAGTCTGTCCTCACAGGAGAGGTGCTCCAGCCCTCTGCTCATCCCCCTGGCCCTTCTCTGGACACCTTCCAGCACCTCCAGATCCCTCTTGGAATAGGGGCTCCAGAACTGGAGGCAGGACTCCAGGTGGGGTCTCAGCAGAGCTGAGCAGAGGGGGAGAATCCCCTCCCTTGCCCTGCTGGCCACACTTCTCTTGCTGCAGCCCAGGATTTGGTTGGCTTTCCAGGCTGCAAGTGCACACTGAGAGCTCCTGGTGAGCTTCTCCTCCCCCAGCACCCCCAAGTCTCTCTCCTCAGGGCTGCTTTCCAGCCAGTCCCTGCCCAGCCTGGATTTGTGCCTGGGATTGCCTCCACCCAGATGCAGCACCCTGCCCTTGCTCTTGTTGAACCTCATGTGGTTGGCTTGTGCCCACCTCTCCAGCCTGTCAAGGTCCATAGAATCTATCATAGAATCATTAAGGTTGGAAAAGACCTCAGAGGTCATCAAGTCCAACCTGTCACCCAACACCTCAGGACTAACTAAACCATGGCTTCAAGTGCCACCTCCAATCCCTTTTTGAACACCTCCAGGGATGGTGACTCCACCACCTCCCTGGGCAGCACATTCCAATGGCCAATAACTCTCTCTCTGTGAAGAACTTTCTCCTCACCTGGAGCCTAAACTTCCCCTGGTGCAGCTTGACACTGTGTCCTCTTGTGCTGGTTGCCTGGGAGAAGAGACCAAGCCCCACCTGGCTACAACCTCCCTTCAGGTAGTTGTAGAGAGCAAGAAGGTCTGCCCTGAGCCTCCTCTTCTCCAGGCTAAGCAACCCCAGCTCCCTCAGCCTCCCCTCACAGGGCTGTGCTGCAGACCCCTCCCCAGCCTCATTGCCCTTCTCTGGACACGTTCAAATGTCTCAATGTCCTTCTTCAATTGAGGGTCCCAGAACTGCCTATCCTCACAACAGAGGTGTTGCAGCCCTTGGATCACCTCTGTGGCTCTCCTCTGGACTCACTCCAACAGAGGGGTGTGTGTGAAGCATGCCTGCACAGACACACTCACAAATACAAGCATCCACAGTTACAGAGATACATCACAAACGCTACCACACAAACACAGAAACACAACAGGTGAGCAATAGCACAGCAGCTGTTTGAAGTCTTTGAGCCAAGGAAGGCCCAGCACCGCACAACAATGTGCTGAAGGCCACCTAGCAGCACTCACCCTAACTGGCTTGAACAAGATGAGTTCAGTATCTTTGTTGGACAGGTACAAGGACATGCTTCGCAGCGTGGATGGCAGCTTTGTCTTGATTGTCTTGTAAGCAGAGGAGACCAGATCATTGAGCTTTGCTGAAAGGAAAAGAAAACATCTGCAGCAGGCTGAGGTGGAGCTCTGCTAGCTGACATCCACACTCCAGAGGAACTCCTGACCTCAGTGCCAGGAAAGATTATGGAGCAGGTCATCCTGAGTGCAATCACGCAACACTTAGAGGATGGCCAAGGGATCAGGCCCAGCCAGCATGGGTTTAGGAAGGGCAGGTCCTGCCTGACCAACCTGATCTCCTTCTATGATCAGGTGACCCGCCTGGTGGATGTGGGGAGGCCTGTGGATGTAGTCTACCTGGACCTCAGCAAGGCCTTTGACACCGTTCCCCATAGCAAACTCCTGGCCAAGCTGTCAGCCCATGGCTTGGATGGGAGCACACTGAGATGGGTTAGGAACTGGCTGGAGGGCCGAGCCCAGAGAGTGGTAGTGAATGGTGCCACATCCAGCTGGCAGCCAGTCACCAGTGGTGTGCCCCAGGGATCAGTACTGGGCCCCATGCTCTTTAACATCTTTATTGATGATCTGGACGAGGGCATCGAGTCCATCATCAGTAAGTTTGCTGACGACACCAAGCTGGGGGCAGGAGTTGATCTGCTGGAGGGTAGAGAGGCTCTGCAGAGGGACCTCGACAGGCTGGGCAGATGGGCAGAGTCCAACGGCATGAGATTTAACACATCCAAGTGCCGGGTTCTGCACATTGGCCACAGCAACCCCATGCAGAGCTACAGGCTGGGGTCAGAGTGGCTGGAGAGCAGTCAGGCTGAGAGGGACCTGGGGGTGCTGGTCGACGGTAGACTGAACATGAGCCTGCAGTGTGCCCAGGCAGCTAAGAGGGCCAATGGCATCCTGGCCTGCATCAGGAACAGTGTGGCCAGCAGGAGCAGGGAGGTCATTCTGCCCCTGTACACTGCACTGGTTAGGCCGCACCTTGAGTACTGTGTCCAGTTCTGGGCCCCTCAGTTTAGGAAGGAGGTTGACTTGCTGGAACGAGTCCAGAGAAGAGCAACAAAGTTGGTGAGGGGTTTGGAACATAAGCCCTACGAGGAGAGGCTGAGGGAGCTGGGGTTGCTTAGCCTGGAGAAGAGGAGACTCAGGGGTGACCTTATTACTCTCTACAACTACCTGAAGGGAGGTTGTAGACAGACGGATGTTGGTCTCTTCTCCCAGGCAAGCAGTACCAGAACAAGAGGACACAGTCTCAGGCTGCGCCAGGGGAGATACAGGCTGGATGTTAGAAAAAAGTTCTATACAGAAAGAGTGATTGCACATTGGAATGGGCTGCCTGGGGAGGTGGTGGAGTCACCATCACTGGAGGTTTTTAGGAGAAGACTTGACGGGGTACTTGGTGCTGTGGGTTAGTTGCTTGGGCGGAGTTGGATTGGTTGATGGGTTGGACGCGATGATCTTGAAGGTCTCTTCCAACCTGGTTTATTCTATGTATTCTATGTATTCCTCCACTTTACTGGGGCCGATCATAACCACAATCGTTGAATCAATAAGGTTGGAAAAGACCTCAGAGATCATCAAGTCCAACCTAGCACCCAGCACCTCAGCACTAACTCAACCATGGCACCAAGTGCCACATCCAATCTCCTCTTAAACACCTCTAGGGATGGGGACTCCACCACCTCCCTGGGCAGCACATTCCAATGGCCAATCTCTCTTTCTGGGAAGAACTTCTTCCTAACATCCAGCCTAAACTTCCCCTGGCACAGCTTGAGACTGTGTCCTCTTGTTCTGGTGCTGGTTGCCTGGGAAAAGAGACCAACCCCCACCTGGCTACAACCTCCCTTCAGGTAGTTGCAGAGAGCAAGAAGGTCTCCCCTGAGCCTCCTCTTCTCCAGGCTAAGCAACCCCAGCTCCCTCAGCCTCTCCTCACAGGGCTGTGCTCAAGGCCTCTCCCCAGCCTCGTTGTCCTTCTCAGGACACCTTCAAGTCTCTCAATGTCCTTCTTAAACTGAGGGGCCCAGAACTGGACACAGGACTCAAGGTGTGGCCTAACCACTGCTGAGTCCAGGGGCAGAATGTCCTCCCTGCTCCTGCTGGCCACACTGTTCCGGATGCAGGCCAGGATGCCATTGGCCTTCTCGGCCACCTGGGCAGCTGGAGAGCAGGTGAAAGAAAGAGGGCAGGGCCTGTGCTGTGCAGTATCAGCCCATCATGGCCACTTTTCAGACCTGCTGAAGACAAAAGCCTCACTTTCCCTGCAGAAAGTGCATCCAAGCCATTTATGCAAGCTACCCCATCCTCCTGAGTTTCCCAAAGTAACAGACTCCCAGCAGCTACAAAGCTGCACAACCTGAGCTAGCTTCCATGCTCCTGCTCTGGCAGGGGGCTGGACTCGATCTTCAGAGGTGCCTTCTGGCCCCTAGCAGCCTGTGATCCTGGGAATCAGGCTACCCCTAGAAAACTTGCCTAGAAAAGGAACTGCTGGGAAATACACAGTGCTAGTGAAGAGACCAGCCCATCAGAAACTCCCCTGGCTGACCACATGCCACATCTCTCAGGAGGGAGCAGCACAACCCCATGCAGTGCTGCAGGCTGGGGGCAGAGAGGCTGAGAGCAGCCAGGCACAAAGGGACCTGGGGGGACTGGTTGAGCATGAGCCAGCAGTGTGCCCAGGTGGCCAAGAAGGCCAATGGCATCCTGACCTGTATTAGGAATAGTGTGGCCAGCAGGAGCAGGGAAGTCATTGTGCCCCTGGACTCAGCACTGGTTAGGCCACACCTTGAGTCCTGTGTCCAGTTCAGGGCCTTTTTGCTCCACTTTATAGTTTTCAGAAGTCTCAGAGTAGTAAATGATCACAGAATCACCAAGGTTGGATGAGACCCCCCAAAGATCATCAAGCCCAACCTGTCACCACAGACCTCATGACTAAAATGATCATGGCTTTACCAAGCACCTCAGAGGTAAGATGGACATAAAAGGAAGCAAGTACCTGGCTGTGCCCAAGGCTGCTGTGAAAGGCTGTACCTGGGACCTCCTTGAGTGGCCATTGTTTTTAAAGCAGCTACCTGCAACAAGCACAATCAACAAAGTGATTTTTCCTTCAGCTGAATCCACCACCAAGTGACCAAGTAACAATGGCACAAGTCTCTTAGACACTGCAGCAAAGAGAATCTCCCCTTCTCTCTCTCTCTCTCTCTTCTGTGCCCTCACTTAACAACACACAGAGGAAGCAGCTTGAGATCCATGCAATGCAAAATCACAACCACGATTCAAAATGGGATTAAACTTGCCAAGAGGCTTAGGCACATAAGGATGCAAAGCCTCAAAAGAGGTTTGTACTCCAGCAGGCCAGGCAAACTACCCAGCTTTCCCAAGGAATCATCTGGATCACTTGGGTCATCGACCAGCCTTGCCAGTCACTCATCTATGGAGGCATCTGAGGGGATGCCACTGGCCCTCACCCCACCAGCAAATTCAATCCTGGCATATTCTAAGCTCCCCAAACACAGCAGCTGGGACATTCAGGATGTCCATGCAGTGCTGCAGCCCAGGCTTCTGAGATGTCATGTCACTTATTCTCAGCACAGGAAGAGCCAGGACACACTTTTCTTGCTTCAGGAGGAACAGATGCTGCTGTGTAGTTTGCTCAGGATGGCTGGAGACTCTGAGCCCTCAAGCAGGCTCCAGAAAGAAGTGTACTGTGACAAGGCTTCTTTTTGGGGGGGGCTTGTTTGGTTTTCCCCCTCCTATTCCCTATAACTTTCAGGCCAACTTGTGTTAGGATGTTCTGTCACAAACAGGACTTGCAAGGCAAGCCCTGCTCAGCAAGCAGCTCACTGTTGGAGCAGGCTGTTTTCAGACAGCTTTGGAAGGTTGTTTAGTCTCTGACTTGGAAAAGAATGTAAGCATCTTGTGACTGAGGAGAAGAAACTGGGCAGAATTGGCTTGGATGTGGTACAAATATTGGTTGGTTGTTTTAGCCTATTGTATGCCTCAATTCCACACATGCCAGTGGAGAAAGCCCAATGGAGATGTGACACATGTGCCTTCTGGCAGGCTATATATCCCTGCTGTGTAATGTAACAAACATCTTTGCCTGCTTACATCTTGCCCTGGAAGCTGTGCTCAGGGTGGTTGGACACCTGTACAACAACACAGCAGCAAATTCAATCCTGGCATATTCTAAGCTCCCCAAACACAGCAGCTGGGACATTCAGGATGTCCATGCAGTGCTGCAGCCCAGGCTTCTGAGATGTCATGTCACTTATTCTCAGCACAGGAAGAGCCAGGACACACTTTTCTTGCTTCAGGAGGAACAGATGCTGCTGTGTAGTTTGCTCAGGATGGCTGGAGACTCTGAGCCCTCAAGCAGGCTCCAGAAAGAAGTGTACTGTAACAAGGCTTCTTTTTGGGGGGGGCTTGTTTGGTTTTCCCCCTCCTATTCCCTATAACCTTTCAGGCCAACTTATGTTAGGATGTTCCGTCACAAACAGGACTTGCAAGGCAAGCCCTGCTCAGCAAGCAGCTCACTGTAGGAGCAGGCTGTTTTCAGACAGCTTTGGAAGGTTGTTTAGTCTCTGACTTGGAAAAGAATGTAAGCATCTTGTGACTGAGGAGAAGAAACTGGGCAGAATTGGCTTGGATGTGGTACAAATATTGGTTGGTTGTTTTAGCCTATTGTATGCCTCAATTCCACACATGCCAGTGGAGAAAGCCCAATGGAGATGTGACACATGTGCCTTCTGGCAGGCTATATATCCCTGCTGTGTAATGTAACAAACATCTTTGCCTGCTTACATCTTGCCCTGGAAGCTGTGCTCAGGGTGGTTGGACTCCTGTACAACAACACAGCAGCAAATTCAATCCTGGCATATTCTAAGCTCCCCAAACACAGCAGCTGGGACATTCAGGATGTCCATGCAGTGCTGCAGCCCAGGCTTCTGAGATGTCATGTCACTTATTCTCAGCACAGGAAGAGCCAGGACAGACTTTTCTTGCTTCAGGAGGAACAGATGCTGCTGTGTAGTTTGCTCAGGATGGCTGGAGATGCTGAGCCCTCAAGCAGGTTCCAGAAAGAAGTGTACTGTGACAAGGCTTCTTTCCTGAGGGGGCTTGTTTGATTTCCCCACCTCCCCTTATTCCCTATGACCTTTCAGACCAACTTGTGTTAGGATGCTCTGTCACGAACAGGACTTGCAAGGCAAGCCCTGCTCAGCAAGCAGCTCACTGGTATCAAATATACCAAGAGCTAAAAATGCTAACACTTCCCAGCCATACTCCAAGGCCACCCTCAGGAGCATGCATGACCCAAGATTGGTTTGGAAGGCTTACAAGCTCAGTTAAGGTAGGAGTTTTCCTGCCAACAGAAGCGTCCCTGCCAACTTCCACTGACCTCTGTTAACTCACTGAAACATTAAAGCTTCTGGATCACAAAAAGCATAAGGGTTGCTTTCTCAAACAAGCTCCTTGGTGTTCCTTCACTACATTAATCTCCAAAGGGCTTGAATAATTGTTGGTGGAGCTCAAAGGGAAGCCTGACCTTAGAATGAGGAACGCCATCACCTCCAGCGAATCAGACAGAACTAGCAGCTTCTCCTATACCCAACCTCAGTGGCAAGTCCCTGGGCCCTAGCAGTATTTCAGTCAGGTTAACAAACACACAGCATGCTCCTTTACCTTGGTCATGAACTCCTCCAGCTGCTCTGTGAACTGTTTGGTTTGCTGCTGGATGAACTGCTCACAGGCTGCTTTCAGGTGACGATCCACGTCTTTCTTAGAGTCGATGTAGTGCTCCCTGATTTCTGGAGTGCCCTAGAACAGAAGGCCAACAATTCTCTCCTTTTGCTTTGCCAGAGATCACCACCCCACTTCCAAATGGCCCACTTCTCCCCAATGCAGTAAGGCTCCATCTTACCTCCAGCAAGAACTGTATCAAGGCGTTGTTGCTGTTGAGCCGGAAAAATCTCGAAACCGCCTTGGGGTTGAGGATTTTAAAGGCTGCATCTGTGAAACAGGAAAGTCACTCAGGCTGTAAGGCAGGGGGAGGCAGCTCCAGGAATTGGAAACAACTCATAAAACACACTAATAGGCTCTTCACCACTAATGAAAAATGGCCCAGCACGGTTAGGACTGCAACGTTAATGCTCGCACTGGGGCCGGGTGTGGATTCACGAGTGCACAGGCACAGGAGCACACAAAGCTTGGCAAACTGCTTTGCAACTGCACCTATGGGTAACTTGAATCATGGAATCAATAAGGTTGGAAAAGACCTCAGAGATCATAGAATACATAGAATAAACCAGGTTGGAAGAGACCTTCAAGATCATCATGTCCAACCCATCAACCAATCCAACACCACCCAAACAACTAACCCATGGCACCAAGCACCCCATCAAGTCTCCTCCTGAAAACCTCCAATGATGGTGACTCCACCAAGTCATCAAGTCCAACCTGTCACCCAACACCTCAGCACTAACTAAACCATGACACCAAATGCCACATCCAATCCCTTTTTGAACACCTCCAGGGATGGTGACTCCACCACCTCCCTGGGCAGCACATTCCAATGGCCAACAGCTCTCTCTGTGAAGAGCTTTCTCCTCACCTCCAGCCTAAACTTCCCCTGGCACAACTTGAGACTGTGTCCTCTTGTGCTGGTGCTGGTTGCCTGGGAGAAGAGATCAACCCCAGCTGGCTACAACCTCCCTTAAGGTAGTTGTAGGCAGCAAGAAGGTCTCCCCTGAAGAGGGTACATGGTTGCATGGTTAGTTGATTAGATGGTGTTGGATGATAGGCTGGACTTGATGATCTCGAAGGTCTCTTCCAACCCGGTTTATTCTATTCTATTCCTCTTCTCCAGGCTAAGCAACCCCAGCTCCCTCAGCCTCTCCTCACAGGGCTGTGCTCCAGACCTCTCCCCAGCCTTGTTGCCCTTCTCTGGATGTGTTCAAGTGTCTCAATGTCCTTCTTAAATCTAACAGTTGTGCAGCCTAAATGGATAAACCAATGACTTACCAAATGACTGCTACTTGCTGCAGTGTTTCAGCACACAAATTCTGCAAGCTCTTCTCCTTCTGTAGTTAGAGGGTAGAAGGGCTCTGCAGAGGGACCTTGACTGGCTGGACAGATGGGCAGAGTCCAACAGGATGGCATTTAACAAGTCCAAGTGCCAGGTGCTGTACTTTGGCCACAGCAACCCCATGCAGAGCTACAGGCTGGGGTCACAGTGGCAGGAGAGCAGCCAGGCAGAGAGGGACCTGGGGGTACTGGTTGATAGTAGGCTGAACATGAGCCTGCAGTGGGCCCAGGCAGCCAAGAGGGCCAATGGCATCCTGGCCTGCATTAGGAATAGTGTGGCCAGCAGGAGCAGGGAAGTCATTGTGCCCCTGGACTCAGCACTGGCTAGGTCACACCTTGAGTCCTGTGTCCAGTTCTGGGCCCCTCAGTTTAGGAAGGACATTGAGACACTTGAACATGTCCAGAGAAGGGCAATGAGGCTGGGGAGAGGCCTTGAGCACAGCCCTGGCAATGAGGCTGAGGGAGCTGGGGTTGCTTAGCCTGGAGAAGAGGAGGCTCAGGGGAGACCTTCTTGCTCTCTACAGCTCCCTGCAGGGAGGTTGTAGGCAGGTGGGGGTTGGTCTCTTCTCCCAGGCAACCAGCAGCAGAACAAGAGGACACAGTCTCAAGTTGTGCCAGGGGAGGTTTAGGCTGGAGGTTAGGAAGAAGTTCTTCCCAGAAAGAGAGATTGGCCACTGGAATGTGCTGCCCAGGGAGGTGGTGGAGTCACCATCACTGGAGGTGTTTAGGAAGAGACTGGATGGGGTGCTTGGAGCCATGGTTTAGTTAGCCCTGAGGTGCTGGGTGCTAGGTTGGACTTGATGGTCTCTGAGGTCTTTTCCAACCTTGTTGATTCTATGATTTATCATCCTACATATCCATGCATTGTTTGCACTACAAAAGCATTTCTGCCCCCCTCTTGCTGTGTAAAACAGAAGGGAATTAAGATGCAAGAGTTAAAGTGCTGTCACAGGCATTAAACACAAGGAACACTCTGTATGTAAGCATGCAGGATTTGCACTGTGCTAAGAACTTGCACTCCTATGCAGTTAAGAAGACCACAGAAAATGATCCCTTTTGCTCTCTTCATGGACTTCCTAGAAAAGTCACTGACTCCAAAAAGAGACCAAGATCTTGATGAAAAGCCTATGAGGTAGTCACAGGGTGAGCCACTGTATGCTTCAGCCCCATGAGCCCTCTCATTACACTACTTCAAACAGCCCCCCCAAACTGGGCAGAAGGATGATCTTTACATTAAGCAGTGTCCCTTTGTCTGGCAAACCCAAATGAAGTTTTCCATCCCCTGTGCAGAAAGCACACAGTAAAACCTCTATTAGCAGTGTTATTTTCCTTCTGTAACTCATCCCAAACACCAAAGCACTACCTGCCCATGCTACTCCACATGAGGAATTAAGCATAATGTACACCTTTTCAGCACCACTGCCACCACCCACTATGAAGAAAGTGTTTCCCATTACTTACCACTACCATGTGGAAAGCACTGGCTGGCACAAAAATTTATTCAGTTAAGTGAAGATGGAGAACAAACTTGTGTGTCAGCCAGGACAAGACACCAAAAGGATGTATTTGCCCTTTAGCCTCCAGTCAACTAGAAGCTACTCAACAGGTAGGTGGTTTTATTGATGTTCAAATGCAACAGGGGAAAGGGTTAGTGTGAGAGTTGCTTGCTTCAGTGTTAAAACAGCAGCACATTAGATGGCAGGAAAGAAGAGTCCTTTCTTCAGCTTTCTCTTCTGGAGTGGAAGGACAGAAACTTGGCATGCTTCAAGTTACTTTTCCCATTGTCTCTGTAAACTGGACAAGTGCATGACAGTATTGAGAGAGGTTTTCTTCAGCATTTTATATAGGAACCATAGCATGAATTCAGGAACCATAGCATGGAATGAAGCTGGAGGTGGGGAGATTCAGACTGGAAGAGAGGAAGAAGTTCTTCACCATGAGAGTGATGAAGCCCTGGGATGGGTTGTTCAGGGAGATGGTTGAGGCCCCATCCCTGAAGGTGTTTAAGAGCAGGCTGGATGAGGCTCTGGCCAGGCTGATCTAGTGTGGGGTGTCCCTGCCCATGGCAGGGGGGTTGGAACTAGATGATCCTTGTGCTCCCTTCCAACCCTGACTGATACTATGATAGTGTGACTATAAACCACTCTACTTTCCATTCCTACAGCAGACATGGGTGCTACATAAAACCACTCAACAATGCTGTTTACTGAACTTGCAACACAAGAAATCCTTTCCAAAGCTAAAGAAAGGGATAAGGAATCTTGATTTGTTCTAGGCAAGTCAAATGTGTGTTGTTAAATCCACCTGCTGAACAGCAGTAACCAAAGACACTCCTTTAAACTCTATTTTCCATTCCTGCAGCAGGCATGGGTGCTACATAAAACCACTCAACAATGCTGTTTACTGAACTTGCAATACAAGGAATCCTTTCCAAAGCTAAGGAAAGGGATAAGGAATCTTGATGTGTTCTAGGCAAGTCAAATGTGTGTTGTTAAATCCACCTGCTGAACAGCAGTAACCAAAGATACTCCTTAAAACTCTATTTTCCATTCCTACAGCAGACATGGGTGCTACATAAAACCACTCAACAATGCTGTTTACTGAACTTGCAACACAAGGAATCCTTTCCAAAGCTAAGGAAAGGGATAAGGAATCTTGATTTGTTCTAGGCAAGTCAAATGTGTGTTGTTAAATCCACCTGCTGAACAGCAGTAACCAAAGACACTCCTTTAAACTCTATTTTCCATTCCTACAGCAGACATGGGTGCTACATAAAACCACTCAACAATGCTGTTTACTGAACTTGCAACACAAGAAATCCTTTCCAAAGCTAAGGAAAGGGATAAGGAATCTTGATTTGTTCTAGGCAAGTCAAATGTGTGTTGTTAAATCCACCTGCTGAACAGCAGTAACCAATGACACTCCTTTAAATTCTACTTTCCATTCCTGCAGCAGGCATGGGTGCTACTCAACAATGCTGTTTACTGAACTTGCAATACAAGGAATCCTTTCCAATGCTAAAGAAAGGGATAAGGAATCTTGATTTGTTCTAGGCAAGTCAAATGTGTGCTGTTAAATCCACCTGCTGAACAGCAGTAACCAAAGATGTTCCTTTTAAAGGGCCAGAAAAGGGGAAAAAAGATCTCTGTGCAATAGAAATGAAGAGTACAGAATAGAATATAGACTACAGGATTAACCTAGCTGTTCTTAAAAAAGGATTGGATAAATAGGTTAGGTTAGCAGCAAAATGCAGTGAACCACATTTCATGCAGAACTAGAGATATGTGTTAGCTACACCTTGAATTGCTCTGAGTAAGAGAAGGATTTCCTTTTGTTTTTCAGAGGAGGTAGGAACAAAGCAAGAGGTTAGAACAAGGTCATTGCAAGTGAACATAAAATAAACCCAGAACTATCTGCTGGAACATTAAGGGAGGCCAAGGCCATCCCCTTCTGTAGCCAGCAGCTGTTCAGTACCTCTAGTTTTCTTGAGGTCCAGGGAAATTTCCTTAATGGTGAAATCAGTGTGGAAAGGAGCGATTTGTTCACGGAGAATCAAGAGGTGCTTTATTAAGAACAGCTGTCCATCAACCTGGGTCTAGAGCACAAGAAGAGAAAGAACATGCATTGTGTGTTAAAACAAAAACAACCAACCAAGCAAGCACAATGAAATGAAGAGCAAAGTGTCAACACCTCCAATTTTTCATGAGTTACATCCTGTGCCAAAATCAGCACGAGCAGCCTTAGGAACGAGCTGCCGGGATTGGTTTGCAGGGCCATGAACTAAACTCTGGGGTCAACAAATTCCCCCTTCTGTTGTTCCCAACAGATTGCTCCACAGGAGCAGACTTCATTCCTTAAAGAATTGGAATTGCAGAGGGACCTTGACTGGCTGGACAGATGGGCAGAGTCCAATGGGATGGCATTTAACAAGTCCAAGTGCCGGGTGCTGCACTTTGGCCACAGCAACCCCATGCAGAGCTACAGGCTGGGGTCAGAGTGGCTGAGAGCTGCCAAACAGAGAGGGACCTGGGGGTGCTGATTGACACCCGCCTAAACATGAGCCAGCAGTGTGCCCAGGTGGCCAAGAAGGCCAATGGCATCCTGGCCTGTATTAGGAATAGTGTGGCCAGCAGGAGTAGGGAAGTCATTGTGCCCCTGGACTCTGCATTGGTTAGGCCACACCTTGAGTACTGTGTCCAGTTCTGGGCCCCTCAGTTTAAGAAGGACATTGAGACACTTGAACGTGTCCAGAGAAGGGCAACAAGGCTGGGGAGAGGCCTTGAGCACAGCCCTGTGAGGAGAGGCTGAGGGAGCTGGGGTTGCTTAGCCTGGAGAAGAGAAGGATCAGGGGTGATCTCATTGCTCTCTACAGCTCCCTGCAGGGAGGTTGTAGACAGGAAGGGGTTGGTCTCTTCTCCCAGGCAACCAGCACCAGAACAAGGGGACACAGTCTCAAGCTGTGCCAGGGGAGGTTTAGACTCAAAGTGAGGAAAAAGTTCTTCACTGAGCGAGTTGTTCATCATTGGAATGTGCTGCCCAGGGAGGTGGTGGAGTCACCATCCCTGGAGGTGTTCAAGGGGAGATTGCACGTGGCACTTGGTGCCATGGTCTAGTCGTGAGGTCTGTTGGGACAGGCTGGACTGGATGATCCTTGGGGTCTCTTCCAACCTTGGTTATACTGTGATACTGTGATACACAACCATGTTGAGGAGAGAGCTCCTCACAGAAAGAGCAATTGGCCATCGGAATGTGCTGCCCAGGGAGGTGGTGGAGTCACCATCCCTGGAGGTGCTCAGAATGGGATTGGAGGTGGCACTTGAAGCTGAGTGTTGGTGCTGAGGTGTTGGGTGACAGGTTGGACTTGATGATCTCTGAGGTCTTTTCCAGCCTTGTTGATTCTATGATTCTAGTACTAAATGTCCACATTAAGCACAGGTACCCATTATCTGAAAGACGCAAAGGGACTTCTTCCTAAGAGCCAGGAATTATTCCCTGTAAATCACTGCATTTTTGTCTGAAAACACATGAGGTTCTAAAGTATTAGTTTTTAATCATTATGATAAGGCAGTTAATGGATCTGTAACACCCTGGGATTGACTGTGCTACTTGTGCAAAGGTCTGACAAGGCATTTAGAAAAGAATAGGAATAGGAAAAGGCAAAGGAATAGGAAAGGAAGGGGAAGGGGGAAAGGGAAGGGGGAAAGGGAAGGGGGAAAGGGAAGGGGGAAAGGGAAGGGGGAAAGGGAAGGGGGAAAGGGAAGGGGGAAAGGGAAGGGGGAAAGGGAAGGGGGAAAGGGAAGGGGGAAAGGGAAGGGGGAAAGGGAAGGGGGAAAGGGAAGGGGGAAAGGGAAGGGGGAAAGGGAAGGGGGAAAGGGAAGGGGGAAAGGGAAGGGGGAAAGGGAAGGGGAAAGGAATAGGATGGGGAAAGGAATAGGATGGGGAAAGGAATAGGATGGGGAAAGGGAAAGGGATGGGAAAGGGAAAGGGATGGGAAAGGGATGGAAATGGGAAAGGGATGGAAATGGGAAAGGGATGGGAATAGTATAGAAAAACACCAGGTTGGAAAAGACCTTTTTCACAGGACACTAAAAAGAAGCAATTCCAAATTTCTAACAGACTTAACAGTCTCTAACAGCCACTACAACTTTTTGCATTACTAAATATTTACATTTTTGCCTCTCCTCTTATTCTTTTTCCCCTCCCAAATTCACTTCCTGGTTATTAGGAAGTCACTACAGTATCTGTATTCGAGGAGCTATGGCAGAAAAACAGAAGGCTCACCTCAATTACTGTAACACATAAAGTCAAATTGACTTGATGACACTGCACTGAACTCTGAGCCACACATCAGATCAAGCCTTTTGGTAACAGGCAGTTCTGAGCAGAGAGCACACAACAAATCTTCCCAGGGAGCTTAACACTTCAATGTTTTTGAACATTCAAACAATGAGGGGGAAAGAGGATCAAGCAGGGAGAACAAATACAGGGAGCTGAGCAGGAATTTTTCTTCAGGTATCACTTGACTGAATTCACATGAGTTGCAGCAGCCTGCAAATGTGATTGCTAGGATTTGTACTCCACCTGTTCAGACAGACTACCATGAGAATCATTATCTTTGCTTTACAATACATTAACCCAAACTAAAAGCAAACCCATCACTGGAGGTGTTTAGGAAGAGACTGGATGGGGCCCTTGGTGCCATGGTTTAGTTGATTAGATGGTGTTGGGTGATAGGTTGGACTTGATGGGCTGAAAGGTCTTTTCCAACTTGGTCTGGTCCATTCTATTCTATTCCTATTCCATTCCTATTCCTATTCCATTCCCATTCCTTTTCCTATTCCATTCCCTTTCCTATTCCATTCCTATTCCTATCCCATTCCTATTCCTTTTCCTATTCCATTCCTATTCCATTCCTATTCCATTCCTATTCCTATCCCATTCCTATTCCATTCCTATTCCATTCCTATTCCTATCCCATTCCTATTCCTATTCCTTTTCCTATTCCATTCCTATTCCTTTTCCTATTCCATTCCTATTCCTATCCCATTCCTATTCCATTCCTATTCCATTCCTATTCCTATCCCATTCCTATTCCTATTCCTTTTCCTATTCCATTCCTATTCCTTTTCCTATTCCATTCCTATTCCTATCCCATTCCTATTCCTTTTCCTATTCCATTCCTATTCCTATTCCTTTTCCTATTCCATTCCTATTCCTATCCCATTCCTATTCCTTTTCCTATTCCATTCCTATTCCATTCCTATTCCTATCCTATTCCTATTCCTTTTCCTATCCCATTCCTATTCCTATCCCATTCCTATTCCATTCCTATTCCTATCCCATTCCTATTCCTATTCCTTTTCCTATCCCATTCCTATCCCATTCCTATTCCTATCCCATTCCTATTCCTTTTCCTATCCCATTCCTATTCCTTTTCCTATCCCATTCCCATTCCATTCCCATTCCATTCTATTCCCATTCTATTCTATTCCCATTCTATTCCTATTTCTATTCTATACCTATTCTATTCCCATTCTATTCCCATTCCTATTCTATTCCATTCTATTCCCATTCTATTCCCATTCCCATTCTATTTCTATTCCTATTTCTATTCCTATTCCTATTCTATTCCTATTCCTATTCTATTCCTATTCCATTCCATCGTGGGGGCACAGCAACATGTTTTCACTGCTATTTCAGTAAGAATTCTGGACAACTGCACCATGGCTTCAGAGACACACAGAAGAAAAAGGAGGATGAAGAAATCACACCCACAGCACAAACTCTGACCTTGTTTTTGCTGATGGCATCAGCAGCTCCCAGCAGAGAATGGATGCAGGCAGATAAGGCCTCCTGTGACAATCCCTGAAACACTGCCCTCTGCGGGGAAGAGAGAAATCAGAGCCAAACACAACGTGTTAGCAAAGCTGAAGCACCGCTTCAAAGCTGCAGTTTGAGAGAGGCACATAAAAGTCAAGCTACAAACACCTGGTCTAAATGCAGTTAAGCCAGGATGGAGCACTGATACATGGCATTTTGTGTGCCTGGATACAGCTACACCCCCCAGCACACCCTGGTCAAGCCAGCTCTGAATCTGCACTCAGGCAGTGGCACGGTCAGTGACACCTAATATGTTCACAGCTAACAGCATGAATGATGCCTGCTGGGCAACCTGCCTAGACACTTGATGTCAGGGTAACAAGCTCTGCCTGCAATTTATACTTGCAAGAGATGTGAGCTCATTCAAGGGAGTTTAACCTCAAGCAAACTCAAATTACCTCACGTTTGTGTCAGGTTAGTAAACAAACACGACAGCTGCCACGGCCCAAGTGACATGAAGCAACTCAGCCAGCTGCAGCAACTAGATCATCCAGCTGAGCTAACCACAGGGACACAGCACTACACCATAGTGCATGACAACCCTGAGTGCCCCAAGAGCTGCCAGTGCCACTTCAGTCATGTCTTCTCCTATCTACAGGGTGCAGGCAAGGCTCACTCCTTCTGCTGGAGTATCACAGTGAAGAAATCAATCACTCTGCAGACACACTATGAAATGAGCCTTGCAAAGCACACAGAAACCATCTCATCTCCTAAAGGTCTAGCCTGAGAACAAGGGCAAATAACTCATTTATCTTTAATGAGATTGATACAGTAAGCAATAAAGTATGAGTACTTTCCAGCTTCTTTTTAAGCAAATAGCATCCTGGCTTCAATTCCACATAACACTGATCAATGATATTTTTTTATCTATCTAATAAAGACACAACAGGCACAGAAAAGCCAAGAAACTCTCACATTGTATCTCTCAGAGACATAACTGCTAGCATGTTATGCTAGGCTGGGCAACAGACATAAACCAGATTCTGAAGGGCAAGTCTACAAATGCTTGAGAAGCAACCACTGCTTTGTTTCTGTTGGACATCCATCAGGTGATGGATGTGGGGCAGGCTGTGGATGTAGTCTACCTGGACTTCACCAAGGCCTTTGACACCATCCCCCACAGCAAACTCCTGGCCAAGCTGTCAGCCCCTGGCTTGGGCAGCAGCACTCAGGGCTGGGTTAGGAACTGGCTGGAGGGCTGAGCCCAGAGAGTGGTGGTGAATGGTGCCACAGCCAGCTGGCAGCCAGGCACCAGTGGTGTGCCCCAGGGATCAGTGCTGGGCCCCATCCTGTTCAATATCTTCATTGATGATCTGGATGAGGGGATTGAGACAGTCATCAGCAAATTTGCAGATGACACCAAGTTGGGAGCAGGAGTTGATCTGTTAGAGGGTAGGAGAGCTCTGCAGAGGGACCTTGACTGACTGGACAGATGGGCAGAGTCCAACAGGATGGCATTCAACAAGTCCAAGTGCCAGGGGCTGCACTTTGGTCACAACAACCCCATGCAGAGCTACAGGCTGGGGTCAGAGTGGCTGCAGAGCTCCCAGAGAGGGACCTGGGGGTGCTGATTGACAGCTGCCTAAACATGAGCCAGCAGTGTGCCCAGGTGGCCAAGAAGGCCAATGGCATCCTGGCCTACATCAGGAACAGTGTGACCAGCAGGAGCAGGGAATTCATTGTGCCCCTGGACTCAGCACTGGTTAGGCCACACCTGGAGTCCTGTGTCCAGTTCTGGGCCTCTCAGTTTAAGAAGGACATTGAGAGACTTGAATGTGTCCAGAGCAGGGCAATGAGGCTGGGGAGAGGCCTTGAGCACAGCCCTGTGAGGAGAGGCTGAGGGAGCTGGGATTGCTTAGCCTGGAGAAGAGGAGGCTCAGGGGAGACCTCATTGCTCTCTACAACTCCCTAAAGGGAGGTTGTAGGCAGGTGGGAGTTGGTCTCTTCTCCCAGGCAACCAGCACCAGAACAAGAGGACACAGTCTCAAGCTGTGCCAGGGGAAGTTTAGGCTGGAGGTGAGGAGAGAGTTCTTCACTGAGAGAGTTGTTCATCATTGGAATGTGCTGCCCAGGGAGGTGGTGGAGTCACCATCCCTGGAGGTGTTCAGGAGGAGACTGGATGTGGCACTTGGGGCCATGGTTTAGTCATGAGGTCTGTGGTGAAAGGTTGGACTTGGATGATCTTTGAGGTCTCTTCCAACCTTGGTGATTCTGTGATTCTGTGACATGAAGATTCCTACTGTTTTAAGCTCTGCAAAGGTCTCCTACATTTGAGAAAGTGAGAAGATGTGCCACAGAAATATTTTGAGAACATTTCCAAAATGCAGAAGCAGCAGAGTCATCATTTTTAAGGGCAAAAACATCTGATGTGCTTCAAAGCACAGAGCAAGAAAAACCCTGACACAGTAACATCACCAACAGAGCATCAGGCATCCTCATCCCTGCAGCACAGAGATCTACCCTGACAGGGTGGGAAGTGGTTCAGGGCTTGTTAGCAGCTGTTGTGCCTCTTTTTTCAGCAAAAAAATAAAGGGGGTTGGTTTTTTTGGACCCCTCACTATGAGAAGGACATTGGAGGACTGGAATATGTCCAGGGAAGGGCAGTGAAGCTGGTGAAGGGTTTGGAGAAGGGGGCTGGTGAAGAGCAGCTGAGGGAACTGGGGTTGCTCAGTCTGGAGAAGTGGAGGCTGAGGGGAGATCATCTCATTCTCTGTGGTGGTGACTCCACCACCTCCCTGGGCAGCACATTCCAATGGCCAATCTCTCTGTACATGTAGAATTTCTTCCCAATATCCAGCCTAAACCTCCCCTGGCACAGCTTGAGACTGTGTCCTCTTGTTCTGGTGCTGCTTGCCTGGGAGAAGAGACCAACCCCCACCTGGCTACAACCTCCCTTCAGGGAGTTGGAGACAGCAAGAAGGTCTCCTCTGAGCCTCCTCTTCTGCAGGCTAAGCAACCCCAGCTCCCTCAGCCTCTCCTCACAGGGCTGTGCTCCAAACCCCTCCCCAGCTTTGTTGCCCTTCTCTGGACACCTTCCAGCATCTCAACATCTTTCCTAAACTGAGGGGCCCAGAACTGGACACAGGATTCAAGGGGTGGCCTTGGCAATATCACCAACAGAGAAGGACATTGAAGTACTGGAATATGTCCAGAGAAGGGCAGTGAAGCTGGTGAAAGGTTTGGAGAAGGGGGGTGGTGAGGAGCAGCTGAAGGAACTGGGGCTGTTCAGTCTGGAGAAGTGGAGGCTGAGGGGAGATCTTCTCACTCTCTGTAACTCCCTTAAAGGAATCACAGAATCACCAAGGTTGGAAGAGACCTCAAAGAGTGAGGTGAGTGTCAGTCTCTTCTTCCAAGTTACAAGCAACAGTTCAAGAGAAAATGGCTTCAAACTTGCACCAGGGGAGATTGATCTTGAGCACGAGGAACAATTCCTTCCCCAAAAGGCCTGCCAAGCCCTGGGACAGGCTGCCCAGGGCAGTGGTGGGCTCCCCCATCCCTGGAGAGATTGAAAAGCTGTGTGGATGTGGTGCTGAGGGACTTGGTTTAGTGGTGACCTGGCAGTGCTGGGTTCATGGTTGGAACTTGATGATCCTATAGGTCCCTTCCAACCCAAACAATTCTGTGACTGTGCTCTATAACTGACACAGAACTTGCTGATCCTCCTTGTTCTAGTTACTCCTCAAATCCAGTGCAACAAGGAGCTTGAGCATCAGATACTGCAGTGTCCCTGTCACAGCAAAGGAGTTCTAATTCCACAAATAGACAGTATGGTCTGAGTATCTCCATGGTCAGGTGCAGTGAGACTGAATAACTTCCCTCTGTGGAAGAGTAGCTGTGCAGAAAAGTCTTGTTCTGAACATCTCTTACTTGAAGTGAAGACTGACATCCAACATGCTAACATTGGTCTTACATGAGGTCTTCTGCATTAGCAGTATGAGAGGCATCAGAGCCTGAGCAATGCCCAGGTCATTGGCCAAGGAAGCCAGTGGTATCCTGGCCTGGATTAGAAAAGCTGTGTCCAGCAGGAGCAGGGAGGGGATTGTCCCCTGGGACTCAGCTCTGGGGAGCCCACACCTCGAGTGCTGTGTCCAGTTTGGGGCACCTCAATCCAAGAGAGATGTGGAGGTGCTGGAGCCAGGGCAGAGCAGGGCAAGGAAGCTGGGAAGGGCCTGGAGAATAAATCTGATGAAGAGTGACTGAAGGAGCTGGGGATGGAGGTGAGGAGAAAGTTCTTCCCAGAAAGAGTACTTGGCCATTGGAATGAGCTGCCCAGGGAGGTGGTGGAGTCACCATCCCTGGAGGTGTTCAAAAGGGGATTGGATGTGGCACTTGGTGCCATGGTTTAATTAGTCATGGGTTGTTGGGTGACAGGTTGGACTTGATGATCTCTGAGGCCTTTTCCAACCTTATTGATGCTATGATTCTATGCTATGCTATGAAACAGGAGGGTGAGGGGAGAGCTCCTGGCTCTCTACAGCTCCCTGAAAGGAGGTTGTGGAGAGGTTGGTGCTGGTCTCTTCTCACAGGTAATTAGTGACAGAACAAGAGGGAATGGCCTCAAGCTGCCACTGGGGAGGTTTAGACTGGACAATAGGAAAGCTTTATTCAGGGCAAGAGTGGTCAGGCATTGGAATGTGCTGCCCAGGGAGGTGGTGGAGTCCCCATCCCTGAAGGTGTTCAAAAAAGGATTGGATGTGGCACTTGGAGCCATGGTTTAGTTAGTCAGGAGGTGTTGGGTGCTAGGTTGGACTTGATGATCTCTGAGGTCTTTTCCAACCTTACTGATTCTATGATTCTATAATCAGCTTGTAAACAATGACCTACACTTGTCACTTCAGCTGTTCATGCAAGGGCTAAGAGATAACAGGAGCCAGTAACTGTCCACTTGTAAGTGACATCAAGGTATTTGGAGGTGGTGCTACACACTTCACAGCTGCACTTCAAAAGGAAAGTAAAGGAGTTTCTACATACATCTATACATCTGTACAGTTTGGAGAGGCAGACTAGAGTCCTTCTGACAGTAGGATACCACATTCCATGCAGATCTGCTGGTGAAATCGTGGCCTGGTGCCTGGGATTAAGGGATTCTGCTGAACCTGGTGAGAAGTAAAATACAGACATCACAAACATGTTCAGCTGCCCTTTCAACAACATCAACTGCACCTCACAGCAGCTCCACAGAAGAGAAGGCATTTTGTGGCACCCAGACAGGCTTGGGTTTTGCTCCCTCTGAGCAGGGCAGTACTAGATTTCTGCTGTGTATAGAGCACAGGGCTGGGATAGACATGAACACACTTTCAGGGATGGTCCAGGCTCAACCTTTGACAAGAAGTTAGTTTTATGGGCATGTCTCAAATGATAGCCCCTCCTCCCCTGTTAGCTTGGGAAGGGTCAAACAACCACAGGCAAAAAAAGAACTGCAGGAGAAAAGGGGAAAAGAAATGACTTGTGATCACAGAACTACAGGAGCAGCAAAGGGAAAACAATACTCCATCCATTTTACTTCTTGATGCTTCTGCTGGGGATGATCCTAGATGGATTAAATGGTTGCAGAAAGCACAGGGTTTAAACAGTAATAATGGCAAAATCAATTGTGTCATGAGGCAGCTGCAAACAGAAGGAAGAGCTCCTCCTGGGTAACCTCTGTAATCATTCTGGAGACTCAAAATGGATTTGCACCACACCTGGCAGACATGAAGTCCTGTATCACTTTCATTTTGACCTTAAATCCTGGGAAGCAGGGGAATCAATAGCATCAGAGCTCCAATGCCAGTTAGCAAGCATTCAAAAAAGGAAACATTTGTACATATTTACCCATTGATGGCAAAAGCATTTGTGAAGGGTTGGTGATCAGTGTGGGAACTGCCTAAAATAACACAGCAGCACCTTGGTACCTTTGGCAACAATAAATGTATAGTCACTGAAGGGGGGGAGAAGGGGAGAGAAGGGGAGAGAAGGGGAGAGAAGGGGAGAGAAGGGGAGAGAAGGGGAGAGAAGGGGAGAGAAGGGGAGAGAAGGGGAGAGAAGGGGAGAGAAGGGGAGAGAAGGGGAGAGAAGGGGAGAGAAGGGGAGAGAAGGGGAGAGAAGGGGAGAGAAGGGGAGAGAAGGGGAGAGAAGGGGAGAGAAGGGGAGAGAAGGGGAGAGAAGGGGAGAGAAGGGGAGAGAAGGGGAGAGAAGGGGAGAGAAGGGGAGAGAAGGGGAGAGAAGGGGAGAGAAGGGGAGAGAAGGGGAGAGAAGGGGAGAGAAGGGGAGAGAAGGGGAGAGAAGGGGAGAGAAGGGGAGAGAAGGGGAGAGAAGGGGAGAGAAGGGGAGAGAAGGGGAGAGAAGGGGAGAGAAGGGGAGAGAAGGGGAGAGAAGGGGAGAGAAGGGGAGAGAAGGGGAGAGAAGGGGAGAGAAGGGGAGAGAAGGGGAGAGAAGGGGAGAGAAGGGGAGAGAAGGGGAGAGAAGGGGAGAGAAGGGGAGAGAAGGGGAGAGAAGGGGAGAGAAGGGGAGAGAAGGGGAGAGAAGGGGAGAGAAGGGGAGAGAAGGGGAGAGAAGGGGAGAGAAGGGGAGAGAAGGGGAGAGAAGGGGAGAGAAGGGGAGAGAAGGGGAGAGAAGGGGAGAGAAGGGGAGAGAAGGGGAGAGAAGGGGAGAGAAGGGGAGAGAAGGGGAGAGAAGGGGAGAGAAGGGGAGAGAAGGGGAGAGAAGGGGAGAGAAGGGGAGAGAAGGGGAGAGAAGGGGAGAGAAGGGGAGAGAAGGGACCAGACCAGACCAGGCTGGAAAAGACCTTTGAGATCATCAAGTCCAACCTATCACCCAACACCATCTAATCAACTAAACCATGGCACCAAGTGCCTCACCCAGGCTCTTCCTTAACACCTCCAGTGATGGTGACTCCACCACCTCCCTGGGCAGCACATTCCAATGGCAAATCTCTACATGAAGAATTTCTTCCCAACATCCAGCCTAAACCTCCCCTGGCACAGCTTGAGACAGTGTCCTCTTGTTCTGCTGCTGGCTGCCCAGGAGTAGAGACCAACCCCCACCAGGCTACAACCTCCCTGCAGAGAGTTGTAGACAGCAAGAAGGTCTCCCCTGAGCCTCCTCTTCTCCAGGCTAAGCAACCCCAGCTCCCTCAGCCTCTCCTCACAGGGCAGTGCTCCAGACCCCTCCCCAGCCTCTTTGCCCTTCTCTGGACACATTCAAGTGTCTCAATGTCCTTCTTAAACTGAGAGGCCCAGAACTGGACACAGGACTCAAGCTGTGGCCTAACCAGTGCTGAGCCGAGGGGCAGAATGACCTCCCTGCTCCTGCTGACCACACTCTTCCTGATGCAGGCCAGGATGCCATTGGCCTTCTTGGTCACCTGGCACACTGCTGGCTCCTGTTCAGCCTACTCTCAACCACTACCCCCAGGTCCCTTTCTGCCTGACTGCTCTCCAGCCACTCTGACCCCAGCCTGTAGCACTGCATGGGGTTGTTGTGACCAAAGTGCAGCACCCAGCACTTGGACTTGTTAAATGCCATCATGCATGGTTTAGTTGATTAGGTGGTGTTGGACGATGGGTTGGACTCGATGATCTTGACAGTCTCTTCCAACCTGGTTTATTCCATTCCATTCCCATTCCACTTCCATTCCCATTCCCATTTCCATTCCATTCCCATCCCATTCATTTCCATTCCCATTCCATTTCCATTTCCATTTCCATTCCATTTCATTCCCATTCCCTTCCCATTCCCTTTCCATTTCCTTTCCATTCCCATTCCATGTTGGACTCTGCCCATCTGTCCAGCCTGTCAAGGTCCCTCTGCAGAGCCCTTCACCCCTCTAACAGATCAACTCCTGCCCCCAGCTTGGTGTCATCTGCAGACTTACTAATGGTGGACTCAATCCCCTCCTCCAGATCATCAGTAAAGATACTGAGCTTGCAGAAGTGTCTCTAATCTTGTTGGCAGGGACACTTCCAATGGGATGGCATTTAATAAGTCCAAGTGCCAGGTGCTGCAGTTTGGCCACAGCAACCCCATGCAGAGCTACAGGCTGGGGGCAGAGTGGCTGAGAGCTGCCAAACAGAGAGGGACCTGGGGGTGCTGATTGACACCCGCCTAAACATGAGCCAGCAGTGTGCCCAGGTGGTCAAAAAGGCCAATGGCATCCTGGCCTGTATTAGGAATGGTGTGGCCAGCAGGAGCAGGGAGGTCATTGTGCCCCTGGACTCTGCATTGGTTAGGCCACACCTTGAGTACTGTGTCCAGTTCTGGGCCCCTCAGTTTAAGAAGGACATTGAAACACTTGAAGGTGTCCAGAGAAGGGCAACAAGGCTGGGGAGAGGCCTTGAGCACAGCCCTGTGAGGAGAGGCTGAGGGAGCTGGGGTTGCTTAGCCTGCAGAAGAGAAGGATCAGAGGTGACCTCATTGCCCTCTACAACTACCTGAAAGGTGGTTGTAGACAGGAGGGGGTTGGTCTCTTCTCCCAGGCAACCAGCACCAGAACAAGGGGACACAGTCTCAAGCTGTGCCAGGGGAGGTTTAGACTCGAGGTGAGGAGAAAGTTCTTCACTGAGCGAGTCATTCGTCATTGGGATGTGCTGCTCAGGGAGGTGGTGGAGTCACCATCCCTGGAGGTGTTCAAGGGTGAGATTGGACATAGCACTTGGTGCCATGGTCTAGTTGTGAGGTCTGTTGGGACAGGTTGGACTTGATGATCCTTGGGGTCTCTTCCAACCTTGGTGATACTGTGATACTTTGCAGTGGAGAACACAGAAGCTCAGCTTCATACAAAGTCCTACAGATGCTGTCAGCTATACAAGCAGGTGTTTCACTGAGTGGACTGCACTGGAAGCACACAGAAATGCCACCCAAGGAACAAGATTCCATTAAAAAACCCCAAGAAAGTTATTAAGAACCCTGAGACAAAGCTCAGGTCTCAACCTAGCTTATCAATTTCCCTAGGAAACATAACCCTTTGAGACACATTCAAGTTTCTCACTAATGGTTCAAGCTCATGCTTGCTCTCCATGACCTTTATGCATTAGCTGGACACCATGAGATGTATTCCATACCAGATTTCACTATGCTGCAGGACTCAGGATCTTCCAGTCGGACATCTGAAAATGAAGCTTCAGATGGCAGCTTCTTCTGCTCCTCTTTTAAACTCTGGGCAATTTGCTGCAGAGGAAGACATGCCACAACATTATTTTTCCCTCCTGAACTTCAGCAGCACTGCAGTGCTTTGGTTACCACAGAGCAAAGCATGCTGAACCGCAAAAGGAGGCAGCTACTTCCAGCTCCTCAGTGTGTCAAAGGCATTAAAAACCATAGAATCAGTCAGGGCTGGAAGGGAGCACAAGGATCATCCAGTTCCAACCCCCCTGCCATGGGCAGGGACACCCCACACTACATCAGCCTGGCCACAGCCTCATCCAGCCTGGGCTTAAACACCTCCAGGGATGGGGCCCCAACCACCTCCCTGCACAACCCATTCCAGGGCTTCACCACTCTCCTGGGGAAGAACTTCCTCCTCACCTCCAGCCTCAATCTCCCCACCTCCAGCTTCATTCCATTCCCCCTAGTCCTATCACTACCTGACAGCCTGAGCAGTCCCTCCCCAGCCTTCTTGGAGCCCCCTTCAGATCCTGGAAGGCCACAATGAGGTCACCTGGGAGCCTTCTCTTCTCCAGACTGAACAGCCCCAACTCCTTCAGTCTGTCCTCACAGGAGAGGTGCTCCAGCCCTCTGCTCATCCTCCTGGCCCTTCTCTGGACACCTTCCAGCACCTCCAGATCCCTCTTGCAATAGGGGCTCCAGAACTGGAGGCAGGACTCCAGGAGGGGTCTCAGCAGAGCTGAGCAGAGGGGAAGAATCCCCTCCCTTGCCCTGCTGGCCACACTTCTCTTGCTGCAGCCCAGGATCTGATTGGCTTTCTGGGCTGCAAGTGCACACTGAGAGCTCCTGGTGAGCTTCTCCTCCACCAGCACCCCCAAGGCTCTCTCCTCAGGGCTGCTTTCCAGCCAGTCCCTGCCCAGCCTGGATTTGTGCCTGGGATTGCCTCCACCCAGCTGCAGGACCCTGCACTTGTTCTTGTTGAACCTCCTGAGGTTGGCTTGTGCCCACCTCTCCAGCCTGTCCAGGTCCCTCTGGATGGCCTCCCTTCCCTCCAGCCTGTCTGCTGCCCCACACAGCTTGGTGTCCTCAGCAAACTTGCTGAGGGTGCACTCAATGCCACTGTCCCTGGCACCCACAAAGATGTTGACCAAGCCTGGTCCCAAGACTGATCCCTGAGGGACTCTGCTTGTCCCTGGCCTCCACTGGGACATGGAGCCATGGACAGCCACTCTTTGTGTGCAGCCATCAAGCCAGCTCTTTATCCATCTAGTGCTCCACCCATCAACAGACAAATGTTTCTGCAACAGCAGCAGAAAGATTTCCATACCAAATGAAGAGTCAGAAACGTGGTGCTGTGTGATCCTGTGATCTGTGTAAAGCACTATTCTTTCCACTTTCCTTGCTCCTGCTGGCCTCTGAATAGCAACTAGTGAAACCTCCCAGAAGAAAGCAGCTCAAAACAGGGAAACCCAGTTCAACATTCATGTGGCTTTCACACAGATCAATTCTGGATGGCTTTATCCCCATGAATATGTGCAGGTGGCCTCCAAGTACCCTCTGCTTTAGTCCCTGAAGGAGTTCAACAAAAAAGCTTTGCCCTAGCATTGCTCCACACCTCCACCCTTGAACCTTTCCCACTGCAGAGCACTGAAAGGCAGCAAGAACAAGCAATGAACTGCATTAATATTTGAGCAGGACAGCAGGAGAAACAGTTCTGCCCTGTGCTTTTAATATCTGAATAATTCATTTAACTCTGACAACCTCCCTCCAAACAGCAAGGTTTGGAGGTTTGAAAGCAAGCAAGGAGCAAAATGAATCTCAAAAACAGGCAATAAAAGGGAGTCTTGCAAGGACACATGAAGAGCAGTGTAATTTCTCCATCTAGAATGATCAGTAAAGCTCTTCTTCCTGGTTTGCCATAGGACCCTAGGTTGAATATAATGCCTTGTGCAGTCTGAGTATCTGCATTGCTTGCTTATTAGTTACAGGGAACATCAATAACTGGCTGGAGAGCAGCCAGGCAGAGAGGGACCTGGGGGTGCTGGTAGATGGTAGGCTGAACATGAGCCTGCAGTGTGCCCAGGCAGCCAGGAGGGCCAATGGCATCCTGGCCTGCATCAGGAAGAGTGTGGCCAGCAGGAACAGGGAGGTCATTGTGCCCCTGGACTCAGCACTGGTTAGGCCACAGCTTGAGTCCTGTATCCAGTTCTGGGCCCCTCAGTTTAGGAAGGAGGTTGACTTGCTGGAGCGTGTCCAGAGAAGGGCAACAAAGCTGGGGAGGGGTCTGGAGCACAGCCCTGTGAGGAGAGGCTGAGGGAGCTGGGGTTGCTTAGCCTGCAGAAGAGGAGGCTCAGGGGAGACCTTATTGCTGTCTACAACTACCTAAAGAGAGAGGGGGGACAGAGAGAGAGGGGGGGGGGACAGAGAGAGAGGGGGGGGGACAGAGAGAGAGGGGGGGGGGACAGAGAGAGGGGGGGGGACAGAGAGAGGGGGGGGGGGGACAGAGGGGGGGGGGGGACAGAGAGGGGGGGGGGACAGAGAGGGGGGGGGGGACAGAGAGGGGGGGGGACAGAGAGGGGGGGGGGGGACAGAGAGAGAGGGGGGGGACAGAGAGAGAGGGGGGGGACAGAGAGAGAGGGGGGGGACAGAGAGAGAGGGGGGGGGACAGAGAGGGGGGGGGGGACAGAGAGAGGGGGGGGGGACAGAGAGAGGGGGGGGGACAGAGAGAGGGGGGGGGGACAGAGAGAGGGGGGGGGACAGAGAGAGGGGGGGGGACAGAGAGAGGGGGGGGGGACAGAGAGAGGGGGGGGGACAGAGGGGGGGGGGGACAGAGAGGGGGGGGGGGACAGAGGGGGGGGGGGGACAGAGGGGGGGGGGGGGACAGAGGGGGGGGGGGGGGACAGAGGGGGGGGGGGGACAGAGGGGGGGGGGGACAGAGGGGGGGGGGGGACAGAGGGGGGGGGGGACAGAGGGGGGGGGGGGACAGAGGGGGGGGGACAGAGAGAGAGGGGGGGGACAGAGAGAGAGGGGGGGGACAGAGAGAGAGGGGGGGGACAGAGAGAGAGGGGGGGGACAGAGAGAGAGGGGGGGACAGAGAGAGAGGGGGGGGACAGAGAGAGAGGGGGGGGACAGAGAGAGAGGGGGGGGGACAGAGAGAGGGGGGACAGAGAGAGAGGGGGGGGACAGAGAGAGAGGGGGGGGGACAGAGAGAGAGGGGGGGGACAGAGAGAGAGGGGGGGGGACAGAGAGAGAGGGGGGGGGACAGAGAGAGAGGGGGGGGACAGAGAGAGAGGGGGGGGAAAGAGAGAGAGGGGGGGGAAGAGAGAGAGGGGGGGGACAGAGAGAGAGGGGGGGGAAAGAGAGAGAGGGGGGGGACAGAGAGAGAGGGGGGAAAGAGAGAGAGGGGGGGAAAGAGAGAGAGGGGGGGAAAGAGAGAGAGGGGGGGAAAGAGAGAGAGGGGGGGAAAGAGAGAGAGGGGGGGAAAGAGAGAGAGGGGGGAAAGAGAGAGAGGGGGGGAAAGAGAGAGAGGGGGGGAAAGGAAGAGAGAGAGGGGGGGAAAGAGAGAGAGGGGGGAAGAGAGAGAGGGGGGAAGAGAGAGAGAGGAGGGGGAAAGAGAGAGAGGGGGGGAAAGAGAGAGGGGGGGGAAAGAGAGAGGGGGGGGAAAGAGAGAGAGGGGGGGAAAGAGAGAGAGGGGGGGGAAAGAGAGAGAGGGGGGGAAAGAGAGAGAGGGGGGAAAGAGAGAGAGGGGGGAAAGAGAGAGAGGGGGGAAAGAGAGAGAGGGGGGGAAAGAGAGAGAGGGGGGAAAGAGAGAGAGGGGGGAAAGAGAGAGAGGGGGGAAAGAGAGAGATCTACATAGCAATAAAGCTTCTGTGATTGATGTGTGCCCCAGGTGTGAAGTCAAACAGCAGCTTCTCCACCACCTGGTAAGCCTTACACTGTTTTAAGCACCACCAGCTATCGTGGCAGATCGATGGAAAGCCTGACAGAACAACAAAATGTGCATCTTGCCAGTCCAAGCTGGAATTGCTGCTTGCAGTCAGCCCTGTCCTTTGAGAGCTTGGGCCCATCATGATAAACTGAATGGTCACAGTTATTTGATGGGACCTTTATGATGCCTAATCCCTTCCATGCAATGCTGCCTTTCAGTTGCACACAGAATCAT
Organism: Dryobates pubescens; assembly: GCF_014839835.1. Taxonomy (NCBI): domain Eukaryota; kingdom Metazoa; phylum Chordata; class Aves; order Piciformes; family Picidae; genus Dryobates; species Dryobates pubescens. The sequence goes on along the minus strand of NC_071618.1, from coordinate 41,855,981 downwards.
AGACTCACAGAACCAGGAAGGTTGGAAAACACCTCAAAGATCATCAAGTCCAGCCTGACACCTAAGACCTCATGACTACTAAACCACAGCACCAAGTGCTACATCCAATCCCCTCTTGAACACCTCCAGGGGTGGTGACTCCAAATGCACTTTGCTCTAGTCAAAAATGACTTGGCCATGGTTTTATTTCTGTGAAGAGCTGGAATTCTATTGGAATGAAGCTGGAGGTGGGGAGATTGAGGCTGGAGGTGAGGAGGAAGTTCTTCCCCATGAGAGTGGTGAAGCCCTGGAATGGGTTGTCCAGGGAGGTGGTTGAGGCTCCATCCCTGGAGGTGTTTAAGCCCAGGCTGGATGAGGCTCTGGCCAGGCTGATGTTGTGTGGGGTGTCCCTGCCCATGGCAGGGGGTTGGAACTAGATGATCCTTGTGGTCCCTTCCAACCCTGACTGATTCTATGATTCTATTCTGAAAGCTTTCATCAACATAATAGCAACCTTTTAGAGCAAGTAGAGTTAATCTCATTCAACACAAACATGGACTCAAAAGGCTTGTAGTGACCACAAAAGTGGCTAATGCTGTAGGGACTTGAAAAAGGCTACTGAAAACTATTGCTGACATGGCAATATAAGGTACAAGCAAGTCTTAGCATAGTGCACACACATGTACCAAACACTACTTGATCTGAAAACAAACTTGAAGCTAACTGGGCCTGTCCAAAGCTCCACTTCAACTCCAGCTCAAGCAGATAACACAATGCAATACCTACTGTGTCCAGTTCTGGGCCCCTCAGTTTAGGAAGGAGGTTGACTTGCTGGAACGAGTCCAGAGAAGGGCAACAAAGTTGGTGAGGGGTTTGGAACACAGCCCTATGAGGAGAGGCTGAGGGAGCTGGGGTTGCTTAGCCTGGAGAAGAGGAGGCTCAGGGGAGACCTTCTTGCTCTCTACAACTACCTGAAGGGAGGTTGTAGACAGATGGATGTTGGTCTCTTCTCCCAGGCAGCCAGCACCAGGACAAGAGGACACAGTCTCAACATGCACCAGGGGAGGTTTAGGTTGGATGTTAGGAAAAAGTTCTACACAGAGAGAGTGATTGCCCATTGGAATGGGCTGCCTGGGGAGGTGGTGGAGTCACCATCATTGGAGGTGTTCAGGAGGAGACTTGATAGGGTGCTTGGTGCCGTGGGTTAGTTGTTTGGGTGGTGTTGGATTGGTTGATGGGTTGGACACAATGATCTTGAAGGTCTCTTCCAACCTGGTTTATTCTATGTATTCTATTCTATGTACTCTACTACCTGTTAAACTAAATAAAAACACAGAGTCACAGTATCACCAAGGTTGGAAGAGACCTCAAAGATCACCAAGCCCAACCTGTCACCACAGGCCTCATGACTAAACTATGGCACCAAGTGCCACATCCAATCTCCTCCTGAGCACCTCCACTGATGGTGACTCCATCACCTCCCTGGGCAGCACATTCCAATGGCTAACAACTCTTTCTGTGAAGAACTTTCTCCTCACCTCAAGCCTAAACCTCCCCTGGCACAGCTTGAGACTGTGTCCTCTTGTTCTGGTGCAGGTTGCCTGGGAGATGAGACCAACCCCCACCTGGCTACAACCTCACTTCAGGTAGCTGTAGACAGCAAGAAGGTCTCCCCTGAGCCTCCTCTTCTCCAGGCTACACAATCCCAGCTCCCTTTTTTCTCTCCCACATGACTGTGGAGGGAAAACTTAGAAGCTTCAAGTTTAGAAGTTTGAGAACTGTCACCAGTTTTACTGAGTTTGACATAAAGTGTTCTCTGACATCTAGTGTAGGGTCAAAGTTTAACCACTAGGTGCCAAGAACCGAAAAGAACCAACCACCTAAAAAGCACCATGCTGCACAAGGGTATATACTGCATACAAACAGAAAACCAATCAAGGACAGGAAGAGTGCTGATGCTCTGTACCTCCATCATTTCCAGCTTGTCAGGATAGGCAAGATCACCTGGAGCAGGCTTGTAGCCTGTGATATCAGTCTGAATGTAAATGTGGGTCCTATAGACAAGGCGTTCTTGTACGTCTTCCAGCATCTGCTTGACACCAGCTGCAAATGCACCCAGCTGTTCAGCTGAGAGAGGCAAGAAGAAGGCACAAAGTTAGGAGTTCAGCTGTGAAACACACTTATCACAACATTAACCACGATGGGAAAGTCCAACCCACCACCCAACACCATCTAATCCACTAAACCATGGCACCAAGTGCCTCATCCAGGCTCTTAAACACTTCCAGGGAACAGTGACTCCACCACCTCCCTGGGCAGCACATTCCAATGGCCAACAACTCTTTCTGGGAAGAATTTCTCTCCAACATGCAGTCTAAACTTCCCCTGGTGCAGGTTGAGACTGTGTCCTCTTGTTCTGCCACTGGTTGCCTGGGAGAAGAGACAAACCACACCTGGCTACAGGGCCCCTCAGTTTATGCAAGATGCTGAGTTGCTGGAAGGTGTCATCCTTCACTGGATCAGGTTGTTCAGAGCCTTCTTGAGCCTGACCTTGGATATCTCCAGGGATACTCAGCACTGGTTAGGCCACACCTTGAGTCCTGTGTCCATTTCTGGGCTCCTCAGTTTAGGAAAGATGTTGAGTTGCTGGAAGGTCTCCAGAGAAGGGCAACAAAGCTGGGGAGGGGTTTGGAGCACAGCCCTGTGAGGAGAGGCTGAGGGAGCTGGGGTTGCTTAGCCTGCAGAAGAGGAGGCTCAGGGGAGACCTTCTTGCTCTCTACAACTCCCTGAAGGGAGGTTGTAGCCAGATGGGGGTTGGTCTCTTCTCCCAGGCAGCCAGCACCAGAACAAGAGGACACAGTCTCAAGCTGTGCCAGGGGAGGCTTAGGCTGGATGTTAGGAAGAAATTCTTCCCAGAAGGAGTGATTGGCCATTGGAATGTGCTGCCCAGGGAGGTGGTGGAGTCACCATCCTTGGAGGTGTTTAGGAAGAGACTGGATGAGGCACTTGGTGCCATGGTTTAGTTGATCAGATGGTGTTGGGTGATAGGTTGGACTTGATGATCTCTGAGGTCTTTTCCAACCTGGTTAATTGTACTCTATTCTATTCTCCTTTAGGGTAGTTGTAGACAGCAAGAAGGTCTCCCCTGAGCCTCCTCTTCTCCAGGCTAAGCAACCCCAGCTCCCTCAGCCCCTCCTCACAGGGCTGTGCTCCAAACCCCTCCCCAGCCTCATTGCCCTTCTCTGGACACATTCAAGTGTCTCAATATCCTTCTTTAACTGAGGGGCACAGAACTGGACACAGGACTCAAGGTGTGGCCTAACCAGTGCTGACTACAGGGGCACAATGACTTCCCTGCTGCTGCTGGCCACACTATTCCTGATGCAGGCCAGGAAGCTACTGGCCTCGTTGGCCACCTGGGCACACTGCTGGCCCATGCTCAGCCTACTATCAACCAGTCCCCCCAGGTCCCTTTCTGCCTGGCTGCTCTCCAGCCACTCTGTCCCCAGCCTGTAGCACTGCATGGGGTTGTTGTGGCCAAAGTGCAGCACCCAGCACTTGGACTTGTTAAATGCCATCCTGTTGGACTCTGTCTGTCCAGTTGGTCAAGGTCCCTCTGCAGAGGTCTCCTACCCTCTAACAGATCAACTCCTGCCCCCAAATTGGTGTTGCCTGCAAACTTACTAATGGTGGACTCAATCTCCTCACCCAGATCATCAATAAAGATATTGAACAGTCTGGGGCCCAGCACTGATCCCTGGGGCACACCACTGGTGCCTGGCTGCCAGCTGGCTGTGGCACCATTCACCACCACTCTGGGCTCAGCCCTGCAGTCAGTTCCTAACCCAGCTCAGAGTGCTGCTGTTACCCTTTTTTTATTGCCTCTGCAACTTAACAGTTTGACCTGTTCAGGAGAGGGCTCACAGCACGAGGTGCCAGCTCTGAGTTACCATTGTTGTGGACGTGATCTTCCAGCATCTCGTTCTTGAGGATCCCGCAGAGCTCAGAGAGGGTCTCCAAGTGAATGACATGGATGATCATTGGCCTGAGGACATCATACAACGAGAGGCACAACTTCTCCAAGAGTTCACTGGGAAGAAACAGAGAGACAAACCAAAGCCAAACACTTTGAGGCTCCCTGCAATGTCAAATGAAATTCTAACATAAACACAGCTTGCTTGATGGCAGAAGTCTTTAAAAGGAGGAGAAGAAAACAATGCAGGGTGCTACGACAGAGGATTTATGAAAGGACTACTTAAAACATGAACCCCTGGTCTGCTACAAAGATTTTTAGGAGAGGTAAGGTACCAGCTGGGAGAGGGGGAGAGGAGAGGGGGAGAGGAGAGGGGGAGAGGAGAGGGGGAGAGGAGAGGGGGAGAGGAGAGGGGGTGAGGAGAGGGGGGAGAGGAGGAGAGGGGTGAGGAGAGGGGAGAGGAGAGGGGGAGAGGAGAGGGGGAGAGGAGAGGGGGAGAGGAGAGGGGGAGAGGAGAGGGGGAGAGGAGAGGGGGAGAGGAGAGGGGGAGAGGAGAGGGGGAGAGGAGAGGGGGAGAGGAGAGGGGAGAGAGAGGGGGAGAGGAGAGGGGAGAGGAGAGGGGGAGAGGAGAGGGGGAGAGGAGAGGGGGAGAGGAGAGGGGGAGAGGAGAGGGGAGAGGAGAGGGGGAGAGGAGAGGGGGAGAGGAGAGGGGGAGAGGAGAGGGGGAGAGGAGAGGGGGAGAGGAGAGGGGGAGAGGAGAGGGGGAGAGGAGAGGGGGAGAGGAGAGGGGGAGAGGAGAGGGGGAGAGGAGAGGGGGAGAGGAGAGGGGGAGAGGAGAGGGGGAGAGGAGAGGGGGAGAGGAGAGGGGGAGAGGAGAGGGGGAGAGGAGAGGGGGAGAGGAGAGGGGGAGAGGAGAGGGGGAGAGGAGAGGGGGAGAGGAGAGGGGGAGAGGAGAGGGGGAGAGGAGAGGGGGAGAGGAGAGGGGGAGAGGAGAGGGGGAGAGGAGAGGGGGAGAGGAGAGGGGGAGAGGAGAGGGGGAGAGGAGAGGGGGAGAGGAGAGGGGGAGAGGAGAGGGGGAGAGGAGAGGGGGAGAGGAGAGGGGGAGAGGAGAGGGGGAGAGGAGAGGGGGAGAGGAGAGGGGGAGAGGAGAGGGGGAGAGGAGAGGGGGAGAGGAGAGAAGGCTCCAAGGTGACCTAACTGTGGCCTTCCAGTATCTGAAGGGGGCTCCAAGAAGGCTGGGGAGGGACTGCTCAGGCTCTCAGGTAGTGATAGGACTAGGGGGAATGGAATGAAGCTGGAGGTGGGGAGATTCAGGCTGGAGGTGAGGAGGAAGTTCTTCCCCAGGAGAGTGGTGAAGCCCTGGAATGGGCTGTCCAGGGAGGTGGTTGAGGCCCCATCCCTGGAGGTGTTTAAGCCCAGGCTGGATGAGGCTCTGGCCAGCCTGATCTAGTGTGGGGTGTCCCAGCTCCCTCAGCCTCTCCCCATAGGGCTTATGCTCAAGGCTTCTCCCCAACCTCACTGACCTTCTCTGGACACATTCAAGTGTTTCAATATCCCTCTTAAATTGAGGGGCCCAGAACAGGACACAGCACTCAAGGTGTGGCCTAACCAGTGCTGAGTACAGGGTACTTTCAGCCCACACACAGGCACATGCAAATATTCCTTGACAGTAAGGGGAGCTCACAACCACTAAATCCTTGATTAAAAATAGCTAGAGTTCATTGGCTTGATTTTATGCTGAGATGACTGAAAAGCACATCTGCACTTGACTGCAAGCTGTTGGCACAAAGGCACTACAGAACTGCCTAAGAGCTGTGGCATTTTAAACATCTATAGGTAGAATAGAACAGAATTAACCATGTTGGAAGAGACCTGCAAGATCATGCAGTCCAACCTCCCATCCAACACCATCTAATCAACTAAACCATGGCACCAAGTGCCTCATCCAGTCTATTCCTAAACACCTCCAGTGATGGTGACTCCATCACCTCCCTGGGCAGCACATTCCAATGGCCAATCTCTCTTGCTGGGAAGAACTTCTTCCTAGCATCCAGCCTAAACCTATTTCTAAAGCACCTGTGTCTTCATAGAATACATACATACATAGAATACACCAGGTTGGAAGAGACCTTCAAGATCATCAAGTCCAACCTATCATCCAATCCAACACCACCTAAACAACTAACCCATGGCACCAAGCACCCTATCAAGTCTCCTCCTGAACACCTCCAGTGATGGTAACTCCACCACCTCCCTGGGCAGCACATTCCAATGGCCAATCACTCTTTCTGTATAGAACTTCTTCCTAACATCCAATCTAAACCTCCCCTGGCGCAGCCCAAGACTGTGTCCTCTTGTTCTGGTGCTGGCTGCCTGTCTACAACCTCCCTTCAGGTAGTTGTAGAGAGCAAGAAGGTCTCCCCTGAGCCTCCTCTTCTCCAGGCTAAGCAACCCCAGCTCCCTCAGCCTCTCCTCACAGGGCTGTGCTCCAAACGCCTCCCCAGCTTTGTTGCCCTTCTCTGGACACCTTCCAGCAACTCAACATCTTTCCTAAACTGAGGGGCCCAGAACTGGACACAGGACTCAAGGTGTGTCCTAACCAGTGCAGTGTACAGGGGCACAATGACCTCCCTGCTCCTGCTGGCCACACTGTTCCTGATGCAGGCCAGGATGCCATTGGCCCTCTTGGCTGCCTGGGCACACTGCAGGCTCATGTTCAGCCTACCATCAACCAGCATCCCCAGGTCCCTCTCTGCCTGGCTGCTCTCCAGCCACTCTGACCCCAGCCTGTAGCTCTGCATGGGGGTGCTGTAGCCAATGTGCAGAACCTTTCAAGCCATTGGAATGTGCTGCCCAGGGAGGTGGTGGAGTCACCACCCCTGAAGGTGTTCAAGAGGGGACTGGACGTGGCACTCGGTGCCATGGTTTAGTCATGAGGTCTGTGGTGACAGGTTGGACTCGATGATCTTTGAGGTTTCTTCCAACCTTGGTGATACTGTGATACATTACTGAGATCATTTACTTTTGCTTAAGGAAAAAAGCACAGAACATCATCAAATTCTGATGCATAAATCACTTCAGTTGGGGGGGGGGGAGGAGAGGGAGTTTATCTTGTCAATTCTTACCAAACCTATCTGCTACATCACAGCATAGTAAAGACAACATGCAGTAAAACCAAACCAGCATGTACCACCTACTCCAGTTTTGGTGTTGGTTTTGTGAAGAACTCATTGTACAGCTGGTGTTCATCCTGGCACACATGGACCATAAAGGCACAGCCACTTCGTACCTGCAGCCACAGAAACACAAATGCTTGTTTACTGCATTCTTTTCCTTACATTAGTACCACAGGAGATATTACAGAGAGGATTACATCACTGTATTATAAATGGTGTTAGTAGTGCTACAGGGGCATGTGTCATTGTCTCAGGGGACTGTGGTGCAGGGGATGGGCAGGCTGCCCCTCAGCCAGTGTGGCTCTGGCCCAGGGCCAGGAGCTCGGTCCTGCGCTCAGAGGGCCAAGCTCAAGAACGAGTCAAGTGGCTGTTTTGGAGGTGCTGGGGTCAGGGTGATGCTGAAAAGAGGACAGAGCATCTGAGAATGCCCTGGGGCACAGGAAGGCAGCAGGTCTGTGACACTGGGTGACACCAAGTGGCAACAGTCACGGTGCGATGGTGTTTGTGGCACTGAACCCCAGGGCAGATATTTCGCTTGGTGCTCAGAGCCTGCATACTTACTACAAGCATCATGAAACTGGTAGGGATGCCCAAAGCTTGGTGACCTTGAGCTGCTAAAGCAAAGGTTACCAAGACAGTTTCCTCACCCTAAACAGGTTTTTCCATCTGACTTAGGAACTTTTTGCTCTGCTGGGACTCAGGCTGCAGCACTGATCCTGCCCGAGTTTGCTGCAGGCCTCAGGGGAGCTGCCCGCCAAGCACCCAGCAGCTTGCACAAACAATCTCACTGGCCAGCTGAGGGATCAAGGTAAATAAGTGAACAAACACACACCTAGTGCCTGAGATGAAGTGAGACAGAAAACCTTCCAAGAATGTTTGGAGATGTGGTGCTTGGGGATAGGGTTTAAGGGCGAGCTTTGCAGAGTGGGGTTATCGGTTGGACTTGGTGATCCTGAGGGTCTTTGCCAGCCTGAATGCTCCTGTGATTGTGTGATGATCACTGCAGCTCTGATCAAATTGAAGCTGGGTGAAATTAAGTTATTGAGACCAGCTGCAGAACTAAGGACTGAAAAGATGCCACTGGCTACATAAAAGCCCTTGGGGTGCAACTCCTCTACCTGTTTGCTCCTGATGAAATTTAAGCAACCACATTTCCTGCTTTTGCAAACAGTCCTCTGTGTGGTTTGGAGCAGGGACTTTACAGAGTAACCATAGGATCAGTAAGGTTGGAAAAGACCTCAGAGATCATCAAGCCTAACCTGCCAGCCAACACCTCAGGACTAATCTTACATAAACCAGGCATTACTTGAAAATATTAGTATCATAGTATCAGTCAGGGTTGGAAGGGAGCACAAGGATCATCTAGTTCCAATCCCCCTGCCATGGGCAGGGACAGCCTTGCCTATGGAGCCTCTATAGAGCCTTATGGAGACTCTATAGACATATGGAGACTCTATAGCATTAAGGCATGGGAAGTTTGTGTTCTGCAGGCAAGATTCATGTTGACAAATGTCTGTGATTCATTTACACTTGGCAAAACACAGCCCTGGGTTACTGAAAGCCATGGTGCCTTTGCCACAGGAGCTTATGCACTCTCTAGAATTGCATAAGCAGCTGCAATATGCACTGCTCTGCTTAGTTCTCCTCTGATTGCACACTTACTTTGCAAGTGTTGTGTTTAGAATCACAGAATTGTCAGGGTTGGAAGGGACCTCAAGGATCAGCCAGTTCCAACCCCCCTGCCATAGGCAGGGACACCCCACACTAGATCAGGCTGGCCAGAGCCTCGTCCCTCATCACTTTTGTTATAGTCATAACAAAATGTTATAGTCATAGTTACAGTCACAGTTATAGTCATAACAAAAGTGACAAGTCTGCACTTAACCAATTAAGGAAGCACACTGGGGGGAAGGAGGATTGAAACCCCACAGCAACCCCACAGCAGGTGACCACTTTACCTACCAGAGCACAATGATCTCTGTTGTTCTGACTGGTTAATTCTGTGACAGTGCTAGCGATGCTTGGGCCAAGCAAAAGCTCCCTCTGGTCAAGGTAGCACTGGTGGATTTCACTGAGAACTTGTTGATACCTGGCCAAGAAAGTAGAAACAGTAACTGCAACCCTGAAGATCATTCTCAGGTTGTGGGAGTTCTAGGCTACGCCTTGAAAGTTTAGCTCCGGATTTGGAGCAGAGAAGTAGAAAAATATAAACAAATAAAGAGATAAAAATACATAAATAGATACAATAAATTGGGTGTAAACAGGGGAACAAAAGATTGCTCTAAACAGATTCATGGGATGAAAGTCTGGGAGAAGAGAAGCTGCATCATAACAATTCTACACATTTCACTTCCATTCCCATTCCTTTTCTCTTCTCCTCTGATCTAGGCTGGTCTGCTTTGCCTGGGAGAAGATGATGCTTCTGGGTGGCCTTGAGATAAGACTAACACTGCTTTCTCCCAGCTTCTCTATGTCTCTCTTGGTACAAGGAGGGTTTGGGAGGTTTGAGGGGGCAGGGGAGCAGCTACCCTGGTCTTTTGGACCAGGGTGGGGGTTTCCTTGTTATTTACTAACTGTAAATCCCTGTATAATATTGCAAATCCTGTCCACGTTGTACACATCCATTGTAGAGTGTAGTTTTTGCTTGTAAATACAGCTTCAGCTGCTTCTAACCGAGTTAGTCTGGTGTAAAATTAATGCTGAGGGAAACTTCAACCCAACACAGGTAAACAACATTGATTCTAACGCCCTCTTGAGGCTCTACCTAATTTCCCTTCTTAAAACCTAGGCTTCATACCATGCTGAACAGTACTTAGGCAAAAGTAAAGACATTCAACAGTTAAAATTACTGAAAATAAACTATGTAGGCATACTTACTCTGGCATTTTTTCAGACCTCTGCTCTACTTGCTCAATAAGAGTCTACTCAATGAAAAGAAAAAAGAAGTATCAGTAAATGCTTTTCTTTCTAGTAACAAGAGGAGGGGCAGAGAAAGAGAAAGGAGGGGCAGAGAAAGGAGGGGCAGAGAAAGGAGGGGCAGAGAAAGGAGGGGCAGAGAAAGGAGGGGCAGAGAAAGGAGGGGCAGAGAAAGGAGGGGCAGAGAAAGGAGGGGCAGAGAAAGGAGGGGCAGAGAAAGGAGGGGCAGAGAAAGGAGGGGCAGAGAAAGGAGGGGCAGAGAAAGGAGGGGCAGAGAAAGGAGGGGCAGAGAAAGGAGGGGCAGAGAAAGGAGGGGCAGAGAAAGGAGGGGCAGAGAAAGGAGGGGCAGAGAAAGGAGGGGCAGAGAAAGGAGGGGCAGAGAAAGGAGGGGCAGAGAAAGGAGGGGCAGAGAAAGGAGGGGCAGAGAAAGGAGGGGCAGAGAAAGGAGGGGCAGAGAAAGGAGGGGCAGAGAAAGAGAATTAACCAGGTTCGAAAAGACCTTTGAGATCATTGAGTCCAACCTATCACCCAACACCATCTAATCAACTAAACCATGGCACCAAGCACCCCATCCAGTCTCTTCCTAAACACCTCCAGGGATGGTGACTCCACCACCTCCCTGGGCAGCACATTCCAATGCCCAGTCACTCTTTCTATGAAGAGCTTCGTCCTAACCTCCAGCCTAAACCTCCCCTGACACAGCTTGAGACTGTGTCCTCTTGTTCTGGTGCTGGTTGCCTGGGAGAAGAGACCAACCCCCACCTGGCTACAACCTCCCTTCAGGTAGTTGCAGACAGCAGTTTAGTTTGCAATAGTTTGCAGTATTTTCCCATGGACACAATATGGAAACTTTGGACCTTCACACCTGCACAATATGCAGTCCTGGCATTCACATTACTACTGAATTCAATGCAGAAGCCATGAAAATGGAGGTTTACAGTTAGTTAGCAGCCTACTTACTCTGACTTTGGGAGCAGCTGCTCTGAATTTTACATAAAACAGCGTGAAGGCATTGTCAGTATTTGGCACAGATGAAGGATCCTGAAAGCAGGGATGAAGAATTGGTTAAAAGGGAAAAGGATATATTTGGCTCCCAGTATTTAGTGGCTCAGAAAATTAGGCTCTAAACCAGGGTATTTATGCTTCACACTTATAATGCCATTGGAACAGATCTCTGCCACTTGCCACCTTAAAAGGCACGCTGCTTTCAGAATGCAGATAAAGCCAGAGGGAAGACAAAAATCCCAAACTATAGAGTTTCAGCCAACAGTCCCTACAGCAAAAGTTACATTTTCAGTAATTATAGAATCATAGAATCAATAAGGTTGGAAAAGACCTCAGAGATCATCAAGTCCAACCTAGCACCTAACACCTCATGACTACTAAATCATGGCTTCAAGTTCCATGGCCAATCCCCTCTTGAACACCTCCAGGGATGGTGACTCCACCACCTCCCTGGGCAGCACATTCCAATGGCCAATCTCTCTTGCTGGGAAGAACTTCCTAACATCCAGCCTAAACCTCCCCTGGTGCAGCTTGAGACTGTGTCCTCTTGTTCTGGTGCTGGTTGCCTGGGAGAAGACACCAACCCCCACCTGGCACAACCTCCCTTCAGGTAGTTGTAGACAGCAAGAGGGTCTCCCCTGAGCCTCCTCTTCTCCAGGCTAAGCAACCCCAGCTCCCTCAGCCTCTCCTCACAGGGCTGTGCTCCAGACCTCTCCCCAGCCTTCCTGCCCTTCTCTGGACACGTTCAAGTCTCTCAGTGTCCTCCTTACTACAATTCTCCCCAGAGACCTGCCACAGTAGTACTGATTACTGTTCCATAACCTGTAGTACAGGTTATGGAACAAAACAGGAACAAAATTTCCTTTTTACCTGCCAGTCCCAGGGAAAGGGGAGGACTACTTTCACCTCTGTGAGCTACCTCACCATCTTTCTACAAAAAGAGATCAAAATCCCCAAACATTCACTTCAAGAGTAACAAAGAACATCTAGATCTCATCAGTACTTTTTCAGTCCTGACAAGACCTATTGTTGTGTTGCAATAGGAAATCCCAATGATTGATTCCATCTAAAGACCACTGGTCCACATCCAGTACAAGCAGCAGGAGCAGGGAAGTCATTGTGCCCCTGGACTCAGCACTGGTTAGGCCACAGCTTGAGTCCTCTGTCCAGTCCTGGGCCCCTCAGGTTAGGAAAGATGTTGAGTTGCTGGAAGGTGTCCAGAGAAGGGCAACAAAGCTGGGGAGGGGTTTGGAGCACAGCCCTGTGAGGAGAGGCTGAGGGAGCTGGGGTTGCTTAGCCTGGAGAAGAGAAGGCTCAGGGGAGACCACCTTGCTCTCTACAACTCCCTGAATGGAGGTTGTAGCCAGGTGGGGGTTGGTCTCTTCTCCCAGGCAACCAGCACCAGAACAAGAGGACACAGTCTCAAGCTGCACCAGGGGAGGTTTAGGCTGGAGGTGAGGAGAAAGTTCATCACAGAATGATTGGCCATTGGAATGTGCTGCCCAGGAAGGTGGTGGAGTCACCATCCCTGGAGGTGTTCAAAAGGGGATTGGACATGGCACTTGAAGCCATGGTTTATTTAGTCATGAGGTATTGGGTGCTGGGTTGGACTTGATTATCTGTGGTCTTTTCCAACCCTACTGATTCTATGATTCTATGAATCACTGCAGTGTAGAACTGACCAATAGTCATACAAGGTTGCTGACACCTCCCACACCCCACCCTTCCCCCCCCCCAGAAAGAGGAGAAAACTGCACAGTGCTACAGCAGAGATTTCAGTACAACTTACTGATTCACCTTACCCTTTTCATTAGCTGGCTTGTGAGGTTCTGTAGTGTATTCACAGTGTATGTCTTGATAAGGTGCATAGCTTTAGAAAGGCATTGTTTAAACTTCATCAGATATACAGGATAGTCTTTAAAGTTTGGCTGAAAGAAATTTGGGGGGGGGGGGGGGGGGGGGGGGGGGAAAACAAACCACCAATATTGTAAATATGATCAAGAAGAGAGTCAAAACTTAAAATGCTCTTTTACTAGCTAGAAATGCTAGTTGGTACAAACTCAGAGCAGGGGTTTATAGAAATTAAAGAGAATATTAAGCATTTCCAGTAAAAAAAGCCTTGAGTTAATAAATGTCATCTTTGCTTCCTTGCTGTATTTGGCAGGGAGAACACTTTCAGGTGTGGTAGTTTTAGGCTATGCCTTTAACATTTAGCTGCAGGTTTCAAGCAGAAAAGTAGAACACCATAAATAAATCACTCTTGGGTGTGAAAAGGACAACAAAAGATTGTTCTAACCAAATTCATTGGAGAAATGGCTGGGATAAGAGGAGCTGCATCAGAACAATTCTTCATCATTTCACTTCCATTCCTTTTCTCTCCTCCTCTGATCTTGGCTGTTCTGCTTTGCCTGGGAGATAACAGTGCTTCTGGCTGGCCTTGAGATAAGGCTAACACTGCTTTCTCTCAGCTCCTCTCTCTCTCTCTTGGTACAGGGAGGTTTGGGGGTAGGGGGTGGAGAGAGGTGGGTGAGCACTGGAGCAGCCTCCCTGGTCTCTTTTTGACCAGGGGGATTTTCATGTTGTTTGCTACTTGTAAATATCTGTGTAATATTGTAAACCCTGTTTATTTTGTCCACATTCACTGCATCCCCACTGCAGAGTGTAGTTTCTGCTTGTAAACACAGCTTCAGTTGGTTCTAACTGAGTTAGATGCTGGGGGAAAATTCAACCCACCACATGATGGAGGGGGGTGGGGGTGTGGAAAAAACCAACCCAACCAACCAAAACAAATCACAAATTAAGATGAGGATGTAGTTTTGAAATCATTAAGAGTCTGACTAAAAATCAATGCAGAAGTACTTACATGGGATGAAATATATGCAATACAATCATCAAGCTTAGCCAGCATGGGAACAAATCCTTCACTGTTCACGGACAGCGTCGGGGAATTCAGTTTCTTGGGGAAACAAGACAAAAGCAACACTGTGAGGAGCCCAAGCAACTCAGGGTGGGTGGCAAAGCTGAAGACATCAGCACACTTTTGCTCCCTGCAACTATTAGCAGAGATGGTGATACTCACTGTGTTGATGTTTTCCAGCTCATTAAAGTAAGAGAGCTTCTGCTGGATGTTTTCAGCCAGGTCAACAAGTTCTGACTGCAGTGAAAAAGAACATAGAGGAAAAAAAATCAGCAACCTTTCAAGCACTTTAAATATATAATGTGTATATATTTATATATATATATATATATGTGTATATATATTTATGTGTATATAAATATATCATATATATTTGTTTGCATGTATAAAAGTATGAGTACATACATTAAAAAAGGATCACAAGGTCCTCAAATGAAACAAATTCAGGTCTGTCTAACAGACAATACAAACACTAAATAATCACTAACACAATTCAAGCATTCAGCTTGACTAATATATTCTTAAATATATATATGAATAATTATATAGAATAGAATAAATAATATATGGATAGGTAGAAGGATGGATAGGTAGAAGGATGGATAGGTAGAAGGATGGATAGACAGAAGGATGGATAGACAGAAGGATGGAGATGGATATATATATATATATATATATATATATATATATATATTCCACCTGGCTACAACCTCCCTTCAGGGAGTTGTAGACAGCAAGAAGGTCTCCCCTAGGCCTGTGAAGAATTTCTTCCTAACATCCAGCCTAAACCTCCCCTGGTGTATGTGAGACTGTGTCCTCTTGTTCTGGTTGCCTGGGAGAAGTGACCAACCCCCACCTGGCTACAACCTCCTCTCAGGGAGTTGGAGACAGCAAGGTTTCCCCTGAGCCTCCTCTTCTCCAGGCTAAGCAACCCCAGCTCCCTCAGCCTCTCCTCACAGGGCTGTGCTCCAAACCCCTCCCCAGCTTTGTTGCCCTTCTCTCAACTCAACATCACTACTCAATTAGTGATAGGACTAGGGGGAATGGAATGAAGCTGGAGGTGGGGAGATTTAGACTGGAGGTGAGGTGGAAGTTCTTCAGCATGAGAGTGGTGAAGCCCTGGAATGGGTTGTCCAGGGAGGTGGTAGGGGCACTGTCCCTGGAGGTGTTTAAGCCCAGGCTGGATGAGGCTGTGGCCAGCCTGATCTAGTGTGGGGTGTCCCTGCCCATGGCAGGGCGGGGTGGAACTAGATGATCCTTGTGGTCCCTTCCAACCCTGACTGATACTATGACATTATGATAACATCTTTCCTAAACTGAGGGGCTCAGAACTGGACAAAGGACTCAAGGTGTGGCCCAACCAGTGCAGAGTCCAGGGGCAGAATGATTTCCCTGCTCCTGCTGGCCACACTGTTCCTGATGCAAGCCAGGATGTCATTGGCCACCTGGGCACCACCTTCAGCCTACTATCAACCACTACCCCCAGGTCCCTTTCTGCCTGGCTGCCCTCCAGCCACTCTGACCCCAGCCAGTAGCACTGCACGGGGTTGTTGTGGCCAGTGTGTAGAGCCCTGCACTTAGTTGTGTTCAATCTCATGCCCTTGGACTCTGCCCATCTGTCCAGCCTGGCAAGGTCCCTCTGTAGAGCTCTCCTACCCTCTAACAGATGCACACCTGCCCCCAGCTTGGTGTCCCCCAGGGATCAGTGCTGGGCCCCACACTCTTTAATATCTTTATCGATGATCTGGATGAGGGGATTGAGTCCATCAGCAGCAAGTTTGCAGATGAGAAGAAAATGAACCCTTCATTTGTGGTAGGATAGGAGTTGCCAGGAAGCCTCCCAGCAGAGATTACCTGCTCTCTCAGAAGTTGTTCGCAGGCCTCGTGCAGCGTTCCTGTCTTCGTGGACACAAAAAGGTACTGCTTTTGCAGCGACTCCAGGTGCTGCAGGGCACTGTTCACGTCATCCAAGATAGCATCACACTGCTCCTGAAAGCCAGACAAGTAATCCCTCATCTGTCTAGAAAAAGAGAATCAACAGAAGTAAAATTTTGCTTTCTGTATTTGCAAACCCAGCTGCCTGCAGGGACACTGCCTCTACTTTTCCCTCACGAGGAATAACAGACCGCTTGCACCAAGCAAGAGTGCACAATGAGCAGATCTTTTGTGACCCACAGAAATAACAGAGCTATAGGGCTTGGAGTGGCCACTGCAGTAACTCCACTTCCCTGACACTCCTACCCAGAAAGCAGCAGCATGCACCACAGGTCAGTTGGAACAGGTTGGACTTGATGATCCTTAGGGTCTCTTCCAACCTTAGTTACTGTGATACTGTGACACAGCAAGCCTAGAGCACAGAGATCCTGTCTGAATGCACAGCACAGAGGGGCTGCTGCAAGCAGCCAAATTCTACCTCCCCAACAGGGCTGTTTACCTGGGGGGGCTCTTCTTCTGCACTATTTTCAGTTCCCATTTGGAAATTACTTCCACTAGGCTAAAGCAGTTGACATTTGGGAGGTCACTGTGCCCCTGGACTCAGCACTGGTTAGGCCACACCTTGAGTCCTGTGTCCAGTCCTGGGCCCCTCAGTTTAGGAAAGATGCTGAGTTGCTGGAAGGTCTCCAGAGAAGGGCAACAAAGCTGGGGAGGGGTTTGGAGCACAGCCCTGTGAGGAGAGGCTGAGGGAGCTGGGGTTGCTTAGCCTGGAGAAGAGGAGCCTCAGGGGAGACCTTCTTGCTCTCTACAACTCCCTGAAGGGAGGTTGTAGCCAGGTGGGGGTTGGTCTCTTCTCCCAGGCAAGCAGCACCAGAACAAGAAGACACAGTCTCAAGCTGCACCAGGGGAGGTTTAGGCTGGATGTTAGGAAGAAATTCCTCCCAGCAAGAGAGATTGGCCATTGGAATGTGCTGCCCAGGGAGGTGGTGGAGTCACCATCACTGGAGGTGTTTAGGAAGAGCCTGGATGAGGCACTTGGTGCCATGGTTTAGTTGATTAGATGGTGTTGGGTGATAGGTTGGACTCAATGATCTCAAAGATCTTTTCCAACCTGGTTAATTCTATTCTGTTCTATTCTGTGGACAAGACAAAGTCCTGCAAGGCTCAAAATGCTCACAGTGAAAGAAACTGAGAAAGAACACGTACCTGTACTTGGCACCTTCATCTTGATCCATCTGTGTTTGTACCTGAGCAAACCAGGAGAAGAACTACAAGAGATTTTACAGTGTGAACAAGACAGGTATCACATACAATCAATGTAAAAAAATAACCAGAGCTATGTGTGATGGGTTACACTCATCCTGAAAGCGGGGTGGGCAGGGCTTGGGAGAGCCTTGCTCCCCCTGGAGGGCATTTTCCCCCTGGGAAACTGAGTCAGTCTGTTCCGCTCCCCCTCCCTGTCCAGCAAGGCTATAAAAAGGAAGACACTGCAGCCATTTGCACTCTCCAGGCTTCTGCCTTGCCTGGATGGGAGGACTGCTGCTGGCTTCCTGCTTCTCTGCCACGTGGTCGGGCCTGGTCCTCCTCCTCCCTGCTACATCCATGTCTCTCCAAAGGACTGGTTTGATATACATATTTTCCCCATCCAACCTTGTTCCTTACCCTTGTGAACCCTTCCTGTTATTGTTCTCTCTCTATATATATTGGTTAAAGAAATTTTTTACCTCTCTACTTCCAAACTGACTCCAAATTATTTCTTGGTAGATTTGCTCCTTCCCTTTCCTTTTTTTTCCTCTCGATCAGGAAAGAGGAGGAGGGGAGCAGGGGAGGGATTCTCAGCCTTGGCCCCCACCTGAGCTCTTAAACCCCAATTAAGGCTCAAACCACCACACTAGGACATTAAGATGAGCTCTTGTTGAAAACAGAGCTGTTTCAGGAGGTAACCATGAATCAAGGAAACAAATCACAGACTCCTCACTGTAGGTCCCTCCCAGCTGAAATATTCTATTACTCCACTAAATTAAAATGGTGAAGCTGCAACTTCATCTGGTTTTAGTTCTGCAAAATCCAGGGTGCCACCTTAGAAAAGAGGGGGATGAGGCACAATGTTTTCATGTATGATGAGCAACACCAACTCGGTGAAGGTGCCTCAGTCTCCCATAAGACTCCACTCAACATGGGAGAAGTATCTGTCAATTAAGGGCAAAGACTTTAACTATTAGCCATTGGAATGTGCTGCCCAGGGAGGTGGTGGAGTCACCATCACTGGAGGTGTTTAGGAAGAGACTGGATGGGGTGCTTGGTGCCATGGTTTAGTTGATTAGATGGTGTTGGGTGATAGGTTGGACTTGATGATCTCAAAGGTCTTTTCCAACCTAGTCTAGTCTATTCAACCTAGTACAGTCCAGTCTAGTCTATTCAATTCAACCTAGTCTAGTCTATTCAATTCAACCTAGTCTAGTCTATTCAATTCAACCTAGTCCAGTCCAGTCTAGTCTATTCAATTCAACCTAGTCTAGTCTATTCAATTCAACCTAGTCTAGTCTACCTAGTGTAGTCTATTCAACCTAGTCCAGTCCAGTCCATTCAACCTAGTCCAGTCCATTCAACCTAGTCCAGTCCAGTCTATTCAACCTAGTCCAGCCCAGTCTATTCAACCTAGTCCAGCCCAGTCCAGTCTATTCAACTTAGTCCAGTCCAATCTAGTCAACCTAGTCCAGTCCAATCTAGTCAACCTAGTCCAGTCCAGCCTATTCAACCTAGTCTATTCAACCTAGTCCAGTCCAGTCTATTCAACCTAGTCTATTCAACCTAGTCCAGTCCAATCTAGTCAACCTAGTCCAGTCCAGCCTATTCAACCTAGTCTATTCAACCTAGTCCAGTCCAGTCTATTCAACCTAGTCCAGTCCAGTCTATTCAACCTAGTCTATTCAACCTAGTCCAGTCCAATCTATTCAACCTAGTCCAGTCCAGCCTATTCAACCTAGTCTATTCAACCTAGTCCAGTCTAGTCTAGTCTATTCAACCTAGCCTAGTCTATTCAACCTAGCCTAGTCTATTCAACCTAGCCTAGTCTATTCAACCTAGCCTAGTCTATTCAACCTAGCCTAGTCTATTCTATTTTTCCCTCCAAAATTAAGAAAGCCACCAAAAGGATTTCCTAAACCCTTTTGGGGTTTAAGGCAGCAAGAGCCACATGAACTCAGGGAATTCCCTGGAGCAGATTTTAACATCTTAGGGGTTACTCAGCCTCACTTACCTGCTGTGCTGTCTCAATTCTTTCACCCTCCATCCCCAGTATGGAAAAGCCTTTCAGGAGGACGTCCTCTGTGGAGTCTGGCACCGCAGCTGTCAGCGTCACGGATAGCGACTGGGATGTTAGGCTGCACAGATCTTCAATGGGAAGCTGCTCACAGAGCACCACAAACTTCAGTCAGAAAATTCACCAAGAAACAGCACATTTGCCTTCATGACAGTACCACAATGCAGTGATCAACCTGAGGAAATTACATGCATCTACTCCTGAAGAAACCACTGCAATGGATGTTTTCCCTCTACAGTAATACACCAACAGCCACCAGATTTATGCACTCAGAAACACCTAAAAATGCTTAAATTTTGCTGTTACAAAAACATTACACAGTATTTTATGGAAGCACACCATTTGTGTAAGAACAGAACCTGAATGTACAGGCAGAGTCCAAGGGCATGAGATTTAACACAACTAAGTGCCGGGTTCTATACATTGGCCACAACCACCCCAAGCAGTGCTACAGGCTGGGGTCAGAGTGGCTGAGAGCAGCCAGGCAGAGAGGGACCTGGGGGTAGTGGTTGAGAGTAGGCTGAACATGAGCCTGCAGTGTGCCCAGGTGGCCAAGAGGGCCAATGGCATCCTGGCCTCAAACAGGAATAGTGTGGCCATCAGGAGCAGGGAGGTCATTGTGCCCCTGTGCTCAGCACTGGTTAGGCCACACCTTGAGTCCTGTGTCCAGCTCTGGGCCCCTCAGTTTAAGAAGGACATTGAGACATTTGAACGTGTCCAGAGAAGGGCAACAAAGCTGGGGAGAGGTCTGGAGCACAGCCCTATGAGGAGAGGCTGAGGGAGCTGGGGTTGCTTAGCCTGGAGAAGAGGAGGCTCAGGAGAGACCTTCTTGCTCTCTACAACTCCCTGAAGGGAGGTTGTAGCCAGATGGGGGTTGGTCTCTTCTCCCAGGCAACCAAAACAAGAGGACAAAGTCTCAGGCTGTGCCAGGGGAGGTTTAGGCTGGATGTTAGGAAGAAGTTCTTCCCAGCAAGAGAGATTGGCCATTGGAATGTGCTGCCCAGGGAGGTGGTGGAGTCACCATCACCAGAAGTGTTTAAGAGGAGACTGGATGAGGCACTTGGTGCCATGGTTTAGTTGATTAGATGGTGTTGGGGGATAGATCGGACTCGATGATCTCGAAGGTCATTTCTAGCCTGGTCAATTCTATTCCAACACACTGATGAGCTATACTTTCCCTTCCTATTTAACTGGCTCTATACCCAGGAAAATGGACAAGAAAGAGAGCAAGAATTCAGAACACATACTGAAACCACATTAAATTCTATATCCATGCCACAAGGCAACACAGTACCACAGGAACTGTCAGATTGTTGTCACATATTCAGACACAATTCAAGACTTAAACACTGCCATAATCTGCTCAGGAGACAGTGGTTCATATCCTTTCAAATGCTTTACAGTGAAGAAGTCAAGCTAAAAAAAGAAAGGCTTTTGC
Organism: Dryobates pubescens; assembly: GCF_014839835.1. Taxonomy (NCBI): domain Eukaryota; kingdom Metazoa; phylum Chordata; class Aves; order Piciformes; family Picidae; genus Dryobates; species Dryobates pubescens. The sequence continues at coordinate 41,835,320 of NC_071618.1, read as the reverse complement.
AGAAGACAATCCCCCTTCAGCAGAGCTGTTCTTTATAGAACAGAACAGAATTAACCAGGTTGGAAAAGAGCTTTGAGATCATCAAGCCCAACCTATCACCCAACACCATCTAATCAATTAAACCATGGCACCAAGCACCCCATCCAGTCTCTTCCTGAACACCTCCAGTGATGGTGACTCCACCACCTCCCTGGGCAGCACATTCCAATGGCCAGTCACTCCTTCTGGGAAGAACTTTCTCCTCACCTCCAGCCTAAAGCTCCCCTGGCACAGCTTGAGACTGTGTCTTCTTGTTCTGGTGCTGGTTGCCTGGGAGAAGAGACCAACCCCCACCTGGCTACAACCTCCCTTCACGGACTTGTAGAGAGCAAGAAGGTCTCCCCTGAGCCTCCTCTCCTCCAGGCTAAGCAACCCCAGCTCCCTCAGCCTCTCCTCACAGGGCTGTGCTCCAAACCCCTCCCCAGCTTTGTTGCCCTTCTCTGGACACCTTCCAGCACCTCAGCATCCTTCCTAAACTGAGAGGCCCAGGACTGGACACAGGACTCAAGGTGTGGCCTAACCAGTGCTGCCTGCCAATATTTACTTTAGTAGGGTTGCATCCAGCTTAGACAAGAAACCAGGAAGCACTGAATGCAACAGGTGCATTTCAGGAAGGAATTGATTTGCCTTCTCCCCTTTGTTATTTTGACCTTTCAGATGCTTGCAGGGAGCCAACTTTATTGATTCTATAGCACTGTATCTTGTGCTATTATCCTCTTCAAACACAAAACCTCTCATGGGAAGTGCAGGTAAGGAATGCAAACAGCTCATTCCCCTTCCTTTGGTAGACAAGGGAGCAGTCCTAAGTAACTGCCTTATCAGAGTTTAACAACTGAGTGGAAGAGTGTGTCATGAAGCTTTTTACCACTGTACACAGTATCACTAAGGTTGGAAGAGACCTCAAAGATCATTCCTAGCTTCATATGGCTCGCTGAGCCATCTGTAAATGGTACCTGGAGAAACATTGCTGCCAGAAGCTAGGTGTGGATCGGGATCGCAGAGGACCAGAACTCCGTGAATAAAGCTCTCAGTGTCAAGAGGACAAACTGATGGACGAGGGAAGCAGCAAGAGAAGCCTCCATGGATTTTAAGATAATAGAAGAATAGAATAGAATAGAATAGAATAGAATAGAATAGAATAGAATAGAATAGAATAGAATAGAATAGACCAGGTGAGAAGAGACCTTCAAGATCATTGAGTTCAACCTACCATCCAACACCATCTAATCAACTAAACCATGGCACCAAGTGCCTCATCCAGTCTCTCCCTAAACACCTCCAGTGATGGGGACTCCACCACCTTCCTGGGCAGCACATTCCAATGGCCAGTCACTCTCTCTGAAGAATTTCTTCCTAACATCCAGCCTAAACCTCCCCTGGTGCAGCTTGAGACTGTGTCCTCTTGTTCTGGTGCTGGGTGCCTCGGAGAAGAGATCAACACCCACCTGGCTACAACCTCCCTTCAGGTAGAGAGGAAGGAGGTCTCCCCTGAGCCTCCTCTTCTCCAGGCTAAGCAACCCCAGCTCCCTCAGTCTCTCCTCATAGGGCTTGTGCCCCCCCCACCATCTTTGTTGCCCTTCTCTGGACACGTCAAGCAAGTCAACATCCTTCCTAAACTGAGGGGCCCAGAACTGGACACAGGACTCAAGGTGTGGCATGACCAGTGCTGAGTCCAGGGGCACAATGACCTCCCTGCTCCTGCTGGCCACACTCTTCCTGATGCAGGCCAGGATGCCATTGGCCCTCTTGGCCGCCTGGGCACACTGCAGGCTCATGTTCAGCATACTATCAACCAGTACCCCCAGGTCCCTCTCTGCCTGTCACTGCGCTGCCTCCGAGCAAGGCAGGGCGGGCAGGTAGCACCGCGGCGTGGGGTGCCTGGGCGAAGCTGAGGGAAGAGCCCTCTCGAGGGAGGCAAACCCGGGCGACGGACTAGGGCAGAGGTTGCGGGCGCAGCGCGGCGGGCTCAGGGTCCCGCCGGCCCGAAGCCCCACCAGAAAGCAAAACGCTGCTGAGCCCCGTTAAGAAACCGGGGGAGAGTGGCGGCCCCACAGGCCTTAAGCAGCCAGACCACCAACCCCGGCCGCCTGGCGACGTGGCACCGCGGAGCCGCCCGCCCGCCCGCCCGCCCTCTCTTCCTCCCTCCCTCTCTCCCTCCCTCCCTCCCTCCCACCGAACCGGGCATCGCTGCCACCTCACCTCAGGCGGTACCGGTAGGTTCTCGGCTGCCGCCTTCAGCTCCAGCACCGAGTCCGTCTGGCGGTCGCTGAGCGGCGCGGAGGGCTGCGGGCGGCGGTCCCACAGGCTCAGGCGGTCCCGCACCTCCCTGCCCGCTGGCTCCGCAGGCGGCGGCTCCGCCATGCTGGCGGCAGCGGTGGAGCGCAGCGGCCGGGCCGGGCCGAGGAGCGGAGCGGGACGCTGGGGAGCGCGGCGGCGCTTCCGGGGCACGCACAGCGCACCCGGCTCCGCGTCGCGTGGCAGCAGCGTCATGCGCGAGGAGAAGTGCGTCAGACAGGGGAGGAAGGGAGGGGAGAGAGCGACAGAGCGGCGGCCGGACGCCATGGCGCCCCCTGCCGGCGAGGAGGAGCGGAGGCGTCTGCGGCGTGAGCCGACCCCGCCGCGCTCCCTCGCGGGGCGTCCGTGACCGTGCGGGTCCGCGGGGGACACCGCCGAGCAGCACCGAGGAAGAGCAGGGCCGGCACCTGACTCGTCCCTGCGCTCCCTAGCGTGTGTTCTCCCGAGAGGGAGCCCGCAGGACATCCCCGATGAGAGTACCTTGCGGCGGGACACCCTCCCACCGCCGCCAGCCAGGCTGCTGGAGCCCATTGCTCTGCCCCGGAGTCGGTTGAGGGAGTTCTATCCAAACATCTGAGAGTTATAACCAAGATTTGCTCTTGCAGCAGGGCTTTTGATCTAGATTAAGAGGACAGGTAAAGTTCTCCTTAAATGGACGAGTGAAGGAATGGAATGGAATGGCATGGCATGGCATGGCATGGAATGAACCAGGTTGGAAAAGACCTTTGAGATCATCGAGTCCAACCTATCACCCAACACCATCTAATCAACTAAACCATGGCACCAAGTGCCTCATCCAGTCACTTCCTAAACACCTCCAGGGATGGTGACTCCACCACCTCCCTGGGCAGCACATTCCAATGGCAAATCTCTCTTGCTGGGAAGAATTTCTTCCTAACATCCAGCCTAAACCTCCCCTGGCACAGCTTGAGACTGTGTCCTCTTGTTCTGGTGCTGGTTGCCTGGGAAAAGAGACCAACCCCAACCTGGCTGCAACCTCCCTTCAGGGAGTTGTAGACAGCAAACTGTTGTGCACTGTGAAACCAGTGCCTGCCCCTGGAAAAGGCTCCTGTCTCCCCACCTACCCCTTGGTGAGCACTTACCTCTGAAGCAGGCTGGGCCAGGCACCCATCACTCCTTTTTCTATTAACCCTTTGGTTCTCCCCCAAGGGCCAGGGCAGCCCTGACAACCGGTGAGAAGCAGCCCTCCATGGTGACAGTGTGTGTCATTTCTGGGGTTGCTTAGCCTGGAGAAGAGGAGGCTCAGGGGAGACCTCATTGCTGTCTACAACTCCCTGAAGGGAGGTTGTAGCCAGGTGGGGGTTGGTCTCTTCTCCCAGGCAACCAGCACCAGAACAAGAGGACACAGTCTCAAGCTGCACCAGGGGAGGTTTAGGCTGGATGTCAGGAAGAAATACTTCCCAGCAAGAGAGATTGGCCATTGGGATGTGCTGCCCAGGGAGGTGGTGGAGTCACCATCCCTGGAGGTGTTTAGGAAGAGCCTGGATGAGGCACTTGGTGCCATGGTTTAGTTGATCAGATGGTGTTGGGTGATAGGTTGGACTGGATGATCTGGAAGGTCTTTTCCAGCCTGCTTCATTCTATTCTATTTCACATCACCATCTAACTTCCTCACTTCTGCACTGGTTTTCCTTTCTCTGCAGCATCACCCCTTGAGCACAGCTGCCTTTTGCCACCATGGCTCAGAGCCTGCTGCAGAGGATCATTCTTGAACTTCCAAAATACTCTTTATTATCTTTGTTTTGCTGTTCAGCTTTGCACACCTAGCTGTTGTCATTCCACATTGAACTGTATCTCAGTTGAGGCATTTCTGAACGAAGGAGCTTGAAAACAGCTCTGAGTGTTCACTGCAGCCCAGACCCTGACCTTCCATTCCACTGTTTTGATGTCTTTTGTCTCTAGCAGTTGATTTTACAGTCCATCTTGTCCATGAGTCCTTCTGGGGCAGCACATTCCCCTTACTCCAGACTGGCAGATTCATCAACCCCCTCAGAGCTGCATCTGTCAGCTTTGTGCTACCACATATGAACTCCAGAAGCCCACTGATTGCAAGTGTCATCAGCATTCCACTGCTACACAGAGCTGATTGAGCCATTCCAGACCAGCTCTCATAGAGTATGAAATGGCCTCATAGTTTAAGATATGCCAAAGAATGAAATGCTGCATTCCAGCAGTATAGTTCCCCTGGAATCCAGGAAGAAGTAGTTAGAGACCTGCTCAGCCCCTTAGATGCCCACAAGTCCATGGGACCGGTTGGGATCCATCCTAGGGTGCTGAGAGAGCTGGCAGAGGAGCTGGCCAAGCTGCTCTCCATCATTTTTCAGCAGACCTGGCTCACTGGAGACATCCCAGAGGACTGGAAGCTGCCAACGTGATGCCCATCCACAAGAAGGGCCGGTTGGATGAGCCAGGGAATTCCAGGCCTGTCAGCCTGACCTCAGTGCAGGGCAAGATTATGGAACAGGGCATCTTGAGTGCAATCACACAGCACTTAGAGGATGGCCAAGGGATCAGGCCCAGCCAGCATGGGTTTAGGAAGGGCAGGTCCTGCCTGACCAACCTGATCTCCTTCTATGAGCAGGTGACTGCCTGGTGGGTGTGGGGCAGGCTGTGGATGTAATCTGCCTGGACTCCAGCAAGGCCTTTGACACCATCCCCCACAGCAAACTCCTGGCCAAGCTGTCAGCCCCTGGCTTGGACAGCAGCACTCTGAGCTGGGTTAGGAACTGGCTGGAGGCTGAGCCCAGAGAGTGGTGGTGAATGGTGCCACAGCCAGCTGGCAGCCAGGCACTAGTGGTGTGCCCCAGGGATCAGTGCTGGGCCTCATCCTGTTCAATATCTTTATTGATGATCTGGAGGAGGGGATTGAGTCCATCATCAGTAAATTTGCAGATTACACCAAGCTGGGGACAGGTATTGATCTGTTAGAGGGTAGGAGACCTCTGCAGAGAGGCCTTGCCAGGCTGGACAGATGGGCAGAGTCCAAGGGCATGAGATTGAACACAACTAAGTGCTGGCTTCTGCACTTTGGCCACAGCAACCCCATGCAGTGCTACAGGCTGGGGTCAGAGTGGCTGGAAAGCAGCCAGGAAGAAAGGGACCTGGAGCTACTGGTGGATAGTAGGCTGAACATGAGGCAACAGTGTGCCCAGGTGGCCAAGAAGGCCAATGGCATCCTGGCCTGGATCAGAAATAGTGTGGCCAGCAGGAGCAGGGAAGTCATTGTGCCCCTGGACTCAGCACTGGTCAGGGCCACACCTTGAGTCCTGTGTCCAGTTCTGGGCCCCTCAGTTTAAGAAGGACTGAGACTCCTGAGGAGAGAGCTGGGGTTGCTTAGCCTAGAGAAGAGGAGGCTCAGGGGAGACCTTCTTGCTCTCTACAACTCCCTGAAGGGAGGTTGTAGCCAGGTGGGGGTTGGTCTCTTCTCCCAGGCAAGCAGCACCAGAACAAGAGGACACAGTCCCAAGCTGTGCTAGGGGAGGTTTAGGCTGGATGTTAGGAAGAAATTCTTCCCAGAAAGAGAGATTGGCCATTGGAAGGTGCTGCCCAGGGAGGTGGTGGAGTCCCCATCCCTGGAGGTGTTTAGGAAGAGACTGGATGGGGTGCTTGGTGCCATGGTTTAGTTGATTAGCTGGTGTTGGGTGATAGGTTGGACTCGATCTCGAAGGTCTTTTCCACCCTGGTTAATTCTATTCTAAGACATGGTTAATTCATCTTATTCAGCCAATAAATTACAGGGGCATAAACTTAACTACAGCAACTTTAGCCTGGCTTGGCTAAGTAACCAGTAACACAATCCAGTTCAATGCCAGCAACAGTTTTCCCTCTGTTAATCACCTTGAAGCATTTGAATGCCCACCCACCTCCCCTCTCAAGCTTCCACATCAAAAGCAGTTCAGAGGCATTACATAATGGTTTCAAAACTTTTACTCAGTTCACATATTTAAAGCACACACTTCCTTTGTGTAGTGTACAAAAAAAACCCCACCCCACTTACAAATAGTTCTATCAAAGCACAGAAACTGCTGTAAGGAAAAAAACACAACACTGCACAGAAGCATAACCCAGATATAGATATGGGTATAAAAACCATTGTCCCTTAGGAAAGAAAGTGCCTTGTGCATTTAAAAAGCCATTTGTGAGCTCAAAATCAGTCACTTCATCTCTATGAAATTTAAGTGGAATGAGGCTGAGGCAGCTGGGGTTGCTTAGCCTGCAGAAGAGGAGGCTCAGGGGAGACCTTCTTGCTGTCTGCTACTACCTGAAGGGAGGTTGTAGGCAGGTGGGGGTTGGTCTCCTCTCCCAGGCAACCAGAACAAGAGGACACAGTCTCAAGCTGCACCAGAGGAGGTTTAGGCTGGAGGTGAGGAAGAAATTCTTCCCAGAAAGAGTGATTGGCCATTGGAATGTGCTGCCCAGGGAGGTGGTGGAGTTACATTCAGTATTCAGTATCACCAAGGTTGGAAGAGACCTCAAAGATCATCGAGTCCAACCTGTCACCACAGACCCCATGACTGGAGTAGGGAGGACACTAGGGCCCACTGCAGGCTTGAACTCACAAGCTTCCCATTAAGGGTCTTATGTGCTACCAACTGAGCCACAACATCTTCAACCTACCATCCCCACCAACACTGGAAGTGTTTAAGTAGAGACTGGATGGGGCACTTGGTGCCATGGTTTGGTTGATTAGATGGTGTTGGGTGATAGGTTGGACACAATGATCTCAAAGGTCTTTTCCAACCTGGTTAATTCTATTCTAAGGACTGAACAAAAATGGTTAAGAGACCAACACAATGCCACAAGAATGGTGAAGCTATGCATCCTGCTTTGAGCACTGAAGGACCCCTGTATGACTTGCATCTCACAGGGCTCCTTTCCTGGTATTGAACAGCAGCAGCATTTGTAAGAACTTTGGCATAATTGTGTAGTTAGTAATGGCCTTGAGGTTTTGATACACATTTAAGCCAAGCAAGGGTAACATTTGAGCTCATAGTTGTTCTGACTGGTGTGTAATGACAACCTGGGCCTGCTTGCTGTACGAAAGTGCTCAGTAGTTTTTGGTGTGAGTGCCTTTGAGAACAAGAAAAGCAGCCTTCATAGTACAGGTACCTGTGGAAGGGTTTGGTTCTTTTCACACAGACACCTACACCACACAGCCTCAACTGCTCAGCCTGAAACTTGCATAACACAACAGCCAGCAGCCATTACAAGTAGCTCTTCCCAGCAACAGAAGAAGAATGTCAAGTTTCTCTGCAAGATAGGCAGATGAGCATGGGCTTGTTTGGGCACATGAATATGCTGATGAACCACTCATGCTGAATGATACATCAGGGATGTGTGGGGGACAGCCCCCCCTTTCCTGGAGATATGCAAAGCTGACAAGTGCAGCAGCCACACTTGCAAATGAAGCTGGATAACTCCCAGCAAGTTCTGCATGCAGGCATCTGAGGGCTCAGAACACAGGAAAGCTCCAAAGCCAGGAGCAGATTTTGTGTTGCAGAAGGTTGTTTTGCTGAATTGAAAGCTTGCATAGATGCCTCCTGGTGACTTCCAGGTAAGGAGGAACTCTAAGCTAGTGCAGTCCAATTGCACACTTCTGAAACCAAGAGAAGCCCAGCTCCTTGGTACCACCTATCTTCCTCTAGAGAAAGATTGTTCTTTGTCTCTTACACTGTGCATCTAAGCCTCAACAACATTGCATTACCCATCTTCACATTAACAACACTTAAAGTTGACTGAAGGTATTCCACCTCATTTGGTTCAGGCCAGGAAACAGTGCACATCATCCACGGAATCACACCAGCAAGCCACTGCCACAGCAGCCAGTTAGCCCAGAAGTCACTTCCAGGCTGTTCTCATTCACAAGGGCCTTGTAATCACCTCTTCCTTTGGTCAGTACCTCAGGCAATAAAGAGCAGGCACTCAGGATAACTTAAGAGGTTGCTCTAAACTCACAGTACATGAACAGAATTCAGCACAGAGCTCAGCCTGTCACAAGTCTAATTTCTTCAGCTGTTCATATGTCAGAAAGAACTGGAAGGGCTGATTAAGGAAAAGAGTTTCCTCTTCATGTAGTAGAAAATGGTCACTTCACTACTGAAGAACAGCAGCATGTATGTGAAACTTTGCTCTTCTCTTGGTGCTCTCCTTCTAACAGTGCTGGTTGACCATTTTTGTTATGCAGAACCATTATTTCAGGGCACTCCCATACATGAAAAGCGTGAAGGCTGGTGAAGCCAACTGCTTTCCCATCCCTGCTCCTCAGCATGTGGAGAGCAGTGGAGAGCAGTGGAGAGCAGTGGAGAGCAGTGGAGAGCAGTGGAGAGCAGTGGAGAGCAGTGGAGAGCAGTGGAGAGCAGTGGAGAGCAGTGGAGAGCAGTGGAGAGCAGTAGAGAGCAGTAGAGAGCAGTAGAGAGCAGTAGAGAGCAGTAGAGAGCAGTAGAGAGCAGTAGAGAGCAGTAGAGAGCAGTAGAGAGCAGTAGAGAGCAGTAGAGAGCAGTAGAGAGCAGTAGAGAGCAGTAGAGAGCAGTAGAGAGCAGTAGAGAGCAGTAGAGAGCAGTAGAGAGCAGTAGAGAGCAGTAGAGAGCAGTAGAGAGCAGTAGAGAGCAGTAGAGAGCAGTAGAGAGCAGTAGAGAGCAGTAGAGAGCAGTAGAGAGCAGTAGAGAGCAGTAGAGAGCAGTAGAGAGCAGTAGAGAGCAGTAGAGAGCAGTAGAGAGCAGTAGAGAGCAGTAGAGAGCAGTAGAGAGCAGTAGAGAGCAGTAGAGAGCAGTAGAGAGCAGTAGAGAGCAGTAGAGAGCAGTAGAGAGCAGTAGAGAGCAGTAGAGAGCAGTAGAGAGCAGTAGAGAGCAGTAGAGAGCAGTAGAGAGCAGTAAAACCACTCCAAACCCCCTCAGACTTTACTTTGATGCAGCTTTGATGCACTGGAGTAGGTTTGCTCATGGCAAACCCACAAATGTTACTGCCAAGCCACTCCCCAGGGTTCCAATCAGCTGGCTCTGGAACCAAACACCCAGTTGTGTGAGACTAAGATAAATACAACAACATTTCCTTGCTCACTGCCAACATGTCCCCCAGTTCTAGACATAACCCCCATTCCTAACTCAGCTGGCCAATTGTATTTCACACTAGGCTCCAAACTCAGCAGATGGACAAGTATGGCATTGGAAAACCAGTGTTTCTCAAGATCACATTCCAACATTCACTGAGAGCACCACAAATTCACTTCCACCAGCAGCAGGTGAGTGCAAAAAATGGTCAGCTACACAGCTTTCCATCCATAAACAAGGGAATACTTGTGCTGACATGACACCTCCTAGACTGAGCACTCCATGATAGTATCAATGTGCTGTTCTACAGCTAGCTTAGGAGGTTTGCACACCTTTGAAAAGGATACAATGATATTCCAAGGACCAAGCCTTAACCAGTTGGGCCAAAATCCTTTATAAAGAGCAATGAAGCCTTCATTCTTCCATGTCTGGAAACAAACAAACAAAACAACCCACAAACATAGCAAGAACACACAACAATTCTTTTAGTGTTAAATGTGGTGAGGAGAAAGTTCCTCACAGAGAGGGTTGAGGACCATTGGAATGTGCTGCCCAGGGAGGTGGTGGAGTCCCTGTCCCTTGTTCAAAAGGGGATTGGATGTGGCACTTGAAGCCATGGCTTAGTTAGTCCTGAGGTGTTGGGTGACAGGTTGGACTGGATGATCTCTGAGGTCTTTTCCAACCTTATTGATTCTATGAAGAGCATCTCAGCTAACCTTCTATACCACTGAAGGAGATTGCTTGGTGCTGTAACCATGTTTCAAATGCAGCATGATGAGGCAGGGAAATGAGGCAAAGAAACATTTCCCTAGATCAAAGCAAGATGAGTAATGCCTGCAGCATTACCTGGCAGGTAAAGATGGAGTCCAGGTCACTTAATGCTTATCTCAGATTGGTCCACATTGCATTTGATTTCACAAATGGCTCTGGACATTGTGACCTGGACTGTTAGACTGGATTGCTCACTCTGTTTGGACACTGAAAACCTTCTCACACACTATTCTCTGTGTAAAATGCCATCCAATGGAGGGATGGAAGAAAAGCAGCCAAAACAATGACTTAATTACTAAAGAAGCTTAAACCAACTTCAAGTTCTACACCAAAACTATTGCTTGACAGCAGCAGTTTCTGCTTATGTTGGGACATGAACAGCTTACTTGTAACAGGCAATCCAAGGTACCCTTATAGTTGGAGTGTCCTCCATGTTGGTGGCTTCTCTGATTCATCATGCGTGTTCTCACAACATCAATGGGGTTGGATGCAAGGGCTCCAGCTAACCCACAGGTGAAACTTGAGCTGGTGGAAGAAGAGTCAAATTCCATTAGAGATGGATTAGAGTCACATTCCATTAGAGATGCACAAGAATCCTCCCTTCCCAGTAACACATAGTGAGGACAAGGTTAATGCTTGCAGTTAAAAATGACATCAGATAAGGTATGGGAAGCTATTCTGGATGGATCATAAGGTGTGGCCAAACCAGTGCTTTGTGTCCAGTTCTGGGCCACTCAATATAAAGAAGGAAATTGAGACACTTGAATGTGTCCAAAGAAGGGCAATGAGGCTGGGGGGTAGGCCTTGATCACAGCCCTGTGAGGAGAGGCTGAGGGAGCTGGGGTTGCTTAGCCCGGAGAAGAGGAGGCTCAGGGGAAACCCTCTTGCTGTCTACAACTACCTGAAGGGAGGTTGTAGCCAGGTGGGGGTTGGTCTCTTCTCCCAGGCAACCAGCACCAGAACAAGAGGACACAGTCTCAAGCTGTGCCAGGGAAAGTCTAGGCTAGAGGTGAGGAGAGACTTCTTCCCAGAAAAAGAGATTGGCCATTGGAATGTGCTGCCCAGGGAGGTGGTGGAGTCACCATCACTGGAGGTGTTCAAAAAGGGACTGGATGTGGCACCTGGAGCCATGGTTTAGTTACTCATGAGGTGTTGGGTGATAACTGGACTTGATAATTGCTGAGGTCTTTTCCAAACCTATTGATTCTATGATCACTTTGAAGATTTGATATACAGCCCTCACAAGGTTTCTGTACACTTGAATAGATGTTTGTGCCTCTGAGAGCAGCAAATATCACAGTATCACAGTATCACAGTAACTAAGGTTGGAAGAGACCCCAAGGATCATCAAGTCCAACCTGTTCCAACAGACCTCACAACTAGATCATAGCACCAAATATTCAATTGAAACTTTCCTTTAGCCTCAATTTGCAAAGCTGAGTGATTCAGATCATCTCAATAAAATTCTATATTCACAAGAAATTTAGATGCAAACCCTAAATAAAATTAGCTTCCATGCTACTTGCTGTCATTTGTGATGCACAAGAAAGTGCAGACACATCAGGAGTATAGAACAGAATAGAATTAACCAGGTTGGAAAAGACCTTTGAGATCATCAAGTCCAACCTATCACCCAACACCATCTGATCAACTAAACCATGGCACCAAGTGCCTCATCCAGTCTCTTCCTAAACACCTCCAGTGAGGGTGACTCCACCACTTCCCTGGGCAGCACATTCCAGTGGCCAATCACTCTGCCTGGGAAGAACTTCTTCCTAACACCCAACCCAAACCTCCCCTGGTGCAGCTTGAGACTGTGTCCTCTTGTTCTGGTGCTGCTTGCCTGGGAGAAGAGACCAACCCCAACCTGGCTACAACCTCCCTTCAGGGAGTTGGAGACAGCAAGAAGGTCTCCCCTGAGCCTTCCCTTCTCCAGGCTAAGCAACCCCAGCTCCCTCAGCCTCTCCTCACAGGGCTGTGCTCCAAACCCCTCCCCAGCCTCGTTGCCCTTCTCTGGACACCTTCCAGCAACTCAACATCTTTCCTAAACTGAGGGGCCCAGAACTGGACACAAGACTCAAGGTGTGGCCTAACCAGTGCTGAATCCAGGGGCACAATGACCTCCCTGCTCCTGCTGGCCACACTGTTCCTGATTCAGGCCAGGATGCCATTGGCCTTTTTCGGCCACCTGGGCACACCTAGATTGCTGACAGACAACTTCCAGATTCCTTCTCCATGCGGCTGAGTCATGCAAGCAGTTTGCTCAACTCACAGGAAGTGGGTATATACTGTGTCTCCCATAAATCCAGACAGAATGATGTGCTTCTTCGTCATGTCGTACACCGGCAGCTCCACTCCAACAACGACGGCAGCTCTCTGTGCTGTCAGTGAGACTCCCTGTCCACAAAGAACCACAACAACAGAGCTGAGATTTGAAGCTGACTTCTGTGCCTAGCTTTTAGAGTAACAAAGCCATTAGAATGGGCTGCCCATGGAGGTGGTAGAGTCACCATCACTGGAGGGGTTTAGGAAGAGACTGGATGGGGTGCTTGGTGCCATGGTTTAGTTGATTAGATGGTGTTGGGTGATAGGTTGGACTCGATCTCCAAGGTCTTTTCCAACCTGGTTAATTCTATTCTAAGAACATGGTGAACTCAAATAAGGCTAATTATCATAGAAGAGTTTGGCTTGGGTGGGGGTAGGTCTCTTCTCCCAGGCAATCAGCACCAGAACAAGAGGACACAGTCTCAAGCTGCGCCAGGGGAGGTTTAGGCTGGAGGTGAGGAGAAACTTCTTCACAGAGGGAGTTGTTGGCCATTGGAATGTGCTGCCCAGGGAGGTGGTGGAGTCACCATCACTGGAGGTGCTCAGGAAGACACAGGATGGGGTGCTTGGTGCCATGGTTTAGTTGATTAGATGGTGTTGGGTGATAGGTTGGACTCAATGATCTCAAAGGTCTTTTCCAACCTGGTTAATTCTGTTCTAGTCTAATTTGAGCTACAAGTGATGCTCATTAGTAGCTTTACTTCCAAATAGTCTTTAGTACATGAGCAGAGCACACAGTTTGAGAGGTGTCTTGCAAAGGGAGGTTGAATTAGTCCTACAGCCAGCCACCTTAAAGCCATTTGTCTCCCCTCTATTAATAAAGTGGCTAATCCTTGGACTCAAGACTGGCAGTAACCCTTCATCAAAATGCACCAAGATGCCAGCAGTGAAGCAGTCATGAGCAATGAGAGACATACCAGCTACTGACTTCTCCATGTTTTGTCTGAGGATATTGCAGAAGCACATGAAATTCAGCTGAGCAAGAGAGTGTACTTCAAGTGCAAGATACAGCACAGAAAAAAACTTGCCTTCCATAAGCCTTTAGTGCCTTCATTTTGGTAGATCTGTATGAAGTTGCCCATCATTCCTCCTTGAATCACTCTACCTTGGGCTTGCATTCTGATCTGAGATTAATTTGAGGAGACAGTTAGGAAGCAAATACTTTTCAAACACACAACCACCAGCAGCTTAAAGCATTAATAAAACTCCAGTAAGATACAGTAAGTGGTGAAGTCAGCTCCTCTTTGAACACAAATTAATAGCTGATATGAAATGAAGAGTATCATAGTATCAGTCAGGGTTGGAAGGGACCACAAGGATCCAACCCCCCTGCCATGGGCAGGGACACCCCACACTACATCAGGCTGGCCAGAGCCTCATCCAGCCTGGTCTTGAACACCTCCAGGGATGGGGCCCCAACCACCTCCCTGGACAACCCATTCCAGGGCTTCACCACTCTCATGGGGAAGAACTTCCTCCTCACCTCCAGCCTCAATCTCCCCACCTCCAGCTTTATTCCATTCCCCCTAGTCCTATCACTCCCTGAGATCCTGACAAGTCCCTCCCCAGCCTTCTTGTAGGCCCCCTTCAGATAGAGCTGCCCAGGGAGGGGGTTGAGTCACCGTCCCTGGAGGTGTTCAAGAGGGGACTGGACGTAGCACTTGGTGCCATGGTTTAGTCATGAGGTCTGTGGTGACAAGTTGGCCTCCATCTTTGAGGTCTCTCCCAACCTTGGTGATACTGTGATGTTGCCATAACTATAATGCAATCTCTTGAAGTGCCTTTAGCTATCCAAAGGCAGCTGCTAATTTTGAACCAGCACATGTGGGGGTGCAGTTATTAACTGCATTAAGTCACGTCTATTCCTGTACTTGTACAGGGCTCCATTTAGATTAGACTGACAGATGGATTCGGCAGGATGTCCTTTACAGTGGTCACAGGCACATGGCAAAATAAAGCCTTCAAAAGACCAAGGTTTCAGCTAGGGAGAAGAAATGATCTTTGACCCTGTGGATTTGTTAGAATGGCCTTGGGAGCTTGCCATGCTAACTATCAACTACAAATCCGGCGACGTCACTTTGGGAACTAACCGATGGAAGCCACACTTCAAAGAGAGGTTTGTTTGTAAAGCCTCTACACAGCCACACCAGCCCTGGGAAGGATTAAGTTTTCCAGGAGTATTATATGAACACAGTGTTCTGGATTTTTTTCCATTAAAGGCAGCCATTTAAGTCAAGCTGAGGAGAAAGTTCTTCCCAGAGAGAGTTGTTAGCCCTTGGAACGCGCTGCCCCGGGGAGGTGGTGAAGTCACCGTCCCTGGAGGTGTTCAAGAGGGGATTGGAGGTGGCACTTGGTGCCATGGTTAATAGTCCTGAGGTGTTGGGTGACAGGTTGGACTTGATCTCTGAGGTCTTTTCCAACCTTATTGATTCTAAGTCAGATGCTACAGGTTTGTAATTTAAATACCATCAACACTTCCAAGGAAGATAAAAATGGATCACTGACTGTCATTAAGCTAACAGATTCTTGAAGAGGTGATCATGTCAGCAGTTCATTTTAAAAGGCTCATGCTGGAACACTGTTTCTATGAAAACTGGATTGCAAAGCTTCTCTACCTTGAGTACTGTGTCCAGTTCTGGACCCCTCAATGTAAGAAGGTCATTGAGACTCTTGAACGTGTCCAGAGAAGGGCAACAAAGCTGGGGAGGGGTTTGGAGCACAGCCCTGTGAGGAGAGGCTGAGGGAGCTGGGGTTGCTTAGCCTGGAGAAGAGGAGGCTCAGGGGAGACCTCCTTGCTCTCTACCTGAAGGGAGGTTGTAGCCAGGTAGGGGTTGGTCTCTTCTCCCAGGCAAGCAGCACCAGAACAAGAGGACACAGTCTCAAGCTGTGCCAGGGGAGGTTTAGGTTCAAGGCAAGGAGAAAGTTCTTCACAGAGAGAGTTGTTAGCCATTGGAATGTGCTGCCCAGGGAAGTGGTGGAGTCACCATCCCTGGAGGTATCTGCAAAGGGACTGGACATGGCACTTGAAGCCATAGTTTAGTAGTCATGAGGTCTTGGGTGACAGGTTGGACTTGATGATCTCTGAGGCCTTTTCCAACCTTATTGATTCTATAGGGTTAAGCCACCATATAGCAGAAGTAGCACTGATACTCTTGCCTCTGAATTGGTCTCCACCTATTTTTAGCCCTAGAGGCATCCTAATATAACAGTATATATATACAGGTTATACAGCATATATATAACAGGTTGGACTTGATGATCCTTGGGGTCTCTTCCAACCTTGGTTATACTGTGATACTGTATTACTAAAAAGCATGGATAAAATACATAGTGTGGCTTCCACACAAGCACTATAGCATAAAAGTGAGTCAAGTTATTCCCTCCCCAACCCCAGAGAAAGTTCTACCTCCCCAGCCACCAGTTTCCTGGTCCTTCCAAATAATTAGCAGGGACTAGAAGGAAGTCCCAAGGTTCAGATGACACAGATTTTTAACAGCTGAGATGAGATAAGGTTACAATCCAACAAATGCTATACTGCTCAGGAGATTCCCCATGTAATCAAGGGCAAAAACTAGGGACAAGCTACGTAGCACAATTACCTTCAAGACATCTGTCGGGTTGGCAATAGATGAAGAGATGACTCCCGAAAGAATGCCACAGAGCACATTTACCATCAGAGTCTCATCTGCTCCATGAAAGAGAGAGTTTAGCTGCAGGTGTACAAAGCTTGAAATGTGTAACAACAGGATAGAATAGAATGAACCAGGTTGGAAAAGACCTTTGAGATCAAGTCCAACCTATCACCCAACACCATCTAATCAACTAAACCATGGCACCAAGCACCCCATCCAGTCTCTTCCTAAACACCTCCAGGGATGGTGACTCCACCACCTCCCTGGGCAGCACATTCCAATGGCCAATCACTCCATGAAGAACTTCCTCCTAATGATGATGCAACCCCTCCTTTAACCAGAGAGAGTGACAATTACAGAAGCTATAAAAACTGCTCTGACAAGTTTCCCTTGCTGACTCACTTAGCTGTAATTGGTACAGCGAATGTCTTCTCAATAGACTTCTTCAAATCACTGCAGTAAGATACCAAATCCTGGCCTGCATCAGGAATAGTGTGGCCAGCAGGAGCAGGGAAGTCATTTTGCCCCTGTACTTTGCACTGGTTAGGCAACACCTTGAGTCCTGTGTCCAGTTCTGGGACCCTCAGTTTGGGAAGGGCATTGAGACACTTGAGCATGTCCAGAGAAGGGCAACAAGGCTGGGGAGAGGCCTCGAGCACAGCACTGTGAGGAGAGGCTGAGGGAGCTGGGATTGGTTAGCCTGGAGAAGAAGAGGCTCAGGGGACACCTCACTGCTCTCACCAACTCCCTGAAGGGAGGTTGTAGCCAGGTGGGGGTTGGTCTCTTCTCCCAGGCAAGCAGCACCAGAACAAGAGGACACAGTCTCAAGCTGCACCAGGGGAGGTTTGGGCTGGATGTTAGGAAGAAATTCTTCCCAGGAAGAGTGATTGGCCATTGGAATGTGCTGCCCAGGGAGGTGGTGGAGTCACCATCACTGGAAGTGTTTAGGGAGAGACTGGATGAGGCACTTGGTGCCATGTTTGAGTTGATTAGATGGTGCTGGGTGATAGGTTGGACAAGAAGATCTCTGAGGTCTTTTCCAACCTTATTGATTCAATGATTCAAATGGAAACAACCATCTTCAAGCAAAAGAGTCCTCAATTAAGTTTAAAAACCCCACAACACTCACCTTCTGGGTGCTCAACAAACATTCTTTTTAAGCTCTGGTAAGTGCCTATTTTTATTGTTCCATAGGAAGCTTGACGGAGCATCGCAGGAGCAATCCTGTGAAAACACACAGTCATAATATTTGTGCTCAAAGTTGCAAAGGACTGATTAGAATAGAATAGAGTTAACCAAGTTGGAAAACACCTTTGATATCATCAAGTCCAACCTATCACCCAACACCATCTAATCAACTAAACCACGGCACCAAGCACCCCATCCAGGCTCTTCCTAAACACCTCCAGGGATGGTGACTCCACCACCTCCTTGGGCAGCACATTCCAATGGCCAATCTCTTTCTGGGAAGCCTTTCTTCCTCACCTCGAGCCTAAACCTCCCCTGGCACAGCTTGAGACTGTGTCCTCTTGTTCTGGTGCTGGTTGGCTGGGAGAAGAGACCAACCCCCACATGGCTACAACCTCCCTTCAGGGAGTTGTACACAGCAAGGTCTCCCCTGAGCCTCCTCCAGGCTAAGCAACCCCAGCTCCCTCAGCCTCTCCTCACAGGGCTGTGCTCCAAACCCCTCCCCAGCTTTGCTGCCCTTCTCTGGACACCTTCCAGCAACTCAACCTCTTTCCTAAACTGAGGGGCCCAGAACTGGACACAGGACTCAAGGTGTGGCCTAACCAGTGCCGAGTCCAGGGGCACAATGACCTCCCTGCTCCTGATGCAGGCCAGGATACCATTGGCCTTCTTGGCCACCTGGGCACACTGTTGGCTCATCTCTTTGCTTAAATGTTTTGTTTTCAAGGTAGGTGGGGCTTTTTTCAGACATTAATTGCTATTGCAGACTGCAAAGACTGAAGCCATCAAAGCTTGGGCTTTCAACTTCCAGATGAATTGAGGCTAACCCTGTAAATCTGAAACACAAGAATTCTCACACGTGGTGCCCTGGTTTAGTCCTGAGGTCTGTGGTGACAGGTTGGACTTGATGATCTTTGAGGTCTCTTCCAACCTTGGTGATACTGTGACAGATTTATCAACATACTGTTCATGAATTGTTACTGCAAGTCAATTAGCTTTACCCAGAGTATAAGGCTTTCAATCCTTCTTCTCTGCATATTCTGACCAGTGCATGCACCATCCCCCGGTACCGGATCTCTTTGTACTTGGCATCATTAACTTGACCTTGAACCTGCAGGCGTGTTTTGGTCAGATCAATGGGGAAAGTACCTTGAAGACAAACCAGAGAAGATCAGTCAAATACTTCCCTAAAGTAAAGAGAAGAACTAGAATAGAATTAACCAGGTTGAAAAAGACCTTTGAGATCATCGAGTCCAACCTATCCCCCAACAACATCTGATCAACTAAACCCTGGCACCAAGTGCCTCATCCATAGAATAGAATCATGGAATCAATAAGGTTGGAAAAGACCTCAGAGATCATGGAATCGAACCTGTCACCCAAAACCTCATGACTAACTAAGCCATGGCTTCAAGTGCCACATCCAATCCCCTCTTGAACACCTCCACAGTTGGTGACTTCAACACCTCCCTGGGCAGCACATTCCCAATGGCCAATCACTCTTTCTGTCAAGATCTTCTTCCTAACATCCAGCCTCAACCTCCTCTGGCACAGCTTGAGACTGTGTCCTCTTGTTCTGGTGCTGCTTGCCTGGGAGAAGAGACCAACCCCCACCTGGCTACAACCTCCCTTCAGGGAGTTGTAGACAGCACGAAGGTCTCCTCTGAGCCTCCTCTTCTCCAGGCTAAGCAACCCCAGCTCCCTCAGCCTCTCCTCACAGGGCTGTGCTCCAAACCCCTCCCCAGCTTTGTTGCCCTTCTCTGAACACCTTCCAGCAACTCAACATCTTTCCTATACACTGTAAACAAGTTCTGAGAAACTCTTCAGACAGCATTACAGAAGAACTCCTGTGCTCTAGGCCACCATATACTTTTGGCACTGACAGCATGGAACCAACCTTGTTTTAAAAGGGATTATCAAAGCATATGAAGTCATGTAAACAGTTAAAGGGGGAAGCTTACCACATTCTGCAGTGATTGATGCTAAACCTCCATAGATAAAGGGCTTCCAGTTTAGGGCTGACATGATGGATCCTTCCTTCTGTAAAATAAGACAATGATTTAATGATTCTGTAAGTGCTCATTATATATAGTAACACTTAAAATTGTGTGCCTTGTCCATTTGAGATGGATCACCTTAACACACTGAAGGCAAAAACATTCAATACTTTGGACAGTCAGAAGAAAGTAACCCTGCACAAAGGCACCTGGGTTCAAACCAATGACTCTGTTTGGGCCACCACTGTCCTCACTGTGAAAGGATAAATTAATTTGTCTCCCTGGCTTGAAAGAGGAGAATGGAATAGAATAGACCAGGTTGGAAAGACCTTTGAGATCATCGAGTCCAACCTATCACCCAACACCATCTGATCAACTAAACCATGGCACCAAGCACCCCATCAAATCTCTTCCTCAACACCTCCAGTGATGGTGACTCCACCACCTCCCTGGGCAGCACATTCCAATGGCAAATCTCTCTTTCTATGAGGAACTTCATCCTAACCCCCAGCCTAAATCTCCCCTGGCACAGCTTGAGACTGTGTCCTCTTGTTCTGGTGCTGGTTGCCTAAGGAGCACAGCAGTAAGTAGTCGCCAATGACTCTTACCAAAATGAATCATAGAATCAATAAGGTTGGAGAAAACCTTAGAGATCAAGTCAAACCTTTCACCCAACACCTCATGACTAACTACACCATGGCTTCAAGTGCTACATCCAACCCTTTTTGTACACTTGCAGTGATGGTGACTCCATTGGAGTTCATCAGTAACAAAAACTGAGCACATGAAAGAGTTGGGGCTGTTCAGTCTGGAGAAGAGAAGGCTCCCAGGTGACCTCATTGTGGCCTTCCAGTATCTGAAGGGGGCTACAAGAAGGCTGGGGAGGGACTGCTCAGGCTCTCAGGTAGTGATAGGACTAGGGGGAATGGAATGAAGCTGGAGGTGGGGAGATTGAGGCTGGAGGTGAGGAGGAAGTTCTTCCCCATGAGAGTGGTGAAGCCCTGGAATGGGTTGTCCAGGGAGGTGGTTGAGGCCCCATCCCTGGAGGTGTTTAAGAGCAGGCTGGATGAGGCTGTGGCCAGCCTGATCTAGTGTGGGGTGTCCCTGCCCATGGCAGGGGGTTGGAACTAGATGATCCTTGTGCTCCCTTCCAACCCTGACTGATACTATGATACCAATGATCCACTGTCCAAATGAAGTTAGCAATGGCTGCAGACACTGAAGATGCAGAAGTAGTTACTGCAGCCCTACTTCTCCTTTTGTTAACTCTATTTCACAAGGAGTCACCTGGGTCTTCAGTCTTCACAGAATCACCAAGGTTGGAAGAGACCTCAGGGATCATCCAACCTGTCACCACAGACCTCATGAATAAAGCATGGCACCAAGTGCCACGTCCAATCCCCTCTTGAACACCTCCAGGGATGGTGACTCCACCACGTCCCTGGGCAGCACATTCCAATGGCCAACAACTCTCTCAGTGAAGAGCTTTCTCCTCACCTCCAGCCTAAACTTCCCCTGGCGCAGCACTCACTAAAATAAAACCCCCTAGGAGCTCAGGATTTGAAACACTCAACAGCCAAACCCACAGAAATCCATCTTGCTCTTTACAACCACCAACCAAAAGGCAACAAAAAACACCCCAACAATAAGCAACCCCACATGTGAGAGACTAAATCTTGTCTCTCTTGATGTGACTCAAAGATAGAATCACCTTTGCTGCTTGCCCAGACAATAGCTGAACTGTACTGGGCACATGCCACTGGATAAGCACTCTCTGGAATGTGCAAGGATAAAGATTGCTCAGCAGACTGCAGCTGCCCTGGAAATATTGGACAGAGGCCACTGCTATCTATGCTCTCTGGAATATGCATACCTCAAAAACTGTATGAAAGATCTGAGCAACTACTGGCTCAGGAGAAGGAAAACATGAGGGAAGGAAAAGAGGAAGCAGGGAAGTCATTGTGCCCCTGGACTCAGCATTGGTTAGGTCACACCTTGAGTACTGTGTCCAGTTCTGGGCCTCTCTGTTTAAGAAGGACATTGAGACACTTGCATGTGTCCAGAGAATGGCAACAAGGCTGGGGAGAGGCTTTGAGCACAACCCTGTGAGGAGAGGCTGAGGGAGCTGGGGCTGTGTAGCCTGGAGAAGAGGAGGCTCAGGGGAGACCACATTGCTCTCTACAACTGCCTTAAAAGTGGTTGTAGCCAGGTGAGGTTGGTCTTTTCTGCCAGGCAACCTGCACCAGAACAAGAGGACACAGTCTCAAGCTGCACCATGGGAGGTTTAGGCTCAAGGTGGAGAGAAAGTTCTTCATGGAGAGAGTTGTTAGCCATTGGAATGTGCTGCCCAGGGAGGTGGTGGAGTCACCATCCCTGGAGCTGTTCAAGAGGGGACTGGACGTGGCACTTGGTGCCATGGTCTAGTCATGAGGTCTGTGGTGAAAGGTTGGACTCGATCTTTGAGGTCTCTTCCAATCTTAGTGATACTGTGAAAAGCCCTGGGCAATGCTGCTCTGAAGAAAAACAGAGGAAATACCAGGAGAGAAAAGGACAGAGACATCACCATGTAGCCTGGAGGCAGCAGACCAGGAGGAACCCTCTCTCTGTGTTCTAAGTTCTGCCTGCTGCAACTCATGAAGCTGAAGAGGCTGCTCAGAGAAGGACTTGGGGATCTCTCCCTCCCCTCCTCCAGTGGAGGACAGCACAGCCAACAAGGATAACATCTCCTGCATGCCAAAGCTGCAGCAGCCTTCCTCCACAGACCCAAACTGTCTTGGGGGGTGAGGGGTGTGGTAGTAACTCCTTTCTTCTTCTCTCTCCCTCTTCTCTATTTTCTCTCCTTCTGATCCATCCACTTTATTCTGTTAATAAAGAGCCTCACTGTTGATGTTTTGGCCTCGTTTCTGCCTCTAATTTCATAACAGTTCAAAAGAACTTGAGTTTCTTTCCCTCTCTGGACCAAGACACCACCACCACCACCCCCACAAAGAAAAGGCAGGTAAAGGCATCCACTGTATTGCCAAATACTGCAGTAGAGAAACCAGGAACCACAGGCATAGACTATGCCAGCTCTTCAATATGAAAGCAGCAGAGCCACATGAGTGTGGTGTTGGACCAGAAGGAGCCCACTTCCAGCTCCAAGTTCCTCATATTTCTTTCCTGCCATGGTTAACAGCAGGTCATTTAATTAATGCAGACAAAACCATCTTTCCCCACTAAGACACAATCCCTGCCTTTGAGAAATGTGTTTGAGTTGAAAGGAGTTAACTTCCTCCCCCTCTCAACACACTAAACCAAGTTTTCAGCTGTTACAGGAACCATCACACTGATGAAAGTGTATTTGTCCTTTGGTTTTGCACTTCACTCTGCCAAGGCAATGAAGGCTCCTCAGTTTTTCCTGTGTAGTTCTGTGACTCTGGAACAATGCAGAGGCATGCAAGCACAAATACACAGAGTTTTCAGTTGGTACACATCCACTAATACCAGCTGAAGTGTTGATCCTGGGTAGGATACCCTCATGCAGAAGTTTTATAGCACACTGTTCCTTTGACACATCCCAAAGTGAAGGCTTCACATAGCACTAACAGGGTTTCTGTCTCTGAGGATACCAAACTGGGAGGCTTAGCTGATGCACCTGAAGGCTCTGTGACCCTTCAGTGAGACTTGGACACACTGGAGAGCTGGGCAGAGAGGAACCTCATGAGGTTCAACAAGGATAAATGCAGAGTCCTGCACCTGGGAAGGAAGAATAAATTGCACCAGTACAGGTTAGAAGGTGATCTGGTGGAGAGCAGCCCTGTGGAGAAGGACCTGGGAGTCCTGGTGGATAACAAGATCTCCATGGGACAGCAGTGTGCCCACATGGCCAAGAATGCCAATGGGATCCTAAGGTGCATTAAGGAGAGTGCATCCAGCAGACTGAGAGAGGTTCTCCACATGCTCCTCACACAAATCAGAAGCAAGTTCAGTTTATAATTGACAGTGACTGAAATAAAAGCCCAGGTCCCATCAAAGAAAGCATCACTTAAAATCAATATTTAGGTAGTTTGCAGTTTGAGAAGTGACTTTAAAGTCACATGTGCTGCCCAGGGAGGTGGTGGAGTCACTGTCCCTGGAGGTGTTCAAAAAGGGATTGGATGTGGCACTCGGAGCCACGGTTTAGTTAGTCCTGAGGTGTTGGGTGCTAGGTTGGATTTGATGATCTCTGAGGTCTTTTCCCCAACACCATCTAATCAATTAAGCCATGGCACCAAGCACCCCATCCAGTCTCTTCCTAAACACCTCCAGTGCTGGTGACTCCACCACCTCCCTGGGCAGCACATTCCAATGGCCAATCTCTCTTTCTGGGAAGAATGGCACAAAGCACCCCATCAAGTCTCTTCCTAAACACCTCCCTGTGACCACCATAATGCTGCCTGGTCAAAGGAGGAATCATAGAATCAATAAGGTTGGAAAAGACCTCAGAGATTATCAAGTCCAACCTAGCACCCAGCACCTCAGGACTAACTAAACCATGGCACCAAGTGCCACATCCAGTCACTTTTCAGATACCTCCAGGGACAGTGACTCCACCACCTCCCTGGGCAGCACATTCCAACGGCCAATCACTCTTTCTGGGAAGCATTTCTTCCTCACCTCGAGCCTAAACCTCCCTTGGTGCAGCTTGAGACTGTGTCCTCTTGTTCTGCTGCTGCTTGCCTGGGAGAAGAGATCAACCTCCTCCTGGCTACAACCTCCCTTCAGGGAGTTGTATGCAGCAAGAAGGTCTCCCCTGAGCCTCCTCTTCTCCAGGCTAAGCAACCCCAGCTCCCTCAGCCTCTCCTCACAGGGCTGTGCTCCAAACCCCTCCCCAGCTCTGTTGCCCTTCTCTGGACACCTTCCAGCAACTCAACATCCTTCCTAAACGGAGGGGCCCAGAACTGGCCACAGGACTCAAGGTGTGGCCAACAGCCACCGCGGCGAGCTCTTGCCAAACGCCCCCAGCTGCCTTGCAAGGATAAACGTCGGTGAGAGTCCTGCCCCCGCGATACGAAGGGGGTTCCCCGCGGCAGCCCTCGCCCCAGCAGCATCCCTCTAGCTAAGCAGCTTGGAGCAACGACACAGCTACGCCCGTTAAAGAGCCAGCACCGGCATCCCCCTTCCGCACAGCAGCCCTCGCTGAAGTCACAACAGAAACATTTGCAGCCGCCAGAGCAAGAGACGACCCCCACGACCCACCTCATACCCCTCCCCGCGACCTGAGGAGTCTCCACCTGCCACCCCCACGGACACTCACCTCCACGATGCTTACACCCCACCACGCCGGCCACCACCACCGCCGACGGGCTGGCAGGACCGGCGCCGGCCAGCCGCTTATGAAGGCCTGGCCCCAGCAGCTGCGGAAGGCGGGGCGGGGGGAGGCGGGGGGGGGGAGGGAGAGAAGGGGAAAGAGGGGAGGGGACAGAGAGGGGAGGGGAGAGAGGGGGGGGGAGGAGGAGAGGAAAGAGGGGGAGGGGAGAGGAGGGAAGGAAGAGAGAGGCGGGGAGAGGGCCGGGGGGGGCGCAGGCAGGCTGGCTGGCTCGCTTGAGAGGACGAGCCGGTGAGGACTGCGGTGGCTGTGGAGTTAAAGGAGCCGCGGCTGCGAGGGGAGGTTTCATTGAATCATAGAATCAGTAAGGTAGGAAAAGACCTCAGAGATCATCAAGTCCAACCTAGCACCCAACACCTCAGGACTAACTAAACCATGGCTTCAAGTGCCACGTCCAATCCCCTCTTGAACACCTCCTGGGATGGTGACTCCACCACCTCCCTGGGCAGCACATTCCAATGGCCAATCTCTCTTTCTATGAAGAACTTTCTCCTCACCTCCAGCCTAAACCTCCCCTGGCACAGCTTGGAACTGTGCCCTCTTATTCTGGTTGCCTGGGAGAAGATACCAACCCCCACCTGGCTACAACCTCCCTTCAGGGAGTTGGAGACAGCAAGAAGGTCTCCCCTGAGCCTCCTCTTCTCCAGGCTAAGCAACCCCAGCTCCCTCAGCCTCTCCCTGACACCTGGCTTGACGCTACAGAGCTGCAAGACTTCTTTCCCCTAAGACACTGGAGGCAGTAATGCATTTTGGGGATGCACAGTGCAGCCAGAAGCAAAAAAAGCACTTCTAGGGGAAAAAAATCCTGCACCTCAAGAGCCTTTGAACTGACACTGATGCTACAACAGGCTTGAGGGAGACTTCCCATCAGAAGCCCTGCCATGCAGAAAAGCATACAAGACTGATAGGAGCATGTAACCCACTAGTTGGGCATGTTTGCACACACCAATTAAATATCATAGTATCAGTCAGGGTTGGAAGGGACCACAAGGATCATCCAGTTCCAACCCCCCTGCCATGGGCAGGGACACCCCACACTACATCAGGCTGGCCAGAGCCTCATCCAGCCTGGGCTTAAACACCTCCAGGGATGGGGCCTCAACCACCTCCCTGCACAACCCATTCCAGGGCTTCACCACTCTCATGGGGAAGAACTTCCTCCTCACCTCCAGCCTCAATCTCCCCACCTCCAGCTTCATTCCATTCCCCCCAGTCCTATCACTCCCTGAGATCCTGAGCAGTCCCTCCCCAGCCTTCTTGTAGCCCCCTTCAGATACTGGAAGGCCACAATGAGGTCACCTGGGAGCCTTCTCTTCTCCAGACTGAACAGCCCCAACTCCTTCAGTCTGTCCTCACAGGAGAGGTGCTCCAGCCCTCTGCTCATCCTCGTGGCCCTTCTCTGGACACCTTCCAGCACCTCCAGATCCCTCTTGGAATAGGGGCTCCAGAACTGGAGGCAGGACTCCAGGTGGGGTCTCCCCAGAGCTGAGCAGAGGGGGAGAATCCCCTCCCTTGCCCTGCTGGCCACACTTCTCTTGCTGCAGCCCAGGATCTGATTGGCTTTCTGGACTGCAAGTGCACACTGACAGCTCCTGCTGAGCTCTCAGACAGGATGGCATGTTTAGGTCAAGTGAGACCTGAAGCCAGCCTGCAATGTACCAAGGGGGTAAAATTGACCACCCCATTCTCCTAGGCAGAAGTCTTCCTCCACCGCTGGCCTTGGCAGACTTCTGCCCCTGGCTGGGCAGGGTGGTGTTTTGCACTGAGCAATCCCCCCACCCCCAGAAGCCTGGGAACTGGTATGCCAGTTATTTCAGGCCTCCTGGGTTAATGAACAGGTCACTCACCCCTCAGGCTTTCTACTCATCATTAACTACAAGCAGATGGATTTTGTCCCTCGGTTCACAGCCACCTCTGCCGCCTGGCAACATGGCACCGGTACCTGGCTTGAGCCTCCTTAACACATTGAAAGAACCTTAGATACCTTCTGTGTGGAGGAACTGAACGGGGCAGGGTGGGCTTAAATAGCTGCTTTGCTCCTTGAAATTGACAAACGTTGAAGCTCCTCAGGTGGTTTGTCCCTGTAACCCGGTTTTGTGCAGTGCTAACTACGTTTCATTGGCATTGCCCACCCCGAAATCTCCCACTCCCTGTGTAAGCTTTACCTTGCTTTGTAAATGTGCATCCAGTGCCCTTCCAGAAAGAGTCACAGTGTGCTGTACAGGACAGCAGCTGTGGCCACCACAACGCTGCCTGGTCAGAGGAGGAATTGTAGAATCAATAAGGCTGGAAAACACCTCAGAGATCATCACTTCCAACCTGTCACCCAGCACCTCAGGGCTAACTAAACCATGGCTTCAAGTGCCATGTCCAATCCCTTTTCAGACACCTCCAGGGACAGTGACTCTACCACCTCCCAGGGCAGCACATTCCAATGGCCAATCTCTCTTGCTGGGAAGAACTTTCTCCTCACCTCAAGCCTAAACTTCCCCTGGCACAGCTTGAGACTGTGTCCTCTTGTTCTGGTGCTGGTTGCCTGGGAGAAGAGACCAACTCCCACCTGGCTACAACCTCCCTTCAGGTAGCTGTAGACAAGAAGGTCTGCCCTGAGCCTCCTCTTCTCCAGGCTAAGCAACCCCAGCTCCCTCAGCCTCTCCTCACAGGGCTGTGCTCAAGGCCTCTCCCCAGCCTCGTTGCCCTTCTCTGGACATGCTCAAGTGTCTCAACATCCTTCTTCAATTGAGGGGCCCAGAACTGGAACACAAGGCCTATCCAAAAGGGCAGGTATCAGCCACTATGCAGGAGGCAATGGTCAGTCCATTCCTTGTTCCAGGGCAGTTCTGATAACTCAGCACTTCCTGACTGAGGAGCTGCCAGACTTTCTTTGTAGGGTCTGCTCCCATGTGCTTGCAGGATGTACCCCTGTGGTACAGCCCTGCTGCTGCTGTCACTCTGCTGCCTCTCAAGTGCGTGGCACTCCTTACCCCTGAAAGGCCAAAGCACCCTCTGGTATCACTCCTCTCAGTAATCTCAGGCAAGGCTGGCAGCTGAGAGACTATTTAAGCTTACTGGCTGGTGGAGGTAGGGGATAATGCCTGTTCAGCTCTCCTTAAGAACAGAACAGAACAGAACAGAATCAGCCAGGGTGGAAAAGACCTTAGAGGTCATCCAGTCCAACCTATCACCCAGCACCATCTGATCAACTCAACCCTGGCTCCAAGTGCCTCAGCCAGGCTCCTTCTAAACACCTCCAGTGATGGGGACTCCACCACCTCCCTGGGCAGCACATCCCAAGGGCCAATCTCTCTCTCTGGGAAGAATTTCTTCCTCACCTCCAGCCTGAACCTCCCCTGGCACAGCTTGAGACTGTGTCCTCTTGTTCTGCTGCTGGTTGCCTGGGAGGTGGTCTCCCCTCAGCATCCAGGCTAAACCCCCCCAGCTCCCTCAGCTGCTCCTCCCCAGCCCTGCTCTCCAGACCCTTCCCCAGCTTCACTGCCCTTCTCTGGCCCTGCTCCAGCCTCTCAATGTCCTTCATGGAGGGAAGGGCTCAAAACTGAGCCCAGTATTCGAGGTGCAGCTTCCTCAGTGCTGAGTACAGAGAGATGATTCCAGCTGTAGTCCTGCTGGCCACACTGTTCATGAGGCAGGCCAGGATGCCATGAACCTGGCAATACAATTTAAAGGATTAAACATGTGGCTCTGAGTGTGCTGCAAAAGCTTCCTGCACTGCAAATAGTTTGCCACAAGCAAGCCCATCTCAGGCCTCCCAGAAGTTTTACATGCCAGTTACAGCATGTGCAGCCCACAGAGGTCATGATCCAGTGGCAGTGTTGCAAAGTTGTCTTTGCAGATAGGCCTCTGGGAAGGCAGCTACTCAGAATTGGCACTCCTGCTCAGATCCCATCCTGAAACTCCTAGTAGCTGTCTAGCACTTCCCAGGTTTTACATCTGCAGGGGGAAGGATCTCCTCTGAGGTAAGCTTTGCATGGCTCCTTTCTTTCCTGTTGTGAAGAGATCATGTGAAGTGATTCAGGTGCTGGGTGGTTTGGCAGGGCAAGGCACTTCTGTTTCCCAGCTTCCCAAATTTCTGTCTCCTTTCAATGACTGTACTTCCACTTTGACCTTGACTTGTTCCTGGAGTTCAGCCAGCTCCTTCCACAGGCAGCCAGATTTTATCTCCCATGCAAACCAGTTCTGGCTGCAACATTACAGCTCGAACTTGACCACGTTCAAGCACCTGTTAGGACTCAGCCATGGCCTTCTGAATGGACTTTGGGCTACCTTTTGTTACTTGTGACCTCTTTTGTTGCATTTTAATCCCAAATCCTACTACAAGATCAGAGGATCACAGGATGTTAGGGGTTGGGAGGGATCTCAGGAGATCATTGAGTCACAGAATCACCAAGGTTGGAAGAGACCTCAAAGATCATCGAGTCCAATCTGTCACCACAGACCTCATGGCTAGACCATGGCACCAAGTGCCACATCCAATCCCCGCTTGAACACCTCCAGGGACAGTGACTCCAAACCCCCCTGCCAGAGCAGGACCATAGAATCCAGCACAGGTGGCACAGGAATGCATCCAGATGGGGCTTGAAAGTCCCCAGAGAAGGAGACTCCACAACCCCTCTGGGGAGCCTGTTCCAGTGCTCTCTGCCCTTCACAGTGAAGAAGTTCCTCCTCACCTTGAGGTGGAACCTCCTGTGCTGTAGTCTATATCCATTACCCCTTGTCCTATCCCAGGGTGCAACTGAGCAGAGCCTGTCCCCTCCCTCTTGACCCCCAGCCCTCAGATGTTTACAAACATTTATTAAGTCCCCTCTCAGCCTTCTCTTCTCCAGACTAAAAAGCCCCAGGGCTCTCAGCCTCTCCTCACAGGGCACATGCTCCAGTCCCTTTATCATCCTCATAGCTCTCAGTTGGACTCTCTCCAGCAGATCCCTGTCCCTCTTGAATGGGGAGCCCAAAACTGGATGCAATATTCCAGGTGAGGTCTCATGAGGGCAGAGTAGAGGGGGAGAGAAACCTCCCTCCATCTGCTGGACACATTCACAGAATCACCAAGGTTGGAAGAGACCTCAAAGATCATCAAGTCCAACCTGTCACTTGTCCCTTGGGAAAAGAGACTGACTCCCACCTGGCTCCAACCTCCTTTCAGGCAGTTGTGGAGAGTAATGAGTAAGGAGTTGATCTGCTGGAGGGTAGAGAGGCTCTGCAGAGGGACCTCGACAGGCTGGACAGATGGGCAGAGTCCAAGGGCAGGAGATTTAACACATCCAAGTGCCAGGTTCTGCACATTGGCCACAGCAACCCCATGCAGAGCTACAGGCTGGGGTCAGAGTGGCTGGAGAGCAGCCAGGCAGAGAGGGACCTGGGGGTGCTGGTGGATGGTAGACTGAACATGAGCCTGCAGTGTGCCCAGGCAGCTAAGAGGGCCAATGGCATCCTGGCCTGCATCAGGAACAGTGTGGCCAGCAGGAGCAGGGAGGTCATTCTGCCCCTGTACACTGCACTGGTTAGGCCACACCTTGAGTCCTGTGTCCAGTTCTGGGCCCCTCAGTTTAGGAAGGAGGTTGACTTGCTGGAACGAGTCCAGAGAAGAGCAACAAAGTTGGTGAGGGGTTTGGAACATAAGCCCTACGAGGAGAGGCTGAGGGAGCTGGGGTTGCTTAGCCTGGAGAGGAGGAGACTCAGGGGTGACCTTATTACTCTCTACAACTACCTGAAGGGAGGTTGTAGACAGACGGATGTTGGTCTCTTCTCCCAGGCAGCCAGTACCAGAACAAGAGGACACAGTCTCAAGCTGCGCCAGGGGAGGTTCAGGCTGGATGTTAGGAAAAAGTTCTATACAGAGAGAGTGATTGGCCATTGGAATGGGCTGCCTGGGGAGGTGGTGGAGTCACCATCACTGGAGGTGTTCAGGAGGAGACTTGATGGGGTGCTTGGTGCTGTGGGTTAGTTGCTTGGGTGGTGTTGGATTGGTTGATGGGTTGGACACGATGATCTTGAAGGTCTCTTCCAACCTGGTTTATTCTATGTATTCTATGTAATGACCACTCTTCTCAACCTCCTTTTCTCCAGGCTAAACAAGCCCAGTTCCCTCTGCTGCTCCTCACCAGATCTGTTTTCCAGACCCTTCACCAGCTTCATTGCCCTTCCCTGTTCAGCAGCTCAGTGTCCTTCTAGTGAGGGCCCCAAAACTGGACCCTTTATTGAAGGTGTGGTCTCTCCAGTGTCCAGTAGAGGAGGACAATCCCTGCCCTGGTTCTGCAGGTCACACTAGTCCTGAGACAGGCCAGGATGCTGCTGGCCTTCAACAGAGCCACCTCTTAATGCACTCCAGGATCCCATTGGCATTCTTGCCCACAAGGGCCCACTGCTGACCCCTGGAGAACTTGTTGTCCACCAGGACTCCCAGGTCCTTCTCCACAGGGCTGCTCTCTATTAGATCAGCTCCTAAGCTGTGCTGGTGCAGTTTATTATTCCTTCCCAGCTGCAGGACTCTGCACTTATCCTTCTTCCTGATGGGAAGTTCCTCTCTGCCCAGCTCTCCAGTCTGCCCAGGTCTCACTGCATGGCTTCACAGCCTTCAGGTGTCTCAGCCAAGCCTCCCAGTTTGGTGTCATCAGCACACTTGCTGAGCAGACACTCTGTCCCCTCATCACTGTCATTGATGAGGATGTTGAAGGGGACCAGACCCAGCATGAGATAATCAAAGCTTTTATCCATAGCCAATGGACTGCTGCTGGCAAGCTGCCCTGAGCCTGACATCAGTGCTGAAGCAGCAGTTGACTTTGGTGCTCACTGGATGTTTCATGTGCTCCTGGTGTGCTAGCTAGCAGTTGCACAGTCTTACAACAGCTCTGTCCAAAAGCCAGCTGGCTGTGCAGTGCTACAGTTGAATTGATTAGTTCCCAGACCCTTAACCTTCCTGCTCCTGACTCTCCTCAGGCATTTTTTGTGTCTCTTTTTAAAACAACAGAGTGTCACCCTCAGACAGAGCTCTGCTCTTTGTGCATTCATTCCTGTTTCACTGTTTTCACTGCTACTGACAAAGGAAAATTGTTTCTCTGCTGGTCTCCAAAGTAGTGAAGAACCTTGTGGTGGGCTGAAATTACCCCCCCAACATAAAAGCCTTATGAGGAGAGGCTGAGGGAGCTGGGGCTGCTTAGCCTGCAGAAGAGGAGGCTCAGAGGAAACCTTCTTGCTGTCTACAACTCCCTGAAGGGAGGTTGTAGCCAGGTGGGGGTTGGTCTCTTCTCCCAGGCAACCAGCAGCAGAACAAGAGGACACAGTCTCAAGCTGTGCCAGGGGAGGTTTAGGCTGGATGCTAGGAAGAAGTTCTTCCCAGAAAGAGAGATTGGCCATTGGAATGTGCTGCCCAGGGAGGTGGTGGAGTCACCATCCCTGGAGGTGTTTAGAAAGAGACTGGATGGGGTGCTTGGTGCCATGGTTTAGTTGATTAGATGGTGTTGGGTGATAGGTTGGACCTGATGATCTTGAAGGTCTTTTCCAACCTGGCTAATTCTATTCTATTCTATTCTATTCTATTCTATTCTATTCTATTCTATTCTATTCTATTCCATTCCATTCCATTCCATTCCATTCCATTCCATTCCATTCCATTCCATTCCATTCCATCACTTTCTGTTCAAGACCTGTGGTAAACTTTCTAGGCACAGCCTAAGACGACCACACCACTTCTGCCTGGTGTCCTACTGCTCAAATGAACAGTTAACCCAGATGGCTATTCAAACCACATTGTCATCTCTCACTAGTTGTAGCTATTGGTGACTTTCCAATGCCCCTTGGAAGCTTTCATAATGATTAGCCACGTCATTCATTTGCTTTGCTCAGGTCCAACTCAATGCGTGACGAAAGCAAGTCTGGCACACAGAGTCAGCTGCTCCCTGCCCTGGCACAGCCTTCTCAGCCAGCTGAACATGAGCCAGCAGTGTACCCAGGTGGCCAAGAAGGCCAATGGCATCCTGGCCTGCATCAGAGGTAGTGTGGCCAGCAGGAGCAGGGAGGTCATTCTGCACCTGTAAACTGCACTGGTTAGGCCACACCTTGAGTCCTGTGTCCAGTTCTGGGCCCCTCAGTTTAGGAAAGACATTGAGACACTTGAACGTGTCCAGAGAAGGGCAACAAGGCTGGGGAGAGGTCTGGAGCACAGCCCTGTGAGGAGAGGCTGAGGGAGCTGGGGTTGCTTAGCCTGGAGAAGAGGAGGCTCAGGGGAGACCTTCTTGCTGTCTCAAACTCCCTGAAGGGAGGTTGTAGCCAGGTGGGGGTTGGTCTTTTCTGCCAGGCAACCAGCACCAGAACAAGAGGACACAGTCTCAAGCTGTGCCAGGGGAGGTTTAGGCTGGATGTTAGGAAGAAGTTCTTCCCAGAAAGAGAGATTGGCCATTGGAATGTGCTGCCCAGGGAGGTGTTCAAAAAAGGACTGGATGTGGCACTTGAAGCCATGGTTTAGTTAGTCCTGGGGTGTTGGGTGCTAGGTTGGACTTGATGATCTCTGAGGTCTTTTCCAACCTTATTGATTCTATGATTCTATGATCTTCTGTGTATGTACTTGTGGTAGTTTTAGGCTATGCCTTTAAAATTCAGTTACATATTTTGAGCAGAAAAGTAGAAAGAAGAAAATCACTACTGGGTTTAAAAAGGAAAACAAAAGGTTATGCTAAGCAAATCCAATGGGTAAATATCTGCAATAAGAGGAACTGTACCATAACAATTCTTCCCTTTTCTCTTAGGATAGGATAGGATAGGATAGGATAGGATAGGATAGGATAGGATAGGATAGGGTAGGGTAGGATAGAATAGAATAGAATGGAATAGGATAGGATAGAATAGAATGGAATAGGATAGGATAGACTAGACTAGACTAGGATAGGATAGGGGAGGATAGGGTAGGATAGGGTAGAATAGAATACAATAGAATGGAATGGAATGGAATGGAATGGGATAGGATAGGATAGGATAGGATAGGATAGGATAGGATAGGATAGGATAGGATAGGATAGGATAGGATAGGATGGAATGGAATGGAATGGAATGGAATGGAATAGGATAGGATAGGATAGACTAGACTAGGATAGAATAGAATAGAATAGAATAGAATAGAATAGAATAGAATAGAATAGCATTAACCAGGCTGGAAAAGAGCTTTGAGATCATCAAGTCCAACCTATCACCCAGCACCATCTAATCAACTAAACCATGGCACCAAGCACCCCATCCAGTCTCATCTTCAACACCTCCAGTGATGGTGACTCCACCACCTCCCTGGGCAAAAAAGTTCTTCACTGAGTCCTAGTTGTGTGGCTATAAAAGGACCATGATATTTGCTCTTCATGCCTAAAGGGTGAAGGAGCAGAGGACAGCTCTGGGCTATGAGTGGATGAGAGAGTTCCCAGCAAGGTAATTTGAGTCAACCTGCAATCCAGACATAATTTTCTGAAAGCCTTGCAGTCTTTCAGCAGGTCCTGGGAAATTGATTTGTCTTCATTTCTGAGCCTTCCTGCCGAGCTACCAAACCCTGTGTAGAGATTTGATGTCATTTGAATGAGCAAAATGAAGGGCTGTTAAAGATTCTCAGAGAGCAAAGCACTCCAGAAGGCTTTTCACTACTGCACAATACCTTCCAACCTCTAGAGGCATTCTGAGTACTAGGTCCTTGTCCTCTGATTGCTTGCCAAATAAAGAGCAGTCACAATTGCTTCACAGGGGCTTTTGTCCAGCATGGCACTGCAGCTTAATAAGCAGCAGCTGGGAGAAATTATGCCAATTTGAGCACTACTAGATGCAAGATAAAGAAGAGCAAACACGTTTCCATCCCCTGCTGAAAGCCTGGCAGCTGGAGAGGTGGGCACAAGCCACCCTCAGGAGGTGCAACTAGACCAAGGGCAGGGTCCTGCAGCTGGGTGGAGGCAATCCCAGGCACAAATCCAGGCTGGGCAGTGAGTGGCTGGAAAGCAGCCCTGAGGAGAGAGCCTTGGAGGTGCTGGGGGAGGAGAAGCTCAGCAGGAGCTCTCGGTGTGCACTTGCAGCCCGGAAAGCCAACCAGAGCCTGGGCTGCAGCAAGAGAAGTGTGGCCAGCAGGGCAAGGGAGGGGATTCTCCCCCTCTGCTCAGCTCTGCTGAGACCCCACCTGGAGCACTGCCTCCAGTTCTGGAGCCCCTATTCCAAGAGGGATCTGGAGGTGCTGGAAGGTGTCCAGAGAAGGGCCATGAGGATGAGCAGAGGGCTGGAGCACCTCTCCTGTGAGGACAGACTGAAGGAGTTGGGGCTGTTCAGTCTGGAGAAGAGAAGGCTCCCAGGTGACCTCCTTGTGGCCTTCCAGGATCTGAAGGAGGCTACAAGAAGGCTGGGGAGGGACTGCTCAGGATCTCAGGGAGTGATAGGACTAGGGGGAATGGAATGAAGCTGGAGGTGGGGAGGAAGTTCTTCCCCATGAGAGTGGTGAAGCCCTGGAATGGGTTGTCCAGGGAGGTGGTTGAGGCCTCATCCCTGGAGATGTTTAAGCCCAGGCTGGATGAGGCTGTGGCCAGCCTGATCTAGTGTGGGGTGTCCCTGCCCATGGCAGGGGGGTTGGAACAGGATGATCCTTGTGCTCCTTTCCAACCCTGACTGATACTATGATACTATGGTGTGAGCTATGGCCTAACCTTTTCCACCAGAGGAGGTGATTCAGTGTTGAATGAAGGATCAAGAGGACAGTAGGGCTCCAAAGAGCATGGTCCATATGGTACATTTTCTGTCACTTTAAGTACACCCCTTGGCAGTACTCAATATCCAGGGACAGTAGGAAGCATCTGCTGGAGGAAATACATATTTGCACTTAGCTATCCTGTGAAGGCAGAATTGCAGTTGAAGTAGGTCTACAGTAACAGAAATCATAGAATCAACAAGGTTGGAAAAGACCTCAGAGATCATCAAGTCCAATCTAGCACACAACACCTCAGGACTAAACCATGGCTTCAAGTGCCACATCCAGTCCCTTTTTGAACACTTCCAGAGAAAATTACTCCAGCACCTCCCTGGGCAGCACATTCCAATGGCCAATCTCTCTTTCTGGGAAGAACTTCCTCCTCACCTCCAGCCTAAACCTCTCCTGGCACAGCTTGAGACTGTGTCCTTTTATTCTGGTGCTGGTTGCCTGGGAGAAGAGACCAACCCCCACCTGGCTACAACCTCCCTTCAGGGAGTTGGAGACAGCAAGAAGGTCTCCCCTGAGCCTTCTCTTCTCCAGGCTAAGCAACCCCAGCTCCCTCAGCCTCTCCCTGACACCTGGCTTGATGCTACAGAGCAGCAAGACTTCTCCTTTCCCCTTAGACACTGGAGGCAGCAATGCATTTTGGGGAAGCACAGTGCAGCCAGAAGCAAAAAAACACTTCCAGGGGGAAAAATCCTGCATCCCAAGAGCCTCTGAACTGACTCTCAGGCTACAACAGGCTTAAGAGAGACTTCCCATCAGCAAGATGGGATGTCCCCTGAGCCTCCTCTTCCCCAGGTTAAACAACCCCAGCTCCCTCTCCTCACAGGGCTGTGCTCCAGGCCTCTCCCCAGCCTCGCTGTCCTTCTCTGGACACGTTCAAGTGTCTCAATATCCTTCTTAAACTGAGGGCCAATATTAAGTATTGTATTGCAGATACAGAAACCTCTGTTCAAACATTGCCCTGGGCTCATAGATGCCTTGCTCTGCTGATTCTAGCTGATTGTAGCTGTCAGGGTGAGGGAGTCACAATTGTCAAGGCACCGTAGTAGTGACTTTGAATTTTTGATGGAGCCTGGCTCACTTTACTCACACTTATGGATTTGCTCCTGCATGTCTCAGTTGTAAACTCCTACCAAACACAGACTGAAATGTTTGCCATGACTGCAACAGCACACCCCCAGCCACAGACATTCTCCACCCCACTCCCAGCCTGTCCTGATCCTTGAAGAGGAGGTGCTTGCAAACCTGAGCTCGAAAAGGTACAGCCACAGGGACAGACAGGAGCTCCATGGGATCTGTAAAGCTACCTAATAAATCTCCTTTCTCAGAACTGCATCTCAGCTTTGCTGCCTCTTTTTTTGAGCCCAGATTGAAATGTCTGAACTTTTCCCTGAGGAGCACATGACAGAGCGAGCTTGTGCCAGCTTCCAAATCCAGCTCCCAGGGACCTCTTCTAACCATGGACAGGAGCCAGGGCAAGCAGTGTGACCTTACTGTGGGGTCATTCTGTGCTGGGGTATGAGCAAGCAAGTCTTTTGCTTTCTGCTTTACACTTTAGAGACTGGATGGGGCACTTGGTGCCATGGTTTAGTTGATTAGATGGTGTTGGGTGATAGGTTGGACTCGATGATCTTGAAGGTCTTTTCCAACCTCGTCACTCCTCTCCTCTCCTCTCCTCTCCTCTCCTCTCCTCTCCTCTCCTCTCCTCTCCTCTCCTCTCCTCTCCTCTCCTCTCCTCTCCTCTCCTCTCCTCTCCTCTCCTCTCCTCTCCTCTCCTCTCCTCTCCTCTCCTCTCCTCTCCTCTCCTCTCCTCTCCTCTCCTCTCCTCTCCTCTCCTCTCCTCTCTGAACCTCTCCTCTCCTCTCTGAACCTCTCCTCTCCTCTCTGAACCTCTCCTCTCCTCTCCTCTCTGAACCTCTCCTCACCTCTCCTCTCCTCTCCTCTCCTCTCTGAACCCCTCCTCTCCTCTCCTCTCTGAACCTCTCCTCTCTGAACCTCTCCTCTCCTCTCTGAACCTCTCCTCACCTCTCCTCTCCTCTCCTCTCTGAACCTCTCCTCTCCTCTCCAAACCTCTCCTCTCTGAACCTCTCCTCTCTGAACCTCTCCTCTTCTCTTCTCTTCTCTTCTCTTCTCTTCTCTTCTCTTCTCTTCTCTTCTCTTCTCTTCTCTTCTCTTCTCTTCTCTTCTCTTCTCTTCTCTTCTCTTCTCTTCTCTTCTCTTCTCTTCTCTTCTCTTCTCTTCTCTTCTCTTCTCTTCTCTATTCTATTCTATTCTGGAGACTTGATAAGGTGCTTGGTTGCATGGTTTAGTTGATTAGATGGTGTTGGATAATAGGTTGGACACAATAATCTTGAAGGTCTCTTCCAACCTGGTCCTATTCTATTCTATTCTATTCTATTCTATTCTATTCTATTCTATTCTATTCTACTCTACTCTACTCTACTCTACTCTACTCTACTCTATTCTATTCTATGATTGTATTAATGGTTTCATGTCTGAGTTACTGTGAGCAACACAAAGAGGCTGGAGAGGTCGGCCCAAGCCAACCTCAGGAGGTTCAACAAGACCAAGGGCAGGGTCCTGCAGCTGGGTGGAGGCAATCCCAGGCACAAATCCAGGCTGGGCAGGGACTGGCTGGAAAGCAGCCCTGAGGAGAGAGACTTGGGGGTGCTGGGGGAGGAGAAGCTCACCAGGAGCTCTCAGTGTGCACTTGCAGCCCAGAAAGCCAACCAGATCCTGGGCTGCAGCAAGAGAAGTGTGGCCAGCAGGGCAAGGGAGGGGATTCTCCCCCTCTGCTCAGCTCTGCTGAGACCCCACCTGGAGTCCTGCCTCCAGTTCTGGAGCCCCTATTCCAAGAGGGATCTGGAGGTGCTGGAAGGTGTCCAGAGAAGGGCCAGGAGGATGAGCAGAGGGCTGGAGCAGCTCTCCTGTGAGGACAGACTGAAGGAGTTGGGGCTGTTCAGGCTGGAGAAGAGAAGGCTCCCAGGTGACCTCATTGTGGCCTTCCAGTATCAGAAGGGGGCTACAAGAAGGCTGGGGAGGGACTGCTCAGGCTCTCAGGTAGTGATAGGACTAGGGGGAATGGAATGAAGCTGGAGGTGGGGAGACTGAGGCTGGAGGTGAGGAAGAAGTTCTTCCCCATGAGGGTGGTGAGACACTGGCACAGGTTGCCCAGGGAGGTGGTGGAAGCCTCATCCCTGGAGGTTTTGAAGGCCAGGCTGGATGTGGCTGTGAGCACCCTGCTGTAGTGTGAGGTGTCCCTGCCTATGGCAGGGGGGTTGGAACTGGCTGATCCTTGAGGTCCCTTCCAACCCTGACAATTCTGTGATTCTAAACACAACACTTGCAAAGTAAGTGTGCAGTCAGAGGAGAACTAAGCAGAGCAGTGCATATTGCAGCTGCTTATGCAATTCTAGAGAGTGCATAAGCTCCTGTGGCAAAGGCACCATGGCTTTCAGTAACCCAGGGCTGTGTTTTGCCAAGTGTAAATGAATCACAGACATTTGTCAACATGAATCTTGCCTGCAGAACACAAACTTCCCATGCCTTAATGCATTCAAGACATTCAGCATGCTAATTAATAAGATCAGTGGCAGCAATGATGATGCAGCAGCTAAAATATTATGCCAACTGTGTTCATACACTGTAATAATCCTGTCTGCCCCCCTTTCTTAGTTTAAAATCACTCAAGATGCAATTCCTTCCAGAGCAAGGACTGGGAAAGAAGTGGCAAACCATGAAAGAAGTGTGCATAAAGTTTGCAGATCTTATCATAGAACCAGTCAGGGTTGGAAGGGACCACAAGGATCCTCTAGTTCCAACCCCCCTGCCTATGGTGCCTCTAAAGAGCTTTATGGAGACTCTATAGACCTGTGGGGGCCTCTCTAGAGGCCTATGGAGCCTCTATATAAACCATGGGAGCCTCTACATAGACCTTGGGTGCCTCTATAGTAGCCTATGGAGCCCATATTGAGCCAATGGGAGTGTCTATAGAGCCCATGGGAGCCTCTATAGAGGCCTATGGAGCCTCTATATTGACTGTTGGAGCCTCTGTAGAGCCCTTGGGAGTCTCTATGGAGGCCTAAGGAACCTCTAGATTGACCATTGGAGCCTCTATAGAGGCCTGTGGAGCCTCTATATTGACTGTTGGAGCCTCTCTAGAGTCCTTGGGAGTCTCTATGGAGGCCTAAGGAACCTCTAGATTGACCATTGGAGCCTCTGCAGAGGCCTGTGGAGCCTCTATATTGACTGTTGGAGCCTCTCTAGAGTCCTTGGGAGTCTCTATGGAGGCCTTAGGAACCTCTAGATTGACCATTGGAGCCTCTGCAGAGGCCTATGGAGCCTCTATATTGACTGTTGGAGCCTCTCTAAAGCCCTTGGGAGTCTCTATGGAGGCCTAAGGAACCTCTAGATTGACCATTGGAGCCTCTGCAGAGGCCTATGGAGCCTCTATATTGACTGTTGGAGCCTCTCTAGAGCCCTTGGGAGTCTCTGCAACTGGGATTGAGCATGGGGGGGGTTAATTCTTACAAGCTTTGTAATGCTCAGCCTTCTTCCTTGAAGCTTTAAAAGGATCTCATGCCATGTATGAGCTCTGAAGATTGACCTTGCCAGGCTGGACAGAAGGGCAGAGTCCAAGGGCATGAGATTGAACACATCCAAGTGCAGGGTTCTACACAGTGGCCACAACAACCCCATGCAGAGCTACAGGCTGGGGTCAGAGTGGCTGGAGAGCAGCCAGGCAGAGAGGGACCTGGGGGTGCTGGTTGAGAGTAGGCTGAACATGAGCCAGCAGTGTGCCCAGGTGGCCAGGAAGGCCAATGGCATCCTGGCCTGCATCAGGAACAGGGTGGTCAGCAGGAGCAGGGAAGTCATTGTGCTCCTGGACTCAGCACTGGTTAGGCCACACCTTGAGTCCTGTGTCCAGTTCTGGGCCCCTCAGTTTAGGAAAGATGTTGAGCTGCTGGAAGGTGTCCAGAGAAGGGCAACAAAGCTGGGGAGGGGTTTGGAGCACAGCCCTGTGAGGAGAGGCTGAGGGAGCTGGGGTTGCTGAGCCTGGAGAAGAGGAGGCTCAGGGGAGACCTTCTTGCTGTCTCCAGCTCCCTGAAGGGAGGTTGTAGCCAGGTGGGGGTTGGTCTCTTCTCCCAGGCAACCAGCACCAGAACAAGAAGACACAGTCTCAAGCTGTGCCAGGAGAAGTTTGGGCTGGAGATTAAAGTTCTTCCCAGCAAGAGAGATTGGCCATTGGAATGTGCTGCACAGGGAGGTGCTGGAGTCACCATCACTGGAGATGTTCAAGAGGGGACTGGATGTGGCACTTGAAGCCATGGTTTAGTTAGTCCTGAGGTGCTGGGTGCTAGGTTGGACTTGATGATCTCTGTGGTCCTTTCCAACCTTATTGATTCTATGATTCTACATCAGGACTGCATGCAGCAGGTGAAACAGTGCTTTTGGTGCTCAGCAGCACCAGAGCTGTCAAGGAACCAATAGAGCATTTGCCTTTTTTCCCTGTCTGTATTGTTAGATGAAGCACTGAGTGCTGGGCTTGGGTAACAGCCAATAGCTGACAGCAGAAATCCAAAGGGGAGCATAATAAACTCAGATTAACAGAAAGAAGGCAAACCTGTCCCCATTTCTGTGACATATCTCTTAAGTGCCTGGCTGGGATTCACTCCATTGGCCT
The DNA here is from genome assembly GCF_014839835.1 of Dryobates pubescens. Lineage (NCBI taxonomy): Eukaryota > Metazoa > Chordata > Aves > Piciformes > Picidae > Dryobates > Dryobates pubescens. The sequence goes on along the minus strand of NC_071618.1, from coordinate 41,794,256 downwards.
TGCTGCAGAGGAGTTTGGCAGCAGAGGCCAATTCCTGCCCTGCTCTTGAGGGGCTGAGCATGGCTGTGGGCAGCAGCAGCAGCAGCACACCATGCCCTGCACGCTCTCACCATGTGCCTGCAACACCCACAGCACCCAGCTCCTCAGCTTATCTGTCAGATGTTCAGCACAAAGCCATTCATGAATGGGGAGGGAACACAGCAAACAGACAAGTAGAGCAATCTCCATATCTCTGATGCTCAGCACAGTGCATCTGTTGCATGATTTCCATATTCAGGCTATTCCCAGTGGAGAATAACTTGTGGGGGGCTGGTTTTTTTTTTGCTATAAGAGCACACACCCCCAAGCCTCCTTCTTTTCTCTGCTTTCAGAATGGAATCATAGAATCAAAAGACCTCAGAGATCATCAAGTCCAACCTAGCACCCAACACCTCAGGACTAACTAAACCATGGCTTCAAGTGCCACGTGCAGTCCCTTCTTGAACACTTCCAGGGATGGTGACTCCACCACCTCCCTGGGCAGCACATTCCAATGGCCAATCTCTCTTCCTGGGAAGAATTTCTTCCTAACATCCAGCCTAAACCTCCCCTGAACACAGCTTGAGACTGTGTGCTCTTGTTCTGGTGCTGGTTGCCTGGGAGAAGAGACCAACCCCCACCTGGCTACAACCTCCCTTCAGGGAGTTGTAGAGAGCAATGAGGTCACCTCTGATCCTTCTCTTCTCCAGGCCAAACAACCCCAGCTCCCTCAGCCTCTCCTCACAGGGCTGTGCTCCAAACCCCTCCACAGCTTTGTTGCCCTTCTCTGGACACCTTCCAGCAACTCAACATCTTTCCTAACCTGAGGGGCCCAGAACTGGACACAGGACTCAAGGTGTGGCCTAACCAGTGCTGAGTCCAGGGGCACAATGACCTCCCTGCTCCTGCTGGCCACACTGTTCCTGATGCAGGCCAGGATGCCATTTGCCTTCCTGGCCACCTGGGCACACTGCTCCTGTATATACCAATTACTTCAATGGGATTTGTTCCTGGTTTCCTGTCCCCACAGAGTAATAATGATTTGTCCTTTCAACCCTCACAGTAGGTGGAGAAACATTACTAGCCTCATTTAATGCATGGAGAGTATGAGACAAGAGAGCTCTGCACTGCCTGCTGTCACAGGGAAGAGTGGCTTTAAACACCAGTTTTGGCACACAGCAATTCCTCTGTTGCCTCCTAAGTGCACACTGTGCTCCTGCCCACGCTGCTGAGCTTTTCAAACCCGAGGCACAGCATAACCTTTACAGAAAAACCACTAACAAACCCCAAAGCTGTCAGGCACTGTGTGCATCCTGGCCACAGGGATTTTCATTTACAACAGAAAACCATGCATGCTCAGCTTTGCATGTGCATGTATGCCTTTTCTATCTCCTGAGGGACTTTATGGAATGGAATGGAATGGAATGGAATGGAATGGAATGGAATGGAATGGAATGGAATGGAATGGAATAGAATAGAATAGAATAGAATAGCATAGAATAGAATAGAATAGAATAGAATAGAATGGAATAGAATAGAACAGAATACAATACAATACAATTAACCAGCTTGGAAAAGACCTTCAAGATCATCAAGTCCAACCTATCACCCAACACCATCTAATCAACTAAACCATGACACCAAGCACCCCATCCAGTCTCTTCCTAACACTTCCAGGGATGGTGACTCCACCACCTCCCTGGGCAGCACATTCCAAAGGCCAATCTCTCTTCCTGGGAAGAAATTCTTCCTAACATCCAGCCTAAACCTCCCCTGGCACAGCTTGAGACTGTGTCCTCTTGTTCTGCTGCTGGTTGCCTGGGAGAAGAGACCAACCCCCACCTGGCTACAACCTCCCTTCAGGGAGTTGGAGAGAGCAAGAAGGTCTCCCCTGAGCCTCCTCTTCTCCAGGCTAAGCAACCCCAGCTCCCTCAGCCTCTCCTCACAGGGCTGTGCTCCAAACCCCTCCCCAGCTTTGTTGTCCTTCTCTGGACACCTTCCAGCAGCTCAACATCTTTGTGGTCCCTTCCAACCCTGACTGATTCTATGATTCTATGATTCTAAACTGAGGGGCCCAGAACTGGACCCAGGACTCAAGGTGTGGCCTAACCAGTGCTGAGTCCAGGGGCACAATGACTTCCCTGCTCCTGCTGGCCACACTATTCCTGATGCAGGCCAGGATGCCATTGGCCTTCTTGGCCACCTGGGCACACTGCTGGCTCATGTTCAGCCTACTCTCAACCAGTACCCCCAGGTCCCTTTCTGCCTGGCTGCTCTCCAGCCACTCTGACCCCATTCTTTGCTTGCTTGTGCACATGTAAAAGTGGGTTGAGGTGTGCAGAGATGCCAGGATGTCCCAGGTGGGATGTCTTCTGTCATTTAAGTCCCAGTGAGTCACAGGTAGAGGAATACTATTCTATTCTATTCTATTCTATTCTATTCTATTCTATTCTATTCTATTCTATTCTATTCTATTCTATTCTATTCTATACAGGACTAGACCACATTCCAGAACAGCTCATACATAAAGGAGCTAGAAGGGGCCTGTGACTGCTCAAGAGACAGCAGAGGGTGGACTGTGATTCCTTGGCCTGGCTGAAGCACAGCAGCCTGACCTCACAGCACCTCTGTAATCCTTCCCTTACTCAGGGATATTGAATGCCACCTTGGCTGGCCATTTGGGCAGAGTCATTAAACAGTAAGGAATCTGATGGCAGCTAAACCATCTGACACATGTCAGAGGTTTACTTGCTCTTTCAAATGTCAGAACCAGGTCAGAACTGAGACAGCAAAATCAGAGGAGGAAAAATCCTCAAGGCATCAGCTAATGCAATTAGCATAGCAGGGAGCTGGTGAGGCAGAGTGGGCAGTGATCATCCCTCACCTCAGCATGCCCCCACAGCTTGCCAAGGGTTATTTCAGGCCAGAGAAACTGCCAGAGATGACTGCCTGAGCCCCCTTGTAACCTTCTTGCTCCTTCTTCCTTCCTGGAAACGTCCCACCCCGAATCTGAGCAGGATTAATGAGTGAACAAAGGGGATTCAAGGACACAGGAGATCTCTGCCAAACCCTTTCTACCACAAAACCTGCAAACATATGCAGAGGAAAGCAGCATTTTGGTGTGAAATTTCCCAGCCTCCAGCAGCTCTTGGCCAAAGGGCTTCTTCCTGAGCCAGAAGTGCTTAACAGCCCTCCCTGCATTTTTTCCATGACTCCTCCTAATGGCTTTTACAATAACCTAAACTCCTGGCACCCACAGCAGCCTTGAGCAGTAATAACTACCACAGTGTAGCCATACAGAGGGTGTTAAAAGGAGCTTTCTTTGGTCTCTGTGTAGGAAAGATGCTGAGATGCTGGAAGGTGTCCAGAGAAGGGCAGCAAAGCTGGGGAGGGGTCTGGAGCACAGCCCTGTGAGGAGAGGCTGAGGGAGCTGGGGTTGCTTAGCCTGGAGAAGAGGAGGCTAAGGGGAGACCTTCTTGCTCTCTACTGCTACCTGAAGGGAGGTTGTAGCCAGGTGGGGGTTGGTCTCTTCTCCCAGGCAAGCAGCACCAGAACAAGAGGACACAGTCTCAAGCTGAGCCAGGGGAGGTTTAGGACAGAGGTGAGGAAGAAATTCTTCCCAGAAAGAGAGATTGGCCATTGGAATGTGCTGCCCAGGGAGGTGGTGGAGTCACCATCCCTGGAGGTGTTTAGGAAGAGCCTGGATGGGGTGCTTGGTGCCATGGTTTGGTTGATGAGATGGTGTTGGGTGAGAGGTTGGACTCGATGATCTCGAAGGTCTTTTCCAACCTGGTCAATTCAATTCAGTTCAGTTCAGTTCAGTTCTATTCTGTTCTATTCTATTCTATTCTAGTCTAGTCTAGTCTATTCTAGTCTATTCAGTCTATTCTATTCTGTTATATTCCATTCCATTCCATTCCATTCCATTCCATTCCATCCATTCCATTCCATTCTATTCTATTCTATTCTATTCTATTCTATTCTATTCTATTCTATTCCATTCCATTCCATTCCATTCCATTCCATTCCATTCCATTCTATTCTATTCTATTCTATTCTATTCTATTCCATTCCATTCCATTCCATTCTATTCTATTCCATTCCATTCCATTCCATTCCATTCCATTCCATTCTATCCCATTCCATTCCATTCCATTCCATTCCATTCCATTCCATTCCATTCCATTCCATTCCATTCTTTCCTGAACCTGTCAACTCATCATCTTCTTGCTGTCCCCATAGTTCTTGTACACTGAGAGGCAGTGAATAATTAATGTGCTTTTTCATGCTCTCAGTGTTGCTATTAATTCCAAAGACCACCATCATAGCCACCACCCCAGATCAAAGCAGCTGGTGAGCCCTATTCCAGCTTATTATCTTGCTCCTTGCCTCTCTTCTTGGTACTGTTACTACTTTTATCATACCCTTTAGCCACTGAGAGGCCAGAACTGCTTATGGCATTTAACATTTGAGCACACAGCAGTTCTATATAAAATGTGTGTGTGTGTACACACATATATGTATTCACTCTCTCTGTGTGCATACAGGCCTATATATGGCAGGGATGTGGCTGTCAATGGGTCCATGTCCCAGTGGAGGCCAGTGGACAAGTGGAGACCCTCAGGGATCAGTCCTGGGACCAGGCTTGGTCAACATCTTTGTGGGTGCCATGGACAGTGGCATTGAGTGCACCCTCAGCAAGTTTGCTGAGGACACCAAGCTGTGTGGTGCAGCAGACAGGCTGGAGGGAAGGGATCCATCCAGAGGGACCTGGACAGGCTGGAGAGGTGGGCACAAGCCAGCCTCAGGAGGTGCAACAAGGGTGGAGGCAATCCCAGGCACAAATCCAGGCTGGGCAGGGGCTGGCTGGAAAGCAGCCCTGAGGAGAGAGCCTTGGGGATGCTGGTGGAGGAGAAGCTCACCAGGAGCTCTCAGTGTGCACTTGCAGCCCGGAAAGCCAATCAGATCCTGGGCTGCAGCAAGAGAAGTGTGGCCAGCAGGGCAAGGGAGGGGATTCTCCCCCTCTGCTCAGCTCTGCTGAGACCCCACCTGGTGTACTGCCTCCAGTTCTGGAGCCCCTATTCCAAGAGGGATCTGGAGGTGCTGGAAGGTGTCCAGAGAAGGGCCAGGAGGATGAGCAGAGGGCTGGAGCACCTCTCCTGTGAGGACAGACTGAAGGAGTTGGGGCTGCTCAGTCTGGAGAAGAGAAGGCTCCCAGGTGACCTCATTGTGGCCTTCCAGTATCTGCAGGGGGCCTCCAAGAAGGCTGGGGAGGGACTTCTCAGGCTGTCAGGTAGTGATAGGACTAGGGGGAATGGAATGAAGCTGGAGGTGGGGAGATTGAGGCTGGAGGTGAGGAGGAAGTTCTTCCCCATGAGAGTGGTGAAGCCCTGGAATGGGTTGTCCAGGGAGGTGGTTGGGGCCCCATCCCTGGAGGTGTTTAAGCCCAGGCTGGATGAGGCTGTGGCCAGCCTGATGTAGTGTGGGGTGTCCCTGCCCATGGCAGGGGGGTTGGAACTGGCTGATCCTTGTGCTCCCTTCCAACCCTGACTGATACTATGATACTGTCTATTCCTTCCTTAAAATCTCATTAACAGTTTAGCCTTCTGATCAGCACTGAGAACTGCTCTCATGTTTTTCACAGAAGTATCTATCCTCACTGCAGGCAACTCTGCCCTGCACTGCATTCATTAGGTAAGACATAAAGGTCTTACATTTAAAGCTTCTTGGTAATAAAAATGCATGAGATGGCCTGGCTGGTTCCCACATTTCTCCTCTCCACCTACAGCAGTGCAGCCCTGCAGCCAGCCTTCCCTGTGCCCACCAGCCCAGAGAAGCAGCTAACCTGTGAGGAACATTCTGCTTCATCCTGTGTGAAAGTGCTGCTAGCTGATACTGAATTTGGGGGGGATAAACATGATACCTGTGCAGCCAAGTGGCCATGTAGAATGAGGCACACTGAGCTCCATAAGCAGCTGAGCCACAGGGACCCCTACATGGAGTTTTGTACAGGTTATGGTGCACCCCCCTCAAAGGGGAACAGGAGAGCCCAGCCCCCCAGCTCCTTGTTCAGTAAATGTTTGTTCTGCAGAGAATGGAAATCTCCAGCACAAGGAGATCTGAAAAACAAGGTAGATAAACATCTCCCCAGAGTGAAACAAGTCTAACTAATCCCCCTGAGGCAAGAAGATTGGCTGATGGACTTCTCAAGGTCCTTTCCTACCCTGGTCTTAAAGTCCCTAAGATTATCAGCCATCTCACAGATAAGACCTTATTTTGCTCAGAGCACATTTGTGGGGCACAGCTTGCAAAGAGCTGCTTCTCCCATCCTTGCATTAAAACTACCTGTTACCTAATGGCTCCTGCACTACTGCTGTACCCTGATAAAACAATATAAACCAGAGCAGAACGTGTCCAGAGAAGGGCAACAAGGCTGGGGAGGGGTCTGGAGCACAGCCCTGGGAGGAGAGGCTGAGGGAGCTGGGGTTGCTTAGCCTGGAGAAGAGGAGGCTCAGGGGAGACCTTCTTGCTCTCTACAACTCCCTGAAGGGAGGTTGTAGCCAGGTGGGGGTTGGTCTCTTCTCCCAGGCAACCAGCACCAGAACAAGAGGCCACAGCCTCAAGCTGTGCCAGGGAAAGTTTAGGCTAGATGTTAGGAAGAAATTCTTCCCAGAGAGATTGGCCATTGGAATGTGCTGCCCAGGGAGGTGGTGGAGTCACCATCCCTGGAGGTGTTTAGGAAGAGCCTGGATGGGGTGCTTGGTGCCATGGTTTAGTTGATTAGATGGTGTTGGGTTATAGATCGGACTCAGTGATCTCAAAAGTCTTTTCCAACCTGGCCTATTCTATTCTATTCTATTCTATTCTATTCTATTCTATTCTATTCTATTCTATTCTATTCCATTCCATTCCATTCCATCCCATTCCATCCCATTCCATTCCATCCCATTCCATCCCATTCCATTCCATTCCATCCCATTCCATCCCATTCTAATTCAAAATCACCAGAAGCAGGGTGATACCTCCTAACCCTCTAATATATCCTTTGTGGCTGTTCAGTCTGGAGAAGAGAAGGCTCCCAGGTGACCTAATTGTGGCCTTCCAGGATTTGAAGGGGGCTCCAAGAAGGCTGGGGAGGGACTGGAACGAAGCTGGAGGTGGGGAGATTCAGGCTGGAGGTGAGGAGGAAGTTCTTCCCCAGGAGAGTGGTGAAGCCCTGGAATGGGCTGTCCAGGGAGGTGGTTGAGGCCCCATCCCTGGAGGTGTTTAAGCCCAGGCTGGATGAGGCTGTGGCCAGGCTGATGTAGTGTGGGGTGTCCCTGCCCATGGCAGAGGGGTTGGAACTGGATGATCCTTGTGGTCCCTTCCAACCCTGACTGATAGTAGGACACTATGATACTGATACTTAGCAGCTCAAGTGCCTTGCAGGCAAATGTATTAGGCACAAAAATCTCATCAGAAAACAATGACAAAATTTTCCTGGGGTCTTAGAAAATAACAGCAGGTTCATGTCTGTATCTGACAGCTGTGATGAGCTCCAGTCACTGGACTGCCATTTAGGAAGCAGTTTGCCAAAATTCAGTCTTTGAGTCTTGCTGCCTGCTTTCCTCTACAGTATTTTGAAGTGATGCTTTGCCCAACTGGGAGACCAAAAGTTTGATCTACCCATTTGCTTATAATGTCCCCTTTACTCCTGCCATTCTCCTATAGCACCTGCAGCAAGGCTGGCTCTATAAATGCAACTCAGTGTGTTCCTTCCTTATTATAGAATGGAATGGAATGGAATGGAATGGAATGGAATGGAATGGAATGGAATGGAATGGAATAGAATAGCATAGAATAGCATGGAATAGAATAGAATAGAATAGAATAGAATAGAATAGAATAGAATAGAATAGACCAGGTTGGAAGAGACCTTCAAGATCATCATGTCCAACCTAACAACCAATCCACCACCACCTAAACAACTAGCCCATGGCACCAAGCACCCCATCAACTCTCCTCCTGAACACCTCCAGTGAAGGTGACTCCACCACCTCCCTGGGCAGCACATTCCAATGGGCAATTTCTCTCTCTCTGTAGACTTCTTCCTACCATCCAGCCTAAACCTCCCCTGGTGCAGCTTGAGACTGTGTCCTCTTGTTCTGCTGCTGGTTGCTTGAGATAAGAGACCAACTCCCTCCTGGCTACAACCACCAACAGAAAAAGAGGACACAGTCTCAAGCTGCACCAGGGGAAGTTTAGGCTGGAGGTAAGGAGAAAGTTCTGCACAGAAAGAGAGATTGGCCATTGGAATGTGCTGCCCAGGGGAGGTGGTGGAGTCACCATCCCTGGAGATGTCCAAGAAGGAATTGGACGTGGCACTTGCATCCATAGTTTAGTCAGTCCTGAGGTGTTGGGTGCCAGGTTGGACTTGATGATCTCTGAGGCCTTTTCCAACCCTGTTGATTCTATGGTAAGCCTGCTGGAGCGAGTTCAGTGCACCAAGATTAGTCCCTCTAACGGTTAAAAACTCCCTAGCCCCCAGCTCATCACATGGCAGTGCTAATTATCTGGAGAGAATGGTATTTGTGTGCAGCATCCAAGTGGCCAGGAGCCCAGAGGGATTGCATCAGTCACAGGCCCAAGATCGATGTCTTTTCCCGTGCCGGTCCCCGGGGGCATTGCGGGTGGTGCGGGAACGACCCCAGCGCCAAAAGCTCTGGCGTCCTACCGCGGGAGCTGAGCCCTGCGGCGGCTCCTGCCGCGCCACCTGGCGGCCTGGCGCCGCATAGCACCGGCGCACGCAGGAGGGGAAAGCCACAGCATCACAGTATCACAGTATCACAGTATAACCGAGGTTGGAAGAGACCCCAAGGATCATCAAGTCCAACCTGCCTCCACAGACCTCATGACTAGACTAAGTGCCATGTCCAATCCCCTCTTGAACACCTCCAGGGACGGCAGCTCCACCACCTCCCTGGGCAGCACATCCCAATGGCGAACGACTCGCTCGGTGAAGAACTTTCTCCTCACCTCGAGTCTAAACCTCCCCTGGCACATCTTGAGACTGTGTCCCCTGTATCACAGTCTCACAGTATAACTAAGGTTGGAAGAGACCCCAAGGATCATCTAGTCCAACCTGCCTCCACAGACCTCACGACTAGACCAATCTCCTCTTGAACACCTCCAGAGACAGCGACTCCACCACCTCCCTGGGCAGCACATTCCAATGACGAATGACTCACTCAGTGAAGAACTTTCTCCTCACCTCCCCTTGGGGATCTGGGATTCTGGCTTAGCACACTGACAATGTTGGTCTAAACTACACATGTTGGCTCAAGATCCAAAAGGCTCCAAGGATTGCCAGGGCCTGAAAGGCTGCCTTTATTGCTTAAGAGTCAAGCTGATGGCCTGGCTTTCTGAGGTCAATCACCAGTTAATAAGAAGGTTTAACACCTAGAGAGCAAATCTTTGCTGCTTTGAGGCTCCCTGGAGAAAAGTGAACAAAACCAGTCAGAGATACAGTTTCCACCTGGGTGGGGGTAATGAGGGGTTACAAAGTCACAGCTCCCTTTTCACCGCTGAATTCCATCTAGAGTTAGGAAGGCTTGGAAGCTAACAGGCTTGGCAGGCATCCTCTCTCCCAGTCCAAGAGCCCTTGTGCCAAGAGACATGCTGGGGAAGGGAGGACTGGACACAGACTGCCTTGCCAGGCTTCTCTGCAGCACCAGGTCGTGCTCACAGAATCATACAATCAATAAGGTTGGAAGAGACCTCAAAGATCATCAAGTCCAACCTGTCACCCAACACCTCATGGCACCGAGTGCCACATCCTCTTGAACACCTCCAGGAACAGTGACTCCACCACCTCCCTGGGCAGCATATCCCAATGGCCAACAACTCTCTCAGTGAAGAACTTTCTCCTCACCTCAAGCCTAGTTTCCCCTGGCACAGCTTGAGACTGTGTCCTCTTGTTCTGGTGCTGGTTGCCTGGGAGAAGAGACCAACCCCCACCTGGCTACAACCTCCCTTCAGGGAGTTGGAGACAGCAAGAAGGTCTCCCCTGAGCCTCCTCTTCTCCAGGCTAAGCAACCCCAGCTCCCTCAGCCTCTCCTCACAGGGCTGTGCTCCAGACCCCTCCCCAGCCTCGTTGCCCTTCTCTGGACACCTTCAAGTGTCTCAATGTCCTTCTTAAACCGAGGAGCCCAGAACTGGACACAGGACTCAAGGTGTGGCCTAACCAGTGCTGAGTCCAGGGGTACAATGACATCCCCGCTCCCCTGCTCCTGCTGGCCACACTATCCCTGATGCAGGCCAGGATGCCATTGGCCTTCTTGGCCCCCTGGGCACACTGCTTGCTCATGTTCAGCCAGCTGTCAATCAGCACCCCCAGGTCCCTTTCTGTTTGGCTGCTCTCAGCCTCTCTGACCCCATCCTGTAGCACTGCCTGGGGTTGCTGTGGCCAGTCCTGTCGTTTCCAGTTTCCCAGTTTCTAGGACACTCTCCCCTGCATCCAGCAGTGTCAAAGACCACCACTACTATATGACTTTCACAGCCTTTCACAAAGGTTGGAGGAAGGTGTGGATGCCACCTCCTACATCCATCCTCAGGCCTCTCCCTCCAGCCCCACCTCCTATTTATTTCCTGATTGCACTGATTTCACCTCATAGCTGCAGGCAGGATCTCCTCCCTTTCTGTACAGCTCAGGGGGAGCTGCCAGAATGGGCTGAAAATGGACTGTTTATTTAGAAAGGTGAAGGACCAGCTGTCAACTGCCATTTCAGTCCAAGACACAAACAATTACCCTGGCACAGCCCTACCCAGATGGCAATAGTTGATGGAAGTGAGTAACACTGCAGTAATTCACAACTAGTAGCTGCACCTTCTTTGAGGAAGGCTTCTTGAGAGGCTCTGCAGAAACCTGCTCAGAAAATCCTCCTCCAATGGCATGAAACCCCTCATCCATAAAAACACATCCCCAGAGATCAGGTGCCCTCTCAGGAAAACCACTCACATGATTTGAGGTGGCAGCTGGCCCCTAAAAAGACTCTGCTGTAGAGGGACCACCTTTATAACCTGTCACTCTGGAATGTATTAAGCCTGGGTGGATGTGAGGTGCTTCAGAGGTGCACTAAGGTGAGGCACACTAAGGCTTTTGTCAAACAATGCTGGTTTCTGAGGAGGGAAAAAGAAAAGGGGGGAAAAAAGAGTAATTCTCAAGTCTAGTTCATCACAAAGTACCCTCAGATGACATCATCATCTTTTCATATGGCATTGCAGGAAATTTTCAGCACTGGCACCTTGGCACCCTGGACTCAGCACTGGTTAGGCCACACCTTGAGTCCTGTGTCCAGTTCTGGGCCCCTCAATTTAAGAAGGACATTGAGACTCTTGAATGTGTCCAGAGAAGGGCAACAAAGCTGGGGAGGGGTTTGGAGCACAGCCCTGTGAGGAGAGGCTGAGGGAGCTGGGGTTGCTTAGCCTGGAGAAGAGGAGGCTCAGGGGAGACCTCATTGCTACCTACAACTCCTTAAAGGGAGGTTGTAGCCAGGTGGGGGTTGGTCTCTTCTCCCAGGCAACCAGCACCAGAACAAGAGGACACAGTCTCAAGCTGTGCCAGGGGAAGTTTAGACTCAAGTTGAGGAGAAAGTTCTTCCCAGAAAGAGAGATTGGCCATGGGAATGTGCTGCCCAGGGAGGTGGTGGAGTCACCATCCCTGGAGGTGTTCAAGAGGGGATTGGATGTGGCACTTGGAGCCATGCTTCAGTTGTCAGGAGGTGTTGGGTGACAGGTTGGACTTCATGATCTCTGAGGTCTTTTCCCACCTTACTGATTCTATGATTCTATGTGCTGCTCAGGGAGGTGGTGGAGTCACCATCCCTGGAGGTGTTGAAGAGGGGATTGGACATGGCACTTGGTGCCATGGTTTAGTTAGTCCTGAGGCGTTGGGTGACAGCTTGGACTTGATGATCTCAGAGGTCTTTCCCAACCTTATTGACTCTGTGACTCTATGAAGTGCTTCTTGCAAAACCTACACCAATTAAAACATCACTAACTTAGTCCTGGGAATTATGCAGTATGGTCTGGGTTTAAATCAGTTTTTAAAGCAGCTCAAGTTAAAAGGATGTAAAACCTTGTCATGTCAACACTCCTGGCCTCATTTAAATCTTTTTCAGCTTGATATTGATCTGGCTTAGCTTCACATCAGATTGATGTTCACACAGGAGCCTTGACTGATGCATTTTAAAATACCTCCCATTTCACAGCTGCAACTCTGGATGCAGACCTACAGGCAAAGTAATCTGAAGGCCAATCTACCTCAGCAGCTGTGTGAAAGGGTTTGGAATGGAATGGAATGGAATGGAATGGAATGGAATGGAATAGAATAGAATAGAATAGAATAGAATAGAATAGAATAGAATAGAATAGAATAGAATAGAATAAACCAGGTTGGAAAAGACCTTTGAGATCATCAAGTCCAACCTATCACCCAACACCATCTGATCAACTAAACCATGGCACCAAGTGCCTCATCCAGTCCCTTCCTAAACACCTGCAGAGATGGTAACTCCACCACCTCCCTGGGCAGCACATTCCAATGGCCAATCTCTCTGGGAAGAACTTCTTCCTAACCTCCAGCCTAAACCTCCCCTGGCACAGCTTGAGACTGCCTAGGAGAAGAGACCAACCCCCTCCTGGCTACAACCTCCCTTCAGGGAGTTGGAGGCAGCAATAAGGTCTCCCCTGAGCCTCCTCTTCTCCAGGCTGAGCAACCCCAGCTCCCTCAGCCTCTCCTCACAGGGCTCTGCTCCAAACCCCTCCCCAGCTTTGTTGCCCTTCTCTGGACACCTTCCAGCAACTCAACATCTTTCCTAACCTGAGGGGCCCAGAACTGGACACAGGACTCAAGGTGTGACCTAACCAGTGCTGAGTCCAGAGGCACAATGACTTCCCTACTCCTGCTGGCCACACTATTCCTGATCCAGGCCAGGATGCCATTGGCCTTCTTGCCCCCCTGGGCACACTGCTGGCTCATGTTCAGCCTACTGTCAACCATTACCCCCAGGTCCCTTTCTGCCTGGCTGCTCTGCAGCCACTCTGACCCCAGCCTGTAGCACTGCATGGGGTTGTTGTGGCCAATGTGTAGAACCTGGCACTTGGATGTGTTCAATCTCATACCCTTGGACTCTGCCCATCTGCCCAGCCTGTCAAGGTCCCTCTGCAGATCTCTCCTACCCTCTAACAGATCAACTCCTGGCCCCAGCTTGGTGTCATCTGCACATTTACTGCTGATGGACTCAATCCCCTCCCCCAGATCATCAATAAAGATATTGAACAGGATGGGCCCCAGCACTGATCCCTCTGCCCTGACACCAGTAAATCAAGTCCATAGGTGAATTTGTCAGAGCTTTCAGTAGTGCCACAGAAATACTCACTTTTCTAGAACAATCTCTTCACAGTAAACCCAAATGGAAGCACACCTACTAACTGGATGTTTTTAGCTGCAGATTACAGTACGGAGCAGGAGCCAAATGTTCTCTCCTCACTCAGCCCACTGCTGAGGATGTAAGTTGCTCTTCTTCTCCTGCAGTCGGTAAAAAAGAGAGGCTTTTGTCAGGTCTGCTGCCCCTGAGACAAAAAAAACCAACAGATAAGGTTTTGGGCAGAAGCCCCTTCTTCAGGCTTGAAATAGCAGCAGTAATCTTGAAGGTGAAAACCAGCAGATGATTTATAAATGTGATTAGATTATGTAGGCAGCAGGAATAGCTGAATATCTGCAGGAAAGGAAGGGATAGCAGGGGAGGAGGAGATAAAACGGGAGCTCCTTTGGCACACACAAAGAAAGTAATGAGTAATTTACTGCCTGAGGAGGGTGAGGGACAGGTAATTGTATCCTGTGCCCTGATGGCTCTGTCAAGACCGGGATCGTTAGCAGCGTTAAGCGTTTTAGGATCCCGTGAGGTCTTTTGAAAGCCTTTTGTCAATGTCCCTTAAGAACCAGGGTTCAAGGGAAGTCAGCTATTATTTCAACTGCGAGGAGGCTGCTGAAGAAAAGTACGTGCCAAGGAGGAAAAGAAAGCCGGGTGTCACCCTCCTTCTGCCTTTCATCTCGACCCTGACTGCTGGGCTTTATCTCACTGTCTGTGAAAAGAAATAAGAAAAGCACACCTGCCCCAAATAGTCCTTTTGCGAGCACAGAAGTAGTTTCTCTGAACATAACTCAAGTCTCTGCCCAGGGAGGTGGCGGAGTCGCCATCGCTGGAGTCCTGAGTCAACATAAACGTAGCTTAACGAAAGAAACTAAAGGCTGTGTGAAGTTCTTGACAGAAAGAGTGATTGGGCACTGGAATGTGCTGCCCAGGGAGGTGGTGGAGTCACCATCGCTGGAGGTGTTTAGGAGGAGACTGGATGGGGTGCTTGGTGCCGTGGGTTAGTCGATTAGATGGTGTTGGGTGACAGGTTGGACTCCATGATCTCGAAGGTCTTTTCCAACCTGGTTAATTCTGTTCTCCGAGGGATTTATAACAAGAGAGGCTATCAGCTTCGTAACAGTTTCTCCGCTATAATAAAAATAAGTAACAACGGGGAAAATCCTTTCTGAGGCGAAGGCACAGCACCCGGGGCAGCCAACGCGTGTCACAGCCCTCACAAGGTGCGAGGAGCGGCTCGGCAGCCGCCGCGGCCGCAGTCCTTACAGAGGCGGCGGTCGCAGCGAGCCGTTGGCCGCGGCTGGGGGCGGCCAGGCCAAGCCGATGCCCACCGGAGCAGCTGCTACCGGGGGGAGCGCAGCACACGACACGCCGGCAGCCCCCGCCGCGGGGCGAGGCGCGGAGCGGCGCGGCCCGCAGCCGCCTGCCAACGGCCGGGCGCGCTTCCCCTTACAAACGGATGTTGTGCCAGAGCGCAAGAGTGAGGCTCACGCCCATATCGGCGCACAAAAAACATCAGGAGAGGGAACACCGCAAGCCGCTGGGCGATCCGCCAGCCGCGGCATAGCAACGCCCGCCACGGTCGCAGCCCCCTCCGGCCCTCAGCTGAGGGCAGAGAGGGCTGGCCTTCGACTGCCGCCTCCCTTTGCCTTACCGGCGCAGGGGGAAGCGGCGCTCAGCCGCCCTCCCGCCGACAGGGCCGTGCGGGGCAGCGGCTTGCGCCGCCGAACCCCTCTCGCCTCAGCGGGCGGCCCCCAGCGCCTCCCCTCGGGCGGCTCCTCGCCGCCTCCCGCCCGGCGGCCGCGCGGGGGCGCCGCAGGGGGCGGGGCGGGGGAGGGGAGGGCGCGCGTGCGCGATGACGCGCCGGGACGTGCCCGCTATATGAGCTCGGGCGGGCGCTGACTCGGCCTTTTCCGCCTCGCTCCCGTCCGCTCCTGGGTCGCTGCGCAGAGAGCCGCGCCGCCGCCGCTCCCCCGCCGCCGCCATGATCATCTACCGGGACTGCATTAGCCGTAAGGGTGGCGGGGCGACGCGGAGGAGGGGGAGAGAAGGCTGGGAGGGCGGCTGCCGGGTCGGTAGGGTGGGGGAAAGCGGCTGGCTGCGGCCTGGGCCCTGCTGCTGGGCCTGGCCCTGTCGCGCATGTGCAGTGCTGGTGGCAGGGCCGGGTGCGGGGGGGCAGAGGGGAACGGGCGAGGACCGCAGTGCCCGGGCCCAGCCTGCGGGCCCCGCTCCGGAGCGCTGGGCCCGGAGGTAGGGCCGACGGGAAGGCGGAGCGGAGCCGAGAAGGGCGATGAGGGGATGCGGGCCGCCGGCGGGCCTGGACGCGGGGAGGCGCAGGCTAACGCGGCGGCGACCGCCCGTGTGTGTGTGTCTGTTCCCCCGCAGAGGACGAGATGTTCTCGGACATCTACAAGATCCGGGAGGTGGCGAACGGCCTGTGCCTGGAAGTGGAGGGGAAGGTGAGTGGCGCGCTTGCCCCGAGGGAGGGCGGGGGGAGGCAGGCCCCGCAGCTGTGACTCAGAGCGCGGCCGCTGCGTGGAGCCGGCATGCCGGGTCGGTGGCGGAGCGGACGGGGCTTGGGGAGAGGGGGGCTGGCTTCTCTGCGAGGGGCCCGAGAGGAAAGGACCCTCCGCGGCCTATGGCTGTGGCAGGGCCGGCCGCTGCTAAGTAGGACATGAGAGGGCCCGGGGCAGCCAAGCTGGAGTGCCGACGTTGTAAACGAAGCTTTGGTCAGGCACCAGGAGAGGAACTTGGCTTAAGAAACCTGTGTTTGGCCTGCAGTCAGGTTCCTTGCACTTAAACGGTGGCTCTGAAGTCGTGCCCTGCTGTCAGGTCATAGATGTGTGAGAGCGTTAGCATCAAGGTTTTTTGCAGAGCCGTTAAGTTTTTTGATGTCTCTAAATCTAGATGGTCACCAGGACAGAGGGTCAAATTGATGACTCTCTAATTGGTGGCAATGCCTCTGCTGAAGGTCCTGAGGGAGATGGAACAGAAGCCACGGTCATAACTGGTGTTGATATAGTAATAAACCACCACCTCCAAGAAACCAGCTTTACAAAAGAGTCCTACAAGAAGTACATCAAGGACTACATGAAGGCGTAAGTGCTGGGAGGCTTTCTTCTCTAAGTGGGGCCTGCAAAAGGTTTAGGTCACTGGCACTCTGAAAGCAGTGTTGAACTTTGGTTCTGATAAGTGTTAGTTCTGCTGCAGGTGCCAAACTGGCTGTGAACTGCTGTAATGCCTTAACACTTGGCAGAACTGGACCTGTAAAGAATGGGTACTGGAATAGCTGAAGTTTATCTTGGCTGAGGGGTAGAACCTGATCATGTGCTGCAGATAACTATATGTAACCTTGTGGTTTTCTTTTCTCTTCCTCTGTGCCAAACCTTCCTGTGGAAGGGGGTGAGGAGCTGGAAGCTCCTCTAACTTGACAGTTAATGTGTGTGAATGGATTTTTCTTTGTTGCTAGTTCAAGGTATCATTTCTGTTGCTAACAATTCAGCTAGCACTAAAGGTGAAAAGACTTTGTCATGCTGAGAGAGAGAGAGAGCACCTTCAGTGCTGTGAAGGTGGCTGGCCAACTTTTGTCCACCACTAGCCTGTACCTAAAATGAATTTGAGTGCCAGGTGCTGGTGTGTTAATTCATTAAGAGAATGAAGTTAAAAGTCTGGGAGCTTGGAGGGGAGGGGAAGGCAGCAAAATCCAAGAGCTTGCAAGTAACTCCCAGCCATAGTATGATGCTGTATAGTGAAGCTACTAAACCAGAATGTGTTTTGAGAGTGGTTTTTCTCCTTCCAGAATCAAAGCACGACTTGAGGAACACAAGCCAGAGAGAGTAAAGCCTTTCATGACAGGGGCTGCAGAACAAATCAAACACATCCTTGCTAACTTCAAAAACTACCAGGTAATGACACTCCCATCACCTTAGAGCAGTGTTGCAGTGGTACAAGCTGCAGTGGGTTCAATTTGGAGGGCTCTGTTTGTGAGGGCATTTAACTTCTCCTCTCAGGGTATTGCAGGCTCTGAGAGTCAGGGAGGAGAAAAATACTCTTCAGTGTCCAGGGATTGCACTTCAGCTTGTGGGTCTTGTAGTTGACTTAGTTTGAAGGTATCACTGTTCAGGAGCCATGGAGTTTAGGACTCAAAAGGTGGCTCACTCTGGCCTCTGTTGTGCCTTACTCTACCGTTAGCAGCAGTGTGGTGAAGTTATATGGTACTAAAATAGACAAGTTGCAGAAAGCAAAATCCTGGCAACTGGTCAGGGAGACTTTTCAAATGGAAGTTGAAGATGTTTTTGCTTTTTTAAATAGAAAGGCACTTTCTATTTAAAGCACAAGCCCTGTGAGGAGAGGCTGAGGGAGCTGGGGTTGTTTAGCCTGCAGAAGAGGAGGCTCAGGGGAGACCTTCTTGCTGTCTACAACTCCCTGAGGGGAGGTTGTAGCCAGGTGGGGGTTGGTCTCTTCTCCCAGGCAATCAGCACCAGAGCAAGAGGACACTGTCTCAAGCTGTGCCAGGGGAGGTTTAGGCTGGATGTTAGGAAGAAATTCTCCCCAGAGAGATGGGCCATTAGAGTGTGCTGCGCAGGGAGGTGGTGGAGTCCCCATCCCTGGAGGTGCTCAAGAGGGGATGGGAAGAGACACTTGAAGCCGCGGTTTAGTTAGTCCTGAGGTGTTGGGTGCTAGGTTGGACTTGATAATCTGAGGTCTTTTCTAACCTTGTTGATTCTTCTGCTCATTAAATGTCTGTCACATGTGTCTCAAGTTCTTTGTAGGAGAGAACATGAATCCAGATGGGATGGTGGCTCTCCTGGATTTCCGTGAGGATGGTGTCACTCCCTATATGATTTTCTTTAAGGACGGCTTGGAAATCGAGAAATGTGTAAGTACTGACCCAAACCAGGTGATAGCACCAGCTATGCCACAGCACTTCCTCTGCATCACTTGTTCTGGCCTGTCCTTCTTACAAGTTGAAAACAGCTATCAGTTGGAAAACTCAAAAGTTGATGTAAGTGCAGCCTGAGTGCTGCTTTCTGTTGCACAGAGTGGCCGAGGCTGCCCGTGCATAATGCTCACCCCAAAAGGGGATGGCATTGCACTGCAGTGATTCATGGTGACTTCATGGCTGAGAAATGCAGGCAGAATGGCTTTGGTGAGGCCTCTGTAGTTGGTAATGCTTCTGAACTACTAGATGAAAGGCCATGTCCACTGCAATGGAGCACTTCCTCTTTGCCATGCCTCTTGTGGGGGTTGATTCTGAATTCCCTTACACAGCCACGTTCTGTTGTCTTTGTTTTAATCATGGCATCAGTCAGGGTTGGAAGGGACCACAAGGATCAGCTAGTTCCAACCCCCCTGCCATGGGCCCAGCCTCATCCAGCCTGGGCTTAAACACCTGCAGGGATGGGGCCTCAACCACCTCCCTGGACAACCCACTCCAGGGCTTCACCACTCTCATGGGGAAGAACTTCCTCCTCACCTCCAGCCTGAATCTCCCCACCTCCAGCTTCATTCCATTCCCCCTAGTCCTATCACTACCTGACATCCTGAGCAGTCCCTCCCCAGCCTTCCTGGAGGCCCCCTTCAGACACTGGAAGGCCACAATGCGGTCACCTGGGAGCCTTCTCTTCTCCAGACTGAACAGCCCCAACTCCTTCAGTCTGTCCTCACAGGAGAGGTGCTCCAGCCCTCTGCAGATCCTCCTGGCCATGATTTTAATGTTTAAATACTGCCCTAAATCTGTGAACACAGGAATACTTGACAGTGCTGAACCTCATGCTGCCTGGCATTTCCAGCTGCCTGAGCTCAGGCAACTCCTGTGGTCTGCTTTGTTTGGTGCTCTGTTGGAATTAGATTGCAAGGAAGCAGTATTTGAATCCCAGCACTTGAATTCTTTGGAGAGCTGTGGAATTCACTGCAGATGAGCAGCATGGGATCACTAGTTTGCTCTGCCCTGTCACTGGACTTACCAATCCTGCTTTTAGACATCTAAATTTATCTGTAAAGCCTCTTACAGGCTTTCTCCTATGCCAGTCATGTAAAGATGAACCAAGTTCTGGTGTGGAGCAGTAGCCCAACAAAAGGAACACTTGTGTTGAATAGAATTGAATTAACCAGGTTGGAAAAGACCTTTGAGATCAAGTCCAACCTATCACCCAGCACCATCTAATCAACTAAACCGTGGCACCATCCAGTCTCTCCCTAAACACCTCCAGGGATGGTGACTCCACCACCTCCCTGGGCAGCACATTCCAATGGCCAATCTCTTGCTGGGAAGAACTTCTTCCTCACCTCCATCCTGAACCTCCCCTGGCACAGCTTGAGATGGTGTCCTCTTGTTCTGGTGCTGGTTGCCTGGGAGAAGAGACCAACCCCCACCTGGCTACAACCTCCCTTCAGGGAGTTGTAGAGCGCAGCAAGGTCTCCCCTGAGCCTCCTCCAGGCACCTCCTGCAGCTTGACTGCAGGGTGCTGTCTGCCATGGGCCCTGGAACAGGCACTCAGCTGGAAGTTCCCTCTTCAGAGCAGGAGCTTGTGTGCACCCCTACTTGAGTGACCTTTTTGCTGTGTAACTTGGGTAACTACAGCTGCTTCAGAGTGGAGTAAAAGAAGAGCAGGACAAATGTTCCAGCTTTAAGGAGAGACAGCCTGTACCTTGTTGTAAGCTTTAGTACCTGGTTTAGGACAAGCTTTTATTTGAGGAGGAATAGGAAGTGTGGTGTAGTGACCAAAACAGAGTCTGAGTACCCTGCCTGGCTTGCTCAGCAGCTGGTGGCAGTTGCTCTGCAGGGTAAAAGTGGTCAGCATCCTCTGATAGACCAAGGGCACTCTTCCTGTTGCTCTCTGGTTTGCACTACGATGCGACAGTAAACTTCCTTGCGCTTTCTGCCTGCCTCTGCCTGTGGCAGCTCAGATTGAATTGGGGAATACACAGATAAGGTATGGGGGGGGATGTGCTGTGAGTGTCCTGCCCTTGAACTAACACTTGCTTCCTCTTGTTTCAGTAACAAATCAAGCACTATGGTTTTGGATCCCTTGTCTTCATAGCTGGCTGCTGTTTCTTCTTCATCGGCACACCACCAGGAATCGGCAACGTTTAACAACTGGACTGATGTCATCTTGAGCTTTATTCACTTCTTTTTGACCCTGATTTGGAGTGGAGGCATTATTTGAAAGGAAAAAAAAAAAAACCAAACCACCCATCTGTCATGTAGGTTGTCTAAAATAAAAACTCATTTAAACCCATTCTAGGAGATGCCTTTTGGTCCGGTGTGTTTCCTTCGGGTGGCTTGCAGGAGAGGCTGCGGCAAGGTTTGTCCAAGGTTTGGGTGTAAGTGTCAGTGGCATAGCCTGATCCTAGCACCCTGCAACTTGACTACCTCCAGATAGGTCATGCAGGTTCCACCTGTAGCCATGGAGCACAAAAGCAGGCTGAGGTCAGTAAGGCAAAGCCCCAGAAATGTTGTCAGAAGGGAGTGGGCCACCTTCATCCCCTGTGATTGACCAGACTCAACTTCTCTTTGGAAGAGATACCAAATCCACACAACTTGCAGTGTGTGGTACTTGAGTGCTGGAACATCATCACTGTGAGCCCCTGGCTACTGGGAGGATTGTGGGGAGGGTGAAGTGACTAGGCTTTCTGGGCCCCTCAGTTTAAGAAGGACATTGAGATACCTGAATGTGTCCAAAGAAAGGCAATGAGGCTGAGGAGTTGAGCACAAGCCCTATGAGGAGAGGCTGAGGGAGCTGGGGTTGCTTAGCCTGGAGAAGAGGAGGCTCAAGGGAGACTTTCTTGCTGTCTACAACTCCCTGAAGGGAGGTTGTAGCCAGCTGGGGGTTGGTCTTTGCTCCCAGGCAACCAGCACCAGAACAAGAGGACACAGTCTCAAGCTGTGCCAGGGGATGTTAGGCTGGGGGTGAGGAGAAAGTTCTTCCCAGCAAGAGAGATTGGCCATTGGAATGTGCTGCCCAGGGAGGTGGTGGAGTCACCATCCCTGGAGGTGTTCAGGAGGGGACTGGATGTGGCATTTGCAGCCATGGTTTAGTTAGTCCTGAGGTGTTGGGTGCTAGGTTGGACTTAAATGATCTCTGAGGTCTTTTCCAGCCTTGTTGATTGTATGATTCCCACACAGCCTGGCTGTGGCACTAGCTCCTTTGACAGCTCCTCAGGAGGTGAGAGCTTGCTGAAGCTGCTGGATTTGGAGGTTTTCTGTGCTTGGAGAGAAAGTGCCAGAATGGCCTCACCCTGTCTGAGGCTTATTGACAAAGCAGGTATGTGTCTAGGGGTGAGATTTCTGTTGCCTCTGTGTGGTGAGGAAAGGCATCTGGTTGACAGCCCTGGAGCAAACGGCCTTTGCTGCCTGGGTTCTTGCTGAGATGCAACAGTAACAGGTTCCTCGCGCTTTCTGCCTGCCTGACCTTGTGGCAGTCTGGATTGAATGAAGGAACACAAACACAGCCCCAGCTCTTGCTGCTGCCAACGTGATTGTGTGTAACTGTGTTGCCTTGGACTGCAAATCATTAACCTGGCTCCTACCGTGGTGAGGGCAGAGCTATAGGGGGCTCAGGTGCCTGAAAGGGGAGGGTGTGACCCACTTGGTGATCTGTCAGGCCTTGGGCCTCCAACAAGGTTTTGGCATCCTTGCTGTCGTTTTTGGCCCCAGTGCTGAAGGCCTGAGGTGGAGGTAGGTGTCTGTGGGGCGGAGAGAGATGCTGCAGCAGGCTGGGAGGAGTGAGATAGTGTCTGTGGAGGTGGGAGCACAGCGTGCTCCAGTTATCTCAGAGGTTCCTGTCTGGTCTAAACACACCCTATTTTAGTTCTGTGGGCTCTTCATTTACATAACTTCCTCAGCTTTCCCACTGAGGACTCTTGTGCCAGCTGTGCTGCTGGATGAGCTACAACTTGGATGTAATCTCAGCAATGCAAATTAAGGCTCCTCAGCCTTCCCTGGGAGCCAAGTCTGCTTTCCTTGCAGAGGGTTGGTTTGATTGGGGCCACGTGAGGCTGTTGTTTCACCCTTCCTGTGGTCACTTCAAACCTGGCAGCCCTCAAAGAAGGGCAGAGCACTTGCTTTCAGAGTTGCTGATATGGCCATGTGCCCCCCCCCCCAATACCCCAGCCTCCCACTTGCAGTGAGTCAGTGTTTAAAACTGATCAGAGCAGGTGTGGGAGTGAGGACAGCTCCTCCCCCTGCCTGGCTCCTGAGCCTGGGGCTGGCACTGCTGGGCACAAGCCTGGAGCACATTGCTGTGTGGCAGCTGCCTACAGACGAGGTGCTGCTTTGAAAAGGAGGTGCTTGAGAGCATGGCCATAAATATCCCCAGGGGTGGGTGTCAAGTGGATGGGGCCAATCTCTTTGGTGGTGCACAGGCATCAGAACAGAATTAACCAGGTTGGAAAAGACCTTTGAGATCATCAAGTCCAACCTGTCACCCAACACCATCTCATCAACTAAACCATAAGACAAGGAACAATGGATACAAACTTGAACACAGAAGGTTTCACCTCCACATCAAGAGAAACTTCTTCACAGTGAGGGTGACAGAGCCCTGGAACAGGCTGCCTGGGGGTGCTGTGGAGTCTCCTTCTCTGGAGACTTTCAAAACCCACCTGGCTGCATTCCTGTGCAGACTGCCCTGGGTGATCCTGCTTTTGGCAGGGGGAGTGGACTTGATCTCTGGAGGTACCTGCCAGCCTCTATCATTCTGTGATGATGAACACATCCTTGCTGGGGGTTGAATGGCTGACAGTATCACCAAGGTTGGAAGAGACCTCAAAGATCATCAAGTCCAACCTGTCACCACAGACCTCATGACTACTAACCATGGCACCAAGTGCCACAACCAATCCCCTCTTGAACACCTCCAGGGATGGTGACTCCACCACCTCCCTGGGCAGCACATTCCAGTGGCTAACAACTCTCTCTGTGAAGAACTTTCTCCTCACCTCGAGCCTGAACTTCCCCTGGCACAGCTTGAGACTGTGTCCTCTTGTTCTGGTGCTGCTTGCCTGGGAGAAGAGACCAACTCCCACCTGGCTACAACCTCTCTTCAGGGAGTTGTAGAGAGCAAGAAGGTCTCCCCTGAGCCTCCTCCAGGCTGAGCAACCCCAGCTCCCTCAGCCTCTCCTCACAGGGCTGTGCTCCAAACCCCTCCCCAGCTTTGTTGCCCTTCTCTGGACACCTTCCAGCAGCTCAACCTCTTTCCTAAACTGAGGGGCCCAGAACTGGACACAGGACTCAAGGTGTGGCCTAACCAGTGCTGAGTCCAGGGGCACAATGACCTCTCTGCTCCTGCTGGCCACCCTATTCCTGATGCAGGCCAGGATGCCATTGGCCTTCTTGGCTACCTGGGCACACTGCAGGCTCATGTTCAGCCTACTATCAACCAGTACCCCCAGGTCCCTCTCTGCCTGGCTGCTCTCAGCCACTCTGACCCCAGCCTGTAGCACTGCATGGGGTTGCTGTGGCCAGTGTGCAGAACCTGGCACTTGGCTGTGTTCAATCTCATGCAGCCCTGGCAGGTTTCAGGGGCAGCTACATAGGGAGGATGGTTTTAGGGAACAGCACTGGTGTCTTTATGAGGATAGCTCTGCTTTCTCAGGTGCAGCCTCCCTCTGCTCCTGTGGATCACCAGCTGCACTGCTGCTCTGCAGCCACTTCCCCTGCATGAAGCTGGTGTAAACTGGGCTGTTCTACCCTCCACCAGCCAACAAGTAAACATCTTGCTACTAGCCTGCAGTGGGAGACTAGCAGTTAAATGCCGTGTTCACTTAGCTTGGATATGAATGCCTCAGTAAGAGGAAAAACCTACCCAAGCCTGACAGTCTTTGCCATAACCAGCCCCAGAGCCATTGCTGGGGGTGCAAACATTGTGGTTTGTGGTCTCTGTGCCTTGGCTGCCTTTTGGATGAAGCTGCACAAGAGCTTCCAGCTGCAAAGATCACAGCCAAGTAGCTGTGGTCAGGACTGGGAACCTGGAGGAAGCTTTTTTTGAGTGCTAGCAAATGCTGGCAGCCCTGAAGTGCATTCTGCAGGAGTGTGGCAGGATGTTGATGTGTGTTTGAGGCATCAGAGCTGCATTTGTAACCTTCCACTTCTGGCAGAAAGAAGCCAAACACCCTAGGAGGCCCTTTTAGACTATTTTGGTGTGTGATACCAACCCTGCCCATGAGGCTGAATGTGGTGAGGAAAAGGATGAGCTATTGTTTCTCTGCAGCCCTCCTGTTCTCCTGGAAGCCAACAGCTGGGATTCTCCTCCCTCTCTGTGCCCAGCAGCAGTGGAAGGAAGCATTGCTAGCATATCACAGAGCAGCCCCCTGTCCCTGTGATCCTCAGCAGGGAGTGGGCATGCTGGGAGCCCTGCCAAAGCAATGCAGCTGCTTGATCTTTATGGGGACTGTCCAAAAAATGAGATTAGGATTCCAGGATGAGCCTCCCAAAGTCTTTGCAGTAGAGTAGTCAAGAAAAGGCCATGTAAAGCTGGGTGCTCCCTCCCTGTTCACTGTGGATGCTCAGCTAGCAAAACCCCACTGCATGGTCTGGCTCAGGGGCTGGGGTTCATCCTTACCTACAGCTCTGTCTGAATAGAGTAGAGTAGAGTAGAGTAGAGTAGAGTAGAGTAGAGTAGACCAGACCAGACCAGACCAGACCAGACCAGACCAGACCAGACCAGACTGGAAAAGACCTCTGAGATCATCAAGTCCAACCTATCCCCCAACACCATCTGATCAACTAAACCACAGAATCACCAACATTGGAAGAGACCTCAAAGATCATCAAGTCCAGCCTGTCACCACAGACCTCATGACTAGACCATGGCACCAAGTGCCACATCCAAACCCCTCTTGAACACCTCCAGGGATGGGGACTCCACCACCTCCCTGGGCAGCACATTCCAATGGTGAACAGCTCTCTCTCTGAAGAACTTTCTCCTCACCTCCAGCCTAAACCTCCCCTGGTGCAGCTTGAGACTGTGTCCTCTTGTTCTAGTGCTGGTTGCCTGGGAGAGGAGACCACCCCCCACCTGGCTACAACCTCCCTTCAGGTAGTTGTAGAGAGCAAGAAGGTCTCCCCTGAGCCTCCTCTTCTCCAGGCTAAGCAACCCCAGCTCCCTCAGCCTCTCCTCACAGGGCTGTGCTCCAAACCCCTCCCCAGCTTTGGTCTGCACCTGAGTCAGGCACCCTCAGCCTCTCCAATCAAAGCAGGGCTGCAGCCTGCAGCCATAAAATTGCCTTCAGCTGCTGCTGCTGCTTGGTAAAGCTGCCAGCAAAATGGCATTTGAGGGCATCAGCACAGCCCTTCACCCACCAGCTTCATCTGCCCCGGCCTGGCAGCCACCTCCTGGCAACGTGTTCACTCATGGTGGGGCCAAGAGTGCTTTGACCTCTGTAAATCCACCTGATTGTTAAGCCAAATGGTAAGAGAGCAGCTGTCCACAGGTTCAAGGGTTTCATCTTCATGGCCACCTTGCTTACTGTGGACTAGGAAGCTTTGGAAAGGAGGAAAACCTCACAGCTGGGGTGCCTGGTCTGGTGGACCCTGCACAAATGCAGCCCTTGCTGCTTGCAGCCTCTCCCATCACTGGGGTATAAATAACCTCTTCATAAGGCTGGGCTTGGCTGGGGGGAGGAAGGCTTTGCAGGAATTTATGCTGGGTTTATGTGAGCCTCTCTGGAATAAAAAACACCCCACCTTAAATTAGATGTGTGAAGGCCAGGGCAGGTTGGTCTCATTTCCCTCCCTCAGTGCTGTCAGCTCTCCTACCACAGGAATGGAATGGAATTGATCAGGTTGGAAAAGAACTTTGAGATCAAGTCCAACCTATCACCCAACACCATCTAATCAACTAAACCATGGCACCAAGCACCCCATCCAGTCTCTTCCTAAACTCCTCCAGGGATGGTGACTCCACCAGCTCCCTGGGCAGCACATTCCAATGGCCAATCACTCTCTCTATGAAGAACTTCTTCCTAACATCCAGCCTAACTCTCCCCTGGCGCAGCTTGAGACTGTGTCCTCTTGTTCTGGTGCTGGTTGCCTGGGAGAAGAGAGCAACCCCCACCTGGCTACAACCTCCCTTCAGGGAGTTGGAGACAGCAAGAAGGTCTCCTCTGACCCAATTTTTGGTGAAGAACATAACCCCCCTCTAAAATGGTGTGCTTGGTACAGCTTCCACTCATCCTAAGCAGAGGCTATTTTACCTCACAGGCACTCTGCAGAGCAGTAAATTACTGAGGTTACCTGGCATTTATGCTGGCTCAACTTAAGACAAACTGTGAAGCAGCACACTCAAGTGACACCAAAAGCAGAAGCAGATCCCAAACACCTTCCTGTAAGCTAATCCTGCTGAGCATCCCATTGAAGCTAACAATTTCCCTCCAAACCAGCACAGTCACTTGGACTTGGGGTGCTGATTACAGCAGAGTTAAACCAGGACTGCATGGCATTCTGCATGGCTTTAGAGGATCAACTGAGGAGCAAGACAAAGTATTCCTTGAGTACTGTGTCCAGTTCTGGGGCCCTCAGTTTAAGAAGGACATTGAGACAGTGGAAGGTGTCCAGAGAAGGGCAAAGAGGCTGGGGAGAGGTCTTGAGCACAGCCCTGTGAGGAGAGGCTGAGGGAGCTGGGGTTGCTTAGCCTGCAGAAGAGGAGGCTCAGGGGAGACCTTCTTGCCCTCTACAACTACCTGAAGAGAGGTTGTAGCCAGGTGGGGGTTGGTCTCTTCTCCCAGGCAACCAGCACCAGAACAAGAGGACACAGTCTCAGGCTGTGCCAGGGGAAGTTTAGACTGGAGGTGAGGAGAAAGTTCTTCCCAGAAAGAGAGATTGGCCATTGGAATGTGCTGCCCAGGGAGGTGATGGAGTCACCATCCCTGGAGGTGCTCAAGAGGGGATTGGATGTGGCACTTGGTGCCATGGTTTAGTAGTCCTGAGGTGCTGGGTGCTAGGTTGGACTTGATGATCTCTGAGGTCTTTTCCAACCTTATTGACTCTATGATTCTATGAAAGCAGAAGTTGACCTAAACTTTCCAGGTCCCTTAGCTGCCCAAACTCCCCAGAATGCAGCAGAGGAGCCCAGCTCCTGAAAAGCAATAGCTGTCATCCTACACACTTGTGGATGCAAGTCTCCAGAGGACTTGAACAGCATGTGTGCAGGGTCTGGCTGGTTTGGGGGAGCACATAATGTACCATGGCAAGACATGAAGGCTGACTTCCTGGTTTCCTGTCAGCATCCTCAGCTATCTCCTGCAGCTGTCCACAAGCTGGGTCCTGCTGGCAGAGCCTGAAGAGGCAGGAGTCAGTGGTGGTATTAATGAGAGCACGTGTCCCTGGAACACAACTTGGCTTTTCAGACAGCCTCAGCACTCCACCTTTCAGGAACTGGACACTCCATGCTGTGGAAAGCTGAGCACCATCAGGAAGCCCATCTGTAGAGAGAGACTTGAAACAGCTCTAGCAGAAAGGATCTGAACAAAATCAGGACGTGTGGCTTATGCATAAGGGGTCAGAATTGTTTGTCAAACCTCCCAAGGCATTGGATACCTCCCCCCCCCCCCCCACCAACCCCTTTGTTGCTTCTAAGTGGAATGTTTGGTTTCCCTGCACTCCCATTACATTATGCTGTTTGCAGAAGTGATGCAGACATCTGAAGGACCTGAGGGCATGTGAAAGTTGTGCAATAAAACCTCAGCTTCTGCTTTATTTACAAATATGCCAAGGATTTCTCCCCCCCTTCCCCCCACCACTGTTTTCTTTGCTCTTGGGTTAACATAAATGCTTTGAGAGCACAAATTGAATTGTCCTCGCATTTTCCTCCCCTGCTGCCCCCACAAAAGGATGCTGAAGAGACAACTCTTGCACCATGCATTTCAGAAATGCACAGTGGAACAGACATTGGATGAACAATCTTCCCCCCAAACAGAGGCATAGGGAGCAGAGAGATGGACAGAACAATCTTCCCCAAACAGAGGCATAGGGAGCAGAGAGATGGACAGAACAATCTTCCCCAAACAGAGGCAAAGGGAGCAGAGAGATGGACAGAACAATCTTCCCCAAACAGAGGCATAGGGAGCAGAGAGATGGACAGAACAATCTTCCCCAAACAGAGGCAAAGGGAGCAGAGAGATGGACAGAACAATCTTCCCCCCAAACAGAGGCATAGGGAGCAGAGAGAGGGATGAAACAATCTTCCCCTAGGACAGAGACATGAGGAAGAAAAGCATGGATTATACAATCAGTAAGGTTGGAAAAGACCTCAGAGATCATCAAGTCCAACCTAGCACCTAACACCTCAGGACTACTAAACCATGGCTTCAAGTGCCACATCCAATCCCCTCTTGAACACCTCCAGTGATGGTGACTCCACCACCTCCCTGGGCAGCACATTCCAATGGCCAACAACTCTCTCTGTGAAGAACTTTCTCCTCACCTCAAGCCTAAACCTCCCCTGGCTCAGCTTGAGACTGTGTCCTCTTGTTCTGGTGCTGGTTGCCTGGGAGGTGTGACCAACCCCCACCTGCCTACAACCTCCCTTCAGGGAGCTGGAGAGAGCAAGAAGGTCTCCCCTGAGCCTCCTCTTCTCCAGGCTAAGCAACCCCAGCTCCCTCAGCCTCTCCTCACAGGGCTGTGCTCCAGACCCCTCCCCAGCTTTGTTGCCCTTCTCTGGACACCTTCCAGCAACTCAACATCTTTCCTAAACTGAGGGGCCCAGACCTGGACACAGGACTCAAGGTGTGGCCTAACCAGTGCTGAGTCCAGGGGCACAATGACTTCCCTGCTCCTGCTGGCCACACTATTCCTGATGCAGGCCAGGATGCAATTTTCTCCAAAACAGAGACATAGGGAACAGAGACATGGATAAAACAATCTTCCCCAGAACAGAGACATGGGGAACAGAGACATGGATGAAACAATCTTCCCCCAGAACAGAGACATGGGGAACAGAGACATGGATGAAACCATTTTCCCTAAAAACAGAGACACAGGAAACAGAGACACCTGGAGGTGCTCAAAAGAGGACTGGATGTGGCACCTGAAGCCATGGTTTAGTTAGTCCTGAGGTGTTGGGTGCTAGGTTGGACTTGATGATCTCTGAGGTCTTTTCCAACCTTATTGATTCTCTGATTCCATGATTCTACGGATAAATAATCTTCCCCTAAACTGAGACATGGGGAACAGAGACATGGATGAAACAATCTTCCCCTAAACAGAGACACAGGGAACAGAGACATGGATGAAACAATCTTCCCCAGAACAGAGACACAGGGAACAGAGACATGGATGAAAGAATCTTCCCCAGAACAGAGACACAGGGAACAGAGACATGGATGAAAGAATCTTCCCCAGAACACACCCCACATGGAAACCCAGTGGCAATGCCAACAATAAACACCTGGTTTGCAAAACTGCTTGTTCCTTGTGCCAGCTAAATCACAGCCTGTGTTCAGTCAAGGATGCAGGACATTGGGTGGTACAAATGAAAAGAAGGGGTTTATTGATGCACTTAATCCATAGGTATCATCATAAAAAAGCCAACCAGACCACCCCAAGCCAAACAAAAACCCAGAAGAGAAATCCCTTCCTTGTTTTACCCAATAGACAGACATTTCATCTTTTTTTTCCCCCCCCCCCTCCCCCTCAGTGATTACCTGGAAGGGATTGTCATCTTCCCACTGACCTGTGAAGCAAACAGGCCTTGCTTGAGGGGGGGGGGTTTAACTTATTGATTTGTTCCCATGAAGCCTCAGGACTGGTGAGCACCATTTGTGGCTGTGTTTCCCGAAGCCTGACCCCAAAAAAAGCATCATGTCCATTCCACCAGAACTCTGCACCAAGAGCTGGGCATCTTTTCAACTTTGAAAGCCTTGACAGATCCCAGCAGAACTGGGGGTATTAAAGCAGCTCTGCTGGGCTGCAAAGCCACAAAGCTGCAGGTTCCTCCAGGACATGCTCTCCTTCAAAGTCACTAAGGCTTGGAAAAGCCACAAAGCTATCAAGAAGAAGTAAGGTCCTAACTCAAGAAAGGTTCCTAATCCAGGCCAATCTAACACAAGCTCATTCTATAAATAGGTTTGATCTTTTCTCCTGTTAAAAGACAAAAAACACTTAGAGAAACATACAAGAAATATTCCTTGGGGGGGTGGGGGTGGAAACAAGAAGCAGCTATGGAAGATTGCAAAGGATCAGCTGCTGTCACTTGAACCTGGCAGAACTGTGTGGCACTCAGTCCTGTTTGTAAACTCACCCCAGTTCTCTCAGTCCAATCACTACTTCTCTCCTCAGAAACACCTTTGTTAATCACTCTTCTCTTCTCCTTGGTAGTGTCTGTATTCTGGCTTCAGCTCCCATGTGTTCTTGTGGGTCCCCTTCACGTTGTAAATGCCTATTTCTCTCAAGATTTCTTTCAAGTATATCTGAAAGGAAACAAGAATTCAAATCACACAGGCAGGCCACCGTCAGCTCCTGCAGGACACCACATCCTCTGCTCAAGCACAGCGACCTGCTGCAGGAAAATCACTTGGTGTGGGCAGCAGGGTTGGTTGATTGGCACTAATCTGCGCAGTAATGGCTCTCACAAACTCCAACCCCCAGGCACCACAGGGGTTAGAGAAACCTGGGTGTAATGCCCAGTGCAAGCAAGTCCCAGGGATGCAGCAGGCAGCACCTCGAGCCCCAGCCCTGCTGGAGTGTGGAGGGGCAGGTACTGGCTACACAGATGCTCCATGCCAAAACAAAGCTACCAGAACCTCTCAAGCTGCACCAAGGGAGGTTTAGGCTGGGTGTTAGGAGGAAGTTCTTCCCAGAAAGAGAGATTGGCCATTGGAATGTGCTGCCCAGGGAGGTGGTGGAGTCACCATCCCTGGAGGTATCACAGTATCACCAAGGTTGGAAGAGACCTCAAAGATCATCAAGTCCAACCTGTCACCACAGACCTCATGACTAGACAATGTTTAGGAAGAGACTGGATGAGGCACTTGGTGCCATGGTTTAGTTGATTAGATGGTGTTGGGTTATGGGTTGGACTTGATGATCTCAAAGGTCTTTTCCAACCTGGTTAATTCTATTCTATTCTATTCCATTCCATTCCATTCTATTCTATTCTATTCCATTCTATTCTATTCTATTCTATTCTATTCTATTCTATTCTATTCTATTCTATTCTATTCTATTCTATTCTATTTTATTCTATTCTATTCTATTCTATGCTATGCTATGCTATGCTATTCTATGCTATTCCTATCCTTAGCCTAGCCTAGCCTAGCCTAGCCTAGCCTAGCCTATCCTATCCCATCCTTGTCCTTTCCTATCCTATCCTATCCTATCCTATCCTACCCTATCCTATCCTATCCTATCCTATCCTATCCTATCCTATCCTATCCTATCCTATCCTATCCTACCCTACCCTATCCTATCCCATCCCATCCTATCCTATTCTATTCCTATCCTATCCTATCCTATTCCTATCCTATCCTATCCTATCCTATCCTATCCTATCCTATCCTATCCTATCCTATCCTATCCTATCCTACCCTATCACAATGATGCTGAGGTTATAGCACACATCTTCCTCCTGCTGGAATTCCTCCACCTGAGCTAAAAGCTCTTGGGCTTTTCATCTTGCTTGGCCTGGGATGCTTTTGAAACTCCCTGTCTGACACTACCAAAGGCCAAAGCTGTTGGTTTTCATGCCATTTTGCAATGCTTTTTGGGCATTCCATCAGGGCCTTAAGTTTCAGAGGAGAACTGAAGAGGTGCCAGGGAATTTTCTACTCCAATTAAACAGTAAGGTGAGGAAGAGAAATGAAAAAACCCAGCAAGCTATGACACCAGCAGGATGACCTTTGACACAAGTCAGCTCACTCCTACCACCCTCTTTTACCCTTTAAAACAAGCTGCAGTCATTTGTCTCATGTTTTTAAAGAGCCATTTGCCTGCTTGCTTGTTTAAATACTAATCAGGGCTGACTCCAAGAGGATTGCCATGGCAACAGCAGACCACAGCTTAAGGATCCCCACATTAAATTCATATCAGTTTAGCCTGAGCAATTTAATCCTTCCTGAGTGCACAGATTAAACTGGAACACCAGGGTTACTGGAGCCCTTGGGTTTGCTGTTATCTGTAGTTCCACTAAGTGCAAACCTCTTACTGGTTGAGATGATGGGAAAAGAAGAAAAGCTAACTTCCCTGTCCCTTCCTTTCACTCTCCCCAGTTTTGCTGCTAAGTGGAAAAGTTGAAAAGTAACTAAAAAGTGTGTTCCCAGTCTGTAAAAAACTGTCTCTCTTACAGAGCAAAGAAACAGCAGCAGCAGGGATCTGCCATGTGCCACTGTCTCCCCCTGCTCCTGCCTGGCCTGATCAAGGAAGGTTCAAACAAGGGGAGAATAGAACAGAACAGAACAGAACAGAACAGAACAGAACAGAACAGAACAGAACAGAACAGAACAGAAGTAGAGGGGAGGGGAAGGGAAGGGAAGGGAAGGGAAGGGAAGGGAAGGGAAGGGAAGGGAAGGGAAGGGAAGGGAAGGGAAGGGAAGGGAAGGGAAGGGAAGGGAAGGGAAGGGAAGGGAAGGGAAGGGAAGGGAAGGGAAGGGAAGGGAAGGGAAGGGAAGGGAAGGGAAGGGAAGGGAAGGGAAGGGAAGGGAAGGGAAGGGAAGGGAAGGGAAGGGAAGGGAAGGGGGAAGGGGGAAGAGGGAAGGGGGAAGGGGGAAGAGGGAAGAGGGAAAAGGGAAGAGGGAAGAGGGAAGAGGGAAGAGGGAAGAGGGAAGAGGGAAGAGGGAAGGGAAGAGAAGAGAAGAGAAGAGAAGAGAAGAGAAGAGAAGAGAAGAGAAGAGAAGAGAAGAGAAGAGAAGAGAAGAGAAGAGAAGAGAAGAGAAGAGAAGAGAAGAGAAGAGAAGAGAAGAGAAGAGAAGAGAAGAGAAGAGAAGAGAAGAGAAGAGGAGAAATTAACCAGGTTGTAAAAGTCCATCACCCAACACCATCTAATCAACTAAACCAAGGCACCAAGCACCCCATCCAGTCTCTTCCTAAACACCTCCAGTGCTGGTGACTCCACCACCTCCCTGGGTAGCACATTCCAATGGCCAATCTCTCCGTAAAGAACTTCTTCCTAACATCCAGCCTAAGATTTGGCCTTCTGTAGCAAGATTACTCTTAAAGCCTGTCTCCAAGCACTGAGGGGTGTTTGTCCAGCAAGCAAGAAAGAGCACCAAGTAACAGATTGCATGCCCAAGCTTGTTTCTTAGGGTCTTTTCTTTGAGGTCCATTTTACACAGTGGGAATGGCTCTTCCAGGGTGCACGATGCAAACCCCAGCAGGTGGCAGCAGGAGATCAATATACATCTCTGGGCACACCTTTCCACATCTCCTTCCTCTGTTGCAGTCATGCTGTCATTATTGCCGAGTCAGATAGCTGTGGTGGGTTGTCATTTCCCCCCAGCATTAACTTTAGCCAGACTAACTCAGAAGCAAATGAAGCTGCAGTTACAAGCAAAAAACTACACTCTGCAATGGCAGGCAATGAATGTGTA
The DNA here is from genome assembly GCF_014839835.1 of Dryobates pubescens. Lineage (NCBI taxonomy): Eukaryota > Metazoa > Chordata > Aves > Piciformes > Picidae > Dryobates > Dryobates pubescens. Next base: position 41,760,303 of record NC_071618.1, on the reverse strand, counting down.
CAAAACAGACAGGATTTGCAACATGATACAGGCATTTACAATAAGCAAATAACAAGGAAAGACCCCTGGTCCAAAAGACCAGGGAAGCTGCTTCACTGCCCCCTGGCCCCTCTCCCCCCAAAACTTCCCCCTACTTCTACCAAGAGAGAGAGAGAGAAGCTGGGAGAAAACAGTGTTAGCCTGATCTCCAGGCCAGCCAGAAACCTTATCTCCTCCCAGGTAAAGCAGAATAGCCAAGGTCAGATGGAAAGAGAAGAGGAATAGGAATGGGAGAGAAATGTGAATCATAGAACCAATAAGGTTGGAAAAGACCTCACAGATCATCAAGTCCAACCTAGCATCCAACACCTCAGGACTAACTAAACCATGGCTTCAAGTGCCATGTCCAATCCCTTTTTGGACACTTCCAGTGATGGTGACTCCACCACCTCCCTGGGCAGCACATTCCAATGGCCAATCTCTCTTTCTGGCAAGAACTTCCTCGTCACCTCCAGCCTAAACCTTCCCTGGCACAGCCTGAGACTGTGTCCTCTTGTTCTGCTGCTGGTTGCCTGGGAGAAGAGACCAACCCCCACCTGGCTACAACCTCCCTTCAGGGAGTTGGAGAGAGCAAGAAGGTCTCCCCTGAGCCTCCTCTTCTCCAGGCGAAGCAACCCCAGCTCCCTCAGCCTCTCCTCACAGGGCTGTGCTCCAAACCCCTCCCCAGCTTTGTTGCCCTTCTCTGGACATGTTCCAGCAGCTCAACATCTTTCCTACACTGAGTGGCCCAAAACAGGTGCTTAGAAAGAGACTGGATGAGGCACTTGGTGCCATGGTTTAGTTGATTAGATGGTGTTGGGTGATAGGTTGGACTTGATGATCTCAAAGGTCTCTTCCAACCTGGTTAATTCTCTTCTCTTCTCTTCTCTTCTCTTCTCTTCTCTTCTCTTCTCTTCTCTTCTCTTCTCTTCTCTTCTCTTCTCTTCTCTTCTCTTCTCTTCTCTTCTCTTCTCTTCTCTTCTCTTCTCTTCTCTTCTCTTCTCTTCTCTTCTCTTCCTATTCTATTCTACTCTATCCCTATTCCATTCTATTCTAGCCTATTCTATTCTATTCTACTCTATTCCTATTCTATGCTATCCTATCCTATTCTATTCTATTCCTATTCTATTCTACTCTATCCCTATTCTATTCTATTCTATTCTATTCTATTCTAGCCTATTCTATTCTATTCCTATTCTATTCTATTCCTATTCTATTCTACTCTATCCTATCCTATCCTATCCTATCCTATCCTATCCTATCCTATCCTATCCTATCCTATCCTATCCTATCCTATCCTATCCTAACAGCAATTAGTCTGAGAACCCTGCTGCTGCTGCTGCACAATGTGTGTTTGCAGAGGTGGTGAGGGCAGGTGAGAGGGCAGTTTGCACAGGGGCAGGTGTAGCTGTTTGCACCTGCACAGCCACGGCTTGCTTGGCAATCCCGGTGCACTCATGCCGGGCAGCCTGCAGTAGTGTCACTGTCAGGCACTCCAGAAGACGGCAGCGTGGGTGGCAGAAACACTCAGACTCAAGGTTAAATTCTGCTCTCCACCACAGGGACAGATTAATGAGAATTGGAAAGGAAATAAAACACAACTGCACTTAGTTGCACAAAGCACATCCACAGGCAGTTCCCGGGCTGAGAGACCTCATCCGGCTGAGCCCAGAGAGTGGTGGTGAACGGTGGCGTGCCCAGCTGGCAGCCAGGCACTAGTGGTGTGCCCCAGGGATCAGTGCTGGGCCCCAGCCTGTTCAATAGCTTTACTGATGATCTGGATGAGGGGACTGAGTCCAGCATCAGTAAATTTGCAGATGACATCAAGTTGGGAGCAGATGTTGATCTGTTAGAGGGTAGGAGAGCTCTGCAGAGGGACCTTGCCAGGCAGGACAGATGGGCAGAGTCCAACATGATGGCACCAAGAGCTGGCTGCTGCACTTTGGTCACAACAACCCCATGCAGTGCTACAGGCTGGGGTCAGAGTGGCTGGAGAGCAGCCAGGCAGAAAGGGACCTGGGGGTGCTGGTTGGTAGTAGCTGAAGATGAGCCAGCAGTGTGCCCAGGTGGACAAGAAGGCCAATGGCATCCTGGCCTGTATCAGGAATAATGTGGCCAGCAGAAGCAAGGAAGTCATTGTGCCCCTGGACTCAGCACTGGTGAGGCCACACCTTGAGTCCTGTGTCCAGTTCTGGGGCCCTCAGTTTAAAAAGGATATTGAGACACTTGAACATGTCCAGAGAAGGGCAACAAAGCTGGGGAGGGGTTTGGAGCACAGCCCTGTGAGGAGAGGCTGAGGGAGCTGGGGTTGCTTAGCCTGCAGAAGAGGAGGCTCAGGGGAGACCGTTTTGGTGTCTACAACTACCTGAAGGGAGGTTGCAGCCAGGTGGGGGTTGGTCTCTTCTCCCAGGCAACCAGCACCAGAACAAGAGGACACAGTCTCAAGCTGCACCAGGGGAGGTTTAGGCTCAAGGTGAGGAGAAAGTTCCTCCCAGCAAGAGAGATTGGCCATTGGAATGTGCTGCCCAGGGAGGTGGTGGAGTCACTGTCCCTGGAGGTGTTCAAAAAGGGATTGGAGGTGGCACTTGAAGCCATGGTTTAGTTAGTCCTGAGGTGTTGGGTCCTAGGTTGGGCTGGGTGATCTCTGAGTTCTTTTCCAACCTTACTGATTCTCTGATTCTCTCTGTGCCTGGGAAGCCAGGTCACAAGGCGTGACAGTGCTGCAGGGCTCTGGCAGAACACAACTGCTATGGCTGGATGGTCCACAGCTCCCCGCGGCTCGCTGCTCCGCGCTGGCAGCATCTCTGGGTGACATCTTGCACAAGGCAGTTCTCACTACCCCCCCAGTCACACACTGAATACTTTTAATTTCTTCCAGTTTTCAGACTCAATTCCCCAGGCAGTTCTGCTTCCAAGAGTTTGTATTCAGCAGCATGACCAAACAAAACAGAACCAAACCACCCTGAGCCCGAGGTAATGTCTGTGCCATAGTAAGGACACCTCAGGCTGGGACTTTCAACTGCAGCAACTGAGGATCTGCAACATATTCCCATTTGCCCTCTCCACTGCAAGGGGAAACAGGCAGCAGTGCTTTGAGGGAGGGCAGCTGAGAACATTAACTCCCCCAAATCAATCTGTGTGCACAGACAGCACTGAGCTGTTGGGAGTTTTTAGACAACTGCAAATCAGGGAATAAGTCTCCTGTAGTGTACCACATCTGAGAGCAAGTGGCTTGATGAGATGAGTTCAGGAGAATAGAATAGAATAGACCAGGTTGGAAGAGACCTTCAAGATCATCATGTCCAACCTATCATCCAACACCACCTAATCAACTAAACCATGCAACCAAGCATCCCATCAAGCCTCGCCCTGAACACCCCCAGTGATGGCGAGCCCACCACCTCCTCAGGCAGCCCATTCCAATGGGCAATCACTCTCTGTGTGTAAAACTTCCTCCTAACCTCCAGCCTAAACCTCCCCTGACACAGCCTGAGACTGTGTCCTCTTGTTCTGGTACTGGTTGCCTGGGAGAAGAGACCAACCTCTGCCTGTCTACAACCTCCCTTCAGGTAGTTGTAGAGAGCAAGAAGGTCACCCCTGAGTCTCCTTTTCTCCACCTGGCTACAACCTCCCTTCATATGGAGCACTGGTTCCATGCTTCCACAAATATTTGGTTGTTCACATAAAAAGCTTATGATGTTTCCAGCCATGAAGCTCAAATCTAGAATTCCTGCAGCATTTCCAGAGAGCACTCAGTATTTACATCAGGTAGGTGGCCATGGATATGTCTGCTGCTGCAAATTCTTGTTTGTCATTAAAAAGGAAAACAAATCAGCCTAGCTTTCCATAACATCACAGCAGTTTGCTTTCAGAACAGGACTTGCTTTGTGATTTCACAATGGCAGAATAAAGATGGCACCAGTTTCCCTCCATATCCCATAGCAAGGGTTTAAGGAATACATACATAGAATACATACATAGAATAAACCAGGTTGGAAGAGACCTTCAAGATCATCGCGTCCAACCCATCAACCAATCCAACTCCGCCCAAGCAACTAACCCACAGCACCAAGCACCCCGTCAAGTCTTCTCCTAAAAACCTCCAGTGATGGTGACTCCACCACCTCCCCAGGCAGCCCATTCCAATGTGCAATCACTCTTTCTGTATAGAACTTTTTTCTAACATCCAGCCTGTATCTCCCCTGGCGCAGCCTGAGACTGTGTCCTCTTGTTCTGGTACTGCTTGCCTGGGAGAAGAGACCAACATCCGTCTGTCTACAACCTCCCTTCAGGTAGTTGAAATTAATTCACTATTTACATTTTGTGCCCCTGGACTCAGCACTGGTTAGGCCACAGCTTGAGTCCTGTGTCCAGTTCTGGGCCCCTCAGGTTAGGAAAGATGTTGAGGCGCTGGAAGGTGTCCAGAGAAGGGCAACAAAGCTGGGGAGGGGTTTGGAGCACAGCCCTGGGAGGAGAGGCTGAGGGAGCTGGGGTTGCTTAGCCTGCAGAAGAGGAGGCTCAGGGGAGACCTTCTTGCTCTCCACAACTACCTGAAGGGAGGTTGTAGGCAAGTGGGGTTGGTCTCTTCTCCCAGGCAACCAGAACCAGAACAAGAGGACACAGTCTCAAGCTGTGCCAGGGGAGGTTTAGGCTGGATGTTAGGAAGAAATTCTTTCCAGAAAGAGTTATTTGCCTTTGGAATGTGCTGCCCAGGGAGGTGGTGGAGTCACCATCACTGGAGGTGTTTATGAAGAGACTGGATGAGGCACTGGGTGCCATGGTTTAGTTGATGAGATGGTGTTGGGTGATAGGTTGGACTCGATGATCTCGAAGGTCTTTTCCAACCTGGTTGATCCCCTTCCCTTCTCCTCTCTTCTCTACTCCTTTTCTCCTCCTTTTCTCTTCCTCTTCTCTTCTCTTCTCTTCTCTTCTCTTCTCTTCTCTTCTCTTCTCTTCTCTTCTCTTCTCTTCTCTTCTCTTCTCTTCTCTTCTCTTCTCTTCTCTTCTCTTCTCTTCTCTTAACACCCTTATTTATTTGTTATCTCACTAACAAAGATGCTAATTCCCTTAGGCAAGCATGTTCTGAAGAGTGTCAGCCAGTGCTACAAGCACCTAGAACTTCCTTTCAACATGAGCCGAGGAGACAGCAGCAGCAGCAGCACATTTTCCCTCGTGTCTGAAAATAACCTCAACATTTAGAAACTGGAGGGGAGAAATTACATACCCAGGCAATCTGAGACACTATGACAGAAAATAAAGCAGTGAGCACCCAGCAGAGATTCATTAGCATTCAACCTCTGTACAGCCTGGGGAGAGCACACCTCTCCACCTGTTGGCACTTGACTTTCTCTTGTCAGGTCGAGCTGCTCTGTGAACAGCAAAGTCACAGTGGGCATACTTTAGTTTCAGGGAAGGGGGCAAAAAAGGCAAAAGCTGCAGATCAGGGATTGAAGTCTGCAGCACTGGGGATGCTCACACAGGGAGTAAACACTGGCTGAACAGCAGGAAGCAGGGGATAGTGGTTTTGAGTGGAAATGGATACTGTTAGCAACTCCTGCAGGGGCTTATGATGGGAAGTCAGGTGGGAAATTAGGATGGCTTTAGATGAGAGGTAGATGACATACTGAAAGACAGTTTTGAATTCATCACCATGCTGGCTTGCCTAGTAAATGAAGAAAGGTATCAGGAGGAAGATTTTGGGCATTTATGTTTTCAGGATATCCAGGAAGCAACAGTGAAGGCAAAACCCTGGCTGGGAAAAAACATGAGGCTCGTGGCACACAGCTCAAAGCTGAGACCACAGCAGCTCACTCAAGGGAAAAGGGTTTCATAGTTTGATTGAATCTCAGGAGCCCTACAGAATTTTAGCCATCAGTGGAGAGAGACTCAAGTAACAATCACAGATCATAGAATAATTTGGGTTGGAAGGGACCTCCAAAGGTCATCTAGTCCAACAACCCTGCAGTGAGCATGGACATCCTTCACTAGATCAGGTTGTTCAGAGCCTTGTTGAGCCTGACCTTGGATATCTCCAGGGATAGTCAGCACTGGTTAAGCCACACCTTGAGTCCTGTGTCCAGCTCTGGGCCCCTCAGGTTAGGAAGGATGTTGAGTTGCTGGAAGGCATCCAGAGAAGGGCAACAAAGCTGGGGAGAGGCCTTGAGCACAGCCCTGTGAGGAGAGGCTGAGGGAGCTGGGGTTGCTTAGCCTGGAGAAGAGAAGGCTCAGGGGAGACCTTCTTACTCTCTCCAGCTCCCTGAAGGGAGGTTGTAGCCAGGTGGGGGTTGGTCACACCTCCCAGGCAACCAGCACCAGAACAAGAGGACACAGTCTCAAGCTGAGCCAGGGGAGGTTTAGGCTTGAGGTGAGGAGAAAGTTCTTCACAGAGAGAGTTGTTGGCCATTGGAATGTGCTGCCCAGGGAGGTGGTGGAGTCCCCATCACTGGAAGTGTTTAGGAAGGGACTGGATGTGGCACTTGGTGCCATGGTTTAGTTGATGAGATGGTGTTGGGTGATAGGTTGGACTTGATGATCTCAAAGGTCTTTTCCAACCTGGTTTATTCTATTCTAGTCTAGTCTAGTCTAGTCTAGTCTAGTCTAGTCTATTCCTATTCTATATCTATTCTATTCTATTCTATTCCTATTCCATTCCATTCCATTCCATTCCATTCCATTCCATTCCATTCCATTCCATTCTGCTAGAGTACTGCCAACAGCAACCAAACTAGGCTGTTACTTCAGAGAGGACAGGAGCAGCACAGGAGATGGCAGAGCACTACAGAATTTTGTTGATAATTTATAGCCCACCTAGATAAGAAAGAGACCATTTAAGTTACTTCAAGCACCTCTGTCAGGGAAAAAACCACACTCATTGCAATGCTTGGCCTCCTCCACCACCCTAAACCAGCCCTGATGATTTCTCTTTGCTGTAAAACACACTTGAAGAGCTCTTTCAAAGGCATATAGCAAACATTGCAGGGAAAACATACACAACTACTGAAAGTGATTGTACTACAAGACTGCTTGTACATACCACTGGCTGCTTGGTTATGTCCACCAGGTCTTTAATGTTGTAATACTGATGCTTCTCAAAGGCTGAGAACAGCATGTCCAACACTTGCTGCTTATCGGCTCGAGCCCGCTTCCCATCTTCCTTCTTCTTCCTCTCGTATTCAATCTATCAGAGACAAAACATATTTTCAAGGCATTAGGAAGGAATGCTGCATACTCCAGCGAACTCCTGGCCAAGCTGTCAGCCCATGGCTTGGATGGGAGCACACTGCACTGGGTTAGGAACTGGCTGGAGGGCCGAGCCCAGAGAGTGGTGGTGAATGGTGCCGCATCCAGCTGGCAGCCAGGCACCAGTGGTGTGCCCCAGGGATCAGTGCTGGGCCCCATCCTGTTCAGTATCTTTACTGATGATCTGGATGAGGGCATTGAGTCCATCATCAGTAAATTTGCAGATAACACCAGGCTGGGGGCAGGAGTTGATCTGCTGGAGGATAGAGAGGCTCTGCAGAGGGACCTCGACAGGCTGGACAGATGGGCAGAGGCCAAGGGCAGGAGATTGAACACATCCAAGTGCCAGGTTCTGCACATTGGCCACAGCAACCCCATGCAGTGCTACAGGCTGGGGTCAGGGTGGCTGAGAGCAGCCAGGCAGAGAGGGACCTGGGGGTACTGGTCGATGGTAGGCTGAACATGAGCCTGCAGTGCGCCCAGGCAGCCAAGAGGGCCAATGGCATCCTGGCCTGCATCAGGAACAGTGTGGCCAGCAGGAGCAGGGAGGTCATTCTGCCCCTGTACACTGCACTGGTTAGGTCACACCTGGAGTGCTGTGTCCAGTTCTGGGCCCCTCAGTTTAGGAAGGAGGTTGACTTGCTGGAACGAGTCCAGAGAAGGGCAATGAAGTTGGTGAGGGGTTTGGAGCACAGCCCTGTGAGGAGAGGCTGAGGGAGCTGGGGTTGCTTAGCCTGGAGAAGAGGAGGCTCAGGGGAGACCTCCTTGCTCTCTACAACTACCTTAAAGGAGGTTGTAGACAGGTGGATGATGGTCTCTTCTCCCAGGCAACCAGCACCAGAACAAGAGGACACAGTCTCAGGCTGCACCCGGGGAGGTTTAGGCTGGATGTTAGGAAGAAGTTCTATACAGAGAGAGTGATTGCTCATTGGAATGTGCTGCCCAGGGAGGTGGTGGAGTCACCATCACTGGAGGTGTTCAGGAGGAGACTTGATGGGGTGCTTGATGCCATGGGTTAGTTGTTTAGGTGGTGTTGGATTGGTTGATGGGTTGGACACGATGATCTTGAAGGTCTCTTCCAACCTGGTCTATTCTATTCTATTCCATTCCATTCTATTCTATTCTATTCTATTCTATAATTCTCAGTGCTGAACAGTAAGACATAAAACCCCTCTTCCCTTTAACAAAACATTGCTCAATGACTCAGAGCTTTTTCCTCTGGAAGATTTTCTTTTCAGCACTCAAATGTCCTTTTAGGAACACAAACCAAGCATTGGTCCTCAGCACAATAAGCTTTTCAGATAGCTATCTCTGTCTCAGCCAGTAAAAAAACAAACCCAGAAACAGAGGCTGCATGGTGTGCCCAAACCTGGAGAGAGAATTCATATTAGCATAGGAATCCAAATGGAGATGGTATTTTCGCTCCACCTCTGCTGGTATCAGCTTCTGAAGTACAATGATAAATATCAAACAACCTACAAGCTGCCCATACTTGGGAAAAGCCAAAGACCAGCACAGAATCATAGAATCAAGATTTGCACAGGCAGGAACACCCCTAACAAATCCCAGTCACTGCAGAGCACCAACCACAACATATTAGTTAGTTGTTTAGGTGGTGTTGGATTGCTTGATGGGTTGGACGTGATGATCTTGAAGGTCTCTTCCAACCTGGTTTATTCTATGTATTCTATGTATATCATAGAATCAATAAGGTTGGAAAAGACTTCAGAGATCATCAAGTCCAACCTAGCACCCAACACCTCATGACTAACTAAACCATGGCTTCAACTGCCACATCCAATCCCCACTTGAACACCTCCAGTGATGGTGACTCCACCACCTCCCAGGGCAGCACATTCCAATGGCCAGTCTCTCTCTCTGGGAAGAACTCTCTCCTCACCTCCAGCCTAAACCTCCCCTGGTGCAGCTTGAGACTGTGTCCTCTTGTTCTGTTGGTGGTTGCCTGGGAGAAGAGACCAACCCCCTCCTGTCTACAACCTCCCTTCAGGTAGCTGCAGAGAGCAAGAAGGTCTCCCCTGAGCCTCTTCTTCTCCAGGCTGGAACCTTAGCAGCATCCACTTCTACCAGCATATCACCTCGTCCACCCCCAGGACAACCCTTAGTAACAGAAAAATCATCAAGCTACTTGGAAACAACACAGGTGACCCAGAAGGTAACATAATTCATGTAATCATCAAGTGATTTCAGGCAAACTGTGTGGGTAGAGCTGAAGTGGCACAACGTACAGCAGAAGAGATCCACGAGCTGAAAAAGAGACTCACGCCTGGCTGCCAGGGGGGTAATTTTGTATGGGAGTTGTTCTGCCTCTGATGTCTCATACCTGACCCTCAAAAGGAAGACCTTCAGAAAAGAAGTCTAGAAATGAAGATTCACAGTTCTACTGGATCCTAAAGCTCTTGGGTTTAAGGAGAGAGATTACTTTTATGGCACCATTTGATTTTTCATATGTTTTCCTGACAGCTAACTCCCTCCTACTCCCTGAGTGAAAATAGTCTGTCTCTTGGCATCTGTCCCAAAGTGCCTAAACACTATTACCACCTTTACCCTTGTTCACAACTCTCTGGCCAGCTAACTTCTTTTCAAATCCTGCAACAGATGTACATCATCTGACTCAGAAGGTGTTAAAGACCAGGCTGGATGAGGCTCTGGGCAGCCTGATCTAGTGTGGGGTGTCCCTGCCCATGGCAGGGGGGTTGGAACTAGATGATCCTTGTGCTCCCTTCCAACCCTGACTGATACTATGATCATTAAATTCAATGCAGAGCAATTGTTCCCCACCTGTAGCTTTAAGTCTGTTGCTTCTGCTTAAAGCCTAAGATAGGCTTGGGCAACCTAAAACTTCATAGAATCAATAAGGTTGGAAAAGACCTCAGAGATCATCAAGTCCAACCTAGCATCCAACACCTCAGGACTAACTAAACCATGGCTTCAAGTGCCACATCCAATCCCCTCTTGAACACCTCCAGGGATGGTGACTCCACCACCTCCTTGGGCAGCACATTCCAATGGCAAATCTCTCTTTCTGGCAAGAACTTCCTCGTCACCTCCAGCCTAAACCTCCCCTGGCACAGCTTGAGACTGTGTCCTCTTGTTCTGGTGCTGGTTGCCTGGGAGAAGAGACCAAACCCCCACCTGGATACAACCTCCCTTCAGGTAGTTGTAGAGAGCAATAAGGTCTCCCCTGAGCCTCCTCTTCTCCAGGCTAAGCAACCCCAGCTCCCTCAGCCTCTCCTCACAGGGCTGTGCTCCAGACCTCTCCCCAGCCTCATTGCCCTTCTCTGCATACATTCAAATGTCTCAATATCCTCCTTAAATTGAGTGGCCCAGAACTGGGCAAAGGACTCAAGTTGTGGCCTAACCAGTGCTGAATACAGGGGCAGAATAACCTCCCTGCTCCTGCTCCTGGTCCCTTCCAAACCATACCATTCTATGATTCTATGACATAAGCCAAATTCTTTACCAAGCAGCATGGCCAGGGTGCACTGAGGTGTTCCCTGCCTCTGTTGGCCACAACTCCACCAACAAAGCAGCTGTCCAGTTCTCTGGGTATGTTCACATTGTCATACAGGCATTAGAGAAGCTGGACAAATCTAAGAGACTTGGTGGGGTGCTTGGTGCCATGGTTGGACTCAATGATCTCAAAGGTCTCATCCAACCAGGTTAATTCTAATTCAATTCAATTCAATTCAATTCAATTCAATTCTATTCTATTCTATTCCATTCCATTCCATTCCATTCCATTCCATTCCATTCCATTCCAAATGTATCTGAATGTCTACTATGACCTCCAGCCCTTCCCATGTTCTGGTATTCGACTGAAGGTTTCTGCAGGAAGCACCTAGAGAAATGATACCAACAGTGGGAAGTGGGAGTGAAGTATGAGATATGTGAAAGTGCTACCTCTAAGATTAACTGTGTCCAGGTCTGGGCCCCTCAGTTTAGGAAAGATGTTGAGGTGCTGGAAGGTGTCCAGAGAAGGGCAACAAAGGGCAATAATGCTGAGGAGAGGCTGAGGGAGCTGGGGTTGCTTAGCCTGGAGAAGAGGAGGCTCAGGGGAGACCTTCTTGCTCTCTCCAACTCCCTGAAGGGAGGTTGTAGCCAGGTGGGGGTTGGTCTCTTTTCCCAGGCAACCAGCACCAGAACAAGAGGACACAGTCTCAATCTGTGCCAGGGGAAGTTCAGGCTGGATGTTAGGAGGAAGTTCTTCCCAGAAAGAGAGATTGGCCATTGGAATGTGCTGCCCAGGGAGGTGGTGGAGTCACCATCCCTGGAGGTGTTTAGGAATAGACTGGATGGGGTGCTTGGTGCCATGGTTTAGTTGATGAGATGGTGCTGGGTGATAGGTTGGACTCCATGATCTCAAAGATCTTTTCCAACCTGGTTAATTCTATTCTATAAGCAATCCACTACATCAGCTGTTTGACTGCCCCAAAAGCTTTTGCATTTGATCTTAAACTTATCTAATACAAGGTAGAGTTCAGCATAAAAAAAAGGTGTTTTTTTTTCTTCACACCTGGCTTAAATCAGAATTTACTAAGGTGTAGGATGAGCAGTTCACATTTTTCCTCTCAGAGCAATCATCTACCACTGCAGTCTGTCAGCAGCAAGCACAGCCTTGGAGCAGTCAATCTGCCAACTCAGATTAGCAATTAGCAATACAATTTCAATGATTAAATAGCAGCTAAAGACTTTGGCTGAGAAGGTTGAGAGTACGGAGCGGGAACTGCCATTTGCTGGCTGCCCATTCAGTTCAGCAGGAGGTTCCTCTGTTCACCTAATGTGTCTCTGGGTCTCCTCACAGCAAGAGGAGAGGCTCTCACTGCTCACTTGTAAACTGGTTTCACAGACTTCTCACTTTAGTAGGGGAAAAAGGAGAGCAGGTTACAAGGATGATTAGAGAGCTTAAGCACCTCCCTTATGAAGAGAGTCTGAGAGACCTGGGACTGTTTAGTCTTGAGAAGACTGAGAGGAGATCTGATCAATATCTGTAAATATCTGAGGGCTGGGTGTCAAGTGGAGGGGGCCAAGCTCTTTTCAGTGGTGTGCAGTAATAAGCCAAGCAACAACAGGTTCAAACTTGAACACAGAAGGTTTCACCTCAACATGAGGAGAAACTTCTTTACAGTGTGGGTGATGGAGCACTGGAACAGGCTGCCCAGAGGGGTTGTGGAGCCTCCTTCTCTGGACACATTCAAAACCCCTCTGGGTGCATTCCTTCCTGTGCAGACTACCCTGGGTGCTCCTGCTTGGGCAGGGGGGTTGGACTCAATGATCTCTGGAGGTCCCTTCCAACCTGTAATGTACTGTGATACTGTGATACAAAGTCATGTTCCAAGTCAGCACTATGGTGTAGGGACCTGCTGCAAGGACATGGGTGCATCCTGAGGACAATGAAGCATGCAGGGTCTAAGACATGCAGCTAATGTTTTATTCCTAGTAGGAAAGCTGTCCCTTCAGCCTTAAAAAATGCACAAACATGTCACATCTCACTCTCAAGCTGACACTTCAAGCTATCACTGAAAAACACTTGCTGTGATCAGGCTCCCTCTTGCACTGTGTATTTTGGAAGGCTCATTTCCATCGACAAGAAACAATTTTAGTCTCCAGCTTCTAATATAATTTGCATTTAAAAACTACTTTGCTTTGTAAGCTGGAGAAAGCCAAAGGGAAAACCCTCTGTCACATACAGAATGAGACTGACAGTGCTTCAAGCAAACAAATGACTGAGATGAGATTGAACACATCTAACTGCCAGGTTCTACACACTGGCCACAGCAGCCCCATGCAGTGCTACAGGATGGGGCCAGAGTGGCTGGAGAGCAGCCAGGCAGAGAGGGACCTGGGGGTACTGGTTGATGGTAGGGTGAACATGAGCCAGTAGTGTGCCCAGGCGGCCAAGAAGGCCAAAGGCATCCTGGCCTGTATCAGGAATAGTGTGGCCAGCAGGAGAAGGGAAGTCATTCTGCCCCTGGATGCAGCCCTGGTTAGGCCACACCTTGAGTCCTGTGTCCAGTTCTGGGCTCCTCAGGTTAGGAAAGATGTTGAGTTGCTGGAAGGTGTCCAGAGAAGGGCAACAAAGCTGGGGAGGGGTTTGGAGCACAGCCCTGTGAGGAGAGGCTGAGGGAGCTGGGGTTGCTTAGCCTGCAGAAGAGGAGGCTCAGGGGAGACGTTCTTGCTCTCTACAACTACCTGCAGGGAGGTTGTAGTCAGGTGAGGGTTGGTCTCTTCTCCCAGGCAACCAGCACCAGAACAAGAGGACACAGTCTCAAGCTGCACCAGGGGAGGTTTAGGCTGGATGTTAGGAAGACATTCTTCACAGAAAGAGAGATTGGCCATTGGAATGAGCTGCCCAGGGAGGTGGTGAAGTCACCATCCCTGGAGGTGTTTAGGAAGAGCCTGGATGAGGCACTTGGTGCCATGGTTTAGTTGATTAGATGGTGTTGGGTGACAGGCTGGACTTGATGGTGTGGAAGGTGTTTTCCAACCTGGTTAATTCTATTCTATTCCATTCTATTCCATTCCATTCTATTCTATGCTATGCTATGCTATGCTATGCTATGCTATGCTATGCTATGCTATGCTATGCTATGCTATGCTATCCTATCCTATCCTATTCCATTCCATTCCATTCCATTCCATTCCATTCCATTCCTTTCCATTCCATTCCATTCCATTCCATTCCATTCCATTCCATTCCATTCCATTCCATTCCATTCCATTCCATTCCATTCCATTCCATTCCATTCTGCCTTTTTTGACTTAGGGATTCACAGAATCAATCTCCAGTTGCTGCTCAGGTCTGACAGCAGTAAACAATACTCTGCTGAACTTTCAGCAAAGCCCTCTTACATCTGAGACAGCAGCTTAAGGGGCATGAGGACTGGCAATTAAAACTGTTTTGAATATATGCACACATTAGCATTTCACATGAGGAGGAGATGGATTACCCAGCTGTAATTTGTTGCCAGAATAGCATCCAACACTTGGGAGGTCAAGCTCAGAAGACGGTAGGAGAGATGAAGGCATCACTCTAGGCAATGCTTGCCTGACTTCACAGAATAGCTTGAGTTGGAAGGGATGTTAAAGGTCATTTAGTTCCAACATGCATCTGGGGTCACTTTTCAGTGCAAAGACATTTAAGTTTGCAACATGTCTCTGTCTCAGAAAATACAGGAGCTGCAAGATGCAGTGTGAAAGACAAGGACAGCCAGTTACACACCGCAGCACCCTGCCACAGCAGCAGCCTGCTCTTAACAACCCTTCTGCAGTCTTCGGCTTCCCCAGACAACAAAACTAAAAGGAATGAGAAACATAAACAAGCTGCAGTCTGCTCAGGTGGAAGGTCAAGCTGAAGTGATGGAAGAAATTGATCTACTTCTCTGGGCTTTGGGGTTTTTGAAGCATCAGGGAACAAGAGCAAAGCACTGAGGTTATTCCTTCTGCATGTAGCTGAGCAATGGGAACAATGGGTAAGGGACATGGATGTAATAGAGAAAGCTACTGGGATTCTCAAGGCAATCTCTGAGAAGTGTAACAACAAAGAAAATCCATGGTACTGTTTTCACTTCTTCAAAGGACACAGAGTGAAAATGTGCCTAGCCAGCAACTAACTGCAACTCTCTCCATGATGAGAAACAAACTGCTTACTGTAAAAGTGATGGCTCCTGCACAAGGAACAAAGAAACACTATGGAAACATGTCTCAGCAGGGGAGACCTTCGTGCTCTCTACAACTCCCTGAAGGGAGGTTGTAGCCAGGTTGGTCTCTTCTCCCAGGCAGCCAGCACCAGAACAAGAGGACACAGTCTCAAGTTGCACCAGGGGAAGTTTAGGCTCAAGGTGAGGATAAAGTTCTTCACAGAAAGAGAGATTGGCCATTGGAATGTGCTGCCCAGGGAGGTGGTGGAGTCACCATCCCTGGAGGTGTTCAAGAGGGGACTGGACGTGGCACTTGGTGCTATGGTTTAGTTCATTCTGAGGTGTTTGGTGATAGATTGGACTTGATGATCTCTGAGGTCTCTTCCAACCCCAAGAAGGCCAATGGCATCCTGGCCTGCATCAGGAACAGTGTGGCCAGCAGGAGCAGGGAGGTCATTCTGCCCCTGTACACTGCACTGGTTAGGCCACACCTTGAGTCCTGAGTCCAGTTCTGGGCCCCTCAGTTTAGGAAGGAGGTTGACTTGCTGGAATGAGCAACAAAGTTGGTGAGGGGTTTGGAACACAAGCCCTACGAGGAGAGGCTGAGGGAGCTGGGGTTGCTTAGCCTGGAGAAGAGGAGGCTCAGGGGTGACCTTATTACTCTCTACAACTACCTGAAGGGAGGTTGTAGACAGACAGATGTTGGTCTCTTCTCCCAGGCAGCTAGTACCAGAACAAGAGGACACAGTCTCAGGCTGTGCCAGGGGAGGTTCAGGCTGGATGTTAGGAAGAAGTTCTATACAGAAAGAGTGATTGCACATTGGAATGGGCTGCCCAGGGAGGTGGTGGAGTCACCATCCCTGGAGGTGTTCAGGAGACTTGATGGGCTGCTTGGTGCCGTGGGTTAGTTGTTTGGGTGGTGTTGGATTGGTTGATGGGTTGGACATGATGATCTTGAAGGTCTCTTCCAACCTGGTTTATTCTATGTATATATTCTATGTATTCTATGATTCTAGGATTAACCTTCTGAAGCTGATGTTTGCACTGCTTTGGTAGACAGCTAATACCAAGGTGACAGAGAAGTGAGACTAAACCTAAAGTTTCATCTGAAGATGCCTGAAATAATTCTCTAAGGTTTTCCCATCCCCTGGAGCACAGGTACCAACCTCTAAAGCATGGGAGAGTGGGAAGAGGGGAGACCACAAAGAAGTCTCCAAAGGGTAACCAGGACCATTAGAGAACTTTTCTGCTGTACTATGAAAAATAATTATGTCACAGAAACCTTGCAATTGCAAGGATATCAACACTGCAGCCTTGTAAACACAGAATATTAACAGATCCACAGAAAATGAAGGTCACTTTCCTAAAGTGGACCACTAGATGGATACAGAACTGGCTTGATGACGGCACCCAAAGAGTGGCTGTCCATGGGTCCATGTCCCAGTGGAGGCCAGGGACAAGCAGAGTCCCTCAGGGATCAGTCCTGGGACCAGGCTTGGTCAACATCTTTGTGGGTGCCATGGACAGTGGCATTGAGTGCACCCTCAGCAAGCTTGCTGAGGACACCAAGCTGTGTGGTGCAGCAGACAGGCTGGAGGGAAGGGAGGCCATCCAGAGGGACCTGGACAGGCTGGAGAGGTGGGCACAAGCCAACCTCAGGAGGTTCAACAAGACCAAGTGCAGGGTCCTGCAGCTGGGTGGAGGCAATCCCAGGCACAAATGCAGGCTGGGCAGGGACTGGCTGGAAAGCAGCCCTGAGGAGAGAGCCTTGGGGGTGCTGGGGGAGGAGAAGCTCACCAGGAGCTCTCAGTGTGCACTTGCAGCCCGGAAAGCCAACCAGAGCCTGGGCTGCAGCAAGAGAAGTGTGGCCAGCAGGGCAAGGGAGGGGATTCTCCCCCTCTGCTCAGCTCTGGGGAGACCCCACCTGGAGTACTGCCTCCAGTTCTGGAGCCCCTATTCCAAGAGGGATCTGGAGGTGCTGGAAGGTGTCCAGAGCAGGGCCACAAGGATGAGCAGAGGGCTGGAGCACCTCTCCTGTGAGGACAGACTGAAGGAGTTGGGGCTGTTCAGTCTGGAGAAGAGAAGGCTCCCAGGTGACCTCATTGTGGCCTTCCAGTGTCTGAAGCGGGCCTCCAAGAAGGCTGGGGAGGGACTGCTCAGGATGTCAGGTAGTGATAGGACTAGGAGGAATGGAATGAAGCTGGGGGTGGGGAGATTGAGGCTGGAGGTGAGGAGGAAGTTCTTCCCCATGAGAGTGGTGAAGCCCTGGAATGGATTGTCCAGGGAGGTGGTTGGGGCCCCATCCCTGGAGGTGTTTAAGCCCAGGCTGGATGAGGCTCTGGCCAGGCTGGTCTAGTGTGGGGTGTTCCTGCCCATGGCAAGGGGGTTGGAAGTAGATGATCCTTGTGGTCCCTTCCAACCCTGACTGATTCTGTGATTCTAAGAAGAGAACCTAAGTCACGGTCCTGGCATATATTGTAATGGAATTGCAATTTCTTCTAATAAAAAGGTAGGCTTAACATGGTTTCTTGAGAAAAACATCACTTGTCCCATTCTTGTATTCAGCCAAGCTATTGCTGCTTCCCATCCTCATGTAATGTATTTCCCTCCTCCTTCTTGTTCCACACTCATCTGTGGGAATGTGAAGCGCCCACATTTAAGCCACATTTCATAGTCTGTCTTCTCTTCCATATAAGAAATGCTAAACCATTTCTTTCTCCTTTAGTAAATATTCTTTCCACAGAAACTCCCCAGAAGATGACTGAATGTATCAGCATGTACAGTCATTTGTACATTCTTTTCTTTCTTGTGACAAGTCTTGTCCCTAACAGGCCTGGCACATAATTACAGGCAGCGTGGCTGGCATCTGCTGCTTGTAAACAGCAGAACAAGGTAACCAAGAGGCTGGTAAAGTCCAAGCACTTGTTCTCCCAGTTGTACTCCCTTCAGCCATCTAAGCTGAAGGGCAACAAGGCTGGTGAGAGTTCTGGAGCACAGCCCTGTGAGGAGAGGCTGAGGGAGCTGGGGTTGCTTAGCCTGGAGAAGAGGAGGCTCAGGGGAGACCTTCTTGCTGTCTCCAACTACCTGAAGGGAGTATTCAGTATTCAGTATCACCAAGGTTGGAAGAGACCTCAAAGATCATCGAGTCCAACCTGTCACCACAGACCCCATGACTAGAGTAGGGAGGACAATAGTGCCCACTGCAGGCTTGAACTCACAAGCTTCCCATTAAGGGTCTTATGTGCTACCAACTGAGCCACACCACAGGCCAACAGGGAGGTTGCAGCCAGGTGGGGGTTGGTCTATTCTCCCAGCCAACCACCAACAGAACAAGAGGGCACAGTCTTAAGCTGTGCCAGAGGAAGTTCAGGCTGGATGTTAGGAAGAAGTTCTTCCCAGAAAGAGTGATTGGCCATTGGAATGTGCTGCCCAGGGAGGTGGTGGAGTCATTGCCCCTGAAGGTATTCAAAAGGAGATTGGATGTGGCACTTGGTGCCATGGTTTAGTTAGTCCTGAGGTGCTGGGTGCTAGGTTGGACTTGATGATCTCTGAGGTCTTTTTCAACCTTATTGATTCTATGATTCAATGATTCTTAATGAAAGACTTAATGAAAAGGAAGATGTTGAAGAAAGTATTTTTTGCTGGGCCTTTAGAGCCAAGGCAAGGCTGAGAGTGCCTCAAGTACAAGTATGTCCTACGAGATTTTCCCCAGCAGAACACCTTCAAGGAAGGCATGAAAAGTAAACACACTGCCAATGGATTTCCATTAGCATGGACAGTTATGGAACCAAGAAAAAGCATTCCAATTTTGTACACATCAGCATCAGAGCTTTTAATAAGTATAGAATAACTATAGAATCAACTATGGTTATGTCCTGGTTATAGCCCCTGAATCTCACATCAAGTTTGCACTTCTCTAACAACATGACAACAGCAGTTTGCAACTGGAATAAAGACTGAGGCCATTCTGATAGTGTCAGAACATTGGCACAGAATCCCCCTAAGAATAAATGAAGAGAAGAGAAGAGAAGAGAAGAGAAGAGAAGAGAAGAGAAGAGAAGAGAAGAGAAGAGAAGAGAAGAGAAGAGAAGAGAAGAGAAGAGAAGAGAAGAGAAGAGAAGAGAAGAGAAGAGAAGAGAAGAGAAGAGAAGAGAAGAGAAGAGAAGAGAATTAACCAGGTTGGAAAAGACCTTCGAGATCATCAAGTGCAACCTGTCAGCCAACAACATCTATCAACTAAACCATGGCACCAACTGCCTCATCCAGTCCCTTCCTAAACACCTCCAGTGATGGTGACTCCACCACCTCCCTGGGCAGCACATTCCAATGGACAATCTCTCTTTCTGGGAAGAACTTCCTCCTAACATGCAGCCTAAACCTCCCCTGGTGCAGCTTGAGACTGTGTCCTCTTGTTCTGGTGCTGGGTGCCTGGGAGAAGAGACCAACCCCCACCTGGCTACAACCTCCCTTCAGGTAGTTGTAGAGAGCAAGAAGGTCTCCCCTGAGCCTCCTCTTCTCCAGGCTAAGCAACCCCAGCTCCCTCAGCCTCTCCTCACAGGGCTGTGCTCCAAACTCCTCCCCAGCTTTGTTGCCCTTTGCTCCCCTGTACCTCACTGCAGCTTATTCCAGAACTGAAGAAGAATAAAAGTTGCACCACAAAGCCATGCACTCATTTATATATCAAACTGCATTTGCAGAGCAGGACACACCAGTGTGACTATTTTGGTTAAATGTCATTCCCCAAGCCAAAATAGTTCCTTTGGCATGATCATCTATCTATAGATCAGACTCGGAACAGCAGCTACTACAAAACAGTCCCATGAGAGAGCAACCCTTATTTTTGGCCCAGTGGAAAGAGGCTGCCTTTCAGAGTAAGGCCCACCTATCATCCAGCATATTGTCACTTGTTTTATGTAAATAAAATGTGAATTAAAAAGTCTGAGAGTTGAACTGATGAACAGGGTGACTCATCTGCAGCATGACTTGAGGCTTCTCGCATTCGACAGCAGCAGCAACCACATATGCAGGCACACCAATTACTCAAAGGGGATCTTTAAGAGAACAGGACATTGGAGTCTGCATGCACATCCACTGAGCTGGAACTGCAGAGTTGGGGCAATAGTGATGAAGCCAGTGATGCACATAGCAGTATCACACAGTATCACCAAGGTTGGAAGAGACCTCAAAGATCATCCAGTCCAAGCTGTCACCGCAGACCTCATGACTAAACCATGCCACCAAGTGCCACGTCCAGGCCCCTCTTGAATACCTCCAGGGATGGTGACTCCACCACCTCCCTGGGCAGCACATTCCAAAGGCCAATGTCTCTTACTGGGAAGAACTTTCTCCTCACCTCCAGCCTAAACCTCCCCTGGTGCAGCTTGAGACTGTGTCCTCTTCTTCTGGTGCTGGTTGCCTGGGAGAAGAGACCAACCCCCACCTGGCTACAACCTCCCTTCAGGGAGTTGTAGACAGCAAGAAGGTCTCCCCTGAGCCTCCTCTTCTCCAGGCTAAGCAACCCCAGCTCCCTCAGCCTCTCCTCACAGGGCTGTGTTCAAGGCCTCTCCCCAGTCTCGTTGCCCTTCTCTGGACACCTTCAGGAGTCTCAATATCCTTCTTAAACTAAGGGGCCCAGAACTGGGCAAAGGACTCAAGGTGTGGCCTAACCAGTGCAGAGTCCAGGGGCACAATGACTTCCCTGCTCCTGCTGGCCACACTATTCTTGAGCCAGGCCAGGATGCCATTGGCCTACACATAGTATGAACAGAACAGAACAGAACAGAACAGAACAGAACAGAATAGAATAGAATAGAATAGAACAGAATAGAAAAGGAATAGAATAGAATAGAATAGAATAGAATAGAATAGAATAGAATTAGAATAGAAATAGAATAGAATAGAAATAGTATAGAATACAATAGAATAGACTAGGAATAGAATAGAATAGAATAGAATAGAATAGAATAGAATAGAATAGAATAGAATAGAATAGAATTAGTATAGAATAGTATAGAATAGAATAGAATAGAATAGAATAGAATAGAATAGAATAGAATAGAAATAGTATAGATAGAATAGATAGAATAGGAATAGAATAGAATAGAATAGAATAGAATAGAATAGAATAGAATAGAATAGAAATAGTATAGAATAGTATAGAATAGAATAGAATAGTAATAGAATAGAATAGAAATAGTATAGATAGAATAGAATAGAATAGAATAGAATAGAATAGAATAGAATAGAATAGAATAGAATAGAATAGAATAGAATAGAATAGAATAGAATAGAATAGGATGGGATAGGGTAGGATAGATTAGGATAGGGTAGGATAGGATAGCATGGGATAGGATAGCATGGGATAGGATGGGATGGGATAGGATAGAATAGAATAGAATAGAATAGAATAGAATAGAATAGAATAGAATAGAATAGAATAGAATAGAATAGAATAGAATAGACTAGACCAGACCAGGTTGGAATGAAGGTATGGAAGGGTGGAAGCACTACCGACCGCTCATTCTTCTCTACTCGCTGTCAGCTCCCACAAAGGCCTGGGAACTAATGATGCTCATCACGTCTTTTGCCCACCCCCATGTGATATTTTATTTGGCTCACAGGAGTGCCTGCACATCTCATAGCACCAACTCAGAATGGCCTTTTATCCCCACGCTTCAACACTACATTTCAATAAAAAGGCTAAAGGAAGAATGTGATAAAGCTGCTAGGAAGGGCTTGGGTAAAGGTGATAGGCACTCCATCAGGTAATGGCAGAGATGTAGCACTGGCAGACCTTAGCCCTAGGGGTGATGGAATAGAATAGAATAGAATAGAATAGAATAGAATAGAATAGAATAGAGTAGAATAGAGTAGAATATAATAGCATGGCATAGGATAGGATAGGATAGGATACTATAGGATGGGATGGGATGGGATGGGATGGGATGGGATGGGATGGGATGGTATAGGATGGGATGGGATAGGATAGAATAGAATAGAATAGAATAGAATAGAATAGAATAGAATAGAATAGAATAGAATAGAATAGAATAGAATAGGATGGGATGGAATAGAATAGAATAGGATGGGATGGGATGGGATAGAGTAGAATAGAATAGAACGGAACAGAACAGGTTGGAAAAGAACTTTGAGATCATCAAGTCCAACCTGTCACCCAACACCTCAGGACTAACTAGACCATGGCACCAAGTGCCACGTCCAGTCCCCTCTTGAACACCTCCAGGGACAGTGACTCCACCACCTCCCTGGGCAGCACATTCCAATGGCTAACAACTCTCTCCATGAAGAACTTTCTCCTCACCTCCAGCCTAAACTTCCCCTGGCGCAGCTTGAGACTGTGTCCTCTTGTTCTAGTGCTGGTTGCCTGGGAGAAGAGACCAACCCCCACCTGGCTGCAACCTCCCTTCAGGGAGCTGTAGAGAGCAAGAAGGTCTCCCCTGAGCCTCCTCTTCTGCAGGCTAAGCAACCCCAGCTCCCTCAGCCTCTCCTCCCAGGGCTGTGCCCAAACCCCTCTCTGGACACCTTCCAGCAGCTCAACATCTTTCCTAAACTGAGGGGCCCAGAACCGGACACAGGACTCAAGGGGTGGCCTAACCAGGGCTGAGCACAAGGCACAATGACCTCCCTGCTCCTGCTGGCCACACTATTCCTGATCCAGGCTGGGATGCCATTGCCATTCTTGGCCACCTGGGCACACTGGTCTTGACACAGAAAGAAGACTCCCAGAAGACAAAGGCAGGGGACAAACAGGTAACATGATGCAATTCCCAAGACAATGGCAAACTGCAGGTGAAAGAGATGAAGAAGAGCAGGAGAGCAATCTTGGAATCCTGAGCCAGACTTCCTGAAAAGGAGGAGGAAAACCACTGAAGCTACTTACATTGTACTGATGATTAGCCACTGGTTTATAGTTCGTGGTTACAGCTTTGTCCAGCTGCTGGGATAGCCTTACAGGTTTAGAGGATTCTTCTATCTGTAATCTGCAAAGGAAATGATAAAGGACATGAATACAAATTCAGACAAGGACACACTCAAAATCAATGCAAAAAAATCTGCAAGTATGACCCATCTTGTTGAGGTTCAACAAGAGCAAGGGCAGGGTCCTGCAGCTGGGTGGAGGCAATCCCAGGCACAAATGCAGGCTGGGCAGGGACTGGCTGGAAAGCAGCCCTGAGGAGAGAGGCTTGGGGGTCCTGGGGGAGGAGAAGCTCACCAGGAGCTCTCAGTGTGCACTTGCAGCCCAGAAAGCCAATCAGAGCCTGGGCTGCAGCAAGAGAAGTGTGGCCAGCAGGGAAAGGGAGGGGATTCTCCCCCTCTGCTCAGCTCTGGGGAGACCCCACCTGGAGTACTGCCTCCAGTTCTGGAGCCCTTATTCCAAGAGGGATCTGGAGGTGCTGGAAGGGGTCCAGAGAAGGGCCAGGAGGATGAGCAGAGGGCTGGAGCACCTCTCCTGTGAGGACAGACTGAAGGAGTTGGGGCTGTTCAGTCTGGAGAAGAGAAGGCTCCCAGGTGACCTCATTGTGGCCTTCCAGTATCTGAAGGGGGCCTCCAAGAAGGCTGGGGAGGGACTGCTCAGGATCTCAGGTAGTGATAGGACTAGGGGGAATGGAATGAAGCTGGAGGTGGGGAGATTGAGGCTGGAGGTGAGGAGGAAGTTCTTGCCCATGAGAGTGGTGCAGCCCTGGAATGGGTTGTCCAGGGAGGTGGTTGGGGCCCCATCCCTGGAGGTGTTTAAGCCCAGGCTGGATGAAGCTCTGCCCAGCCTGATGTAGTGTGGGGTGTCCCTGCCCATGGCAGGGGGGTTGGAACTGGATGATCCTTGTGCTCCCTTCCAACCCTGACTGATACTATGATACTACTATGATCCTTTATCAGAGGTCAGCTCCAAACAAATCATACATATACTGAGATGCCCTCATGTGCATTAAAATGTTCCCATTCTAGTGGTGTTTGAGGACACTGTGAATTATTAGGACACTCCATGCTACAGAAGATACTGAAATACTGAAAACCAAGCAACTGTGAAGGGAGGGTACTGAAATCCATGTCTGAACACGACTTTACTACGAAAGTCTGACACTCAGGTGGAGGAAAAGCCCTTGCTCTTAAAATGAAAAGACCAAATGTAACCCAAATGAACCCAGAACCGCCTGGCTTCCTAAGCTGAGGGCTGAAAAGGCTTCTGATCCATCTCTGCTGACTCCCACAGCACAGCAAGAATCACAATTCATGACCTTCCCTTAGGTGTTTTAATGGAGAAATATAAATGTCTGTGACCTTTCCTGTGGCATTACAGTGCAGCAACAGAGCACAAATAACTGTTTTATGAGCACTCTTCAAGGCATGAAGACAGAGAACACCACCCAGGGTCAAGCCAATGTACAATCAGGCCTCAATCATACAGTTAAGAACAGATGACCTTCAGTCCTCTTTGGGATAGACTCTGAGATGGTCAGAGGTTGAGCACATTTTGTCAAGCTCCTCCCTATCTAACTTAAAGCTTATAGAACAGAATAGAATAGAGTAGAATAGGATAGAATAGGATAGAATAGAATAGAATAGAATAGAATAGGATGGAATGGAATGGAATGGAATGGAATGGAATGGAATAGAATAGAATAGAATAGAATAGAATAGAATAGAATAGAATAGAATAGAATAGAATAGAATAGAATAGAATAGAATAGGATAGGATAGGATAGGATAGGATAGGATAGGATAGGATAGGATGGGATGGGATGGAATGGAATGGAATGGAATAGAATAGAATAGAATAGAATAGAATAGAATAGAATAGAATAGAATAGGATGGAATGGAATGGAATGGAATGGAATGGAATGGAATGGAATGGAATGGAATGGAATGGAATGGAATGGAATGGAATAGAAGGGAAGGGAAGGGAATGGAAATAGAATAGAATAGAATAGAATAGAATAGAATAGAATAGAATAGAATAGAATAGAATAGAATAGAATAGAATAGACCAGGTTGGAAGAGAACTTCAAGATCACTGAGTCCAACCTATCACCCAACACCATCTAATCAACTAAACCATGGCACCAAGCACCCCATCCAGTCTTCTGAACACCTCCAGGGATGGTAACTCCACCACCTCCCTGGGCAGCACATTCCAATGGCCAATCTCTCTTTCTGGGAAGAATTTCTTCCTAACCTCCTGCCTAAACCTCCCCTGGCACAGCTTGAGACTGTGTCCTCTTGTTCTGGTGCTGGTTGCCTGGGAGAAGAGACCAACTCCCACCTGGCTACAACCTCCCTTCAGAAGAATCTCACCCTAACACCCAGCCTAATAGCAAGAACTAAAGTTATTTTACATTCTCAGTGCCACATTCTAATGCAAGCAATTACAGGAGTTGCCACATGCCAGTATGGAAACCTAAGTGGGAAGCATGGTGACTCAGGAGGCAAACCTTTTTATTAATATCTATTTATTCTACACATGCATCCTGCTCTTCTCCCTGATGGCCACCCTTCTCCTATTTTTTTTTCTGCAGCTTTCAAGATCTCCTGGAAAACAACAGAGCTTCAGGTTGCCTGCCTTGCACAGGGCACGCCACATGCAGACACGTCTTGCTACGGGCAGCTGCTGGACATCTGGAGTTAACCTCCCCAACAGGCATAGACACAGGTAAATGGCCTGATAAAATGTGCTATAAACCCCAAATTAGCAAAGAGTTCAAGCACTGGAATTTGCTGAGTGCACTACAAAACAGAAGGACAAATAGCCTATAATCATTTTGTCCAGACAAATGTGTTGATACAGACACTATCTGCAAGAGAAATATGGTGCTGAGGGGTGGGGGTTGGAAAACCATGCTGTAATTCCTCCATGTACAGAAAGTAGTATGCCTGGGTTCATACTGCTTATATGCTGCATCAGAAAGAGTGTGGCCAGCAGGAGCAGGGAAGTCATTGTGCCCCTGGACACAGCACTGATTAGGCCACACCTTGAGTCCTGTGTCCAGTTCTGGGCCCCTCAGTTTAAGAAGGATATTGAGATGCTGTGGTTTAGTCATGAGGTCTGTGCTGACAGGTTGGACGTGATGATCTTTGAGATCTCTTCCAACTTTGGTGATGCTGTGATTCTGTGTCCAGAGAAGGATGATGAAGCTGGAGAGAGGTCTCAAGCACAAGCCCTCTGAGGAGAGGCTGAGGGAGCTGGGGTTGTTTAGCCTGGAGAAGAGGAGGCTCAGGGGAGACCTTCTTGCTCTCTACAACTCCCTGAAGGGAGGTTGTAGCCAGGTGGGGGTTGGTCTCTTCTCCCAGGCAAGCAGCACCAGAACAAGAGGACACAGTCTCAAGCTGCACCAGGGGAAGTTTAGGCTGGATGTTAGGAAGAAGTTCTTCCCAGAAAGAGAGATTGGCCATTGGAATGTGCTGCCCAGGGAGGTGGTGGAGTTACCGTCACTGGAGGTGTTCAAGAGGGGACTGGACGAGGCACTTGAAGCCATGGTTTAGTTAGTCCTGAGGTGCTGGGTGCTAGGCTGGACTTGATGATCTCTGAGGTCTTTTCCAACCTTATTGATTCTATGATTCTAGATAATTCACTTTTAAAATTTGTATACCTGTTGCTTGAAAAAAGTTGATGTGGAATGGAATGGAATGGAATGGAATGGAATGGAATGGAATGGAATGGAATGGAATGGATTGGAATGGAATGGAATGGAATAGAATAGAATGGAGAATGGAATGGGGAAGGGAAGGTTTGGGAAGGTTTGGGAAGGTTTGGGAAGGGAAGGTTTGGGAAGGGAAGGTTTGGGAAGGTAAGAGAAGAGAAGAGGAGAGGTTCGGAGAGGTTCGGAGAGGTTCGGAGAGGAGAGGAGAGGAGAGGTTCGGAGAGGAGAGGTTCGGAGAGGAGAGGTTCGGAGAGGAGAGGAGAGGAGAGGAGAGGAGAGGTTCGGAGAGGAGAGGAGAGGTTCGGAGAGGAGAGGAGAGGTTCGGAGAGGAGAGGAGAGGAGAGGAGAGGAGAGGAGAGGAGAGGAGAGGAGAGGAGAGGTTCGGAGAGGAGAGGAGAGGAGAGGAGAGGAGAGGAGAGGAGAGGAGAGGAGAGGAGAGGGGAGGAGAGGAGAGGAGAGGAGAGGAGAGGAGAGGAGAGGTTCGGAGAGGAGAGGTTCGGAGAGGAGAGGTTCGGAGAGGAGAGGAGAGGAGAGGAGAGGAGAGGAGAGGAGAGGAGAGGAGAGGAGAGGAGAGGAGAGGAGAGGAGAGGAGAGGAGAGGAGAGGAGAGGAGAGGAGAGGAGAGGAGGGAAGAGAAATTAACCAGGTTGGAAAAGACCTTCGAGATCGTGTCCAACCTATCACCCAACACCAATTTCCCGAAGCATTTTGCACAGGGCTTTCTCAGAGTGGATGTGCTGAATCTTAATTGAAACTGTTGGTAGGAATACAGAATGAAAAAAAATCAATAGCTACTCTGAGTCAGTGGTGAGACTGATTTAAAGGAGCAGTGGCTTTTTAACCTACTAGTTTTTATTACCATTTGCAGGAGCGTGACAGCTGAACGCTTTAGTTATGGCTCAGAACTTCACATAACTCTCCAAGGAGTCAAAATTTCCCCTGGATGCTGGTGGGAATAGCTAGTGCCATAATTCATTCTAATACCTGCACTGGAAAGAAAAAAAACACCTGATAATGGCAGATTTATTCTTTTCCTCCTGAAACTGCCAATAAATTAGTGACAGAGCAGCCAGCAGCCTGCACACTGTAGCTTTCACTGCCACCCCCAGGATCAAATATAGCTCTTCTGCCTTGAAATACATCAAGTAACCAGCACAGCATTGAATCCACCACAGTCATTTCCCAGCAAAATGTATTTTCTGCTGCAGCTCTTGATTTCTCATTGTGCCTGCAGTTGAACAAGGGGGGGAAAAAACCTTCCAGCAGGCTGGAAAGAAATTCTATAGGACTTGTCAACAAGCAGCAGGCTCATAAAGGGAGACAAATGAAGGCAATATGTAGATTCCTAGAGGAAGATGCTCCCTGGCTTTTAAATACATGTATCTCCCAGCAATAAAAAGGAAAGCTTTAGAACAAAACAAATGTTTCAAAGCTTAGAAGCAAGGATTAAACACAAACACTTCTAGGCCTTGAGTTCTTGGTACTTCTGATGAAATTATTGTAGAAACGGGACTTAGGGAAGGGAAGGGAAGGGAAGGGAAGGGAAGGGAAGGGAAGGGAAGGGAAGGGAAGGGAAGGGAAGGGAAGGGAAGGGAAGGGAAGGGAAGGGAAGGGAAGGGAAGGGAAGGGAAGGGAAGGGAAGGGAAGGGAAGGGAAGGGAAGGGAAGGGAAGGGAAGGGAAGGGAAGGGAAGGGAAGGGAAGGGAAGGGAAGGGAAGGGAAGGGAAGGGAAGGGAAGGGAAGGGAAGGGAAGGGAAGGGAAGGGAAGGGAAGGGAAGGGAAGGGAAGGGAAGGGAATTATCCAGGTTGTAACAGACCTTTGAGATCATTAAGTCCAACCTATCACCCAACACCATCTAATCAACTCAACCATGGCACCAAGCACCCCATCCAGTCTCTTCCTAAACACCTCCAGGGATGGTGACTCCACCACCTCCCTGGGCAGCACATTCCAATGGACAATTTCTCTTGCTGGGAAGAATTTCTGCCTAACATCCAGCTTGAACCTCCCCTGGCACAGCTTGAGACTGTGTCCTCTTGTTCTGGTGCTGCTTGCCTGGGAGAAGAGACCAACCCCCACCTGGCTACAACCTCGCTTCAGGGAGTTGTAGAGAGCAAGAAGGTCTCCCTGCCGCCTCTTTCTCTCTAGGCTAAGCAACGCCAGCTCCCTCAGCCTCTCCTCACAGGGCTGTGCTCCAAACCCCTCCCCAGCTTTGTTGCCCTTCTCTGGACACCTTCCAGCAACTCAACATCTTTCCTAAACTTAGGGGCCCAGAACTGGACACAGGACTCAAGGTGTGGCCTAACCAGTGCTGAGTCCAGGGGCACAATGACTTCCCTGCTCCTGCTGGCCACACTCTTCCTGATCCAGGCCAGGATGCCATTGGCCTTCTTGGCCACCTGGGCACACTGGTGGCTCCTGTTCAGCCTACCATCAACCAGTACCCCCAGGTCCCTTTCTGCCTGGCTGCTCTTGGCAGCCTGTTCCAATATTTAATAACCCTTTCAGTGAAGAAATTTTCCCTAATACCCAACTGAAACCTTCCCTAGTGCAACTTCAGGTCATTTCCTCTTGCTCTATCACTTACTGCAAAGAAATGAACATTTCTTTATTACCATTCATGTACTCTGGAAAAGCAGAGAAGTCTGCAGCTCTGCAGTTGCAAATGTCAGGATTTTGCAGTCCTTCCCATCCTGTGGTCATGAAATTCAATCAGTTAGTGCCCAGAAGGCACTAATTCAACATTTTCCTTTTAATACATACATCACAGATGTATGCCCATTTTTCAGCACAATACAAGTGGTAAGATCAAGCTTCAGAACAAACAAAAGCAGACCTAGAGGAGACAGTCTCTGCCAAGGACTATGTCAGCATGCAAATGCACGTGTGCCGTGCTGGGTTTGCTGTATCTCTACGTGGGGCACCTAAGCTTAATTTCCATGAGGTTCAACAAGAGCAAGGGCAGGGTCCTGCAGCTGGGTGCAGGCAACCCCAGGCACAAATCCAGGTTTGGCAGTGAGTGGCTGGAAAGCAGCCCTGAGGAGAGAGCCTTGGGGGTGCTGGGGGAGGAGAAGCTCACCAGGAGCTCTCAGAGTGCACTTGCAGCCCGGAAAGCCAATCAGATCCTGGGCTGCAGCAAGAGAAGTGTGGCCAGCAGGGCAAGGGAGGGGATTCTCCCCCTCTGCTCAGCTCTGCTGAGACCCCACCTGGAGTCCTGCCTCCAGTTCTGGAGCCCCTATTCCAAGAGGGATCTGGAGGTGCTGAAAGGTGTCCAGAGAAGGGCCACAAGGATGAGCAGAGGGCTGGAGCACCTCTCCTGTGAGGACAGACTGAAGGAGTTGGGGCTGCTCAGTCTGGAGAAGAGAAGGCTCCCAGGTGACCTCATTGTGGCCTTCCAGTAGCTGAAGGGGGCTACAAGAAGGCTGGGGAGGGACTGCTCAGGATCTCAGGTAGTGATAGGACTAGGGGGAATGGAATGAAGCTGGAGGTGGGGAGATTCAGGTTGGAGGTGAGGAGGAAGTTCTTCCCCAGGAGAGTGGTGAAGCCCTGGAATGGGTTGTGCAGGGAGGTGGTTGAGGCCCCATCCCTGGAGGTGTTTAAGAGCAGGCTGGATGAGGCTCTGGCCAGGCTGATGTAGTGTGAGGTGTCCCTGCTCATGGCAGGGGGGTTGGAACCAGATGATCCTTGTGCTCCCTTCCAACCCTGACTGATACTA
The DNA here is from genome assembly GCF_014839835.1 of Dryobates pubescens. Classification (NCBI taxonomy): domain Eukaryota; kingdom Metazoa; phylum Chordata; class Aves; order Piciformes; family Picidae; genus Dryobates; species Dryobates pubescens. The sequence continues at coordinate 41,730,019 of NC_071618.1, read as the reverse complement.
GGATAAAACTGCAGGACACTGTATTTTTTTTATATAACAGAGTGCATCTACTTATGGTTTATTCCAGGGACAGAAAGGTCTAAAATTAGGTTGAAGTAAAATGTGGATGTCCTTTTGTGTTGTCTGGAGAATGTGGGACACCCCGAGCACAGGCATGAGATGAGGAGTAAGACCATGCCAAGCAGAAGAAATTAGGGACAGCATGTTAGAAGAAATGGGAATGTAGCTGATATTACAGGAGGAGCTCTGAAGACTCATACAGATGTACATGACATACATTGGTCCCACATGGAAAAAGAGGGAACTGACACAGAGGCTGAAAGAAAAGAATGAAACAATGAGAGTGGCTGCATAAAGAGGAGTCAAGCATATGAGGAGAGGCTGAGGGAGCTGGGGTTGCTTAGCCTGGAGAAGAGGAGGCTCAGGGGAGACCTTCTTGCTGTCTACAACTCTCTGAAGGAATGTTGTAGCCAGGTGGGGGTTGGTCTCTTCTCCCAGGCAACCAGCACCAGAATAAGAGGACACAGTCTCAAGCTGTGCCAGGGGAAGTTTAGGTTGGATGTTAGGAAGTTCTTCCCAGAAAGAGAGACTGGCCATTGGAATGTGCTGCCCAGGGAGGTGGTGGAGTCACCATCCCTGGAGGTGTTCAAGAGGGGATTTGACATAGCACTGGGTGCCATGGTTTAGCAGTCATGAGGTGCTGGCTGACAGGTTGGACTTAATGATCTTTGAGGTCTCGTCCAACCTTATTGATTCTATGATTCTATGAGTCCAGCAGACAGACCAGGACACCAAGAAGAAGGGGAAAAAGGAGCTGAAAATCCTTTGGCTTTGTTCAGCTGAGACATGGATGCAAAGAGCTACAGACCTCTGGGCTAACCATTTGACACTGGCTGTACAGCACTTCGCACAAGACACAGGAGATGTCTGTGTCTCAAATATTAGTGGGAACAGCCAGCCAGCAAAAGCAGTTCCTTGCTTTGGGGGAAGCACCAGGAATCTCACAAAGCCATTACTAATACTACAGAAAGCAAAGATTGGAATTGTGGGAGAAGTGACTCATTAGCAGCTTAATCAGGAGAGAAAAAGCTCAGCCCCTCTAATTTTAACATGGAGATTACCTCCTTGAATTAAGGCCAGATGTATTCCTTTCAAACAGATCATGTACAATTTTAAGTGCAAATGGACACTCATTCCACTTGATTCTGTCAGAAAACATTCTTTAGGAGACAACTAACTCTACAGCATCACTTCTTTCACCATTTTGCACCTAGATAGTTTAGAAGGTAAGCTGGAAAACAAAATGAAGACTGAAAGGTTTGAGGGTGGGGTCAGACTTCTTGAAGATATAATGGCATCCTGGCCCTGCATCAGGAACAGTGTGGCCAGCAGGAGCAGGGAGGTCATTGTGCCCCTGGACTCAGCACTGGTTAGGCCACACCTTGAGTCCTGTGTCCAGTTCTGGGCCCCTCAGGTTAGGAAAGATGTTGAGTTGCTGGAGGGTGCAGCAGGTGCAGGCTGAGAACTAGCAGAGATTCTGAAGGGATTTGTGTTTCAGTTGAGGACTTGTAGCCCACAGTCTGTTCCTTTCTCTTCAGCTCCTCTAGCTGTAAGCTGTTTCACTGCAGAGTGTATTAATTGAGTGAGTTTGTAAATTATCCACCTTTTTGCCATAATTCAAGACCTCTCAGGGTATGGTAAAGATGTAGCTTTCCTGTCTAACAGGCTTCTTCCCAACATTATTCTTTCTTGTCCTCATTAGCAAAATGTTACACCACTTCTGGATCTGCAGACAGCCACAAGAAGTGTTTGGCTTTGTGTTGCCAGACTTACAAGGCCCCATTTTTTTATACCATTGGTTTCAAAACAGCAACATCACTGCAGATTAGCTTTGGCAGGAAAAGAAAGATGATGTGACTCCCAGACAAGTCTGTTTATTTTACTTTCAGAAGTAATTAGTGGTTGAGACTGAGGAAAATGGGATCCAGAATGGCAACTGCATCTTTGGAAATGGAAGCAAGAAAGGAGGCTTTATCTTTAGCAAGGGCCCCTCAGTTTAAGGAAGATGTTGAGCTGCTGGAAGGTGTCCAGAGAAGGGCAACAAAGCTGGGGAGGGGTTTGGAGCACAGCCCTGTGAGGAGAGGCTGAGGGAGCTGGGGTTGCTTAGCTTGGAGAAGAGGAGGCTCAGGGGAGACCTTCTTGCTCTCTACAACTCCCTGAAGGGAGGTTGTAGCCAGGTGGGGGTTGGTCTCTTCTCCCAGGCAAGCAGCACCAGAACAAGAGGACACAGTCTCAAGCTGTGCCAGGGGAGGTTTAGGCTGGAGGTGAGGAGAAAGTTGTCACAGAAAGAGAGATTGGCCATTGGAATGTGCTGCCCAGGGAGGTGGTGGAGGCATCGTCCCTGGAGGTGTTTAAGAGGGGACTGGATGTGGCACTTGGTGCCATGGTTTAGTTAGTCCTGAGGTGTTGGTGTTGGGTCTAGGTTGGACTTGCTGATCTCTGAGGTCTTTACCAACCTTATTGATTCTATGATGCTATGAGTCAATGATCCTCAAAGTCTTTTCCTACCTAAACAATTCCATGATGGCATGAAAGAGAACCAAACTGTTGTTAACAGAACTCTGAACATCACGCTTAAGCCAAACAGAAGCAGCTCTGACTTCAAAAGAAAAGCTGTGTAGGCTTTAGCAACCCTAGGAACCCTGTGCTATGAGCAGACACAGAGAGGAAAAGAAACCTTTTCTCCTTAGGCCAGGTGAAAAAGCAGTCTTGCTTATCCTCCAACTGGAATGTGCAGAGTAAAACAAACCCAGAAATGTGGCCCAGCAAGCTGCAGACTGACAAATGTATCACTGCAGACAGAAAGCAGGTATTTTTGTCTGAAGTTTGATCACTACTCCATCAGCCAAGTGTATTTCCTCTGCCAATTGTGTAGCAATGCAGCTCTGCTGTATTTGCTCAAAGATTTTAATCACAGGTTTTGTCAGGCAAGGGCTTCCCCAGCTCTCTCTGCTGGTACATTACATTCCTGCCCATCTGCACCTGAGAACTGCTGCTACAACATCCCTCCTCGGCTGTTGAGGGGGGGATGTGCTCTCACAAGCAGAGACTGGGGAGCAAAGCCAGATGGGAAACCACATATGCAGAGGAAGCCCAGTGAGCAGCAACAGGAGCAGGAGCTCTTGGGCTGCACTGCAGCCAGGAGGTGATGGCAACAGGGAGAGAAGAGACACCACGGGGCCATCTGCCACAGACCTCCGCTTCTGCTTGCCAGGATGCATGAAAGATGGTTTTATGCCAGCCCTGCATCATTCCTGGAGAAGAGGAGGCTCAGGGCAGACCTTACAGCTCTCTACAACTCCCTGAAGGGAGGTTGTAGCCAGGTGGGGGTTGGTCTCTTCTCCCAGGCAACCAGCACCAGAACAAGAGGACACAGTCTTGAGCTGCCCCAGGGGAGGTTCAGGCTGGATGTTAGGAAGACATTCTTGACAGGAAGAGTGATTGGCCATTGGAATGTGCTGCCCAGGGAGGTGGTGGAGTCACCATCACTGGAGGTGTTTAGGAAGAGACTGGGTGGGGTGCTTGGTGCCATGGGTTAGTTGATTAGATGGTGTTGGGTGATAGGTTGGACTTGATGATCTCAAAGGTCTCTTCCAACCTGGTTAAGTCTATCCTATCCTATCCTATCCTATCCTATCCTATCCTATCCTATCCTATCCTATCCTATCCTATCCTATCCTATCCTATCCTATTCTATTCTATTCTATTCTGCCTGGCTTGAGTTACCCTTCTCTTTGAAAACAGAGGACAAACATCAGTGTTACTTTCTTGAAGAGCCTTGCTTGGCATCTGTTCTCCATCTTCAGGGTGTGTGTTGCTCCTGACAGCCACAGATTTGTACCCCTGTTATATCCCTGGATAGGAGCTCTCACTCAGTATTTTGAAAACACCTTCAGGATCTGGTGGCTGTGGCTCAAGATCAGCTTTGAGCTCTGATACAACTTTAAGCCAACAGCTCACAAAGCTATTTCAAAATATGTTTCATTGGAGTGGGCTGCCCAGGGAGGTGGTGGAGTCACCATCACTGAAGGGGTTTAAGGAGGGACTGGATGAGGCACTTGGTGACATGGTTGAGTTGATTAGATGGTGTTGGGTGATAGGTTGGACTCCATGATCTCAAAGATCTTTTCCAACCTGGTTAATTCAATTCAATTCAATTCAATTCAATTCAATTCAATTCAATTCCATTCCATTCCATTCCATTCCATTCCATTCCATTCCATTCCATTCCATTCAGTTCAATTCTATTCTATTCCATTCTATTCCATTCCATTCCATTCCATTCCATTCCATTCCATTCCATTCCATTCCATTCCATTCCATTCCTTTAAAAACAGCCTGACCACAATGCACAACAAGGATTCAGCTAGGGTTTGAGGCAACTCAGCTCAGAAGAAGCAAGATTTCATTTTGCCTACCTTTTGGAGGAAAAACTCAACAACACAAAACTTGGTAGCTTAGAACACTGTATTTTGGATGCTCCCTAGAGAGCTTATTTGTTAAGGAAATAACCTTAACTCCCTGCACTTCTGAGCTCTGCTCCATTAGTATTCTCCTCCTAGAGATTTTCAGGAGACTGCCTGTTACTTGGGAAGACAAAGAAACTCACCCAGACTTCATGAGGCCATAATATTCTGTGATTCAATAAAAAAAAGCCCCAAAGATTTGATTATAGATTCGTCTGGCATGATAAATCCCCAACCCAGTTAATGGCTGAAGCACAAATGTTGTCTAGCTTCCCTAATAGGAAGCTGGATTATTGAGTTTGTCTGTAAGATCTGTGTGAAAGCAGACTCCATGAATGTGTACTTTGGTTGAGAAAGCCCTCCACAGGGAAAAAAACCTCAAACCTGAATGAAGCTTCAGAACCATCACATTTTAAAGCCTGCTCTGCATAGTTTTTCTTCATTAGACCTAAGGCTGCACTTCAAACAAGCAAACAAACAAAAAAAACCCTCATTAGAAATAGTCCACATTAGAATGGAGTGGAATGGAATGGAATGGAATGGAATGGAATGGAATGGAATGGAATGGAATGGAATGGAATGGAGTGGAATGGAGTGGAATGGAATGGAATGGAATGGAATGGAATGGAATGGAATGGAATGGAATGGAGTGGAATGGAGTGGAATGGAATGGAATGGAATGGAATGGAATGGAATAGAATAGAATAGAATAGAATAGAATAGAATAGAATAGAATAGACCAGACCAGGCTGGAAGAGACCTTCAAGATCATCGAGTCCAACCTATCATCCAACACCACCTAATCAACTAACCCATGGCACCAAGCACCCCATCAAGTCTCCTCCTGAACACCTCCAGGGATGGTGACTCTACCACCTCCCTGGGCAGCACATTCCAGTGGCCAATCACTCTCTCTGTGTAGAACTTCTTCCTAACCACCAGCCTAAACCTCCCCTGGTGCAGCTTGAGACTGTGTCCTCTTGTTCTGGTGCTGGTTGTCTGGGAGAAGAGACCAACCCCCACCTGGCTACAACCTCCCTTCAGCAAGAAGGTCTCCTCTGAGTCTCCAGGCTAAGCAACCCCAGCTCCCTCAGCCTCTCCTCCCAGGGCTGTGCTCCAAACCCCTCCCCAGCTTTGTTGCCCTTCTCTGGACACCTTCCAGCAACTCAACATCTTTCCTAAACTGAGGGGCCCAGAACTGGACACAGGACTTAAGCTGTGGCCTAACCACTGCTGAGTACAGGGCCAGAATGACTTCCCTGCTCCTGCTGGCCACACTGTTCCTGATGCAGGCCAGGACGCCATTGGCCTTCTTGGCCACCTGGGCACACTGCAGGCTCATGTTCAGCCTACCACATAAACAAAGCACGTGGTCCTGTGCCTTGCAAACACCTGCCTTTACAATACATGTTGTGGAGTGCAGCACTCCATGTAACACATGAAGCAAACACCTCAGTGCAATACAAATACAACCAACCTGAAATACATGGGACTTCTCCCTTTGCACATGTTCCATGCCAGACTGCACCAGAGTGGTATTTGCTGCCAAGCAGATTACCTCAGTTTTAGACACTGAATTCCATCAATGAACAGATTGTGCCATCTGCCTCTGCTAATATACATTAGAGATGGTGTGTTTTCCATAGCTGCATATTTACTCTGTAGTCAGAAGACTCTGAGATGAATAGCTATAGTTCAGCTACAGGATGACTGAGGAGCACCATCAGCTGTGAATGTCAAGGGTGTAAACAAAAAAAGCAGTTGGGTTCCTTGAAGGCTGTGCAGTGAAGTCATGAAATGAAATCAGACAAAAGCACATTCAGGCAGCACACTGGGACACTAAGTCACTGCAGTGATGAGAGAAAAAACAAATGCAGAAAGCATAGCTGTAATGAAGTTTCTTACTAATAACATGGAGGGGAAAAAAAAAAGGAGAACTAATCTTCCAACCAAAGCATGAAGAGAGCTGGCTGGAAATCTCAATTGTTATTGCATGCTCTCTGTGTTTGGAAGAAACGAGATGGTTTGGTGGTTGGAAAGAAGACTTGCTGGAAGGTGTCCAGAGAAGGGCAACAAAGCTGGTGAGGGGTTTGGAGCACAGCCCTGTGAGGAGAGGCTGAGGGAGCTGGGGTTGCTTAGCCTGGAGAAGAGGAGGCTCAGGGGAGACCTTCTTGCTCTCTACAAATCCCTGAAGGGAGGGATATTGTAGCCAGGTAGGGGTTGGTCTCTTCTCCCATGCAACCAGCACCAGAACAAGAGGACACAATCTCAAGCTGTGCCAGGGGAGGTTTAGGCTGGAGGTGAGGAAGAAGTTCTACACTGTGAGAGTGATTGCCCACTGGAATGGGCAGCCTGGGGAGGTGGTGGAGTCCTCATCACTGGAGGTATTCAGGAGGAGACCCAACACCATCTCATCAACTAAACCATGGCACCAAGTGCCCCATTATAGAATCACAGAATCAAAGTGGTTGGGAAAGATCAAGTCCTCAAAGATCAAGTCCAACCTGTCAACCAAGACCTTATGACTACTAAACCATAGCTTCAAGTGCCACATCCAATCCCCTCTTGAACACCTCCAGGGATGGTGACTCCACCACCTCCCTGGGCAGCACATTCCAATGCCTAACAACTCTCTGTAATGAACTTTCTCCTCACCTCCAGCCTGAACTTCCCCTGGCACAGCTTGAGACTGTGTCCTCTTGTTCTGGTGCTGCTTGCCTGGGAGAAGAGACAAACCCCCACCTGGCTACAACCTCCCTTCAGGGAGTTGGAGACAGCAAGAAGGTCTCCCCTGAGCCTCCTCTTCTCCAGGCTAAGCAACCCCAGCTCCCTCAGCCTCTCCTCACAGGGCTGTGCTCCAAACCCCTCCCCAGCTTTGTTGCCCTTCTCTGGACACCTTCCAGCAACTCAACATCTTTCCTAAACTGAGGGGCCCAGAACTGGACACAGGACTCAAGGTGTGGCCTAACCAGTGCTGAGTCCAGGGGCACAATGACTTCCCTACTCCTGCTGGCCACACTATTCCTGATCCAGGCTAGGATGCCATTGGCCTTCTGGGCCACCTGGGCACACTGCTGGCTCATGTTCAACCAGCTGTCAACCAGTACCCCCAGGTCCCTTTCTGCCTGGCCTCTCTTGTGACATGTGGTGAGACAGTTACTGTTCTGACTCAGCAGTGACAGTCTTAAATTCAGGCATGAGACATATGATATGCCTCAAGCACAACAATGCATGCATCACAGGCCAAGCCTAATGTGCTGGATTATGCAGGCAAACTGATGGGACTGCAATCCTCCCTTCCCTTGAGCAGTGCAAGGCATAAGCTATGCCTTCCAGGGCACACCACAAGTGAGCAGCCAGAGCCTCTCCTCTAATGACAGCACAGCTACATGCAGCTCTGTAAGGAACTCATGAAGATTTCTTCACTCCAGCTCAATTAAACTGCAATCCAGAAAGAGAAAACATATGAGGCATTGTTGTGATTTCTTCTCACTCACTTGAAATGACAGCCCTGAGAAATGTTAATTACTGGGCCAGTAATCAAATGTCAAACCAGCTATAATAGATGAAGGGGGGGGGGGAGGGGATCATTTAAATGTCATTCCAACTGTGTGGCAGATTTTATTAGACTCTGCTCAAAGGTACCTCCAAACAGAAGGAGGGGATCCAATGTAAGGAGTCAAACCCACATATTGTTGCAACCCTATTGTTGGAACTCAGCCTAAGAGAAAAGAAACTGAAAGGAGAACTTTTGGGTTTGACTAAGCATTGCTTCAAAAGCAAGGCTTTTGAACTCAGATTCTTGGAGGGGGAAAGTGTTTCATATAGCTCATATAGAATCAGAGAATCACAGAAATCAGTGAGGTTGGAAAAGACCTCAGAGATCATCAAGTCCAACTTAGCACCCAACACCTCAGGATGCACTAAACCATGGCTGCAAATGCCACATCCAATCCCCTCTTGAACACCTCCATGGATGGGGACTCCACCACCTCCCTGGGCAGCACATTCCAATGGCCAATCACTCTATAGGAAATGACAAACAATCAGAGGGCTGGAGCACCTCTCCTGTGAGGACAGACTGAAGGAGTTGGGGCTGTTCAGTCTGGAGAAGAGAAGGCTCCCAGGTGACCTCATTGTGGCCTTCCAGTATCTGAAGGGGGCTACAAGAAGGCTGGGGAGGGACTTGTCAGGATCTCAGGTAGTGATAGGACTAGGGGGAATGGAATGAAGCTGGAGGTGGGGAGATTCAGGCTGGAGGTGAGGAGGAAGTTCTTCCCCATGAGAGTGGTGAAGCCCTGGAATGGGTTGTCCAGGGAGGTGGTTGAGGCCTCGTCCCTGGAGGTGTTTAAGCCCAGGCTGGATGAGGCTGTGGCCAGGCTGATGTAGTGTGGGGTGTCCCTGCCCATGGCAGGGGGGTTGGAACTGGATGATCCTTGTGGTCCCTTCCAACCCTGACTGATTCTATGATTCTAAGTGAAGTTTTTCTTTTTTACAATCTTGTTTATATATAAAACAAAATTACTACAGCTTCATTTTGATTGGAGATTGCCTACCAGCTGCTTGTTTTGAGCCAACTGCTTTGACAGAGTTGCTTCCAAGAAGCTCCTATCTACTGTAGCCAGAAGCTATGTCTGAACGAGATGATTCTTTTGTCAGCTGGCTATTGTATGGCCAAATCCTCTAAACCTGACTTTCCTTTCCCTTCTTTATTTACATGGCAATCAACTGCAAGTAAGTCTGCATCTTGGCAAACCTTCAGCTTTGGATTTCTTTTCTTTAACATTAGAAACAATCTGAACACAGCAAAACATTATTTATACTATTTCTTTTTTGACAGTAAGGAAGAGTCTGATACTTTGAATGGAAACTACTGACTGAGCTTGATTGAAGGCAAAAAACAAGTGTGGCCAGCAGGAGCAGGGAAGTCATTGTGCCCCTGGACACAGCACTGGTTAGGCCACACCTTGAGTCCTGTGTCCAGTTCTGGACTCCTCAATTTAAGAAGGACATTGAGACACTTGAATGTGTCCAGAGAAGGGCAACAAAGCTGGGGAGGGGTTTAGAGCACAATCCTTATGAGGAGAGGCTGAGGGAGCTGGGGTTGTTCAGCCTGGAGAAGAGGAGGCTCAGGGGAGACCTTCTTGCTCTCTACAACTCCCTGAAGGGAGGTTGTAGCCAGGTGGGGGTTGGTCTCTTCTCCCAGGCAGCCAGCACCAGAACAAGAGGACACAGCCTCAAGCTGTGCCAGGGGAGGTTTAGGCTGGAGGTGAGGAAGAAGTTCTACACAGAGAGAGTGATTGCCCATTGGAATGGGCTGCCTGGGGAGGTGGTGGAGTCCTCATCATTGGAGGTGTTCAGAGGAGACTTGGTTGCATGGTTTAGTTGATTAGGTGGTGTTGGATAATAGGTTGGATGTGATGATCTTGAAGGTCTTTTTTAACCTGGTTAATTCTATTCTATTCTACTCTACTCTACTCTACTCTACTCTACTCTACTCTACTCTACTCTACTCTATTCTATTCTATTCTATTCTATTCTATTCTATTCTAACAAAACTCCAAAACCTGAATCAGGAGGGAAGCCAACATCTAAAGTTTTCATGGAACAGAAATCCTTCACAATTTTGTTTTGGACATCCAAATATGATGTTCCCAAACCACCACCAGCACCAGAACAAGAGGACACAGTCTCAAGCTGTGCCAGAGGGGGTTTAGGCTGGATGTTAGGAAGAAATTCTTCACAGAAAGAGAGATTGGCCATTGGGGTGTGCTGCCCAGGGAGGTGGTGGAGTCACCATCCCTGGAGGTGTTCAAGAGGGGATTGGATGTGGCGCTTGAAGGCATGGTTTAGTTAGTCCTGAGGTGCTGGGTGGACTTGATGATCTCTGAGGCTTTTTCCAACCTTATCAACTCAATGATTCTTAGACAGACACACAAGTACACCAAGAGGCCCATTAAACCATCACAGCTGACTGTGTCACAAGGTGCTTCCCATACTTCCAAAAAGTCCTTTTAGGGAAGTCTTTCTGGACTTAGTAAGACCTTGGGCTCCTGCTTTCTAGCAAAATTTGGACATCTCTGTGATGTATGATTTCCACTTTGCACTCACCAGGGCTCCTAAATCCCAGACTTGAACTCTGAGCTTATTCTCTCATTAAAATAACAGCAATATGTGACAGTCAGTCAAACATGCTTAGAAATCCTCTTCATCTTCTCTGGATGATGCACAGGGCATTTGTGTTTCACTCATCAGTTTCAGAAAGTGATCTTCCCATAATCTCTGTAACTCCAAAGTACTTCATGCACAATTAGGCACTTCCTGATTTTCATTGCCCATGTTTATCACTGCAATATTTACACAGCCCCAATTACACAGCTGCCCATCTACAGCTTGGAACACATCACTAATTACATAGGTTTAATTAGGTTGTGCTCCTCTACAAGGCAGGATATTGTTTTCAGGGGCCTTGTTCCAGCCTCATCACCCAGATGTTAAGAGATCAGCAAGTCCCTGAGGTGTATAAACTCATTTGAATGTACTGAGCCTTTCAGAGAACTAAAACCACAAGTGAAAATGGCACACATATTTCTCTATCCAGACCTAAAACATACCAGATAGAATCACTGACAGGGGCAACACTTTATCTGTGAACCCTTCCATAATGTTTTGTGTTTTAAAAAGTAGATTAAAAGAAATGCAGGTGTTATCTGTTTGAAGTTTGAAACTTCTGTTGGAAAACAGTATCAATTAGAATAGAATAGGATAGGATAGGATGGGCTAGACTAGACTAGACTAGAATAGGACAGGCTAGAACAGGATAGGATAGGATAGGATGGGATAGGATAGGATAGGATAGGATAGGATAGGATAGGATAGGATAGGATAGGATAGGATAGGATAGGATAGGATAGGATAGGATAGGATAGGATGGGATGGGATGGGATGGGATGGGATGGGATGGGATGGGATGGGATGGGATGGGATGGGATAGGACAGGAGAAGAGAAGAGAAGAGAAGAGAAGAGAAGAGAAGAGAAGAGAAGAGAAGAGAAGAGAAGAGAAGAGAAGAGAAGAGAAGAGAAGAGAAGAGAAGAGAAGAGAAGAGAAGAGAAGAGAAGAGAAGAGAAGAGAAGAGAAGAGAAGAGAAGAGAAGAGAAGAGAAGAGAAGAGAAGAGAGGAGAGGAGAGGAGAGGAGAGGAGAGGAGAGGAGAAGAGAAGAGAAGAGAAGAGAAGAGAAGAGAAGAGAAGAGAAGAGAAGAGAAGAGAAGAGAAGAGAAGAGAAGAGAAGAGAAGAGAAGAGAAGAGAAGAGAAGAGAAGAGAAGAGAAGAGAAGAGAAGAGAAGAGAAGAGAAGAGAAGAGAGAAGAGGACTGCCTTAAGGTCAAACTGCCTCTCAAAAAATCAAGCCCTGGGGCTTGGTAGAGCTGACTGGCTATTGTATCCCTAATACACCTATTGTGATTCTTTTCTAAGCCACACATTTTACCTATGTGCTCTGCACTCCCTGTTCCTAGGTGTGCAATTGCCCTTCACATGGGTAAAATGCATTGTCTTTAAACAGATTCTGTGAATGAAGTGATCCTGATAGAATAGAATTAACCAGGTTGGAAAAGATCTTCAACATCATCAAGTCCAACCTATCACCCAACACCATCTAATCAACTAAACCATGGCACCAAGCACCCCATCCAGTCTCCTCCTAAACACCTCCAGTGATGGTGACTCCACCACCTCCCTGGGCAGCACATTCCAATGGCCAATCACTCATTCTGGGAAGAATTTCTTCCTAACATCCAGCCTGAACCTCCCCTGGCACAGCTTGAGACTGTGTCCTCCCATTCTGGTTGCTCTTTGTCCTCGCAAAGGTGTAGCTCCTGGGAACCACCTTCCCCTCCACACTGGCTATTTGTCTACTCATATAAAAGAAGAGCTCAAAAGAGTTGAAAAAAAGAAGCAGCAATATATTCAGCTTCAATAATTTACTCAAGACTGGGTGATGCAGGCATCAATTAATAAAACCTACATCATTACTCCTACTCCACAACTATGCTGTAGGTGTTTCTCTCCAAGTTACCCTGAATATCTTTTCCAACCTGGTTAATTCTATTCTATTCCATTCCATTCCATTCCATTCCATTCCATTCCATTCCATTCCATTCCATTCCATTCCATTCCATTCCATTCCATTCCATTCCATTCCACACCATTCCATTCCACTGTTCTCTATTCTACTCTATTCTATTCTATTCTATTCTATTCTATTCTATTCTATTCTATTCTATTCTATTCCATTCCATTCCATTCTACTCTACTCTACTCTACTCCTATTCTATTCTATTCTAATCTATTCTATTCTATTCTATTCTATTCTATTCTATTCTATTCTATTCTATTCTATTCTATTCTCTCCTGGTCAATACTACAGTAATAAAGTGTATTTCATATTACTTTACATCTGTGGTAGAAAGCCAGGGAAAAAGGGGTTAGGTGCACACAGCTGGAAGCCAGGTCAGACACCTTAATTCTGCTACAATTTAATAGGACATATTTGTATGATTCAGTTTCACAGCATGGATGAATACAAATCCTTCAGGGATTTAATTAGCTGCATTTTATCCTAAATTGCATTCACACAGACAGATGCTGCTCCTGCATCATGCTGGTAATAACAGAGACCAGTAGACACTTAAGAACACATCTGAAATGTGTTTTTCTGAAGGCATTAGGTACAGTAAGAGGATCCTACCCTCTGTAGGAGGAAATTTAGAATAGAATAGAATAGGATAGGATAGGATAGGATAGGATAGGATAGGATAGGATAGGATAGGATAGGATAGGATAGGATAGGATAGGATAGAATAGGAGTAGAGTAGAGTAGAGTAGAGTAGAGTAGAGTAGAGTAGAGTAGAATAGAATAGAATAGACCAGACCAGGTTGGAAGAGACCTTCAAGATCATCGTGCCCAACCTATCATCCAACACCACCTAATCAACTAAACCATGCAACCAAGCACCCTATCAAGTCCCCTCCTGAACACCTCCAGTGATGGTGACTCCACCACCTCCCCAGGCAGCCCACTCCAATGGCCAATCACTCTCTCTGTGTAGAATTTCCTCCCAACATCCAGTCTGAACCTCCCCTTGCTGAAGTCCAGGCAGACTACATCCACAGCCTGCCCCACATCCCCCAGGCAGTCACCTGATGATAGAAGGAGATCAGGTTGGTCAGGCAGGACCTGCCCTTCCTAAATCCATGCTGGCTGGGCCTGATCCCTTGGCCATCCTGTAAGTGCTGTGTGATTGCACTCAAGATGACCTGTTCCATAACCTGGGTCGGTTTAGCATCCTGACACGATGGGAAGTTTGGTATAGAGAGAAATGAACTTCATGAAGTCATACATTTTGTCAAGCTACAAAATGCATCTTTTGCCTCTGATACCAGAAAGGCTGGGCAGGGAAATTACCAATTTGCTGTACCCACATCTGGGCTTTATGAGAGCCTACAAAAGCATCCCCATTTTGAAAGCTCATGATTTTGATCAATTAACCTTTTCTCAGCTGAAAGGTCATTCCTGCAATATAGCTGCTTCTTAGGGCTTTAAGCATTTTCATTATAGCTTCACCCTTTTGGGATGGAGTACTTCTATTCCCTGCATTTTACTTCAGAGAAAAACTACTTGTCTTTCAAGGATATTGTTGAAAACTCCCCTTCCAACATATGCCACCAATCAAGGCTGGGGTCGGAGTGGCTGGAGAGCTGCCAAACAGAGATGGACCTGGGGGTGCTGATTAACAGCTGCCTAAACATGAGCCAGCAGTGTGCCCAGGTGGCCAAGAAGGCCAATGGCATCCTGGCCTGTATTAGGAATAGTGTGGCCAGCAGGAGCAGGGAGGTCATTGTGCCCCTGGACTCAGTACTGGTTAGGCCACACCTTGAGTCCTGTGTCCAGTTCTGGGCCCCTCAGTTTAGGAAGGGCATTGAGACACTTGAACGTGTCCAGAGAAGGACAACAAGGCTGGGGAGAGGCCTTGAGCACAGCCCTGTGAGGAGAGGCTGAAGGAGCTGGGGTTGTTTAGCCTTGAGAAGAGAAGGCTCAGAGGTGACCTTCTTGCTCTCTACAACTACCTGAAGGGAGGTTGTAGCCAGGTGGGGGTTGGTCTCTTCTCCCAGCAACCAGCACCAGAACAAGAGGACACAGTCTCAAGCTGCACCAGGGGAGGTTTAGGCTTGAGGTTAGGAAGAAGTTCTACAGAGAGAGAGAGATTGGCCATTGGAATGTGCTGCCCAGGGAGGTGGTGGAGTCACCATCACTGGAGGTGTTTAAGAAGATACTTGATAGGATGCTTGGCTGCAAGGTTTAGTTGATTAGATGGTGTTGGATAATAGGTTGGACACAATGATCTCGAAGGTCTCTTCCAACCTGGTTAATTCTATTCTATTCTATTCTATTCTATTCTATTCTATTCTATTCTATTCTATTCTATTCTATTCTATTCTATTCTATTCTATTCTATGCTATGCTATTCTATTCTATTCCATTCCATTATTCTATTCTATTCTATTCTATTCTATTCTATTCTATTCTATTCTATTCTATTCTATTCCATTCCATTATTCTATTCTATTCTATTCTATTCTATTCTATTCTATTCTATTCTATTCTATTCTATTCTATTCTATTCTCTTTTGTCACTGTGCTTGTAGCTCCCTGTAAAACACTCCCTGCTTTTCCATTTAAACTTTCCATCACTTCTGCAATGCCTTTGTGTGAGCCTCCTTTATCTGCCCTGGTGGGAGGCAGGAGAGGCTCTGCCTGGCCAGATGAGCAAAGCCTCAGAACTGAATACAGCCCAAGAGCAGAAGGAGCGCCGGAACGCTCTTTGGTGAGCTGTTTCTCTTCCTCATTCATTACTGTGTCTTCTTTAGCCTCCTTCTTGGCAAGGTCTCAGTCAGTACTGAAGCATACACACACAGTCTGAGAGAACAGCAGGACAGTAACTCAAATTTGTTATTACAAGTGGCAGGGTACAGTTCCTCCTCATTCTGCTACTACCATTTAAAAAAGGGATTAGCTGGACATTCCTGCAAAGATATTGAAGCATTTAAAGACCTGACAGGTACTTCACTGGCATTAACTTTGGTGTGCCCAGGACCTGTGGGACACTGCTGCAACTGTTAATTTCTGACCTGCAGCAGAATGAATACTGTGCAACATCTGGGCAGACTGATCTAGTTGAGGATGCCCCTGCTTATTGCAGAGGGTGGTGGACTAGTGGCAGAGGGATCTGGAGGCGCTGGAAGGGGTCCAGAGAAGGGCCACGAGGATGAGCAGAGGGCTGGAGCACCTCTCCTGTGAGGACAGACTGAAGGAGTTGGGGCTGTTCAGTCTGCAGAAGAGAAGGCTCCCAGGTGACCTCATTGTGGCCTTCTAGTAGCTGAAGGGGGCCTCCAAGAAGGCTGGGGAGGGACTGCTCAGGATCTCAGGTAGTGATAGGACTAGGGGGAATGGAATGAAGCTGGAGGTGGGGAGATTGAGGCTGGAGGTGAGGAGGAAGTTCTTCCCCATGAGAGTGGTGAAGCCCTGGAATGGGTTGTCCAGGGAGGTGGTTGGGGCCCCGTCCCTGGAGGTGTTTAAGCCCAGACTGGATGAGGCTCTGGCCAGCCTGATGTAGTGTGGGGTGTCCCTGCCCATGGCAGAGGGGTTGGAACTAGCTGATCCTTGTGGTCCCTTCCAAGCCTGACTGATATTATGACTAGAAGACCTTCCGAGGTCCCTTCCAACCCAGATCATTCTATGATTTTATGATTTGTCAGGATGAACTGTGTCCAGTTCTGGCCCCCTCAGTTTAAGAAGGATATTGAGACACTTGAATGTGTCCAGAGAAGGGCAATGAGGCTGGGGAGAGGTCTGGAGCACAGCCCTGTGTGAAGAGGCTGAGGGAGCTGGGGTTGTTTAGCCTGGAGAAGAGGAGGCTCAGAGGAAACCCTCCCCAGGTTTGTTGCCCTTCTCTGGACACCTTCCAGCAACTCAACATCTTTCCTAAACTGAGGGGCCCAGAACTGGACACAGGACTCAAGGTGTGGCCTAACCAGTGCAGTGTACAGGGGCAGAATGACCTCCCTTGCCCTGCTGGCCACACTTCTCTTGCTGCAGCCCAGGATCTGGTTGGCTTTCTGGGCTGCAAGTGCACACTGAGAGCTCCTGGTGAGCTTCTCCTCCCCCAGCACCCCCAAGTCCCTCTCCTCAGGGCTGCTTTCCAGCCACTCACTGCCCAGCCTGGATTTGTGCCTGGGATTGCCTCCACCCAGCTGCAGGACCCTGCACTTGGTCTTGCTGAACCTCCTGAGGTTGGCTTGTGCCCATCTCTCCAGCCTGTCCAGGTCCCTCTGGATGGCCTCCCTTCCCTCCAGCCTGTCTGCTGCACCACACAGCTTGGTGTCCTCAGCAAACTTGCTGAGGGTGCACTCAATGCCACTGTCCATGGCACCCACAAAGATGCTGACCAAGCCTGGTCCCAGGACTGATCCCTGAGGGACTCCACTTGTCCACTGGCCTCCACTGGGACAGGGACCCATTGACAGCCACCCTTTGGGTGCAGCCATCAAGCCAGCTCTTTATCTTAACCTGGTGATTGCAACCTTTGATTTAGCACAAGAATAACTTTTAGTACTCAGTGATCCCACACAGTATTTGGAGCTCCTTGGCAGCAGGGTACTGTTGGACAATACAAGTCTACTGATTCCTCACAAGTGGCAAATACCATCAGTAGTATGTGAATAAAGTTGCTTAAAAATAGAAGATGTGCTGTGGTGCTGACATTCCACATATTGTGTTAATTTGAGCTTGTCAGCCTGGTAGCTGCCAAAGCAGTTTTGCAGAGCCCAGAACACCAGCAGTACCCAAGATGACTACAGCATCTGGCGTGGTGGCTGGGATGAGATCCACGAGCTGCAGTGAGCTCTGCTCTGCAACAAAGGAAACAAAGATTTACATCTGAACTCTGACACTGGGGCAGAAACAGCTTTTTTATACCAGTTAGCTACCTCACCTTACCTGACAAGGCAAGCAGGATGGTAAATCACAAGAACAGGAAGACTAATAAAACAGGGTAAGTCATGACAGCTTAAACTGCACTCTCTTGCAGTGGGTTTTTTCACCCATTACAGTGTGACTTTCATGCCACAGATGGAAAAGAAGATGGAAAGAAGGAACTGGTGCTGCCCTGGGAACAGGAAGGATGGAATGGAATGGAATGGAATGGAATGGAATGGAATGGAATGGAATGGAATGGAATGGAATGGAATGGAATGGAATGGGATGGGATGGGATAGAGTAGAATAGAATAGAATGGAATGGAATAGGATAGGATAGGATAGGATAGGATAGGATAGGATAGGATAGGATAGGATAGGATAGGATAGAATTGACCAGGTTGGAAAAGACCTTCAAGATCATCGAGTCCAACCTATCAGCCAACACCATCTAATCAACTAAACCATGGCACCAAGCACCCCATCCAGTCTCTCCCTAAACACCTCCAGGGATGGTGACTCCACCACCTCCCTGGGCAGCACATTCCAATGGCCAATCTCTCTTTCTGGGAAGAACTTCCTCGTCACCTCCAGCCTAAACCTCCTCCTGGCACAGCTTGAGACTCTGTCCTCTTGTTCTGGTGCTGGTTGCTTGGGAGAAGAGACCAACCCCCACCTGGCTACAACCTCCTTTCAGGTAGTTGTAGACAGCAATAAGGTCACCCCTGAGCCTCCTCTTCTCCAGGCTAAGCAACCCCAGCTCCCTCAGCCTCTCCTCACAGGGCTGTGCTCCAAACCCCTCCCCAGCTTTGTTGCCCTTCTCTGGACACCTTCCAGCAACTCAACATCTTTCCTAACCTGAGTGGCCCAGTAAAACAGGGTAAGTCATGACAGCTTAAACTGCACTCTGCTTCAGTGAGTTTTTCACCCACTCCAGTGTGACTTTCATGCCACAGATGGAACAGAAGATGAAAAGAAGGAATTGGTGCTGCCCTGGGAACAGGAAGGATGTCCCCAAGTAGTAAACAAGTCCCTCATTGAAACCTGGAAAGCATCTCAGTATTAGAGACAACTTTGCTATTATTGTAGCCCTGACAACCATAAGGTAAGGAGACCTCCAGCACCGTACAACACCAAAGACTTGGGTTTCCTGAGAAGGAATCTGTGCCACTGACATTTAGGTTTACTGGAAACACAAGCACCCAGAACTTCTGGTGCTGAGCACTGGTTCTGAATGAGGCTTTTTTCCAGCCTGAAGAAGCTGGCTACAACTAAAGCCTGAACATGTTCCAGGGTGACTATTTTTAGCCCTGCCCCTTTCAGTAGATAAAAAGGAAATGGATGCTTCCTGGCTAATTACCACAAAGGCAAACTGGATCCATTTTAAATGCAATGCCTCTGATAGCAGAGGGAAAGAAGTGGCACAAGCAGCAGAAGAGGAGCATTGCTTCCTGAACTCTGTGTTAAAGAAACAGGGCAATGAGAACTTTCCAATTACAACTATTGATTTTCTTCCCCAGGGCATAAGGAAAAATCCATGCAATCCTTGCCATAAACTCCACTGCTCTCTGCATCCTTAAGCACCTCTCTTCCTCCTGAAAATGACCTTCATGGCAGACTCCTCGCTGCAATGCGCCGCTCTGAAAGGCACACAACACCCTCGGCCTGCCCACCGCCGAGGAACAGGAGAGCATTCCAGAAGCAATCATCACACAGTTTCAACTCCAGGGAAACGCAGGGGGAGTCTGGGCACAGTCCTGGGCAGGGTCTAGGTGGCCCTGTGTTGTGGTTTGAGTATTTACTGGAATTGAAGAGCTCAAATGGCGGCAAGACTGAGAACGCCCCTGCTCCCCCTTCCGCTTTCCCGATAGACCAAAAAGGGAAAGGGAAAGAAAGGGGAGGGGATGGAAATATGGCAAGGAATTAGGGAAAGAAAAGGGGAGGAAAGGAAAAAGGGGAGGAGGTAAATCTACCAAGAAATAATTTGGATTTGGTTTGGAAGTAGAGAAGTGTCCTCTTGTTCTGGTGCAGGTTGCCTGGGAGAGGAGACCAACCCCCACCTGGCTACAACCTCCCTTCCGGGAGTTGGAGACAGCAAGAAGGTCTCCCCTGAGCCTCTCTCTGGAGAAGGTCTCTCCAGGCTAAGCAACCCCAGCTCCCTCAGCCTCTCCTCACAGGGCTGTGCTCCAGACCTCTCCCCAGCCTTGTTCCCCTTCTCTGGACACGTTCAAGTGTCTCAGTCTCCTTCTTAAACTGGACACAGAACTCAAGGTGTGGCCTAACCAGTGCTGAGTCCAGGGGCACAATGACTTCCCTGCTCCTGCTGGCCACACTATTCCTGATCCAGGCCAGGATGCCATTGGCCTTCTTGGCCACCTGGGCACACTGCTGGCTCATGTTCATCAGGCTATCAACCAATACCCCCAGGTCCCTCTCTGCCTGGCAGCTCTCCAGCCACTCCGACCCCAGCCTGTAGCACTGCCTGGGGTTGCTGTGGCCAAAGTGCAGCACCCGGCACCTGGGCTTTGTGCTGTTGAACTCATCTCACTTAATAGTCTTAGATTTCTTACTTGCTTCTCTCCATTAGTTCATGTGAAAGGAAGTGGAAAATGGACCAAGAAACTTAAGTACTAGTGTGCCTGCTACTTTGCAGTTCAATTGTTCACAAGCATAATGGCATTGGCTTGATGTCTAAAAACTGGTACGTGGCCAGGAACGTAAGAGGAGTGTAAAACACATCTCTCAACAGTTCAATTTAACCCTAGAAATATGATTAGTGGATAATTTTCTACAAATTGCATATTATTCTCTTGGAAACACTGGAATATTTCCAACACATGGAATAGATCTTAGCACATGGAGAAAAAAACAAAACTCTGTGCTTAATGAGGAGGTACTCAAAGCATCTGAGGGACTGTCTCAAGTCTCAAGCTGTGCCAGGGGAGGTTTAGGCTGGATGTTAGGAAGAAGTTCTACACAGAAAGAGAGATTGGCCATTGGAATGTGCTGCCCAGGGAGGTGGTGGAGTCACCATCCCTGGAGGTGTTTAGGAAGAGACTGGATGGGGTGCTTGGTGCCATGGTTTAGTTGATTAGAGAGTGTTGGGGGATAGGCTGGACTTGATCTCTGAGGTCTTTTCCAACCTGGTTAATTCTATTCTATTCTATTCTATTCTATTCTATTCTATTCTATTCTATTCTATTCTATTCCATTCCATTCCATTCCATTCCATTCCATTCCATTCCATTCTATTCTATTCTATTCTATTCCATTCCATTCCATTCCATTCCATTCCATTCCATTCCATTCCATTCCATTCCATTCCATTCCATTCCATTCCATTCTGGAAGTATACAATACATCTCTCAACATCCAGTTTAACCCTGTAAATATGATTATTAGCTAATTTTCTACAAATTGCCTATTATTCTCCAGGAAATACTGGCATATTTCCAACACATTGAAAAGATCTTAGCACATGGAAGGAAAGACAAATTGTGTGCTTAATGAGGAGTCACTCAAATCATCTGAGGGAATGTCTCAAGTCTCAAGCTGTGCCAGGGGAGGGTTAGGCTGGATGTTAGGAAGAAGCTCTTCCCAGAATGAGTGATTTGCCATTGGAATGTGCTGCCCAGGGAGGTGGTGGAGTCACCATCACTGCAGGTGTTGAAGAAGAGACTGGGTGGGGTGCTTGGTGCCATGGTTTAGTTGATTAGATGGTGTTGGCTGATAGGTTGGACTCAATGATCTTGAAGGTCTTTTCCAACCTGGTTAATTCTATTGTGTTCTATTCTATTCTATTCTACTTCTATTCTATTCTATTCTATTCTATTCCATTCCATTCCATTCCATTCCATTCTGGAAGTATAAAACACATCTCGCAACAGTCCAGTTTAACAAATCTCTCAACAGTCCAGAGACTGAATGAGACACTTGGTGCCATGGTTTACTTGATTAGAAAGTGTTGGGGGATAAGCTGGACTCGATCTCTGAGGTCTTTTCCAACCTGGTTAATTCTATTCTATTCTATTCTATTCTATTCTATTCTATTCTATTCTATTCTATTCTATTCTATTCTATTCTATTCTATTCTATTCTATCCTGTCCTATTCTATTCTATTCTAATTCTATTCTATTCTATTCTATTCTATTCTATCCTGTCCTATTCTATTCTATTCTATTCTATTCTATTCTATCCTGTCCTATTCTATTCTATTCTAATTCTATTCTATTCTATTCTATTCTATTCTATTCTATTCTATTCTATTCTATTCTATTCTATTCTACCCTGTCCTATCCCATTCCATTCCATTCCATTCTGTTCTGGAAGTAGAATACAGATCTCTCAACAGTCCAGTTTAACCCTATAAACCTGATTATTAGCTAATTTCCTACAAATTGCATATTATTCTCCTGGAAAGACTGGAATATTTCCAACACAAGGAAAGATCTTAGCCCATGGGAAAAAAAGCAAAGTGCTGTGCTTAATGAGGAGTCACTCAAATCATCCAAGGGAATAAGGGAACTTCCTTCCATATTATGCTGCATCTTACCTCGAGACAAAGAAATTGATCATTGGTACTGGGAAAATCAAGGCAGCATTGGCTGGCAGACAGCAGCAATCTCAGCTTGGTGATAAAAAATGCCCTCCCACTTCCAATGAACTGAAACTGAACTGCATTTGTGCAGCGTGTCAGCTATTGTGTGAAAGGCATGAATGTATTCATACATATTTATCCTGAAAGGCAATTCATAGCCAGCTAAGCATATCCAAATGAAGAGGCATGCTGGTCAAATTATGCATTTTCTTTTGCTGGAATGGGGGGAGAAAAAGCCTGGCAGAATGCTCATTTCCAGCAATGTACTGAGCTGTCAGTCAGTCAACACTCTCACAGTACTTTTGAGTAGATGAGCAACTTGTCTGCACTAATTATACCGCGTTTGCTTGGCCTAGACCACTAAGTGTCAGGGTGGCTTCCAGAAGGAAATGTGACTTTTCAAACAAGGTCATTAATTATTCTAGCATGTGGAGCAGATCCCAAACACACATATTTATTCCAGGGGCCTGTTTTTGGGGTTTTTTTAACAGACCTTCATCATGCTCTCTGCAGAAAATCCTTAGAAGAAAAAGCAAGAAGATAAATCAAATGATCACAGCCCGGTTACAAGCTGCCATGTTGGCAACTGCCATTTTCAGTAGTGATGCCTAAGGATGTATTTTTCATAGAACCATAGAATCAACAAGGTTGGAAAAGACCTCAGAGATCATCAAGTCCAACCTAGCACCCAACACCTCAGCACTGACTAAACCATGGCTTCAAGTGCCACATCCAATCCCCTCTTGAACACCCCCAGGGATGGTGACTCCAATGGCATCCTGGCCTGCATCAGAAATAAGTGTGGCCAGCAGAAGCAGGGAAGTCATTGTGCCCCTAGACTCAGCACTGGTTAGGCCACACCTTGAGTCCTGTGTCCAGTTCTGGGCCCCTCAGTTTAAGAAGGACATTGAGACTCTTGAATGTGTCCAGAGAAGGGCAACAAGGCTGGGGAGAGGCCTTGAGCACAGCCCTGTGAGGAGAGGCTGAGGGAGCTGGGGTTGCTTAGCCTGCAGAAGAGGAGGCTCAGGGGAGACCTTCTTGCTGTCTACAACTCGCTGAAGGGAGGTTGTAGCCAGGTGGGGATTGGTCTCTTCTCTCAGACAACCAGCAGCAGAACAAGAGGACACAGTCTCAAGCTGTGTCAGGGGAAGTTTAGGCTGGAGGTGAGGAGAAAGTTCTTCACAGAAAGAGTAACTGGCCATTGGAATGTGCTGCCCAGGGAGGTGGTGGAGTCACCATCCCTGGAGGTGTTCAAGAGGGGATTGGATGTGGCACTTGGTGCCATGGTTTAGTTAGTCGTGAGGTGTTGGGTGCTAGGTTGGACTTGGTGATCTCTGAGGTCTTTTCCAACCTTATTGAGTCTATGATTCTATGAACTGTCTTCAAGAACTTGCTGTAGCCACTAAACTTGACAATGTCAGATTGTGACAGAGCTTTGCAGAAGTCACTCTCAGAGACTGGGGTTTTTTTCCTCAACTTTCCCTCAAGATGGCATGCAGTGTGAGTGTATATGATGCTGATGTGTTCAAATGATTGTTTTAAATAAAACTGTTTCTGTGAAGAAATGGAGAAAGAGAAGGAAGCAGAAATGGGAAAGGGGAGCTGAGAAAGAATTGGGGAAGAAGAGGGTTCGCTATGGTCAGGGGGACAAACACAACAGATGTGAGAGAATGAGTGCAAGGCTACAAAGAAGTAATTTGGAAGAGAAAATCTGAGATGATGTACATGCCAGTCCCTCATTTTCCCTCTTTTGTGCATAGCTGAATGCCCTTGGGAGTATCAAAATCATAGTATCATAGTATCAGTCAGGGTTGGAAGGGACCACAAGGATCAGCTAGTTCCAACCCCCCTGCCATGGGCAGGGACACCCCACACTACATCAGCCTGGCCACAGCCTCATCCAGCCTGGGCTTAAACACCTCCAGGGACAGGGCCTCAACCACCTCCCTGGACAACCCATTCCAGGGCTTCACCACTCTCATGGGGAAGAACTTCCTCCTCACCTCCAGCCTCAATCTCCCCACCTCCAACTTCATTCCATTCCCCCTAGTCCTATCACTACCTGAGAGCCTGAGCAGTCCCTCCCCAGCCTTCTTGGAGGCCCCCTTCAGCTACTGGAAGGCCACAATGAGGTCACCTGGGAGCCTTCTCTTCTCCAGACTGAACAGCCCCAACTCCTTCAGTCTGTCCTCACAGCAGAGGTGCTCCAGCCCTCTGCTCATCTTCGTGGCCCTTCTCTGGACACCTTCCAGCACGCTAGCGGAGAATGCGAGCATCCTATCCATC
The DNA here is from genome assembly GCF_014839835.1 of Dryobates pubescens. NCBI lineage: Eukaryota > Metazoa > Chordata > Aves > Piciformes > Picidae > Dryobates > Dryobates pubescens. Next base: position 41,705,576 of record NC_071618.1, on the reverse strand, counting down.
CTATCCTCATCTTCTTCCTCATTTGGAGCGTGAGAGGATCCTGAATGTTTGGGACACTCCTGTCTCTCTAGGCCCTGTCCTTCCCAGTGCAGATAAGCCTCTTGGAGGAACTCTCTCTTTGGGGAGTCATTAATCCTCAGGCAGTTAAACACTGGGATCATGGAATGAAGGCAACAGACATAAAAATCTCTTAAGCCTCAGTGAGACAAAATTAAGGGACAGATAATGCCCCCTCATGGTGGAAAGCTGACTACATAAGACTAAGAAAATAGTCTGGTTCAGGTGGGATTAGCAAGGGTGGATGAGGAGCCTGCCTAGGGCAGTGTGGCAGAAGGAAAAGGCAGCCTACCTATGGTGACATGGATGGCAGGAGCACAAGACTGGTCCAAGTAAGGTGTGTGCTGTACAGTGAGCTCCATATGTAACCCCATCTGTGATACACACCCTCTGCTTCAACAATTCATATGCTACCACCCTTGTTCATCTAACAGGCTTCATGGGGCAAGAGGAGAAGCATGAGCCAGGAAGAGTTGTGTAGGGACACTATCTTCTGTGACTGCCACACAGTGAAACCACCTGCAGCTGGATATGCTTCTTCCTCTCACCAGAGACCATGAGATCCACTCCCACAAGACAGACATTAGGACATGTCCTTGGAAACCACACAGTGTTTTCCAGTTAGTTGCAAAAGAATCATAGAATCAATAAGGTTGGAAAAGACCTCTGAGATCAAGTCCAACTTGTCAGCCAAGACCTCATGACTACTAAACCATGGCTTCAAATGCCACGTCCAGCCCCCTCTTGAACACCTCCAGGGACGGCTCTCTCTCTATACATTCACCTCTGCAACACAGTCACTTTGCAGTCCAATGGGAACACCTTCTTGCCCAGAGTGACAACAACAGAGACATGCAACAGTACCAGCCCACTCAATAAAGGCAGGAGTATCTAAATGTTAACATCAACTTGATGTAAAAAGGAATAAGTGATGGTGGGCAAACAAATGCTTCTCTACTACAGTAGAATAGAAGAGGATAGAATAGAACTGAATAGAACGGAACGGAACGGAATGGAATGGAATGGAATAGAATAGAATAGAATAGAATAGAATAGAATAGAATAGAATAGAATAGAATAGAATAGAATAGAATAGAATGGAATGGAATAGAATAGAATTAACCAGGTTGGAAAAGACATCAGAGATCATCAAGTCCAACCTATCACCCAACACCATCTAATCAACTGAACCATGGCACCAAGCACCCCATCCAGTCTCTTCCTAAACACCTCCAGTGATGGTGACTCCACCACCTACCTGGGCAGCACATTCCAATGGCCAATCTCTCTTGCTGGGAAGAACTTCTTCCTAATATCCAGCCTAAAGCTCCCCTAGCACAGCTTGAGACTGTGTCCTCTTGTTCTGGTGCTGGTTGCCTAGAAGAGACCAACCCCCACCTGGCTACAACCTCCCTTCAGGGAGTTGTACACAGCAAGGTCTCCCCTGAGCCTCCTCTTCTCCAGGCTAAGCAACCCCAGCTCCCTCAGCCTCTCCTCACAGGGCTGTGCTCCAGACCTCTCCCCAGCCTCATTGCCCTTCTCTGGACACCTTCCAGCAACTCAACCTCTTTCCTAAACTGAGGGGCCCAGAACTGGACACAGGAGTCAAGGTGTGGCCTAACCAGTGCTGAGTCCAGGGGCACAATGACTTCCCTGCTCCTGCTGGCCACACTATTCTTGATCCATAAAACCACATTCAGGAATAATGTCCTGAGTAAACCAACATAAACCTCTAAATCATCAGGAAATTCAGCTTCAATCACATTTGAACACAACGAGACATTCACACACTCAGGCATGAAGAGGCACAATGTGTGCTCTAGCAAGAGCTTTGCCCATGATGGAACACAAAAGTCTGCATCATCCCACCAGACAATACCAGAGGGAGGTACAAGCTCCACACCAGCCTTCATTCCCTCACTCCAGCTAATCCACCCCCAGAGCAAGAACTGTTCCCATCCACCATAAACCCTGCATAAGAATGTGACACATGATCCTACATAAGATCATGATGCTGCAGTCATCCCTCCCTAGGAAAGCAGTAATGAAAGCATCAAGGTCAGATATCTCATCCAGTGGTACCAGAGCACTCCTACCTTTTCAGTTTCATGTAATTCTCACTAGCTGCAGGTCTGCATTCAGCACGCTGCACCACGATTCCTTCCAAGGAGAGTTTGTCTAGAATGAAAGAAGACACCAAGAAAAAGGGCAAAATTGGAGATTAAATTCAAACTCACCAACATGGTCAATATTTTAATGATAGTTCACTAACAAAACCTTTGGGAAATTGGACACAATTATAAGTTTGCAAATCTCAAGTTGAGTTCTCAAAATCTCTGCTACTCTGACAACCTCCCTTCAGGTAGTTGCAGACAGCAAGAAGGTCTCCTCTGACCTGAAGGGTGGGTGTAGCCAGGTGGGGGTTGGTCTCTTCTCCCAGGCAACCAGCACCAGAACAAGAGGACACAGTCTCAAGCTGCACCAGGGGAAGTTTAGGCTGGAGGTGAGGAGAAAGTTCTTCATTGAGAGAGGTGTTCGCCATTGGGATGTGCTGCCCAGGGAGGTGGTGGAGTCACCATCGCTGGAGGTGTTCAAAAGGGGACTGGATGTGGCACTTGGTGCCATGGTTTAGTCCTGAGGTCTGTGGTGACAGGTTGGACTTGATGATCTTTGAGGTCTCTTCCAACCTTGGTGATACTGTGATACTGTGACTCAATTTTGGTGAAGAACATAACCCCCCTCTAAAATGGTGTGCTTGGTACAGCTTCCACTCATCCTAAGCAGAGGCTATTTTACCTCACAGGCACTCTGCAGAGCAGTAAATTACTGAGGTTACCTGGCATTTATGCTGGCTCAACTTCCTGTAAGCTAATCCTGCTGAGCATCCCATTGAAGCTCACATTTTCCCTCCAAACCAGCACAGTCACTTGGACTTGGGGTGCTGATTACAGCAGAGTTAAAACAGGACTGCATGGCATTCTGCATGGCTTTAGAGGATCAACTGAGGAGCAAGACAAAGTATTCCTTGAGTCCTGTGTCCAGTTCTGGGGCCCTCAGTTTAAGAAGGACATTGAGACAGTGGAAGGTGTCCAGAGAAGGGCAAAGAGGCTGGGGAGAGGCCTTGAGCACAACCCTGTGAGGAGAGGCTGAGCTGGGATTGTTTAGCCTGGAGAAGAGGAGACTCAGGGGAGACCTTCTTGCTCTCTACAACTACCTGAAGGGAGGTTGCAGCCAGGTGGGGATTGGTCTCTTCTCCCAGGCAACCACCAACAGAACAAGAGGACACAGTCTCAAGCTGTGTCAGGGGAAGTTTAAGCTGGAAGTGAGGCGAAAGTCCTTCCCAGAAAGAGAGATTGGCCATTGGAATGTGCTGCCCAGGGAGGTGGTGGAGTCACCATCCCTGGAGGTGATCAAGAGGGGATTGGATGTGGCACTTGAAGCCATGGTTTAATCCTGAGGTGTTGGGTACTAGCTTGAACTTGATGATCTCTGAGGTCTTTTCCAACCTTATTGATTCCATGGTTCTATGACATCAAAGAAATAAGCAGAAACAACAAGCTTGCACAGCTAGCATGCCCTAGGCTTCCTTCTTTTGCCATCAGATGTTTTACATAATCAAGAATTAACCACTAAGACCAAACATTAAATAAGAGATGGTAACTGCATGGATCTACTTTCCCCAGACTGTTGCACTGAGATGACCTAGGAACTGCTTGCATTGAACACAGTCAGTGAGCATGAAAAAAATAACCTGCAAAGAGAATCCAATCACCAAAGCACCCAAAATAAGTGGAGGATGAAAATGACAGCAGATTTTATTCCCATCCTCAGAAGGAGAGTAGCCTATTTTAATCTTACTGCAATTAAAACAATAACTGCTTACCCAAGGAACATACAGAATACAGAATTAACCAGGTTAGTAAAGACCTTCAAGATCATCAAGTCCAACCTACCACCCAACACCATCTAATCAACTCAACCATGGCACCAAGTGCCTCATCCAAGCTTTTCTTGAACACCTCCAGGGATGGTGGCTCCACCACCTCCATGGGCAGCACACTCCAGTGGCCAATCTGGAGCTGGAGCACCTCTCCTGTGAGGACAGACTGAAAGAGTTGGGGCTGTTCAGTTTGGAGAAGAGAAGGCTCCCAGGTGACCTCATTGTGGCCTTCCAGTATCTGAAGGGGGCCTCCAAGAAGGCTGGGGAGGGACTTGTCAGGATCTCAGGTAGTGATAGGACTAGGGGGAATGGAATGAAGCTGGAGGTGGGGAGATTGAGGCTGGAGGTAAGGAAGAAGTTCTTCCCTATAAGAGTGGTGAAGCCCTGGAACGGGTTGTCCAGGGAGGTGGTTGAGGCCCCATCCCTGGAGGTGTTTAAGCCCAGGCTGGATGAGGCTCTGGCCAGGCTGATCTAGTGTGGGGTGTCCCTGCCCATGGCAGGGGGGTTGGAACTAGATGATCCTTGTGGTCCCTTCCAACCCTGACTGATTCCATTCTATGACTCTATGGTCAGGTGAGACAAACTGCCAAATCTGCCAGACCCTCTGTGCATCACAGACAGCTAAATTTTATCCTGTTTCTCCTGTACAGAACCTACTAACTTAATTCTGGCTGAAGTGGTACTAATACTGCAGCTTAATTTCTAGTATTAATTTGCCTTCAGCTTGCAGTAGTTGGTTCTCCTAATGGCTTTCTATACTATGCTAAAGACCCTTTTAGTACCTGGTGTTTTCTCCCTTTGAAAGTACTTATCCATTGTAATAAAGCCACCTCTCAATCATCTTTTCAATAAAGAAGTAATTCCAGTTCAGGCATTACCTCACCACAAGACATTTATGCCACTCTTCAATCAATTTTATGTTTCTTATCTGCTCCTTGCTCAGTCTTGCAATGATGTTCTAGGAATACGAAGACCAGCAAACAGACATAATGCTTACTGTTACTGGCCCTATCAAAACCATATGTGGAGGTAAAACAGCAGATGCATGAGCCTCAATTACTTTCACCTTACTTCATCCATCAGGGTTAGTCAGTAGAACCTCTGAATTCAGCTGAATAGAGGGAGGAAGGGAGACTTGCACAAGCAAACTGGTGCCACCTCTTTTAGGATTCAGTGACCTTCCCTGCCTTGGGGGGGCAGGCTCTGTGATTTGGTTTGGGTTTTGAGGAGCGTGCATGCCTGTGTCCCATGACTTTGCGTCATGCTTGGGAGAGGTTCGGAGAGGAGAGGAGAGGTTCAGAGAGGAGAGGTTCGGAGAGGAGAGGAGAGGTTCGGAGAGGAGAGGTTCGGAGAGGAGAGGTTCGGAGAGGAGAGGAGAGGAGAGGAGAGGAGAGGAGAGGAGAGGAGAGGAGAGGAGAGGAGAGGAGAGGAGAGGAGAGGAGAGGAGAGGAGAGGAAAGGAGAGGAGAGGTTCGGAGAGGAGAGGAGAGGAGAGGTTCGGAGAGGAGAGGTTCGGAGAGGTTCGGAGAGGTTCGGAGAGGTTCGGAGAGGAGAGGAGAGGAGAGGAGAGGAGAGGAGAGGAGAGGAGAGGAGAGGAGAGGAGAGGAGAGGAGAGGAGAGGAGAGGAGAGGAGAGGACTGCCTTAAGGTCAAACTGCCTCTCAAAAAATCAAGCCCTGGGGCTTGGTAGAGCTGACTGGCTATTGTATCCCTAATACACCTATTGTGATTCTTTTCTAAGCCACACATTTTACCTATGTGCTCTGCACTCCCTGTTCCTAGGTGTGCATTTGCCCTTCACATGGGTAAAATGCATTGTCATTAAGCAGTTTCTGTGAATGAAGTGATCCTGATAGAATAGAATTAACCAGGTTGGAAAAGATCTTCAACATCATCGAGTCCAACCTATCACCCAACACCATCTCATCAACTAAACCATGGCACCAAGCACCCCATCCAGTCTCTTCCTAAACACCTCCAGTGATGGTGACTCCACCACCTCCCTGGGCAGCACATTCCAATGGCCAATCACTCATTCTGGGAAGAATTTCTTCCTGACATCCAGCCTGAACCTCCCCTGGCACAGCTTGAGACTGTGTCCTCTTGTTCTGCTGCTGGTTATCTGGGAGAAGAGACCAACCCCCACCTGGCTACAACCTCCCTTCAGGGAGTTCTAGACAGCAAGAAGGTCTCCTCTGAGCCTCCTCTTTTCCAGGCTAAGCAACCCCAGCTCCCTCAGCCTCTCCTCATAGGTGATAGCTACTGATGGAATTTGGAGATGATATGGACTGAGAATGCAATCAATAGAGTGATTCCATTCCCCCCAGTCCTATCACTACCTGAGATCCTGAGAAGTCTCTCCCCAGCCTTCTTGGAGGCCCCCTTCAGACACTGGAAGGCCACAATAAGGTCACCTGGGAGCCTTCTCTTCTGCAGACTGAACAGCCCCAACTCCTTCAGTCTGTCCTCACAGGAGAGGTGCTCCAGCCCTCTGCTCATCCTCCTGGCCCCTGGTCTTCATCTCCTCCTTCCCTGGCACCACTCACAAAGAGCAGGAGCTGGCAAACTCTGGGCCCTGTCCCCACATGCTGTCAGGTCTGGCTGTGAGAAACAGTGTCTCGGGAGAGACATTCCTGAATTGCACTTTCTCAGGCCAGTAAGAATTATTCAGAAGCTGAAACATGCACCTAATGGGAGAGTCAAGAAAACATGATTTATTTCTATTAGACTTGTTAAAGGTGGAGCATGCATGAATGCTTGGATGGGCAGCAATGCTTCCCTAGCAGGTTCTCCAGCTTCACAGTCAGCGGTCTAACAAGACTCAGTGGCTGGAAATTGGAGCTGGGTTCAGTCAGACTTTAACACACTGAAATCCCCAGGCAAATCCCTCTCCCTCTCACAAGAAAAACCAAACCCCAAACCCCAACAATTAACCTCTGTCAGACCACCTTCTGCACAATTCCAGTAAATTGCCCCAGTGTCTGTTTATTAACATTGCCTTAAGCACTTTAACTCCATTCTGTTCATCTGGTGGGGACTGTCAGCAGGACTGGAAGCTGGAATCGGTATCTCCCCAGCATATCTCCCTGTCATCTCACTGAGAAGTCAGTGATTGAAATCCCTTCATAAACTGGCACTGGAATATTCAGGCAGGGAGGCTGACATGAGCATGCATTTGGCAGCTCATGGTGAAACTATGGGTTATGCAGACCAGCCTGTGTGGAGCTGCACTCACAGTGTGCTTCTACCTGCCACCCCAGAGAGGGCAACTGAGAGTGTGAGATGCTTGGAATAATGCCTGCTTTCCCTTCTGATCTCTGGTCTTGGCTAAGCTTGCTTTATTTTGAGCAGGCACTTTTAACAGGGAATTACCACATTCAAGCCTTATTCCTCCTTTGCCTCTTAAGCTGATGTGATGAGGTCTGTGGTGACAGGTTGGACTTGATGATCTTTGAGCTCTCTTCCAACCTTGGTGACTATGGAAATGTCAAGGCAGAAATATAGCACTTGAAGGTTGTTTATACTGCAGCTGTGGTCCTGCAACAAGTGAAAACAGACCCAAGTCTCTCAACTTGACTGTGAGGAATGAAGGCTAATTAGGCTGCAAAGGGGGTAAAAACTGTGTTCCCCTACTACAGTCTTGCAGCCAGAGATTTGAGTGCATCTCTGCAGATGTATTCTGCCAGAATCTCTGGATGTGTTCAAATCCCCTAGAGGGTCCAGGAAAAGTGGGACACAAACCTTGAATTTTGGACCACTGATGAGCTTTGACAGCAAGGTAGCTGAGCTGCAAGGTGGTATTGTTGGAGACTGCAGACTGCCTTGTGTGACTGGAACTTTAAAAGCCAAACCCAGATCAGGGGAAATTAAGAAAATTATTAGAATAGAATACAATAAGAATAGAATGCAATAAGAATAGAATAGAACAGAATAGAGTAGAGTAGAGAAGAGAGTAGAGTAGAGTAGAGTAGAGTAGAGTAGAATAGAATAGAATAGAATAGAATAGAATAGAATAGAAGAGACCAGGTTGGAAAAGACCTTTGAGATCATCGAGTCCAACCTATCACCCAACACCATCTAATCAACTAAACCATGGCACTAAGAGCCCCATCCAGTCTCTTCCTAAACACCTCCAGTGATGGTGACTCCACCATCTCCCTGGGCAGCACATTCCAATGGCCAATCTCTCTTTATGGGAAGAATTTCTTCCTGACATCCAGCCTAAACCTCCCCTGGTGCAGCTTAAGACTGTGTCCTCTTATTCTGGTGCTGGCTGCCTGGGAGAAGAGACCAACCCCCACCTGGCTACAACCTCCCTTCAGGGAGTTGTAGAGAGCAAGAAGGTCTCCCCTGAGCCTCCTCTTCTCCAGGCTAAGCAACCCCAGCTCCCTCAGCCTCTCCTCACAGGGCTGTGCTCCAAACCCCTCCCCAGCTTTGTTGCCCTTCTCTGGACACCTTCCAGCAACTCAACATCTTGCCTAAACTGAGGGGCCAGGAACTAGAGCCTGAAGCTGGATGTTAGGAAGAAATTCTTCACAGACGGAATGATTGGCCATTGGAATGTGCTGCCCAGGGAGGTGGTGGAGTCACCATCCCTAGAGGTGTTTAGGAGGAGACTGGATGGGGCACTTGGTGCCATGGTTTAGTTGATTAGATGGTGTTGGATGGTGTTGAAGATCTTTTCCAACCTGGTTAATTCTATTCTATTCTATTCTATTCTATTCTATTCTATTCTATTCTATTCTATTCTATTCTATTCTATTCTATTCTATTCTATTCTATTCCATTCCATTCCATTCCATTCCATTCCATTCCATTCCATTCCATTCCATTCCATTCTATTCTATGCTCTCTTCCAACCTTGGTGACACTGTGATACTGTGAAAATCTCACAGCAACATGCCAGGCTGGAAGCTTGTGTTACAGCCTGCCAGCTGTGCAAAGTAAAGCTGCATGGGTTTGTGGGGATGAATATTTTAAAGTAGTTTCTACAAGTTTCAAGTTTCAAAGGTCTAAATGTAAATATTCATGATCTCCACAGAGTCTATTTTCCACATCAAATTGATCTTGAATATTTTATCATCCAAACCACTAAAATAATTGTGAATGATCTTTCAGAGAATACTTACTGCTTCAACCAGAAGTGGAAAATTTCAACTGCCAGTGCTAGAACACTGAGCACAGAATCATAGAATCAATAAGGTTGGAAAAGACCTCAGAGATCATCAAGTCCAACCTAGCACCCAGCACCTCAGGACTAACTAAACCATGGCACCAAGTGCCACATCCAATCCCTTTTTGAATACCTCCAGCGACAATGACTCCACCACCTCCCTGGGCAGCACATTTCAATGGCCAATCTCTCTTGCTGGGAAGAACTTTCTCCTCACCTCCAGCCTAAACCTCCCCTGGCACAGCTTGAGACTGTGTCCTCTTGTTCTGGTGCCAATTGCCTGGGAGAAGAGCCCAACCCCCTCCTGGCTACAACCTCCCTTCAGGTAGTTGTAGACAGCAAGAAGGTCTCCCCTGAGCCTCCTCTTCTCCAGGCTAAGCAACCCCAGCTCCCTCAGCCTCTCCTCACAGGGCTGTGCTCCAAACCCATCCCCAGCCTTGTTGCCCTTTTCTGGACACACTGAAGTGTCTCAATGTCCTTCCTAAACTGAGGGGCCCAGACTGGACACAGGACTCAAGGTGTGGCCTAACCAGTGCTGAGTCCAGGGGCACAATGACTTCCCTGCTCCTGCTGGCCACACTATTCCTGATGCAGGCCAGGATGCCATTGGCCTTCTTGGCCACCTGGGCACCCTGCTGGCTCACGTTGAGCCAGCTGTCAACCAGTACCCTCAGGTCCCTTTCTGCCTGGCTGCCTTTCAACCACTCTGTCCCCAGCCTGTAGCATTGCATGGGGGTTTTTGTGACCAAAGATGACAAACACCAAAGACTAAGTGAGCAGATACTGTTCTGTAACTGCTGTCTCTGGAAGTGTAGACACCTTAGCTGGCCATATCTCAGCTCTCCTTGGAAATCCCTAGGGATCTGTGCCAGGACATGGCTCGTTCAGCTTCAAAGTACTTCAAGATCACTGTGTAAGATGAAAGTATCATAGAAATCATTTTTCCTTAGGGTTAAACAGCCACTTAGTTCAGCATTGTAGCTATGCTCACTGAATTTTTCATTCAGTAAGCTAAATGATACTCAAAACTAATTGCCTCCTAAATTCTCTGAATTCTCCACTCAACAATTGTGAAAGGAGTTAAATTTGACAGAAGTCCAAATGTTGAGATATTAGAAACTGGTTGAGATCTTTGTGACTGGAGCCCAAGGATCAGTGCTGGGCCCCATGCTCTTTAACATCTTTATTGATGATCTGGATGAGGGCATCGAGTCCATCAGCAGTAAATTTGCTGACAACACCAAGCTGGGGGCAGGAGTTGATCTGCTGGAGAGGCTCTGCAGAGGGACCTTGCCAGGCTGGACAGATGGGCAGAGTCCAACGGCATGAGATTGAACACATCCAAGTGCCAGGTTCTGCACATTGGCCACAGCAACCCCAGGCAGTGCTACAGGCTGGGGTCAGAGTAGCTGGAGAACAGCCAGGCAGAGAGGGACCTGGGGGTACTGGTCGATGGTAGACTGAACATGAGTCTGCCATGTACCCAGGTGGCCAATGGCATCCTGGCCTGCATCAGAAATAGTGTGGCCAGCAGGAGCAGGGAGGTCATTCTGCCCCTGTACACTGCACTGGTTAGGTCACACCTGGAGTGCTGTGTCCAGTTCTGGGCCCCTCAGTTTAGGAAGGAGGTTGAGTTCCTGGAAGGTGTCCAGAGAAGGGCAACAAAGTTGGTGAGGGGTTTGGAACACAGCCCTGTGAGGAGAGGCTGAGGGAGCTGGGGTTGCTTAGCCTGGAGAGGAGGAGGCTGAGGGGAGACCTTCTTGCTGTCTACAACTACCTGAAGGGAGGCTGTAGACAGCTGGAGGTTGGTCTCTTCTCCCAGGCAACCAGTACCAGAACAAGAGGACACAGTCTCAAGCTGTGCCAGGGGAGGTTTAGGCTGGAGGTTAGGAAGAAGTTCTCTACAGAGAGAGTGATTGCCCACTGGAATGGTGGTGGAGTCACCATTACTGGAGGTGTTCAGGAGGAGACTTGCCAGGATGCTTCATTGCATGGTTTAGTTGATTAGGTGGTGTTGGATGACAGGTTGGACCTGATGATCGTGAAGCTCTCTTCCAACCTGGTTTATTCTGTTCTATTCTATTCTGTGCTAAACATACCCATGGCATCAAAGAGTTAAAATTAAACCCATGACTAACTCCTGATAAATCAAACCTAATGAATAATATCTGCTTAACATATCACATCCAGCAGCAGAAAAACTCAGTGTGTCATTGCTAGGTATACCCTGGCAAGGAGAACAGCCAGTGGAAAAAAATAAGGGTGCATTTCTTTCTAGCAGACTGAGTTGAAGAATATTGCAGTGATGACTCTACAGTATCGATAAACAGCCTCAGAGACTGTGGGAGTGGTAGGAATAAAAGCCTGAGACACGCAGTGGAAGAACCAACAGAGGAATAAGCTGACTTTTCACTGCTAACCAGGCAAAGCAGGAGATGCCTAGCGAGATTTTTCACTGGAAAGTGCAAAATGCATCTTGGAAAAGATGGGACTCCCTCTCCAGGTCCAGCCCAAGGTAAGCAATCGCTCTCGCCAGTGCCGGGGAATGCATGCTGCGGCTCCCACCCGCTCCCCGAGGAAGCACACGCAGAGATGTGTGGAGAGCTTTCCCTTTCCTGCTCCAAGCTGCAAATGTTTAGAGGGGGAAACCTTTTCTTAAGAGGCGACAGAAAGCAAGCCTGAAAGCACAGGTTCACGGAGAGAAGACGGCCATTTGAATCAAGTGTGCTCTGCCGATGTTTCCCCCCTCCCCATATCCAAGTGTTGCTAAGCTATAACGTTATGTGATGTTCAAAGCTATCTGTAGGCACACTAACCCTTTGTTCTGCAGGGCAGCTGAGTCGTTTCTGTAGAGAAAAGAACAAACTGCTGCCAGATAGCCTTAGCATCACCAATTTGAGCAGTAATCTTCTCTCTCAAACAGTTTCTTTCCTGTGCCAAAAAAAAAGTGAAACCTAATCAGGCTGCAGCCGTTCTGTCGGTGTGGATACTCCCGTTGACTGCAAATGGAAGCTTTCCCCACAAACTCAAAGGCAGCCAAATCAACAAGTCCCTCAGTATCACTTCCAGAGTATCTTCTGTGCAAACATCTCACCACTGCACACGTGTTCGATAGATGAGGCATCGGTACGTGCACACGCGCCGCAGACAAAGACAGGGAGAGCCTTTCCTTTCAGTGTTGTCCTGCTGCATGCATCAGGGGCTTGTAACTGACACCCCCACCCCCCCCCAAAAAAAACCCGTGCAAAGATGCTTTGTGAAGATTGAGATTCTTGAAACACAGATGAAGCTGCCCGCTTAACACCGTGAGCACTGAACGTGCTTTGGCCAGCCGACGCTACAAAACGCGCCCCAAAGCATTAAAACCAGGCTCCTACTTGGAGTCACAGGGCGCATTTCTGTGAGCAGCCCCCAAGAACTATGCCAACTTCTCACACCGCAAGAAAAAGACCAACAGCTGCTCTGCCCTTCTTCCCTGATACAGTTAAATGCAAATCCTGCTTCACAGTCATACTCCTGCTATCGCCCTGCATGCACAGCTGACACGCCACCTACTGCAAACCCGAGCCGACAGTCGGAGCAATGCTCGCAGCGTTTCCATTCCAGCACCGCGCTGGAGCTCTAGAGAGGGGCTTTTTCCCAAATTAAAACCAACCAACCAACCAGCCACCAAGCCAGAATCGACCTCTCCGCCAGCTGACAAGCACAAAGCAAGCTAGCTGGCCTCTCCTTCTAGGCTTTGATGATGGAGAAAAAAATAAGCAGAAGGGAAAACGAATGCGACGAAAAACAGAGCAACTCCGACGGCCCCGAGCAAGACAAGGACTACAAAACAACCCTGGTTACTCTGAACGTTGGTGGCTACCTGTACATCACACAGAAACAGACACTCACCAAGTACCCAGATTCCTTTCTGGAAGGGATCATAAATGGCAAAATAATGTGCCCATGTGATGCAGACGGTCATTACTTCATAGACAGAGACGGACTCCTGTTCAGACACATTCTCAACTTCCTGCGAAATGGAGAACTTCTTCTACCAGAAGGGTTTCGAGAAAATCAACTTCTGGCCCAAGAAGCAGATTTTTTCCAGCTCAAGGTGCTCTCAGATGCAGTGAAATCAAGGTGGGAGAAGGAGCAGCTGGCGTCTCGAGAGACCACTTTCCTGGAGATAACCGACAGCCACGACCGCTCCCAAGGACTTAGAATCTTTTGTAACGCGCCCGATTTCATCGCCAAAATAAAAGCCAGGATTGTGCTGGTGTCCAAAAGCAGGCTGGATGGATTTCCAGAGGAGTTTTCTGTGTCCTCAAATATTATCCAGTTCAAGTACTTCATAAAGTCTGAAAACGGCACCCGGCTGGTCCTGAAGGAGGACAACACCTTTGTCTGCACCCTGGAAACTCTGAAGTTTGAGGCTATCATGACGGCTCTAAAGTGTGGGTTTAGGCTGCTGACCAGCCTGGATTGCTCAAAGGGGTCGATTGTTCACAGTGATGCGCTGCATTTTATCAAGTAATCACAGGAAGGCAGAGGAAATGAGCATGCAGCCAGTAAGCCTTGACCTGCAGCCTCCTGGCACCACGTTACCTAAACTAGCCTTGTACCACCGAGCCCGGCTGCCAACCGACTGATGTGAGCTAATGGTATGTAAATCTCATCATCACATCCAGCTCTGGCTTACCTTAAGCTGAATAGGAACAAAATTCTATTGCCTGAATTGAATCACAAAAAAACCCAAAATGATCTGCTCAGCATTGTGAGGCCACAGGTTGAATGTTTTGATGCTATTTGTGATAGATGTTTTCTCCGTGCTGGCTGAATTTTTTTGTCGCGTCCTTGTATGACTAACGTGCGCGCACACACACACACACACACCACGCTGCTCTGAGGAGCAGCAGGGAGAGTACTTCCTCCTCACAGGCAAGCTTAGAATTTTGTGTTTTGCTCACAAAAAGCTCCAGACTGGATTTTACCTGGAATAAATGACTGTGAACGGTGTGACGGTGTTTATGCCAATCTATTGTGTTGAATTTGGAGGAGGCAAACCCGGCACATCGGCTCGATTCGAAATGATGCCTCAACTGACTTCACACACCCAACCTGTAACTGTGTTACTACATTAATGGCAATTGCCAAAAAATGTGTAAACCAAGCCAGTAATGCTGGGGAAGGGTGGGGGGGTGGGGAGGGGGGGGTTACTTTTGTTATGGGAAACGAGTTGATTCTGCACAGAATGTTGGATTTTCTAATTGCAGATACATAGCAAAGGCTTAATAAAAATGTTTCACAGAGTTTTGGGTAAGAGGGCATCCAGTAATGACATCCCACAGCGGCAAAGCCACTACTTCCTACTCATCATTTGTGCTTGCAAGGACAGGGAATTAACAGAGCCTTTACTATGCACAGTGGCTTACTAAAAGCAACTTGTACTAGCGGTTTGGAACAGAACACCTGCTGGCACTTAAGGTGCATCACTCTAATACCCTCTTCCCCCTCACCTTCACTAGTTATCAAATCTTAGTATCATAGGATCATAGTAGCAGCCAGGGTTGGAAGGGACCACAAGGATCAGCCAGTTCCAACCCCCCTGCCATGGGCAGGGACACCCCACACTAGATCAGCCTGGCCACAGCCTCATCCAGCCTGGGCTTAAACACCTCAAGGGACGGGGCCTCAACCACCTCCCTGGACAACCCGTTCCAGGGCTTCACCACTCTCATGGGGAAGAACTTCTTCCTCACATCCAGCACATTTATGTGTTAAAGCTTTAGAATCATATAGAACCATAGAATCAACAAGGTTGGAAAAGACCTCAAAGATCACCAAGTCCAACCTGTCATCCAAGACCTCATGCCTACTAGACCATGGCACCAAGTGCCACGTCCAGTCCCCTCTTGAACACCTTTAATTGCTTCAAGGAACAACAGAAACTAATGTAACCATGAGCACTGCAGATCAGTCACTTCACAAAAGCACACTGAAAAATCATCATCAAATGCAAAGAGAAACTGTACTAACTCTTAAGTTTAAGCCTTGTCCATCATGGCCACAGCAACCCCATGCAGAGCTACAGGCTGGGGTCAGAGTGGCTGGAGAGCTGCCAAACAGAGAGGGACCTGGGGGTGCTGATTGACAGCTGCCTAAACATGAGCCAGCGGTGTGCCCAGGTGGCCAAGAAGGCCAATGGCATCCTGGCCTGCATTAGGAATAGTGTGGCCAGCAGGAGCAGGGAAGTCATTGTGCTCCTGGACTCAGCACTGGTTAGGCCACACCTTGAGTCCTGTGTCCATTTCTGGGACCCTCAGTTTGAGAAGGACATTGAGACACTTGAACGTGTCCAGAGAAGGGCAACAAGGCTGGGGAGAGGCCTTGAGCACAGCCCTGTGAGGAGAGGCTGAGGGAGCTGGGGTTGTGTAGCCTGGAGAAGAGGAGGCTCAGGGGAGACCTCATTGCTCTCTACAACTACCTGAAAGGTGGTTGTAGCCAGGTGGGGGTTGGTCTCTTCTCCCAGGCAACCAGCACCAGAACAAGAGGACACAGTCTCAAGCTGCACCAGGGGAAGTTTAGGCTGGAGGTGAGGAGAAAGTTCTTCACTGAGAGAGTTGTTAACCACTGGAATGTGCTGCCCAGGGAGGTGGTGGAGTCACCATCCCTGGAGGTGTTGAAGAGGGGATTGGATGTGGCACTTGGTGCCATGGTTTAGTCATGAGGTCTGTGGTGACAGGTTGGACTTGATCTTCTGAGGTCTTTTCCAACCTTGGTGATACTGTGATACTGTGATTGAACCCAACCACCATATATTTAGCTCATATATACCCAAAATTCAAGCAAAATGCTAGCAAGGAGGAATAAATCCCAAACCCCACTAACAAGAAACCAATCAAGTAGTTTCTCAACTCTCCAAAAACATCCATATTGCAGAGAAAAAACAATGTAAGTGACAGGAGTGTCAGCAAAATGCAGTACAATCCATACCAGAAGTGAGGAAAAGAGCTAACACAAGACAAGCTGAGAACAGGTTTTTTCCCTGGATTTTAGAAGGAAGAAATCCATCTCATGCATAGTCACTTGGAATGCAAATGCAAGGTACACTTACCCTTCTATTTCGCTGGTGACTTACAATAGGTGTTAAGCAGGTGCCTCACCAGACATGCATTGAGAGAGGGACTCTGCATCCCCAGAGCAGGCAGCAGTAACAGAAGCCTCAGAGATGCACTGAGAGAGGGACTCTGCATCCCCAGAGCAGGCAGCAGTAACTGAAGCATCAGAGATGCACTGAGAGAGGGACTCTGCATCCCCAGAGCAGGCAGCAGTGACTGAAGCACCAGAGATGCACTGAGAGAGGGACTCTGCATCCCCAGAGCAGGCAGCAGTAACTGAAGCACCAGAGATGCACTGAGAGAGGGACTCTGCATCCCCAGAGCAGGCAGCAGTAACAGAAGCCTCAGAGATGCACTGAGAGAGGGACTTTGCATGTCCAGAGCAGGCAGCAGTAACTGAAGCACCAGAGATGCACTGAGAGAGGGACTCTGCATCCCCAGAGCAGGCAGCAGTAACAGAAGCCTCAGAGATGCACTGAGAGAGGGACTCTGCATCCCCAGAGCAGGCAGCAGTAACAGGAGCCTCAGAGATGCACTGAGAGAGGGACTTTGCATGTCCAGAGCAGGCAGCAGTAACTGAAGCATCAGAGATGCACTACAGAATGAACCTACTCTCTAAAAGCTAGGATCATAAAGGATGTGCTATGAGGACAGACTGAAGGAGTTGGGGCTGTTCAGTCTGGAGAAGAGAAGGCTCCCAGGTGACCTCATTGTGGCCTTCCAGAATCTGAAGGGGACCTACAAGAAGGCTGGGGAGGGACTGCTCAGG
Source organism: Dryobates pubescens (assembly GCF_014839835.1). NCBI lineage: Eukaryota > Metazoa > Chordata > Aves > Piciformes > Picidae > Dryobates > Dryobates pubescens. The sequence continues at coordinate 41,688,536 of NC_071618.1, read as the reverse complement.
CTCTCAGGCAGTGATAGGACTAGGGGGAATGGAATAAAGCTGGAGGTGGGGAGATTCAGGCTGGAGGTGAGGAGGAAGTTCTTCCCCATGAGAGTGGTGGAGCCCTGGAATGGGTTGTCCAGGGAGGTGGTTGAGGCCCTGTCCCTGGAGGTGTTTAAGCCCAGGCTGGATGAGGCTCTGGCCAGGCTGATATAGTGTGGGGTGTCCCTGCCCATGGCAGGGGGGTTGGAACTAGATGATCCTTGTGGTGCCTTCCAACCCTGACTGATACTATGATACTATGTGGTTCCAAGTGGACCTTTTCCAAACTGAACTGTCAGGAGATCAGACCACTCTACATTTTAGGCATAGCAGGGGATGAACTGGTCACATATCCCCAAAACTCACTCTGAGTTTGTCCAATTGCATTAACTATCTACAGACAAAAGACTCAGAATCACAGAATCACCAAGGTTGGACTCATAGTAAAATGCAGTTCTTTACATATGGGTCAATCTCCCTCCTTTCCTTCACAAGGTATTATCAAATGGGCACCTTCCACAAACTCCTCAGAGTTTGCATGTGTAAGACTGCTCTGAAAAGTAGCCATGAAACCTCCCCTAACAGAACCCCAAAATCCTGCTCATCCTCTAGGACATGAACAAGCAAACACCATCACACAGAACCCTTCCATGCAAAACCCTCTGTGGCCACAAATCTCCCAATGTGCAAGTGACAACCCAGTCTGAGAAAGCTCCACAACAAATCCACATGTTTTGAAGAAGCATGCTCTAGGTGCTGTCATATCCACAGCCTGCAGAAGCACAAAGCCTGGAACAAGCTGTTGCTCCTAGGATGTCAAAGCATCCATTTGCACTGAAACACTCTTAAAGACTCCACAGGTAATAGAAGTTGGACTGACATTTAAAATGGCACTGCAGCCTAAAAGAAACATAACAACCACAAAACAGTATATAGAATGGAGTAGAATAGAACAGAATAGAGTGGAATGGAATGGAATGGAATGGAATGGAATGGAATAGAATAGAATAGAATAGAATAGAATAGAATAGAATAGAATAGAATAGAATAGAATAGAATAGAATAGAATAGAATAGAATAGAATAGAATAGAATAAACCAGGTTGGAAAAGACCTTTGAGATCATCAAGTCCAACCTATCACCCAACACCATCTCATCAACTAAACCATGGCACCAAGCACCCCATCCAGTCTCTTCCTAAACACTTCCAGTGATGGTGACTCCACCACCTCCCTGGGCAGCACATCCCAATGGCCAATCTCTCTTTCTCTGAAGAATTTCTTCCTAACATCCAGCCTAAACCTCCCCTGGCACAGCTTGAGACTGTGTCCTCTTGTTCTGGTGCTAGTTGCCTGGGAGAAGAGACCAACCCCCACCTGCCTACAACCTCCCTTCAGGGAGTTGCAGACAGCAAGAAGGTCTCCCCTGAGCCTCCTCTTCTCCAGGCTAAGCAACCCCAGCTCCCTCAGCCTCTCCTCACAGGGCTGTGCTCCAGAACTCTCCCCAGCCTTGTTGCCCTTCTCTGGACACATTCAAGTGTCTCAATGTCCTTCTTAAATTTGATGGGTTTGCATCTATTACAGAATATACTTTTGGAACACAAACTATTCACAAGCTGATAATCACAGGTAAAAGTCAAACCAAACTATTCTATGAATGTGTGTATATATATATATATATATATATATATATGAATATACCTATTCTTTAAAGATTTACTGGAAAGCTTTTATTTGCCAGGCCTTTGGTTCATAGAATCATAGAAGCAATAAGGTTGGAAAAGACCTCAGAGATCATCAAGTCCAACCTAGCACCCAACACCTCAGGACTAACTAAACCATGGCACCAAGTGCCACATCCAATCCCCTCTTGGACACCTCCAGGGATGGTGACTCCACCTGAGCAGCACATTCCAGTGGCTAACAACTCTCTCTGTGAAGAACTTTCTCCTCACTTCTAGCCTAAACTTCCCCTGGTGCAGCTTGAGACTGTGTCCTCTTGTTCTGGTGCTGGCTGCCTGGGAGAAGAGACCAACCCCCACCTGGCTACAACCTCCCTTCAGGTCATTGTAGACAGCAGTAAGGTTTTCCATGACCCTCCTCTTCAAATTGGCTACTTCCCTCTTAGGAAAGAGTAAACCTATATTGAAGAAAGAGCATTTGAAACTCTGTTTTAGAGTGAAAAATTTACATCTCTAATCATTAGTAAAATTAAAGTAGTGGTTTGGGGTTTAAAAAAGAATTCAGACTCAAGGTAGGTTAAGCACTTTCCACTGTATTTATTTTTTACTTGTGTGTACATAACACTGACAACCATGGCAGACATGAAAAGTCATCCACTGCAACACTAACTTCAGTCTGGTCATCTTTTGCCATGTTCAAGAGTACTCATGCATTCCTGTAAGTGGCAGGGCTTGACATCTTTCCATGCCATCCCTGATCAAGGGCATGTCACTCAGCTGCTTGATTCACACAGCAGCAACAGAAGGAAGAGGAGGATGACAAAACCATTCTCTTCCCTGTTCCACTGAACAAATCCACTGCATCATCTACTATCAAGATTAGAATAGAATAGAATAGAATTGGAATGGAATGGAATGGAATGGAATGGAATGGAATGGAATGGAATGGAATAGAATAGAATAGAATAGAATAGAATAGAATAGAATAGAATAGAATAGAATAGAATAGAATTGGAATGGAATGGAATGGAATGGAATGGAATGGAATGGAATGGAATGGAATAGAATAGAATAGAATAGAATAGAATAGAATAGAATAGAATAGAATAGAATAGAATAGAATTGGAATGGAATGGAATGGAATGGAATGGAATGGAATGGAATGGAATGGAATAGAATAGAATAGAATAGAATAGAATAGAATAGAATAGAATAGAATAGAATAGAATAGAATAGAATAGAATAGAATAGACCAAGTTGGAAAAGACCTTTGAGATCATTGAGTCCAACCTCCCTCCCAACACCACCTAATCAACTAAACCATGGCACCAAGCACCCCACCAAGTCTCTTCCTAAACAGCTCCAGTGCTGGTGACTCCACCACCTCCCTGGGCAGCACATTCCAGTGGCCAATCACTCCCTCTGGGAAGAATTTCTTCCTAACACCCAGCCTAGACCTCCCTTGGTATGGCCTGAGACTGTGACCTCTTGTTCTGGTGCTGGCTGCCTGGGAGAAGAGACCAACCCCCCACCTCGCTGCAACCTCCCTTCCTCCAGGCAGTTGTAGAGAGCAAGAAGGTCTCCCCTCAGCCTCTCCTCACAGGGCTGTGCTCCAAACCCCTCCCCAGCTTTGTTGCCCTTCTCTGGACACCTTCTAGCAACTCAACATCTTCCCTAAACTGAGGGGCCCAGAAGTGGACACAGGACTCAAGGTGTGGCCTAACCAGTGCTAAGTCCAGGGGCACAATGACTTCCCTGCTCCTGCTGGCCACACTGTTCCTGATGCAGGCCAGGATACCATTGGCCTTCTTGGCCACCTGGGCACACTGCTGGCTCATGCTAAGCCTACTATCAACCAGCACCCCCAGGTCCCTTTCTGCCTGGCTGCTCTCCAGCCACTCTGACCCCAGCCTGTAGCACTGCTTGGGCTTGTTGAGGCCAATGTGTAGAACCTGGCACTTGGACTGTGCCCATCTGTCCAGCCTGTCAAGGTCCCTCTGCAGAGCTCTCCTACCCTCTAACAGATCAACACCTGCCCCCAGCTGGGTGTCATCTGCAAAAGAAGGACCAAGCAGAAGAAGGAGAGGCAAGCAAACACTACAATGTAATAATGGCAGTGCCTCATCCATAAATTTGTCTGCATAAAAGTGTTGTGTTGCCCTAATTCTCTTGACTCATGAATGAGGATCGAGGATGAAGGGGACAAGGCAACTTAGGTCTATGACAAAACAAATACCATTTTCTTAGGCTAGGATTATTTCATCCTTGCTAGATCACCATTGCCTACCCCTAATTCTGTCTTCTGTCCTGCAACACAAGGCAGAAATCCTTAGCCTGACAGGAAAACAACTGCCCCTTGAAAAACCCCTGAAGGTACTTCCATTTAGAGAGGTAAGCTTGCATAATTTCCCAGGCTTAAAGAAAAGCAATCCATAAGGCAGGAGGCATTTCATGACCAGAAAATTAACATCAGGGGATTTAATTGCCTCTGAAATTGGCATTCTGTAAGTCCCATGTAGCACTACATCACACAGAACGGTGTCTCCAAACACTGCCGACACAAATCATCACCATCGCTCACAACAAAATGTCAGAAAAGAAGCAGCATGGCAAGGGCTGGGGAAGGTAGGAGGGAGATGCATGATGACACCTGAGGAACATGGATGAGCAAGCACTCAGAAAAAGAAAGCTCAGTTGCCTTTCTATCTGAAAGCAGTCACACAATCTCCTGCAGGACTAGACAGTTGACTCCTTCTCCTAAAAATGTCTGCTGTAGGAGTACCACACACAGCTAAAGCTACAGCCTCCCAAAAAGCTCTTTCTGTCTCTGCTGGGAACAGTTTAACAGCATGGGCATTATCATTTAACACTGTGTTTGAGCTCCTTCAGCTTGAGAAAATGATAGAGTTCTGTGGCTTTAGGAGTAAAGATGTTCACCTTGAGTCCTGTGTCCAGTTCTGGGCCCCTCAGTTTAGGGAAGATGTTGAGTTGCTGAAAGGTGTCCAGAGAAGGGCAACAAAGCTGGGGAGGGGTTTGGAGCACAGCCCTGTGAGGAGAGGCTGAGGGAGCTGGGGTTGCTTAGCCTGGAGAAGAGGAGGCTCAGGGGAGACCTTCTTGCTCTCTCCAACTCCCTGAAGGGAGGTTGTAGCCAGGTGGGGGTTGGTCTCTTCTCCCAGGCAACCAGCACCAGAACAAGAGGACACAGTCTCAAGCTGCACCAGGGAAGGTTTAGGATGGAGGTGAGGAGAAAGTTCTTCCCAGAAAGAAACACTGGCCATTGGAATGTGCTGCCCAGGGAGGTGGTGGAGTCACCATCCCTGGAGGTGTTTAGGAAGAGCCTGGATGAGGCACTTGGTGCCATGGTCTAGTTGATTAGATGGTGTTGGGTGATAAGTTGGACTCGATGATCTCAAAGCTCTTTTCCAACCTGGTCTATTCTATTCTATTCTATTCTATTCTATTCTATTCTATTCTATTCTATTCTATCCTATCCCTATTCCTATTCCTATCCCTATTCCTATTCCTATTCCTATTTTACTGCCTTAATCATAGAATAGAATAGGAAGAGAAGAGAAAGAAGAGAAGAGAAAGAAGAGAAGAGAAGAGAAGAGAAGAGAAGAGAAGAGAAGAGAAGAGAAGAGAAGAGAAGAGAAGAGAAGAGAAGAGAAGAGAAGAGAAGAGAAGAGAAGAGAAGAGAAGAGAAGAGAAGAGAAGAGAAGAGAAGAGAAGAGAAGAGAAGAGAAGAGAAGAGAAGAGAAGAGAAGAGAAGAGAAGAGAAGAGGAGAGAAGAGGAGAGGAGAGAAGAGGAGAGAAGAGGAGAGGAGAGGAGAGGAGAGGAGAGGAGAGGAATAGCATAGAATGGAATAGCGTAGACTAGGATAGGGTAGGATAGGATGGGATGGGATGGGATGGGATGGGATGGGATGGGATGGGATGGGATGGGATGGGATGGGATGGGATGGGATGGGATAGAATAGCATAGAATAGCATAGAATAGCATAGCATAGCATAGCATAGCATAGCATAGCATAGCATAGCATAGAATAGAATAGAATAGAATAGAATAGAATAGAATAGAATAGAATAGAATTAACCAGGTTGGAAGAGACCTTTGAAATCATCAAGACCAAGCCATCATCCAGCACCATCTGCAACACCTGAGCACTAGGAGGTGAAGAGGAGTGCTGAAGGTCTTTGCCAGGGACCATGCCCTGCGGACTCTGCAGTTATGGAGAAGGCACAGACGCCGACACAGTGCAACACCAAGGCTGTACAGTGCAAGTAATGCCTAATTATCCTGAAATTACCAAATGAAAGCAATTTTGGCTTTTCAGCTGTCAGGGTTTCAGAGGGACAATTTTCTTGTTTTGCAGCAGCAGGTCAGAGGAAAGGATTCAGTTTTTTCCAAGAGTTTGTTAACAGAAAACCTTGACCTACAAATCTGCTGCTGCAGCTCCAAGGCAAGCTGCTTGTTATCTCAAACAGAAGCTCTTGATGTGGTACTGCAGTGAAGAGATGAAGAGAAAGAGCAGGTCAGAGGTGGGTACAGACTCTCTCAATTAGGGAGAAAGAATTAAGCAAACAAACTCGCACCCAACAGGCTAAGCATCAAAAAACACAAACAGAACAAGCAACTGGAGCACCAAACCCAGTCAGTTATTGCCTCTCTACTACTGAAATAAAGCCTTTGGCAAGTGGTAGGCATGAAGCAGTGTATTTTCTCACTGCTGAAACTGGTAGTCTCGGGGGGGGGACAAATTAAAGGTCCTGCAAACCAGGCTGCCAAGAATCAGCTAAACAGGGGAAAAGGCACTGCTAGATTAGGGGTCTGATCAATACTAACTGTGTCTGAGGTCTGCACCATTGCCAGGTCTGGTGATATGTCCAACTTGTTTCCTAAAATGAACAGCAAATAGTGCTCTTTTCCAGCAGAGCAGGAATCTAACATGCAGGCTGGTTTATGCCTTCACATGTGATGATAGCAGCCCAACCCTGCAAGACTTTTCTGCCATGCACAGATGAGGATTTCAGGGTTTGCTCCCTGGAGTACAGTGCAGAGATCCCAAAGACAACCTGCATGAGTAAGACAATATGCTGCAGCACAGTTACATGGTGTTCCTGAGCCTGTATCACCACAGCTGTTGGCAAGATGTGGGAGCTGGAAGAGCCTTATAGCTCAGAAAGAGCATCTAATGAGCTCTGCTAGACTGTTTCCAGACTCAACCACACAGAAAGGTCTGTGCTGCAGCCTCCAGCGTTCTCACAGTTAGCAAAAGCAGAGGTGAATGCCTACATGAAACCTTAGTAGAGCTGCTCTTGCCTTTGCTTTCATTGCCTTTCCCCTCAAAAGTTACTTCCATGGTTAGAAAGAAAAACCTTCAATTAGCCCTGATGCAAGCTGTATTAACTGGGGGAGTGGAGGTGTGGTGGAACACAAGGATGTAATGGGCTGGAAACCAGAGCCTGAGAGCAATAGTACAGGACCAGACTACAGTCTCAAGTTGCACCAGGGGAGGTTTAGGCTGGAGGTTAGGAAGAAATTCTTCATAGAAAGAGAGATTGGCCATTGGAATGTGCTGCCCAGGGAGGTGGTGGAGTCACTGCCCCTGGAGGTATTCAAGAGGGGACTGTATGAGGCACTTGGTGCCATGGTTTAGTTGATTAGATGCTGTTGGGTGATAGGTTGGACTGGATGATCTCAAAGGTCTTTTCCAACCTGGTTAATTCTATTCTATTCCATTCTAAAGGTCTGCTTTGCCCAGGGTTGTGACTCCAGCAAGGGGGCCAAAAGCACATTTACTAAGGAGCCTAAAGACAGAGGAGCCATGTGTGCTTCTCCTACTGGGTATGCACCCCAGTGTCCACCAGGCTTTTGTGGCATGGGGTCTCTTAAATCATAGAACCATGGAATCAATAAGGTTGGAAAAGACCTCAGAGATCATCAAGTCCAACTTATCACCCAGCACCTCAGGACTAACTAAACCATGGCTTCAAGTGCCATGTCCAATCCCCTCTTGAACACCTCCAGTGACGGTGACTCCACCACCTCCTTGGGCAGCACATTCCAATGGCCAATCACTTTCTGTGAAGGACTTTCTCCTCACCTTGAGCTTAAACCTCCCCTGGCACAGCTTGAGACTGTGTCCTCTTGTTCTGGTGCTGGTTGCTAGAGAGAAGAGACAAACCCCTTCCTGGCTACAACCTCCCTTCAGTGAGTTGTAGACAGCAAGAAGGTCTCCCCTGAGCCTCCTCCAGGCTAAGCAACCCCAGCTCCCTCAGCCTCTCCTCACAGGGCTGTGCTCCAGACCTCTCCCCAGCCTTGTTGCCCTTCTCTGCACACATTCAAGTGTCTCAATATCCTTAAACTGAGGGGCCCAGAACTGGACACAGGACTCAAGGTGTGGCCTAACCAGTGCTGAGTCCAGGGGCACAATGACTTCCCTGCTCCTGCTGGCCACACTGTTCCTGATGCAGGCCAGGATGCCACTGGCCTTCTTGGCCACCTGGGCACACTGCTGGCTCATGTTAAGTTCTAAATCAGATGTCCTCTCAATCTTGGTACCTTTTGATGGATTTTCTTTCACATATCTCTGTGGTCTCCTCTAAGGTCATGTAAGCCTTTAGCAAATACCATCTTCACATTCACAGGTTCTGGCAAGGAATTCAACAGCTCAATTACACTCTGAGTACAGAACCATCTCTTTTTATTTACTTTGAAACTGCCTCCTGCTAGCTTTACAGCTGCTACACACCAATCTTGTACTGGCCAAGGCAGTAAGCATTTGATCTCTTCCTGCCCCTTTGATCCATCACTCAAGGCTCTAATTTGCAATACTGCAAAGGTCTGAACCCATCAAGTGTGATCACACTGGTAGGTGAGTGAACTGCAATGATCAGCAAAATCCCTCTCAGAGGACAAACACAATTTGTGGAGCTGTGATTTGTGATGCCAGGCACAGATGAAATGCCTGAGATTTCTCAAGAGTCAGAACAAGAACTGCAATAGAAGCCAAAACTATGCTTCTGCTTACTGCAATACTTTGATAAGCTGGACATGGAATACAGAATAAAGAATACAGTATACAGAATACAGAATGAGCCAGGCTGCAAAAGACCTTTGAGATCGAGTCCAAACTATCACCCAGCACCATCCAATCAACTAAACCATGGCACCAAGTGCCTCATCCACAGAATCACAGAATCACCAAGGCTGGAAGAGACCTCAAAGATCATCAAGTCCAACCTGTCACCACAGACCTCAGGACTAAACCATGGCACCAAGTGCCACATCCAGTCCCCTCTTGAACACCTCCAGGGATGGTGACTCCACCACCTCCCTGGGCAGCACATTCCAATGGCCAGTCTCTATTTCTGTGAAGAATTTCTTCCTAACACCCAGCCTGAACCTCCCCTGGCACCACTTGAGACTGTGTCCTCTTGTTCTGGTGCTGCTTGCCTGGGAGAAGAGACCAACCCCCACCTGGCTGCAACCTCCCTTCATGGAGCTGTAGACAGCAAGAAGGTCTCCCCTGAGCCTCCTCTTCTCCAGGCTAAGCAACCCCAGCTCCCTCAGCCTCTCCTCAGAGGGCTTGTGCCTGAGACCTCTCCCCAGCCTCCTTGCCCTTCTCTGGACACATTGAAGTGTCTCAATATCCTTCTTAAATTGAAGGGCCCAGAACTGGACACAGTGGCCAAAGCAGTGCTGAGTCCAGGGGCAGTCACTTGTGGCTGCAGTCAAACCTGCACATTCATCACTGGAAAACTTTTCATAGCAACTTCACAATATACTGACTGCAGCAGCTCAGACAATTTATTCCTTTGACCAAAAGGCAAATCAGAAATGGTCCCAGTGGTACCCCTCTCTTCACTGGAAGGCATTTGTATTGACAGGTTTGAGGAAAAGAGATGACTAACACCTTGGCCTGAAGCATGTGAAGTACTGGAGGCTGCTATTTGCTCCAAACCTACAAAGACTTTAAGAGATTAAACTTTGATGCAAGAGGAATTCGACTGGCCTGAAGAAGGGTCATGAATTCTGAAAGAATAAAAGGTTCATCTGTAGTTTTGTGTGCAGAGCTGGCACCACCACCACCCCACCATCCCCCTACCCTGCTCTCAAAATTACAGTCTCAAAGCTTAACCTGCACTGCAACCAGCTGCAGCCCTATCTGACTTGCATTTCAGGCACTCCATCATCAGTAAATTTGCTGACGACACCAAGCTGGGGGCAGGAGTTGATCTGCTGGAGGGTGGAGAGGCTCTGCAGAGGGACCTCGACAGGCTGGACAGATGGGCAGAGTCCAAGGGCAGGAGATTGAACACATCCAAGTGCTGGGTTCTGCACATTGGCCACAACAACCCCATGCAGAGCTACAGGCTGGGGTCAGAGTGGCTGAGAGCAGCCAGGCAGAGAGGGACCTGGGGGTGCTGGTTGATGGTAGACTGAACATGAGCCTGCAGTGTGCCCAGGCAGCTAAGAGGGCCAATGGCATCCTGGCCTGCATCAGAAACAGTGTGGCCAGCAGGAGCAGGGAGGTCATTCTGCCCCTGTACACTGCACTGGTTAGGCCACACCTTGAGTCCTGTGTCCAGTTCTGGGCCCCTCAGTTTAGGAAGGAGGTTGACTTGCTGGAGCGAGTCCAGAGAAGAGCAACAAAGCTGGGGAGGGGCTTGGAACACAGCCCTGTGAGGAGAGGCTGAGGGAGCTGGGGTTGCTTAGCCTGGAGCAGAGGAGGCTCAGGGGTGACCTTATTACTCTCTACAACTACCTGAAGGGAGGTTGCAGACAGACGGATGTTGGTCTCTTCTCCCAGGCAGCCAGTACCAGAACAAGAGGACACAGTCTCAGGCTGCGCCAGGGGAGGTTCAGGCTGGATGTTAGGAAAAAGTTCTATACAGAGAGAGTGATTGCCCATTGGAATGTGCTGCCTGGGGAGGTGGTGGAGTCACCAACCCTGGAGCTTTTCAGGAGAAGACTTGATGGGGTGCTTGGTGCTGTGGGTTAGTTGTTTAGGTGGTGTTGGATTGGTTGATGGGTTGGACACAATGATCTTGAAGGTCTCTTCCAACCTGGTTTATTCAATGTATTCTATTCTATGTATTCTATGTATCTGACTTGCATTATCAGGCACTTCCACAAGGACAGCAGCCAGTTTCATTTGCTCTTACATGAGAATGCTGTTTCTTTACCATGTCATTCTCAGCAGACTCCACAGGCTCAGGGCAGCAGCTTCTGGGTGTTTCACTTGGGGACTGGGGGTGGGTGGGGAGCAGGTTACACTTCAACTGGCACAAATGCTTTTGTTTACACAGCTTCTGTCACCACTGACAGCACTTACAGGTAGGTGCAAGCAACGCCATAAGCAAGCAGGATCTACAGACACATATCAGGCTTTAAACCACTTGCTCATCATCATATAGGAACAAGCTAGGCCCCTTCTCATTTCCTGTAGCTGTGTAGTTTGCTGTGTTCATTCATATTTAACACAAACCTGCCTTCTGGTTAGGCCACACCTTGAGTCCTGTGTCCAGCTCTGGGCCCCTCAGGTTAGGAAAGAGGTTGAGTTGCTGGAAGGTGTCCAGAGAAGGGCAACAAAGCTGGGGAGGGGTTTGGAGCACAGCCCTGTGAGGAGAGGCTGAGGGAGCTGGGGTTGCTTAGCCTGGAGGAGACCCAAGGGTGACCTTGCTGTCTACAACTACCTGAAGGGAGGTTGTAGCCAGCTAGGGGTTCGTCTCTTCTCCCAGGCAACCAGCACCAGAACAAGAGGACACAGTCTCAAGCTGTTCTAGAGGAGGTTTAGGCTGGATGTTAGGAAGAAATTCTTCCCAGAAAGAGAGATTGGCCATTGGAATGTGCTGCCCAGGGAGGTGGTGGAGTCACCATCCCTGGAGGTGTTTAGGAAGAGACTGGATGGGGTACTCACAGAGCTGTGCTCCAGACCTCTCCCCAGCCTCATTGCCCTTCTCTGGACACGTTCAAGAGTCTCAATATCCTTCTTAAATTGAGAGGCCCAGAACTGGACACAGGACTCAAGGTGTGGCCTAACCAGTGCTGAGTCCAGGGGCAGAATAACCTCCCTGCTCCTGCTGGCCACACTATGAGGGACCCAGAACTGGACACAAAATGGGAGGGGGGAACTTTATAAGGATGTAAAACAAAGGATTTCTGACTGTTATCTAGCTCATTCTAATCTCATCTCATCTTATCTAATCTTATCTGTCTCATGCTTTCCTTATTCTGACTACAAATGAAATGTACATATTTTCACTGCAGTCATTAGGTTCTTGTTATGCTAAAATGCTACACAAATACACAGAGGACATCATCTTTGCCTCTGAAGTACTTATGGTAGGCCAAGATAAAGTAGATTAAGAGCAAAATGGAGCACTCAGGAGCTGGAAATGCTTGAGAGGTAGCTTGGAAATGACAATTTTGAGCAGAAGAGTGAAAAAGGCAACAAGCACAATCGATGGCTGACAGTGTCCCTTTAAATTCTGCACTGTAACCAACTACCATTACTCAGAAACTGAATCCACCACCAGCTTGATTCTGTCAAATGGGTTTAGCACTCATCTTGTCAGCATACTTAAGCAGCCCACAGCACACAGCAAGCCATTCTTCTGGCCAAAACAAAAACACAAGCAACTAAACACGTGGCCAGTTGGCACAAGAGTGGCAGAACAAGAAGGCATCAAGAGCAGACAATTCAATCATTGATATTGCTAACTCAAACAGAAAAAGGCATTCAAAAGCCAGGCCAAAAACAAAGGTACATCCCTACAACTCAAGAACATCAGAGAAATGCAATCTAAGGGGCAAAATTCTGTTTAATTGAAGGGAGGCTGTAGCCAGGCGGGGGTTGGTCTCTTCTCCCAGGCAACCAGCACCAGAACAAGAGGACACAGTCTCAAGCTGTGCCAGGGGAGGTTCAGGCTGGAGGTTAGGAGGAAGTTCTCCACAGACAGAGTGATTTGCCATTGGAATGTGCTGCCCAGGGAGGTGGTGGAGTCACCATCATTGGAGGTGTTGAGGAGGAGACTTGATGGGGTGCTTGGTGCCATGGGTTAGTTGGTTGGGTGGTGTTGGATGATAGGTTGGACTCGATCTCGAAGGTCTCTTCCAACCTGGTCTATTCTATTCTATTCTGAGCCAGCTCAACAATCAATCCAGTCTCTTCCTAAACACCTCCAGTGATGGTGACTCCACCACCTCCCTGGGCAGCACATTCCAACAGCCAATCACTCTGAGAAGAACTTTCTCCTCACCTTAAGCCTAAATCTCCCACAGCTTGAGACTGTGTCCTCTTGTTCTGGTGCTGGTTGCCTGGGAGAAGAGACGAACCCCTAGCTGGCTACAACCTCCCTTCAGGTAGCTGTAGAGAGCAAGAAGGTCTCCCCTGAGCCTCCTCATCTCCAGGCTAAGCAACCCCAGCTGCCTCAGCCTCTCCTCAGAGGGCTGTGCTCCAAACCCCTCCCCAGCTTTGTTATGCATCAGAGGTAATCCTTCTACTAACAAAAGTGAGATGTCTGCCTATAGTTTCCATTAGCTGTGCCTCGTTTCCACGTGCAGGGGCTCATGCTACCATCAGCACTTCCTTGCACTCAGCTCTTAAGGACACTTTTGAAATATCTCTTTAATAAAAGCAGGAAAGGAGATGTTCATTAAAATACATCTTCACACTGAAGATTCTCATGCTGCCATGTACCTGCCTGGCAATTTTAGCACTATAAGCCCCAAGGCTCTGACAAAAGGGAAGAGAGCAAGCTAGAACACACAGGCTCAGGAGAGCTTTGCTCAAGCTGCAAGGGAATTGCACTTGCACACACCTGTTAGACTTCCTGCAACTCCCTCTCTCAGTGACTGCAAAGGCAACCTACAGAGAAGAGCTCTGACCTGGAATTAAACCTCTAAGATATCAGATATCCATAGGGATCTATTTCATATAACCACATTGCCCATTTGGGGGAAAAAAAAGGAAAGGGCAATGATTTTATTCACTACTCTGAGCTGTGTAAGTGAAGCTTACAGCTGCCTACTCTTAGAATCCATAAGGTTGGAAAAGATCTCAGGGATCATAGAGTCCAACCTATCACCCAATACCTCAGGACTAACTAAACCATGGCTTCAAGTGCCACATCCATTCCCCTCTTGAACAACTCCAGGGATGGTGCTTCCACCACCTCCCTAGGCAGCACATTCCAATGCCTAACAACTCTCTCTGGGAAGTACTTTCTCTTTACCTCGAGCCTAAACTTCCCCTGCCACAGCTTGAGACTGTGATGACCTGGACGAGGGGACTGAGCCCATCATCAGTAAATTTGCAGATGACACCAAGCTGGGGGCAGGAGTTGATCTCTGAGAGGGTAGGAGAGCTCTGCAGAGGGACCTTGGCAGGCTGGACAGATGGGCAGAGTCCAAGGGCATGAGCTTGAACACATCCAAGTGCCAGGTTCTGCAAACTGGTCACAACAACCCCATGCAGAGCTACAGGCTGGGGTCAGAGTGGTTGGAGAGCAGCCAGGCAGAGAGGCACCAGGGGGTGCAGGTTGATAGTAAGCTGAACATGAGCCTGCAGTGTGCCCAGGTGGTCAAGAAGGTCATCCTGGCCTGCATCAGAAACAGTGTGGCCAGCAGGAGCAGGGAGGTCATTCTCCCCCGGGACTCAGCACTGGTTAGGCCACACCTTGTGTCCTGTGGCCAGTCCTGGTTGATAGTAAGCTGAACATAAGCCAGCAGTGTGCCCAGGTGGCCAGCTGGGGTTGCTTAGCCTGGAGAAGAGAAGGCTGAGGGGAGACCTTGTTGCTCTCTGCAACTATCTGAAAGGAGGTTGTAGCCAGGTGGGGGTTGGTTTCTTCTCTCAGGCAACCAGCACCAGAACAAGAGGACACAGTCTCAAGCTGTGCCAGGGGAGGTTTAGGCTGGATGTTAGGAGAAAGTTCTTCACAGAAAGAGAGATTGGCCATTGGAATGTCCTTGCCCAGGGAGGTGGTAGAGTCACCATCACTGGAGGTGTTTAAGAAGAGACTGGATGGGGTGCTTGGTGCCATGGTTTAGTTGATTAGATGGTGTTGGGTGCTAGGTTGGACTTGATGATCTCAAAGGTCTTTTCCAACCTGGTTAATTCTATGCTATGCTATGCTATGCTATGCTATGCTATGCTATGCTATGCTATGCTATGCTATTCAGTCAAACTTAAACATACAATGAACCTTGGAAAAGATAATATTAAAATTAATTAAAAACAATTAAAATAACATCCAACAGAGCATTACCTTTCTAAGGCTCTCCCTCACCATTTTCCCTCTTGATTTAACTAAAACATATTAATACTTTAAACTTTCAGTCACAGCAATCAGTTTCTGAAGCCATTTTTAAATGTTATGATATTCTACCCTTGAAATATATATATAGAGGCATAGAAAATAATAAACAATGGGTTTAATCTATGGACTTCTTGAAAAGGAGAACTGAAAAGGTGCAGTCATAGTTTCCTAAGTGTGTCAAAGAAAGTGTCCACACTCACCAGTGCTGCTGCTGCTTTCAGATTTGTCTTCTGCTTGGCTTTCTGGAACAAAAAAAAAAAACACAAGTGAGGAAGAAAGAAAATAAGGAAGTGTAATGTGTCTGTGATTGTTAGTTGAAATCACCTCTGAAAAGTAGGTTCAAAAGCAAATAATGGCAATTTATTATATAATCTCAGTCACTATTTTAGAATAGAATGGAAAGGAAAGGAAAGGAAAGGAATGGAATGGAATGGAATGGAATGGAATGGAATGGAATGGAATGGAATGGAATGGAATGGAATGGAATGGAATGGAATGGAATGGAATGGAATGGAATAAACCAGGTTGGAAGAGACCTCATAGATCATCAAGTTCAACCTATCACCCAACACCATCTAATCAACTAAACCATGCAACCAAGCACCCCATCAAGTCTCCTCCTGGACACCTCCAGGGATGCTGACTCCACCACCTCCCTGGGCAGCACATCCCAATGGCCAATCTCTCTTGCTGGGAAGAACTTCTTCCTAACCTCCAGCCTAAACCTCCCCTGGCACAGCTTGAGACTGTGTCCTCTTGTTCTGGTGCTGGCTGCCTGGGAGAAGAGACCAATCCCACCTGGCTACAACCTCCCTTCAGGGAGCTGTCAACAGCAAGAAGGTCTCCCCTGAGCCTCCTCTTCTCCAGGCTAAGCAACCCCAGCTCCCTCAGCCTCTCCTCACAGGGCTGTGCTCCAGACCCCTCCCCAGCTTCGTTGCCCTTCTCTGGACACCTTCCAGCAACTCAACATCTTTCCTAAACTAGAGGGGCCCAGAACTGGACACAGGACTCAAGGTGTGGCCTAACCAGTGCTGAGTCCAGGGGCACAATGACCTCCCTGCTCCTGCTGGCCACACTGATACAGGCCAGGATGCCATTGATATCCTGAAAATAAGCATCTTCCTTTCATTAAAGCAGTTTAATTATTTCCAGTGAAATATGTAGTGCTCAGAATCTGCTTTCAGATTTTTCTTCTGATTGGCTTTCTGGAACAAAAAAAAACCACAAATGAAGAATAAAGAAAATACGGAAGTGCAATGCTTCTGTGATCATTATTTCAAATTAGCTCTAAAAACTATGTTCTAAAGCAAACTGGGATTGTTTAGCCTGGAGAAGAGGAGGCTCAGGGGTGACCTTCTTGCTGTCTACAGCTACCTGAAGGGAGGTTGTAGCCAGGTGGGGGTTGGTCTCTTCTCCCAGGCAACCAGCACCAGAATAAGAGGACACAGTCTCAAGCTGTGCCAGGGGAGGTTTAGGCTGGATGTTAGGAAGAAATTTTTCCCAGCAAGAGTGATTGGCCATTGGAATGTGCTGCCCAGGGACGTGGTGGAGTCACCATCACTGGAGGTGTTTAAGAAGAGACTGGATGAGGCACTTGGTGCCATGGTTTAGTTGATGAGATGGTGTTGGGTGATAGGTTGGATTTCACAGTATCACATTATCACAGTATCACACAGTATCACCAAGGCTGGAAGAGACCTCAAAAATCATCGAGTCCAACCTGTCACCACAGTCCTCATGACTAGGTGATGATGATCATCATGATTTGATGATCTCAAAGGTCTTTTCCAGCCTGGTTAATTCCATTCTATTCTATTCCATTCTAATGATGATGTGTTCTCTCTGAGAACCTCGCATGTCTTCAGCTGTTAACACTGACAGCCACTGGTAGAGCAAGGAGGATCTGTGAGATGCTGCCTTTCCCATTTGTGTTAGCATCAGCTCTCTGAATGAGGAAAGAAGGCCATCAGCCATGGAAGCCAGGAAGAGTCAGTGGGAAGAATAAGGGTTTGCAAAACTATTTCATGTTTTCAGCTCTGTTAATACTCAGGCTGTAAATTGCAGAGATGATCGCACGAGCTGGACTCAGAAATCATTCTCTGACTCAGAGCAGTAATTCACTCTTGCCTGTAAGTAAAGAGCATAATGATAGCTGTGACATCTCTGGGTTGAAAGCCAAGGACAAATATGTTTTAGCATTTTAAATTGTGTTTCAGGTAAGGGAGAATGTTGGGGTTAGTCTCTACCCTAGAATGTGTGGAAAAAGGAGAAATGTAGGGGAAATACTCAGATTCCTGATTAGCAAAGCTATGCAGAAGTTTAATTTCATACAATTATAGAATCATAGAAGCAATAAGGTTGGAAGAGACACCAAAGATCATCAAGTCCATCCTGTCACTGCAGACTTCATGGCTAGACCATGGCACCAAGTGCCACATCCAATTCCCTCTTGAACACCTCCAGGGATGGTGACTCCACCACCTCCCTGGGCAGCACATTCCAATGGCTAACTCTGGACACATTTCAGCAAGTCAACTTCCTTCCTTAACTGAGGGGCCCAGAACTGGACACAGTACTCAAGGTGTGGCCTAACCAGTGATGAGTCCAGGGGCAGAATGATCTCACTACTCCTGCTGGCCACACTGTTCCTGATGCAGGCCAGGATGCCATTGGCCCTCTTGGCTGCCTGGGCACACTGCAGGCTCATGTTCAGCCTACCATCCATCAGCACCCCCAGGTCCCTCTCTGCCTGGCTGCTCTCCAGCCACTCTGACCCCAGCCTGTAGCTCTGCATGGGGTTGCTGTGGCCAATGTGCAGAACATGGCACTTGGATGTGTTCAATCTCCTGCCCTTGGACTCTGCCCATCTGTCCAGCCTGTCGAGGTCCCTCTGCAGAGCCTCTCTACCCTCCAGCAGATCAACTCCTGCCCCCAGCTTGGTGTCTTCAGCAAATCTACTGATGATGGACTCAATGCCCTCATCCAGATCATCAATAAAGATGTTATTATTAATGTTTTTATTGAAGATGTTATTATGTTATTATTAATGTTTTATTAAAGATGCTTGATTAATGTTTATGTATTTACTCGCTGAAGAATAATCTGGGGGGGAAAAAATCACTTTTACTGTCCAAACTGAACATTTTCATGAGAGAATTCCATTACAGCTGATTGATCTCTGCAATAATGAAGTTACACATTTACAGCAAACCAGCAGTAGGTTTATACCAAAGGAATGAGCATGTGCTGGGCCAAATCCTATTCAGTATCTGTACTGATGATCTAGATGAGGGGATTGAGCCCACCATTAGTAAGTTGGCAGGCAACACTAAGTTGGGAACAGGTGTTGATCTGTTAGAGGGTAGAAGGGCTCTCTAGAGGGACCTTGACAGGCTACACAGATGGGCAACATGATGGAATTCAACAAGACCAAGTGCAGGGCTCTACACATTGGTCATAACAACCCCATGCAGTGCTACAGGCTGGGGTCAGGGTGGCTGGAGAGCAGCCAGGCAGAAAGGGACCTTGGGGGTATTGATTGACAGCAGCTGAACATGAGCCAGCAGAGTGCCCAGGTGGCCAAGAAGGCCAATGGCATCCTGGTCTGTATCAGGAACAGTGTGGCCAGCAGGAGCAGGGAAGTCATTGTGCCCCTGGACTCAGCACTGGTTAGGCCACACCTTGAGTCCTGTGTCCACTTCTGGGCCCCTCAGGTTAGGAAAGATGTTGAGTTGCTGGAAGGTGTCCAGAGAAGGGCAACAAAGCTGGGGAGGGGTTTAGAGCACAGCCCTGTGAGAAGAGGCTGAGGGAGCTGGGGTTGCTTAGCCTGGAGAAGAGGAGGCTCAGGGGAGACCTTCTTGCTGTCTACAACTACCTGAAGGGAGGTTGTAGCCAGGAAGGGGTGGGTCTGTTCTCTCTAGCAACTAGCACCAGAACAAGAGGACACAGTCTCAAGCTGCAGCAGGGGAGGGTTAGGCTGGATGCTAGGAAGAAGTTCCTCCCAGAAAGAGAGATTGGCCATTGGAATGTGCTGCCCAGGGAGGTGGTGGAGTCACCATCACTGGAGGTATTTAGGAAGAGACTGGATGGGGTGCTTGGTGCCTTGGTTTAGTTGATTAGGTGGTGCTGGGTGATAGGTTGGACTCAAAGGTCTCTTCCACCCTGGTTAGTTCTATTCTATTCCATTCTATTCTAGTCTAGTCTAGTCTAGTCTATTCTATTCCATTCCATTCCATTCTATGCTATGCTATGCTATGCTATGCTATTCTATTCTATTCTATTCTATTCTATTCTATTCTATTCTATTCTATTCTATTCTATTCTATTCTATTCCATTCCATTCCATTCCATTCCATTCCATTCTAATTCTTAGTGTTTCTTCCCTTCACCTTTATTAAATGGCTGGGTGTAACTTGTATTTCAAACCACAAATACATAAAATCCAGAATACAAGCCTCAAAATATTCATTTTCATAGGGATACAATCATGCATTGCCAGTGCTGCCAGTGCTCTAGTAGGCATGATTCATGTCCAAACTCAGCAAAGGTCTCTTCATGTATGAGAAGCTGTAGAAAGGAGGAAAAAATGCAACCCAAAACAAGGGGAAAATATTCAAGGGGTGTGGGAGTAAAGGAGTTGTTCTAAGGCACATTGGCACAGCTATGGGTATTACTGAACAGGAATTAAACAAGAATAGTGGCTTTCATGAACTGAGATTCTGAAGGAAGAGAAGACTCAGAGGACTGAGGAATGCAATGCTAAGAGCCAGCAGCCTGTTGAGGCATGAAACAGTGAAACAATCCATGCATGAATGATGCTCACAAACAAAGGTCTGATAGTCAGTCTGTCCATGGAATTCTCCAGACACTTTTCACTTATGGAATGGAATGGAATGGAATGGAATGGAATGGAATGGAATGGAATGGAATGGAATGGAATGGAATGGAATGGAATGGAATAAACCAAGTTGGAAGAGACCTTCAAGATCATCGCGTCCAACCTAGCACCCAACACCATCTAATCAACTAAACCCATGGCACCAAGCACCCTATCAAGTCTCTTCCTGAACACCTCCAATGATGGTGACTCCACCACCTCCCTGGGCAGCACATTCCAATGGCCAATCACTCTCTCTGTGTAGAACCTCCTCCTAACCTCCAGCCTGAACCTCCCCTGGCAGAGCTTGAGACTGTGCCCTGAGCCTTCTCTTCTCCAGGCTAAACAATCCCAGCTCCCTCAGCCTCTTGTTCTGCTGCTGGTTGCCTGGGAGAAGAGACCAACCCCCACCTGGCTACAACCTCCCTTAAGGTAGTTGTAGACAGCAAGAAGGTCTCCCCTGAGCCTCCTCTTCTCCAGGCTAAGCAACCCCAGCTCCCTCAGCCTCTCCTCACAGGGCTTGTGCTCAAGGCCTCTCCCCAGCCTCGTGGTCCTTCTCTGGACACACTCCAGCAAGTCAACATGCTCTTAGCAAGGTGGAGCAAGCATGAAGGAGCTTAAAGTCACCAAAACAGGCATGAAGGCAATCCCACTTATGAAGGGGGAGGTCTGAAGACATATTCAAAATTTCAATGAGTCATCTCACCCACCTCTGCAGAAATATCTTAAACTTCATTCGTGCCTGCAGTGTAAAACCTTCCTCTTCACCCATCCATCCTTTGCAGCTACAGATGCAACTGTCTGCCACGGTCTGTGTTTTCCCCAAGTCACACTAATAGCACAGTTCTCCAAAAAATAGCTCAGGGAGGAAAATTTTTCTCATGATCTGGAACAGAGCTGCAATTTTTGTTCAGATTCAGGGCCAGCAATCCTGAGCGTCCCGCTGGCAGACAAGAAATGAAGCAACAGGCAAACAAAGCAGGCAGGGAATTCATTTGTAATCACAATCAGCAAAGTTTGCTCTCAAATGCTCATGAAAAGCAGGCTCCCATTCCTTCAACCAAGACAGCAACTCTCAAATGGGGCTCAGAGTGGCTGGAGAGCAGCCAGGCAGTGCTGGGGGTACTGATGGATAGTAGGCTGAACATGAGCCTGCAGTGTGCCCAGGCAGCCAAGAAGGCCAATGGCATCCTGGCCTGCATCAGGAACAGTGTGGCCAGCAGGAGCAGGGAAGTCATTCTGCCCCTGGACTCAGCACTGGTTAGGCCACACCTTGAGTCCTGTGTCCAGTTCTGGGCCCCTCAGTTTAGGAAAGATGTTGAGTTGCTGGAAGGTGTCCAGAGAAGGGCAACAAAGCTGGGGAGGGGTTTGGAGCACAGCCCTGTGAGGAGAGGCTGAGGGAGCTGGGGTTGCTTAGCCTGGAGGAGACTCAGGGGAGACCTTCTTGCCCTCTCCAACTCCCTGAAAGGAGGTTGTAGCCAGGTGGGAGTTGGTCTCTTCTCTCTAGCAACCAGCACCAGAACAAGAGGACACAGTCTCAAGCTGCACCAGGGGAGGTTTAGGCTGGATGTTAGGAAGAAGTTCTATACAGAGAGAGTGATTGGCCATTGGACTGTGCTGCCCAGGGAGGTGGTGGAGTCACCATCACTAGAGGTGTTCAGGAGGAGACTTGATGGGGTGCTTGGTGCCATGGGTTAGTTTATTAGATGGTGTTGGGTGATAGGTTGGACGCGATGATCTTGGAGGTCTCTTCCAACCTGTTCTATTCTATTCTATTCTATTCTATTCTATCCTATCCTACTTTATTCTATTCTACTTCATTCTATTCGACTCCATTCTATTCTATTCTAAATGACAGCACTTCCTTATGCCAGGGTGTCTGCTACTAGGAAGCTCAAAAAACAACCAGTTTTAGCCAAACCCTGGTATCAAACACATGGCTTGCCCCAAGATAGTTCTTAGCTATTCACATATAAGAAAGATCAATTTAGTTAAACACAACACATTGAAATGTATGCAAAACTCTCTCTTCTCCTCCTGCCCCCAAAAAATTACAGCCATGATAGCTGATGACAAAGATAAGATGAAATGACTGGAAGCACAAATAGCATTGTTGCATAGCAACTGTTGATGTACATATGGTGATGTTTATGGAACAGAATGTAGTTCATATTTAATGCAGAAATAATACTGAAACCAGCCTAGACAGCAAAGGCCTAGACAGCAAGAGATGACTGTGCTTAGAGCAATCTGCAGCCATCATAGAATTAGAATAGAATAGAATAAAATAGAAGAATATAATATAATAGAATAGAGTGGAATGGAATAGAATAGAATAGAATAGAATAGAATAGAATAGAATAGAATAGAATAGAATAGAATAGAATAGAATAGAATAGAATAGAATAGAACTGAACTGAACTGAATTGAATTGAAATGAATTGAATAGACCAAGTTGGAAAAGACCTTCGAGATCACCAGGTCCAACCTATCACCCAACACCATCTAAGCAACTCAACCATGGCACCAAGTGCCACATCCAGTCTTATTTTAAACACCTCCAGTGATGGTGACTCCACCACCTCCCTGGGCAGCACATTCCAATGGCCAATCTCTCTTGCTGGGAAGAACTTCTTCCTAACATCTAGCCTAAATTTCCCCTGGCACAGCTTGAGACTGTGTCCTCTTGTTATGGTGCTGGCTGCCCAGGAGAAGAGACCAACCCCCACCTGGCTACAACCTCCCTTCAGGGAGTTGTAGAGAGCAATGATGTCTCCCCTGAGCCTCCTCTGCTCCAGGCTAAGCAACCCCAGCTCCCTCAGCCTCTCCTCACAGGGCTGTGCTCCAAACCCCTCCCCAGCTTTGTTGCCCTTCTCTGGACACGTTCCACACTTCCCTAAACTCCAGCTGCCCTAAACTGATGTTCAGCAATGCCACTGCAGGTCTTAGGGATGTGTCCTGCAACCTTGCAAAGGAAATAGGGAGATATTTTGCAACTGCTACTTTTGAAGTGCATTGTACTATTCTGTATTATTCATTAGAGCTATTTCAAGCCACAGGAATAGGAAAAGAAAATTCAGAGGAGAAACACCAGAGACAGTCTAAACAGAAAGCAGATCATGTGTGAAAGGCAGCACAGACAGACTTTTAACAGTTTCTGGGATGAGATCCATTTGCATCCAGCTTTGTATTAGCTCAGATCCAGCATATACACTGCAGATGATGAAGAGATTGCAATTCCTTACACTATGGACATAGTGAAAGGCACCTCGTAAAAGCAATGTCAGAACTAAAGGGCTTCCTCCAACTTCAATAGGTGTAAAAAGCAACTTCAGTCAGGACAAAACAAAGCACACATTGAATCCATTCAGAAGTCTAAACATCACAGCTGAAAATATTAAATTATTTGCTAAATATGATAGGTTGGACTTTATGAGCTCAAAGGTCTCTTCCAACCTGGTTAATTCAATTCAATTTAATTCAATTCAATTCTATTCTATTCTATTCAATTCTATGCTATTCTATTCTGTTCTATTCCTATTCCATTCTACTCTATTCTATTCTACTCTATTCTATTCCATTCCATTCTATTCCTATTCTATTCTATTCTACTATTCTATTCCATTCTATTCTATCCTAATTACTATTGTTATTCCTATTCCATTCCATTCTATTCCTATTCTATTCTATTCTATTCTACTATTCTATTCCATTCTATTCTATCCTAATTACTATTGTTATTCCTATTCCATTCCATTCTATTCCTATTCTATTCTATTCTACTATTCTATTCCATTCTATTCTATCCTAATTACTATTGTTATTCCTATTCCATTCCATTCTATTCGATTCTACTCTATTCTATTCTATGCTATCCTATTCCATTCCATTCCTATTCTATTCTATTCTACTATTCTATTCTATCCTATCCTATCCCTATACCTATTGCTATTCCAATTCCATTCTACTGTATTCTATTCTACTCTACTCTACTCTACTCTACTCTATTCTATTCTATTCTATTCTATTCTATTCTATTCTATTCTATTCTATTCTATTCTATCTGATGTCTTCTGCTGCTCCAGGTGACCTGACAAGTCAGTGTGAAGCAACAAACCATCCAGAATATGTAAACTCCCTGTAGCATCTTCCAAGGTGACAAAATGTAGAACTTCTTTCTAACATCCAACCTAAACCTCCCCTGGGGCAGCTTGAGACTGTGTCCTCTTGTTCTGGTGCTGGTTGCCTGGGAGAAGAAACCAATCCCCACCTGGCTACAACCTCCCTTCAGGGAGTTGGAGACAGCAAGAAGGTCTCCCCTGAGTCTCCTCCAGGCTAAGCAACCCCAGCTCCCTCAGCCTCTCCTCACAGGGCTGTGCTCCAAACCCCTCCCCAGCTTCGTTGCCCTTCTCTGAACACCTTCCAGCAACTCAACATCTTTCCTAACCTGAGGGGCCCAGAACTGGACACAGGACTCAAGGTGTGGCCTAACCAGTGCTGAGTCCAGGGGCACAATGACTTCCCTGCTCCTGCTGGCCACACTGTTCCTGATGCAGGCCAGGATGCCATTGGCCCTCTTGGCTGCCTGGGCACACTGCTGGCTCATGTTCAGCCTACTATCAACCAGTATCCCCAGGTCACTTTCTGCCTGTCTACTCTCCAGCCACTCTGACCCCGGCCTGTAACACTGCATAGGGTTGTTGTGACTGAAGTGCAGCCCCTGGCACTGGGACTTGTTGAGTGCCACCCTGTTGGACTCTGCCCATCTGTCCAGAATTCATAGATGCCAAATGTCAAAGAGGTTGGGAGCAAGTGTTTAAAAATGTTGAAAGCTTTGTGCCTCAACCTCAATGTTGGACACAATGGAGAGACTTCAGGTGTGAAGATGTATTTAGACTACAGATTTAGTGGCTTTTGCATGTTTGCTGCAAATTCCAGGGTATTTTGCTTCCCAAGACACCTTTGGAGACAAAAGAGTGCTTCAAAAACCTCTCATGTTAACTTAATACATAGAATACATAGAATAAACCAGGTTGGAAGAGACCTTCAAGATCATTGTGTCCAACCCATCAACCAATCCAACACCACCCAAACAACTAACCCACGGCACCAAGCACCCCATCAAGTCTCCTCCTGAACACCTCCAGTGATGGTGACTCCACCACCTCCCCAGGCAGCCCATTCCAATGTGCAATCACTCTCTCTGTATAGAACTTTTTCCTAACATCCAGCCTGAACCTCCCCTGGCGCAGCCTGAGACTGTGTCCTCTTGTTCTGGTGCTGGCCGCCTGGGAGAAGAGACCAACATCCGTCTGTCTACAACCTCCCTTCAGGTAGTTGTAGAGAGTAATAAGGTCACCCCTGAGTCTCCTCTTCTCCAGGCTAAGCAACCCCAGCTCCCTCAGCCTCTCCTCACAGGGCTGTGCTCCAAACCCCTCACTAGCTTTGTTGCTCTTCTCTGAACATGCTCCAGCAAGTCAACCTCCTTCCTAAACTGAGGGGCCCAGAACTGGACACAGGACTCAAGGTGTGGCCTAACCAGTGCAGTGTACAGGGGCACAATGACCTCCCTGCTCCTGCTGGCCACACTGTTTCTGATGCAGGCCAGGAAGCCATTGGCCCTCTTAGCTGCCTGGGCACACTGCAGGCTCATGTTCAGTCTACCGTCGACCAGCACCCCCAGGTCCCTCTCTGCCTGGCTGCTCTCAGCCACTCTGACCCCAGCCTGTAGCTCTGCAAGGGGTTGCTGTGGCCAATGTGCAGAACCCGGCACTTGGATGTGTTAAATCTCATGCCCTTGGACTCTGCCCATCTGCCCAGCCTGTCGAGGTCCCTCTGCAGAGCCTCTCTACTCTCCAGCAGATCAACTCCTGCCCCCAGCTTGGTGTCGTCAGCAAACTTACTGATGATGGACTCAATGCCCTCGTCCAGATCATCAATAAAGAGGTTAAAGAGCATGGGGCCCAGTACTGATCCCTGGGGCACACCACTAGTGCCTGGCTGCCAGCTGGCTGTGGCACCATTCACCACCACTCTCTGGGCTCAGCCTCCAGCCAGTTCCTAACCCATCGCAGTGTGCTGCCATCCAAGCCAGGGGCTGACAGCTTGGCCAGCAGTTTGCTATAGGGAACAGTGCAGTGAGTGCAGTTTCTCAGCTTGTATGTGGAGTATTTGTCATCAGCAGGAAAATCATTACAATTTCTATGTTGCCATCTGTAACACCAGTGCTTCATAACCTTTAGGTGCTCAGAGGCTGTCCCATTTTTATTTAATCAATTAAACACTTTGTATTTCTTGGCAACTAGAAAATGCTCTTCAAGGAGCCTGGGTCTATTGAGTAGAAGTCACTACATTAATCAGGAGCAAAGGGTAGTCAGTGAACTGAGAAGTGTTTGCAATGAAACACTAAGCAAGCCCAGACCCTGAGAAAATTGGGTTTGCTTGAGATTAGCAAGGGTAAGGTGCAGTCAGGGAGTTTTCCTGAAGCTCACTTCAATTGGCAAATGGCTAAAATGTGTTGCTGTGGTGTTAAAGCTGGTGTTGGCACCATAACAAAGAAATAAACCTGAGTATTTTTTCTCTTGCATGAATTTATCTGGTTGTAGAGATGAATGTGACACAAACATTGCAGTTTCCAGGCAAATCTGTTACAGACACCGTGTTCTCCCAGCCACACTGTTGTGTTTACATGAGTGTTGGAGGCTGAACACAAGCCAGCAGTGTGCCCAGGGGGCCAAGAAGGCCAATGGCATCCTGGCCTGCATCAGGAGTAGTTTAGCCAGCAGGAGGAGGGAAATTATTCTGCCCCTGGACTCAGCACTGGTTAGGCCACACCTTGAGTCCTGTGTCCAGTTCTGGACCCCTCAGTTTAAGAAGGATATTGAGACACTTGAAAGTGTCCAGAGAAGGGCAACAAAGCTGGGGAGAGGTCTGGAGCACAGCCCTGTGAGGAGAGGCTGAGGGAGCTGGGGCTGCTCAGCCTGGAGAAGAGGAGGCTCAGGGAAGATCTTCTTGCTCTCTCCAACTCCCTGAAGGGAGGTTGTAGCCAGGTGAGGATTGGTCTCTTCTCCCAGGCAACCAGCACCAGAACAAGAGGACACAGTCTCAAGCTGCACCAGGGGAGCTTTAGGCTGGATGTTAGGAAGAAGTTCTTCCCAGCAAGAGAGATTGGCCATTGGAATGTGCTGCCCAGGGAGGTGGTGGAGTCACCATCACTGGAATTGTTTAGGAAGAGACTGGATGAGGCACTTAGTGCCATGGTTTAGTTGATTAGATGGTGTTGGGTGATAGGTTGGACTTGATGATCTCAAAGGTCTTTTCCAACCTGGTTAATTCTATTCTATTCTAGTCTAGTCTATTTCTTTTCTATTCTATTCTATTCTATTCTATTCTATTCTATTCTATTCTATTCTATTCTATTCTATCCTATTCGTGGCTTCGTTCACAACATCTAGGTTGCCTGGGCTGCACCACCAAAACTGAGTGAAGTTAGGAAGGTCTCTTCCAACCTGGTTAATTCTATTCTATTCTATTCTATTCCATTCCATTCCATTCCATTCCATTCTCTTGAATATTCTAATCACTCATACAGCTATTGAACTGAAGCTAAGGCAGACCAAACATTTGAAATCCAGTGAGAAAAATGATTCATGTCCTTACTGTTGTACTGTTTCACTAGGATCTTATTGAATTTGAATACACTTAAACTGTACATATACTTGAAGCAAATATGAGCGGGTATGTTTATTGCTAAAATGGACCTGTTCAAATGGACAGGAGAAGAATCAGCAGACCTCAATTCAAGGAGGCAAAAAAAAATGTTTAGTTGATGTGAAAAAGCACCTGGGAACAGAGTTTTTGCAGGGGAAACCCTAAAGGGGAACACACAATGCACAGCACTCCACTCCATGCTCCCTGTACTCTTCAGCAGACCCACATCTGAAAGGTACATGATAACCCTGTGTGTTAAATTACTTGCTCCTTCATATGAACATGATTCAACATCTTTGTGGGTGCCATGGACAGTGGCATTGAGTGCAGCCTCAGCAAGTTTGCTGAGGACACCAAGCTGTGTGGTGCAGCAGACAGGCTGGAGGGAAGGGAGGCCATCCAGAGGGACCTGGACAGGCTGGAGAGGTGGGCACAAGCCAGCCTCAGGAGGTTCAACAAGACCAAGGGCAGGGTCCTGCAGCTGGGTGGAGGCAATCCCAGGCACAAATCCAGGCTGGGCAGTGAGTGGCTGGAAAGCAGCCCTGAGAAGAGAGCCTTGGGGGTGCTGGTGGAGGAGAAGCTCACCAGGAGCTCTCAGTGTGCACTTGCAGCCCGGAAAGCCAACCAGAGCCTGGGCTGCAGCAAGAGAAGTGTGGCCAGCAGGGCCAGGGAGGGGATTCTCCCCCTTTGCTCAGCTCTGGGGAGACCCCACCTGGAGTACTGCCTCCAGTTCTGCAGCCCCTATTCCAAGAGGGATCTGGAGGTGCTGGAAAGTGTCCAGAGAAGGGCCACGAGGATGAGCAGAGGGCTGGAGCACCTCTCCTGTGAGGACAGACTGAAGGAGTTGGGGCTGTTCAGTCTGGAGAAGAGAAGGCTCCCAGGTGACCTCATTGTGGCCTTCCAGCATCTGAAGGGGACCTACAAGAAGGCTGGGGAGGGACTTCTCAGGCTCTCAGGCAGTGATAGGACTAGGGGGAATGGAATGAAGCTGGAGGTGAGGAGATTGAGGCTGGAGGTGAGGAGGAAGTTCTTCCCCATGAGAGTGGTGAAGCCTTGGAATGGGTTGTCCAGGGAGGTGGTTGAGGCCCCATCCCTGGAGGTGTTTAAGAGCAGGCTGGATGAGGCTGTGGCCAGCCTGATCTAGTGTGGGGTGTCCCTGCCCATGGCAGGGGGGTTGGAACTAGATGATCCTTGTAGTCCCTTCCAACCCTGACTGATACTATGATACTATGAAGAGATAGCCACAACCAACCACAACTGGCTATTGTGTGTATGCAGGTAACAACCAAATGGAGCCAAAATGTGAGTCTTCTGGCCTTCACAGCATTCAGTTCATTGACACACTGGAACTGTAAGAGAGAACTTACCTACTGAACTTTCTGTGAACACAGTTAAGGTCTGTCCTCCCACACTTTGCAAGAGAAAGGGATGTTCCCTTGGTGCACTGACTGAAGCAGGTTTTCCTCCAATA
Organism: Dryobates pubescens; assembly: GCF_014839835.1. NCBI lineage: Eukaryota > Metazoa > Chordata > Aves > Piciformes > Picidae > Dryobates > Dryobates pubescens. The sequence continues at coordinate 41,659,454 of NC_071618.1, read as the reverse complement.
TCATTGATGCTGGCAAGCTCTTCATTCAAAGTAAATGACACCTAATAGTCACAATTACCACAGTGTTACCAAACAGACTGCTACACAGCTTCAGGAGTCAGGGGGAAAGAAAAAGAGAGAACACACAAGCACTGTATCACATTTCCATCTCCAAACCATTAGAGTGGGGTAAGAGCCTTACTACACTGATCTCTTGCTGGAACACACAAGCACTGTATCACTTTTCCATCTCCAAACCATTAGAGTGGGGTAAGAGCCTTACTACACTGATCTCTTGCTGGAATACAGAATTCAAAGCTTCCATGGGCTGAATAAAACTTAACCATCTTTAAGGAACACCAAATTAAATGACTTCCTGCTGAAATCAGGGAACAATTTCATTTAGCTTATTAAAAGCTAAGGCACAGCAGGTTTTCAGATACTGCTGAAAATGTTCCACACAGCCAGCTGAGATCCAGGAAAAAGTGGCAATCCACCATGATGTGCTATGAGCCCAGGGACTGCTGAATTGAGGCCACCCAGGAGATGTTCAAATATGGCTGTGTTGACACTGTATGCTCAATACAGGAGCTGAGGTGGTACTAGGGGGACTAGGTGATGAGAATCCCTAGCCATAGGATACAGTAAGAAATATGGAGAGGGGTATTTCAGGTTGGCCCTGCACCCTTTTCCTGCTTGGCCTCATTCTGCCATGCAGCAACAGGGGCAAGCCATCCATTTTCATGGAGGTCCTCCCTGCTTGGATCTACAGACTGCAAAATGAGCTATGTGGCTCTCACAAACACCAAGATTCTGATGTGAGGCTCACAAACTCAGATAGGCTGACTCACATTCCAGCCTAGCAGAGTTCAACCAAACATCCAAACCTCCAGAAGAACTCTCTCCACTTATTCTAAAAGGAGTTTGGCCATGTTATCAAGTGATAAATGCACCTTGCTTCCCTGCCAGTACCTTCCAGTTCAGTGACAGACCTATGTGATGTCTGAAGTGACTCTATCTAATGCAACTTCCCTTATCTCCAGTACAAGAGACAGGAAGTTGCTACCATTCACTGAGGCTCCTAATACAAGCAGTTACCTGTGTATGCAGACAAACATTCAAGCTGCTTTATATTTAGCAAGGGGAAATTCCAAAGAGGAGACAGAGTGTTTTCTGAACTTGTAACACTGCAACCTCTTCTGCTTTATGATCCTTTAGTATCTCAGAATGTCTAGAGAAGGTTGCTCCTATGCTTGCTGCCTCTGCAACCTCTTCTGCTTTATGATCCTTTAGTATCTCAGAATGTCTAGAGAAGGTTGCTCCTATGCTTGCTGCCTCTGCAACCTCTTCTGCTTTATCATCCTTTAGTATCTCAGAATGTCTAAAGAGGTTGCTCCTATGCTTGCTGCCTCTGCAACCTCTTCTGCTTTATTACACTTTAGTATCTCAGAAAGTCTAAAGAGAAGGTTGCTCCTACGCTTGCTGCTTCTGCAACCTCTTCTGCTTTATCATCCTTTAGTATCTCAGAATGTCTAAAGAGGTTGCTCCTATGCTTGCTGCCTCTGCAACCTCTTCTGCTTTATCATCCTTTAGTATCTCAGACTGTCTAAAGAGAAGGTTGCTCCTATGCTTGCTGCCTCTGCAACCTCTTCTGCTTTATTATCCTTTAGTATCTCAGACTGTCTAAAGAGAAGGTTGCTGCTATGCTTGCTGCCTCTGCAACCTCTTCTGTTTTATTACCCTGTAGTATCTCAGACTGTCTAAAGAGAAGGGTGCTCCTATGCTTGCTGCTTCTGCAACCTCTTCTGCTTTATTATCCTTTAGTATCTCAGAATGTCTAGAGAAGGTTGCTCCTATGCTTGCTGCCTCTGCAACCTCTTCTGCTTTATTACCCTTTAGTATCTCAAAATGTGTAAAGAGAAGATTGCTCCTATGCTTGCTGCTTCTGCAACCTCTTCTGCTTTATTATCCTTTAGTATCTCAAAATGTGTAAAGAGAAGGTTGCTCCTATGCTTGCTGCCTCTGCAACCTCTTCTGCTTTATTACCCTGTAGTATCTCAGAATGTTTAAAGAGAAGGCTGCTGCTTACAGATGGGTAAAAGAACTTGGGGAACAAAAAGGCCTCATGAAAGCCCCACAGCAAATCTATGGACAGAGCTTCAGGCAAAATTCCCTCCTGAGCCTGTGCTTTAATGCTTCATGACAGGTGTAACAAAAAATGTGGCATTAGAAACCAGCACAGCCCAGAGAGTGTTTAGGATTCAAAGCAGAACACATGTGACAGCCCTTGGGTTTAGTAATTACTTACTTCTGTTCTTCCTTGATTTCTGCAAAAGAAAACATTTCAGGTTTTAGTTTCCACAATCTAATTGCACAAGCTTAGCTTCCCTGATAAAAAGGCAAATTCACATTCCAGTTTTGTTACTCATCTTGACTCCAGGGCTGCTCAATTCTGTTGCTTTTTGTTGTTATGCTGATGCCCAAGAATAACTGGGAAGTGTCAGCAGGTCAGAACAGAAGCAGCAAAGCAGCACATGTGAGTTAAAGAACATTCTCCTGCTTGATGGGCACATTTCTTGGGTTTAAGAAATCAAACATCATGTAATTTGATGCAGCCACTCCCCACTATCATTTCATGTCATTTGGCTTCACAGTTACTATACAAGCAAGCACCACTCCAGGATCACAGCAGTGATCACAGCAGTATGTGCAGTGCATCAAAGCTGGGGAGGGGTTTGGAGCACAGCCCTGTGAGGAGAGGCTGAGGGAGCTGGGGTTGCTTAGCCTGGAGAGGAGGAGGCTCAGGGGAGACCTTCTTGCTGACTACAACTACCTGAAGGGAGGTTGTAGCCAGGTGGGGGTTGGTCTCTTCTCCCAGGCAACCAGCACCAGAACAAGAGGACACAGTCTCAAGCTGTGCCGGGGAGGTTTAGGCTGGAGGTGAGGAGAAAGTTCTTTACAGAAAGAGAGATTGGCCATTGGAATGTGCTGCCCAGGGAGGTGGTGGAGTCACCATCCCTGGAGATGTTCAAGAGGGACAGGGCACTTAGTATCATAGTATCAGTCAGGGTTGGAAGGGACCACAAGGATCATCTCGTTCCAACCCCCCTGCCATGAGCAGGGACACCCCACACTACATCAGCCTGGACAGAGCCTCATCCAGCCTGGGCTTAAACACCTCCAGGGATGGGGCCTCAACCACCTCCCTGGACAACCCATTCCAGGGCTTCACCACTCATGGGGAAGAACTTCCTCCTCACCTCCAGCCTGAATATCCCCACCTCCAGCTTCATTCCATTCCCCCTAGTCCTATCACTACCTGAGAGCCTGAGCAGTCCCTCCCCAGCCTTCTTGGAGGCCCCTTCAGATACTGGAAGGCCACAATGAGGTCACCTGGGAGCCTTCTCTTCTCCAGACTGAACAGCCCCAACTCCTTCAGTCTGTCCTCACAGGAGAGGTGCTCCAGCCCTCTGCTCATCCTCGTGGCCCTTCTCTGGACACCTTCCAGCATGAAGCCATGGTTTAGTTAGTGATGAGGTGTTGGGTGCTAGGTTGGACTTGATGATCTCTCAGGTCTTTTCCAACCTTCTGGATTCTATGATTCTCTTTTACTGTGTGTGACTTCTAAGAATTGATAGTGTAAAGGCTTACTTAGCAATCCTTAGTTTTCCCACTTCGCCTCTTCCTGAAGCTTTACTCCACTGCTGTGACAAGTATTTTGGGACCTGAAGAAAGAAGAGAGATTTCAAGACAATTAGAGTTCTAAAGGACACAGAAGTTGTCTATCTCTGTATACTTGAAATGCTTTCACCCTGACCACTTCTGAACACAGAATGAGCTAAATATAGTAGGCAGCTGAAAATCACAGAAAGGTTTGGGTTGGAAGTAACCTTAAAGACTATCTAGCTCAAACCCCTTTGCCATGGGCAGGGCCCCCTTACAGAACACAGAATTAACCAGGTTGGAAAACACCTTTGAGATCATCAAGTCCAACCTATTATCCAACACCATCTAATCAACTAAACCATGGCACCAAGTGCTTCATCCAGTCTCTTCCTAAACACCTCCAGTGATGGTGACTCCACCACCTCCCTGGGCAGCACATTCCAATGGCAAATCACTCTTTCTAAGAAGAATTTCTTCCTAACAACCAGCCTAAACCTCCCCTGGCACAGCTTGAGACTGTGTCCTCTTGTTCTGGTGCTGGTCACCCAGGAGAAGAGACCAACTCCCACCTGGCTACAACCTCCCTTTAGCTAGTTGTAGAGAGCAAGAAGGTCTCCTCTGAGCTTCCTCTTCTCCAGGCTAAGCAACTTAGTTGATTAGATGGTGTTGGATGATAGGTTGGACTCCATGATCTCAAAGGTCTTTTCCAACCTGGTTAATTCTATTCCATTCCATTCCATTCTACTCTATTCCATTCCCTTCCCTTCCCTTCCCTTCCATCCCATCCCATTCCGCTTGGGCTTGATGATCTCTGAGGTCTCTTCCAACCTTATTGATTCTATGATTATTGGTTCTATGATTCTATGACTGCATGGAATCAGCTCTTCAGGGCTCCTTGCAGGGAAAGGCAGGCACTGCAGACTGCAATGCTTTGCAGATCATGCAGATTTACAGGTGACAGGGGTTCCCCCCTCTGCTCAGCAACTGCAACTGTCTTTTCTATGCTGTTTTTTCATAAAGACTGAACATGACACAGTAGTACAACAAATGTGAGATGGCAGCAATTTCCCCCCTATGCACAAGCTATTAGACCTACTGTGCCATGTCAAGAGGAGAGGCTGAGGGAGCTGGGGTTGCTTAGCCTGGAGAAGAGGAAGCTTAGAGGAGATCTTCTTGCTCTCTACAACTAGCTGAAGGGAGGTTGCAGCCAGGTGGGGGTTGGTCTCTTCTCCCAGGCAACCAGCACCAGAACAAGAGGACACAGTCTCAAGCTGTGCTAGGGGAGGTATAGGCTGGAGGCCAGGAAAAAATTCTACAGAGAGATTAGCCATTGGAATGGGCTGCCCGGGGAGGTGGTGGAGTCACCATCACTGGAGGTGTTCAGGAGGAGACTTGATGGGGTGCTTGGTGCCATGGGTTAGTTGATTAGATGGTGTTGGATGATAGGTTGGATGCGATGATCTTGAAGGTTAGGACACACCTTGAGTCCTGTGTCCAGTTCTGGGCCCCTCAGTTTAAGAAGGACATTGAGACTCTTGAACATGTCCAGAGAAGGGCAACGAGGCTGGGGAGAGGCCTTGAGCACAGCCCTGTGAGGAGAGGCTGAGGGAGCTGGGGTTGCTTAGCCTGGAGAAGAGGAGGCTCAGGGGTAAGTGACCTCATTGCTCTCTACAACTACCTGAAAGGTGGTTGTAGACAGGAGGGGGTTGGTCTCTTCTCCCAGGCAACCAGCACCAGAACAAGGGGACACAGTCTCAAGCTGCTCCAGGGGAGGTTTAGGTTGGAGGTGAGGAGAAAGTTCTTCACTGAGAGAGTCATTCGTCATCGGAATGTGCTGCCCAGGGAGGTGCTGGAGTCGCCGTCCCTGAAGGTGTTCAAAAAGGGATTGGATGTGGCACTTCGTGCCATGGTTAGTCAGCCCTGAGGTGTTGGGTGACAGGTTGGACTTGATGATCTCTGAGGTCTTTTCCAACCTTATTGATTCTATGATGGTAAAAGATGGAACACAGACCCAAGGCAATTAAGACAATCTCACATCTGAGTCCTTAAAACTTTACTGACTGGACAGACGGGCAGAGTCCAATGGGATGGCATTTAATAAGTCCAAGTGCCGGGTGCTGCACTTTGGCCACGGCAACCCCATGCAGAGCTACAGGCTGGGGTCAGAGTGGCTGGAGAGCTGCCAAATGGAGAGGGACCTGGGGGTGCTGATTGACACCCGCCTAAACATGAGCCAGCAGTGTGCCCAGGTGGCCAAGAAGGCCAATGGCATCCTGACCTGTATTAGGAATAGTGTGGCCAGCAGGAGCAGGGAGGTCATTGTGCCCCTGGACTCTGCATTGGTTAGGCCACACCTTGAGTCCTGTGTCCAGTTCTGGGCCCCTCAGTTTAGGAAGGACATCGAGACACTTGAAGGTGTCCAGAGAAGGGCAACAAGGCTGGGGAGAGGCCTTGAGCACAGCCCTGTGAGGAGAGGCTGAGGGAGCTGGGGTTGCTTAGCCTGGAGAAGAGAAGGATCAGAGGTGACCTCATTGCCCTCTACAACTACCTGAAAGGTGGTTGTAGACAGGAGGGGGTTGGTCTCTTCTCCCAGGCAACCAGCACCAGAACAAGGGGACACAGTCTCAAGCTGTGCCAGGGGAGGTTTAGACTCAAAGTGAGGAAAAGGTTCTTCACTGAGCGAGTCATTTGTCATGGGAATGTGCTGCCCAGGGAGGTGGTGGAGTCGTCGTCCCTGGAGGTGTTCAAGGGGAGATTGGACGTGGCACTTGGTGCCATGGTCTAGTTGTGAGGTCTGTTGGAACAGGTTGGACTTGATGATCCTTGGGGTCTCTTCCAACCTTAGTTACTGTGATACTGTGAAAACTAACTGTATGATGTTCAAGGGATATGGAAATAATCCAAGAGAAGTTACTACTTCCTGTAAACCCCTTTCTTTCCAGTAAGGGTGCAACAGCCACTCAGAGACCATCATCTTAAAGATCTACAGTAGTCTCAGTGTCTACAGAAACAATAACTTGCTAAAGGAAAAACCTTTTACTGTTCCAGAGCCAACTCAGGAAAACAAACTATTCTCATACAGGAGAATATGCTCATGATCCACCAGCACAAATCTGCATTCTTTAGCTGTGCAGCAATGTTGTTTATGGGTAGAGTAAAGTTTATTCTGGCTCACACAGTCCACAGCTACTGACAACATCTGTGCCCACACAGAGAAACACTGTGAGAGGCAGCCAGTGAGAAAGAGAAATGTACCAACCTATGCCTGTGGCATTCCACAGTATCACAGCATCACCAAGGTTGGAAGACACCTCAAAGATCATCAAGTCCAACCTGTCTCCACAGACCTCAGGACTAAACCACGGCACCAGGTGCCACATCCAATCCCCTCTTGAACAGCTCCAGGGATGGGGACTCCACCACCTTCCTGAGCAGCACATTCCAGTGACGAATGATTCTCTCAGTGAAGAACTTTCTCCTCACCTCCAGCCTAAACCTCCCCTGGCACAGCTTGAGACTGTGTCCTCTTGTTCTGAGGCTGCTTGCTCAGGAGAAGAGACCAACCTCCACCTGGCTACAGTCCCCCTTCAGGTAGTTGTAGAGAGCAATAAGGTCTCCCCTGAGCCTCCTCTTCTCCAGGCTAAGCAACCCCAGCTCCCTCAGCCTCTCCTCACAGGGCTGTGCTCAAGGCCTCTCCCCAGCCTTGTTGCCCTTCTCTGGACACCTTCAAGTGTCTCAATGTCCTTCTTAGATTGAGGGGCCCAGAACTGGACACAGGACTCAAGGTGTGGCCTAACCAGTGCTGAGTCCAGGGGCACAATGACCTCCCTGCTCCTGCTGGCCACACTATTCCTAATGCAGGCCAGGATGCCACTGGCCTTCTTGGCCACCTGGGCACACTGCAGGCTCATCTTCAGCCTACTGTCAATCAGCACCCCCAGGTCCCTCTCTGGCAGCTCTCCAGCCACTCTGAGCCCAGCCTGTAGCTCTGCATGGGGTTGTTGTGGCCAAAGTGCAGCACCTGGCACTTGGATTTGTTGAACGCCATCCTGTTGGACTCTGCCCATCTGTCCAGCCTGTCAAGGTCCCTCTGCAGAGCCCTTCTGCCCTCTAACAGATCAACACCTGCTCCCAGCTTGGTGTCAACTGCAAATTTGCTGATGCCTGACTCAATGCCCTCATCCAGATCATCTTTGTTGTTCCAGGCAGCAAAGAGGTACTTGGTAGTCTCATTTTTGTCTTGCACAGAAGAAAACTAAACCAAGTTTCCCTGCACAGCTGAGAAGGAGATGAGGCTGTTCCATGAACTTGCTGACAAACAGCAACCTGCTAACTTCCTAAAAGCTCAAACAAACTCAGCACTAAATTTGTATTTATCATAGTATCAGTCAGGGTTGGAAGGGAGCACAAGGATCATCTAGTTCCAACCCCTCTGCCATGGGCAGGGACACCCCACACTACATCAGCCTGGCCAGAGCCTCATCCAGCCTGGGCTTAAACACCTCCAGGGATGGGGCCTCAACCACCTCCCTGGACAGCCCATTCCAGGCCTTCACCACTCTCATGGCTCTTCCAAAAAAAGCATCTGAGTACTGGTCCTTAGCACTTTCCTTTAGTCCCACAGCACCCCATGAAGCACTGTGGAAGAGCTAGACAATCCAGGTGTCTTCCAGCTGCTCAGCCAGCCCATTCAACCCTAACACTAGGTCAGAAATGGCACAAACACACAGCAGAAAGCCTTCAATTGGCACAATCTACTGATACCTATGTTTTTTCCCCCCCAGTTTTCAAAGTGGTAATTTTCTACAGCAGATTTCATGCCAGATGAGATACAGCTTTCTCTCTAAAGCCAGGCTAAATGCTACATGTGCCTCAGTTGACTTAGCAGAAACATTATTATGTGCTTGGACCTAATCCATGTGTAATTTATATTGCCAGGTAAGAAGGCAGAGGCACTTTTAGCACAAGTGGACAAGAAGTGAAGGACTCTCATGCTGTTAAAATCACTGACTTGCTACACAGTATAATCAGAGAGGGAATTTATTCAGGTTGAGAGGTTGCAGATCACTCTTCTTTCAGTTGCACAGGAAACAGGCTGGAAGAGTGCAATTAATCATCTTGCTGCTGGCCTAACTGCAGTCCAGGGCTATGCAGAGAAAGCAAAAGGTTTCTGAAGGACTATGGCCAAAGGATTACTGCTAGCTATAGACAGGCACTTCAGTTAAAACCAGACCATACAATCAATAAGGTTGGAAAAGAACTCAGAAATCCAAGTCCAAGCTGTCACCCAACACCTCAGGACTAACTAAACCATGGCTTCAAGTGCCATGTCCAGTCCCTTTTTGAACACAAGGACAGACAGGCAGAGTCCAAAGCAGGAGATTGAACACATCCAAGTGCCGGTTCCACACATCGGCCACAAGAACCCCATGCAGTGCTACAGGCTGGGGTCAGAGTGGCTGGAGAGCAGCCAGGCAGAGAGGGACCTGGGGGTGCTGGTTGAGAGTGGACTGAACATAAGCCTGCAGTGTGCCCAGGCAGCCAAGAGGGCCAGTGCCATCCTGGCCTGGATCAGGAAGAGTGTGGCCAGCAGGAGCAGGGAAGTCATTGTGCCCCTGGACTCAGCACTGGTTAGGCCACACCTTGAGTCCTGTGTCCACTTCTGGGCCCCTCAGTTTAGGAAAGATGTTGAGTTGCTGGAAGGTGTCCAGAGAAAGGCAACAAAGCTGGGGAGGGGTTTGGAGCACAGCCCTGTGAGGAGAGGCTGAGGGAGCTGGGGTTGCTTAGCCTGGAGAAGAGGAGGCTCAGGGGAGACCTTCTTGCTGTCTGCAGCTTCCTGAAGGGAGGTTGTAGCCAGGTGGGGGTTGGTCTCTTCTCCCAGGCAACCAGCACCAGAACAAGAGGACACAGTCTCAAGCTGTGCCAGGAGAGGTTTAGGCTGGATGTTAGAATACATAGAGTACATAGAATAAACCAGGCTGGAAGAGACCTTCAAGATCATCATGTCCAACCTATCAATTAATCCAACACCACCTAAACAACTAAACCATGGCACCAAGCACCCCATTAAGTCTCCTGCTGAACACCTCCAATGATGGTGACTCCACCACCTCCCTGGGCAGCACATTCCAATGGCCAATCACACTCTCTGTATAGAACTTCTTCCTAACATCCAACCTAAACCTCCCCTGGCACAGCTTGAGACTGTGTCCTCTTGTTCTGCTGCTGGTTGCCTGGGAGAAGAGACCAACCCCCACCTGGCTACAACCTCCCTGCAGGTAGTTGTAGAGAGCAAGAAGGTCTCCCCTGAGCCTCCTCTTCTCCAGGCTAAGCAACCCCAGCTCCCTCAGCCTCTCCTCATAGGGTTTGAGCCTGTTCTCTCTCTCTCCAGAGAAGGAAGAAAAGGAGGCTTCCACTTCTTCCAAGTCTGAACAAATACAATTCTAGCAAACTCTGGACACATCCACCGAAGGGGGCTAGGGCTCATATTCCCGCACAGACTGTGAGTCTCCCCTTTCCCGAGCCAATGCTTGCTCTTGCCAGCAAAGGCAGCCAAACCATCTTGACAGAAAGAACCTCCACAGCACTGAGCTGCTAAGTATGCAGCAGTGGCCTAGGTAGCAGCTGCAGACGTGAGCCGTGACCCTGTGGACAGGTGTTTGGATGGGATTACTACAGTCTCTTTATCTCTCCACAGCACCTTCAGCACAGCTGTATAGGCGAGCTGCAGCGGCAAGACACAGGTGCTTATTTTCCTAGTTTTCTTTAACCAAAGCGTGAATTCGGGAGCACTCCAAACTTTCCGACTCAGTTTCAGGAAAACAAGTTAGGGCTACCGCGTTTGTTACACAGCGTGAGCCAAGCACGGCTCCCAGGAACCCCAGCGCTCCCGGTGCTGCTTCGCTTACCCCCGCAGCTAGGCGGGCGGGCTCCGCGCGTCGCTGCTCGCCCAGACCCCGAGCCCCGGAGAAGGGAAACCGAGGCAACGGCTGCTCGGGGCAGCCCCGGCCCCACGCCGAGAAACAGCTCCCCCAGCGCCCCCGGCACGGCCCCCGCTCGGCGCTGCCGCCCCATCTCTTCCGCGGGACCTGCCAGGCGCCGTCACGCCGGACACGGCGGAGCCGGGAGGGAAAGAGAGGCCTGGCCGCCGCAGGTCACGCCGGGCCAGGCCGGGCCTGGGTGCGCGCCGCCGGGCCCTCACCTTCACCAGCCACATGCCCGTGTTCTGCTTGGCCCCGGTGAGATCCAGCTCGCCCTTTTCGGTCATGATGGGGCCGGTGACGGAGCCGAGGCGGAACACGGAGCGAGCAGGCGGAGCACGCCGCAGCTCTTCCTGCTCCGGCGGCCGCTGGAGCCGCTCGGCAGCGCACCCTGGCAGACGGTGGCTCAGCGCGGACAAACCTCCTGCCAACGCGGAGTGAGGCGGGAGAGAGGCGGGACTGTGGGCTCTCACCGAGTCACAGAACCAGAGAGTCATAGAATCAATAAGGTTGGAAGAGACCTCAAAGGTCATCAAGTCCAACCTGTCTCCACAGACCTCAGGACTAACTAGACCATGGCACCAAGTACCACGTCCAATCCCCTCTTGAACACCTCCAGGGATGGTGACTCCACCACCTCCCTGGGCAGCACATTCCAATGGCCAATCTCTCTTTCTGGGAAGAATTTCTTCCTATCATCCAGCCTAAACTGCAAAATTGTTTTAGAATCACAGAATTGTTGGGGCTGGAGGGGACCTCATTGGTGGTTTTCAGGAGGAGACTTGATGGGGTGCTTGGTGCCATGGGTTAGTTGTTTAGGTGGTGTTGGATTGGTTGATGGGTTGGACGCGATGATCTTGAAGGTCTCTTCCAACCTGGTTTATTCTATTCTATTCTATTCTATTCAATTCTATTCTATTCTATTCTATTCTCAAGGACCATCCAGTTCCAACCCCCCCTGCCATGGGGCAGGGACCCCTCACATTAGATCAGGCTGCTCAGAGCCACATCCAGCCTGGCCTTAAGAACCACCAGGGATGAGGCTTCCACCACCTCCCTGGGCAGCCTGTGCCAGTGTCTCACCACCCTCAATGGGGAAGAATTTCTTCCTAACATCCAATCTGAACCTACCCATTTCTATTTTCTTTCCAATCCCCCTAGTCCTATCACTACCTGACACCCTGAAGTCCCTCACCTGCCCCATTTCCCACCCTTTTCCCCTCAAACCCCACAGCACCTGGGCTCTGTTGGAGTCTCCTCCCACCCCAGGTGTGGACACTTTGCCCTCCCCACCCACTCCCCTATTTAATCCCAGTCAGGAAGGGCAGCAGCCCTAAGCTGAGCCCATCTGGGCTGAGGATCCTCCTCTCCTCACTGGTGAGTGCCCCTGGTGCACACTGGGTGTTGGTGGTGGTGACTCCAAAGGCCGGGGGGCCTGCTGGCCCCCCGGCTGTTAGGGCCAGGATTGATGACTGCTCCAATATCATCCACAGGTGCTGGCTGGGGCTGAGCTCCTCTGGGTGGTATCTTGGCTAGTGAGGGTAACAAATAGGTCTGACTTTATGGAAAACAGCTCAACTGTACAAAAAAACCCAATTTAAAACTAACACATAACAACCCTTGGTCACTGTACCCTTGCTGGCTGAGAAAGCTGAAAGACAGGAACAGAATAGAAAGTATGCCTTGCTGACAACTAAATCAGAAAATGTCATCCCCCTGGGCACGTGAATAAATGGCTTGGAGGCAGAGAAACAGGTGGAGGCTGTGCTGTGTGTCCTGTTCCTTCCCACAAAGAGAGCCGAGTCTGTTGCAGGGCCTCAGCGTTGGGAGCTGTGGGCAGAGATGGTGACAGCAGCCCCAGCAGGCTGCAGAGCTGCCAAACAGAGAGGGACCTGGGGGTGCTGATTGACAGCTGGCTGAACATGAGCCAGCAGTGTGCCCAGGTGGCCAAGAAGGCCAACGGCATCCTGGCCTGCATTAGGAATAGTGTGGCCAGCAGGAACAGGGAGGTCATTCTGCCCCTATACACTGCACTGGTTAGGCCACACCTTGAGTCCTGTGTCCGGTTCTGGGCCCCTCAATCTAAGAAGGACATTGAGACACTTGAAGGTGTCCAGAGAAGGGCAACAAGGCTGGGGAGAGGCCTTGAGCACAGCCCTGTGAGGAGAGGCTGAGGGAGCTGGGGTTGCTTAGCCTGGTGAAGAGGAGACTGAGGAGAGACCTTCTTGCTGTCTACAACTCCCTGAAGGGAGATTGTAGCCGGGTGGGGGTTGGTCTCTTCTCCCAGGCAACCAGCACAAGAACAAGAGGACACAGTCTCAAGCTGTGCCAGGGGAGGTTTAGGCTGGAGGTGAGGAGAAAGTTCTTCCCAGAGAGAGTTGTTAGCCATTGGAATGCGCTGCCCAGGGAGGTGGTGGAGTCTCCATCCCTGGAGGTGTTCAAGAGGGGACTGGATGTGGCGCTTGGTGCCATGGTTTAGTTAGTCCTGAGGTGCTGGGTGCTAGGTTGGACTTGATGATCTCTGAGGTCTTTTCCAACCTTATTGATTCTATGATTCTAAGCTTTGAAAGAGTACAATAGATTCTCTCCTTACTCTTCTCCAGGCTGAACAACCCCAGCTCTCTCAGCCTTTCTTTACTGCAGAGATATTCCAGCCCTCTGATCAGCTTTGTGGCCCTCTCCTTAGACCTACTCCAATGGGTCCACACCTGTCTTGTGCCAGGGACCCCAAAGCCAGATGCAGTACTCCAGGTGGCCTACCAGATTTTCCCCTAGTACAAATGTTGACATAACAACAAAATTGTCCTTCTGCCACATCTCTCAGCTCAGTCTGTATGCTCACATCACAGTGGAATGAACATTTCTAACAGGGGGGACATTTTCAGTGAGGTGGCATTGCGGTGGGTTCAGATGAAGCTGTGCTCCACTGGATGAGCGATAGAATAGACCAGGTTGGAAGAGACATTCAAGATCATCGAGTCCAACCCATCATCCAACACCACCTAATCAACTAAACCATGCAACCAAGTACCCTGTCAAGTCTCCTCCTAAACACCTCCAGTGATGGTGACTCCACCACCTCCCTGGGCAGCACTTTCCAATGGGCAATCACTCTCTCTGTGTAGAACTTCTTCCTAACATCCAGCCTAAACCTCCCCTGGCACAGCCTGAGACTGTGTCCTCTCGTTCTGGTGCTGCTTGCCTGGGGGAAGATACCAACCTCTGCCTGTCTGCACCCTCCCTTCAGGGAGTTGTAGAGAGCAAGAAGGTCTCCCCTGAGCCTCCTCTTCTCCAGGCTAAGCAACCCCAGCTCCCTCAGCCTCTCCTCACAGGGCTGTGCTCCAAACCCCTCCCCAGCTTTGTTGCCCTTCTCTGGACACCTTCCAGCAACTCAACATCTTTCCTAAACTGAGGGGCCCAGAGCTGGACACAGGACTCAAGGTGTAGCCTAACCAGTGCAGTATACAGGGGCAGAATGACCTCCCTGCTCCTGCTGGCCGTACTGTTCCTGATGTAGGCCAGGATGCCATTGGCCCTCTTGGCTGCCTGGGCACACTGCAGGCTCATCTTCAGCCTACTATCGAACAGTACCCCCAGGTCCCTTTCCACCTGGCTGCTCTCCAGCCACTCTGACCCCAGCCTGTAGCACTGCATGGGGTTGCTGTGGCCAATGTGCAGAACCTGGCACTTGGATGTGTTCAGTCTCATGCCCTTGGACTCTGCCCATCTGTCCAGCCTGTCGAGGTCCCTCTGCAGAGCCTCTCCACCCTCCAGCAGATCAACTCCTGCCCCCAGCTTGCTGTCATCTGCAAATTTAGGAGGGGAGATCTGCTTGCAAGCAGCTCAGCTACAGGTAGCATCAGCACAGCTGAGTGCTTTGGGAATCCTTAGAGAAAGAAGCCACAAGGAGCCCCTGCTCCTGTTCCAGGCATGAGTGGCAACAGCAAAGAGGCCTCAGCAGAAGCCTGGCATTTCGGGTGGCTCAGCTGGCAACCCGGAGGGGAAGGCAGCCAGGCAGAGATCTCTCCCGGCTCCCTCCAGGCAGCCTCTCCAGACCTGTTCCCATGGAAACTGAATTTAAAGGGGCAACAAGCAGGAAAAGAGCACATTTTCATTAATTCCTCATTTAAAACCTCAACTTTCTCTTTGCCAGGGACACATTTAGCACCACGGAGGAGGATCTGGGGGCCAGCTGCCGAGCCGTGTGTTAGTCACCCATTTTCTTCTCGCTTGCAAGGAAACAGATGTTGTGTCTGAGGAGACAGGTGGTCACATTCAGACTTGCAAACCTCTTTCTGTTTCTTTTTCTCTCCTCCCCCACCCAGTCCCCTCTCCAGGTAACTAAATCCAGAGCCTGCAGTGTTGTGGTGGTGGGTTGAAGTTTCCCCCAGCATTAACTTTAGCCAGCCTGCAGCTATATTTCAGAGGCACAGCCTAAAACTGCCACAGTTGTCAACAGCCACACACAGTTTCTCTTCATTGGTTTTAGGAATGGGCTTAAACACTGCAGCCTGGCAGTGCTGGTTGAAAAGCAGCGCAGCAGAAGATGCTGAAGGCCTGCTGCTGTCCATTTGGACCTGATGGACTTCCCACCTGAAGGATGAGGGGAGATGAGTAGAATTAACCAGGTTTGAAAAGACCTTTGAGATCATAGAGTCCAACCTATCACCCAACACCATCTAATCAACTAAACCATGGCACCAAGCACCCCATCCAGTCTCTTCTTAAACACCTCCAGTGATGGGGACTCCACCGCCTCCCTGGGCAGCACATTCCAGTGGCCAATCTCTCTTTCTGGGAAGAACTTTCTCCTCACCTCCAGCCTCAACCTCCCCTGGCACAGCTTGAGACTGTGTCCTCTTGTTCTGGTGCTGGTTGCCTGGGAGAAGAGACCAACCCCCACCTGGCTACAACCTCCCTTCCTTCAGGTTAGTTGTAGACAGCAAGGAGGTCTGCCCTGAGCCTCCTCTTCTCCAGGCTAAGCAACCCCAGCTCCCTCAGCCTCTCCTCACAGGGCTGTGCTCCAAACCCCTCCCCAGCTCTGTTGCCCTTCTCTGGACACGTTCAAGTGTCTCAATGTCCTTCTTAAATTGAGGGGCCCAAAACTGGACACAGGACTCAAGGTGTGGCCTAACCAGTGCTGAGTCCAGGGGCACAATGACTTCCCTGCTCCTGCTGGCCACACTATTCCTGATGCAAGCCAGGATGCCATTGACCTCCTTGGGCACCTGAGCACACTGCTGGCTCATGTTCAGCCTACTATCAACCAGCACCCCTAGGTCCCTCTCTGCCTGGCTGCTCTCCAGCCACTCTGACCCCAGCCTGTAGCTCTGCATGGGGTTGTTGTGGCCAATGTGCAGAACCCAGCACTTGGATGTATTCAATCTCATGCCCTTGGACTCTGCTCATCTGTCCAGCCTGGCAAGGTCCTGCTGCATGTGTGTTCCTGGAAGCTGGCAGTGGTCCCACTCAAGGTGTCAATGATGGACACTATTGGACAAGTGTCCCTGAAAACACTTCCCAGAAATCAGGTGGAGTTGTTATGAGGAAAGGCCCAGCTGACAAGGTGAAGTGTGTCTGACAGTGCTCCAACCACTCAGCTGCATCCTCTGCAGGGGAAACCTGACAGCACTCAAAGCTGTACATGGTCACTGCTTCATGACTCACTGGTTCCCACTGAAGGGAAGGAGACCTGGGCAGGCAGATCTGGTCAGGGAGCCTGGAGGCCACATGCTTTCTTTTCCTGAGCCCTTGTGATGAAATCAAATAGAGAAACACATATGAAACAACTCGAAGATGTCAGGAGTCCCTTGCCCCAGCCTCACTGGTTTTGTTTGTTAGAGGGTAGAACAACTCTGCAGAGGGACCTTGACAGGCTGGACAGGTGGGCAGAGTCCAAGGGCAGGAGATTGAACACATCTAAGTGACAGGTTCTGCACATTGGCCAGAGCAACCCCATGCAGAGCTACAGGCTGGGGTCAGAGTGGCAGGAGAGCAGCCAGGCAGAGAGGGACCTGGGGGTGCTGGTTGGTAGTAGGGCTGAACTTGAGGCAGCAGTGTGCTCAGGTGGTCAAGAAGGCCAATGGCATCGGATCAGGAGCAGGGAGATCATTGTGCCCTGGACTCAGCACTGGTTAGGCCACACCTTGAGTGCTGTGTCCAGTTCTGGGCCCCTCAGTTTAGGAAAGATGTTGAGTTGCTGGAAGGTGTCCAGAGAAGGTCAACAAAGCTGGGGAGGGGTTTGGAGCACAGCCCTGTGAGGAGAGGCTGAGGGAGCTGGGGTTGCTTAGCCTGGAGAAGAGGAGGCTCAGGGGAGACCTCATTGCTCTCTACAACCAACTGAAGGGAGGTTGTAGCCAGGTGGGGGTTGGTCTCTTTTCCTGGGCAACCAGCACCAGAACAAGAGGACACAGTCTCAAGCTGTGCCAGGGGAGGTTTAGGCTGGATGTTAGGAAGAAGTTTTTCCTAGAAAGAGAGATTGGCCATGGGAATGTGCTGCCCAGGGAGGTGGTGGAGTCACCATCACTGGAGGTGTTTAGGAGGAGACTGGATGGGGTGCTTGGTGCCATGGTTTAGTTGATTAGATGGTGTTGGGTGATAGGTTGGACTTGATGATCTGGAAGGTCTTTTCCAACCTGGTTAATTCTATTCTATTCTATTTCTTATTTCCTGCCTGGCAGGAAGAAGTCTTAAGCTAATATTGGTTTTGCAGTACTGGAGGTCTTGATGAGAATAAGGTAATTTTCTGTATTTTCCTGGTGCAGAGAACCCCCCTGGGGAAGTGAAGCTGGCTGTGTGGAAATGAAATGAAATTGAGCACTTGATAATTAGTGTATTATGAGCTAACACAACCTAGACAGCTCTATTTCTCCCTCTCCACATCAGGCAAAGCAGCAGATGACAAACAGTTTTCATGCACTGGATCAAACAAATCAGCTCTCATCACACTGAACTGTGAGCACTGAATTCTATGAAGAAGGTGGATCCCAGCTTGTGTCTCAGTCTCTAAGCAAGGCATGGTGTGTGCACGGAATGTTCACAGGAAGAACAACGTTTCATGACAGCAGAGAAGATCATTGCTTTGAGTGGCAGAGAAACAGAGTCTCAGCCATCTCTTTCTCCATTTCACTGCTCTGCTAGCAAGGAGTTTCCAGACCCTACTGCTTTTATTGATTTCCAGGGGGTGGGTGATGAGAAGTCCAGAGAAGGGCAATGAGGCTGGGGAGAGGCCTTGAGCACAGCCCTGTGAGGAGAGGCTGAGGGAGCTGGAGTTGCTTAGCCTGCAGAAGAGGAGGCTCAGGGCAGACCTTCTTGCTCTCTACAACTCCCTGAAGGGAGGTTGTAGCCAGGTGGGGGTTGGTCTCTTTTCCCAGGCAATCAGCATCAGAACATGAGGACACAGTCTCAAGCTGTGCCAGGGGAGGTTTAGGCTGGAGGTTAGGAAGAAATTCTTCCTAGAAAGAGAGATTGGCCATTGGATTGTGCTGCCCTGGGAGGTGGTGGAGTCACCATCACTGGAAGTGTTTAAGAAGAGACTGGTTGGGGTGCTTGGTGCCATGGTTTAGTTGATTAGATGGTGTTGGATGATAGGTTGGACTCGATGATCTCTGAGGTCTTCTCCAACCTGGTTAATTCAATTCAATTCAATTCAAGTGGTGTGTATCTGGTACAGCTGAGGAGGAGAAGGACTGAAGCTCCTGGCTATGATCTTGTGCAATCACATTAAGCCCATGAAAGCCCTTTCCTGTCTGAACTGCTGCAGCAGTTTATTACTCTGGGAATCATGCTGCAGATCATGGAATCAATGAAGTTGGGAAAGACCTCAGAGATCATCAAGTCCAACACCTCATGACTAAACCATGGCACCAAGTGCCATGTTCAATCCCCTCTTGAACACCTCCAGGGATGGGGACTCCACCACCTCCCTGAGCAGCACATTCCAATGGCTAACAACTCTCTCTGTGAAGAACTTTCTCCTCATCTCCAGCCTCAGCCTCCCCTGGCACAGCTGGAGACTGTGTCCTCTTGTTCTGGTGCTGGTTGCCTGGGAGAAGAGACCAACCCCCACCTGGCTACAACCTCCCTTCCTTCAGGGAGTTGTAGACAGCAAGAAGGTCTCCCCTGAGCCTCCTCTTCTCCAGGCTAAGCAATGCCAGCTCCCTCAGCCTCTCCTCACAGGGCTGTGCTCCAAACCCCTCCCCAGCTTTGTTGCCCTTCTCTGGACACCTTCAAGTGTCTCAATGTCTTTCTTAAACTGAGGGGCCCAGAACTGGCCACAGGACTCAAGGTGTGGCCTAACCAGTGCAGAGTCCAGGGGCACAATGACCTCCCTGCTCCTGCTGGCCACACTGTTTCTGATGCAGGCCAGGATGCCATTGGCCTTCTTGGCCCCCTGGGCACACTGCTGGCTCATGTTCAGCCTACTATCAACCAGTCCCCCCAGGTCCCTTTCTGCCTGGCAGCTCTCCATCCACTCTGACCCCAGCCTGTAGCACTGCATGGGGTTGTTGTGCCAAAAGTGCAGCACCCAGCACTTGGACTTGTCGAATGCCATCCTGTTGGACTCTGCCCATCTGTCCAGCCTGCCAAGGTCCCTCTGTGGAGCCCTTCTACCCTCTAACAGCTCACCACCTGCTCCCCACTCTCTATATGCTTACACCCACACATTTTTGTGGATGCTATAGAGAGTCACCCATACTATGTCTTCCAGCACATTAATAACATGCAGCGAGTTTGACTGCAGGCAGCTTGGCCTCTTGTTTGGATTTCCACCATGTCATAGAATCAGCCAGGTTGGAAAAGACCTCAGAGACCATCAAGTCCAACCTATTACCTCAATTCCCACCTATTACCTCATACCTAACCCCTCATGATAACTAATCCATGGCTTCAAGTGCTTGTTGGACCTCAGGCAGCTGGCACTGGCCCCCACTTCTCTAGCCTCTCAGGGTCCTAAAGCATGAAATAAAGACTCAAAGAGAAGGCAGTCACCAGTTGGGCAAAATATTCAGTTTGCTCAAAGATTACTTTTTGCTCTTTTTCTTTTGCTTTTTATACAGAATCAGACCAGGAAAAATGTAGAAATTGGTAATCAAGGAAGGAAGGAATAAAAGGGAAGAGAATTGCAAGATGCAGGTTCAACATCTTCTTTTCATTAAAGGAAGGTGACACTTCTCAGAGAATCTCAGAGATACCAGATCTGAACCCAATTTAAGGCCATTTCATTAAAAGTGACAATAAAAGTGTCATTATCTCTCTAACTCAAGGTCCCTCTGGCACAAAAAAAATTATTGGCTATCTTTTTGTTTTCACCAGCATCCCTCAAGAAAGGCTTTTAAGCATGCAACATTTTTGACCCACTCATATTGCAAAGGCAATGTGAGCTCTGAGCCTTCTGAAGTGTCTTTTCCTTGTAGACAAGGAGAAGAGGACTTGAGTCCTGGGACCAGTTCTGGGCCCATCAATTTAAGAAGGGCACTGAGACGCTTGAATGTGGCCAGAGAAGGGCAACGAGGCTGGGGAGAGGTCTGGAGCACAGCCCTGTGAGGAGAGGCTGAGGGAGCTGGGGTTGCTTAGCCTGGAGAAGAGGAGGCTCAGGGGAGACCTTCTTGCTCTCTACAACCACCTGAAGGAAGGGAGGTTGTAGCCAGGTGGGGGTTGGTCTCTTCTCCCAGGCAGCCAGCACCAGAACAAGAGGACACAGTCTCAAGCTGTGACAGTGGAGGTTTAGGCTGGATGCTAGGAAGAAATTCTTCCCATCAAGAGTGATTGGCCATTGGAATGTGCTGCCCAGGGAGGTGGTGGAGTCCCCATCCCTGGAGGTGTTCAAGAGAGGATTGGATGTGGCACTTGGAGCCATGGTTTAGTTAGTCCTGAGGTGTTGGGTGCTAGGTTGGACTTGATGATCTCTGAGGTCTTTTCCAACCTTATTGATTCTATGATTCTAAGATGTTACATCAAACTGAGTGGTACTCACTCTCCAGTCCTCCCCTCCTTTACCTTTTGTCTGACCCTTGAGTTGTCTCTGGTGATGTACTGGAAGTTCAGCAGTACCTACAGTCACTCATCTCCTGGACTTTCAGCCTCAAGCTACAGGTGGGGAGGTTCAGACTGGCCATTAGGAAGCAGTTTTTCACAGACAGAGTGGGCAGGCATTGGGATGTGCTGCCCAGGGAGGTGGCTGAGCCTGGATGTGTTTAAAGGCCGTTTGGATGTGGTGCTTGGGGACATGGTTTAGGGGTGAGCTTTGTAGAGCAGGGTTATTGGTTGGGCTTGGTGATCCTGAGGGTCTTTTCCAACCTGAATGTTTCTGTGGGGCTGTGAGTTGGTGAAGAGCAAGGCACCTTCTCTTAAGCTAAAAAACATCATAATGTTTTCAAGGGATTTATTTCCCTCATGTTCTAATTAAGCAAATGTGATCTTATGCCAATGAAATTGTCATGATTATGTAGGCATAAGCAATGCACAGTTGCCAAGGTATGTAATTGATATATAAATTATGGGCTGTTGTTTTGCAGAGGGAGCTCTCCAATGACCCCAGGAGAAGGCTTTGTGACTAAGCTGAGCTAAAACAATATTAGTGACCAGCAGAACAACCCTAGAAGGCAACTAAATCAGGAAGAGTGTGGCCAGCAGGAGCAGGGAGGTCATTGTGCCCCTGGACTCTGCACTGGTTAGGCCACAGCTTGAGTCCTGTGTCCAGTTCTGGGCCCCTCAGTTTAGGAAAGATGTTGAGTTGCTGGAAGGTGTCCAGAGAAGGGTAACAAAGCTGGGGAGGGGTTTGGAGCACAGCCCTGTGAGGAGAGGCTGAGGGAGCTGGGGTTGCTTAGCCTAGAGGAGGCTCAGAGGAGACCTTCTTGCTCTCTACAACTCCCTGAAGGGAGGCTGTAGCCAGGTGGGGGTTGGTCTCTTCTCCCAGGCACCCAGCACCAGAACAAGAGGACACAGTCTCAAGCTGCACCAGGGGAGGTTAAGGCTGGAGGTGAGGAGAAAATTCTTCACAGAGAGAGTTGTTAGCCATTGGAATGTGCTGCCCAGGGAGGTGGTGGAGTCACCATACTGGAGGTGTTTAGGAAGAGACTGGATGGGGTGCTTGGTGCCATGGTGTAGTTGATTAGATGGAGTTGAGTGATAGGTTGGACTTGATGATCTCAAAGGTCTTTTTCAACCAGGTCCCCTCTCCCCTCTCCCCTCTCCCCTCTCCCCTCTCCCCTCTCCCCTCTCCCCTCTCCCCTCTCCCCTCTCCCCTCTCCCCTCTCCCCTCTCCCCTCTCCCCTCTCCCCTCTCCCCTCTCCCCTCTCCCCTCTCCCCTCTCCCCTCTCCCCTCTCCCCTCTCCCCTCTCCCCTCTCCCCTCTCCCCTCTCCCCTCTCCCCTCTCCCCTCTCCCCTCTCCCCTCTCCCCTCTCCCCTCTCCCCTCTCCCCTCTCCCCTCTCCCCTCTCCCCCTCTCCCCTCTCTCCCCCCTCTCCCCTCTCTCCCCTCACCCTTCTCCCCTCTCCCTTTCTATGCTATGCTATTCTATGCTATTGAAAAGCAAGATGCCCTTGTTGGGAAGCCAGCCAGCCTGTTGTATAGGGGTCACTCTGTCCATGTGTAGAACTGGCTGACAACATCCTGTACTTGCCCATGGTTGAAAACATAGGCAGGTCAATGCAATGTTGAGACCACGTGTGTATATGAATACCATGCAGGTATCTAGTTTGTGGGTGCCACTGCTTCATAAGCACTGACTCTGGTGCCCTGCAATGCCACACATTTAAGTGCTTGTGTGAAAGGAAACAAACCACATGTATTTGCATCCCACCTTTGCATCTGGTCACAGCTCAGCCACTGCAGTGCCTCCCAACAAGCTCTCAGTGAGATAATTAACTGGAGACATAGATGTGTCTGCTTCATTATTGCTGCCAGCTGCCTGCAGGTTCCCTCCAAAACCTTTGTACCTAATGGTCTTCACTGCCAGCTCTCTTTTTTCCCCCCTTAAGTGCCAATTGCTGGCACTTCTCTGAAACAGTGCTAATGATCACATAAATATGATTATGAAAGAGTGGTTTGTCTCCTCACTGCATGAGCTGACAGTACTGCCATGGACCAAAGCTAAACATGTTCTTTTTACCACAAAGAAAAGCTTTCCTGCTAAACAGAAATGAATAAACTGTAATGAATAGCATAGCATAGAATAGAATAGCATAGCATAGAATAGAATAGCATAGCATAGACCAGACCAGACCAGACCAGGTTGGAAGAGACCTTCGAGATCATTGAGTCCAACCTATCACCCAACACCATCTAATCAACTAACCCATGGCACCAAGTGCCCCATCCAGACTCTTCTTAAACACCTCCAGTGATGGTGACTCCACCACCTCCCTGGGCAGCACATTCCAATGGCCAATCACTCTCTGTAGAATTTCTTCCTAACCTCCAGCCTAAACCTCCCCTGGTGCAGCTTGAGACTGTGTCCTCTTGTTCTGGTGCTGGTTGCATGGGAGAAGAGACCAACCCCCACCTGGCTACAACCTCCCTGCAGGTAGTTGCAGACAGCAAGAAGGTCTCCCCTGAGCCTCTTCTTCTCCAGCCTTAGCAACCCCAGCTCCCTCAGCCTCTCCTCACAGGGCTGTGCTCCAAACCCCTCCCCAGCTTTGTTGCCCTTCTCTGGACACCTTCCAGCAACTCAACATCTTTCCTAAACTGAGGGGCCCAGAACTGGACACAGGACTCAAGGTGTGGCCTAACCAGTGCTGAGTACAGGGGCACAATGTCTGTCCTGCTCCTGCTGGCCACACTATTCCTGATGTAGGCCAGGATGCCATTGGCCTTCTTGGCCACCTGGGCACACTGCTGGCTCGTGTTCAGCCAGCTGTCAACCAGTGCTCCCAGGTCCCTTTCTGCCTGGCTGCTCTCCAGCCACATTGACCTCAGTTTGTAGCACTGCATGGGGTTCTTGTGGGCAATATGTAGAACCCTGTACATCTGCAAATCTACTGATGATGGACTCAATGCCCTCCTTCAGATCATCAATAAAGATACTAAACAGGCTGGGGCCCAGCACTGATCCCTGGGGCACACCACTAGTGCCTGGCTGCCAGCTGGCTGTGGCACCATTCACCACCACTCTCTGGGCTCAGCCCTCCAGCCAGTTCCTAACCCAGCTCAGAGAGCTGCTGTCCAAGCCAGGGGCTGCCAGCTTGGCCAGGAGTTGGCTGTGGGGGATGGTGTCAAAAGCCTTGCTGGAGTCCAGGTAGGCTACATCCACAGCCTGCCCCACATCCACCAGAATGAGTGGAAAGTGTTACAGACCTACAACTGCATCACCCTTTACTCCATTTCTGTTGATGGCTGAGGTTAAATAAGGGCTAGACATTTTGCCTTCTATTTGAGTATTGTGTGCTACACATGAAAGAACACAAACATGTTTTCAGTCAGTGAGAGGAAAATAAGCAGAAGACAAACAGAGGGAAAGCAAATCAATCTACTGTGAACAAGGAGATACAATGAGAGCATGGTTGCTGGAGGGTGGTGAGGAGGGCAGGAACCACAGCCAACCCCTGACAGTCTCAGGTGGTTTCATTTTATCTTCTGGCAAGCAGCACATAGGGCTGGGAGAAAGAAATGCAATGATTCTGAGGTTATTCATCATCAGAGGGGTTTGGAGCACAGCCTCTGAGGAGAGGCTGAGGGAGCTGGGGTTGCTTAGCCTGGAGAAGAGGAGGCTCAGGGGAGACCTTCTTGCTCTCTACAACTACCTGGAGGAAGGGAGGTTGTAGCCAGGTGGGGGTTGGTCTCTTCTCCCAGGCAACCAGCACCAGAACAAGAGGACATACTCTCAGGCTGTGCTAGGGGAGGTTTAGGCTGGAGGTTAGGAAGAAGTTCTATTCAGAGAGAGAGATTGCCCATTGGAATGGGCTGCCCAGGGAGGTGGTGGAGTTGCCATCATTGGAGGTGTTCAGGAGGAGACTTGATGGGGTGCTTGGTGCCATGGGTTAGTTGTTTAGGTGGTGTTGGATTGGTTGATAGGTTGGACACGATGATCTTGCAGGTCTCTTCCAACCTGGTCTGGTCTATCCTATCCTATCCTATCCTATCCTACTCTACTCTGTTCTGTTCTATCATGTTATATTCTTTTGCATACACCTTCTTAAACACCACACACAGAGGCCCCCAAACCACACATCCCACTCCCTCCCATCTCTCCCACAGCACAGTGCTACACCAATCACCCAAAACATGAGCCTTTCAGTATTCTTGTTAGAAGAGCATTTGCCTAGCCTGTTCTTCCTCAGCCTGGTGCTCAGAGCCCCTCAGCAACTGATCAGTGTCTTGCCTTTCTACCCTGTTCTTTGAGGAAGAGTATTCCCCCTCTGCCTGCCTCGCCCTGCCCTGTGGATCTGGTTTGTGCCTGCATGGCACATGACTGACTTAGTTCTTGGAGAACAAATGAAACATCATCCTTTTAGGAACACCCTGAAATGAGCCACAGTGTGTGTCCTACCTTAAAATCTCTGTTTCTGTGTTACTAATCTGCTGTTAAAGATTTGCTGTCATTGCTGACTCTGACTCAGCCATCTCTCAGATAAAGCCCACAGAACAGCACTGGCCCCAGCCGAGCTTCTAACTCCTCTCACTGCTCCTGCTGTGCATCAGCTGCACCTCTGGTGGCTCCTGGCTGCTGCTGAAGATCCTAACACTTTTGAGAAGGACTTGAAAGAGGAATAATTTGAAGCTGGCTATAGGCTTTACCCTCATTTTCCCCTGGTATGTTATGCTAGGCAGGAACAGCTCCCTAACAGCCTAATGGGCAGTTGTAGAATCACAGAATCAGAGTGCATTGGGTCAGTAGGGACCCTCAGAGGTCATCTTGTCCACCCTCATCTTCCCTGCACTAAGCAGGGACATCTTTAACTAGAGCAGGTTGCTCAGGGCCCAGTCAACTTTGACTTTGAATGACTCCACACACATATCTCTAGGCAACTTGTTCCTGTATTTCACTGCCAGAGTAGAGTGGAGTAGAGTAGAGTGGAATGGAATGGAATGGAATAGAATAGACCAGGTTGGAAGAGACCTTCAAGATCATCAAGTCCAACCTATCATCCAATACCACCTAATCAACTAAACCATGGCACCAAGCACCCTATCAAGTCTCTTCCTGAACACCTCCAATGATGGTGACTCCACCACCTCCCTGGGCAGCACATTCCAATGGCCAATCACTCTCTCTGTGTAGAACTTCCTCCTAACCTCCAGCCTAAACCTCCCCTGGCACAGCTGGAGACTGTGTCCTCTTGTTCTGGTGCTGGTTGCCTGGGAGAAGAGACCAACCCCCACCTGGCTACAACCTCCCTTCAGGGAGTTGTAGACAGCAAGAAGGTCTCCCCTGAGCCTCCTCTTCTCCAGGCTAAGCAACCCCAGCTCCCTCAGCCTCTCCTCACAGGGCTGTGCTCCAAACCCCTCCCCAGCTTTGTTGCCCTTCTCTGGACACCTTCCAGCAACTCAACAGCTTTCCTAAACTGAGGGGCCCAGAACTGGACACAGGACTCAAGGTGTGGCCTAACCAGTGCTGAGTCCAGGGGCACAATGTCTGTCCTGCTCCTGCTGGCCACACTGTTCCTGATGTAGGCCAGGATGTAGGCCTTCTTGGCCACCTGGGCACACTGCTGGCTCATCTTCAGCCTACTCTCAACCAGCACCCCCAGGTCCCTTTCTGCCTGGCTGTTCTCCAGCCACTCTGACCCCAGCCTGTAGCACTGCATGGGGTTGCTGTGGCCAATGTGCAGAACCTGGCACTTAGATGTGTTCAATCTCCTGCCCTTGGACTCTGCCCATCTGTCCAGCCTGTCGAGGTCCCTCTGCAGAGCTCTCCTACCCTCTAACAGATCAACTCCTGCCCCCAGCTTGGTGTTGTCTGCAAATTCACTGATGATGGACTCAATCCCCTCACCCAGATCATTGACAAAGATCTTGAACAGGATGGGGCCCAGCACTGATCCCTGGGGGACACCACTAGTGCCTGGCTGCCAGCTGGCTGTGGCACCATTCACCACCACTCTCTGGGCTCAGCCTCCAGCCAGGTCCTAACCCAGCTCAGAGAGCTGCTGTCCAAGCCAGGGGCTGACAGCTTGGCCAGGAGTTTGCTGTGGGGGACAGTGTCAAAGGCCTTGCTGGAGTCCAGGCAGACTACATCCACAGCCTGCCCCACATAGAATCATAGAATCAACAAGGTTGGAAAAGACCTCAAAGATCATCAAGTGCAAGCTGTCCACCAGGCAGTCACCTGCTCATAGAAGGAGATCAGGTTGGTGAAGCAGGACCTGCCCTTACTAAATCCATGTTGGCTGGGTAATTTCTCCTCTCATCTGCTAGAGAAAGTGCCAGAGATCAACCTTCCTCTTAGAAAACATTAAATCTTCAGCAGTTAGTGACATCTGTTTCACATATTTACAGCAATTGCCCATTCTGACCCTCTCACAAAATGTGGCTTCTGTCAGCTGCTGTTCAGAGTGCCAGGAGAGTGCTGACTGGTGGCAGATTCCCATTCTTTCACTGTTGTTAGTCTGGACTGGTAAACAGTGACCCAAAATAGAAACATGAGGGCTGTTTGAGCAGCTAATATTTGCTATGAAGAAAACAGCTCCACAAGCAGGGGCAGATCACACAGCCCCTGCTTGAGTGAGTCATGCTCTGCACACCAGCAGTGCCATCAAGCTCGAGGCTGGAGAAGCAGGCTCCTGGGCTTCCCATCACCTGCAGCATGGGGACAAAGATGTGGATGGGATGGGATGGAATGGAATGGAATAGAATAGAATAGGAATAGGAGTAGAATAGAATAGAATTAACCAGGTTGGAAAAGACCTTCCAGATCATCAAGTCCAACCTATCCCCCAACACCATCTAATCAACTAAGCCATGGCACCAAGCACCCCATCCAGTCTCTTCCTAACCACCTCCAGTGATGGTGACTCCACCACCTCCCTGGGCAGCACATTCCAATGGCCAATCTCTCTTGCTGGGAAGAACTTCTTCCTAACATCCAGCCTAAACCTCCCCTGGTGCAGCTTGAGACTGTGTCTTCTTGTTCTGGTGCTGGTTGCTAGAGAGAAGAGACCAACTCCCTCCTGGCTACAATCCCCCTTCAGGTAGTTGTAGACAGCAAGAAGGTCTCCCCTGAGCCTCTTCTTCTCCAGGCTAAGCAACCCCAGCTCCCTCAGCCTCTCCTCACAGGGCTGTGCTCAGGGCCTCTCCCCAGCCTCGTTGCCCTTCTCTGGACACGTTCAAGTGTCTCAATGTCCTTCTTAAACTGAGTGGCCCAGAACTGGACACAGGACTCAAGTTGTGGCCTAACCAGTGCTGAGTCCAGGGGCACAATGACTTCCCTGCTCCTGCTGGCCACAGTGTTCCTGATGCAGGCCAGGATGCCATTGGCCTTCTTGGCCCCCTGGGCACACTGCTGGCTCATGTTCAGCCAGCTGTCAGCCAGATGTTTCCTCTTAGGCAGGGGCTGAAGAGGTGAAGCAGGGGCTGAGCTACATCAGGACTTGAAGCCATGGATCACTGCTGCTAGTCAAGGATGAACACTGATTTTAAACCAGTGCTCAGCCCCCACTTGCCTGGCAAAGCAGGATTTAAGATCTTCTGTGAAGCAGGTGGTAGTGCTGCACCTCTGCTGCTTACAAACCAGCCCCAGCTGCACACTGCCCCTCCTGTCTCCCCCATCTGCAGCATCTCGGGGTGGCAGCAATGTGGGAGCCAAAGGTTTACACACAGAGATTTTCAGGGAGGTGTGACAGCTTCTCTGCAGCCAGCTGAGATACCTGTGGAAAGCAGATAAGGGTTTGGGCATGCACACTCCTCAGGAAAAGCAGCAGTGAATTTCAAACCTAACTGCACACAGGGAATAATTGTTCTGGGTTTAATTAGCCCTGTGTCTGAGCTAGGCAGCTGACAGCCCCTGGGGAGGATTAAAAAGCATGCTGCTGGTTTTCTCCTCAGGGGAAAAGGGAGGCAGGTAATTTGTAGAATGGGAGTAGCACAATGTGAAGCACTAAGAGATGAGTAGTAGGGATGGTGAAAAGAGGAGGCTGGTGATGTGCTCCCAAATATTACTATTGAGAAAAGTGATCAGAGACAGTTCCCAGATTTACCTAAGGAAGGTTTTAGAGTGGAGTGGAGTGGAGTGGAGTGGAGTGGAGTGGAGTGGAGTGGAGTGGAGTGGAGTGGAATAGAATGGAATGGAATGGAGTGGAGTGGAGTGGAGTGGAGTGGAGTGGAGTGGAGTGGAGTGGAGTGGAGTGGAGTGGAATAGAATGGAATGGAATAGAATGGAATGGCATGGAATAGACCAGTTTGGAAGAGACCTTTGAGACCATCAAGTCCAACCTATCACCCAACATCTAATCAACTCAACCATGGCACCAAGTGCATCATCCAGTCCCTTCCTAAACACCTCCAGTGATGGTGACTCCACCTCCCTGGGCAGCACATTCCAATGGTCAATCTCTCTTTCTGGGAAGCATTTCTTCCTAACCTCCAGCCTAAACCTGCCCTGGCACAGCTTGAGACTGTGTCCTCTTGTTCTGGTGCTGGTTGCCTGGGAGAAGAGACCAACCCCCACCTGGCTACAACCTCCCTTCAGGGAGTTGTAGAGATCAAGAAGGTCTCCCCTGAGCCTCCTCATCTCCAGGATAAGCAACCCCAGCTCCCTCAGCCTCTCCTCACAGGGCTGTGCTCCAAACCCCTCCCCAGTCTCTGGACACCTTCCAGCAACTCAACATCTTTCCTAACTGAGGGGCCCAGAACTGGACACAGGACTCAAGGTGTGGCCTAACCAGTGCTGAGTCCAGGGGCACAATGATTTCCATGCTCCTGCTGGCCACACTGTTCCTGATCCACCTCCCTGGGCAGCACATTCCAATGGCCAATCTCTCTTTCTGGGAAGAACTTCTTCCTAACATCCAGCCTAAACCTCCCCTGGTGCAGCTTGGGCCCCTCAGTTTAAGAAGGACATTGAGACTCTTGAACATGTCCAGGACAGGGCAACGAGGCTGGGGAGAGGTCTGGAGCACAGCCCTGTGAGGAGAGGCTGAGGGAGCTGGGGTTGCTTAGCCTGGAGAAGAGGAGGCTCAGGGGAGACCTTCTTGCCCTCTATAACTACCTGAAGGGAGTTGGTCTCTTCTCCCAGGCAACCAGCACCAGAACAAGAGGACACAGTCTCAAGCTGTGCCAGGGGAAATTTAGGCTGGAGGTGAGGAGAAAGTTCTTCACAGAGAGAGTTGTTAACCATTGGAATGTGCTGCCCAGGGAGGTGGTGGAGTCACTGTCCTTGGAGGTGTTCAAGAGGGGATTGGATGTGGCACTTGAAGCCATGGTTTAGTTAGTCCTGAGGTGTTTGGTGACAGGTTGGACTTGATGATCTCTGAGGTCTTTTCCAAGCTTATTGATTCTGTGCTTTAGACTGTGTCCCCCGGATCCCTTGCCTCCTGGCTGCTCTCCAGCCACTCTGACCCCAGCCTGTAGCACTGCATGGGGTTGTTGTGGCTCCAATGACTGTTTGAGGGAATGGTTTGGCATCAGTAAAAGGAGCTCAGTTTGTGTATCAATGCAAGTCAGAGGTTCACTGAACTGGAAAGCTTAATTGGAACTCTCAGCAGTTCCACTTGCCCCCTGTCTCAAGTTTGTAGCATGGATTTCACTGAGTCCTTGAGAAGCTGCTTCAGAGTAGGAAAAAAAAAAGGAGGAAAAAAAAGGAGGGAAAAAAAAAAGGAAACAAAAACCCAAGAGATGAAGCAGAGGAGAGGAAAGCAGCTTCCAGCTCACATCAAGGCTTCCCTAATCAGAACCACACATCCCACGTACGGAGGTGTAACGTACCGCATGACCGCCGAGCAGCTGCCTGTGCTCCTCTGACAAGGACTTCCCTCTTGAGCAATTCCCATGCTCAACACATCCTCAGAGAGGGCAGGAGGCTGTGATGGGGCCAGGGAGAACAGGGAGCAGACAGCAGGGATACAGCTGTGTGGCAGAAAATGGGCAGCTGATGGCTGGTCCTCATTTTGGAGGAGGAGGAACCAAAGAACAGCAACAAAAACAAAGCACAGAACAAAGTCCTGGTACCTGCTACAGGCCTGCCACAGAGGGACCTTGGCAGGCTGGACAGATGGGCAGAGTTCAACAGGATGGCATTCAACAAGTCCAAGTGCTGAGTGCTGCACTTTGGTCACAACAACCCCATGAAGAGCGACAGGCTGGGGTCAGAGTGGCTGGAGAGCAGCCAGGCAGAAAGGGACCTGGGGGTGCTGGTTGACAGTAGGCTGAAGATGAGCCTGCAGTGTGCCCAGGTGGCCAAGAAGGCCAATGGCATCCTGGCCTGCACCAAGAACAATGTGGCCAGCAGGAGCAGGGAAGTCATTATGCCCCTGGACTCAGCACTGGTTAGGCCACACCTTGAGTCCTGTGTCCAGTTCTGGGCCCCTCAGTTTAAGAAGGACATTGAGACACTTGAATGTGTCCAGAGAAGGGTAATGAGGCTGGGGAGAGGTCTGGAGCACAGCCCTGTGAGGAGAGGCTGAGGGAGCTGGGGTTGCTTAGCCTGGAGAAGAGGAGGCTCAGGGGTGACCTAATTGCCCTCTACAACTACCTCAAAGGTGGTTGTAGCCAGGTGGGGGTTGGTCTCTTCTCCCAGGCAACCAGCACCAGAACAAGAGGACACAGTCTCAAGCTGTACCAGGGGAGGTTTAGGCTGGATGTTAGGAAGAAGTTCTTCCCAGAAAGAGAGATTGGCCATTGGAATGTGCTGCCCAGGGAGGTGGTGGAGTCACCATCACTGGAGGTGTTTAGGAAGAGACTGGATGAGGCACTTGGTGCCATGGTTTAGTTGATTAGATGGTGTTGGGTGATAGGTTGGACTTGATGATCTCAAAGGTCTTTTCTAACCTGGTTAATTCTATCCTATCCTATCCTATCCTATCCTATCCTATCCTATCCTATCCTATCCTATCCTATCCTATCCTATCCTATTCTATTCTATTCTATTCTATTCTATGCTATTCTATTCTATGCTATGCTATCCTATCCTACTCTATTCTATCCTATCCTATGCTATCTTATTCTATTCTATTCTATTCTATCCTATCCTATTCTATTCTATGCTATGCTATCCTATCCTACTCTATTCTATTCTATCCTATCCTATCCTATCCTATCCTATCCTATCCTATCCTATCCTATCCTATCCTATCCTATCCTATTCTATCCCCCCCTCATCCTTGAGGGGAGGATGTGAATTCAAGACAGCAGAAGTCCACCAGGTCCAAAAGGACAGCAGCAGAACTTCTGCACCCTCTGCTGTGCTGCTTTAAGCCTTCCTTGTTGAACAAAAAAGAATCTGAGGCACGAAGTCTGTTTTGGGAGAGGAAAAATGGCTCAAGAGTAAGAGGCTGAAAGCACAAGTCTAATTTGAAGTAACCCAACTTTGCCTTCAGCTGCTTTGTACACACAGAGAAGAGCTGAAGACCTCTCAGCATGGATGTAGGTGTTTGAAAACGTCAGACTCACTGCCTTTGGGATAGCAAGGAGCTGCTCTGCACTGCAGATTAGCTGACAACACAAGCCTGATTTTAGTCTGATTTTACACATTGTATTTGCTCTCAGAGAAGAGGGATTTTCTGCTAAGCCCTACGAAGCACCACCTGGGTTTTCTCCCCTCAGATATTACCACTGCATAATTCAATCTGCAGATGCTGAGGTTTCTGCTCCCCCCAGCTCCTCCTGCCATAGTAGCAGAGGTGATACTGCATACACATGAAGCTGTGAAAAAAAGCACTGGGCAGACAAAACAGCTGCCCTAGGGAAGGGAATGGAATAGAATGGAATGGAATGGAATGGAATGGAATGGAATGGAATGGAATGGAATGGAATGGAATGGAATGGAATGGCATGGCATGGCATGGCATGGCATGGAATGGAGGAGAAAAGAGAGGAGAGGTTCGGAGAGGAGAGGTTCGGAGAGGAGAGGAGAGGTTCAGAGAGGGTCAGAGAGGTTTGGAGAGGTTCAGAGAGGACAGGAGAGGTTCGGAGAGGAGAGGTTCGGAGAGGTTCGGAGAGGAGAGGTTCAGAGAGGTTTGGAGAGGAGAGGTTCGGAGAGGTTTGGAGAGGTTCGGAGAGGTTCAGAGAGGAGAGGAGAGGTTCGGAGAGGTTCGGAGAGGAGAGGAGAGGTTCGGAGAGGTTCAGAGCGGTTTGGAGAGGTTCGGAGAGGAGAGGAGAGGTGAGCAGAGGAGAGGTTTGGAGAGGAGAGGTGAGGAGAGGAGAGGTTCGGAGAGGTTCAGAGAGGTTTGGAGAGGTTCAGAGAGGACAGGAGAGGTTCGGAGAGGAGAGGTTCAGAGAGGTTCGGAGAGGAGAGGTTCAGAGAGGTTCAGAGAGGTTCGGAGAGGAGAGGTTCGGAGAGGTTCGGAGAGGAGAGGTTCGGAGAGGAGAGGTTTGGAGAGGAGAGGTTTGGAGAGGAGAGGTTTGGAGAGGAGAGGGAGAGGGAGAGGAGAGGAAAAAGGGAAGGGAAGAGGGGAGGGGAAGGGGGGGGAAGGGAAGGTAGGGAAGAGGGGAGGGAAAGGGGGGGGAAGGGGGGGGAAGGGAAGGCAAGGCAAGGCAAGGCAAGGCAATTAACCAGGTTGGAAGAGACCTTCAAGATCATCAAGTCCAACCTATCACCCAACACTATCTAATCAATTAAACCATGGCACCAGGCAACCCATCCAGTCTCTTCTTGAGCACCTCCAGGGATGGTGACTCCACCACCTCCCTGGGCAGCACATTCCAATGGCCAGTCACTCTGTGAAGCATTCCTTCCTAACATTCAGCCTCCCCAGCTTTGCTGCCCTAGCACACTCTTTGCAGACAGGCTAAAATGGTTGAACCTCAGACAAATTTATTTTGCCCTACAAATATTTACAGCAAACACTTCAAAAAAACCCCCAAGGTTAAGCATTCAAAGTTGCCTTGACTTCACTTCCAAACCAAAGCTTCCTGCTTTTGCACTATAGAAACATATTGCCTTTGCTGTGCTCAAATTTGGAGTTGAGATCCCTGGATTTCCTCAGGAGAGCTTTCTTCTGGGCCTCGTCAAATCGGTTGACTTGGAGGTCCTGGTCTCGGTCAAACGGCCTTCTTTCCTGAGGCTTGCTCTTTTCCTCTGAGGCTTTGCTCTTCAGCTTTTTCTGATGCATGTCCATGAGAGATTCTGACCTCTTGGACTCCTGGAAACGTGAGAAGAAGGAAGGGGAAAGAGAAGTCTCAGGAAACGTTACCCAGGTGCAGCCAATCCAGTTGGGAAGATTGGAGTTGGGAAGATTAAGGAGTTCTAGAAAGAGAGGATTTGGAGTAGAGGATCCCTGAGGTGCCTTCCAACCTAAGCTGTTCTAGGAATACAGAATTAACCAGCTTGGAAAACACCTTTGAGATCATCAAGTCCAACCTACCATCCAACACCATCTGATCAACTCAACCATGGCGCCAAGTGCCACGTCCAATCCCCTCTTGAACACCTCCAGGGATGGCGACTCCACCACCTCCCTGGGCAGCACATTCCAATGGCCAATCTCTCTCTCAGGGAAGAACTTCTTCCTAACATCCAGCCTAAACCTCCCCTGGTGCTGCTTGAGACTGTGTCCTCTTGTTCTGGTACTGGTTGCCTGGGAGAAGAGACCAACCCCCACCTGGCTACAACCTCCCTTCAGGTAGTTGTAGACAGCAAGAAGGTCTCCCCTGAGCCTCCTCTTCTCCAGGCTAAGCAACCCCAGCTCCCTCAGCCTCTCCTCACAGGGCTGTGCTCCAAACCCCTCCCCAGCTTTGTTGCCCTTCTCTGGACACCTTCCAGCAACTCAACCTCTTTCCTACACTGACCTCTTAGTAACTTGAAAAGAGATTAATTGTACAACTAATGCAAAACAGAGTAGAAAAATTGCCATTATTAGCAGAGACAAATGAAGACAACACGTCAAGGGAAGCACCAGAACAAGAGGACACAGTCTCAAGCTGTGCCAGGGGAGGTTTAGGCTGGAAGTGAGGAGGAAGTTCTTCCCAGAAAGAGAGATTGGCCCTTGGAATGTGCTGCCCAGGGAGGTGGTGGAGTCACCATCACTGGAAGCGTTTAGGAAGAGACTGGATGGGGTGCTTGGTGCCATGGTTTAGTTAGTGCTGAGGTGTTGGATGACAGCTTGGACATGCTGATCTCTGAGGTCTTTTCCAAGCTTATTGCTTCTATGATTCTATTAAAGACCAGGATTCAACCCCAAGAGAACAGAAAACTTGTGCTGACTTCAGACAGGAGCAATCAATATCTGTGAAAATCATCTGCTGCTGCAGAGATGGAGGAAAATGTCCATGTAGCAATCCTGTTGCAATCAGCAGTTAAGGAGCTGTAATTAATTACCCAGTGTAATGAATTCATTGATCTGCTTAGCTCATCAAGCTTTTTCTTGGCCTAATGCCTATTTTGTCCTGCAACTGCTGTCTCACTCTTGGGATGTTGGCCATTATAGACTCACAGAATCAATAAGGGTGGAAAAGAGCTGTGGCAGTTCAGGCTGGGTGCTTCCTGTTGCTGCCATAGCAGATGCACCTCTGGTGTCATCAGTGTCCAGCCCAGTGGGTGGACAGAGGAAATAGTGTGTTTCATATGCATGATGTCCTGCACCCTATAAACACATCAGCAAGGTCTCTCTCTCACTTCCTCTTTCTTCCCTTGCTGCTCCCATGGCAGATGCTCCCTATCTGGTAATGAAGGGGAGTGATCTCTAGGCCTAATGCCAGGAGGAGAAGGGGAGAAGGGCAATCTCAGACCTGGCTAGCTGAGATTAGCCTAACAGTGGAGGGGGGAGGGGGGAATAAAGAGTCCTGGGGGCTTTGGGTATACCCTCAGGCAGGGAGAAGGGAAATACTGGGAGGCTCTTGGGTATGCTGTAAGGGGATTCTGCATGCTTTGGGTTTCTTTTGTCACTGTGCTTGTGGCCCTCTGTACAACACTCACTGCTTTTCCATTTAAACTTTCCATCCCTTCTGCAATCCATTTGTGTGAGTCTCATTTTTCTGCCCCAGTGAGAGGCAAGAGAGGATCTGCCTGGCCTCAAAGTGGGACAAGACCTCAGAGATCATCAAGTCCAACCTGTCACCCAACACCTCAGGACTAACTAAACCATGGCACCAAGTGCCACATCCAATCCCCTCTTGAGCACCTCCAGGGATGGTGACTCCACCACCTCCCTGGGCAGCACATTCCAATGGCCAATCTCTCTTTCTGGGAAGAACTTTCTCCTCACCTCCAGCCTAAACTTCCCCTGGCACAGCTTAAGACTGTGTCCTCTTGTTCTGGTGCTGGTTGTCTGGGAGAAGAGACCAACCCCCACCTGTCCACAACCTCCCTTCAGGTACTTGTAGAGAGCAAGAAGGTCTCCCCTGAGCCTCCTCTTCTCCAGGATAAGCAACCCCAGCTCCCTCAGCCTCTCCTCACAGGGCTGTGCTCCAAACCCCTCCCCAGCTTTGTTGCCCTTCTCTGGACACCTTCCAGCAACTCAACATCTTTCCTAAACTGAGGGGCCCAGAACTGGACACAGGACTCAAGGTGTGGCCTAACCAGTGCTGAGTCCAGAGGCACAATGACTTCCCTGCTCCTGCTGGCCACACTATTCCTGATGCAGACCAGGATGCCATTGGCCTTCTTGGCCACCTGGGCACACTGCTGGCTCATGTTCAGCCAGCTGTCACATTCAAGTGTCTCAATATCCTTCTTAAACTGAGGGGCCCAGAACTGGACACAGGACTGAAGAGGAAGTTTAGGCTGGAGGTGAGGAGAAAGTTCTTCCCAGAGAGAGTTGTTAGCCATTGGAATGTGCTGCCCAGGGAGGTGGTGGAGTCACCATCCCTGGAGGTGTTCAAGAGGGGATTGGACGTGGCACTTGGTGCCATGGTCTAGTCATGAGGTCTGTGGTGACAGGTTGGACTCGATGATCTTTGAGGTCTCCTCCAACCTTGGTGATTCTGTGACTCAGTAGGTTTGGGCAGCAGAAGGGAAGACTGCAGTGGCATCACCATGGAAACCAACAGTGCTGGAAATGAGAGCCAGAAGAGTGAAAAACTAAAGGCAATGCAGGAAGAGGAGGAAGCATTTTCCTATGACACTTACATTGTATGAAGTCACCTGCTCCACAAGCCTCCTGTCTCTCCCAGATAATGCACTGTCTTCATTGTCCTTACTAGTTGACTTTTTTGCCTCTTCTCTTTCCTGATGGGTAGAAACAAATCACACACACTAGAGCAACCACAGTGTCTGAAGTACAAAACAGCAAGGCAATCTGTATTTACTCTTATCAAATCCCAAGGGCAGAGGCCACCAGAGGGGCCACCAGGTATTTTTGGTGCTCAGCTTCATAAAGGAAGAAACTGGACAGAGTGTAACTGGAAATTCAGTGAGCTGACAGTTATTCAGTTATCTGATTGCTGAAGAAGGGAAAGGGAACAAATGAGTATCAGTGTTACTCAAAACTGTTATTTCTTTGCTTTTACCTCTAATCTTGGATTGCTGAGCTCTGATAACAAAGAGAAACCAGGGAAAAAGCTTTTCTTTGACCAGCCCAGGGTATCTTTACTTTGCTGTCACCTCCCTGGAGGTGTTTAAGAGCAGGCTGGATGAGGCTCTGGCCAGCCTGATGTAGTGTGGGGTGTCCCTGCCCATGGCAGGGGGGTTGGAACTAGCTGATCCTTGTGGTCCCTTCCAACCCTGACTGATACTATGATAATATCAGTGACATATGTACCTGCAGGGAGCATGGATGGATGAATAAATGCTTACCTTGGCTTTTCTCTCCCTGTCAGCTGGAGTATCTGTCCAAACAGATCTATCTCCTGAGCTGTCATTGGCTCTTCTCTTGAATGTTCTTGGGCCAAATCCAAAGCTTTTCAGTTCAGGTGGAAGCTCTGTCATCCACAGCTCCCTAGTGATTTGCTTGGGTTCATCCTTTACAAAAGAAACAGATTGGGGAAAGAGGGGAAAAAAACAAACAACAAAAGCAACCAACAACAAAAAGCTTAATCATAGAATGGTAGGGGGTAGGAAGAGATGTGGCACTTGGTGCCATGGTTTAGTCATGAGGTCTGTGGTGACAGGTTGGACTTGATGATCTTTGAGCTCTCTTCCAACCCTGGTGATTCTGTGAGACTCCTGGAGATCATTTAGACCAACCCCCTTCTAACACAGGTATGCCTGTATCCAATTGCATGGGAATATACCCAGGTGGGCTTTGAAAGTCTCCAGAGAAGAAGATTCCACCTCAGTCAAATAGAATAGAATAGAATTAACCAGGTTGGAAAAGACCTCCGAGATCATCAAGTCCAACCTATCACCCAACACCATCTAATCAACTCAACCATGGCACCAAGCACCCCATCCAGTCTCCTCCTAAACACCTCCAGTGATGATGACTCCACCACCTCCCTGGGCAGCACATTCCAATGGCCAATCTCTCTTGCTGGGAAGAACTTCTTCCTAACCTCCAGCCTAAACCTCCCCTGGCCCTGTGTGCTCTTGTTCTGGTGCTGGTAGCCTGGGAGAAGAGACCAACCCCCACCTGGCTACAACCTCCCTTCAGGTAGCTGCAGGCAG
This sequence comes from Dryobates pubescens, assembly GCF_014839835.1. Taxonomy (NCBI): domain Eukaryota; kingdom Metazoa; phylum Chordata; class Aves; order Piciformes; family Picidae; genus Dryobates; species Dryobates pubescens. The sequence continues at coordinate 41,621,196 of NC_071618.1, read as the reverse complement.
CAAGAAGGTCTCCCCTGAGCCTCCTCTTCTCCAGGCTAAGCAACCCCAGCTCCCTCAGCCTCTCCTCCCAGGGCTGTGCTCCAAACCCCTCCCCAGCTTTGTTGCCCTTCTCTGGACACCTTCCAGCATCTCAACATCTTTCCTAACCTGAGGGGCCCAGAACTGGACACAGGACTCAAGGTGTGGCCTAACCAGTGCTGAGCACAGGGTCAAAATGACTTCCCTGCTCCTGCTGGCCACACTGTTCCTGATACAGGCAAGGATGACCTCCTCTCTGGGCAGCCTGTTACAGTGCTTTGTGACCCTCCATGTAGTTTCTCCTTAAGTTCAAGTGACACCTCCTGAGCTCTCATTTGTATCCATTGCCTCTTGTCCTACCACTGGCCAATGAAAGAAGCCAGCCCCATCATCAAGACCCTTTAGATCATGAGATCCCTTCTCAGCCTTCTCTTTTCCAGGCTAAAGAGTTCCAAGCCTCTCAGCCTCAAGCCCAAATCATCTTTGTGGCCTTCCACTGGACTCTCTTCATAATAGATCCTTGCTGTCTGAATCTCTCATCCTCCATCTGCAATTGTGGATTTTGCTCTGTCTTAGCAGTTGCAAACAGCATCCCAAGCAGAACCACAACTGGGTTCAGAGAGAAACAGGCAAACAGACAACCAGCACCACCCCCACACCCCAGCAAGAGAGATTAAGAAGTCCAACTCACACTGTCTGCTGAAGTAAGCTTCTCCTTCATTCTCTGAGCTCTGCGTTCGAAGTCCTTGGTCACATCAGACTCCACTGGTCCTTCAGCAGGCATGGGGCCTATGATGTCATCATCTTCCTCACTGCTATCTGTTATCTTCCAGAAATAAAGCATTTCTCTCAGCCACAGTGCTAAGACTGCCCACAAACATTTGAGCTTCATACCATTGCAATGATTTCTTCAGCAAGGCCTTTGACCCCGTCCCCCACAGCAAACTCCTGGCCAAGCTGGCAGCCCCTGGCTTGGGCAGCAGCACTCTGAGCTGGGTTAGGAACTGGCTGGAGGCTGAGCCCAGGGAGTGGTGGTGAATGGTGCCACAGCCAGCTGGCAGCCAGGCACCAGTGGTGTCCCCCAGGGATCAGTGCTGGGCCCCATCCTGTTCAAGGTCTTTATTGATGATCTGGATGAGGGGATTGAGTCCATCAGCAGTAGGTTTGCAGATGACACCAGGCTGGGGGCAGGAGTTGATCTGTTAGAGGGTAGGAGAGCTCTGCAGAGGGACCTTGCCAGGCTGGACAGAAGGGCAGAGTCCAACATGGAGGCATTTAACAAGTCCAAGTGCAGGGTGCTGCACTTTAGTCACAGCAACCCCATGAAGAGCTACAGGCTGGGGTCAGAGTGGCTGAGAGCAGCCAGTCAGAGAGGGACCTGGGGGTACTGGTTGAGAGTTGGCTGAACATGAGCCAGCAGTGTGCCCAGGTGGCCAAGAAGGCCAATGGCATCCTGGCCTGCATCAGGAATAGTGTGGCCAGCAGGAGCAGGGAAGTCATTGTGCCCCTGGACTCAGCACTGGTTAGGCCACACCTTGAGCCCTGTGTCCAGTTCTGGGCCCCTCAGTTTAAGAAGGACATTGAGACACTTGAATGTGTCCAGAGAAGGGCAACAAGGCTGGGGAGAGGCCTTGAGCACAGCCCTGTGAGGAGAGGCTGAGGGAGCTGGGGTTGCTTAGCCTGGAGAAGAGGAGGCTCAGGGGAGACCACCTTGCTATCTACAACTCCCTGAAGGGAGGTTGTAGCCAGGTGGGGGTTGGTCTCTTCTCCCAGGCAACCAGCACCAGAACAAGAGGACACAGTCTCAAGCTGCGCCAGGGGAGGTTTAGGCTGGAGGTGAGGAGAAAGTTCTTCCCAGAAAGAGTGATTGGCCTTTGGAATGTGCTGCCCAAGGAGGTGGTGGAGTCACCATCCCTGGAGGTGTTCAAAAAGGCATTGCATGTGGCACTTGAAGCCATGGTTTAGTTAGTCCTAAGGTGCTGGGTTCTAGGTTGGACTGGATGATCTCTGAGGCCTTTTCCAACCTTACTGATTCTATGATTTTGCCTAGAAGAGCACATAAACTTAAAGCAACACATCTGTCAGACAACAAAAACCTGGATTACAACTCCAGGTAAGAACTGCTCTAGCACTCCAGCATGGATACTGCAGTCTCCACGTTCCCAAAAGCATCACCTGTCACCTGAGACACAGCTGCTGTAAAGCACAGTGGCCATGCACAGTGTCCTGCTACTTGACATTGCTCTGCACACAGCCATGGAGCCTCTCTGTGGCCATAGGTAAACTTGAAACAGGCAAGTGTGCACCTTTGATACTTTGGGCTTTGCCATGACTGGCAAGATTTGGATGTATCTCCACAAGACAGCACTCCTCAGGCAAAGGACTTGGGGGTGCTGGTGGAGGAGAAGCTCACCAGGAGCTCTCAGTGTGCACTTGCAGCCCGGAAAGCCAACCAGATCCTGGGCTGCAGCAAGAGAAGTGTGGCCAGCAGGGCAAGGGAGGGGATTCTCCCCCTCTGCTCAGCTCTGGGGAGACCCCACCTGGAGTACTGCCTCCAGTTCTGGAGGCCCTGTTGCAAGAGGGATCTGGAGGTGCTGGAAGGTGTCCAGAGAAGAGCCAGGAGGATGAGCAGAGGGCTGGAGCACCTCTCCTGTGAGCACAGACTGAAGGAGTTGGGGCTGTTCAGTCTGGAGAAGAGAAGGCTCCCAGGTGACCTCATTGTGGCCTTCCAGTATCTGAAGGGGGCTACAAGAAAGCTGGGGAGGGACTTCTTGGGGTGTCAGGGAGTGACAGGACTAGGGGGAATGGAACAAAAGTAGAAATGGGTAGATTCAGATTGGTTGTCAGGAAGAAGTTCTTCCCCATGAGGGTGGTGAGAGACTGGCACAGGTTGTCCTGGGAGGTGGTGGAAGCCTCATCCCTGGAGGTGTTTAAGGCCAAGCTGGATGTGGCTCTGAGCAACCTGCTCTGGTGTGAGGTGTCCCTGCCCATGGCAGGGAGTTTGGAACTGGCTGATCCTTGAGGTCCCTTCCAACCCTGACAATTCTGTGATCCGAATAAAGATCATAACTTTGTACTACAAGGAGAACTGTCTCAAGCTCAGATTCTGTAAGGATGCTAGAAGAATTAACAGGCCAGATAGGATACAGTGGCAGGAATGTGCTGCCCAGGGAGGTGGTGGAGTCACCATCATAGGAGGTGTTCAGGAGGAGACTTGATGGGGTGCTTGGTGCCATGGCTTAGTTGATTAGGTGGTGCTGAATAATAGGTTGGACTCGATGATCTTGAAGGTCTCTTCCAAGATGGTCTCGTCTCATCTCATCTCTTCTCTTCCCCTTCTCTTCCCCTTCTTCTCCTCTCCTCTCCTCTCCTCTCCTCTCCTCTCCTCTCCTCTCCTCTCCTCTCCTCTCCTCTCCTCTCCTCTCCTCTCCTCTCCTCTCCTCTCCTCTCCTCTCCTCTCCTCTCCTCTCCTCTCCTCTCCTCTCCTCTCCTCTCCTCTCCTCTCCTCTCCTCTCCTCTCCTCTCCTCTCCTCTCCTCTCCTCTCCTCTCCTCTCCTCTCCTCTCCTCTCCTCTCCCCTCCCCTCCCCTCCCCTCCCCTCCCCTCCCCTCCCCTCCCCTCCCCTCCCCTCCCCTCCCCTCCCCTCCTCTCCGAACCTCTCCGAACCTCTCCGAACCTCTCCTCTCCGAACCTCTCCTCTCCTCTCCTCTCCTCTTCCCCTGGGTGTACAGTATCTGCCAGTCTGATCTCTTAGCTCTGTCATTCACTCCTTCCATCACTTTTGACACTGCATTCTCAGCAGTTCTTCGGAGAATGGCTCAAAACCCCTCAGTTTGAAGGAGACTAAATATTAAACAGAATCACTGAGTGCCTCATCCAGTGTCTTTATAAACACTTCCAGTCATGGTGACTCCACCACCTCCCTGGGAGCACTCTTTCTAGGAGGGACTTCTTCCTAACATCCAGCCTGAACCTCCCATGGTCCAGTTTGAGACTGTGTCCTCTTGTTCTGGTGCTGGTTGCCTGGGAGAAGAGACCACCCCCCACCTGGCTACAACCTCCCTTCAGGGAGTTGTAGACAGCAAGAAGGTCTCCCCTGAGCCTCCTCTTCTCCAGGCTAAGCAACCCCAGCTCCCTCAGCCTCTCAGCATAGGAGAGGCTCTCCTTTCTCTCTGTGCACAAAAAATGCAAAGACAGAAGGCTTCCATAATAAATTGTACTGTACAGCAGTGGAGAATGAAAGAGAAGCTCCATGCTGAGCTTTAATTGAGGAAGTGTTGCCTCATCTCCTTCCTCATTAGCCTTCATTTCAGTTCACTCCCTTGCCACCTGCCTCACAGGAGAGGAAATGAAACCCTGAACAAACACAACACCTTCAAGCTTGGAGGGGGAAATCTGCAGGAAAGAGTCAGCAGAGAAGAAGATGCCTCTAGAAATGGACTGGAACACAGCTGTTTGACAAGTGCTATATACTAGTGAAATGGATGGAAACATAATAAAGAAGTTCCTCATCACACTGAAGGGCAAGGTTCAGTGTTAGTAGGAAGGGACAAAAATAAGCCAAGTCCTGTAACAGGTCATAGAGTCATTGAATGGTTAGGGTTGGAAGGGACCTCAAGGGTCATCTACTTCCAGCCTCCCTGCCATGGCCAGGGACACCTCACATTAGAGCAGGTTGCTCAGAGCCACATCCAGCCTGGCCTTAAACACCTCCAGGGATGAGGCTTCCACCACCTCCCAGGACAACCTGTGCCAGTCTCTCACCACCCTCATGGGGAAGAACTTCTTCCTGACAACCAATCTCAGTCTACCCATTTCTACTTTTGTTCCATTCCCCCTAGTCCTGTCACTCCCTGACACCCTAAAAAGTCCCTCCCCAGCTTTCTTGTAGCCCCCTTCAGATACTTGTAAGCCCACAATAAGGTGTCCCCAGAGCCTCCTCTTCTCCAGACTGAACAGCCCCAACTGCCTCAGTCTGTCCTCACAGGAGAGGTGCTCCAGCCCTCAGCTCACCCAACAGGCCCTTCTCTGGGCTTGTTCCAGCATGCCCATATTTTTCTTGTAATAGTGGCTCCAGAACTGGACACAGTACTCCAGGTGGGGTCTCACCACTGTGGAGTAGATGGGGAGAATAACCTCCCTCCACCTGCTGGCTATGCTTCTCTTGATGCAGCTACAAGTGCATACTGCTGGCTCCTGCTGAGCTTCTCCTCCACCTGCACCCCCAAGTCCTTTGCCTGAGGAGTGCTGTCTTGTGGAGATACATCCAAATCTTGCCAGTCATGGCAAAGCCCAAAGTATCAAAGGTGCACACTTGCCTGTTTCAAGTTTACCTATGGCCACAGAGAGGCTCCATGGCTGTGTGCAGAGCAATGTCAAGTAGCAGGACACTGTGCATGGCCACTGTGCTTTACAGCAGCTTTGCTCTGCCCTCACAGGAGAGGTGCTCCAGCCCTCTAATCATCCTCATGGGCCTTCTCTGGACTCATTCCAGCATGGCCATATTTCTCTTGCAACAGGGGCTCCAGAACTGGAGGCAGTACTGCAGGTGGGGCCTCACTAGAGCGGAGTAGAGGGGGAGAATCACCTCCTTTGAGCTGCTGGTTATGCATCTCTTAGAGTAGAATAGAATGGAATAGAATAGAATAGAATAGAATAGAATAGAATAGAACAGAACAGAACAGAACAGAACAGAACAGAACAGATTGCATCTTGATGCAGCCCAGGATGTGATTGGCTTTCTGGGCTGCAAGTGCATACTGCTGGCTCATGTTGAGCTTCTCATCTACCAATACCCCCAGGTTCTTTTCTTCAGGGCTGTACTCAAGCCAGTCCCTGCCCAGCCTATATCAGTGCCCAAATAGAATAGAATAGAATAGAGTAGAATAGAGTAGAATAGAATAGAATAGAACAGAATAGAATAGAATAGAATAGCATAGAATAGCATAGAATAGAATAGAATAGAATTAACCAGGTTGGAAGAGACCTTTGAGATCATCAAGTCCAACCTATCACCCAACACCATCTAATTAACTAAACCATGGCACCAAGCACCCCAGCCAGTCTCTTCCTAAAGTGGTGACTCCACCACCTCCCTGGGCAGCACATTCCAATGGCCAATCTCTCTTGCTGGGAAGAATTTCTTCCTAACAGCCAGCCTAAACCTCCCCTGGTGCAGCTTGAGACTGTGTCCTCTTGTTCTGGTGCTGGTTGCCTGGGAGAAGAGACCAACCCCCACCTGGCTACAACCTCCCTTCAGGGAGCTGTAGAGAGCAAGAAGGTCTCCCCTGAGCCTCCTCTTCTCCAGGCTGATTCTAGAAGATCTATTTAGGCAAAGAAGATACTTTTTTGTTTGTGAAACAGCCAAGCAAAGCAGTTTTGACATCCCTGCCTCAAGAGACTTGTCACTGTGATAAATTGCTTAATCATTATTTGGAATTGCAAGATGATGAGTACCTTAAAAATGTCAGACCATCACTCTTCATGAAGGATTATGACAGCACTCACTGGAGGGAGGATGGAGAACTATGTACTTTGCAACTCCTAGCCAGAGAAATTGAAGTTGCAGAGCAGCCATGTGCCTTAATCTTTCCCAGCCTGGCAAGCATGTCCCATAGGAACTCAAAGTGAAGTGTTTTAGAAATAAACAGAGTAACTGCTTGATGTTGAGTTGCTGGAAGGTGTCCAGAGAAGGGCAACAAAGCTGGGGAGGGGTTTGGAGCACAGCCCTGTGAGGAGAGGCTGAGGGAGCTGGGGTTGCTTAGCCTGGAGAAGAGGAGGCTCAGAGGAGACCTTCTTGCTCTCTACAACTCCCTGAAGGGAGGCTGTAGCCAGGTGGGGGTTGGTCTCTTCTCCCAGGCAACCAGCACCAGAAAAAGAGGACAGAGACTCAAGCTGTGCCAGGGGAGGTTTAGACTGGATGTTAGGAAGAAGTTCTACACAGAATGAGAGATTGGCCATGGGAATGTGCTGCCCAGGGAGGTGGTGGAGTCACCATCACTGGAGGTGTTTAGGAAGAGACTGGATGGGGTGCTTGGTGCCATGGTTTAGTTGATTAGATGGTGTTGGGTGATGGTTTGGACTTGATGTCTTGAAAGTCTCTTCCAACCTGGTTTATTCTATTCTATTCTAACTGCTAATTCTCACAAGGAATTAATATTTAGTATATCATAGGATGTGAGACATTCAATTGCCTGCACACTGGTATCCAGTACCACTTTTTCATAGAATCATAGAATCAATAAGGTTGGAAAAGACCTCAGAGATCATCAAGTCCAACCTATCAACCAACACCTCAGAACTAACTAAACCATGGCTTCAAGTGCCACATCCAATCCCTTTTTGAACACCTCCAGGGATGGTGACTCCACCACCTCCCTGGGCAGCACATTCCAATGGCCAATCTCTCTTTCTGGGAAGAACTTTCTCCTCACCTCCAGCCTAAACCTCCCCTGGCACAGCTTGAGACTGTGTCCTCGTGTTCTGGTGCTGGTTGCCTGGGAGAAGAGACCAACCCCCACCTGGCTACAACCTCCCTTCCTTCAGGTAGTTGTAGAGAGCAAGAAGGTCTCCCCTGAGCCTCCTCTTCTCCAGGCTAAGCAACCCCAGCTCCCTCAGCCTTTCCTCACAGGGCTGTGCTCCAGACCTCTCCCCAGCCTTGCTGCCCTTCTCTGGACACCTTCAAGTGTCTCACTGTCCTTCTTAAACTGAGGGGCCCTGAACTGGACACAGGGCTCAAGGTGTGGCCTAACCAGGTCTGGTACAGGGGCACAATGACTTCCCTGCTCCTGCTGGCCAGACTATTTCTGATGCAGGCCAGGATGCCCTTGGCCTTCTTGGGCACCTGGGCACATTGCTGGCTCATGTTCTTTTGGATAAACTTATTTAACACCTCCACTCATACACATTTATAAGGAGGCACAGAATACCTAAGTCATTTTGCCCCTCCACCTGCAAAGGGGTAGAAGCTTGAGTTGCAAGAAAGCATTTCCATTCTAACAGGTTGCATTACTTCCTTTACAGCTTTCAGGATGTGTGCTTTGCCAAGACACTCACTTGTGAAGGTTGTCACAGCAGAAGCAGGAATGGAAAAACATTAGGAAGTGCCACTGCAACTGGCAAGTTGGATCTCCTGTGTTCAGTGAGTGCATCATCAGCCTAACAGCAAAATGACAACAAACCAGGCCAGCTTCTTTCTTTACTTATGCTTCAGTCTTTGACTCAGGCAAAAACATGCCAGACACTTGCTGCTCTAAAATTAAACTGTCACTCTGAAAAGGATGCCTAGTAGACTTCTGCAGGCTCCTGCTCCTGTAAGCATTTCAGATAGCTCATACTAAAACAAAAGGCTTCTGTTTGCACAAACCTGAGCATGGAATTCAGATGAAATGGATGGTCCTATGGAACATCTACTACTGTCAGTGTCCTGAGAAGGTTTCCTAAAGCCAGGTGGCAATGCAGGACCTATAATGGGCCTTGATGGGAAAGACAAAAAAATAAGAGAAGGAAGAAGAACAGAAGGAAAAAAAAAAGAAGAAAAAAGGAAGAAGAAAAAAAGAAGGAAATAAAAGAAGGAAAAAAGAGAAGAAAAAAATAAGAAAAAAAAAGAAAAAAAAGAAGGAAAAAATAAGGGAAAAAAGAAGAAAAAAAAGAAGGATAAAAAATAAGGAAAAAAAGAAGAAAAAAAGAAGGAAAAAAAAGAAGAAAAAAAGGAGAAAAGATAAAAAAAGAAGAAAAAAGGAAAAAAAGAATAAAAAAGAAAGAAAAAAGAAAAAAGAAGAAAAAAGAAAGGAAGAAAGAAGGAAGAAAAGAAGAAAAAATTAATAAAAAAGATTAAAAAAAGAAAAAAGAAGAAAAAAGAATAAAAAAGGAAAAAAGAAGGAAAAAAGGAAGAAAAAATGAAGAAAAAAGTTAAAAAAGAAAAAAATAAACAAAGGAAAAAAGAAGGAAAAAAGGAAGAAAAAAAAGAAGGAAAAAAGATAAAAAAAGGAAAAAAAAAAGAATAAAAAAGAAAGAAAACAGAAAAAAGGAAAAACGAAGAAAAAAGAAAAAAGAAGAAAAAAGGAAGCAAAAAAAAGAAAGAAAAGAAAAAAAAGGGAAAAAAGAAAGAAGAAAGGAAAAAGAAGATATTTGTTTTCAGTTGAAGGGAAGAAAAATGAAAGGAAGTAACACAATGAACATTAATTGATTGCCTTCCACTGTTTACTGCAGGGATAAAAAAAGAAGAAATAGATTTCTACAAAAGTCAAATGTTGATGAGAAGTGCAGTTCTCCTTCCTCCCCATGCCAAGTGTGCCCCCCAGGGAGGTGGTGGAGTCACCATCACTGGAGGTGTTTAGGAAGAGACTGGATGGGGTGCTTGGTGTCATGGTTTAGCTGATTAGATGGTGTTGGGTGATAGGTTGGGCTTGATGATCTTGAAGGTCTCTTCCAACCTGGTTAATTCAATTCAATTCAATTCAATTCAATTCAATTCAATTCAATTCAATTCAATTCAATTCAATTCAATTCAATTCAATTCAATTCAATTCAATTCTATCCCATCCTATCCCATCCCATCCCATCCCATCCCATCCCGACACCACAGGAATAACCAAGTGAAAAAGTTTTCTGTTTCCCCAAAGGACTCCTGCAGGTAACTGGGATGCCAGAAAACTGAGAGCTGCAGCACACAGTCAAGGAGTAGAACAGAGTAGAATTAACCAGGTTGGTAAAGACCTTTGAGATCATCAAGTCCAACCTATCACCCAACACCATCTAATCAACTCAACCATGGCACCAAGCACCCCATCCAGTCCCCTCTTTAACACCACCAGTGATGGTGACTCCACCACCTCCCTGGGCAGCACATTCCAATGGCCAACCTCTCTTTCTGGGAAGAACTTCCTAACATCCAGCCTAAACCTCCCCTGGTGCAGCCTGAGACTGTTCTCTTGTTCTGGTGCTGGTTGCCTGGCAGAAGAGACCAACCCCCACCTGCCTACAACCTCCCTTCAGGTAGTTGTAGACAGCAAGAAGGTCTCCCCTGAGCCTCCTCTTCTCAAGGAAATCCACTTTTTTTTCCTCCCTATCTTCCTTCACCAGATTCAAAAGCAATGAAAGCTGGGAGGTGAAATACATGCTAGTCTTTCTCTTGCAACAAAGCCAATTTTGTTCACTCTTGCCTTGCACCAGTTTCACTGGTCAACAGACTGGATAGAATAGAATAGAATAGAATAGAATAGAATAGAATAGAATAGAATAGAAATGAAATAGAAATAGAATAGAGTGGAATAGAATAGAGTTAACCAGGTTGGAAAAGACCTTTGAGATCATTGTGTCCAACCTATCACCCAACACCATCTAATCAACTAAACCATGGCACCAAGTCCCTCATCCAGTCTCTTCTTAAACAGCTGCAGTGCCACTGAACTGCTCTGATTTTGAGTTTCCTTTGGAGTGGGAAGGAGAGAAATGTTTTGTCATCCCAGACAACTTCACAGCAGCTCAGCACAGCAGTGTAATGCACTTTGTCTCCAGGAAAACAGAAAGGTGAGCATCCCTTTTCCATGGGGAAAACAGTTCAAAGGAGACTACAAACTCTGCTTGCAGTACTGAGAAGACTTTTGGGGATGAGATCCTCTTAATATTAGAATTAGAATTAGAATTAGAATCAACCAGGTTGGAAAAGACCTTTGAGATCATCAAGTCCAATTATCACCCAACACCATCTAATCAACTAAACCACGGCACTAAGTGCCCCATTATAGAATCATAGAATCATAGTGGTTGGAAAAGACCTCAAAGGTCATCAAGTCCAACCTGTCACCCAACAGCTCATGACTACCAGACCATGGCACCAAGTGCCACATCCAATCCCCTCTTGAACATCTCCCACATCCTTTAAAGCCAATGAAAGCTAATTAAAACCCCCCAAACAATTATCACCTGAAGAGATATCCAAGTGGCAGTACCCTCAGAATGCATCAACAGGGACTTTGTGCTCCTTATTCTGACCTCCAGTCTCTGAGTTTCAGGGCAATCCAACAGAACCCAGCAGGAACTGCATTATCCTCATCATGATTTCCTACTAAATCCCACATCACCTAATGAGTCCAGCCCTACTGCAGTGCTATTATTGTCAAGACTTAAAAGAGGGGGAAAGAAAAAGCAGGAAGTCCTGCCAGAAAGACACAAGCAACAGGCAGACAGACAGACACAAGCCATGAATGTGTGCTCAGGCTAGGACAAGACCACTGCTGGGGTTTCAAAGCAGGCAAGAGGTCTGGGTTAAATGTGAAGTTCTATCCCCACCTAGCTGCTGCAAAGGAGAAACAGCTTTCACTTTCTTTTTCTGTTGCTTTCTGGCCACTCTCTTGTTAAGAGCGTACTTTAAATCCCCTGCATGAGCAGCCTGAATTTAAACCCATACAGAGAAAGCCAAAAGGATCTTTCATTTCAGTACACAAGCAGCTTTAGTTTGCATGGAGGAAGGGTTAAACCAAACTGGAAAACGCCAGCTTTCTACTGAAATACCTAAGCTCATCTAGGCTGGGGGCTGTGTCTGTGCAACCTGCAAGAAATGAGCAGATCCCAAATGGTGTCTTGCTTCTGACACAGCTCAAAGGCTTTCCCAAGGAACAGACAAATAATTCCCATACTCATCCCTCCCACGCTCTCCATTGCTGTGCTATTTTTCTCCCCTTCCACATGAATAACCCTATTGTTTGGGTCTTTCCTCAGCAGCTCACAGCCAGCATGATTCTTGACACCCTCCTGGATGTCCAAAGGCTCTCTGAACAGGACTAGAATAGAATAGAGTAGAATAGAGTAAAATAGAATAGAGTAGAATAGAATAGAATAGAATAGAATAGAATAGAATAGAATAGAATAGAATAGAATAGAATAGAAGTAGAATAGAATAGAGTGGAGTAGAGTAGAGTGGAGTGGAGTAGAATAGAGTAGAGTAGGATAGGATAGGATAGGATAGGATAGGATAGGATAGGATAGGATAGGATAGGATAGGATTAACCAGGTTGGAAAAGACCTTTGAGATCATCAAGTCCTATCACCCAACATCATCTAATAATGGCACCAAGTGCCCCATCCAGTCTCTTCCTAAACACCTCCAGTGATGGTGACTCCACCACCTCCCAGCACATTCCAATGGCCAATCTCTCTTTCTGTGAAGAATTTCTTCCTACCATCCAGCCTAAACCTCCCCTGGTGCAGCTTGAGACTGTGTCCTCTTGTTCTGGTGCTGGTTGCCTGGGAGAAGAGACCAACCCCCACCTGGCTACAACCTCCCTTCAGGTAGTTGTAGAGAGCAAGAAGGTCTCCCCTGAGCCTCCTCTTCTCCAGGCTAAGCAACCCCAGCTCCCTCAGCCTCTCCTCACAGGGCTGTGCTCCAAACCCCTCCCCAGCTTTGTTGCCCTTCTCTGGACACCTTCCAGCAACTCAACCTCTTTCCTAACCTGAGGGGCCCAGAACTGGACACTGGTGAAGGGAATCTAAGGTAAAATTCTCTTGAACACCTTTTGCTGCTGTTGGCAACTTTGATATCCACCTATGCAAAAAAACCCAACCCCAAACCACAAACCACTCCAAACTCAGGAATTAAGCTTTCACTTAGGGAATATTGCATTCTATACATGGCAAAGAAAGCTCTCTTGTTGTTGAACCTGGGAGCCCTTGCTAATGCATGCATGCTTCAAGAGAGGAATTCCAACATTCTTCTGAGGTATCACATAATTTTTAAGATAACCTTTGCTCTTTACCTTGATGTGTGAATAGCCTGGAGGAGGCTCAGGGGAGACCTTCTTGCTGTCTACAGCTACCTGAAAGGGAGGCTGTAGCCAGGTGGGGGTTGGTCTCTTCTCCCAGGCAACCACCACCAGAACAAGAGGACACAGTGTCAAGCTGCACCAGGGGAGGTTTAGGCTGGATGTTACGAAGAAGTTCTTCCCAGAGAGAGAGATTGGCCATTGGAATGTGCTGCCCAGGGAGGTGGTGGAGTCACCATCCCTGCAGGTGTTTAGGAAGAGACTGGATGGGGCACTTGGTGCCATGGTTTAGTTGATGAGATGGTGTTGGGTGATAGGTTAGACTCAATGATCTCAGAGATATTTTCCAACCTGGTTAATCCAATCCTATCCTATCCTATCCTATCCTATCCTATCCTATCCTATCTTATCCTATCCTATCCTATCCTATCCTATCCTATCCTATCCTATCCTATCCTATCCTTATCCTATCCTATACTTATCCTATCCCATCCTATCCTATCCCATCCCATCCCATCCCATCCCATCCCATCCCATCCCATCCTATCCTATCCTATCCCATCCCATCCTATCCTATCCCATCCCATTCTTTACTTTGGGAACATTGATGAGTGCTGCTCTTCTGTCTATACACTGATAAACAGCAATATTCCTTCCAAAGTTACAGGCAATCTATTCATGTATATCTTTTGTGTTGGAACTATTCCAACAACTTTTAATGAGTTACAGATTGCCACATGAGCTGCTCCTGATCAGTAATGTGCTGCTTTGATGAGCCTGGAAGAGATGCTCACAGAACAACAGCTTTTCTGAAGGCACAAGAATGTCACACAGAGCTAATCAACACTGTGCCTATACACTGAAGCAAATTGCTTGCCTTAGTCTCAGTTATTGATGGTTAAGATTGTCAGCTGGCAAGCTGCTCAGGGCTAGTGGCACTGCAGTGGAGAGGCAGTTAACAGCATTGTGTCTACACTCTGCACAGCTTACTCCCCTCAGTGTGTCAGTGAAACTAGACTGCCAGGTGTATGGGGGGTGGAAGACAGACAAGGCTCTTCCCACACATCACACCTTTCCCACCTATTCAGGGAATCAGGCTGGGTGCAAAACAGCTCTGCTCAAACTGCTTTCTCAGTGTGGGCTAGGAGCTGGGAGGAAAAAAACAACCCCAAACAAAAACAAGCAGCAAGTGTTTATTACTGCTGGAACCTCTCATACAGACACACAGCAGACTCTCACCCTCTGACTGTAAATGCAGGCCCCATCCTCTTCAAGATCTTTATTGATGATCTGGATGAGGGGATTAAGTCCATCATTAGTAAGTTGGCAGATGACATCCAGCTGGGGGCAGGAGTTGATCTGTTGGAGGGTAGGAGAGCTCTGCAGAGGGACCTTGCCAGGCTGGACAGATGGGCAGAGTCCAAGGGCAGGAGATTGAACACACTGGCCACAACAACCCCATGCAGTGCTACAGGCTGGGGTCAGAGTGGCTGGAGAGCAGCCAGGCAGAAAGGGACCAGAGGGTAGTGCTTGATAGTAGGCTGAACATGAGCCTGCAGTGTGCCCAGGTGGCCATGAAGGCCAAGGGCATCCTGGCCTGCATCAGGAATAGTGTGGCCAGCAGGAGCAGGGAAGTCATTGTGCCCCTGGACTCAGCACTGGTTAGGCCACACCTTGAGTGTGTTTTAAGGAAAACCAGCACCAGAACAAGAGGACACAGTCTCAAGCTGCACCAGGGGAAGTTTAGACTCGAGGTGAGGAGAAAGTTCTTCACTGAGAGAGTCGTTCACCATTGGAATGTGCTGCCCAGGGAGGTGGTGGAGTCACCATCACTGGAGGTGTACAAGAGGGGATTGGATGGGGTGCTTGGTGCCATGGTTTAGTTGATTAGATGGTGTTGGGTGATAGGTTGGACTTGATGATCTGGAAGGTCTTTTGCAACCTGGTTAATTCAGTTGAATTCAATTCAATCCAATTCAATTCAATTCAATTCAATTCAATTCAATTCAATGCTATTCTATGCTATTCTATTCTATCTTATTCTAGTTCTATTGCAAGAGACAGAAAAAATTCAACATCCAAACCCATAATTTGGACAATTCACACTTTTTTCCCTTTTTCCTCTCCAATTTTCCAGCCAGGAATAGGAGGGTTGTGTATTCTGTTTCAAGGCAATGCTGCTCCTCTTCTCCGAGCATGGAGGCAGCAATCCTAACTCTCTGAATCTGAAGTGCACAATATGAAGTGTTCTGTAACAGTGCAACCAAATATTTTACCCAAGATAATTGGGTTTTAAGGAAAACCAGCATCAGAACAAGAGGACACAGTCTCAAGCTGCACCAGGGGAAGTTTAGGCTTGAGGTGAGGAGAAAGTTCTTCACCGAGAGAGTCATTAGCCATTGGAATGTGCTGCCCAGGGAGGTGGTGGAGTCACCATCCCTGGAGGTGTTCAAGAGGAGACTGGATGTGGCACTTGGTGCCATGGTTTAGTTGATTAGATGTGTTGGGTGATAGGTTGGACTTGATGATCTGGAAGGTCTTTTGCAACCTTGTTAATTCAATTCAATTCAATTCAATTCAATTCAATTCTATGCTATTCTATTCTATCTTATTCTAGTTCTATTGCAGGAGACAGAAAAAATTCAACATCCAAACCCATAATTTGGACAATTCACACTTTTTTCCCTTTTTCCTCTCCAATCTTCCAGCCAGGAATAGGAGGGTTGTGTATTCTGTTTCAAGGCAATGCTGCTCCTCTTCTCCGAGCGTGGAGGCAGCAATCCTAACTCTCTGAATCTGAAGTGCACAACTGATGTGTTCTGCAACAGTGCAACCAACTATTTCACCCAAGCTAATTGGGTTTTGAGGACAAGAGTGTGAATGTGATTCCATTTCCATTACCTCTCTGGAGAATCATCCTGTTTTTTGAACCCAGGAGGAAGAGCAGGTCCGAAAAAGCCATCGTCCTCCTCCTCCTCATCCTCTTCCTGAGCTCTCTTTGGTTTCCTACAAACACAAAGGCTTCACTTAATAATTCTCTTGATATGCACAGCAATTATCTCCATTTTTAAAAGAGAGGGGAGGGGGGAAATCCCCAATAATATCAAATTATCTCAGCCAGCCCTTATGTACTAAATATCCTGCAGTTACCAAGGAAACTGGGCAAAAAGGATCCCAAATCATTTGAAGCAATTAAAAAAGCTGGGAGCCCAAGCTCCACTCCAAAAAAAATGCTTTGACATTTAAAATAAACAACAGAAGAATGCTCTTCAGTAAAGAAAAGGAGAGCCAGAGGCATCCTGGCCTGCATCAGGAACAGTGTGGCCAGCAGGAGCAGGGAGGTCATTCTGCCTCTGGACTCAGCACTGCTTAGGCCACACCTCGAGTACTGTGTCCAGTTCTGGGCCCCCCAGTTTAGGAAAGATGTTGAGTTGCTGGAAGGTGTCCAGAGAAGGGCAACAAAGCTGGGGAGGGGTTTGGAACTCAAGCCCTATGAGGAGAGACTGAAGGAGCTGGGGTTGCTTAGCCTGGAGAAGAGGAGGCTCAGGGGAGACCTTCTTGCTCTCCTTGTTGCAACAGGACCAGAGGAAATAGTCACAAACTGCACCAGGGGAGGTTCAGGATGGCTATCAGGAAATACTTCTTCACTGAAAGTCTTATCAAACATTGGAATGGTCTGCTCAGGGCAGTGGCAGTGTCACTGCCCCTGGAGGTGTTCAAGTGCTGTGTGGACCTGGCACTTACAGATACGGTTTAGCGCTGACCCTTCCGTGCTGGGTCGAGGGTTGGACTGGATGATCTTAGAGGTCTCTCCCAACCAGATGCATTCTGTGAAATGCTATGTGAAAATACAAATAACCCAAGAACATGCTTACTTGGGTGCTGGATTGTCTTCTGTCTCCTCTTCAGAATCCCTGTTGGTGCCTCTGTGTGGAGGAAGAGGTGCCGAGCCGTCATCGCTGCCAGGAGCTTCTGAGCTGCAGCTGCTTCTGTAGCCTGGAGGCAGTGCTGGTCCTGCAACTGAACATCCAGAGCCAAGTGGGCTGACTGTTAAACAGCTCAAATGAGTATAATCTCTCTTGTATTCCCAAAACACACACCTGCCTGGAATTAAGTTCATTCAGTTATTGCTCTGTCCAGCATTTAGAGACAGTACCTCGATGAACTTCTAGAAGTCACCTCCTTAAGCACTGTATTCCAATGCACCACCCAAACCCCCTCCCCAAATCAAATTAGTGCATTGCTAAGCCATGACTCTATGCTGTCTAACACCTGAATGACAATTCACTGGGTGTAAACTGGGAGATTGAAAAGAAACTGCCACTTTACTACAGAGTTGGAAGACAACTGGTGACCAATCACATCATTTCTACATACACACAATGGGAGACCAGAGGTGAGTGGAATTTAATTGCCAGCCTGCTGCAGAATAGAATAGAATAGAACAGAACAGAACAGAATAGAATAGAATAGAATAGAATAGAATAGAATAGAATAGAATAGAATAGAATAGAATAGAATAGAATAGAATAGAATAGAATTAGAATAGAATTAGAATTAGAATAGAATAGAATAGAATAGAATAGAATAGAATAGAATAGAATTAGAATAGAATTAACCAGGTTGGAAAAGACCTTCCAGAAGTCCAACCTATCACCAGACAGCAGCTAATCAACTAAACCATGGCACCAAGTGCCCCATCCAGTCTCTTCCTAAACACCTCCAGTGATGGTGACTCCACCACGTCCCTGGGCAGCACATTCCAATGGCCAATCACTCTTTTCTATGAAGAACTGCTTCCTAACCTCCAGCCTAAACCTCCCCTGGTGCAGCTTGAGACTATGTCCTCTTGTTCTGGTGCTGGCTGCCTGGGAGAAGAGACCTACCCCCACCTGGCTACAACCTCCCTTCAGGGAGGTGGAGAGAGCAAGAAGGTCTCCCCTGAGCCTCCTCTTCTCCAGGCTAAGCAACCCCAGCTCCCTCAGCCTCTCCTCACAGGGCTGTGCTCCAAACCCCTCCCCAGCTTTGTTGTCCTTCTCTGGACACCTTCCAGCAACTCAACATCTCTCCCAAACTGAGGGGCCCAGAACTGGACACAGGACTCAAGGTGTGGCCTAACCAGTGCTGAGTCCAGGGCCACAATGACTTCCCTGCTCCTGCTGGCCACACTGTTCCTGATGCAGGCCAGGATGCCATTGGCCTTCTTGGCCACCTGGGTACACTGCTGCCTCATGTTCAGCCTACTCTCAACCAGTCCCCCCAGGTCCCTTTCTGCCTGGCTGCTCTCCAGCCACTCTGACCCCAGCCTGTAGCACTGCATGGGGCTGTTGTGGCCAGTGTGTAGAACCCTGCACTTACATGTGTTAAAGTACCATATATGCTGAGCCCAGAAATAGCTTTGCCACTGATCTTAACAGCAAACACCCCTCTGCAAATGAGACACAGCACAGGTAGCCTCACAGGTTCAGTCAGCACAGAGCCAGCTGAGTAAGCAGACTAGCAATGGTCCTAGGACAAGAGGCCTTTCCCTGCTCCACGGCAGTGCATGCAGGACCAGCACTAGTTTGCAGGCACAGCAAGCACAAGGGCCAAGCCATCCAACAGAACAGAGATTTGACCCTACTGATGATTTAGCATCCTGAAACAGACACCATTCCTCCTTTTAATATCTCAAGCACTGAGTCCCACACTGACAGGACAGAAAGATGTGTGAGAAAAGGCACTGTTAGCTTTATGAATAGTCAAGAGTTAGATGAAAAGATGAGGTGTGATAAAACCACCTAAGTGAAGACAGCAGGAAATTACATCTCCAGGTAAAGGAGTACAGCTTTGTGATGGTGCAAAATAGAACCTGACACAGACCATGGTTCCATTTGCAGCTGACAAAGGCTAGGCAGAAATCAAGTAATAGAATAGAATAGAATTAACCAGGTTGGAAAAGACCTTTGAGATCATCAAGTCCAACCTATCACCCAACACCATCTCACCAACTAAACCATGGCACCAAGCACCCCATCCAGTCTCTTCCTAAACACCTCCAGGGATGGTGACTCCACCACCTCCCTGGGCAGCACATTCCAATGGCCAATCTCTCTTGCTGGGAAGAGTTTTCTCCTCACCTCCAGTCTAAACCTCCCCTGGCACAGCTTGAGACTGTGTCCTCTTGTTCAGCTGCTGGTTGCCTGGGAGAAGAGACCAACCCCCACCTGCCTACAACCTCCCTTCAGGGAGTTGGAGACAGCAAGAAGGTCTCCCCTGAGCCTCCTCTTCTCCAGGCTAAGCAACCCCAGCTCCCTCAGCCTCTCCTCACAGAGCTGTGCTCCAAACCCCTCCCCAGCTTTGTTGCCCTTCTCTGGACACCTCCCAGCAACTCAACATCTTTCCTAAACTTGAGGGGCCCAGAACTGGACACAGGACTCAAGGTGTGGCCTAACCAGTGTCCAGGGGCACAATGACTTCCCTGCTCCTGCTGGCCACACTGTTCCTGATACAGGCCAGGTTGCCACTGGCCTTCAAGTGAGCTTCATAAAGCTTTTACTTGTCTTTAGCACAAGGCACAGAACAAGGACAATCTACTAGTTACAAAGCATTCAGACAAGCCTGCCACTTACTTTGTTTTCAGTTTTAATGGGAAGGATTTGTATCTAGTGGCTAACATCTCTTTTGGCACTAAGAAGGGAAAAAAACCACAACACCCAAGCTGATAAACATGAGGTAAGCTCAGGACAAGAGGGACCCAAGAGATGAATGATAAATAGGAATACAATCTGCTACCCAGAAGTTTTCCATTTTGCTATGAGAAACCTATCTGGAGAAAAAGCATTTAAAAACCAGAGGAAACCTTCACAAGAGCTTTCTCTAGCCACCTGGTGCCCTGATGTGCAAGCTGAGCTTCATTTGCTCAGAAAGGAGAAAGGACTTGGAGTGAAAGGAGCAAATAGAAAAGCAGTTTGATGAGTCTGATTCTGCAGTAACAAAGAAAGCTGGAGGAGTGTTGTGAGCTGAAAAGAACTATTAAAACCAAAACTATGTGAAGGAAGGACATGTCTCAAGTCAGATCACAGAATCACAGAACTGCTAGGGTTGGATCATCCAGTTCCAACCCCACTGCCATGAGCAGGGACACCTCACACTAGATCAGGTTGCCCTGAGCCACATCCAGCCTGGCCTTAATAACCTCCAGGCATGAGGCTTCCACCACCTCCCTGGGCAACCTGTGCCAGTGTCTCACCACCCTCATATGGAAGAACTTCTTCCTGACAATCAATCTGAACCTACCCATTTCTAGTTTTGCTCCATTCCCCCCAGTCCTATCACTCCCTGACACCCTAAAAAGTCCCTCCCCAGCTTTCTTGTAGCCCCCTTAAGCTACTGTAAGCCCACAATGAGGTCTCCTCAGAGCCTTCTCTTCTCCAGACCGAACAGCCCCAACTGCCTCAGTCTGTCCTCACAAGAGAGGAAGTCCAGGCCTCTGCTCATCCTCATGGCCCTTCTCTGGAGAAGAGGAGGCTCAGGGGAGACCTCCTTGCTGTCTACAACTACCTGAAGGGAGGTTGTAGCCAGGTGGGGTCTCTAGCCAGGTCTCTTCTCCCAGGCAACCAGAACAAGAGGACACAGTCTCAAGCTGTGCCAGGGGAGGTTGAGGCTGGATGTTAAGAAGAAGTTCTTCCCAGAAAGAGAGATTGGCCATTGGAATGTGCTGCCCAGGGAGGTGGTGGAGTCACCATCCCTGGAGGTGTTCAAGAGGGGACTGGACGTGGCACTTGGTGCCATGGTTTAGTCCTGAGGTCTGTGGTGACAGGTTGGACTTGATGATCTTTGAGGTCTCTTCCAAGCTTGATTCTGTGATTCTGGACACCTTGCAGCACATCCAGATGCTTCTTGTAATAAGGGCTCCAGAACTGGACACAGTCCTGCAGGTGAGGCTTCACAGAGCACAGCAGAGTAGATGGAAATGAACACCTCAGATCTGCTGTCAGTGTCCATTCTACTATGGTTGCTCTGACTTGCTCTGTCTGCTGAGCAGGCTCTGCTGACTCACCATCTGAAGTCAACTCAATTCAGTGACCAAATTCAAAACTACTTGGCATTGAGGACAGATCTGTTTAATATCTTTACCAATTATTTGCATGAGGGGGTCAAGGTTTGCAGATGACACTGAATTGAGCTGCAGCATGCTTCTGCCTGGGGGTAGGAAGGCTTTACAGTGAGATCTCAACAGGTTAGATCAATGGGCTGAGGTGAATAGGGTGAAGTTTAACAAGAGCAAGTGCTGGGTCCTGCACTTCTGTCACAACAACCCCAAGCAATGCTACAGACTTGGGGAAGAGTGGTTGGAAAGCAGCCCAGTGGAAAAGGATCTGGGGGTGCTGGTGGATGGCCAGCTGAACATGAGTCAGCAGCATGCCCAGATGGCCAAGCAAGCCAACAGCTTCCTGGCCTGTATCAAGAACAGTGTGTCCAGCAGGAGCAGGGAAGTGATCCTGCCCCTCTCATTGGTCCTGGTGAGGCCACAGCTTGAGTGCTGTGTTCAGTTCTGGGTGCCACAGCACAGAAAGACATTGAGCTCCTGGAGCATGTTCAGAGAAGAGCCACAAGGCTGGTGAGGTGTTTGGAGAAGCAGCTGAGGGAACTGTGGTGTTTAGTCTGGAGATGAGAAGGCTAAGGGGAGATTTTATTGCTCACAACAACTACCTGCAAGGAAGTTGTAGTGAGGTCAATGTTAGTCTCTTCTCCCAGGTAACTAATGACAGGATGAGAGGAAAGGGGAAATTCAGATTGGGTATAGGGAGAACATTTCTCTCTCTCTGGTACAAGGGCAGCACAACCACAGAGACAAACAAACAGAAGGAAATCTGATTCTTCCAACATGAGCACATTTAGGACAGCTACAAAGAATCATGAGAGGAAGAACTGGGAGATAAGTATGGCCCATGGGTTGGACAATGAGAAGCAGAAGGAGGAAAGGTAAAGGATTTACCAGGGATGAGCATTTGAGTCTGTCCAACTACCACTTGATGCCATTCTGGTCCTGATCAATGATCATAGAATCATAGAATCAATAAGGTTGGAAAAGACCTCAGAGATCATCAAGTCCAACCTGTCACCCAACACCTCAGGACTACTAAACTATGGCTTTCAAGTGCCACATCCAATCCCCTCTTGAACTCCTCCAGGGATGGTGACTCCACCACCTCCCTGGGCAGCACATTCCAATGGCTAATAACTCTCTGAAGAACTTTCCCCTCACCACAAGCCTAAACCTCCCCTGGTGCAGCTTGAGACTGCGTCCTCTTGTTCTGTTGGTGCTTGCCTGGGAGAAGAGATCAACCCCCACCTGGCTACAACCTCCCTTCAGGGACAGCAAGGAGGTCTCCCCTGAGCCTCCTCTTCTCCAGGCTAAACAACCCCAGCTCCCTCAGCCTGTCCTTGTAAGGCTTGTGGGGGCCTACAAGGCCTCCCACCTCTCACCAGCCTTGAATAGTGTCAGTTCTCTGACGTCAGTGGACATTGGTGTCTCCTGGCAAAGCTGATTTCTGGTGTACAGAAATGTACAGGCTGAGCAGCAACTGGTACTTCACCTTAGTTGCTCCCTTCTCTTACAAGGCAGGGATGCACATGGAAATGATCAACCAAGCTTTTACCTCTGCTCCTGTTTCACACTGCAAACCACCACAGCTTTATTAATATTTTCAAATAAAGAGAATGTTTTAATAAATATAACATTGTTAATAAATGGTTTTAATAACTGATATTAATACCTACTAATATATTTTAAAGTAGCTTTATTGATGATCTGGACGAGGGCATTGAGTCCATCATCAGTAGATTAGCAGATGGCACCCAGCTGGGGGCAGGAGTTGATCTGCTGGAGGGTAGGGAGGCTCTGCAGAGGGACCTCGACAGGCTGGACAGATGGGCAGAGGCCAAGGGCAGGAGATTGAACACATCCAAGTGCCAGGTTCTGCACATTGGCCACAGCAACCCCATGCAGTGCTACAGGCTGGGGTCAGAGTGGCTGGAGAGCAGCCAGGCAGAGAGGGACCTAGGGGTGCTGGGTGACAGTAGGCTGAACATGAGCCAGCAGAGTGCCCAGGGGGCCAAGGAGGCCAATGGCATCCTGGTCTGGATCAGGAACAGTGTGGCCAGCAGGAGCAGGGAAGTCATTGTGCCCCTGGACTCAGCACTGGTTAGGCCACACCTTGAGTCCTGTGTCCAGTTCTGGGCCCCTCAGTTTAGGAAGGAGGTTGAGTTGCTGGAAGGTGTCCAGAGAAGGGCAACAAAGCTGGGGAGGGGTTTGGAGCACAGCCCTGTGAGGAGAGGCTGAGGGAGCTGGGGTTGCTTGGCCTGGAGAAGAGGAGGCTCAGGGGAGACCTTCTTGCTCTCTGCAATTAACTGAAGGAAGGGCATCCTGGCCTGCATCAGGAACAGTGTGGCCAGCAGGAGCAGGGAGGTCATTCTGCCCCTGTGCACTGCACTGGTTAGGCCACACCTCGAGGCCTGAGTTCCAGTTCTGGGCCCCTCAGTTTAAGGAAGATACTGAGGTGCTGCAGTGGGTGCAGAGTGCAATGAGACTGGTGAAGAGACTGGAGGGAAAGTCTCATGAGTAGAGGCTGAAGGAGCTGTGGTTGTTTAGCCTGGAGCAGAGGAGACTCAGGAGTGACCTTAAATCACACTCTACAACTACATGAAGGGAAGCTGTAATGAGGTGGGGGTCAGGCTCTTCTCCCAGGCATCTTGTGACAGGATGAGAGGGCATGGTCTGAAGCTGTGCCAAGGGAGGTTTAGGTTGGATGTTAGGAAGTATTTCCTCACAGAAAGGGTGACTAGGCACTGGAATGTGCTGCCCAGGGAGGTGGTGGAGTCACCATCCCTAGAGGTGTTTAAGGAAAGATTGGATGTGCCACATAGCAACATGGTCTGGTCAGTGTGGCGGTGTTAGGTCATGGTCTGGACTTGATGATCTCAGAGGTCTGTTCCAGCCCCAACAATTCTGTGAGGTCTGATGTTTATTTTGTTTAAAGGCAAATCCCTTCACAGACAAATCCCCAAGCAGATCTGCAATCCTAACAGTAGTACTACAGAGCTGATGTGCAGTGGGATGAAATTAGGCTGGATAACCTAGCCTAGGGAGTGCCAGAACATTTGCTATCACAAAACCACAGCCTAATGATGGCTTTATCTTATCATGTTCAGTGGATTCATACATAATATAGATATGTGCAACATGGGGCAGCATGTGAATGGAAAGAAAGCAAATGAGGCACCAATGCAAATCTGAACAGGAACGTTTCCATCAGCTCACAGCAGCGGTTCAAAGCCAAACTGGGGCCTCAGTTGGATGTTACTATGGTGCCAGCTAAAGGCAGAAGCTTTGCTCTCTCTTCCTATAGCTCCCTCTTCTGGACTGAAAAACGAGAAGAGCAGGGGAGCACAGCAAACCTCTCCAACTGGAGCTACTCTGCTTGGAATAAACGAACCATCACTGAAACAATGCCAGAGGTGGAATATATACACACTGGTGGCTTGAACCTGGACTAAAACCAGGGAGAACTAATGCTTAACTATCCACTTGCAGGTGTATTAGTGATAAAGAACATGTAAGATTTTAAATGAGGGAAAAATGAGTTCCTCAGCAGAAGAGCCAGCCTGACACTCAGCTGACCTCAGAGACCTCATTTATGATGCAATCTACTGTCAGCATTAGAGATCCTGCCAGGCTGGTGGAGCACCACAGCCTCCTCACTGACCACAATGTGCAGATGACACCAAGCTGGGGGCAGGAGTTGAGCTGTTAAGAGGGTTGGAGAGCTCTGCAGAGGGACCTTGACAGGCTGGACAGATGGGCAGAGTCCAAGGGCATGAGATTGGACACATCCAAGTGCCAGGTTCTACATATTGGCCACAGCAACCCCATGCAGAGCTACAGGCTGGGGTCAGAGTGGCTGGAGAGCAGCCAGGCAGAGAGGGACCTGGGGGTGCTGGTTGATAGTAGTTTAAAAAGTTTAAAAATAGTTGAGCCAGCAGTGTGCCCAGGTGGCCAAGAAGACCAATGGCATCCTGGCCTGCATCAGGAACAGTGTGGCCAGCAGGAGCAGGGAGGTCATTGTGCCCCTGGACTCAGCACTGGTTAGACCACACCTTGAGTCCTGTGTCCAGTTCTGGGCCCCTCAGTTTAGGAAGGATGCTGAGGTGCTGGAAGATGTCCAGAGAAGGGCAACAAAGCTGGGGAGGGGTTTGGAGCACAGCCCTATGAGGAGAAGCTGAGGGAGCTGGGGTTGCTAAGGCTGGAGAAGAGGAGGCTCAGGGGAGACCTTCTTCTCTCCACAACTCCCTGAAGGGAGGCTGTAGCCAGGTGGGGGTTGGTCTCTTCTGCCAGGCAACCAGCAGCTGAACAAGAGGACACAGTCTCAAGCTGTGCCAGGGCAGGTTTAGGCTGGATGTTAGGAAGAAGTTCTTCATAGAAAGAGAGATTGGCCATTGGAATGTGCTGCCCAGGGAGGTGGTGGAGTCACCATCACTGGAGCTGTTTAGGAAGAGACTTGATGGGGCACTTGGTTGCATTGTTTAATTGATTAGCTGCTGTCTGGTGATAGGTTGGACTCAATGATCTCAAAGGTCTTTTCCAACCCGGTTAATTCTATTCTATTCACAAGTCAGCTCTGCACCCGCAGGCAGGCGGGTTGGAGGAGGGCAGTGCTTTGGACTGACAAAGCAAGGCACGCTGCAGAGCCCTATCTCCGCTTGTTTTTCTCTGCTCAGGACGCTCACACTCGGAGCTACTTAAGAACGGGGGCCTAAAAGTACATGAAAACAAGAAATCAACGCGGTGTTTATGAAAAGAAGTTTAACATCTGCAGTATCCCATCGCGTTAGAGATTTTCATGCAAAACTCGGTACAAAAACC
This sequence comes from Dryobates pubescens, assembly GCF_014839835.1. Taxonomy (NCBI): domain Eukaryota; kingdom Metazoa; phylum Chordata; class Aves; order Piciformes; family Picidae; genus Dryobates; species Dryobates pubescens. Next base: position 41,595,511 of record NC_071618.1, on the reverse strand, counting down.
ACCCGTGAAGCTTCCCCCAGCGCAGACCGAGCTGCGAGACCCCCGCTGGCAGAGCCACTCGGACCACAGAGCCGGCCGCGCTCCTCCGCCAGCCGCTGGCTTCAGCGCCTGACTCAACCGGGGCCCCCCGAGGCTGGCCCGCGCGGGCTGGCGCGCCGCCGGGATGCGGGGACACACGAGCGACGCTCCTCGCCCTCCCCGGGGGTCCGCCAGGCGTGCGGGACGCCGCCCCCGAGCGACAGGGCAGGGCGCGGGGCGGGGCGCAGCCGCCGCCCGGGGGCGGGGCGCCCCTCCACCCTTACCCTGGCTGAAGTCCTCATCCGGGTCCGCCTCGGCGCGGCGCGGGAAGCCCGGCGGCAGCGCCGGCCCGATGAGCTCGCGGGCCATGGCCGGGCCCTCGCGCTGGGCTGGGGGACGCAGAGGGGCCCCCGTCCCCCGCCTCACTTCGCTTCCCGCCCCTCCGCGGCTGGACTTCCGGCACCTCCGGATGACGCAATCGCCAGCACCCTTTTGCGTGCGTAATCCCTGGACGCGTGCCCGACCACAGGAAGTGACGTATTTTGTACCCGCCGCTTGTGTATCCCCACGTGGTGGTGGGGTGGAAGCGCATCGCAGAGCAGTAGCTGCCCTAGGGCAGCTGTTTTGGACCTGACATGAATCCCTTCGCCTGGTACCCGCCGCCTCCGCCGGGGCTCCCTCCACCCTTCTTCTGCCCGCCGCCACCCTGGGAGCCTAGCTTCTGGGCCCACCCTTGCCCCTACCCGCCGCCCGGCAGCTATCCTCCTCCTGACAGCTACCCGCCGCCGAACGGTTATACACCCGCCGACAGCTACTCGCAGCCTGAGAACCGCACGTCGACCGACAGCTACTCGCAGCCTGCCGACAGTTGCTCGCAGCCCGGCAGTTGCCCGCCACCCACCGAGAGTTACCCACCGCCCGCCGAGAGCTACCCGCCACCCGACAGTTACACGCCACCCGCTGCCTGGTACCCACCGGCCTACAAAGCACAACTGTGGGGCTCACATGCTGGTGAGTGGAGTCGTCTGTTGGGTCCATGGAGTCTTTCCGATTTCTTACTGGCTTAGGACTGTCCCTAACCCTCGGAGGGCAGAGGACTGCCTTCCATCCAGGCATGTGCGCTGCTGTCCATGCTGCTTGTGCAGCCCTGGCTTGTTTCTTCCCCCGGTCCTTCCCTGCCACTGAGTTAGCGGGGTTTTTGCCTTTTAATGGCCGCTTGTGATTTTTGTTGTTGTTGTTTTGATTTTAAGGTGCAAATGGCAATTTCAAGCAGAAATGGCAAGGCGAGCAAGCATCTGGGTTTGGTAAACGTTTTCCAGAAGAAAATAAAAAGCCAAAGGTATGGACTGGGTTCCCCTAGTGGTGTGGACTGGGTTCCCCTAGTGGTGTGGACTGAGTTCCCTAGTATGCCTAAGACACGGACCTATTGGACTGGGTCCACAGGAGGGCCACAAAAATGATCAGAGGATTGTGCAGGCTGTCAGGACAAGCTGAGGGAGTTGGGGTTGTTCAGTCTGGAGAAGAGAAGGCTCCAGGGAGATCTTATTTGGGTCTTCCAGTGCCTAAAGGGAACCTGTAAGAAAGATGGGGATAGTGTCTTTAGCAAGGCCTGTTGTGACAGGACAAGGGGTAATGCTTTTAAACTAAACAGGGTAGATCTAGACTAGATGTTTTTTACAGTGAGGATGGTGAAATAAAGAAACATGCTGCCTAGAGAATAAGTAGATGCCCCATCCCTGGAAGCATCCAAGGTCTGGTTGGAGAAGGCTCTGAGAAACCTGATCTAGTTCGAGATGTCCCTGCTTATTGCAGGGGACTTTGACTGATGATGTTTGAAGGGTGCTTCCAACTCAGACCAACCTGTCATTCCATGATGGTGGCATTCAAATGGGACTTGTCCTGTAGTCCTGCAGAGACCCCATACCCTTGTTATGTTTGCTCTCATCTGAGCAGACATTTATGACAGTGTGCAAAGCCTGAGTCTGAGAAGATGGATTTAAACAAACTCTAATGTACTATAGAAAAGCCCTTACTGTCATGATGCACAAGTGCCTTGAGTACTGTGTCCAGTTCTGAGCCTCTCAATTTAAGGAGGATACTGAGACACTTGAATGTGTCCACAAAAGTACAATGAGGCTGCGGAGAGGTCTGGAGCACAGCCCTGTGAGGAGAGGCTGAGGGAGCTGGGGTTGCTTAGCCTGCAGAAGAGGAGGCTCAGGGGAGACCTTCTTGCTGTCTCCAACTTCCTGAAGGGAGGTTGTAGCCAGGTGGGGGTTGGTCTCTTCTCCCAGGCAACCAGCACCAGAACAAGAGGACACAGTCTCAAGCTGTGCCAGGGGAGGTTTAGGCTGGAGGTGAGGAGAAAGTTCTTCACAGAAAGAGAGATTTGCCTTTGGAATGTGCTGCCCAGGGAGGTGGTGGAGTCACCATCCCTGGAGGTGTTCAGAAAAGGATTGGACTTGGCACTTGGTGCCATGGTTTAGTTAGTGCTGAGGTGTTGGGTGCTAGGTTGGACTTGATGATCTCTGAGGTCTTTTCCAACCTTGTTGATTCTATGAATTGCATGAGTGCTCTGGTACATTATCGGGGCCAGAGAGCCAGATCACCCTGATGTGTGGAGTGGGAGAAGGAAGGATCTGCGCTGTCTTTCAAGCTCTTGCATGTCATGTGAGAACAAGCATGATCTGTCTTGATGGGGAAGAAACTCAGGGCTGTAGCCTAGCTCTCCTTTGAGCTCTTGATAAATCTGTTCCAGCCTGGAGTGTTTGCAGTGATAATTAATGGAAAGGTGGCAGTGAAAGGAGCTGAGGAGAGGCTGAGGGAGCTGGGGTTGCTTAGCCTGGAGAAGAGGAGACTCAGGGGTGACCTTATTACTCTCTACAACTACCTGAAGGGAGGTTGTAGGCAGACAGATGTTGGTCTCTTCTCCCAGGCAAGCAGTACCAGAACAAGAGGACACAGTCTCAGGCTGCGCCAGGGGAGGTTCAGGCTGGATGTTAGAAAAAAGTTCTATACAGAAAGAGTGATTGCACATTGGAATGGGCTGCCTGGGGAGGTGGTGGAGTCGCCATCACTGGAGGTTTTTAGGAGAAGACTTGACAGGGTGCTTGGTGCTGTGGGTTAGTTGCTTGGGCGGTGTTGGATTGGTGATGGGTTGGACGCGATGATCTTGAAGGTCTCTTCCAACCTGGTTTATTCTATGTATTCTATGTATTCTATGCTTTGTTTGGGAGGTGAGTGATTCGACTTCCACTTTCATGTTAGGTTAGTTTGTCTTTGAAACCTTGGAAGTGGTTTAACTGATGGTTTTATTAACAAAGCTATTTATGCAACTGTTTCATGCCTATATGAAAATAGGAATACCTTGTAATAGATTAGAATTAACCAGGTTGGAAAAGACCTTTGAGATCACCAAGTCCAACCTATCACCCAACACCATCTCATCAACTAAACCATGGCACCAAGCAGCCCATCCAGACTCTTCCTAAACACCTCCAGTGATGGTGACTCCACCACCTCTCTGGGCAGCACATTCCAAGGGCCAATCACTCTTTCTGTGAAGAATTTCTTCCTAACATCCAGCCTAAACCTCCCCTGGCACAGCCTGAGACTGTGTCCTCTTGTTCTGGTGCTGGCTGCCTGGGAGAAGAGACCAACCCCCACCTGGCTACAACTTCCCTGAAGGGAGTTGGAGAGAGCAAGAAGGTCTCCCCTGAGCCTCCTCTTCTCCAGGCTAAGCAACCCCAGCTCCCTCAGCCTCTCCTCACAGGGCTGTGCTCCAAACCCCTCCCCAGCTTTGTTGCCCTTCTCTGGACACCTTCCAGCAACTCAACATCTTTCCTAAACTGAGGGGCCCAGAACTGGACACAGGACTCAAGGTAAATCTGGTAACTGCCCTCTTGAGATGGTTTATTGTATGTTGTTTGGGTTGTTTTTCAGAACAAAAAGAAGAAGGAGCCAGTCTTCACTCATTACTGTGACACTTGCGACCGTGGCTTTAAGAACCAGGAGAAATACGACGAACATATTTCACAGCATAAACAGGTTGGTGAGTTTGGCTCATCCCATTTACAGGCTGAGTTTTACCTTTGTGCCTAATAAGCAGCCAGCTGTAGCCTAAGGCCTGTGAATAAAAGGCTTAACAAATTCATTCCAGGGCTACAAAAATGTTAGCACAGGATTATTTTTCTTTGCCCAAATGCTCTGAGCTCTTCAGTTGTAGTTTTGGTTTTGTTACTGAAGTAAATTACTGCCTGTGTTTTGAAGTCTTGTTAAGTGGAGAGACCTGATTCCCTGACATCTGTATGGCATTTAAAATGTTTGTGTGAAAAGACTGTGGAGGTTGTGTTCTAATAATTCACTGCTTTGTTGCTGAGAAGTAGCAAAAGATTGAAAGTGGAGAGCTTTGCAAATCTTTGGGTGACCTAACCTCATGTTCTCTCAAATTATCAGACATGTTGGCTCCATTGGCTCTCTTAGATTCAACTCAGAAGTACATTATCCCTTCTTACTGTTTTTTGCAATCACATTTGTTTTGGAAGTGGGTAGCTTAGAAGTTCTGTATGGTGCCACATCCAGCTGGCAGCCAGGCACTGGTGGTGTCCCCCAGGGATCAGTGCTGGGCCCCAGCCTGTTCAGTATCTTTATTGATGATCTGGATGAGGGGATTGAGTCCATCATCAGTAAGTTTGCAGATGACACCAAGCTTGGGGCAGGTATTGATCTGTTAGAGGGTAGGAGACCTCTGCAGAGGGACCTCGACAGGCTGGACAGATGGGCAGAGTCCAAGGGCATGAGATTGAACACATCCAAGTGCCAGGTTCTACACATTGGCCACAGCAACCCCATGCAGTGCTACAGGCTAGGGTCAGAGTGGCTGGAGAGCAGCCAGGCAGAGAGGGACCTGGAGGTACTGGTTGATGGTAGGCTGAACATGAGTCTGCAGTGTGCCCAGGTGGCCAAGAAGGCAAACTGCATCCTGGCCTGTATCAGAAACAGTGTGGCCAGCAGGAGCAGGGAAGTCATTGTGCCCCTGGACTCAGCACTGGTTAGGCCACACCTTGAGTCCTGTGTCCAGTTCTGGGCCACTCAATTTAAGAAGGATATTGAGACACTTGAACATGTCCAGAGAAGGGCAACAAAGCTGGGGAGGGGTCTGGAGCACAGCCCTGTGAGGAGAGGCTGAGGGAGCTGGGGTTGCTTAGCCTGGAGAAGAGGAGGCTCAGGGCAGACCTTCTTGCTCTCTACAATTCCCTGAAGGGAGGTTGTAGCCAGGTGGGGGTTGGTCTCTTCTCCCAGGCAACCAGCACCAGAACAAGAGGACACAGTCTCAAGCTGCACCAGGGAAGGTTTAGGCTGGATGTTAGGAAGAAGTTCTTCATAGAAAGAGAGATTGGCCATTGGAATGTGCTGCCCAGGGAGGTGGTGGAGTCACCATCACTGGAAGTGTTTAAGAAGAGCCTGGATGAGGCACTTGGTGCCATGGTTTAGTTGATTAGATGGTGTTGGGTGCTAGGTTGGACTCGATGATCTCGAAGGTCTTTTCCAACCTGGTTAGTTCTATTCTGTTCTATTCTGTTCTCACTCACTGTGCACACATCTGGCGCTGAGTTTGTTTGAAGTGTGCTTGAATGCTTGTTTATAATGTGTGTAACTTGATGTATCCTAAGTTTACCCCCTTGTCTTGCAGTGCACAGAAGAAGGCTGCAATTTCAGCGCCCATGAAAAGATAGTTCAGATACACTGGAAAAATGTAGGTACCCTCCCAGGCTGCAAGCAGGCAATCTTTGCTCTAGTCCCTCTTCTTTTTCTGTAGAAGCTTGCTTTTTTCCCTCAGGATGGCAAACACACCACCTCTGAGTAGATTCTGTTATAAGGACACATTGTGGATAAAAGTATGTTTAAATGCTGTGGGGGTTTTGTTTTAATGGATTCATTTGGGGCTGTTCAGTCTGGGGAAGAGAAGGCTCCCAGGTGACCTCATTGTGGCCTTCCAGTATCTGAAGGAGGCCTACAAGAAGGTTGGGGAGGGACTTCTCAGGATGTCAGGTAGTGCTAGGACTAGGGGGAATGGAATGAAGCTGGAGATGGGGAGATTGAGGCTGGAAGTGAGGAGGAAGTTCTTCCCCATGAGAGTGGTGAAGCCCTGGAATGGGTTGTCCAGGGAGTTTGGGGCCCTGTCCCTGGAGGTGTTTAAGCCCAGGCTGGATGAGGCTCTGGCCAGCCTGATGTAGTGTGGGGTGTCCCTGCCCATGGCAGGGGGGTTGGAACTAGCTGATCCTTGTGGTCCCTTCCAACCCTGCCTGATACTGTCTTGTAATCACTGTATGCAGCCTTACCATGTCTGGAGATGAGCAGTGTGATTGTACTGTAGCTGACAGAATGGTTTCTTGTTAATCTTTTCTTTCTCCTTTTAAACAACCTGTGAAATACTTTTTCCTTAGGCACATGCACCTGGAGCTAAGAAAATAAAATTGGATAGTCCAGAAGAGATTGCTAGATGGAGAGAAGAAAGGAAAAAGTGAGTAAGGCTTGTGGCCTATGACTTGGACTAACTGTGTTTACCCTGTGTGGTCCCTGGAGGTGTTCAAAAAGGGATTGTATGTGGCACTTGAAGCCATGGTTTAGAAGTCATGAGGTATTGGGTGCTAGGTTGGACTTGATGATCTCTGAGGTCTTTTCCAACCTCATTGATTCTATGATTAGGTGACAGCTGAAAGGCAGTAGCAGCATGTGCCTGCAGCTACTGTTTATTTGACTCTGCAGAGCTGCTGTGGTTGTGGTCTGTGTCAGAATGCTTGAGCCAGGGGGGGTGTGAGCTGCAGAGACTGTAAGCAGTTTGGATGATTATAACAGAAGGTGAGACAGCAGCTGAGGAGGAAGTAGCTTTCCCAGATGTTTGATTTGGAACTACAGGTTAGGTGATAGAATAGAATTAACCAGGTTGGAGAAGACCTTTGAGATGATTGAGTCCAACCCATCATCCAACACCATCTAATTAACTAAACCATGGCACCAAGTGCCTCATCCAGGCTCTTCCTAAACACCTCCAGTGATGGTGACTCCACCACCTCCCTGGGCAGCACATTCCAATGGCCAATCTCTCTTTCTGGGAAGAAATTCTTCCTAACATCCAGCCTAAACCACCCCTGGCACAGCTTGAGACTGTGTCCTCTTGTTCTGGTGCTGACCTACTCATTGTTTTTTTTTAGCCTGGCCACTGAGATGTTTTAGGTCAGAAATGTGCATGCTTGCTTGGTGTGGGTGTTTGGGATTTTTTTCTTTCTTTTACAGCTGAGAAACAACAGATCTATTATACTGATGGGAACTGCAATACATCCTGCTGTGTTCAAATTTCCTCAGCCTAAGTTGCCCCAGGAGAATCCAAGAGGGAGTTCTCATGATTTTTAAGAACTTCCTGCATTGCTTGACACTTTTCTGCTGAAGGGGAACAGGATCCACAAAGGATCTCAGGTAGTCTATAGCTCACACTACACCTAGAGTGCAGGGTGAAGTTCCTGTGTCAGCAGTGTTTTGTGTTCTTGCTCACTGTGGTAGTTTTAGGCTATGCCTTTAAAATTTAGCTGCAGATTTTGAGCAGAAAAGTACTGGTTGATAGGAGGCTGAACATGAGCCTGCAGTGTGCCCCGGTGGCCAGGAAGGCCAATGGCATCCTGGCCTGCATCAGGAATAGTGTGGCCAGCAGGAGCAGAGAAGTCATTGTGCCCCTGGACTCAGCCCTGGTTAGGCCACACCTTGAGTCCTGTGTCCAGTTCTGGGCCCCTCAGTTTAGGAAAGATCTTGAGGTGCTGGAAGGTGTCCAGAGAAGGGCAACAAAGCTGGGGAGGGGTTTGGAGCACAGCCCTGTGAGGAGAGGCTGAGGGAGCTGGGGTTGCTTAGCCTGGAAAAGTGGAGGCTCAGGGGAGACCTTCTTGCTCTCTACAACTCCCTGAAGGGAGGTTGTAGCCAGGTTGGGGTTGGTCTCTTCTCCCAGGCAATCAGCACCAGAACAAGAGGACACAGTCTCAAGCTGTGCCAGAGGAGGTTTAGGCTGGATGTTAAGAAGAGATTCTTCAAAGAAAGAGTGATTGCCCATTGGAATGTGCTGCCCAGGGAGGTGGTGGAGTCACCATCACTGGAGGTGTTTAGTAAGAGCCTGGATGTGGCACTTGGTGCCATGGTTTAGTTGATCAGATGGTGTTGGGTGATAGGTTGGACTCGATCTCAAAGGTCTTTTCCAACCTGGTCCATTCCATTCCATTCCATATCACTATTGGGTGTAAAAAGGAAAGAAAAAGATTATTCTAAACAAATTTATTGGGTAAATGTCTGGGATAAGAGGAGATGTTATCATAGCAGTTCTTCACATTTCCAATTCCCTTTCCTCTTCTCTTCTGATCTTGGCTGTTTTGCTTTGCTCAGGAAACGATAAGGTGCTTCTGGCTGCCCTTGGGATAAGTCTAACCCACTGCTTTCTCTCAACTCCTTTCTCTCTCTTGGGACAGGGGTGTTGGGGGGGGGCAGTGGACCAGGCTTCTCTGGTCTTTTGACCAGGGGGCATCTGTGTTGTTTGCTAATTGTGTATATCTGTACAGTGTTGTAAATCCTGTCTGTTTTGTCCAGGCAGCAGGAATTGGATTCACAATCATGCTTTAGTTACTGTTTGCTTGGGAAGTGGGTGCTGTGAGTCAAAGCAGCATTTATCTACAGTTCACTGTGAGGCTGATAAATGCCTGAAATGGTTTTTGCTGAGTTTCTAGAGAGCCTCATGGTGGACACTCTTGGGTTTGTTTTTTTTTGTACAGGGCAATATAATTTGGCAGTGGTACAAGGCTGCTGAAAGCCTTTGTTCACTCCAGCACAGTGAAATCAATGGAAATGTTTTATATTCCAGGCCACCAACCATAAAAAGACAATAGAGGCTTAGAACCTTCTGAGCCAGGGCCACTAGATGGGGCAGTGCTGTGGTTAGTTTTGGTGCTTCAGCCTTTATGTGGGCACCGCCTTTAGCTGCGACTGATGGGTGTAGGAAGGCTACCTGGGTGGCCTTTGTTGCTTTTTGTACAGCAAGGAAACTCTGCTAACATCCTGCTTTTATACTTCATTTTTTGCCTTTCTCTTTGTTAATTATTATTAACTGATCAAAAAGAAGCTCAGCTGAAACTTCTACCAGGCATTAATTGGGTCACCGGCAAAGCATCTGTTCAGCGCTGAATTTCTGCTGTTGACTCCCAGTAAACATTGCATTGTACAGAGGAAAAAGGGACACCAGAGGGAGTCTGAGCTATGAGGCAGGTTTGGTTTATGGTGGCAGGAAAAAGCTCTTTTCTTTCTGGAAGCTCCAGTCAAAAGCTCAGAATGAATCTTTCAGGTCATGAGCAGTTTGTTTCCAATTAGTTGGCTGTGATTTAACACGTGCATTTCCATGCTGAATCCTAAACAGTCCTGGCTTGCTTGTCCTTTCAGCTGGTATAAATAGTTACTTCCAGAGATCTTTTTTTTTCCTTCTTAATTAGCTGCTGTCTTGCTCAGTTTTATATCCTGCTTGAAATCTTGTAGAGCCTGTGTTTAAAGTGCAGCCTTATCCACGCAGAAGGAAGGGGTTGGGGGCAGAGCTGGTAAGGAGTGAGTACCTCTAGGTGAATGAGAAGCTCCACAGGAGCTCTCAGTGTGCACTTGCAGCCCAGAAAGCCAATCAGGTCCTGAGCTGCAGCAAGAGAAGTGTGGCCAGCAGGGCCAGGGAGGGGATTCTCCCCCTCTGCTCAGCTCTGCTGAGACCCCACCTGGAGTACTGCCTCCAGTTCTGGAGCCCCTATTCCAAGAGGGATCTGGAGGTGCTGGAAGGTGTCCAGAGAAGGGCCATGAGGATGAGCAGAGGGCTGGAGCACCTCTCCTGTGAGGACAGACTGAAGGAGTTGGGGCTGTTCAGTCTGGAGAAGAGAAGGCTCTCAGGTGACCTCATTGTGGCCTTCCAGTATCTGAAGGGGGCTACAAGAAGGCTGGGGAGGGACTGCTCAGGATGTCAGGTAGTGATAGGACTAGGGGGAATGGAATGAAGCTGGAGGTGGGGAGATTGAGGCTGGAGGTGAGGAGGAAGTTCTTCCCCATGAGAGTGGTGAAGCCCTGGAATGGGTTGTCCAGGGAGGTGGTTGGGGCCCCGTCCCTGGAGGTGTTTAAGCCCAGGCTGGATGAGGCTGTGGCCAACCTGATGTAGTGTGGGGTGTCCCTGCCCATGGCAGGGGGGTTGGAACTAGCTGATCCTTGTGGTCCCTTCCAACCCTGACTGATTGTGTGAAATATACTGGGTCAGAATGCTGCTTTTCTGGCTGATTCTGTACAATGCCCTGCTCATTGCTGGAAGCTTCACCACTCTGCTTACCTAAAGATTCTTTAGTGGTGTGTGGCCCCTTGAACCTGCTGAGCCTGGCAGTCTGATTAAGTGCGCAGCGCTCGAGACGGATTTCCATGGGATCTCAGGGTTTCCCTGTGTTTTGCAGACAGATAGTTGCCAAGTCTGACATCAGCTTTGATTATAATTGCTTTTCTTGTTTTGATTTGTCCCAGCCCAAGTGCTGAGAAATGTGCTGTTTTCAGCATGTATTTTTCCTTTAACCCAAGCTTAAAGGGCATTAACTGTTGTGCATTTTCTCAGTGCCTCAGCATGAGATTGCTGTTGTCTTCTTCTTCCCAAGTGAGATCTGGGTTCTGCTAGCCCATCTGTTTCCAAACAACTCTTTTAGAGCAAAGATTATTAGAAAGAATGTGACAAGGCTGCTCTGGTGTTAAAGCAAATCTTTAAACTTACTTTGGCTTACTTCCTGACATAAGATTGGAGGATTTTCTTGATCTTGTGCCTTGCTCATAAATAATTCTCCTCCTTCTCCCCTTCCTTTAAGCTTCTGGTGTTGTCAGCCACTCCACTTTTAATTTGTGGTTCTCTGGTTGAGTAATGTAAATCTTGAGTAGTGTAGATTTGCAGATGACTCCAAGCTGGGGGCAGGAGTTGATCTGCTGGAGGGTAGAGAGGCTCTGCAGAAGGACCTTGCCAGGCTGGGCAGATGGGCAGAGTCCAAGGGCAGGAGATTGAACACATCCAAGTGCCAGGTTCTGCACATTGGCCATAGCAGCCCCATGCAGTGCTACAGGCTGGGGTCAGAGTGGCTGGAGAGCAGCCAGGCAGAGAGGGACCTGAGGATATCTGAATAAGATACACTGAAAATACATGACAGGATAGTTGCAGAAATGATACTGGTTGATAGTAGGCTGAACATGAGCCAGCAGTGTGCCCAGGTGGCCAAGAAGGCCAATGGCATCCTGGCCTGCATCAGGAACAGTGTGGCCAGCAGGAGCAGGGAGGTCATTGTGCCCCTGTACACTGCACTGGTTAGGTCACACCTTGAGTCCTGTGTCCAGTTCTGGGCCCCTCAGTTTAGGAAAGATGTTGAGTTGCTGGAAGGTGTCCAGAGAAGGGCAACAAAGCTGGGGAGGGGTCTGGAGCACAGCCCTGTGAGGAGAGGCTGAGGGAGCTGGGGTTGCTTAGCCTGGAGAAGAGGAGGCTTAGAGGAGACCACCTTGCTGTCGCCAGCTCCCTGAAGGGAGGTTGTAGGGAGGTGGGGGTTGGTCTCTTCTCCCAGGCAACCAGCAGCAGAACAAGAGGACACAGTCTCAAGCTGTGCCAGGGGAGGTTTAGACTGGATGTTAGGAAGAAGTTCTTCACAGAAGGAGTGGCCATGGAGGTAGTGGAGTCACCATCACTGGAGGTGTTCAGGAAGAGACCGGATGGGGCACTTGGTGCCATGGTGCCAGGGAAGGTTTAGGCTGGATGTCAGGAAAAAGTTCTTCCCAGAAAGAGTGATTGGCCATGGGAATGTGCTGCCCAGGGAGGTGATGGAATCACCATCCCTGGAAGTGTTTAAGAGGAGACTGGATGGGGCACTTGGTGCCATGGTTTAGTTGATTAGATCGTGTTGGATGATTGGTTGGACTTGATGATCTCAAAGGTGTTTTCCAGCCTGGTTAATTCTGCTCTACTCTACTCTATTCTGTTCTATTCTCTTCTAATGATAAGCCTGGAGTAGCTTGGTATTCTCCCTTGTCTCATATACCTAATAGTTAAATAGATAATAAGGAAAATAGCACCTGGTAAAAGGAGAGAAAACAAAGCAAAATAGAAGGGAAGTGTTGGTAGGGCAAGGTAAATGCAAAAGAGAAGGAATGTGTTGGTAGAGCAAGGTAAATGCAGACACAATACATTTTACTCTGAACTGCAGGCATGAAACACCTCAGCTGACAGGGCAAAATTCCACTAGAGACACAGAGCTTGATGAAATGCCTGTCAGCCTTAAACCCAGATTTTTATCATCTCTCTGGGCCATCTCTGTTCCCTTTGGGCTATTCGTGTCCCCTTTGCTGTTGTTTTTGCATATGCAGTCATGAGCAGCCCCAGTAATAGAGGCAATTTGCTCACAGTGCTGTAAAGATGATACATTTGTATAGCTCTCAACTCAGAAATGCATTGTGTAAACCACTCCTGGAAAAGGTTTCCTTTCTGTCAAGGCACTGGCAAAGCTCTGTTTTTCCACTGCTTGCTAAAAAAATAGTTTACTGTGATTATTTGAGTACAGTGGCCTGTAAAACAGACATGACTCCACCTAGTGCACTCATCTCTTGGAAAAACAACCAAACAAAGTAAATAAAGGCTGTTCACTAAGGAACAGATGTTAGTGATTGTTCTCAGTGTCAGCATCTCCTTTCTCTGGAACCTTAGAATATAGAATTAACCAGGTTGGAAGAGACCTTTGAGATCATCGAGTCCAACCCATCACCCAACACCATCTAATCAACTAAACCAAGGCACCAAGCACCCCATCCAGTCTCTTCCTAAACACCTTCAGTGATGGTGACTCCACCACCTCCCTGGGCAGCACATTCCCATGGCCAATCTCTCTTTCTGGGAAGAACTTCTTCCTAGCATCCAGCCTAAACCTCCCCTTGAGAAAGGGGACTCTTGAACGTGACCAGAGAAGGGCAACAAAGCTGGGGAGAGGTCTCAAGCACAAGCCCTATGAGGAGGGGCTGAGGGAGCTGGGGTTGCTTAGCCTGCAGAAGAGGAGGCTCAGGGGAGACCTTCTTGCTCTCTGCAACTACCTGAAGAGAGGTTGTAGCCAGGAAGGGGTTGGTCTCTTCTCCCAGGCAACCAGCACCAGAACAAGAGGACACAGTCTCAAGCTGTGCCAGAGGAGGTTTAGGCTTGAGGTTAGGAGAAAGTTCTTCCCAGCAAGAGAGATTGGCCACTGGAATGTGCTGCCCAGGGAGGTGCTGGAGTCACCATCCCTGGAGGTGTTCAAAACAGGACTGGACGTGGCACTTGAAGCCGTGCTTTAGTTAGTCCTGAGGTGTTGGGTGCTAGGTTGGACTTGATGATCTCTGAGGTCTTTTCCAACCTTATTGATTCTCTGATTCTAAGTGTTTATAACATGGATGAATAAACATGTACCTCAGAGGAAAGAGCAGAGATAAAACACCATATCCTCACGCTCATTTGAGCCGCGTAGCGTCTCCTCGGGAGAAATCCAGTGAAAACAGATGCTGACAAGCTCATGCTCAAATCCTGTGAAAGGAGACAAGTTCATAGAGTGCTTAGGTGTGTCTCATGGGAAGTACTCCTCATCTTTTTCCCTGGGCTGTCCTGCATCCATGTGGTGACTAACATTCACGCTGTCAAACGGGGAAGCTGCACGTGGCAGGGTTAAATATTTCAAGAGCAGTGTCCCCTGTTTTGTTATAGCTATATATAGTGAGTGGCTGTTCTGAGCTTCTCATTACTCCATTTTAATAGGCTTAGCAAATATTTATACTTTGCATTTCTACCCAGGAGCTGGTGTGTGTGTGTGTTTCTCCTTGACCACCTTTACCTGAAAGCTCTGGGGTTTAGCTAGGGAACGTTTACAGAGGAGCCAGCTTAGCCATTTCGGGGCTCTGGCAGTAATTTGCAGCAGTCTTTGCATGTTGGAACCAGTGGAGCGTTTGTCCTCAGGGAGGGGGATGGAGAGGGAGGTGGGGAATGGAAGAGAGGATGGTTGTAACAGTGGATCTGCATGACTAAGCAATTTCTCTTGAAGCTGGCATGAAAAGAGGCAGGAATTCTGGTGAGCTGGAGGGTCAGCCTGCAAGCTCGATAGCTGAGTGGTGCTCGAGGGGAAACTTAGGTGCTTCTCCCTCTCTCATGATACAGGAATCTTCTGCACCCAGAAGATGTTCTTGGGCCCTTCAGTTTAGGAAAGATGTTTAGGAAAGTTCTGGGTTGCTCAGATTAGGAAGGATGTTGAGTTGCTGGAAGGTGTCCAGAGGAGGGCAACAAAGCTGGGGAGGGGTTTGGAGCACAGCCCTGTGAGGAGAGGCTGAGGGAGCTGGGGTTGCTTAGCCTGGACAAGAGGAGGCTCAGGGGAGACCTTCTTGCTGTCTCCAACTCCCTGAAGGGAGGTTGTAGCCAGGTGGGGGTTGGTCTCTTCTCCCAGGCAACCAGCAGCAGAACAAGAGGACACAGTCTCAAGCTGCACCAGGGGAGATTTAGGCTGGAAGAGACCAGGTTGGAAGAGACCTTCGAGATCATTGCGTCCAACCTAGCAACTAATCCAACCCACCTAATCAACTAAACCATGGCACCAAGCACCCCATCAAGTCTCCTCCCAGAAAGAGAGATTGGCCATTGGAATGTGCTGCCCAGGGAGGTGGTGGAGTCACCATCAGTGGAGGTGTATAAGAAGAGACTGGGTGAGGCACTTGGTGCCATGGTTTAGTGGATGAGATGGTGCTGGGTGATAGGTTGGACTCGATGATCTCGAAGGTCTTTTCCAACCTGGTTATTTCTATTCTGTTCCATTCCAATATATTTTGTTTGTTTGTTTTGTGTATTACAAGAACTCAGCAATAGTTTTGCTGAAGGCATGGTGGACCTTTTCAGCTCATTCAAACTCTCCAGTCGAAGCACCCTAAAAATCAAATGCAGGACTAAATATTGCCATTACAAGTAGAGGCAGGCAGAGGGTCCATCCAGGTAACTAAGCTGTGTGTCAGTGGCTTGTTTGATGGTTTGGTGAATCTAATCATGCCAATTTGATAGGTTTTTATTTATTTTTCTTTTTAAACCTAAGTATGTAAACATAAATCATAAAATAAACAAGGTTGGGAAAGACCTCAGAGATCATCAGGTCCAACCTGTCACCCAGCACCTCCGGGCTGACTAAACCGTGGCTTCAAGTGCCACATCCAAGCCTCTCTTGAAGATCTCCAGGGACAGTGACTTCCTGGGCAGCACATTCCAATGGCCAATCTCTTTTTGGGAAGAACTTTCTCCTCACCTCCAGCCTAAACCTCAGGCTGGAGGTTAGGAGGAAGTTTTACACAGAGAGAGTGATTGCCCACTGGAATGGGCTGCCTGAGGAGGTGGTGGGGTCGCCGTCGCTGGGGGTGTTCAGGGCGAGGCTTGACAGGATGCTTGGTTCCATGGTTTAGTTGATTGGGTAGTGTTGGATGATAGGTTGGACATGATGATCTCGAAGGTCTCTTCCAACCTGGTTTATTCTGGTTTGTTCTGGTTTCTGGTTTTAAACCTCCTCGGGCACAGCTTGAGGCTGTGCCCTCTTGTTCTGGTGCTGCTTGCCTGGGAGAAGAGACCAACCCCCACCTGGCTACAACCTCCCTTCAGGGAGCTGTAGAGAGCAAGGAGGTCTCCCCTGAGCCTCCTCTTCTCCAGGCTTAGAAATAAATGGTGTGGCACACAAGTGAGCTACACTTGAGTTTGCATGGTTAAATGAGTTTGGATTTCTTGCACTTAGGGTTTTTTGTTTGTTTTCCTCCCCAATGCCTTTTTAAGAGGGAGAGAGTCTGCTGAGAGCTCCATGAAATGGTTGAAGAATGTGTTAGCTTTTCTGGGGGATGCTGGTGTAGCCAAGGGGGCACTGACAAAAGGGCAGAGAATCATTTAAGCACTGGTGTATGATTGTTTTTTTCCCTGCCAGGAATTTTCCTACGATGGCAAACATCGAAAGAAAGAAGGCAGTGCAGATACAGAAGGAAGAAAGGGGAGAAGTGCTGACTACCCAGCAGTTTGGGTAAGCATTTTGATACAGTCTTGTTTCCTTCCTCCTACAGACTTCAGAACTATGCTCTGCAGCCCTTATTTCTTCCACTCTACACGTGATCTAGCTGCCTATTAACAGAGCACTGGTTGTTTCACTGTTTGCAGGTGTAATGCCCTCCTGTTTGCAGTGCTTCATAGTCCAGTTAAATGAAGCAATAACTGTGCTAGAAATCTGGTGTTCCTTCTGCACTCTGGCTTCTTTGAGAATATCACATTCTAGTGATATTGCTGTTTGTCAGTATCAGTCAGGGTTAGAAGGGAGCACAAGGATCAGCTAGTTCCAACCCCCCTGCCATGGGCAGGGACACCCCACACTACATCAGGCTGGCCACAGCCTCATCCAGCCTGGGCTTAAACACCTCCAGGGATGGGGCCTCAACCACCTCCCTGGACAACCCATTCCAGGGCTTCACCACTCTCATGGGGAAGAACTTCCTCCTCACCTCCAGCCCCAATCTCCCCACCTCCAGCTTCATTCCATTCCCCTTAGTCCTATCACTACCTGAGAGCCTGACAAGTCCCTCCCCAGCCTTCTTGTAGCCCCCTTCAGATCCTGGAAGGCCACAATGAGGTCACCTGGGAGCCTTCCCCAGACTGAACAGCCCCAACTCCTTCAGTCTGTCCTCACAGGAGAGGTGCTCCAGCCCTCTGCTCATCCTGGTGGCCCTTCTCTGGACACCTTCCAGCACCTCCAGATCCCTCTTGGAATAGGGGCTCCAGAACTGGAGGCAGGACTCCAGGTGGGGTCTCAGCAGAGCTGAGTAGAGGGGGAGAATCCCCTCCCTTGCCCTGCTGGCCACACTTCTCTTGATGCAGCCTTCAGATACTGGAAGGCCACAATGAGGTCACCTGGGAGCCTTCTCTTCTCCAGACTGAACAGCCCCAACTCCTTCAGTCTGTCCTCATAGGAGAGGTGCTCCAGCCCTATAATGGTGATGGAAGTCACACAACATAATGAATCCACATAATCTCTTGGACATTTTCAGGCATTAAGGGTTAGATTTTTATGAGTGGATTTGGCTTCTTGGTCCCTGCTTTCAGATGATAAATCAGTAATCAAGTGGAGAGAGGAGATAAGTGTAACTTTATTTTCGTAGCGTAAGTAGTCCTCCTTCTTCCTTCTACCTTTGTTCTGTGCTTAGTAACTTAACTCCTTTTGGATTTTTATCCATTCTCTCCCTTACAATAAGAATTGCTTTTCAGGAGAGTTTTATTCTTTGCTCATCCCCTCAGTGGAGCCAGCTAACTTCATTACCTCCACTTCAGAGTGTGTTGGAAGGCTCTCTAAGAACCATTACAATGATCTACGCTCCTTGTTTAACCTGCTAAGAGCAAAGCGGAAGGAAGAAGCAGGTTCAATATTGAGGGACTCTTGCTGAATAGAATAGAATAGAATTAACCAGGCTGGAAAAGGCCTTCAAGATCATCAAGTCCAACCTTTCACCCAACACCATCTAATCAACTAAACCATGGCACCAAGTGCCTCATCCAGTCTCTTCTTAAACACTTCTGGTGATGGTGACTCCACCACCTCCCTGGGCAGCACATTCCAATGGCCAATCTCTCCTTCTGTCAAGAGCTTCTCCCTAACATCCAGCCTAAATCTCCCCTGGTGCAGCTTGAGACTGTGTCCTCTTGTTCTGCTGCTGGTTGCCTGGCAGAAAAGACCAACCCCCACCTGGCTACAACCTCCCTTCAGGGAGTTGTAGACAGCAAGAAGGTCTCCCCTGAGCCTCCTCTTCTCCAGGCTAATCAACCCCAGCTCCCTCAGCCTCTCCTCACAGGGCTGTGCTCCAAACCTCTCCCCAGCCTCCTTGCCCTTCTCTGGACACATTCAAGTGTCTCAATGTCCTTCTTAAATGGAGGGGCCCAGAACTGGCCACAGGTTTCTTTGGTAACTCTTGTGATTGTGAGTCAGATGCATTAGTCTTAAACATCTAACAGCAATTCCATACTCTTACATGTGTTAGCAACCCTACATCTGGAAAACTGTTTAGGGGGGAAGAAAAGTCCTCAAAATTATAGGCTGCTTGCTTTCACTCTGTGACCTTTAACTCTGGTTGATTTTTAGAAAGCTCTTCTTTCTTTTCCCCCCCTCCTCCCTCCCCTGATCAGTTGGCATTGCAGACATGATGTGCTGTCCAAAAAGCTGCCCTTTCTGCTTTGTGTATCAACAAGTAAAGGTTCTGGAATTGGTGTTCATCTCACAAATTTACTGCTGCATGAGGCAAAAATAGAATCCAGCTTGTTCCCTGCAAGCTGCACTGTTAAAGCATGCAGCTAAGTAAGATTTAGAAAGGATTAGATACTTCACACTTCTGCAGCACTTTCCGTTTGTGTGCTTTGCAACTGCTTCCTCTCAGCATCCTCATGTGTGAGATTAGAGATGCAGAAGGACCACTTAGGTCGTCTGTCTGATGTCTTGCAACAGCTGATTAATAGTGCAGGGTTCTTTTATCCCCTCTGAACAGGAAGTGGAGAGCAGTATATCTGTCACAAGGGGAAGGCAGATTCCAGGCTGACATTTGTTGGGATGTGTTTGTGACCTTGGGGTTTCTTTCTGCGTGTGTGAGGCCCCAGGGAAATCAGAATGTTGCTTTTAACCTTTGCTCAAGGACTGTATTTACTCAGCATTGGCCAGGTTCTGTAACAGCAATTCACAGTCTGGTTGTACAAATTCAGAAAGGCAGTTCTTTGGCTAGATGGAGCTGAATTATGGGAGCTTACATAGAATAGAATACATAGAATACACCAGGTTGGAAGAGACCTTCAAGATCATGGCGTCCAACCCATCGACCAATCCAACACCACCTAAACAACTAACCCATGGCACCAAGCAACCCATCAAGTTTCTTCTGAACACCTCCAATGATGGTGACTCCACCACCTCCCCAGGCAGCCCATTCCAATGGGCAATCACTCTCTCTGTATAGAACTTCTTCCTCACATCCAATCTAAACCTTCCCTGGCACAGCTTGAGACTGTGTCCTCTTGTTCTGGTGCTGGCTGCCTGGGAGAAGAGACCAACCCCCACCTGGCTACACCTCCCTGCAGAGAGTGGTAGACAGCAAGAAGGTCTCCCCGGAGCCTCCTCGTCTAAGGCTAAGCAACCCCAGCTCCCTCAGCCTCTCCTCACAGGGCTGTGCTCCAAACCCCTCACCAACCTCGTTGCTGTTCTCTGGACTCATTCCAGCAAGTCAACCTCCTTCCTAAACTGAGGGGCCCAGAACTGGACACAGCACTCAAAATGCAGCTTAACCAGTGCTGAGTCCAGGGGCACAATGACCTCCCTGCTCCTGCTGGCCACACTGTTCCTGATGCAGGCCAGGATGCCATTGGCCCTCTTGGCTGCCTGGGCACACTGCAGGCTCGTGCAGCCTTTTGTGCATTAGAGGCTGAGACACAGGGAGGTGGTGGCTTACTTCTTGTCTGCAGGACTGGCATGGTGGATGATGTTGTCATCCTCAGTTTAGGAAAGCTGTTGAGTTGCTGGAAGGTGTCCAGAGAAGGGCAACAAAGCTGGGGAGGGGTTTGGAGCACAGCCCTGTGAGGAGAGGCTGAGGGAGCTGGGGTTGCTTAGCCTTAGACGAGGAGGCTCCGGGGAGACCTTCTTGCTGTCTACCACTCTCTGCAGGGAGGTGTAGCCAGGTGGGGGTTGGTCTCTTGTGCCAGGCAACCAGCACCAGAACAAGAGGACACAGTCTCAAGCTGTGCCAGGGGAGATTTAGGCTGGCTGTTAGGAAGAAATTCTTCACAGAAGGAGTGGCCATGGAGGTAGTGGAGCCACCATCACTGGAGGTGTTTAGGAAGAGACTGGATGGGGCACTTGGTGCCATGGTTTAGTTGATTAGATGGTGTTGGGTGATAGGTTGGACTTGATGATCTCTGAGGTCTTTTCCCACCTGGTTAATTCTATTCTATTCTGTTCTATTCTTTTGGCAGACATGGCCACCAGTTTGTGTTGCAAATGGCAGACATAGGAGTAAAGTGGCTTGTTCCACACCTGTTGTCTTCCTTAGCCCAAATCCCTCTGCAGCAGTAGGATACCAGCCATCCCTACCCTACCC
The DNA here is from genome assembly GCF_014839835.1 of Dryobates pubescens. Lineage (NCBI taxonomy): Eukaryota > Metazoa > Chordata > Aves > Piciformes > Picidae > Dryobates > Dryobates pubescens. The sequence goes on along the minus strand of NC_071618.1, from coordinate 41,575,285 downwards.
TACCCTACCCTACCCTACCCAGAGAATTAAATGAAATGTGTTTTGTTGCAATATAAAGCTATTTTGAATGCTATTGTAGCGCTGTTCTCCTCTCAAGAAGGACAAATTAGGCTGGAAAGATAGGGAAGAGAGGATTGTTGGTAATGGGAATGTTTTTGCACAAGCAAAGAAGTGGGTGGCATGGAAGGGCTGTGTGATGGAGAGGAAGAAAAGATGTGTAGGAGGGAAGAAGTGAATAGAATGCAGCTGTATGCTGTGTCTTGTAACTCTCAAGCTGTGCCAGGGGAGGTTTAGGCTGGAAGTTAGGAAGAAGTTCTTCACAGAGAGAGTTGTTGGCCATTGGAATGTGCTGCCCAGGGAGGTGGTGGAGTCACCAGCCCTGGAGGTGTTCAAAAAGGGATAGGATGTGGCACTTGAAGCCATGGTTTAGTTAGTCCTGGGGTGTTGGGTGCTAGGTTGGACTTGATGATCTGTGAGTTCTTTCCAACCTTGTTGATGCTGTGTACTCTCTGCCTTGTTATAAGGTAAAAGTCATGAACTTGAAACTCTTCATTTAAGTTCCAGCTTTGTCATGTTGCCCTGCCAATGGGATGAGCTGTGACTGCCTGTCTGGTCTGTCAGCACATGTTAGCTGAGCTGGAGTGCCTCCTGGCATCGTGCTGTGTTGCTGAACCTTACATGTGTGCCTGAGCCCTCTGCTTACATCATTTGAGAGGCCTTGAGCACAGCCCTATGAGGAGAGGCTGAGGGAGCTGGGATTGTTTAGCCTGGAGAAGAGGAGGCTCAGGGGTGACCTCATTGCTCTCTACAACTACCTGAAGGGAGGTTTTAGGCAGGTGGGGGTTGGTCTCTTCTGTCTTGCAACCAGCACCAGAACAAGGGGACACAGTCTGAAGCTGTGCCAGGAGGAGTTTAGACTCGAGGTGAGGAGAAAGTTCTTCACAGAGAGAGTTGTTAGCCATTGGAATGTGCTGCCCAGGGAGGTGGTGGAGTCACCATCCCTGGAAGTGTTCAAAAAGGGATTGGATGTGGCACTTGGTGCCATGGTTTAGTCATGAGGTCCGTGGTGACAGGTTGGACTCGATGATCTTTGAGGTCTCTTCCAACCTTAGTGATAGTGTGATTTGATTTGATTCTCTTAGCTTGCCATTTGTATGAGCTTTGCATTTCTTTCTCCAGCAAAATGAAAGGGATATGGAGACCTCCAGGAAGTGAAGACCACTTTGGGCAACAAGGAAGACACGGGAGGAGACAAAGATGGCCGTTTTGTAAGAGGTTTAGGAAGGATGGTGATGATTATAATGCACACAGAGCTCAGAATGAAGCCAGTGGATCAGAAAATGGCAGCTGTGAAAAGGAACCTGAAAAGCAGCAAGCTTCAGAAGCTCAGCCATGCACAAAGGATGTGGACCCTCTCAGTCTTCTGGCAAACAGTGATGCTGGTAAGGTGAAGGAATTTGGAGAACTTTTGAGTGGTGCTGTCAAAGTGATTACTGATGTGGTGCATCACTGGCAACTTCTGGGGGGAAGAGGAGGCTCAGGGGAGACCTTCTTGCCCTCTACAACTACCTGAAGGGAGGTTGTAGCCGGGGGAGGTTGGTCTCTTCTCCCAGGCAACCAGCACCACCTCCCTGGGCAGCACATTCCAATGGCCAATCTCTCTTTCTGTGCAGAACTTCTTCCTAACATCCAGCCTAAACCTCCCATGGCACAGCTTGAGACTGTGTCCTCTTGTTCTGGTCTCTTGTTCTGCTCTGTGTCCTCTTGTTCTGGTCTCTTGTTCTGCTCTGTGTCCTCTTGTTCTGGTCTCTTGTTCTGCTCCCTTCAGGGAGTTGTAGACAGCAAGGTGGTCTCCCCTGAGCCTCCTCTTCTCCAGGCTAAGCAACTCCAGCTCCCTCAGCCTCTCCTCACAGGGCTGTGCTCCAAACCCCTCCCCAGCTTTGTTGCCCTTCTCTGGACACCTTCCAGCAACTCAACATCTTTTCCTAAACTGAGGGGCCCAGAACTGGACACAGGACTCAAGGGGTGGCCTAACCAGTGCTGAGTCCAGGGGCACAATGACTTCCCTGCTCCTGCTGGCCACACTATTTCTGATGCAGGCCACGATGCCATTGGCCTTCTTGGCCACTTGGGCACACTGCTGGCTCGTGTTCAGCCAGCTGTCAACCAGTACCCCCAAGTCTCTTTTCTGCCTGGCTGCTCTCCAGGCACTCTTTCCCCAGCCTGTAGTGCTTTATAAGGTCAGAAGAAGAATAAAGTACTTCAGCAGTCAAATTACTTTTAAAGACTGTGAAATATATGTTTGTGGTTGTGAAAGGAGATTCATTTCCTTTTATGAATTGAGTGAATCAGATAAAATGTCAGCAATTTCATTTGAACTCTATTTTTTTTGGCCATTTCATCTGATCTATTCTCAATATTCTCCATATGTGTGTTGTGAAATATTGCTAGTTTAGGGTTTTCCTGGGGTGAGTCTGTCTAGTTTCACATGCTGGCAGGAATATAAACTCTCCAGATACAACTATTCACAGTCCAGCCAGCAGTGATGCAGTACTCCTAGAGCATGGCATGTAAGCTGACTTGTGCTCCAGCTATTTTTAGCAGCCAGGCTAGAATGCATCCCCTGGAAAGACATCTGATGCTGAGCTCTTCCTTTTGCAAGCATAGTCTTCAATTAGTGGGAACAAGAGCTCAGCATCCCTGTGCAATTTGTTTATTCCACTGATCTCTGCATGTTGGGGAATGTCAGAGTGCTGGAGTATAACTGTATTCCCCTGCAGCCTCTGTGTTTTACTTCATGATAGGAAACAAATCTACTTGTACCAAACTACAGCTAGGAACTTCTGCTAGACAGGGTTGAAAAGGAATGTGGGATGTGCTTATTACACATCACTAAAGCCACTTGTGGTAAAGCCAGTTGTAGACTTTTGTACTGCTGAGAAATGTAGACATAACAATGGCAAACAAAATAGTTTAGTTGGTTAGGTGGTGTTGGATGATAGGTTGGACTTGATGATCTCAAAGGTCTTTCCCAACCTGGTCCGGTCCACTCCACTCCACTCCACTCCACTCCACTCCACTCCACTCCACTCCACTCCACTCCACTCCACTCCACTCCACTCCGGTTTTGGTCTCTGAGGTCTTTTCCAACCTTATTGATTCTATGATTCTATCACTTTGGCCACAACAACCCCATGCAGTGCTACAGGCTAGGGACAGAGTGGTTGGAGAGCAGCCAGGCAGAAAGGGACCTGGGGGTACTGGTTGATAGGAGGCTGAACATGAGCCAGCAGTGGGCACAGGTGGCCAAGAAGGCCAATGGCATCCTGGCCTGCATCAGGAAGAGTATGGTCAGCAGGAGCAGCGAAGTCATTGTGCCCCTGGACTCAGCCCTGGTTAGGCCACAGCTTGAGTCCTGTGTCCAGTTCTGGGCCCCTCAGTTTAGGAAAGATGTTGAGATGCTGGAAGGTGTCCAGAGAAGGGCAATGAGGCTGGGGAGGGGTTTGGAGCACAGCCCTGTGAGGAGAGGCTGAGGGAGCTGGGGTTGCTTAGCCTGGAGAAGAGGAGGCTCAGGGGAGACCTTTTGCTGTCTCCAACTCCCTGAAGGGAGGTTGTAGCCAGGTGGGGGTTGGTCTCTTCTCCCAGGCAACCAGAACAAGAGGACACAGTCTCAAGCTGTGCCAGGGGAGGTTTAGGCTCAAGGTGAGGAGAAAGTTCTTCATAGAAAGAGTGATTGGCCATTGGAATGTGCTGCCCAGCGAGGTAGTGGAGTCGCCGTCCCTGGAGGTGTTCAAGAGGCGACTGGACGTGGCACTTGGTGCCATGGTCTAGCAGGCATGAGGTCTTGGGTGACAGGTTGGACTTGATGATCCTTGAGGTCTTTTCCAACCTGATTGCTTCTATGATTCTTTAATGACTTTATTTTTTGAAAGCCATATAACTGAAGTCCATGATAATGCTCTATAGGTACCTTTTGTGGGGGTATTTAAACCTTTGTACCAGCTCCAGCCCTTTCACTAGGGGCAATGTATTTTTCTTCCTTCCTGCATTCACTGAAGCTCTGTTTAGTAACTCATTCCTTCAAAGTCAGGAAACTGAATGGGCAATGAAGAAAGCTGATTTTTTTTCCCCCTCCTCTTGATTTATAAGCAGAAACAAGGTAAAATGATGAGCCTGTCAGGTGTAAAATTTGGTGGGATCTACTGACCAGAAACAGTCAGTTGCATTCAGTAGGGAATAACACTTCCTCTGAAGGTGTTACTCTCAAAGAGAAAATGTATTCCAGGAAATGTGTCTGCCTGATCTGCTAAACAGTAAATTAAAAGCAGTTCTTGAAGGAGAATCAGCCACAACCACAATATGTCCTCAGTGTTTTGGATGAGGTAGGAAAATGCAGCAATGGAGCAATGCTGGCATCTACCAGGAAGAGTGTGGCCAGCAGGAGCAGGGAGGTCATTGTGCCCCTGGACTCAGCACTGGTTAGGCCACACCTTGAGTCCTGTGTCCAGTTCTGGGCCCCTCAGTTTAGGAAAGATGTTGAGTTGCTCCCTGGGCAGCACATTCCAATGGCCGATCACTTTCTGGGAAGAATTTCTTCCCAACATCCAGCCTGAACCTCCCCTGGCACAGCTTGAGACTGTGTCCTCTTGTTCTGGTGCTGGTTGCCTGGGAAAGAGCACAACCCCCACCTGGCTACAACCTCCCTTCAAGGAGTTGGAGACAGCAAGAAGGTCTCCCCTGAGCCTCCTCTTCTCCAGGCTAAGCAACCCCAGCTCCCTCAGCCTCTCCTCACAGGGCTGTGCTCAAGGCCTCTCCCCAGCCTCGTTGCCCTTCTCTGGACACATTCAAGTGTCTCAATAACCTTCTTAAACTGAGGGGCCCAGAACTGTGCAATCTTCCTGGTGGGGCTCTGTTTTCCTAGTATTCTCAGTTTAAACATAGTATCATAGTATCAGTCAGGGTTGGATGGGACCACAAGGATCATCTAGTTCCAACCCCCTGCCATGGGCAGGGACTCCCCACACTAGATCAGCCTGGTCAGAGCCTCATCCAGCCTGGGATTAAACACCTCCAGGGACAGGGCCCCAACCACCTCCCTGGACAACCCATTCCAGGGCTTCACCACTCTCCTGTCTTCCCAGTGTTCCCTTTCGAGGTGCTTTGAGACCGTAATGCCTTGCTTGTGCATATCTGCAGTGCTGGGCAGGGATTGAAGTATTGAACGGTCTGAAGTGCTGCTGAAAGCTGACCATCTAGCTCATTGACTTGATTCTCAGTGAGCATTTTTTGCTATCCCAGAATTTCCTTGCTCTCACATTCTCACCTTGAATGAGCCTGAGTTGCCTTTTGTGTGTGTGTGTTCCTCTGACTGCATTTTGAATCCTTCTCCCCCGCCCCCTGCCTCCGCAGGACTAAATCCAGCAAGACTTCAAAACATATGAAAGCCTTTTTCTCTCTTTACCTACACTTGATAATAAAACCTCTAATTATGTTTGGTATGTGAAGAAAGAGCCAGAAAGCCTGAGGTCTTGTGCAGGAAACTTTTTGCTTCTGTAAACCAATAGTGAGATGATTTTTTGCCACCAAATGTCTGTAGAGGGTTGGCAAATGTGCTTTTGTTCTGTCAGTCTGTGGTGCTGAGCAGTGGTGCCCAACACTGGGCTTGTATAGTTGTGAGATAGAATAGAATTAATCAGGTTGGAAAAGATTATTGAGTCCAACCTATCACCCAACACCATCTAATCAACTAAACCATGGCACCAAGCACCCCATCCAGTCTCTTCTTAAACACCTCCAGTGATGGTGACTGCACCACCTCTCTGGGCAGCACATTCCAATGGCCAATCACTCGTTCTGTGAAGAATTTCTTCCTTACATCCAGCCTAGCCCTCCCCTGGCACAGCTTGAGACTGTGTCTTCTTGTTCTGGTGCTGCTTGCCTGGGAGAAGAGACCAACCCCCACCTGCCTACAACCTCCCTTCAGGGAGTTGGAGAGAGCAAGAAGGTCTCCCCTGAGCCTCCTCTTCTCCAGGCTAAGCAACCCCAGCTCCCTCAGCCTCTCCTCACAGGGCTGTGCTCCAAACCCCTCCCCAGCTTTGTTGCCCTTCTCTGGACACCTTCAAGAGTCTCAATGTCCTCCTTAAATTGAGGGGCCCAGAACTGGACACAGGACTCAAGGTGTGGCCTAACCAGTGCTGAGTCCAGGGTCACAATGACTTCCCTGCTCCTGCAGGCCACACTGTTCCTGATGCAGGCCAGGATGCCATTGGCCTTCTTGGCCACCTGTGCCCACTGCTGGCTTATGTTCAGCCTAATATCAGCCAGCTGGTCTCTCCTTCCAGGCAACCAGCACCAGAACAAGAGGACACAGTCTCAAGCTGTGCCAGGGGAAGTTTAGGCTGGAGGTGAGGAGAAAGTCCTTCACAGAGTGATTGGCCATGGGAATGTGCTGCCCAGGGAGGTGGTGGAGTCACCATCCCTGGAGGTGTTTAGGAAGAGACTGGATGGGGTGCTTGGTGCCATGGTTTAGTTAGTCCTGAGGTGTTGGGTGCTGGGTTGGACTTGATGATCTCTGAGGTCTTTTCCCACCTTATTGATTCTGTGGCTGGCTGTTGGTGTGCAGCAGTGTTGGGGAAAACCCCTCTTGCCTTTTCTCTCCCTGCAGAGTCTGAGAAGGAGGACGCAGCCGCTGAAGGCGGGAGGCTGGGGCTGACCGTTGTTCCCAAGCAGGCCACCTCTGCCCTGACTGCATTGTCGGCCAACTATGGCAGCGCGTCTGACAGCGAGCCTGAAGGTCTGTAGGCCTATGTCCTCTGCCCTTCTTCTCTCTCCTTCTACCCTCCATCCCCAAGTACACTGCTGTGTGCTGCAAGCAATGCTGGAACCTGATCACAGACTACCCTTCTTTGGGAAGGGTGGTGGCCTTCACCTCTCCTGTCTTTGGTCCTTTGCCATCTCTCATTCTCCAGCCCTTGTGTACTGATAAAGACAGCATCTATGAGGGCAGTAGCCCAGGGGTAGCTTTTTGCAGTTGTCTCCAACTGCTGCTTTGCAGGTTATCAGTTGGAGCCTCTGTAGTCCTTAGAATTTCTCAAGAGAAACCTTTTAAGAGCAGTCAAAGGTGCTGCAGAAGAGAATGCAGCATGTAAGCTGTGGCTCTCATTTAGCAAAGATGTTAATTAAGTAGTGGCAGTTCAGTGCTTGTAGCTCCAAAACACTTGGCTGTGGAAATGCTTTTTGATTTCTGGCCTGTGCTGCAATTCAGAGCCATCTTGTGTGTGTTGATTTTTAGGCTTACACAAGTAAAGAGAGCAGCTTGTTAAAGGTTATGCAGAGGGATGGTTTTGTGGTCTGTGTACAGACCCTTGACAGTTTGCTTTTGGTGGCTAGTGCACAAAGAGAGGCTGGGAGGAGTAAAAGGGTATGCCATTATTCTGCTCCTCTTGTTTCCCTATTCCTCCCTCTTCCCAGTTTTGAGCACTGGCCAGGGTTACTGGGTGAGCCATTGCTTGTGCCTGGTATGGTTATTACCCCTGGGCTCAGAGGAGCACCAGGACAGAGCAGCAGTTGTGCAGACAGCTGGTGCACAGGGGTGGCCTTGCCTACTTGGCTTGTGCTGCATCTAAAGCCTTTTCCCCCTGCCAGCCCTACAGCATTCTGTGGAAAATCCTCAGAAAGCATTCCCTAAAAGAGTGGGTCACAGCTTTCCCTCCTCTCTTTGGTTGCCTTTTTTCAGCAGCTGAAGGGGAGGACATTAAATGTCTCTGGTTAGGGTGTGTGCCATCAAATTTCCCAGGCCTGTTTTCCCTTTGGCTGTGGTGGGGCAAGAGGAGGGATGGCCTGTCTTCAGTCTTGTTCAGATTGTGTCAAGAAAAAGCTGTTGTGCTCACCCTCTGAACTCATTTCCAGTCCTCAAGGGCTGTGTTCCAGAGAAGGCTGCTGGGTGTTGCAGTAAGGCTTGAACTCTCTACTACCTGAACTTTGTGCTTTACTGTATGCATCAGTGTGTGGTAGAGAACTGCTGATGCTCCTTACTTGCCCTGGATGGCCTACCCAAGGCTCCAGAGAGCATCTAGCAGGCAGGGGAAGTTGGACTTGGGCATCCTTTTCCCCAGGGACCATCATTTTCTCAGCAGCCAGCAGTGTTGTGAAGTGGAAGTGATGTACTTTCCAAGTAAGAAGTCAGAGAGCTGGAAGCCTCCTTCAGGGCTTGCTACTTCTGTTCTGCTTTTTCTATTGCAGAATGTAAATGTCTTGTTTTCCTTTCTGGGAATGTGTAGTGTTTCTTCTTTGTGTTTCAAAGGAATGCCCAACCCAGACAAAGCCCTCCCTTCCTCCAAGTAAGCCTTGAACACCTTCACATCAGGCTATGTGAGCAAGAACAGTACTAAGGAGCTGCCAGTGCATGGGGATATAAGCATGTTAAAGAAGCTTCTAAGCTTGGAAGCACAAGCCCTGTGAGGAGAGGCTGAGGGAGCTGGGGTTGCTTAGCCTGGAGAAGAGGAGGCTCAGGGGAGACCTTCTTGCTGTCTACAACTCCCTGAAGGGAGGTTGTAGCCAGGTGCGGTTGGTCTTTTATCCCAGGCAACCAGCACCAGAACAAGAGGACACAGTCTCAAGCTGTGCCAGGGAGGTTTAGGCTGGATGTTAGGAAGCAGTTCTTCCCAGAAAGAGAGATTGGCCATTGGGATGTGCTGCCCAGGGAGGTGGTGGAGTCACCATCACTAGAGGTGTTTAGGAAGAGACTGGCTGGGGTGCTTGGTGCCATGGTTTAGTTGATTAGATGGTGTTGGGGGATAGGTTGGACTCGATGGTCTCAAAGGTCTTTTCCAACCTGGTCTGGACTTTTCCCTTTCCCGACAAAAGCATGTTCTTTTTCTTTAAGAAATCCCTGTCAAGACTGCAGCAGAAGGTGAGAAGGAGCAGCCTGCCCTCAGAACTACACCTGAAACCACTCCAAACGTCCCTCAGAGTCAAAACCTGGATCCAAAGCCTCCGGAAGGTGCAGGCAAGGCGCTGAGAAGGTGGAATGGCAGCGGCTGTCCGCGCAGAGGGCCTGACAAGCGGGGCAGGAAAGCTCTGCCTCTGCGTCCGAAGCGCCGCCCCACGCTGCTGGAAATGGTAACAGTTCCACTGCTAAAATGATGCCTTCTGGACAGGAGGAGCACTGCTGATGGGTGGCTCTTCTCTTCCCTGGGGGAAGTTAGAGCAATCCCTTAGCAAGTTTGCAGATGACACCAAGCTGGGAGCAGATGTTGGTCAGTTAGAGGGCAGAAGGGCTCTGCAGAGGGACTTCAACTGACTGGACTGAAGGGCAGAGTCCAGCAGGATGGCATTCAACAAGTCCAAGTGCCAGGTTCTACACATTGGCCACAACAACCCCATGTAGTGCTACAGGCTGGGGACAGGGTGGCTGGACAGCAGCCAAGCAGAAAGGGACCTGGAGGTACTGATTGACAGCTGGCTGAACATGAGCCAGCAGGGTGCCCAGGTGGCCAACAAGGCCAATGGCATCCTGGCCTGCATCAGAAATAGTATGGCCAGCAGGAGCAGGGAAGTCATTGTGGCCCTGGACTCAAGGTGTGGCCTGACCAGTGCTGAGTCCTGTGTCCAGTTCTGGGGCTCCTTAGTTTAGGAAAGATGTTGAGTTGCTGGGAGGTGTCCAGAGAAGGGCAACAAAGCTGGGGAGGGGTCTGGAGCACAGCCCTGTGAGGAGAGGCTGAGGGAGCTGGGGTTGCTTAGACTGGAGAACAGGAGGCTCAGGGGAGACCTTCTTGCTCTCTCCAACTCCCTGAAGGGAGGTTGTAGCCAGGAGGCGGTTGGTCTCTTCTCCCAGGCAAGCAGCACCAGAACAAGAGGACACAGTCTCAAGCTGTACCAGGGGAGGTTTAGGCTGGAGGTTAGAAAGAAGTTCTTCCCAGCAAGAGTGATTGGCCATTGGGATGTGCTGCCCGGGGAGGTGGTGGAGTCACCATCCCTGGAGGTGTTTCAGAAGGGTGTGCTCGGTGCCATGGTTTAGTTGATGAGATGGTGTTGGGTGCTAGGTTGGACTGGATGATCTGGAAGGTCTTTTCCACCCTGGTTAATTCTGTTCTGTTCTCTCTTCTTCCTTTCCAGCTGCTGGCCCAGGACATCCGCCACGAAAGGAACGTGATCCTGCAGTGCGTTCGCTACCTCGTCCGCAATCACCTGTTTGGCCTGCGCGGTACGACAGAGCCCGAAGCTGCCGCAGAGACTCGGCGCTCCCCTACAGCTCCAGCAGAAGCTTCCACAGACAAACTCCATGGATCTAATTGCTCCTCCAGCTCTGACCTTCAGTTAGCAGGACAAGAAGATGCATTATCAGTAGCCCAGGGTGAGACAGCACCTGTGGAACAGGCTTCACAGACGGCTCCCTTGGCAGACGAGGACACTTGGGAATCCCTGCCGCTTCCGTGTGAGGAAGCGCTGTAGGGGCTGCCTGGTTGGGACAGCAAAGCAAAGGCTGCCATTTTCTACCTGACTGATGCATTTTGAAAGGCAGCAGTATAACAAAATAACCATTAAAGTCCATGCTGAGAGCTGTTAAAAGCAGTTTCCTGATCTGTCCTGCCCAAGGTGGCCATCTCCTTGTGCAAAGAGCGCCTGGGTGGAGTCATTACATTTCCTCATGGCAGGAAGGCAGCAGTGACACCCAGTGTGACCTGCCCAAGAGGAGGGGTAGGCCTGTGCTGCTGAGCTTCAGAGTACAGAAAGTTTTACCTCATTATGAAATGTGCCTGTCCATCAGGCACTCTTGCCTTGTCTTGTTGCCCCTATTCCAAGAGGGATCTGGAGGTGCTGGAAGGTGTCCAGATAAGGGCCATGAGGATGAGCAGAGGGCTGGAGCACCTCTCCTGTGAGGACAGACTGAAGGAGTTGGGGCTGTTCAGTCTAGAGAAGAGAAGACTCCCAGGTGACATCATTGTGGTCTTCCAGTGTCTGAAGGGGGCCTCCAAGAAGGCTGGGGAGGGACTTGTCAGGCTCTCAGGTAGTGATAGGACTAGGGGGAATGGAATGAAGTTGGAGGTGAGGAGGAAGTTCTTCAGCATGAGAGTGGTGAAGCCCTGGAATGGGTTGTCCAGGGAGGTGGTTGGGGCCCCATCTCTGGAGGTGTTTAAGCCCAGGCTGGATGAGGCTGTGGCCAGGCTGATGTAGTGTGGGGTGTCCCTGCCCATGGCAGGGGGGTTGGAACTGGATGATCCTTGTGGTCCCTTCCAACCCTGACTGATACTATGATCACCAGAGCCTAGAGGGGGATTGCAGCAGGGTGGATCTTTTACATCTGGCATGTCTAGGAGTATCTGAACCTTCAAAAGCATTTCAATGTACTTTTGAAATGGTAATTCAGTGCACTGCATGGAAGATGTAGCTGACCTGGCTCTGAAAGTCCTGCTTGCACCAAAAGTCATCTTCTCTCTGAACTCATTAGTTAATTGAGCAAAGGTGGAAATGAGGGTACTGATACAATAAGCATTTTGAAAGCAATAAATGCAGACACAACAGCTGCTGACTGCCAGGCAGAGAGGGACCTGGGGGTACTGGTTGATGGTAGGCTGAACATGAGCCTGCAGTGTGCCCAGGTGGCCAAGAAGGCCAATGGCATCCTGGCCTGCATCAGGAACAGTGTGGCCAGCAGGAGTAGGGAGGTCATTGTGCCCCTGGACTCAGCACTGGTTAGGCCACACCTTGAGTCCTGTGTCCAGTTCTGGACCCCTCAGTTTGGGAAAGATGTTGAGTTGCTGGAAGGTGTCCAGAGAAGGGCAACAAAGCTGGGGAGGGGTTTGGAGCACAGCCCTGTGAGGAGAGGCTGAGGGAGCTGGGGTTGCTTAGCCTGGAGAGGAGGAAGACCTCAGGGGAGACCTTCTTGCTGTGTACAACTCCCTGAAGGGAGGTTGTAGCCAGGTGGGGGTTGGTCTCTTCTCCTAGGCAACCAGCACCAGAACAAGAGGACACAGTCTCAAGTTGTGCCAGGGGAGGTTTAGGCTGGATGTTAGGAAGAAATTCTTCCCAGAAAGAGAGATTGGCCATTGGAATGTGCTGCCCAGGGAGGTGGTGGAGTCACCATCACTGGGAGGTGTTTAGTAGTGCTGAGTAGAGTGGCACAATGACTTCGCTGCTCCTGCTGGCCACACTATTTCTGATCCAGGCCAGGATGCCATTGGCCTTCTTGGCCACCTGGGCACACTGCTGGCTCATGTTCAGCCTACTATCAACCAGTACCCCCAGGTCCCTCTCTGCCTGGCTGCTCTCCAGCCACTCTGACCCCAGCCTGTAGCACTGCATGGGGTTGCTGTGGCCAATGTGTAGAACCTGGCTCTTGGATGTGTTCAATCTCCTGCCCTTGGACTCTGCCCATCTGTCCAGCCTCTTGAGGTCCCTTTGCAGATCTCTCCTACCCTCTAACAGATCAACTCCTGCCCCAGCTTGGTGTCATCTGCAAATTTACTGATGATGGACTCAATCCCCTCATCCAGATCATCAATAAAGATATTGAACAGGCTGGGGCCCAGCACTGATCCCTGGGGGTCACCACTAGTGCCTGGCTGCCAGCTGGCTGTGGCACCATTCAGCACCACTCTCTGGGCTCAGCCTCCAGCCCGTTCCTCACGCAGTTCCTTTCCGTGTGCCCCACATCTCGCTTGCGGTGTTCAGGAAGCAAGGAGCAGTTAAAAATTGTGTTCCACTGCTCTGCTATTTCTAGCCACAGCTGCATATTGTGTTTGTAATGCACTCTCTACATTTATGGAATTGTATAAATACCAACCCCCTTGTAAAAATTGCCTGTCTCAGGAACGTGTGTGCAGAAGAGAAGCAGGGATCAGAAACACTTACATGTCAAAGGCAGATGATTCATTCTTCCCATGGTAGTCCCAGAAGCTATTTCAACCTCATGGACTTGCTTGTGGCTCTTACAGTTTTGCTGCAATGAAATTACCAGAAAAAGGCTCTTGAGCCATGGAGAACTGGCCCTTGGGCAGAGCCTGAGTTTGGAATGGGGTGGCATCACCAGTGCTGTTCATAGTGGGGGTTAGAGATGCAAGAAAAGAAGTGGATGTCTCAGGATTGCAGTGCTACAGGCTGGGGTCAGAGTGGCTGGAGAGCAGCCAGGCAGAGAGGGACCTGGGGGTACTGGTTGATAGTAGGCTGAACATGAGCCAGCAGTGTGCCCAGGTGGCCAAGAAAGCCATTGGCATCCTGGCCTGCATCAGGAAGAGTGTGTCAAGCAGAAATGGCTCTCTACTCAGCACTGCTTAGGCCACAGCTTGAGCCCTGTGTCCAGTTCTGGGGCCCTCGATTTTAGAAGGACATTGAGACACTTGAATGTGTCCAGAGAAGGGCAACAAAGCTGGGGAGAGGCCTTGAGCACAGCCCTGTGAGGAGAGGCTGAGGGAGCTGGGGTTGCTTAGCCTGGAGAAGAGGAGGCTCAAGGGAGACCTTCTTGCTCTTTGCAACTCCCTGAAGGAAGGGAGGTTGTGGCCAGGTGGGGGTTGGTCTCTTCTCCCAGGCACCCAGCACCAGAACAAGAGGACACAGTCTCAAGCTGTTCCAGGGGAAGTTTAGGCTGGAGGTGAGGAGAAAGTTCTTCCCAGAGAGACTGGCCATTGGAATGAGCTGCCCAGGGAGGTGGTGGAGTCACCATCCCTGGAGGTAAGAGGAGCCTGTATGGGGTGCTTGGTGCCATGGTTTAAATGATTAGATGGTTTTGGGTGATAGATTGGACTTGATGATCTCAAAGGTCTTTTCCAACCTGGCTTGGTCTGTTCCTGTTCCTATTCCTATTCTATTCTATTCTATTCTATCCTATCCTATCCTATCCTATCCTATCCTATCCTATCCTATTCGTATTGTATTCTATTCCCATTTCTATTCCCATTTCTAGTCTTTTCCCATTCCTATTCTATTCTATTCTGTTCTATTCTATTCCTATTCTATTCCCATTTCTAGTCTTTTCCCTATTCTATTCTAATTCCTTTTCCTATTCTATTCTATTCTGCCAGTGGCTTCCTTCACAACATCTATGTTGCCTGGGCTGCACCACCAAAACTGAGTGGAGTCTGTTGGGGTTTTTTTTTTGTCCTCTCAGATGTTCTAGCTCAGTAGGTAAAATGGCTCTAAACCAAACAAAACCCCCCACTCAAGCACAAGGCTGCTGCTTTTAAACCCAACACCCACAAGCACATTTTCAGTAGCTAAGTTATGAAAGGAGAAAGATAAAAATAAAGTTTCAGGAGTGTGAAGGTTGTCACTATAATATTTTTATCTAAAAATGAGTCACAGAGCCTGAGAAGTGCAATGTTTCTTATTCCCTGGCACTGAAGGCAAAGGAAATCTTAAAGGAACCCAAACCATCATTTTCTTCCAAGGAGCTCTTTGAGCTCTCGTCCCGAATGTGTATGCATCCTAGGACCTCCAGCTAGGGGTGGAGGGTGTGTCTGAGGAAAGCTAAAACCTTGTGACTGAAAGGAGCATCTTCCACAGTGCCAACACTGGAGCATCACTGGTTGGGCCACACCTTGAGCCCTGTGTCCAGTTCTGGGCCCCTCAGTTTAGGAAAGAGGTTGAGTTGCTGGAAGGTGTCCAGAGAAGGGCAACAAAGGGCTTGTCATCCAAACCCCACCCCTGCTATGAGGACAGGCTGGGGGAGCTGGGGTTGCTTAGCCTGGAGAAGAGGAAGCTCAGGGGAGACCTTCTTGGTGTCTACAACTCCCTGCAGGGAGGTTGTAGCCAGGTGGGGGTTGGTCTCTTCTCCCAGGCAACCCGCACCAGAACAAGAGGACACAGTCTCAAGCTGTGCCAGGGGAAGTTTAGGCTGGAGGTGAGGAGAAAGTTCTTCACAGAAAGAGTTGTTGGCCATTGGAATGTGCTGCCCAGGGAGGTGGTGGAGTCACCACCACTGGAGGTGTTTAGGAAGAGCCTGGATGGGGCACTTAGTGCCATGATTTAGTTGATTAGATAGTGTTGGATGATAGGTTTCACTCAATGGTTTCAAAGATCTCTTCCAACCTGATTCTATTCTACCCTACCCTACCCTACCCTACCCTACCCTACCCTACCCTACCCTACCCTACTCTACTCTTTTACTCTACTCTTCTACCCTACCCTGCCCTACCCTGCCCTACCCTGCCCTACCCTGCCCTACCCTGCCCTACCCTGCCCTACCCTACCCTACCCTACCCTACCCTACCCTACCCTACCCTACCCTACCCTACCCTACCCTACCCTACCCTACCCTACCCTACTCTACTCTACCCTACTCTACCCTACTCTACCCTACTCTATATTCTATTCCATTCCATTCCATTTCATTCCACTCCCTTCCATTCTATCCTATTCTAGTGTCTGCCTTTGTGCAGCCTTGGACTTCAGCTCCAACTTCCCAGAGGAGGAGGCTGTCTTCAATGCTTAACTTTCCTTGCAATGCAACTTGAAATGGATGAATGAAAAGTACTGCCTGAGTATTGGGTTTTGCAGTTGCCTGGTGGGCTGAAAATACATGGTGTCAGTCTGGGTATTCACTGATGCTGTCTGGGAGTGCTCAATATCCAAAAGAAACTCCCACTCTCCCTAGCTTTCATTACTGTTCTGGCTCATGGTGTGTGCTTCTCTTCCTAAATTGTCCTCTAATTTCTAAATATACCCTTCAGGCAGCAGCTCTTGTTTGGTATGGCAGCTTCCTTGGCATGGCATCATTTTCCCATCTCTTCCTTTATTGTATATGTTGTAAGGGAAGCTGTAGAGGCTCCATGCCATGGGATTTTGTGTAAGAGCTATACCAGTTCCCTAAAGTAAAGCTTGGGTTGAGGAACATCTTAGGCACTGAAACCCCTGAAGTGGTCACAGGAGCAGGTTTTATGAGTGGGGGAAAACCCACTGCAGATTTCAGCTGAATGTTTTCTTTCAGGTCAGCCAAATATATTAGAATAGAAAATAGGATAGGATAGGATAGAATAGAATTAGAATAGAATAGAATAGAATTAACCAGGTTGGAAAAGACTTTTAAGACCATTGAGTCTAACCTGTCACCCAACACCATCTAATCAACTAAACCATGGCACAAAGCACCCCATGCAGTCTCTTCCTGAACACCTCCAGGGATGGTGACTCCACCACCTCCCTGGGCAGCACATTCCAATGGCAAATCTCTCTTTCTGGGAAGAACTTCTTCCTAACATCCAGCCTGAACCTCCCCTGAACACAGCTGGAGACTGTGTCCTCTTGTTCTGTGGTGGTTGCCTGGGAGAAGAGACCAACCCTCACCTGGCTACAACTTCCCTTCAGGTAGTTACAGACAGTAATAAGGTCTCCCCTGAGCCTCCTCTTCTCCAGGCTAAACAACCCCAGCTCCCTCATCCTCTCCTCACAGGGCTGTGATCAAGGCCTCTCCCCAGCTTTGTTGCCCTTCTCTGAACACCTTCCAGCAACTCAACATCTTTCCTAACCTGAGGGGCCCAGAACTGGACCCAGGACTCAAGCTGTGGCCTAACCAGTGCTGAGTCCAGGGGCACAATGACCTCCTTGCTCCTGCTGGCTACACTGTTCCTGGTGCAGGCCAGGATGCCATTGGCCTTCTTGGCCACCTGGGCACACTGCTGGCTCATGTTCAGCCTACAGTAAACCGGTACCCCCAGGTCCCTTTCTGCCTTTCTTGGTGTCATCTGCAAATTCACTGATGCTGGACTCAATCCCCTCATCCAGGTCATCAATAAAGATATTGAACAGGATGGGGCCCAGCACTGATCCCTGGGGGACACCACTGGTGCCTGGCTGCCAGCTGGCTGTGGCACCATTCACCACCACTCTCTGGGCTCAGCCTCCAGCCAGTTCCTAACCAGCTCAGAGTGCTGCTGTCCAAGCCAGGGGCTGACAGCTTGGCCAGGAGAGAGACAGTAAGATGTGTGGAGTATTCCTGGGCAAGGAGGGGTGGAGGTCCTCATCCTCAGTATGATCTCTTCCAGCAGAAGTGCTTTTGTTGATGTGCCTGATGGTTAAAACTGTCTGCTCCTTCTCCTCTGCCCGGGTGGGGGAACCAGGTCCATGCTCTCTCGTTTGCTAAAGCTGTGAAGTAAATGCAATTTGAAAACAGCAGTGGGATCCCTCAAACCACATTTCTCAGCAAGTTTGCTGTTGCTGAACCACTTCATCCTGGTGTTCTCAAATTGAAACCCTCTTCCTTATTTTCTTTTGCTCTCTTAGCCCAGAGATTTTGACTGTAGAGGGCAAGATGTCAGTATTGTACCAGGCAACAGGGGAGGGAAGGTGATTGCATCATACAGCAACAAAATGCTACTGCAGCTTCCCCAAAGTGGAGGCTGTCTTTCTAAAGCCAGTCTTGTCTTTTGTGCTGTTAAGTGAGACTGTTGATACTGGTTTTCTCACAAGAGATAACTAAATGTGGCTGCCCTTGCACTGTGGAGAGAATATACCAATTGCATAGGAAACAGATTCTTTATTGTCCTTTGATTTCACAGCCATGAGCATGTTTCCCATCTCAGTTGCAGAGGCTCTGGGAGAGAGAGAGCAAGCCTTTCTGAAAGCCTGGTGTCTGGTAATCCAGGACCTCCATTCACAAATGGGAGCTCATGTCTGAGCTCCTCTGAGACCCTCTGAGAAAACCCAAAGGTGATCAGAATCAACATTAATAGAATAGACTAGAATATAGACTGAAATAGAATGGAATGGAATGGAATGGAATAGAATAGAATAGAATAGACCAAGCCAGGTTGGAAAAGACCTCGGAGGTCATCGAGTCAAACTTATCCAACACCATCTAATCAGCTAAACCATGGCACCAAGTGTCCCCTCCAGTCTCTTCCTAATCACTTCCAGGGATGGACTCCACCACCTCCCTGGGCAGCACATTCCAGTGGCCAATCTCTCTTGCTGGGAAGAACTTCTTCCTAAAACCCAGCTGAAACCTCCCCTGGTGCAGGTTGAGACTGTGTCCTCTTGTTCTGGTGCTGGTTGCCTAGGAGAAGAGACCAACCCCCACCTGGCTACAACCTCCCTTCAGGGAGTTGTAGATGGCCAGAAGGTCTCCCCTGAGCCTCCTCTTCTCCAGGCTAAGCAACCCCAGCTCCCTCAGCCTCTCCTCACAGGGCTGTGCTCCAGACCTCTCCCCAGCTTTGTTGCCCTTCTCTGGACACCTTCCAGCACCTCAACATCTCTCCTAAACTGAGTGGCCCAGAACTGGTCACAGGCCTCAAGGTGTGGCCTAACCAGTGCTGAGTCCAGGGGCACAATGACTTCCTTGCTCCTGCTGGCCACACTGTTCTAGGATGCCATTGGCCTTCTTGGCCACCTGGGCACACTGCTGGCTCATGTTCAGCCTACTATCAACCAGTACCCCCAGGTCCCTCTCTGCCTGGCTGCTCTCCAACCACTCTGTTCCCAGCCTGTAGCACTGCCTGGGGCTGTTGCTACAACCTCCTCCATCCCATTAAGCCAAGGACTGTCCTGTTCAGACGTCAGCCTACTGACACGTTTGGGTCGCAAGGTGAAGGCTGCACCCCTGTGACCCACTTTGAATTTACCACTTAATTCCTCTTCTCCAGGGCTATAAATAATTCAGCCTGAGGCAGTTGGAGGGTGATAAATAGGACAATAAACCCTGTGCTGCAGCAAAGGCTACAAAGGCAGCAGAGCTTTTTAAGTGACTGTTGCACAGCGCCTGGGAAAAGCAGAGCGCGCTCGCTCAAAGCACCGCACACAAGCGTCACGGAGCACAGGTTCTCTGATGGCTTTGATGTTTCCCAGAGTCATTCAGCCCTTATCAAAGGACTGTGTTTCACATAATGTTGGGAGGTTTGAACCTGAAGATTATTTGTGATCCCAGACTCTTCTCACAAACTGATTTAGCCTCATGGGATCGCTGTGAACGTCCTGTTTTACAGCTGGTAGGGTCTCTTCTCTCTTTACTCCATTCTGCCTCTGCAAGAGCCTGGTGAAACCTGAGGGCTGTCAGTGGGGAGGTCTGTTGCTCCACAGCACTAATCTCTCTATTAAAGGATATTTTATTTACACTTGATACCCAGCACTGTTAGTTGGGTGTCCTTAATGCCCAGGGGTGAATCAAATAAAGCCCAATGGCATCCTGGCCTGCATAAGAAATAGCGTGGCCAGCAGGAGCAGGGAAGTCATTCTGCCCCTGGACTCAGCACTGGTTAGGCCACACCTTGAGTCCTGTGTCCAGTTCTGGGCCTCTCAGTTTAGGGAAGATGTTGAGTTGCTGGAAGGTGTCCAGAGAAGGGCAACAAGGCTGGGGAGAGGTCTGGAGCACAGCCCTGTGAGGAGAGGCTGAGGGAGCTGGGGTTGCTTAGCCTGCAGAAGAGGAGGCTCAGGGGAGACCTTCTTGCTGTCTCCAACTCCCTGAAGGGAGGTTGTAGCCAGGTGGGGGTTGGTCTCTTCTCCCAGGCGAGCAGCCCCAGAACAAGAGGACACAGTCTCAGGCTGTGCCAGGGGTGGCTTAGGCTGGATGTTAGGAAGAAATTCTTCCCAGAAGGAGTGATTGGCCATTGGAATGTGCTGCCCAGGGAGGTGGTGGAGTCATCATCACTAAAAGTGTTTAAGAAGAGACTGGATGGGGTGCTTGGTGCCATGCTTTAGTTTATTAGATGGTGTTGGGTGCTAGGTTGGACTGGATGATCTCAAAGGTCTCTTCCAACCTGTTCTGTTCTGTTCTATTCTATTCTATTCTATTCTATTCTGTTCTGTTCTGTTCTGTTCTGTTCTAATCTATATCATAACATAACATATCATAACATATCATAACATAACATAACATATCATAACATATCATAACATAACATATAACATAACATAACATAACATAACATAACATAACATAACAACATCAGCAACAGCAGTGGCTTTTTTGGGTTGGACCAGAAGTTGTCCCAGTGTCCTTGGCTCTTTAAAAGCTGTCCCTGGCCACTTGTCCTGCTCATGACCAGTTGCCCCTAGCACCCCTGGTCTCAAAGGAAATACGACCTGCACTGCCCTCTGGGCTCCTGAGTGAGCCTGGAAAGCAGGAGCGAGCCACAGGAGGCTGGAAAGGGCAGCACAACCTTGGTGTGAGCTGTGTGAGCTTCCACCTGTCTGAGTGTGGAAAATAACCAGGTGTCCAGAAGGCTGGGGGGGTTTTTTGTCAGCCAAGCAGAGGCACAGCCTTCCTCTCTGTGGCTCCGGGGAGATCTGGTGCTCTGGCTTTCTGGCTCGCTGGAGCTGCAGTCACATCCTCTAAAGAACATCCCACGTCCTGTGATGTTCTGCTCCCTGAAGAGTTATGCTCAGAGCTTTAGAACTGCTGTTGTTTTGATGTGTGCCTATATTTAGCTTCATTTTTAATGGTCTGCTAGACTTCCCTGTAGTTAGCTCATGAGATTGAGTTCAATAGGTTATTGTGCTACATCCGTGTCCGGTTCGACTCGCGGCGATGAGAAAAGGGGCCAGGGAGTCTTGGAGCCTGCGTGTGCACACTGCTCATCCTGCACTACTCCAGGAGCAGATGTGCCTCTGCTCTTTTCCCTGGTCCCATCCAAGCATGGAGTCCCAGGGTGGCTCATGGGAATGGTCTGTTTAACTTGATGAGCCTGGGGTTTTTGCGTGGGGTCATGGGTGGTGGGGAGATAGCCAGAGAGGAGCTGAGATCAGGCAGAACCACTGCTTGGCTGTTTGTGGCTCCAGGGAGCAATGAGGGAAAAGGTTTCTCCACCCTACATCTCATGCTCTTCTGAGAGCTGGGATTGCTGAGTAGCCTAAAATTGTGTCTGCTGCAGCAGGATCATGTCCATCACTAAGGAAGGCATTATGGGGCATGATGTGGAAGAGGAGGGGAGGGAAGAGAAGGAGACAGTTCAGACTCTGTAGCCAGAGAAGCTCTGATAGGTGGTGTTGGGAAAGCACTGCCCTATAAAGGGCAAGCAAATAAGAGGGTTCTGACTTGTAAATACTCACAATCTCTTGGGAGAAAAGACCCAAGAGACAGGCAACCAGCCTTTGGGTTTTGGACTGAAGAAGAAGCTGTTTATAACAACAGTCAATGGCAGTATTTAAATTGCCTTGTTAGAGGGTAGGAGAGCTCTGCAGAGGGACCTTGACAGGCTGGACAGATGGGCAGAGTCCAAGGGCATGAGATTGAACACATCTAAGTGCCAGGTTCTACACATTTGCTACAGCAACCCCATGCAGTGCTACAGGCTGGGGTCAGAGTGGCTGGAGAGCGGCCAGGCAGAGAGGGACCTGGGGGGACTGGTTGATAGTAGGCTGAACATGAGCCAGCAGTGTGCCCAGGTGGGCAAGAAAGCCATTGGCATCCTGCCCTGCATCAGGAAGAGTGTGGCCAGCAGAAGCTGGGAGGACATTGTGCTCCTGTACACAGCACTGGTTAGGCCACACCTTGAGTCCTGTGTCCAGTTCTGGGCCCCTCAGTTTAGGAAAGATGTTGAGTTGCTGGAAGGTGTCCAGAGAAGGGCAACAAAGCTGGGGAGGGGTCTGGAGCACAGCCCTGTGAGGAGAGGCTGAGGGAGCTGGGGTTGCTTAGCCTGGAGAAGAGGAGGCTCAGGGGAGACCTTCTTGCTCTCTCCAACTCCCTGAAGGGAGGTTGTAGGCAGGTGGGGGTTGGTCTGTTCTCCCAGGCAACCAGCACCAGAACAAGAGGACACAGTCTCCAGCTGTGCCAGGGGAGGTTTAGGCTGGATGTTAGGAAGAAGTTCTTCCCAGAAAGAGAGATTGGCCATTGGAATGTGCTGCCCAGGGAGGTGGTGGAGTCACCATTCCTGGAGGTGTTTAGGAAGAGACTGGATGGGCTGCTTGGTACCATGGTTTAGTTGATTAGATGGTGTTGGGTGATAGGTTGGACTCGATGATCTCAAGTGTTTCTTCCAATCTGGTTAATTCAATTCAATTCAATTCAATTCAATTCAATTCTATCCTATCCTATCCTATCCTATCCTATCCTATCCTATCCTATCCTATCCTATTCTATTCTATTCTATTCTATTCTATTCTATTCTATTCTATTCTATTCTATTCTATTCTATTCTATTCTATTCTATTCTATTCTATTCTATTCTATGCCATTCCATGCCATTCCATTCCATTCCATTCCCATCTGAATGCATCACTCCAGCAGTAAGCATCTAAAGGGTTAACCATAACACAAACCTAGTCTGACACTTTGTCCTTTCACTGGGAATCACTGGAGTAGAGATTTTCTCTCTGACCAATGCTGTTGAGCTCCAATCACTTGAAGGTCTCCAGAAATTCAGGCCAGCATCCCCCTGAGACAGCACTGATGCTTTCTTACAGCTTTTTCAATGTTGCTTAAAAAAAGGCTATACCTGAAGCCATTTTGATCAACTCATACTTGCTGTGCTCCAAACAAGAGGTGTAAGGTTGCATCCCACCTGATCTTGGTGAAGTGAGAGAGTGAGATTGTTTTGCTTATGGGTTTCTTCTTCTCCCCCCCCCCCCCCCCCCCCCAATGCTTTTAACTGCATCACAAGGAAAAAAACTTCATCATTGCCTTCAGCTCCATGTAGCAATACATCAGAGAAGGAGCATAAATTCAGCAGGGACAAAGGGTCATGGGAGTAGACCTTGGCAGATAAGCTGATGCACAGAGCCTGGTCAGTACCTGGGTGGGTAATACATCACCACTGCTGCAGAGCTAGAGGCCACCCTCTATTGCAGCTGAAATGCAAACCCCTGCAGAAATGGAGGTGGGGTTTCTCAAATGGGTGGTGGTGGGGTGCAGTAGATACAGGAGAGGGAGTTATGGCCACTTGCAAGTGCATGGGTGCAGGAGGAAGTGCCTCTCTCTTTTTCACTCAGGTGAGTCTAATCCCTGAAATCATCTTCTGATCAGAGCTAGGGATGCTAAATTCAGTATTAATCTTCAGGCAATTTATTCTTCTCAGTGGGTAAGCTTTGGCCTCTAAAAGCAGGACCTGTTCCTCTTTGAGACAGAAAGCTCCAGTATAAGAAGCCAAACCCATGAAAGAAACCATTGTTCTGGTCCTTCTCCTTGACAAAGCAAACATCTCACACTTTGTGTTGTCTGTGTCCAGAGAAGGGCAACAAAGCTGGGGAGGGGTTTGGAGCACAGCCCTGTAGGAGAGGCTGAGGGAGCTGGGGTTGCTTAGCCTGGAGAAGAGGAGGCTCAGGGGAGACCTTCTTGCTCTCTACAACTACCATAAGGAGGGTTGTAGACAGGCAGAGGTTGGTCTCTTCTCCCAGGCAACCAGCACCAGAACAAGAGGACACAGTCTCAGGCTGCTCCAGGAGAGGTTTAGGCTGGATGTTAGGAGGAAGTTTTACACAGAGAGAGTGATTGCCCATTGGAATGGGCTGCCTGAGGAGGTGGTGGAGTCACCATCACTGGAGGTGTTTAGGAGGAGACTTGATAGGGTGCTTGGTTGCATGGTTTAGTTGATTAGGTGGTGTTGGATGATAGGTTGGACACCATGATCTTGAAGGTCTCTTCCAACCTGGTCTATTCTATTCTATTCTATTCTATTCTATTCTATTCTATTCTATTCTATTCTATCCTATCCTATTCTATCCTATCCTATCCTATTCTATCCTTGAGGTCCCTTCCAACCCTAACAATGCTGTGATTCTATGATTCTGGTAGGCACTGCACACAAACATCTTTTAATGATGCTTTTATTTATTCTCCTTGCAAATGAGTACCTCTCATGGTGCTCTCCCCAAATAGCACTAACTTTCTGTCACTGAGCTGCACAAAATCATCTGTCTTCTTCCAGAGGAAATTAGCAAAGACAGACTACCTCAATCCTAATTCTGGCCCTTCTATAGAGAGGGAGTGGGTTAAGGAAGGAGGGTTTGACCTAGCCTTGTCCAGTCGTATTTTATGCCTTGCTGGCTTTATTGGTTGTGAAATGCCCATGCAAAGCCAGAGGACTCCTCTAAGCACTTTGTTTGCTTTGCTGTGAGTTCTTTATCCTTCAGAAGAACAAATTAAGAGTGATGCCAGATAAACTATCCTGTCTTTCTCAAGATATATTGCTAGCATTTTTGGCTTAGGAGTCCACGAGAGCAGCATGGTGCCTTTGCCTTTTAATTAGTTTAAGCCAGAGGGAGTGAAGATTTGAGTTCCTGGACTCTTATGGAAATAACACAAGCTGAAGAGCTGAGGCCAGAGCTATGCCACCAGCCATAATCCCCCTCACCACCAAGTCCTCATCAGTGTGAAAACAGTGTGAAAAAGGATGATGACTTGCTGGAGCGTGTCCAGAGAAGGGCAACAAAGTTGGGGAGGGGCTTGGAACACAAATCCTGTGAGGAGAGGCTGAGGGAGCTGGGGTTACTTAGCCTGGAGAAGAGGAGGCTCAGGGGAGACCTTCTTGCTCTCTACAACTACCTTAAAGAAGGTTGTAGACAGGCAGAGGTTGGTCTCTTCTCCCAGGCAACCAGCACCAGAACAAGAGGACACAGTCTCAAGCTGCACCAGGGGAAGTTTAGGCTGGAGGTGAGGAGAAAGTTCTTCCCAGAGAGAGTTGCAATGTGCTGCCCAGGGAGGTGGTGGAGTCACCATCACTGGAGGTGTTCAGGAGGAGACTTGATGGGGTGCTTGGTGCCATGGTTTAGTTGATTAGGTGGTGTTGGGTGATAGGTTGGACTTGATGATCTTGAAGGTCTCTTCCAACCTGGTTTATTCTATTCTAACAAAAGTGTTTACTTCCCATCAGTGGGTGAAAGCAGAGTCCTCATGCAATTTCTGTCAACACTTACTTCCTCATCCTGGGTTTGTACAGGTCTGGTGATTGCAGTGCAGTGTCTCTGTCAGGGGATGGGTGAGAGGCTGGAAGGTATCAACAAAGTTGGTGAGGGGTTTGGAACACAAGCCCTATGAGGAAAGACTGAGGGAGCTGGGGTTGCTTGGCCTGGAGAAGAGGAGGCTCAGGGGAGACCTTCTTGCTCTCTACAACTACCTGAAGGAGAGTTGTAGACAGGCAGAGGTTGGTCTCTTCTCCCAGGCAACCAGCACCAGAACAAGAGGACACAGTCTCAGGCTGCACCAGGGGAGGTTTAGGTTGGATGTGAGGAAGAAGTTCTATACAGGGAGAGTGATTGCCCATTGGAATGGGCTGCCTGGGGAAGTGATGGAGTTGCCATCATTGGAGGTGTTCAGGAGGAGACTTGATGGGGTGCTTGGTGCCATGGGTTAGTTGTTTAGGTGGTGTTGGATTGGTTGATGGGTTGGACGCGATGATCTTGAAGGTCTCTTCCAACCTGGTTTATTCTATTCTATTCTATTCTATTCTATTCTATTCTATTCTATTCTATTCTATTCTATTCTATTCTATTCTATTCTATTCTATTCTACTCTATTCTATTCTACTCTATTCTACTCCTACTCCTACTCTATTCTATTCTATTCTATTCTATTCTACTCTATTCTACTCTACTCTATTCTATTCTATTCTATTCTATTCTATTCTATTCTATTCTATTCTACTCTACTCTACTCTACTCTACTCTATTCTATTCTATTCTATTCTAACCCACTGCTTAAAAGCAGAATGAGAGAGCTGGGAGAAGTGGTGCACATTCCACACAGCTTTTTCTTCTTTGCCTGCTAAAGTTGTTTCGTCTTGAGCAAGCTGGAGTAATAGATGTGGCAAATTCAATGCTTAGTCAAGCCTGCCTTGGCCCACTGCTGCAGCTGTTAAGCTGGTTTCTGAAGCCACCAGCTTGCCGGGCAGCGCAAACACAGTTTGTTGGATGTTCTCATGGCTGGCGGTGCAATGTAAGCACAGGGCTTGGAACACAATCCACCAGTGTCCCCATGCCAGGTCCCATAACCTACTTCCTAGGCCCGCTGCCAGTGTTGTGCTATGAGTCACGGAGGGAAACAAACACAAGGACCGTCAAACCAAACAGGAGGCAACGCTCTCGCCGCCTTTAAAAGCCGCTGCAGCGCACAGACCTCCCTGGGCTCCTCTTGGGCTGCTTCTCATCTTGGTAATAAGAAACATCCCTTTAATTAGTTCCACCTAATGAAACTCAGCAGCAGCCAGGGAGTGGGAGTTTTGCTGCTGGCTAGAAACCTGCAAACTTCTCTCCCCCCCTCAAACCCGTCCGCGCGCCGCGGCAGTCATTAGCGAATTTCATCCCATCTCTGCGGTCAACAGTGACAGCTATTGTTCACCCAGAACACAGCTCCATTTGTGAGCTGCAACACGACACATCTTGGAAACCCCAGGCTGAAAAGGCACTTCTGAAAAAGAAAACAAAACAAAAAATACCCCACATAAATTAGGGCTGGCAAGAAAAAGTAGCTTCAAATGGTCCAGAAGAAACAATAGAGACACTTCTACCTGAGCTCGCTGGCTAGTGACAGCAGAGGTTTGTCTGCCTTTTGGAGTTAGGGGCAAAATACCTTATGAAATATATTCCACTCTTTTCCTTAAAGAGACATCAATTACCTCTTCAGGTCAAGCTCTGGGTCCCTTCCTTTAAGAAGGATGTTGAGACACTTGAATGTGTCCAGAGAAGGGCAATGAGGCTGGGGAGAGGCCTCGAGCACAGCCCTGTGAGGAGAGGCTGAGGGAGCTGGGGTTGCTTAGCCTGGGGAAGAGGAGGCTCAGGGGAGACCTTCTTGCTCTCTACAACTCCCTGAAGGGAGGTTGTAGCCAGGTGGGGGTTGGTCTCTTTTCCCAGGCAAGCAGCACCAGAACAAGAGGACACATTCTCAAGCTGTGCCAGGGGAGATTTAGGCTCGAGGTGAGGAGAAAGTTCTTCCCAGAGAGTTGGAATGTGCTGCCCAGGGAGGTGGTGGAGTCACCATCCCTGGAGGTGTTCAATAGGGGATTGGACATGGCACTTGAAGTCATGGTTTAGTTAGTCCTGAGGTGCTGGGTGACAGGTTGGACTTGATGATCTCTGAGTTCTTTTCCAGCCTTATTGATTCTATGATTCTATGATTAGATGGTGTTGGGTGATAGGTTGGACTTGATGATCTCTGAGGTCTCTTCCAACCTGGTTAATTCTATTCCATTCTATTCTGTTCTGTTCTATTCTATTCAGCCCTTGGAATGTGCTGCCCAGGGAGGTGGTGGAGTCACCTTCCCTGGAGGCGTTCAAGAGGGGATTGCACCTGGCACTTGGTGCCATGATTTAGTCATGAGGTCTGTGGTGACAGGTTGGACTTGATGATCTTTGAGGTCTCTTCCAACCTTAGTGATTCTATGATTCAAGCTCCTCACATCAGGGACAAATGAAATGATTCTAGGAAGCCTCAAGATGTGCTCCTATGGAAATATTGACCCACGAGGATCTGTTTAAATCCATTTTGGTTACATGTCTCTCAAGACAAAGAAATATCCATGGCAACACACAATTTCACTTCAGAAGAGAGAGCATGGCCAGAAAGAGCACATAATTGCTCTCTTTATTGATGACTAAAAGCCTGCAAACACAAAGTTTGAGCTCTCAGGCACAGCACCAGTGCTCTGCAGAATACCAGGCCCTTTGATTGGGAGGCTTTTGCAAACGTCTGTCACAGAGGACAGCGCAGGAAATCAAAGCCTTCCCTGCTGTTCTCATTTCCAAACCCTTCTGCTAAGAGGCATGGCTCACTGTGTGGTTGCAGTTGCCCTTTGAGAAGCTAACAGAGGAGGGGAAGAAAGAGGGAGACAATCCCCAGCTGCATTTGAAGACAGCAAAGGCAAAAATTGTCACTGAGGCTAGCTGTTTTCAGCGCCTCCTGGAGCCCCTAGGTGTATTTCCTTGCATGTTTTCCTACAAGTGGCTGCAGACTGATGTGTTCATCCTGTTATTCCACATGGAATCCCACAATTACAGAGCCTGATTTACAGGGCTGGTTGTAGCTGCTGTTACGGGAAGCTGAAAGGCTGGACACAGCTGCGGTGCTGACGGGGGAAGGAGGGAGGAAGATCACACACAGCAGCTCTTGCAGGGTCACTTGCCACACTGGGCAATCATAGAATCAACAAGGTTGGAAAAGACCTCAAGGATCATCAAGTCCAACCTGTCACCCAACACCTCATGGCTAATTAAACCATGGCACCAAGTGCCACGTCCAATCCCCTCTTGAACACCTCCAGGGACGGTGACTCCACCACTTCCCTGGGCAGCACATTCCAATGGCTAACAACTCTCTCAGTGAAGAACTTTCTCCTCACCTTGAGCCTAAACGTCCCCTGGTGCAGCTTGTAGAATAGAATTAACCAGCTTGGAAAAGACCTCCAAGATCATCAAGTTCAACCTATCACCCAACACCATCTAATCAACTAAACCATGGCACCAAGCACCCCATCCAGTCTCTTCCTAAACACCTCCAGTGATGGTGACTCCACCACCTCCCTGGGCAGCACATTCCAGTGGCCAATCTCTCTTTCTGGGAAGAACTGCTTCCTAACATCCAGCCTAAACCTCCCCTGGCACAGCTTGAGACTGTGTCCTCTTGTTCTGGTGCTGGTCACCTGGGAGAAGAGACCAACCCCCACCTGGCTACAACCTCCCTTCAGGGAGTTGTAGAGAGCAATGAGGTCTCCCCTGAGCCTCCTCTTCTCCAGGCTAAGCAACCCCAGCTCCCTCAGCCTCTCCTCACAGGGCTGTGCTCCAAACCCCTCCCCAGCTTTGTTGCCCTTCTCTGGACACAGAAAACACAAAGTGTGAGATATTTGCTTCATCAAGGAGAAGGAGCAGCATAACGGAGGCCTCTCCCCAGCCTCGTTACCCTTCTCTGGCCATGTTCAAGTGTCTCAATGTCCTTCTTAAACTGAGAGGCCCAGAACTGGACACAGGACTCAAGGTGTGGCCTAACCAGTGCAGAGTCCAGGGGCACAATGACTTCCCTGCTCCTGCTGGCCACACTGTTCCTGTTCCAGGCCAGGATGCCATTGGTCGCCTTAGCCTCCTGGGCACACTCTGGCTCAGTGTTGGGAAGTGGCAGGTGAAGGCAAGATCCAACCTGTCTACTGACTTAGCAACATTAGTTTTGAGTGATTCAGGTTTGATTTTTCCACATGCTTAACCAGAATTCAGCTAAGCAATGAAGCAAACGAAAAAGTATTCCCTAGTGCCATTCCTGGGACTCGCTTTCTTAAGAGAAGAGTTTCTAAAAGCAGGCCTGACCTCAGGCTGACCACCCTAAGGTCAGCAGGAGCAGCACAAATACAGCTGTTCTGCCACTGTGCAGCTTCCAGCACCAAAAAAGAACAGGAGTTTCCTTGGGAATCCAAGGCAGCATGTACCAACCTTCTCAGATGTTCCTGGAAATGCTTGCTTGCATTTTATCACCCTCAGGGAACATTTCAGAGAGCACTCAGTTCTCCCTGAGCTAAAACATCTTTTCCCTTCTCTTCTCTTCTCTTCTCTTCTCTTCTCTTCTCTTCTCTTCTCTTCTCTTCTCTTCTCTTCTCTTCTCTTCTCTTCTCTTCTCTTCTCTTCTCTTCTCTTCTCTTCTCTTCTCTTCTCTTCTCTTCTCTTCCCTTCCCTTCCCTTCCCTTCCCTTCCCTTCCCTTCCCTTCCCTTCCCTTCCCTTCCCTTCCCTTCCCTTCCCTTCCCTTCCCTTCCCTTCCCTTCCCTTCCCTTCCCTTCCCTTCCCTTCCCTTCCCTTCCCTTCCCTTCCCTTCCCTTCCCTTCCCTTCCCTTCCCTTCCCTTCCCTTCCCTTCCCTTCCCTTCCCTTCCCTTCCCTTCCCTCCCCTCCCCTCCCCTCCCCTCCCCTCCCCTCCCCTCCCCTCCCCTCCCCTCCCCTCCCCTCCCCTCTCTGAACCTCTCCTCTTCTCTTCTCTTTCCTTCTCTTTCTGTCTCTTTCCTTTTTTTATCTTTCCTTTTCTTATCTCTTTTCTTCTCTTCTTTTTAATTTTCTTGCCCCCCTTCTCTTTTCCTTTCCTTTTTTCCCCCCTTCTTTCACAACTGTAGCTACAAAACAGCAGAGTGCTATTTACTGTTGGTCAGCTCACACCTACTCTTCTATTTGCTTCCAAAGTTAGAGACTCCTTTATTTTTAGTTACATGGGATACATGGGGGGAAAAAAGGTGAAATTAAGCAAGCCATTACTACATCCCTTCATTTTGGGGCATTTGTGGTTATTTCACAGCTTGGAAAGAAAGAAAAGAACAAGTGCCACACCATCAGCCAGCTGGAGGTTGGCCCAAACCTGGTGATAATCACACACACACTCTCTTACACTGTCCCCTAAACAGCTGTCTGGCTTCCCTTTTGGAGAAGAGCAAATGGAAGATGGGAGCCATGACCGAGGCTGTTGGAAGCAGTTGCAGTCTGGCTGCTCCAAGCTCTTGCTGTCACATTGGGCTTTCTGCCTGGCTGATGCTAGAAAGCAGGTCCCAGGAATGGCTTCATCTGGTGGCAGAGTGGCAGATCTTCCTTCTCCAGCAGGGGTGAAATGATGGGGAACATATGACCATTGGAGACTTCCTCCAAGATCAAGTCTTTAAATATTGTGCATGTTTCAATCATAAGAGCAGTGAAGGGGCAATTTTCTTGGAGCTCTTTGGGGAATAGAATAGAATACAACAGAATACAACAGAATACAACAGAATACAACAGAACAGAGCAGAGCAGAACAGAACAGAATAGAACAGAGCAGAGCAGAGCAGAATAGAATAGAATAGAGTAGAATAGAATAGAATAGAATTAAACAGGTTGGAAGAGACCTCAGAGATCGAGTCCAGCCTATCACCCAACACCATCTAATCATAGAATCAACAAGACTAGAAAAGACCTCAGAGATCATCAAGTCCAACCTGTCACCCAACACCTCAGGACAGACTAAACCATGGCTTCAAGTGCCACGTCCAATCCCCTCTTGAACACCTTCAGAGACAGGGACTCCACCACCTCCCTGGGCAGCACATTCCAATGGCCAATCACTCTTTGTGGGAAGAACTTTCTCCTCACCAGCCTCAACTTCCCCTGGCATAGCTTGACACTGCAGTGATCACAGAATCACAGAATCAATAAGGTTGGAAAAGATCAACTAAACCATGGCACCAAGTGCCCCATCCAGTCTCTTCCTTAGCACCTCCAGGGATGGTGACTCCACCACCTCCCTGGGCAGCACATTCCAATGGCCAATCTCTCTTTCTGGGAAGAATGTCTTCCTAACATCCTGCTTAAACCTCCCCTGGTGCTGCTTGAGACTGTGTCCTCTTGTTCTGGTGCTGGCAGCCTGGGAGAAGAGATTAAGCTTGATAGATGCTGTTGCTTTGATAGTCATTTGGGCCAAATCAGTTCAGCACTGGTAAAACACTGAATTATCTGTGTGAAGCAACCTCTGCCTCCAGCCAGGGCTGCCAGCTCTTCAGTGCTCACTCTGGCTTTCTCTGCAGTAATGTGTTCTTCTCCAAGGCTGTAATTTTCTGTGAAGAGAGACATTAGATAGAGGTCTGATTTATCAATTAGCCTGATAAAAATGATGTGGCTTCCCACAGAAGGCTGACAGTGCTTTCAGAGTGACATTTTGCCACACGCTGAAATCACAAGCACCAGCCAACAATGGCTCTTTTTCTGTCCTTTCTTTTTTTCTCTTTAATCCTGTGCACAAGAAATCAATGAATTTAGAATAGAATAGAATGGAATAGAATGGAATGGAATGGAATGGAATGGAATGGAATGGAATGGAATGGAATAGAATAGAGTAGAATAGAATAGAATTGAATTGAATTAACCAGGTTGGAAGAGACCTTTGAGATCACCCAGTCCAACCTATCATCCAACACCATCTAATCAACTAAACCATGGCACCAAGCACCCCATCGAGTCTCTTCCTAAACACCTCCAATGATGGTGACTCCACCACCTCCCTGGGCAGCACATTCCAATGGCCAATCACTCTCTCTGTGTAGAACTTACTCCTAACCTCCAGCCTGAGTCTCCCCTGGTGCAGCTTGAGACTGTGTCCTCTTGTTCTGGTGCTGGTCACCTGGGAGAAGAGACCAACCCCCACCTGGCTACAACCTCCCTTCAGGGGGTTGTAGAGAGCAAATGATGGCTGGGTGCTGCAGGTTAGATGGTTTCAGATACAGCACTGGGTCCTGCAAGGCCATGTAAAGATATTTCTCTGCAGTGCCTACCAGAATCAATAGAATCACAGAATTGGTAGGGTTGGAAGGGACCTCAAGCATCATCTGGTTCCAAACCCCCTGCCACGGACAGGGACACCTCATCATGCTAGTGGGAGAGTGCACAGATGGGCAGAGTCCAAGGGCATGAGATTGAACACATCCAAGTGCCAGGTTCTGCACATTGGCCACAGCAACCCCGGGCAGAGCTACAGGCTGGGGTCAGAGTGGCTGGAGAGCAGCCAGGCAGAGAGGGACCTGGGGTGCTGGTTGATGGTAGACTGAACATGAGCCTGCAGTGTGCCCAGGCAGCCAAGAAGGCCAATAGCATCCTGGCCTCAAACAGGAATAGTGTGGCCAGCAGGAGCAGGGAAGTCATTGTGCCCCTGGACTCAGCATGGTTAGGCCACACCTTGAGTCCTGTGTCCAGTTCTGGGCCCCTCAGTTTAGGAAAGATGTTGAGTTGCTGGAAGGTGTCCAGAGAAGGGCAACAAAGCTGGGGAGGGGTTTGGAGCACAGCCCTGTGAGGAGAGGCTGAGGGAGCTGGGGTTGCTTAGCCTGGAGAAGAGGAGGCTCAGGGGAGACCTTCTTGCTCTCTACAACTACCTGAAGAGAGGCTGTAGACAGACGGATGTTGGTCTCTTCTCCCAGGCAACCAGCACCAGAACAAGAGGACACAGTCTCAGGCTGTGCCAGGGGAGGTTTAGGCTGGATGTTAGGAAGAAGTTCTATACAGAGAGAGTGATTGGCCATTGGAATGGGCTGCCTGGGGAAGTGATGGAGTTGCTGTCATTGGAGGTGTTCAGGAGGAGACTTGATGGGGTGCTTGGTGCCATGGGTTAGTTGTTTAGGTGGTGTTGGATTGGTTGATGGGTTGGACACGATGATCTTGAAGGTCTCTTCCAACCTGGTTTATTCTATTCTATTTTGGTGTCACTTAAAATGCTGTGGTCATTTTGCAATGCAGAAATCTAAAGGGGGTGTGCATGCTTGTATGAGCTCTGCTGCACACAGAGCTATCACCTCAAGTCATTACATTTATTTTAGTTTTGCAAATTTAAGGAGAATTTCATAGAATCATAGAATCAATAATGTTGGGAAAGACCTCAGAGATCATCAAGGCCAACCTAGCACCCAGCACCTCAGGACTAACTCAACCATGGCTTCAAGTGCCACATCCAATCCCTTTTTGAACACCTTCAGGGACAGTCACTCCACCACCTCCCTGGGCAGCACACTCCAATGGCCAGTAAATCTTTCTGTGCCAACCTGTTGGGGATGTGCTTCCTGGCAAATGCCACAGGCAGGTGGAAGAGTCTCTTTCCCTCTTTCCCTCCAAACACCAAGGTCTCAATTCTGCTGAGCTTGGTGCATGCTTGTGAAATGACTTTTACCACTCCAATCTGGTTCCAGAACATCCTCTCTGCTCAGTTTCTGGTTACAGAGTCCAGGCAGAAGCAAACCCAAGCCAGAAGGGTGACTCAGTCCTCTGCCTGCTCACTCCCAACTTGGAAGCTGATAGAACCAAGTGGTGGCTGTGCATGGCAGGTTGTGACTTTGTGCAACACTTGTCAAGGGCCTGTGAAGCTTGGGAGAGAGGACAGGGAGGGCTTGCTCTGTGAATAACTCCTCCTCTTATTGGAACAGGCCAGGCAGTAAAATAAGGCTAAATGAAAAATTACAGGGTGAATCTGGCCTCCTAATCACACACAGATAGTTGGTTGCTTGAACAGAGTTGAGTGAGTATAAACAAGCCTTCAGTGTGCCTCATTAATTGGTGCTATTTTTCTAGCAAGCCCCATGTAAATATGAAGTGGTTTTGCTCTGCAATTTGTGATATAGTTTGCTATTAAATGCATTCAGCTTAATTGTGGCAATGCATCTCATTTTGGAAGCTTTCACAGCCACCATGTAAAAATAGCAGAGGATGAGAGAAACCAATTCCCCAGCACAGATGTCCTCCTCCACTTGCTGCATGCTGTTGGAGCAGACAGGTGTGCTGGGTGAACCTAATCTGTGAGGAACAGCAATGCTGATGGCAGTGAGAGGCATACAGGGACAAGTGGCTTTCCTCTATAGGTAGCACCACATAGGATAGGATGTCACAGGTTTTGACTGCCCAGTCAGTCAGGAGGCCCTGTCTGACCTTCAGCCAACTTTGGATTTCATAGAATCATAGAATCAATAAGGTTGGAAAAGACCTCAGAGATCATCAAGTCCAACCTAGCACCCAGCACCTCAGGACTAACTAAACCATGGCTTCAAGTGCAATGTCCAACCCCAGGGATGGTGACTCCACCACCTCTCTGGGCAGCACATTCCAATGGCCAATCACTCTCTCTGTGAACAACTTTCTCCTCACCTCCAGCCTAAACCTCTCCTGGCACAGCTTGAGACTGTGTCCTCTTGTTCTGGTTGCCTGGGAGAAGAGACCAACCCCACCTGGCTACAACCTCTCTTCAGGTAGTTGTAGAGAGCAAGAAGGTCTCCCCTGAGCCTCCTCTTCTCCAGGCTAAGCAACCCCAGCTCCCTCAGCCTCTCCTCACAGGGCTGTGCTCCAAACCCCTCCCCAGCTTTGTTGCCCTTCTCTGGACACCTTCCAGCAACTCAACATCTTTCCTGAACTGAAACAAAGCCTCTGCTTTACATGTATGGTTGACAGGTTGGACTTGATGATCTTTGAGGTCTCTTCCAACCTTGGTGATTCTGTGATTCTAATCTTCATGCTTTAGACTGGACAGAACCCTGTGTGAGTGTAAAGGCCAAACTGATTATGAATTGAATGAGCTTGCCTGGCCCAGTGATCTTTGTTTTGATGGATGAATATGGCTGTTTCACCCTGAGCCATAAAAGTCTATCACTTGGCACAGCCAAATTAGACCTGCAGAGTATTTGACTGATTTGGTTTGTTGATCAGGCTGCGTGGAGCTCTGCTTTCAGCAGTCTGAATACGGCCACAAAGGGATATTTTCAGAGTTCCAGGCTCTGTGCTGGCAGCTGTCACATGCCCAAAAGGGGTAAGAGGAATGTGCATTTGGAAGGATGAAAATAGCTGCCAAATCGTTATTCAACAACTCTTTTATGCCCTTACGGCAAGTGCTAGTGGTGTGTGATGAACAGGAGCCAGCAGTGTGCACAAGTGGCCAAGAAGGCCAATGGCATCCTGGACTGGATCAGGAATAGTGTGGCCAGCAGGAGCAGGACAGACATTGTACCCCTGGACTCAGCACTGGTTAGGCCACACCTTGAGTCCTGTGTCCAGGTCTGGGGCTCTCAGTTTAGGAAAGATGTTGAGTTGCTGGAAGGTGTCCAGAGAAGGGCAACAAAGCTGGGGAGTGGTTTCGAGCACAGCCCTGTGAGGAGAGGCTGAGGGAGCTGGGGTTGCTTAGCCTGGAGAAGAGGAGGCTCAGGGGAGACCTTCTTGCTGACTACAACTCCCTGAAGGGAGGTTGTAGCCAGGTGGGGGTTGGTCTCTTCTCCCAGGCAAGCAGCACCAGAACAAGAGGACACAGTCTCAAGCTGTGCCAGGAGAGGTTTAGGCTGGATGTTAGCAAGGAGTTCTTCATAGAAAGAGTGACTGGCCATTGGAATGTGCTGCCCAGGGAGGTGGTGGACTCACCATCACTGGAGGTGTTTAGGAAGAGACTGGATGGGGCACTTGGTGCCATGGTTTAGTTGATGAGATGGTGTTGGGTGATAGGTTGGACTTGATGATCTCAAAGGTTTCTTCCAACCTGGTTAATTCCCTTCCCTTCCCTTCCCTTCCCTTCCCTTCCCTTCCCTTCCCTTCCCTTCCCTTCCCTTCCCTTCCCTTCCCTTCCCTTCCCTTCCCTTCCCTTCCCTTCCCTTCCCTTCCCTTCCCTTCCCTTCCCTTCCCTTCCCTTCCCTTCCCTTCCCTTCCCTTCCCAGTGGTGGGAATATAACTAAGTGGTGGGCTGGACTTTAATACATCTCCTGTTCCTCTTCCCTCATTGAAAGCCATGAGAAAACAAACAGGGAAGTAACACACCCAAAGTGACTACATTTCCAAGCCTGACCAGTCTTTACAGCTGAAGACCAAACATGAGGTTGGGAGCAGCTTGTTAGACAAGCTGCTAAGCCTCCCCTGGTGCAGCTTGAGACTGTGTCCTCTTGCTCTGGTGCTGGAGAGTGTTGTGGAGCTGGGGGCAGGTGGCAAACTGGGATGCAATTCCCAGCAGGGCTTCGTGGAAGAGCACTGCAGAGAGGGTGTTTATCCTCCCCTCCTCCTCCTCCTCCTCCTCCTCCTCCCTGCAGGCCCCCAGAATAAGTTAAACAAGGCATCAGATGTTTCTATTTTAGGAGCGACAAGGGAGGCTGGCAACTACAAAATGGAAAGGAGAGGAGGGCAAAAGTTGTCCGGTAAAATTAGCAACACATTTCCCTCCCCTGCCTCGTAGAGAGCATGCCCCCTTCCAGCCAGCCAGGATCTACACAGCATAAATTACTGCTGTCTAAATTCGAGCCTGTGCTGGTGTTTCTGCCAAGTGTTTACTCTTAAATGCCGTATTTATTCAGGCACAGATGACATTGGGTGACACATGTCACAGCAGTCTGTGTCCTTGAAGAACATGCACTGTGAAATTGCACTCATGTTCTCCAGGGTGGGCTGGTCAGACCTGGTTAGGCCACACCTGGAGTCCTGTGTCCAGTTCTGGGCCCCTCAGGTTAGGAAAGATGTTGAGTTGCTGGAAGGTGTCCAGAGAAGGGCAACAAAGCTGGGGAGGGGTCTGGAGCACAGCCCTGTGAGGAGAGGCTGAGGGAGCTGGGGTTGCTTAGCCTGCAGAAGAGGAGGCTCAGGGGAGACCTCATTGCTCTCTCCAACTCCCTGAAGGGAGGCTGTAGTCAGGTGGGGGTTGGTCTCTTCTCCCAGGCAACCAGCACCAGAACAAGAGGACACAGTCTCAAGCTGCACCAGGGGAGGTTCAGGCTGGAGGTGAGGAAGAAGTTCTTCATAGAAAGAGAGACTGGCCATTGGAATGTGCTGCCCAGGGAGGTGGTGGAGTCAGCATCATTGGAGGTGTTTAGGAAGAGACTGGATGGGGTGCTTGGTGCCATGGTTTAGTTGATCAGATGGTGTTGGGTGATAGGTTGGACTCGATGATCTCAAAGGTCTTTTCCTACCTGGTTAATTCAATTCTATCCTATCCTATCCTATCCTATCCTATCCTATCCTATCCTATCCTATCCTATCCTATCCTATCCTAATTTTCCCAACCTGGTTAATTCTCTATTCTGTATCTAACTACTTAAACCCCAAGCAGACATTAGAAATGTGGACTTAGGTAGAGGTGACAGTGTCAGAATCACGTGACAAGCCCATCCAAGCTCCATGCCAGGACTGCAGACATAGTTTGGCCACCTGGCACCTGAGAGGAGGGGTGTTTAAATGGGATTTTAATAATGCATTGCACTGCCTGATGCCACAATGACTCAGTGGAAAGCTGTTATGCTTCCACTTTGAAGGCTGCAGCCTGTGCTGAATCCCAGAGAGGGGAGGAAATCTGCTGTTTCTTTTCCAAAGGCTGTCAAGCACTTTGCTGCTAAGGAGAAGGAAAAAGGGAAAGGAAAAGGAGAAAAGGACAATGAAAGCAAATGGCTTGGGTTTGTCATTTCTGCTTCACAAAGGAAGAAGCAGCTAGGTGGCAGGTGTGCAAATTCCCTGGCAGCACAGCTGAACGCAAAGCACGCCCTCTGATTTGAGGCTGTTCTTGGAAATCTTTTACCAGGCAATTTCCTGGAAGGCAACAAGCACCCTAAAGCCTTTATTTCCTCCTGAGCTCTTGTGATGGGTTGAGGCAGACACCCCCCTCCCCACCACGGGCAGAAATAATGGCTCAGACAAACGGACTGCAAAAGTGATGGGAAGTTTAAATGGGAGGCGGTGAGTGTGGACAGAGAGCCAGAAGAGCAGTGACAACAGAGATCCCAAACATAGTATCATAGTATCATAGTATCAGTCAGGGTTGGAAGGGACCACAAGGATCATCTACTTCCAACCCCACTGCCA
Organism: Dryobates pubescens; assembly: GCF_014839835.1. Taxonomy (NCBI): domain Eukaryota; kingdom Metazoa; phylum Chordata; class Aves; order Piciformes; family Picidae; genus Dryobates; species Dryobates pubescens. The sequence continues at coordinate 41,537,159 of NC_071618.1, read as the reverse complement.
TGGGCAGGGACACCCCACACTACATCAGGCTGCCCAGAGCCTCATCCAGCCTGCTCTTAAACACCTCCAGGGATGGGGCCTCAACCACCTCCCTGGACAACCCATTCCAGGGCTTCACCACTCTCATGGGGAAGAACTTCCTCCTCACCTCCAGCCTCAATCTCCCCACCTCCAGCTTCATTCCCCACCTCCAGCTTCATCCCATTCCCCCTAGTCCATCCCTAGTCCCCCTAGTCCATTTAGATGGATCTGACATAACTCAGGACAGTTAGATCAGTTTGATGCATGAGGGCTGTTATTAATCTCCTTGTTTTCCCCCAAGCATCTACAGAGCAGTGTGTGATTCGTTCCAAGAGGGCTCAGGGGAAGTGAAATTGAGTCATGTGAGATGCCAGAGTTAATCCTGAGCTCCTGAAGTCCATGGAGCCAACTGAACCTCTGCCAAGAGTATCAGGGGCAAAGATATGCTTTAGCTTCCAGGTATTTGGGATTTGCTCTGCATTGCAAAATAATGGGATCTTTGATATTTAATTAAAGCAATTATCTTTGCTACCCATGTGGAAACATGCCAGGATTGTTTTGCAGGTAGCACAGGAAAGTTCAATAGGAAATGGATGAGCAGCTCTGGAAGATGTTAGCAAAGCAAAATTCACCTTCCCTTCAGGCAAAACTAACCCCTGATAGCAGGGTTCCTGGGGATCACATGCCAGAAGAGGACACCACAGGATCACCAAGGTTGGAAGAGACCTCAAAGATCATCAAGTCCAACCTGGCACCACAGACTTCATGACTAGACCATGGCACCAAGTGCCACATCCAATCCCCTCTTGAACACCTCCAGAAATGGGGACTCCACCACCTCCCTGGGCAGCACATTCCAATGGCTAACAACTCTCTCTGGGAAGAACTTTCTCCTCACCTCCAGCCTAAACTTCCCCTGGCACAGCTTGAGACTGTGTCCTCTTGTTCTGGTGCTGCTTGTGTGGGAGAAGAGACCAACTCCCTCCTGGCTATAACCTCCGTTCAGGTAGTTGTAGCAAGAAGGTCTCCCCTGAGCCTCCTCTTCTCCAGGCTATGCAACCCCAGCTCCCTCAGCCTCTCCTCATAAGGCTTGTGCTCGAGGCCTCTCACCAGTCTCGTTGCCCTTCATCGTGCTTCTTGGAAGTCAAACAGGGAGAGGTTGGGGGCTGTGGGGGTTAGGCAGAAACTGAAACTTTTGGCTCAGTCCAGTGAGACTTTAGGTGTCCAGTGGCATGGTTCTGCATACAGGCTCAGACCTTTACTCAACTACCTGGCTAGGGTTGCTTAGCCTGGAGAAGAGGAGGCTCAGAGGAGACCTTCTTGCTCTCTACAACTCCCTGAAGGGAGGTTGTAGCCAGGTGGGGGCTGGTCTCTTCTTCTAGGCAACCAGCACCAGAACAAGAGGACACAGTCTCAAGCTGTGCCAGGGGAGGTTTAGGTTGGAAGTGAGGAGAAAGCTCTTCCCAGAAAGAGAGATTGGCCATGGGAATGTGCTGCCCAGGGAGGTGGTGGAGTCACCATCCCTGGAGGTGTTTAAGAGGGGATTGGACATGGCACTTGGTGCCATGGTTTAGTCATGGGGTCTGTGGTGACAGATTGGACTTGATGATCTTTGAGGTCTCTTCCAACCTTGGTGATTCTGTGATTCTGTGGATGAGGCACTTGGTGCCATGGTTTCGTTGGTAAGATGGTGTTGGGTGATAGGTTGGACTTGATGATCTCTAAGGTCTTTTCCAACTTGGTTAATTCTATTCCATTCCATTCCATTCCATTCCATTCCATTCCATTCCATTCCATTCCATTCCATTCCATTCCATCTTGCATGAAATGGTCCTATTTCTAAGGGATTACAGTTGTCCACAAAGGAAGGAGGGCAGTTCTAGGCCTTGAGAGAGAAGAAACCCTAGATGTCTGAACAATTACTGTAAATCCATGCATGCTTTCAGGTGTGTGAGCCAGAAGGAATCTCATGGCTGCCCTTCAGCCCAGCTGAGCTCACCTTACTGCAGAAAAATGTCCACCTGAGAGGACATCAGATAACAGAATAGTTGCCTAGCAAGATAATTACAGCTCAAACAGTAGATGTATTCAAGGGAGGATGAGATAAACTCTCCCAAATTACAATGCAGGCAGCTTGGTGGCATGGAGGGAAGGTGAGGGCCTGTGAGACCTTGTCTTGCTGTCCAGTGACTCAATCCCCTTCTCCACCACTTCTCCATCACCCTCAGCCTTTGCTGGTTGTGGGAGGATGTGAGCAGGAAGCTGGCAGGGTGCAGGCAGCGGGTCCTGCTGCATTTCACCAGTACCCCAGAGGGTTTTGGCTTTTACTTCCTGGTGTTTTCCCCTGCAAAACCTAGCTGCTCCTGCTTTGTCATTTTTGTTCCATGACATGATGTCTTTAGTCCTACATATTTTTTCCTCTGAGTATTACTGCAACAATACCATGAAAGGGCCTGTGCCACCGCAGCCACTACAGGTGCATGCAGCTGCTGCCAAAACTACATGAACCATTGTGGTGGCTGGAAATTACCCCCCCAAAATAAAACTGCAGACCAGCTCAGTTGGAAAGCAAATGAAGCTGTATTTACCAGCAGACTAAAACTAGAAATATGGAATGCAGTGTAGCTGGAAGGTGTCCAGGGAAGGGCAACAAAGCTGGAGAGGGATCTGGAGCACAGCCATATGAGGAGAGGCTGAGGGAGCTGGGGTTGCTTAGCCTGGAGAAGAGGAGGCTCAGGGGAGACTTTATTGCTGTCTACACCTCTGTGAAGAGAGGTTTTAGCCAGGTGGGGGTTGGTCTGTTCTCCCAGGCAAGCAGCACCAGAACAAGAGGACACAGTCTCAAGCTGTGCCAGGGGGGTGTTAAGCTGAATGTTAGGAAGAAATTCTTCCCAGAAAGAGAGATTGGCCATTGGAATGTGCTGCCCAGGGAGGTGGTGGAGTCCCCATCCCTGGAGGTGTTTAGGAAGAGACTGGATGGGGTGATTGGTGCCATGGTTTAGTTGATGAGATGGTGTTGGGTGCTAGGTTGGACTCGATGATCTCAAAGGTCTTTTCCAACCTGGTTAATTCTATTCTATTTATGCCAAGGAGAAGGGTGCTGAACTTCCGTACACCCTTTCTGGGTAATTTCTCTTCCTCTTTTCACATCCTCAAGGAAAGGCTGATTTTCATAACCACTGTATTTGGGGGTTTTCTTACTCTACTTTCCCCCCCCTTCTTTCTTTTCTTTACCATATATTTTTCTTAATCATATATTGCCATCAACAACTCCCTGAAGGAAGGTTGTAGCCAGGTGGGGGTTGGTCTCTTCTCCCAGGCAACCAGCACCAAAACAAGAGGACACAGTCTCAAGCTGTGCCAGGGGAGGTTTAGGCTGGATGTTTGGAAGAAGTTCTTCCCAGCAAGAGAGATTGGCCATTGGAATGTGCTGCCCAGGGAGGTGGTGGAGTCACCACCACTGGAAGTGTTTAGGAAGAGACTGGACGAGGCACTTGGTGCCATGGTTGAGTTGATTTGATGGTGTTGGGTGATAGGTTGGACTCGATGATCTCAAAGATCTTTTCCAACCTGGTGAACTCTGTATTCTGTATATTTTAGGTCAGGCTTATGCAGAAAAAATTACAAACAAAAAGGCCTAAAGAATATGATTATCTTCAGCCAAAATTATTATTCTTAAGGGATAATTTGACTAATGAAAGTTTCATTGTGTTTCAGGGAACCGTATGCCACTCCGGCGCATTATTGTTGTGCCTCACGGCTCGTGCTATTAAAAGATCGCAGCTGATACAGAGCGATATGGGAGGAAGCCAACTGGATTCAGAGTACTTAATCAGATTACTCTGGCTTTGAAATCTCACCATTGGGGAGATATAAAATGTCCTATTCATTTTAGGGCATTTGCTCTCGCTTTTGAGGGCTCCAATAGCGTTAGCTTGAAGCCTCAGAAATTATTTGTGGATGAAGAGATGTTTAATGGTCGACCCATTAAATTGTTTGGGTTGGGGAAAAAAACCTTTAAGATCATCCAGTCATAGTCAGGGTTGGGTTGGAAGGGACCACAAGGATCATCCAGTTCCAACCCCCTTGCCACGGGCAGGGACAGATCACATCAGGCTGGCCAGAGCCTCATCCAGCCTGGTCTTAAACACCTCCAGGGACGGGGCCTCAACCACCTCCCTGGACAACCCATTCCAGGGTACTTCAATTCAATTCAATTATTTTCTCCCCTCCCCTCCCCTCCCCTCCCCTCCCCTCCCCTCCCCTCCCCTCCCCTCCCCTCCCCTCCCCTCCCCCTCCCCTCCCCTCCCCTCCCCTCCCCTCCCCTCTCCTCTCCTCTCCTCTCCTCTCCTCTCCTCTCCTCTCCTCTCCTCTCCTCTCCTCTCCTCTCCTCTCCTCTCCTCTCCTCTCCTCTCCTCTCCTCTCCTCTCCTCTCCTCTCCTCTCCTCTCCTCTCCTCTCCTCTCCTCTCCTCTCCTCTCCTCTCCTCTCCTCTCCTCTCCTCTCCCCTCCTCTCCCCTCCTCTCCCCTCCTCTCCCCTCCTCTCCCCTCCCCTCCTCTCCTCTCCCCTCCTCTCCTCTCCTCGAGTCTCCTCGAGTCTCCTCGAGTCTCCTCGAGTCTCCTCGAGTCTCCTCTCCTCGAGTCTCCTCAAGTCTCCTCTCCTCTCCTCTCCTCTCCTCTCCTCTCCTCTCCTCTCCTCTCCTCTCCTCTCCTCTCCTCGAGTCTCCTCGAGTCTCCTCTCCTCTCCTCGAGTCTCCTCTCCTCTCCTCTCCTCGAGTCTCCTCTCCTCTCCTCTCCTCGAGTCTCCTCTCCTCTCCTCTCCTCTCCTCTCCTCTCCTCTCCTCTCCTCGAGTCTCCTCTCCTCTCCTCTCCTCGAGTCTCCCCTCCTCTCCCCGAGGTGCTGGAAAGCCATGGCTACTACTACCACTCCAGCTGCTCATTTTCAAGACAGAGAGATTTTAGCAAAATCAAGTCTACAAAAGCATAGGAACTGGGCTAAGGGGGAATAGAAAGCTTCATTGATAAAAGGTGAATAAAAAGTTTTTTCTTGCCTTCCTTAGCAAAACTGAGACTGAAAAGAGCTGTGGTTGCTGGCTAATGAAAGAATAGAATAGAATAGAATAGAATAGAATAGAATAGAATAGAATAGAATAGAATAGAATAGAATAGAATAGAATAGACCAGGTTGGAAGAGACCTTCAAGATCATCGTGTCCAACCTATCATCCAACACCACCTAATCAACTAAACCATGGAACCAAGCATCCTGTCAAGCCTTGCCCTGAACACCCCCAGCGACAGCAACCATCCCAAAGGAGGGACACAAACTATTTAAGCTGGGGAGGTGGTTGACAGAAAAGAAGATGGGTCTGAGCTGGCTGCTGTCAGCTAAGGCTGGAAACTAGAGGATGTCTCCAGCCTGAGAGCAGTGAGGCTCTGGGAGGGCCTTCACACAGAGTCAAATGCTCAGCTGGCACAAAGATGAAGTTGGAGGCGGGTGAGAAAGAGCTGTAAGCGAATGGGGGCAAAACTTGAGGTTATATGAATTTAATTCCCAACCTGTCTTCTTCTGTTTGAGTAGCCAGTAATCCCTTGATGAGCCTCACAGTGGACTCTGTTTGCTCTGCCCTGTATCAATGTTTATCTCATTCACAGCAGAAAAAGCAAACCTGGGAAATGGAAGTTTCCCTCTGGGGAGAAAAGCCCTGGTGCCCTCACTTGTGCGCTGTGAAGGGCAGATCTGCCTCCGCTTTTCAGCGGGCTATTCTTCACCCATCTTCCATTCATCTTGGGGAACCAGAGCTAAATAACTCCTAGCCTGTTTCATAAGAGAGAAACCAGCCTCTGTAAGAGGTGAGACACTTCTTTTCTTTGCTTGTAACATCATGAACTTTCACACTTGGCAAGGCTCTTTTGAGTTCGATCTAATAATAAACCCAAACCTTCCATCACAAAGCAGCAATGAGTCTGAACTTGCCTGAACTTGCCTGGGGGAGCTGGAATCCAAAGCGCTGTCAATTCCTTCAAAAGCCATTCTCCTCTTTGCAAGGACAGGATGTTGTTGTAACAGGGCATCCTTGCTGTTTGCTCAGCCTCCCTTCCTCGTGATGAAATCCCTCTATAGCCACTCTGGAGGTCCTCCTTCAGCTCCACTTTGGGGCATACAATGTGCTAATCCCCACTCTTTTCTATGAGTGATTTATGAAGGCTTGATGGGCTTTGAGACTCAGCACATTCTCTGTTTTCCCAATGTGGGTGCAAGGAGAGGGGTGCTTTTCCTGCCAGTGGGAACCTGAAAGACCTGATGGGTTTATTTCCCTGGCAGGGCTCAGTGTCAGTCAAAGGGGCGCCAAGCCGCCTGCAGAGCAAGAGGAAGCACAAATGTGGCTCTGCTTTGACTTCCACGGGGAGCCATGGCCAGTGAAATATTTTGCCTCGATTTTTACAGTTCACTTTCTCATCAGCACCATGCAAAGGCTCAGCCAGTGGTCAGAAATGCCCTGGCTTAATTTGCATTGCTTCCTGTTCAGTTATTAGGCATAGCTGACGTTAGAAGGGCCAGAAGAAAAACAACCCCTGCCTTAAACAGTGAGTGAAATATTTCTTCTTTCCTCACCATTTCTTCTTTCTTCATCATTTCTTCTTTCCTCATCATTTTTTTCCTTTTCTTCAGGTACCAGTTCTATTTTAAAAAGCAAATGGTCTTAAGCTGATGTGAAGTATTTATTCTGGGAGGGAGGAGGGGAGGGAAGGGGAGGCTGAGATGTTTACTCGAGGTATCTAAATTTAAACTACTAACTTGAGCACATAATCTCCCTAGGCAGCCTATGAGAGCCAATGGAGAGGGAAGGGCTCCTCCAGTGAGCAGTTCAAAGGCTCTTGCTTAAGTGAGCAGTGTTTTATTTCCAAGCAGGGCAATGTAGCAGGTGGTTAGTGTTGTATTTTACCTTCCTGCCTGCTCCTATTCTCCAGGACGAGGTGAAAACCACAAGAGGTTCTGTGTGTATCTGCATTTGTTAACCACCCTCTTCCTAACATTCATTGTGCAAACAAAACAAATAGCCCACTCCAGTGTGGAATTTGAGGCTCAGAACCTGGGGGTACTGGTTGATAGTAGGCTGAACATGAGGCAGCAGTGGGCACAGGGGGCCAAGAGGGCCAATGGCATCCTGGCCTGCATTAGGAACAGTGTGGCCAGCAGGAGCAGGGAAGTCATTGTGCCCCTAGACTCAGCACTGGTTAGGCCACATCTTGAGTCCTGAGTTCCAGCTCTGGGCCCCTCAGTTTAAGCATGATGATGAGACACTTGAACGTGTCCAGAGAAGGGCAACAAGGCTGGGGAGGGGTCTGGAGCACAGCCCTGTGAGGAGAGGCTGAGGGAGCTGGGGTTGCTTAGCCTGGAGAAGAGGAGGCTCAGGGGAGACCTTCTTGCTCTCTACAACTCCCTGAAGGGAGGTTGTAGCCAGGTGGGGGTTGGTCTCTTCTCCCAGGCAACCAGCACCAGAACAAGAGGACACAGTCTCAAGTTGTGCCAGGGGAGGTTTAGGCTGGATGTTAGGAAGAAATTCTTCAGAGAAAGAAAGATTGCCCATTGGGATGTGCTGCCCAGGGAGGTGGTGGAGTCACCATCCCTGGAGGTGTTTAGGAAGAGACTGGATGGGGTGCTTGGTGCCATGGTTTAGTTGATGAGATGGTGTTGGGTGATAGGTTGGACTTGTTGATCTCAAAGGTCTCTTCCAGCCTGGTCACTTCTCTATTCTGAATTCTATTCTATGATTCTAAGCAGGTTCTGCAATATTTTGTCACATCCCATTCTTCCACAGGCAGAAGCCATCTGAAGTCCAGTCTGACACATGGATGTGTCCCTTCTAAGTATTATCTGTCTAGCATTATCTATTAAAAAAAAGAGTTTTCTTGCTGCCCACATAGTAGGGAGAAGCTGTAGCTACAACACATCTCCTTTAGAGAAGTGTTCTTAAAAGACAATCAAGGTGAAAAGGTTCAGATGAAATTACTGAGAGTACTCAGAGAGCAATTTCCAAGTGAACACTGCCAAAATGGAAGGATTTATTGAGCTGGATCCCCAGGGATGTGGCCTGAGTTCAGGACTATTCAGGTTTGTCACCAATAATTTGGATGAAGGGGTAGAAAGTCCCTTTGTTAGAACTTCAGCTTAAGACACAAGGGAGGAGAGGATTAACGTTCAGAGATCTCAGTAATTAGAGGAATGGTTTGGAAATACACAGGATGCAATTTAGTGCAGACAAGAGCAGATTTGCACCTATGCTGAAATAATCAGCTCCACGGGCTCACCGTGGGAGAGAGCTGCCAGGTAGCAGCTCTGCCACAGGAGAGCTGGAGGTTATGATGGGGCAATGACTCAGCTGTGGAAGGAAGAAACATTTGTCTGGGTTGGATGAAAGTGTTGCATGCTAGGCATGGAGGAATAAGCCCTTCAGCTGGATCACTGAGACCACTTCCTGGCCTTACACCTCAAGAAAGATGTGGCTGCAGACCCAAGAGGGGCAAGGCTGCAGAGAGTGCCTGTGAGGAACCATAGAATCAATAAGGTAGGAAAAGACCTCAAAGATCATCAAGTCCAACCTGTCACCCAACACCACAGGACTAACTAAACCATGGCACCAAGTGCCATGTCCATTCTTCTTTTGAACACCTCCAGGGAGGGTGACTCCACCACCTCCCTGGGCAGCACATTCCAACGGCTAACAACTCTCTCTGTGAAGAACTTTCTCCTCACCTCCAGCCTAAACTTCCCCTGGCACAGCTTGAGACTGTGTCCTCTTGTTCTGGTGCTGGTTGCCTGGGAGAAGAGACCAACCTCTTCCTGGCTATAACCTCCTTTCAGGTGGTTGTAGACAGCAAGAAGGTCTCCCCTGAGCCTCCTCTTCTCCAGGCTAAGCAACCCCAGCTCCATCAGCCTCTCTTCATAGGGCTTGTGCTCCAAACCCCTCCTCAGTTTTGTTGCCCTTCTCTGGACAGTTCAAGAGTCTCAATGTCCTTCTTAAACTGAGGGGCCCAGAACTGGAGACAGGACTCAAGGTGTGGCCTAACCAGAGCTGAGTACAGGGGAGAAAAAGCATTTGTGTTTAGCCTGGGGAAAGCAGCGCTGAAAGGAGACACAATAACAATCTCCAAGTGCAATTAGCCTGCCAAGAAGAGGAAGGTGGTGAACTATTCTGTGTCCAGAAATTATCCTCTGTGGTTTACCCACGATTTTCTGTGGTTAGAAAAAATGAGAGAGAGAGAGAAATGGAGATGGTAGATAAGTTGACTTTACAGCTTTACTTATGACGTGCCTTGGGGCATAAAGCATGTGATCAAACATAGTTACTGCAGCTTAATGAGTTACTGCCTGTTGGCTGAACCATACTAATTAACCATGTGTGTGCTCTCAGCCTGCCTCAATTGCCAGGTGAAATGGGCTCACTTAAACACTTGTGCTCTGCTGTGCAGAGGAGGCAAGCTGAAAGCTCATGTGAGATCTTTGCTGAGCTGATGAAGGGTGACTTGTAAGGGATGGAAAGTTGTCCTTAGTGGTCCCCAGTAACACTGGCACTGTTTTAACTGGGAATAATAAGAGGGATTTGGCATGGGAGGAGGAGCAGAAAACAGGATGAGATATATAAAGTAAATTAATTCACAGGCTTAGGCCAATAGCAAAGTAGTTCCACACATGTGTATTGGAAATGTAGTGACATTGACTTTTCTAATAGACAGGCTTGAGAAGTGTCATGTGAAATGGAAGCAGAGATTTCCAACCTGTAAGTTTGTTGCTATTTCAAAGTCACATGAATTGGAATAAAATAGAATGGAATGGAATGGAATGGAATGGAATGGAATGGAATAGAATAGAATAGAATAGAATAGAATAGAATAGAATAGAATAGAATAGAATAGAATAGAATAGAATAGAATAGAACTAACCAGGTTGGAAAGGACCTTTGAGATCATTGAGTCCAACCTATCACCCAACACTATCTAATGGAATGGAATGGAATGGAATGGAATGGAATGGAGTGGAGTGGAGTGGAGTGGAATGGAGTAGAGTAGAGTAGAGTAGAGTAGAGTAGAGTAGAATAGAACAGAATGGAATGGAATGGAATGGAATGGAATGGAATGGAATGGAATTTACCAGGTTGGAAAGGACCTTTGAGATCATCAAGTCCAACCTACCACCCAACATCATCTAATCAACTCAACCATGGCACCAAGCACCCCATCCAGTCTTTTCTTAAACACCTCCAGGGATGGTGACACCACCACCTCCCTGGGCAGCACATTCCAATGAGCAATCATTCTTTCTATGAAGAACTTCTTCCCAACATCCAGCCTAAACCTCCGCTGTTGCAGCTTGAGACTGTGTCCTCTTGTTCTGGTGCTGGTTGCCTGGGAGAAGAGAGCAACCCCCACCTGCCTACAACCTCCCTTCAGGCAGTTATAGAGAGGAGGAAGGTCACCCTTGAGCCTCCTCCAGGCTAAGCAACCCCAGCTCCCCCAGCCTCTCCTCATAGGGCCTGAAGTGGACCTCAGGAAGGTATCTCCTGCCTTTCTGTGCCCAGGGCAGGATCACCTTTTCTGACTGATGCTTGTATAACTTGTGTTTGAAGCAAACTCTGCTCCCCCTGGACAACTTTTCCACTGCTTTCCTGTCTCCAACCACTCCATCTGATCCAAAACACATTGTTGAGCACGAGTTACACAAACAGTTCAGCCCAAACCAGCTAAACTGCATTCATCTGCTGCCATGATCCTTTCAATTTTTTTTGGAGGAAAGAGGAATGCTGGAGATTTTTTTTGATAACCTAAATGTTTTGTAAGCTAATAGGCTAAAGATGACTGGTTTCCCTTCAGGACACAGATTTTTGCACTGGGAAAGAAACTACAACATACCAGGAGCTATACCACTCCAGCAGTAATGTACACAATGCATTTCTCAAGTGTCTGCAGCATGGGAATGAGTTTTCACAGCTGTGGTTTACATCTGTAGAAGGGGGTGCTATTATCTACCTATTTGGTCTTAGGTTTCCTTACTTTCCCAGACTGAGGATATCACAGAATCACAGAATCACCAGGGCTGGAAGAGAGCTCAAAGATCATCAAGTCCAACCCTTCACCACAGATCTCATGACTAAACCATGGCACCAAGTGCCATGTCCAATCCCCTCTTGAACACCTCCAGGGATGGGGACTCCACCACCTCCCTGGGCAGCATGTTCCAATGGTTAACAACTCTCTCTGGGAAGAGCTTTCTCCTCACCTCCAGCCTAAACCTCCCCTGGCACAGCTTGAGACTGTGTCCTCTTGTTCTGGTGCTGGTTGCCTGGGAGGAGAGACCAAGCCCCTGCTGGCTTCAACCTCCTTTCAGGTAGTTGTCGACAACAAGAAGGTCTCCCCTGAGCCTCCTCTTCTGCAGGCTAAGCAACCCCAGCTCCCTCAGCCTCTCCTCACAGGGCTGTGCTCCAGACCTCTCCCCAGCCTTGTTGCCCTTCTCTGGGCACATTCAAGAGTCTCAATGTCCTTCTTAAACTGTGGGGCCCAGAACTGGACACAGGACTCAAGGTGTGGCCTAACCAGTGCTGAGTCCAGGGGCACAATGACTTCCCTGCTCCTGCTGGCCACACTATTCTTGATCCAGGCCAGGATGCCATTGGCCTTCTTGGCCACCTGGGCACACTGCTGGCTCATGTTTAGGCAGCTGTCAATCAGCACCCCCAGGTCCCTTTCTGCCTGGCTGCTCTCCAGCCACTCTGACCCCAGCCTGTAGCTCTTCATGGGGCTGTTGTGGCCAAAGTGCAGCACCCAGCACTTGGATTTGTTGAGTTGGACTCTGCCCATCTGTCCAGTCAGTTGAGGTGCCTCTGCAGAGCTCTCCTACCCTCTAACAGATCAACTCCTGCTCCCAGCTTGGTGTCACCTGCAAATTTGCTGATGACTGACTCAATGCCCTCATCCAGATCATCAGTGAAGATATGGAACAGGCTGGGGCCCAGCACTGATCCCTGGGGCACACCACTGGTGCCTGGCTGCCAGCTGGCTGTGGCACCATTCACCACCACTCTCTGGGCTCATCCCTCCAGCCAGTCCCTAACCCAGCACAGAGTGCTGCTGTGCAAGCCAGGGGATGACAGCTTGGCTTGTGATTTAGTTGGAGTTGAAATCTAGTCCAGGTCTGGGAAGTCTGTCTGCTGCATCACTGAAATAATTCGCAGCAGCATGAAGTTCATATCCAGATGTGGCCCTGCAGAGGGGGAATGTCTGTGGCTGCTTTGAGCTGGAGTGTGTCTTATCTCTAGTTTTATTGCAAACATTTTTTAGCTTAAAACAGTACTTTGGCAGAAATCCTTCCAGTGCTGCTGATCCCCCTCGGGTATTACCAAGGAAATAGCAGACCAGAACTACTCCATGGAGATCTGAAGTGAAGCTGTCATACAAGAAGAATGTGAGAGCTGCTGAGCACACTGTATTTCCAGTTATCTCAGAACAACTCTACATCTACAAGTAGCTAAACCTCCTGATGCTGTAAGATTCTCTCACATACTTCAGTGGATATCCTACTGTACAGATGAACCTTAATACAGACAGGTAGATTAAAGGACAAAGCATTTTCTCACCCTGCATGCACAAGGAGCTGTACACAGCAAGAGCAGGGAAGACATTGTGCCCCTGGACTCAGCACTGGTTAGGCCACATCTTGAGTCCTGTGTCCAGTTCTGGGCTCCTCAATTCAAGAGAGATGTTGAGTTGCTGGAAGATGTCCAGAGAAGGGCAACAAAGCTGGGGAGGGGTCTGGAGCACAGCCCTGTGAGGAGAGGTGAAGGAACTGGGGTTGCTTAGCCTGGAGAAGAGGAGGCTCAGGGGAGACCTTCTTGCTCTCTCCAACTCCCTGAAGGAAGGGAGGTTGTAGCCAGGTGGGTGTTGGTCTCTTCTCCCAGGCAAGCAGCACCAGAACAAGAGGACACAGTCTCAAGCTGCACCAGGGGAGGTTTAGGCTGGATGTGAGGAAGAAGTTCTTCCCAGAAAGAGAGCTTGGCCATTGGAATGTGCTGCTCGGGGACTTGGTGGAGTCATCATCACTGGAAGTGTTTAAGAAGACACTGGATGAGGTACTTAGTGCCATGGTTGAGTTGATTAGATGGAGTTGGATGATAGGTTGGACTTGGTGATCTCAAAGGTCTTTTCCAACCTAGTTAATTCAATTCAATTCAATTCAATTCAATGCAATGCTATGCTATGCTATGCTATGCTATTCTATTAGATGGTGTTGGGTGATAGGTTGGACTCGATGATCTTGAAGGTCTTTTCCACCTAGTTAATTCTATTCCATTCCATTCCATTCCATTCCATTCCATTCCATTCCATTCCATTCCATTCCATTCAGAGGGCTGATTCTGCCACTTTGCTCTGGTGAGGCCCCACCTGGAGTACTGCATCCAGGTCTGGAGACCTCAGTGTGGGAAGGACATGGACCTGAGGGAGATGGTCCAGAGGAGGGCCAGGAAAATGATCAGGTGGTTGGGTCCCCATCCTTGGAGATATTCAAGGTGAGGCTCAGCAGGGCTCTGGGCAGGCTGATCTAGCTGTGGATGTCCCTGCTTATTGTAGAGGGGTTGGACTAGATGACCTTTGGAGGTCCCTTCAAGAGAGATCATTCAGTGCTTCTGTGATTCCTCCCCTATCACATCTGCCCTGCCTGTGACTCCCAAACCAAATCCACTTATCACAGGTGTAAAAAGGCTTTTTATTTGGCTTACAGTAGTCTACCAAATGGGAGCTGGCCTGAGAGAAAATGGCTGATTTGGATCATTGACATAAATGATACTAGATCTGGATCTAAGCACAGCATAGAATCATAGATTCATAGAATCAATAAGGTTGGAAAAGACCTCAGAGATCATCAAGTCCAACCTGTCACCCAGCAACTCAGGACTGACTAAACCATGGCTTCAGTGGTGATAGGTTGGCCTTGATGATCTTTGAGGTCTCTTCCAGCCCTGGTGATTCTGTGATTCTGTGATCCAATCCCCTCTTGAGCACCTCCAGTGATGGTGACTCCACCACCTCCCTGGGCAGCACATTCCAATGGCCAAGCTCTCTTTCTGGGAAGAACTTTCTCCTCATCTGGAGCCTAAAGCTCCCCTGGCACAGCTTCAGACTGTGTCCTCTTGTTCTGGTGCTCGGTGCCTGGGAGAAGAGACCAACCCCCACCTGGCTACAACCTCCCTTCAGGGAGTTGTAGAGAGCAAGAAGGTCTCCCCTGAGCCTCCTCTTCTCCAGGCTAAGCAACCCCAGCTCCCTCAGCCTCTCCTCACAGGGCTGTGCTCAAGGCCTCTCCCCAGCCTCATTGCCCTTCTCCGGACATGTTCAATTGTCTCAATAGCCTTCTTAAATTGAGGGGCCCAGAACTGGACACAGGACTGAAGGATTTTAGCAGCTGATATTTTGAAACAAATCACATACTAACAAGAGTAAGAAGCTTTACTGTAGAGATCTCCAGGTGAGATCTCGAGGTGAGGAGAAAGTTCTTCACAGAGAGAGTTGTTAGCCGTTGGAATGTGCTGCCCAGGGAGGTGGTGGAGTCACCATCCCTGGAGGTGTTCAAGAGGGGACTGGATGTGGCACTTGGTGCCATGATCTAGTCATGAGTTCTGTGGTGAAGGGTTGGACTTGATGATCTTTGAGGTCTGTTCCAACCTTGGTGATTCTGTGATATCCTCAGTCTGGGAAAGTAAGGAAACCTACGACCAAATAGGTAGATAATAGCACCCCCTTCTACATATGTAAACCACAGCTGTGAAAACTCATTCCCATGCTGCAGACACTTGAGAAATGCATTGTGTACATTACTGCTGGAGTGGTATAGCTCCTGGTATCATAGTATCATAGTATCAGTCAGGGTTGGAAGGGACCACAAGGATCATCTAGTTCCAACACCCCAGCCATGGGCAGGGACACCTCACACTAGATCAGGCTGCTCTCAAACACCTCCAGGAATGGGTTGTCCAGGGACGGGGCCCCAACCACCTCCCTGCACAACGCATTCCAGGGCTTCACCACTCTCATGGGGAAGAACTTCCTCCTCACCTTCAGCCTCAATCTCCCCACCTCCAGCTTCATTCCATTCCCCCTAGTCCTATCACTACCTGAGACCCTGACAAGTCCCTCCCCACCTTTCTTGTAGCCCCCTTCAGGTACTGGAAGGCCACAATTAGGTCACCTGGGAGCCTTCTCTTCTCCAGACTGAACAGCCCCAACTCCTTCAGTCTGTCCTCACAGGAGAGGTGCTCCAGCCCTCTGCTCATCCTCCTGGCCCTTCTCTGGACACCTTCCAGCACCTCCACATCCCTCTTGCAACAGGGCCTCCAGAACTGGAGGCAGGACTCCAGGTACGTTGCAGTTTCTTTCTTTCCTTGAAAACCTCCGAGCCATTTTGGTATGCAGATGTAAGTCTGCCACATCAATCGAGCAAAGTGTCTCATTGTCCAATGACAGCTGCAGGGAAAGGTTGGCAACAGCAAATCACAGCCTGGGAACACCCAGCTGTTCCTCCAAATTTGCATCTGGATTCCCCATTCACTGCTGCAGGAGTGGGAAGGAAAGGAGTGACAGACAACGGGGGACACGCAGCCTGTTCATTCTTGCTTTCCCTCTATTCGGTGAGGGTTGGAAATGTGATGTATTTTCCAGCACTCACAGCATCAAGTAATTCTCAGCAGCATCACAAATGATATCGTTTCAGGTCTGTGAGGGGTTTAAGGACAAGAGCCAAAGCCCCTTGAAGTCAATATCAGTAATTCTGCTGCTCCAGCTGAAGGCAAATCTCCAACAGCTCTCAGGGGCTGTGGGGTTTTTATGCCCCCTCCAGCCACAAGGAGGCAAGACCATCGCAATTAGCTGCTAATTGAGAAACCTGCATCTGAAAGGCACAATTTCAGAGAACAAAGAGCCAGGGAGACTCATTGCCAGGGCTAATTAGAATTAATTCATAGCTATAAGTAGCAGGGCTCCCACAGTCTTGGGACTCTCTCTTGCCCTCTTCTGAAACACGAGTCTAAACATATGCATACCAGTCACAGAGGGCTCAGCATGACTTGTGCAGCTCTTGTGCCACATGGAAACAACACTGCTTGTTAAAAATGAGTCTGATTTGTTTTTTTCCCCCAGCCCTGGGCTTTGTCTCCCTTCTGCAGCCCCTAATGACTGCACTTGAAGTCTTTTGCCTTCACTGACTCTGGTGGGTATCACAGCATTTATCCATGTGGGGACTCCATTGCCACAGCACTTGCAGTGAGCACCCAAATGGCTTTACTGCTTGCCCTTCCTTCAGTTGGTGACTGTGGTAATAAACAAAGTGACTTCAGCACTTTTCCTACTGCTGCAGGAGCAGAGCTTGAAGAGAAGAGAAGAGAAGAGAAGAGAAGAGAAGAGAATGGAATAGACCAGGTTGCAAGAGACCTTCAAGACCATCAAGTCCAACCTATCAACTAATCCAACCCACCTAATCAACTAAACCATGACACCAAGCACCCCATCAAGTCTCCTCCTGAACACCTCCAGTGATGGTGACTCCACCACCTCCCCAGGCAGCACATTCCAATGGCCAATCACTCTCTCTGTGTAGAACTTCCTCCTAACCTCCAGCCTAAACCTCCCCTGGCACAGCTTGAGACTGTGTCCTCTTGTTCTGGTGCTGGTTGCCTGGGAGAAGAGACCAACCCCCACCTGGCTACAACCTCCCTTCGGGTAGTTGTAGAGAGTAAGAAGGTCTCCCCTGAGCCTCCCCTTCTCCAGGTTAAGCAACCCCAGCTCCCTCAGCCTCTCCTCACAGGGCTGTGCTCCAAACCCCTCCCCAGCTTTGTTGCCCTTCTCTGGACACCTTCCAGCAACTCAACATCTTTCCTAACCTGAGGGGCCCAGGACTGGACACAGGACTCAAGGTGTGGCCTAACCAGCGCTGAGTACAGGGGGAGAATGACTTCCCTGCTCCTGCTGGCCACACTGTTCTTGATGCAGGCCAGGATGCCATTGGCCCTCTTGGCTGCCTAGGCACACTGCAGGCTCATGTTCAGCCTACTGTCAACCAGTACCCCCAGGTCCCTCTCTGCCTGGCTGCTCTTCAGCCACTCTGACCCCAGCCTGTAGCTCTGCATGGGGTTGCCGTGGCCAAAGTGCAGCCCCTGGCACTTGGACTTGTTGCATGCCATGCCATTGGACTCTGCCCATCTGTCCAGCCGGTTGAGGTCCCTCTGCAGAGCCCTTTAACTCTCTAACTGACCAACATCTGCTCCTGACTTGATGTCATCTGCAAATTTGCTGATGACTGACTCAATCCCCTCATCCAGATCATCAATGAAGATGTCCCTGATTTCGAGCTCTACAACTTCCCTTTCTCAAATTCTCCCAGCTGCTCCTGCTGGGAGCAGCACTTAAAGGACAGCAAAGGCTTTCCTTGGATTTTTAGGTGAGTTTTTAGCTCCTCTGAGCATATTCAGCAGTTCTTTTTTTTGCTTGCAGGACCTTTGCACACTGAGAGTCAGATTTCCCCAGCACATCACTCTTCACTTCTTATGCAGACTTGCAAGCAGCTGCCAACCAACCAGAAACAGAGCACTTTATTATTCCTTTTGTCTCCCCTCTCTCCTGAATGGCATGAGGAAAATGACAGGAGGTTCTAGTTAGAAGAATGCAGGGAAAAAATCACAGCCTTCACATCTGGCTGCTTTGCTCACAGACTTGTTTTATGGGAGAGAGAAAAGGAGAACAATTTATGTCCAAAGATGGACTTTTTTTCATCTGACATGCATGGAGAATAAATCTCCAACCCATAACAAAGAGCAACTGAGGGAACTGGGGCTGCTTAGCTTGAAGAAGAGGAGGGGAGACCTCACTGCTCTCTACAGCTGCCTGAAAGGATGTTGTAGAGAGGTTAGTGCTGGTTTCTTCTCATAGGTGATTAGTGACAGAACAAGAGGGAACAGCCTTCAGCTGTGACTGGGTAGGTTTGGACAGGATATCAGGGGAAAAAATTCACAGAAAGAGTGGTCAGACATTGGAATAGGCTGCCCAGGGAGGTGGTTGAGTCACCAACCCTGGGTGTGTTTGAAGGTAGTTTAGATATGGTGCTTAGGGATATGGGTTAAGGGGGAACCTTGCAGAGCAGGGTTACTATAGAATCATAGAAGCAGTAAGGTAGGAAAAGACCTCAAAGATCATCAAGTCCAACCTGTCACCCAATACCTCAGGACTAACTGAACCATGGCATCAGGTGCCACATCCAATCCCTTTTTGAACACCTCCAGGGAGAGTGACTCCACCACCTCCCTGGGCAGCACATTCCAATGGCTAACAACTCCCTGTGAAGAACCTTCTCACCTTGAGCCTAAACCTCCCCTGGCATAGCTTGAGACTGTGTGCTCTTGTTCTGGTGCTGCTTGCCTGGGAGAAGAGACCAACCCCCACCTGGCTACAACCTCCCTTCAGGTAGTTGTAGAGAGCAAGAAGGTCTCCCCTGAGCCTCCTCTCCTCCAGGCTGAGCAACCCCAGCTCCCTCAGCCTCTCCTCACAGGGCTGTGCTCCAAACCCCTCCCCAGCTTTGTTGCCCTTCTCTGGACGCCTTCCAGCATCTCAACATCTTCCCTAAACTGAGGGCCCCAGAACTGGACACAGGACTCAAGCTGTGGCCTGACCAGTGCTGAGTCCAGGGGCAAAAGCAGACGAAGTGGCCTGAAATTGTATCCCAGTGCTGCAGCACCAACGCACAAGATGGGGCTGTGGCAAGGGCTGGGATGGCGCTCAGGCACAGAAGATGTGTAGCTTGGGAAAGGAGATTTTCAGAGCAAAAATGAGATGGAATGTATCTGGAAACTTTGGGGTTGTTTGTTTGTTTGTTTGTTTGTGCTTTCAGTTACAAAGCAGCAGCAGAGCTATCAGCCCCCACTCACTTTGATCCTGATTTTTAAGCGCTGGGAGTGGAGGAACTTCACAGGAATGCTTTCAGCCTCCAGAAGTGATTCTTCCCCATTACACAGGGCCTTCTGTTCGCTTGCTTGAGGCCTGTGTGGCAACAGCACTATTCCGAAGCACAGCGACCCGTCTTCTATCAATTAGGAGAACAATGGCAGAGTCATCTTTCAGTAATCCCTAATCCTCCCCACGACCGCCTGAGATCCCCATTCACACAGCCTTTGTTTCATTTGCATGTTTGCTGGGGTGGCAGCTGTGGGCTTAGATCAAATGTCTTTTGGACACTGAGGCATTTTGAGCCTCATAATCTGAGGAAATGACTTCAAAAAGAAACGTTTAAGGAATGGGGGAAGGAAAGTTTTGTTTTGTGGTGGGCTGAATTTTCACCCCCCGAGCATTAACTTTAGCTGGACTCAGTGAGAAGCAAATGAAGCTGTGTTTGCAAGCAAAAACTGCACTCTGCAATGGAATGCAATGAACATGTACAAAATAAACACTGTTTACACTAGAGGATAGGATAGGATAGAATGGAATGGAATGGAATGGAATAGAATAGAATGGAATGGAATGGAATGGAATAGAATAGAATAGAACGGAACGGAACGGAATGGAATGGAATGGAATAGAATAGAATAGAATAGAATAGAATAGAATAGAATAGAATAGAATAGAATAGAATTAACCAGGTTGGAAAAGACCTTTGAGATCATCAAGTCCAACCTATCACCCAACACCATCTAATCAACTAAACCATGGCACTGAGTGGCTCATCCAGTCTCTTCTTAAACATTTCCAGGGACAGTGACTCCACCACCTCCCTGGGCAGCACATTCCAAAGGCCAATCTAGACTACCCCTAGTCCTATCACTACCTGACATCCTGAGAAGTCCCTCCCCAGCCTTCTTGGAGCCCCCTTCAGCTACTGGAAGGCCACAATGAGGTCACCTGGGAGCCTTCTCTTCTCCAGACTGAACAGCCCCAACTCCTTCAGTCTGTCCTCACAGGAGAGGTGCTCCAGCCCTCTGCTCATCCTCCTGGCCCTTCTCTGGACACCTTCCAGCACCTCCAGATCCCTCTTGGAATAGGGGCTCCAGAACTGGAGGCAGGACTCCAGGTGGGGTCTCCCCAGAGCTGAGCAGAGGGGCAGAATCCCCTCCCTTGCCCTGCTGGCCACACTTCTCTTGCTGCAGCCCAGGATCTGATTGGCTTTCCGGGCTGCAAGTGCACACTGAGAGCTCCTGGTGAGCTTCTCCTCCCCCAGTACCCCCAAGTCTCTCTCCTCAGGGCTGCTTTCCAGCCATTCACTACCTATTGTATTCTATTCTATTCTATTCTATTCTATTCTATTCTATTCTATTCTATTCTATTCTATTCCATTCCGTTCCGTTCCGTTCCGTTCCGTTCCATTCCGTTCCATTCTACTCTACTCTATTCTATTCTATTCTGTTCTATTCTATTCTATTCCATTCCATTCCATTCCATTCCATTCCATTCTACTCTACTCTACTCTATTCTATTCTATTCTATTCCATTCCGTTCCATTCCATTCCATTCCATTCCATTCCATTCCATTCCATTCTACTCTACTCTACTCTATTCTATTCCATTCCATTCCATTCCATTCCATTCCATTCCATTCCATTCCATTCCATTCTACTCTACTCTATTCTATTCTATTCCATTCCATTCCATTCCATTCCATTCCATTCCACTCTATTCTATTCTATTCTATTCTATTCTATTCTATTCTATTCCATTCCATTCCATTCCATTCCATTCCATTCCATTCCATTCCATTCCATTCTACTCTACTCTACTCTATTCTATTCTATTCTATTCTATTCTATTCCATTCCATTCCATTCCATTCCATTCCACTCTATTCTATTCTATTCTATTCTATTCTATTCTATTCTATTCTATTCTATTCCATTCTATTCTACTCCATTCCATTCCATTCCATTCCATTCCATTCCATTCCATTCCATTCCATTCCATTCCATTCCATTCCATGCTATTCTATTCTACTGACTTCAAAAGTGTCAGACTGAGCATGACAAAGCCCCAGTGGACGAAACAGAGTTAATAAATGAAACAGAATCAATAATCCTGCTTGGGCATGGGGTGAACTGGTGGCCTCATGTCACGTGCCTTTTCCATTCCCCACTTTCTGTGACAGTAAAAAAGAGTCTGACCCAATCCAGGGATTACACAGAGAATGCACTTCCACAAAGGGAAACTCATGGCCTTTCTGCTCACCCTCCAGCGACGTCCAGGACCAGAAGAGGGGCTGCTCTGAATAGTTAGGATTACATTCCTGGCTGTGTCTAGCAAATGCTTTGTGAGTTGAGAGGAAAACCAAACAAAATATGTCTGTACCCTCTCATCAGAATATTTTCTCTGTGTTCCCCTGGAAGCCAGGTGTCAAATGGAGGCAGTGATGGCCACTGAAGCCACTCCTGCTTAACAGCGTGTCTGAGACATTATTTCTTCCTCTCTCTGCACCAGAATGGGCTAGTTCCAAGTGCAGCTCAGCAATTAGGGTATTAATAGCCCTATTACTCTGTGCCATGTAGTTTGCTCTAAAATTCATGGTGCAGTTAGCTGAGGTTTGCTCATAACAGGAAAAATATGGAGGTGCAGGAAGACTGAGTCAGAAGAGAGCTTTGAAACGCATCAAGCAACCATTTAATTAAAGAAGGGAGCTCTAGCATTGTGTTCCAAATGATTACTTATTTATATACTCTTCAAATAGAGCTATTTTTAAACCAGATTTTGAAGAGAAGGCAATTTGTAGTTCCTCATGCAGACAGTCTGCAAGTTAAATGAGCAGCCAGCACTGCCCTTAGAGGAGCAGGGGAAAACCATTCTCTGTGTCAGTCCTTCTGGTTCTTCTGCTGCCTCATGGCACCACAAGCTTTAGAGATCAAAATAGGCACTTTGACTTGCACAGGCTTGTCAACTTCTCCCCACAGCCCTCCTGCAGCAGCTCATTGCCTGATGTTGTTAGGACATGAGTTTGGAGGTGCCTGGAGGTAGATGCCCATAAACCTGGGGAAATGGACAAGGAGAAATTCAGGTGTTTGGGGGAGTGGGGGAGTGCCTCCTGGGGAGAATGAAAGGCTTTGGGTTTCTGAGTTGTGGGCTTCCATGGGGTGAGGTCCAGGTAAAGCTTTCACTGTAACACTGCTGAAAGCACATTGAACAGAAACTCCATGTCCAAGTGATGAGCTTCATCACTGGAGGTGGAGGTGAGGAGATTCAGGCTGGAGGTGAGGAGGAAGTTCTTCCCCAGGAGAGTGGTGAAGCCCTGGAATGTGTTGTCCAGGGAGGTGGTTGAGGCCCCGTCCCTGGAGGTGTTTAAGCCCAGGCTGGATGAGGCTCTGGGCAGCCTGATCTAGTGTGAGGTGCCCCTGCCCATGGCAGGGGGGTTGGAACTAGCTGATCCTTGTGCTCCCTTCCAACCCTGACTGATAATATGACACTATCTTTCCCTGTATGCACTATGTAGAGTGTGAATCATAGAATCACAGAAACATTCAGGTTGGAAAAGACCCCCAGGATCACCTCCCTGGGCAGCACATTCCAATGCCTGACCACTCTTGCTGTGAAAATGTCTTCCTAATGTCCATTCTAAACCTACCCAGTTGTACCTTGAGGCTGTTCCCTCTTGTTCTGTCACTATGATCTGGATGAGGGCATTGAGTTCATCATCAGTAAGTGTGCAGATGACACCAAGTTGGGGCAGGTGTGCATCTGTTAGAGGGTAGGAGAGCTCTGCAAAGGGACCTTGACAGGCTGGACAGATGGGCAGAGTCCAAGGCCTTGAGATTGAACACATCCAAGTGCCGGGTTCTACGCATTGGCCACAGCAACCCCATGCAGAGCTACAGGCTGGGGGCATAGTGGCTGGAGAGCAGCCAGGTAGAAAGGGACCTGGGGGTACTGGTTGTAGTAGGCTGAATATGAGCCAGTAGTGTGCCCAGGTGACCAAAAAGGCCAATGGCATCCTGGCCTAGATCAGGGAGTAGTGTGGCCAGCAGGAGCAGGGAGGTCATTGTGCCCCTGGACTCAGCGCTGGTTAGGCCACACCTTGAGTCCTGTGTCCAGTTCTGGGCCCCTCAGTTTAAGAAGGACATTGAGACACTTGAATGTGTCCTGAGAAGGGCAGCGAGGCTGGGGAGAGGTCTGGAGCACAGCCCTGTGAGGAGAGGCTGAGGGAGCTGGGGTTGCTTAGCCTGGAGAATAGGAGGCTCAGGGGAGACCTTCTTGCTGTCTACAACTCCCTGAAGTGAGGTTGTAGCCAAGTGGGGTTGGTCTCTTCTCCCAGGCAACCAGCACCAGAACAAGAGGACACAGTCTCAGGCTGTGCCCAGAGAGGTTTAGGCTGGATGTTAGGAAGAACTTCCCAGAGTGATTGGCCATTGGAATGTGCTGCCCAGGGAGGTGGTGGAGTCACCATCACTGGAGGTGTTTAGGAAGAGCCTGGATGGGGCACTTGGTGCCATGGTTTAGTTGATTAGATGGTGTTGGGTGATAGGTTGGACTCGATGATCTCAAAGGTCTTTTCCAACCTGGTTAATTCTATTCTATTCTATTCTATTCTATTCTATTCTATTCTATTCTATTCTATTCTATTCTATTCTATTCTATCCTATCCTATCCTATTCTATTCTATTCTACTTCTAGCCTAGCCTAGCCTAGCCTATTCTATGCTATTCACCTGTGAGAAGAGAGCAGCACCAGCCTCTCCACCATGTCCTTTCAGGTAGTTGTAGAGAGCAATGAGGTCTCCCCTCAGCCTCCTCTTTTCCAAACTAAACAGCCCCAGCTCCTTCAGTGGCTCTTCATGAGATTTATTCTGCAGGGCACCATTTTATGTTCATTTTCCTCTGCTCTGAACAGCCATGCAAGCTGCAAGGATACAAAACGCTGGCTCCAACAGCTGTTTGGGAAGTTGTGTTTTCCTTAGGAGCAGAGCTGCAGCAGGCCTGTGTGGGAAAGAATGGATGGATATAAATCTGAGTCAAACTTGAGGGACTGAAAGCCCAGTTCCTTCCCTAACAAAGGCCTGGACCCAAGTGCTCTGAAGTCAAAGAGAGAGACTCTCATTGACATCAAAGGGCATTGAATCAGACCCAATGGAGGACAGTCTCAGCCAGGGCCAAGCATGTGATGTACGTGACTGTCACCAAACCCTGGGATTCCAGGCATTAAACTACAGGCAAAACAGTGGACTCACAAACAATTCATGAGAATGTGCCAAAAACCATTTCAAAGATCTGTCAGGAAACTGCAATGTGTTTGTGGGCATTCAGTGAGCAGAAAAAGATGTTATATTTGTGGAAGCAATTAGTCCCTGGGAAGCGTTCTCTCAGCTCCAAGTTGTGCGCGGTCAAGTCAGATAATCGAGCTAAAGCCTCTTTTCTTGGGCCAAGAAAAAGAGAGTGGGTAAGCATGGAGACAAGGGTGAAAGGAGTTTGGTTTTGCTTTTGCACTCTAAGTGGTCAGCTAGCTCTCATTTGGGTAGCTCTCATCATTTTCATGGCCATTTTTGGCTGCTATCTAAACGCTGCGGTTCATGCTCTCACGAACGCCGACAAGCTTTGGGCTGGTGTTTATCCATATCAGACACTGCAAAGCTCATCCAGGCTCTTATCTCCTTCTGATTAGATTACTGTAATGCCCTGTGGTGAGGTTTGCCAGACTGCTTCCTCTGGCAGGGAATGCCACCACTGTGAGAGCATCACAGGCAGGAGGAAATCCAGAGCATTTTAGTCCAACCACATCACGCCTTTCACTGGCTACAAACAAAAAGCATTAACAAACCAACCAACCAAACCACCCCCCCAAAAAACCCACAAACAAACAAAACCCCCAACCAAACCAACAAAAAAAGGGAGTATAAGCAGCTGGGATCCAGATCAGTTAGGAAGGATCAGTTAAGAAGGATATTGAGACACTTGAATGTGACCAGAGAAGGACAATGAGGCTGGGGAGAGGCCTTGAGCACAGTCCTGTGAGGAGAGGCTGAGGGAGCTGGGGTTGCTTAGCCTGGAGAAGAGGAGGCTCAGGGGAGATAATCTTGCTGTCTACAACTACCTGAAGTGAAGTTGTAGCCAGGTGGGGTTGGTCTCTTCTCCCAGGCAACCAGCACCAGAACAAGAGGACACAGTCTCCAGCTGCACCAGGGGAGGTTTAGGCTGGATGTTAGGAAGAAGTTCTTCCCAGCAAGAGAGATTGGCCATTGGAATGTGCTGCCCAGGGAGGTGGTGGAGTCACCATCCCTGGAGGAGTTTAGGAAGAGACTGGATGGGGCACTTGGTGCCATGGTTTGGTTGGTTAGATGGTGTTGGGTGATAGGTTGGACTTGTTGATCTCAAAGGTCTTTTCCAACCTGGCCAATTCTTTATTCTGTAATGAAGTCATTGCTCAAATCCCCAAATCTAACACTTCTTCTTGTTCCCCCAGCAAGTCCTTGACATGAAGCAGCAGTCTTTGGCCTTTTTTTGCCTTTTAGATGTTCATCCAACTGCTGCTGCACTCTGCACAATCAACATCCTGTTTGATATGGTCCTCTTGGCACTGGTGTTATTTATAACTGCTTTTATCTTCAACTGGGTTGGTTTGTAGGTTGTTGTTTTTTTTTAAGCCCATGATTTAGCTTCAAATGCTGTAAGCATCTTTTGTGCAGCAGGTGCTGCTTAAAATTAATTGTTTGTCTTGGAATTATGCTCTCATCCAGTGATGTTCAGGTGCATCAGTTGTTCCATTACACACAGAATCACCAAGGTTGGAAAAGACCTCAAAGATCATCGAGTCCAACCTGTCACCACAGACCTCATGACTAAACCATGGCACCAAGTGCCACATCCAATCCCCTCTAGAACACCTCCAGGGACAGTGACTCCACCACCTCCCTGGACAGCACATTCCAATGGCCAGTTTCTGTTTCTGGGAAGAACTTCTTCCTAACATCCAGCCTAAACCTCCCCTGGTGCAGCTTGAGACTGTGTCCTCTTGTTCTGGTGCTGGTTGCCTGGGAGAAGAGACCAACCCCCACCTGGCTACAACCTCCCTTCAGGGAGTTGTAGAGAGCAAGAAGGTCTCCCCTGAGCCTCCAGGCTAAGCAACCCCAGCTCTCTCAGCCTCTCCTCACAGGGCTGTGCTCCAAACCCCTCCCCAGCTTTGTTGCCCTTCTCTGGACACCTTCCAGCATCTCAACATCTTTCCTAAACTGAGGGGTACAGAACTGGACACAGGACTCAAGGTGTGGCCTAACCAATGCTGAGTCCAGGGGCACAATGACCTCCCTGCTCCTGCTGGCCACACTGTTCCTGATGCAGGCCAGGATGTCATCAGTCCTTGAGACAAAGAGCAACAAGGATTGCATGTCAAAGAGACCTAATGTTATTTTGGAATGCAGCCATCTCTTCCCCCACAGCCAGCCCTTCTTCTCAAGCTGTCATTTGCGTAGGTGAGTTTGCAACAGAGAGGTCTGTAACCCTGCTCAGCAGCAGCAGCAGCAATTTCACACAGCTGTAATTGTGCTGACACTTGAAACACCTCCAGAGAAGGGCAACGAGGCTGGGGAGAGGTCTGGAGCACAGCCCTCTTCTGGTCTCTTCTCCCAGGCAACCAGCACCAGAACAAGAGGACACAGTCTCAAGCTGCACCAGGGGAGGTTTAGGCTGGATGTTAGGAAGAAGTTCTTCACAGAAAGAGAGATTGGCCATGGGAATGTGCTGCCCAGGGAGATGGTGGAGTCACCATCACTGGAGGTATTTAGGAAGAGACTGGATGGGGTGCTTGGTGCCATGGGTTAGTTGATGAGATGGTGTTGGGTGATAGGTTGGACTTGATCTCGAAGGTCTTTTCCAACCTGGTCAATTCAATTCAATTCAATTCAATTCAATTAATTTCTATCCTATTCTATCCTATCCCATTCTATCCCATTCTATCCCATTCTATTCTATTCTATTCTATTCTATTCTATTCTATTCTATTCTATTCTATTCTATTCTATTCTATTCTATTCTATTCCATTCCATTCCATTCCATTCCATTCCATTCTATTCTATTCTATTCTATTCTATTCTATTCTATTCTATTCTATTCTATTCCATTCCATTCCATTCCATTCCATTCTATTCTATTCTATTCTATTCTATTCTATTCTATTCTATTCTATTCTATTCTATTCTATTCTATTCCATTCCATTCCATTCCATTCCATGCCATGCCATTCCATTCTATTCTATTCTATGCTATTCTGCTCTACTCTGCTCTATTCCAGGAACAATTCTTGGTTTTCAGGAGTAGCTTTGTTGTTCTCTCTGTGGGATACAAGCTAAGTGCCTATCACCTGGCCCTCCAGGAGCCCCAAGCAGTGCACTTTGATTTTCTCCTTTGGTCTCAGATCAGATCCTGTCTGGCTATGTTTGCATTTCTATTTACTTTAGCTGTAGCTGTGTTTGATTTTCCTTCTCTGCTGAAGATTTCTGCAGGAAACATGCCATTTGCTCAGCTTCTGGAGGTGCTGCCCCTTTCACTATCTTCCAGCAGCAGACCCAGCTCCAGGTAGGATTCTTGCCTATGTGAATTAGTCATGGTTTACAGCAGTGGAATTACACTGGTGGAAAACTAGCCTAGTGACATCTCCACTGAATGATGTTCAGTTTAGAATAGAACAGAATAGAATAGAATAGAATAGAATAGAATAGGATAGGATAGAATAGAATAGAATAGGATAGGATAGGATAGGATAGGATAGGATAGGATAGGATAGGATAGGATAGGATAGGATAGGAATAGAATAGGATAGGATAGAATAGAATAGAATAGAATAGGATAGGATAGGATAGGATAGGATAGGATAGGATAGGATAGAATAGAATAGAATAGAATAAACCAGGTTGGAAGAGACCTTCAAGATCATCAAGTCCAACCTATCATCCAACACCACCTAATCAACTAAACCATGCAACCAAGCATCCTGTCAAGTCTCCTCCTGAACACCTCCAGTGATGGTGACTCCACTACCTCCCTGGGTGTAATTCAGCTGTAATTCAGCTTCTTCATCAAATTTTCATGTACCTTATTGCCTTTTAGATCTGCATGCTCCAGTGCTTACTGCATGTTTGGGAGCACTAGGAAATGGGCTGGCACACAACCCCAAAGTAGATATAAGCAGCTTCAAGTCATCTGAAGGGGTTGGGAGGGAGCATAGAACATAGCATAGAAGCATAGAGCATAGAAGCATAGAGCATAGAAGCCTTCCAGTATCTGAAGGGGGCCTCCAAGAAGGCTGGGGAGGGACTTCTCAGGATCTCAGGTAGTGATAGGACTG
This sequence comes from Dryobates pubescens, assembly GCF_014839835.1. Classification (NCBI taxonomy): domain Eukaryota; kingdom Metazoa; phylum Chordata; class Aves; order Piciformes; family Picidae; genus Dryobates; species Dryobates pubescens. The sequence goes on along the minus strand of NC_071618.1, from coordinate 41,508,811 downwards.
GGGGCAATGGAATGAAGCTGGAGGTGGGGAGATTCAGGCTGGAGGTGAGGAGGAAGTTCTTCCCCATGAGAGTGGTGAAGCCCTGGAATGGGTTGTCCAGGGAGGTGGTTGAGGCCCCATGCCTGGAGGTGTTTAAGAGCAGGCTGGATGAGGCTGTGGCCAGGCTGATGTAGTGTGGGGTGTCCCTGCCCATGGCAGGGGGGTTGGAACTGGATGATCCTTGTGGTCCCTTCCAACCCTGACTGGTACTGTGATTCTATGATAGAATATGACTGCTACTTTTGCTTGAGTGGAGAACAGGGATAAATGTTGATATCTGGTGGTTAATATGGAAGGGTAGACAAGGCATTAATATTCTTTTTCTCCTACTGTCCTCCCTTAAATCTGTGCCAAGCTATGACTTGAACTTGTGTGTCACAGGCTCATTTCTGCCAAATGAACCTACAAAATCCCTTCCAGAGTGAATGTGGTGAATCACTGTTCCCTCAACGAAGTTGATTAGGAGCTGAACATCCTCCTCTTCTTCTGGCTTGCTCTTCTGCCTTGTGGTTTGATAAAAAGCCCACTGAAAGATACTGCCCATCAAATCAGCTGTGAGAAGTTTGATGGCTACACATGTCTGAGATGGTGTCCTCAGGTGCTGCAGCCTGCAGCATAGGTCAGCCAGCCCAGCAAGAAAGTCCAGCTTCCCTTTGCTCTTTACCAAGTGAAATAAAGAGCTCTTTACCTGTAGCACTGCATGGGGTTATGGTGGCCAACATGTAGAACCCAGCAGATCTGAGTGCTGAGTTCTACACATTGGCCACAACAACCCCATGCAGTGCTACAGGCTGGGGTCAGAGTGGCTGGGGAGCAGCCAGGCAGAAAGGGACCTGGGGTTACTGGTTGATAGTAGGCTGAACATGAGCCAGCAGTGTGCCCAGGTGGCCAAGAAGGCCAATGGCATCCTGGCCTGCATCAGGAAGAGTGTGGCCAGCAGGAGGAGAGACATCATTGTGCCCCTGGACTCAGCACTGGTTAAGCCACACCTTGAGTCCTGTGTCCAGTTCTGGGCTCCTTAGTTTAGGAAAGATGTTGAGTTGCTGGAAGGTGTCCAGAGAAGGGCAACAAAGCTGGGGAGGGGTCTGGAGCACAGCCCTGTGAGGAGAGGCTGAGGGAGCTGGGGTTGCTTAGCCTGGAGAAGAGGAGGCTCAGGGGAGACCTTTTTGCTGTCTACAACTACCTGAAGGGAGGTTGTAGCCAGGTGGGGGTTGGTCTCTTCTCCCAGGCAACTAGCACCAGAACAAGAGGACACAGTCTCAAGCTGTGCCAGGGGAGGTTTAGGCTGGAGGTTAGGAAAAAGTTCTTTCCAGCAAGAGAGACTGGCCATTGGAATGTGCTGCCCAGGGAGGTGGTGGAGTCACCATCACTGGAGGTGTTTAAGAAAAGACTGGATGGGGCACTTGGTGCCATGGTTTAGTTGATTAGATGGTGTTGGGTGATAGGTTGGACTCGATGGTGTTTTCCAACCTGGTTAATTCTATTCTATTCTATTCTATTCTATTCTATTCTATTCTATTCTATTCTATTCTATTCTATTCTATTCTATTCTATTCTATTCCATTCCATTCCATTCCATTCTATTCCATCCTATCCTATCCTATCCTATCCTATCCTATCCTAAGCAGAATGACAGCCTCAGGGAAGTGGTCTCTCATATCCTGTGGGCAAACACAAGCCTAGTGGCACTGGACTCCCTGCCTGACCCTTGGTACTTCACTGGTTTCTGTACCATCAGACTAAATCCTCCTGTATGCATATCCCCTCTCCAGCAGTCAGCCTACATTACACAGCAGAGGTAGAGAATACCCTACAGAGTCCAGGCCAGCACTGAAGACAGGGATGAACCCTTTAGTTTTTTTTTCCAGTGGCTTTGATATTTTCACTCTGTAGAGTTTTCCAGGCCTTGGCTCTCAGCCTTACTAAAGTAATTATGTGCCTTTGAAAGAAAACAGTTCAATTTGCAGCACTTCCCTCCACCTCTGCCAGCTTTTGGTGGCTTTATAGAAAATCTTCTTCTGATTGGTGTTCTGCCTGAAGTTGTATATGTGATGAATGAAAGAATCTCAGCCCTCATGGAAAAATAAATCTTTAGCTCCATACCCAAGTCTGAAGCCTTGAGCTGGCCACAACAGAATCATACAGAATCACCAAGGTTGGAAGAGACCTCCAAGATCATCAAGTCCAACCTGTCACCCAACACCTCAGGACTAAACCATGGCACCAAGTGCCACATCCAATCCCCTCTTGCACACCTCCAGGGATGGTGACTCCACCACCTCCCTGAGCAGCACATTCCAATGGCCAATCTCTCTTTCTGGGAAGAACTTCTTCCTAACATCCAGCCTAAACCTCCCCTGGCACAGCTTGAGACTGTGTCCTCTTGTTCTGGTGCTGGTTGCCTGAAATAAGAGACCAACCCCTTCCTGTCTACAATTACCTTTCAGGTAGTTGTAGAGGGCAATGAGGTCACCCCTGAGCCTCCTCTTCTCCAGGCTAAGCAACCCCAGCTCCCTCAGCCTCTCCTCACAGGGCTGTGCTCAAGGCCTCTCCCCAGCCTCGTTGCCCTTCTCTGGACACATTCAAGTGTCTCAATGTCCTTCTTAAACTGAGGGGCCCAGAACTGGACACAGGACTCAAGGTGTGGCCTAAACAATGCAGAGTCCAGGGGCACAATGACCTCCCTGCTTCTGCTGGCCACACTATTCTTGATCCAGGCCAGGATGCCATTGGCCTTCTTGGCCACCTGGGCACACTGCTGGCTCATGTTTAGGCGGGTGTTAATCAGCACCCCCAGGTCCCTCTCTGTTTGGCAGTCTGAAGCTTTGAGCTGGCCACAACAGAATCACACAGAATCACCAAGGTTGGAAGAGACCTCCAAGATCATCAAGTCCAACCTGTCACCCAACACCTCAGGACTAAACCATGGCACCAAGTGCCACGTCCAATCCCCTCTTGAACACCTCCAGGCATGGTGACTCCACAACCTCCCTGGGCAGCACATTCCAATGGTTAACAGCTCTCTCAGTTAAGAACTTCCTCCTCATCCAACCTAAACCTCCCCTGGTGCAGCCTGAGACTGTGTCCTCTTGTTCTGGTGCTGACTGCCTGGGAGAAGAGACCAACCTCTGCCTGTCTACAACTCTCCTTCAGGTAGTTGTAGAGAGCAAGAAGGTCTCCCCTGAGCCTCCTCTTCTCCAGGCTAAGCAACCCCAGCTCCCTCAGCCTCTCCTCACAGGGCTGTGCTCAAGGCCTCTCCCCAGCCTCATTGCCCTTCTTTGGACACCTTCAAGAGTCTCAATGTCCTTCTTTAACTGAGGGGCCCAGAACTGGACACAATGTGCATCTGGTGTCCTGTCCTCACCTCTCACCGCCTCCATCCCTGCGAGGTGCAGCCCACCAACACGATCCAAGCCATGGACACAGCCTGAGCAGTGGTACCACACAACAATTTTCATTGTGGTTGTCTGCAGGGCTCCTGTGAATTAACACAATGAGACATTTACCAGCACAATGAGACATTTACTGGAGGGGCCATGGGGTGTGAGTCGTTCCCCCTCCGTGCACGTTAGCTCCAGCTGGCCTGGCACGTGTTCCAGTGTCACAAAACACAGTCTTGTAGCTGCACATCACCCCACTCAGATCAGGGCCATCTCTGCCCTACCTCATTCCTCTTAGGAGTTAACACACACACACACACCCCAAAACAACCAACTAACCAACCAAAACCCAGCCAAGCTGTTCAGCAAAGGAAGGATGAAACCTTTCAAAAGTAAGTGCATTTTCTGTCCTGGGCCCCATGCTCTTTAACATCTTTATTGATGATCTGGGTGAGGGCATCGAGTCCATCATCAGTAAATTTGCTGACGACACCAAGCTGGGGGCAGGAGTTGATCTGCTGGAGGGTGGAGAGGCTCTGCAGAGGGACCTCGACAGGCTGGGCAGATGGGCAGAGTCCAAGGGCAGGAGATTGAACACATCCAAGTGCCAGGTGCTGCACATTGGCCACAGCAACCCCATGCAGAGCTACAAGCTGGGGTCAGAGTGGCTGGAGAGCAGCCAGGTGGAAAGGGACCTGGGGGTGCTGGTTGATGGTAGTCTGAACATGAGCCTGCACCTTGAGTCCTGTGTCCAGTTCTGGGTCACTCAGTTTAGGAAGGATGTTGACTTGCTGGAAGGTGTCCAGAGAAGGGCAACAAAGCTGGGGAGGGATTTGGAGCACAGCCCTGGGAGGAGAGGCTGAGGGAGCTGGGGTTGCTTAGCCTGCAGAAGAGGAGGCTCAGGGGCGACCTCATTGCTCTCTACACCTACCTGAAGGGAGGTTGTAGCCAGGAGGGGGTTGGTCTCTTCTTCCAGACAACCAGCAGCAGAACAAGAGCACACATTCTCAAGCTGCACCAGGGGAGGTATAGGCTGGATGTTAGGAAGAAGTTCTTCCCAGAAAGAGAGATTGGCCATTGGAATGTGCTGCCCAGGGAGGTGGTGGAGTCGCCATCACTGGAAGTGTTCAGGAGGAGACTTGATAGGGTGCTTGGTGCCACGGTTTAGTTGATTAGGTGGTGTTGGGTGATAGGTTGGATGTGATGATCTTGAAGGTCTTTTCCAACCTGGTCTATTCTATTCTATTCTATTCTACTCTATTCTACTCTATTGTATTCCATTCCATTCTATTCCATTCTATTCTATTCTATTCCATTCCATTCTATTCTATTCCATTCCATTGTATTCCATTCCATTCTATGCTATTCTGTTCTATGCTATTCAAATCAGTTTATCACTCTGAATAAAAACAACCAGCTTCACTCAGTACAGTTTCAGGCTACATTCTGCTGGCAGTTTTTATCTGCAGAAAGGATTAGCTTATCCAGGGCTGGAACATGCTGCACACACCCTGTTCCCTTGCAGATTCATGTGGCAGGGGAGCTGCATTCCCAGCTCAGCGCTGGGACATTTTTCTGCAGCTAAATCAGATGGCTGCAAAGACCATTACAGCAGTGTGTCGTTGGAATCTGCAGGAACATGCTGTACCCAGGAGGAAAATGTTCACTGATAGGGGAAGTGCAGGATCTGTGATCCTTGTGATTACGCAGAGGATCCTCTCCAGAGGTCTGTGGTATGTGAGCCAGGTCCACAATGATGGCTTTTTGCTGCAGCGCTTCAATACTCCACTGCAATCCAGCTGTTCCTGCTCTCAAATCCACTTGGCTGCAGCCCTGGCTGGCACATCAGCATGAATGGATTTGTCTCTCAGTGGAGGCTGACTTGCAGAAGGCTGCTTGAAATTTAAAGCACTCCTTTTTCTGGGCAGTTTGTGTTGTAGCTCTCTTGAGCCCTAGCAGAAGTTTGAACCTTGCAGCTCACCAGTGGTGGAGACACAAGACACCGTCCCCCACAGCAAACTCCTGGCCAAGCTGTCAGCCCCTGGCTTGGAGAGCAGCTCTCTGAGCTGGGTTAGGAACTGGCTGGAGGCTGAGCCCAGAGAGTGGTGGTGAATGGTGCCACATCCAGCTGGCAGCCAGGCACTAGTGGTATGCCCCAGGGATCAGTGCTGGGCCCCATCCTGTTCAATATCTTTATTGATGATCTGGAAAAGGGCATTGAGTCCACCATTAGTAAGTTGGCAGACAACACCAAGTTGGGAGCAGGAGTTGATCTGTTAAAGGGTAGGAGAGTTCTGCAGAGGGGCCTTGACAGTCTGGGCAGATGGGCAGAGTCCAACATGATAGCATTCAAGAAGTCCAAGTCCTGGGTGCTGCACTTCAGTCATAACAGCCCCATGCAGAGCTACAGGCTGGGGTCAGAGTGGCTGGAGAGTGGCCAGGCAGAAAGGGACCTGGGGATACTAGTTGAGAGTAGGCTGCACATGAGCCAGCAGTGTGCCCAGGTGGCCAATAAGGCCAATGGCATCCTGGCCTGCATCAGGAACAGTGTGGCCAGCAGGAGCAAGGAGGTCATTGTGCCCTGTGCTCAGCACTGGTTAGGCCACAACTTGAGTCCTGTGTCCAGTTCTGGGCCCTTCAGTTTAAGAAGGACATTGAGACACTTGAACGTGTCCAGAAAAGGGCAAGAAAGCTGGGGAGGGGTTTGGAGCACAGCCCTGTGAGGAGAGGCTGAGGGAGCTGGGGTTGCTTAGCCTGGAGAAGAGGAGGCTCAGGGGAGACCTTCTTGCCGTGTCCAACTACCTGAAGGGAGGTTGTAGCCAGGTGGGGGCTCTTCTGGCAGGCTACCAGCACCAGAACAAGAGGACACAGTCTCAAGCTGCACCAGGGGAGGTTTAGGCTGGATGTTAGGAAGAAATTCTTCACAGAGAGAGTGACTGGCCTTTGGAATGTGCTGCCTGAGGAGGTGGTGGAGTCACCTTCACTGGAGGTGTTCAGGAGGAGACTTGATGGGGTGCTTGGTGCCATGGGTTAGTTGTTTAGGTGGTGTTGGATTGATTGATAGGTTGGACGTGATGATCTTGAAGGTCTCTTCCAACCTGGTCTATTCTATTCTATTCTATTCTATTCTATTCTATTCTATTCTATTCTATTCTATTCTATTCTATTCTATTCAATTTGCAGTCTGATGCAAGAGCTGCATGTTTCCCAGCATGAAACGAAATTCATTCATATGCTGAGACCTTGGAAAGGTCCATGTAAGAAAAACGACCTGGTGATATTTACATTGTGATCTCTTGAAGGGCACTGCAGAAATCACAAAGCATTTGAAGCCAAAAGAATTTCTCCTCAGGAGTTTAAAAAGCTGCAGCACTGACAGCTGAGACATGCTGCAAAAATGTGTGAGCTTTGTGGCTGGTTCCCTGCCTTGCCAGGTGACAGCCATCCTCCCACACTCTGTTCCCATACAACCATGTCCTCAGCAGAAGACACAAAACATCTGAGTTCATGCCAGGTTCTGCACATTGGCCACAGCAACCCCATGCAGTGCTACAGGCTGGGGTCAGAGTGGCTGAGAGCAGCCAGGCAGAAAGGGACCTGGGGGTGCTGGTTGGTAGTAGGCTGAACATGAGCCAGCAGTGTGCCCAGGTGGCCAAGAAGGCCAATAGCATCCTGGCCTGGATCAGGAGCAGTGTGGTCAGCAGGAGCAGGGAGGTCATTGTGCCCCTGGACTCAGCACTGGTTAGGCCACACCTTGAGTCCTGTGTCCAGTTCTGGGTCCCTCAGTTTGGGAAAGATGTTGAGTTGCTGGAAGGTGTCCAGAGAAGGGCAACAAAGCTGGGGAGGGGTTTGGAGCACAGCCCTGTGAGGAGAGGCTGAGGGAGCTGGGGTTGCTTAGCCTGGAGAAGAGGAGGCTCAGGGGAGACCTCATTGCTCTCTACAACTCCCTGAAGGGAGGCTGTAGACAGGTGGGGGTTGTGCTCTTTCCCAGGCAACCAGCACCAGAACAAGAGGACACAGTCTCAAGCTGTGCCAGGGGAGGTTTAGGCTGGATGTTAGGAAGAAGTTCTTCCCAGAAAAAATGATTTGCCATTGGAATGTGCTGCCCAGGGAGGTGGTGGAGTCACCATCACTGGAGATGTTTAGGAAGAGACTGGATGGGGTGCTTGGTGCCATGGTTTAGTTGGTTAGATGGTGTTGGGTGATAGGTTGGACTTGATAATCTCAAATGTCTCTTCCAGCCTGGTTAATTCTATTCTATTTTACTGGAAGGCTGCTATTAGGTCTCCCTGGAGCCTTCTCTTCTCCAGGCTGAACAGCCCCAGCTTCCTCACCCTGTCCTCAGAGCAGAGGTGCTCCATCCCTCTGATCATTTTCATGACCCTCCTCTTGACCCTCTCCCTCAGGGCCACATTCTTTCTATATTTAGGGCTCCAGACCTGGTTGCAGTATTTTCACAGAATCAAGGTTGGAAAAGACCTTTGAGATCACCAAGTCCAACCTATCACCCAGCACCATCTAATCAACTCAACCATGGCACCAAGTGCCTCGTCCAGATCTTCCCCTACTCAAATGTGGATCTGCTGCCCATGTACTAGGACCAGATAACCACTCATGGTAGAGCAGTGCAGCTCTCCTGCTGGAAGAACTCTCTTTACTGTTCTTTGTAACTCATGCACTTGTGCCTGGAGAACGAAGGGTTTCCATCTCAGATTGTCTCCATACTCACACAGGAGAGACCACAGGGCTCATTGTGGCATGGACTGCTCCTGTTTAGCTGTAGGGCAGTTCAACTCTGCCAGCTAAACCCATTGGCTCCTCTTCAGCCCAGGAGTGTCCTGGCTTCACACAGCCTGCTCTCAGAAGCAAGATCCCTGCCCTCCCCCCAGATGGGTGGGAAAACAACCCCCAGAAAACCCCTCTGGGCTGAGATCAGGAGTTTGCTGAGATGGGGACACTATGCAATTACCTTAGCAGAAGGTGTGTGGGGTTTTTTGTTCATTGAACTTAATACTGGCTATCAACATCATGTCTGGCTTTGCCAATAAATTATCTAACATCCAAGAGGAGTGGAACATCCTGAAAGGAGCCACATTAAGCATCTAGCAATCACTAAAAGCCAGTAACTCCTATTTCAGTGTTATTCTAATCTCCATTCTTTCTCAACAGCACAGGTTTCACAGTCTGCCCCTTTTCCCCCCTACTCACCTCATTTTCCCCCTTTTTCCCCTCAAACCCCACAGCACCTGGGCTCTGTTGGAGTCTCCTCCCACCCCAGGTGTGGATACTTTGCCCTCCCCACCCACTCCCCTATTTAATGCCTCTCAGGAAGGGCAGCAGCCCCAAGCTGAGCCCATCTGGGCTGAGGATCCTCCTCTCCTCCCTGGTGAGTGCCCCTGGTGCACACTGGGTGTTGGTGGTGGTGACTCCAAAGGCCGGGGGGCCTGCTGGCCCCCCGGCTGTTAGGGCCAGGATTGATGACTGCTCCAATATCCTCCACGGGTGCTGGCTGGGGCTGAGCTCCTCTGGGTGGTATCTTGGCTGGTTGAAGGTGTGGTGGGTTGAAATTTCCCCCCAGCATTAACTTTGCCAGACCAGCTCAGTACGAAGCAAATGGAGTACTCCAGGTGAGGTCTCACCAGAGCAAAGGGGCAGAATCCCCTCTCTGGATCTGCCTGCAAGGCATCTTTTGATGCAGCCCAGGATGGGATTGACCTGGACTGCAAGCTCACAGTGTCTGCTCATGTCCAGCTTCTCATCCATCAGCACCACAAGTCCTTTTCCTCAGGGCTGCTTTCTATCACCTCCTCCCCCAGTCTGTATTGAGGATTATTCCATCCAAGGTGTAGAACCTTGCACTTGCTCTTGTTAAACCTCATGAGGTTTACCTGGGCCCACTTCTCCAGGTCCTTCTGGATGACATCATGTCCCTCTGGTGTAACAACAGCACCACTCAGCTTGGTGTGATCTGCAGACTTACTAACAAAATAGAATACAATTAAGCAGGTTGGAAAAGACCTTTGAGATCATTGACTCCAACCTATCACCCAACACCATCTAATCAACTAAACCATGGCACCAAGTGCCCCATCCACTCTTCTTAAACACTTCCAGTGATGGTGACTCCACCACCTCCCTGGGCAGCACATTCCAATGGCCAATCACTCTTTCTGGGAAGAACTTCTTCCTAACATCCAGCCTGACCTCCTCCTGGCACAGCTTGAGACTGTGTCCTCTTGTTCTGGTGCTGGTTGCCTGGGAGAAGAGACCAACCCCCACCTGGCTACAATGTCCCTTCAGGGAGTTGTAGAGAGCAAGAAGGTCTCCTCTGAGCCTCCTCTTCTCCAGGCTAAGCAACCCCAGCTCCCTCAGCCTCTCCTCACAGGGCTTGTGGTGGTGCACTTGATCCCAGTGTTGATGTCACTGATAAAAATATTAAGCAGCAGAGGTCACAGTTGTGGTGCTTCATGCTTCATTCTCCCCAAAGTGTCAACCACAAGAGATGAAGTTTTAATCTCTCCATCAGCAAATGGGTCTCTCTGGGCATTTTCTTGTGCAGGTGCATCAGCTCAAGCAAGCTGGCAGTGCCTGCTTGTTGTCTGTTTCTAGCAGATGGCTGATACCAAGTTAAAACATGATTGTTTTCATTGCCCAGGATGTTATGGCTTATCACTCATTGTCTTTGGAATTGGAAAGGTATGTTTTCAGATATGGCAAAAACAAAAGTGGCTGGAGAAACACAACAAGGTACTTCAAAATATGTGAAACAAAGGAAGAGCAAACACTGGACCCTTTCTGAGGCTATTGGAGCTGCTTGCTCCCTGGTGCTGCATTCAACGTGGTCAAACTCCTCCCTAGGAACCTGGAAAACCACATGAAACCAGAATATGTGGAAACCACTGGCTGGAAACATGAAGACTGAGCCTGCAAAAGTCATGCACAGGATTGCTTAGCTTGGGACATGAGAAAATCCCCCAGGAGCCCCACATGAAGCCCAGGGTGCAGATTCACAGCAGTTTGGTCCCTGCTCCATCAGCAGCATGGGGGTAGGGTGAGCCACTGGGCCAGATCAGCAGGCAACATTATGGAATCACAGGTTGGAAGAGACCTCCAAGATCATGGAGTCCAACTGATCACCCAACCCTAACTAATCAACTAAACCATGGCAACAAGTGACCCATCCAGTCTCCTCTTAAACACCTCCAGTGATGGTGATTCCACCACCTCCCTGGGCAGCACATTCCAATGGCCAATCTCTCTTTCTATGAGGAATTTCTTCCTAACATCCAGCCTAAACCTCCCCTGGTGCAGCTTGAGACTGTGTCCTCTTGTTCTAGTGCTGGTTGCCTGGGAGAAGAGACCAACCCCCACCTGGCTACAACCTCCCTTCAGGGAGCTGTAGACAGCAAGAAGGTCTCCCCTGAGCCTCCTCTTCTCCAGGCTAAGCAACCCCAGCTCCCTCAAGCCTCTCCTCACAGGGCTGTGTTCCAAACCCCTCCCCAGCTTTGTTGCCCTTCTCTGGACACCTTCCAGCAACTCAACATCTTTCCTAAACTGAGGGGCCCAGAACTGGACACAGGACTCAAGGTGTGACCTAACCAGTGCCGAGTCCAGGGGCAGAATTACTTCCCTGTTCCTGCTGGCCACACTGTTCCTGATACAGGCCAAGGTGCCATCTGGCCTTCTTGGCTGCCTGGGCACACTGCAGGCTCATGTTCAGCCTGCTATCAACCAGAACCCCCAGGTCCCTTTCTGCCTGGCCACTCTCCAACCACTCTGACCCCAGCCTGTAGCACTGCCTGGGGTTGTTGTGGCCAAGGTGTAGCATCCAGCACTTAGATGCATTTAATCTCATGCCCTTGGACTCTGCCCATCTTTGCAGGGGATGTTTCTTACTAGTGAAAGGTCTAAAGCTGCACATCATGGGGCCAGGCCTGTGTCAGTTGCTGGCCCAGGGAGGACATGGGAGCATGGGAACGGAATGGCTAGCAGGACAGCGGCAGCCCCAGCTCAGGCTGCTGGATGTTGTGCTCAGGGAGAGGCTGGAGCTGTATCCCCACTTCATATAATGGTTTGCCCTGGGCATGGCACTAAATACACTGAGCAATGATCAATAAACATATTTTATGATTAAATCTGCTTCCTAATGGAACTTTTCACTGGGAACCTCTCCTTTTGGTGCCTTTGAACTTGGTGTAGCTGAACAACCACTTCTGGCTGGAATAGCTTCCCTAGGCAAAACAGCAGCACCAAAAGACTGGAGAAAGCTTGCAACATCCAGCAAACAGCTCAAACAAATAGAATCAGCTGCCACAAAGCTCCCTCCTCATATTTGGGTCTTGATCTGGGAATTTAGTTCAGAGCAGATTCATTTCCTCCTTGGTAATCCTGTTACTGGTGGTGGTGGAACTTCCTCAAGGAGCAAAATACAGCACAAGTCTATTCCCTTTCTCTTGATGTTACAAAAGACTTCTGAAATCTCTTCCCAGGCTGGCTGGCAGCTTCAGAAGTGTTGGGCTCTGGCTGTTAGTACCCAATCCAGCACTTCTTTTCCTTTATCTTGAAGGCTGAATAAATATTGTTGCAGCCTTTTGGCAGGAAGCAGCAGCTTCATGACATGGCAATATAGGGATATTTCTCTGTCCAAAAAGTTGACTGCATCTTGAGGGCCCTCTCTGAAGGCATCCTTCCAGTGCCATAGAACAGAATTAACCAGGTTGGAAGGGACCTTTGAGATCATCAAGTCCAACCTATCATCCAACACTATCTAATCGACTAAACCATGGCACTGAGCACCCCATCCAGTCTCTTCTTAAACACCTCCAGGGATGGTGACTCCACCACCTCCCTGGGCTGCCCATTCCAATGGCCCTCTTGCAGTGTAGAGCAGTGGTCATACAGGCTGCAGCCCTCAGATCCTCTTTTGGTGGTGTATAGCCCTCCTCACAGTTCTCTCTAACCCCAGGGAGGCCCAGGAGCTGGAGATAGTGTTTGGAGAAACCAGGGTGGCAGCCTGGGGTCCTCTTTCCAGTAGAGGGCACTGACTGATGAAGGCAAGATGAAGGGTATACAGGACAACCACAGCATGGTCTCAATGATGCAGGGTGACTGTACTAGCCTCCTGAGCATGCCATGGTTAGGTGGTGGAGTCACCGTCCCTGGAGGTGTTCAAAAAGGGATTGGCCACGGCACTTGGTGCCATGGTTTAGTAGTCATGAAGTCTTGGGTGACAGGTTGGACTTGATGATCTCTGAGGTCTTTTCCAACCTGTGATGAAAAGCATGAAAATGGAGGAATTACATCAGTGCTGGAATGGAAGGTGTAAGGTCTGGAGCACCAGGCCTCCTGCTTTGCAGCCCTGCTGTGCATGCAGGGATGCTGAGCACCTCCGGGCCCGCTGGTGCATCCCCGTGCACAGGGGAGGGTGTACTGCCACAACCACCTCTAAGGATTTGATGATGGAGTTTGGGAACACTATCAAATCAAACAGCTCCTTTGCCAGCTCTCTCATCCAGCAGGCCTTTGGCTTTTCTGCTGGAGTTGGGCCAGATGAAAAGGGGAATGGCCCCATGGCTTATTGCAGGGAGTACTGGCTGAATCCATCCTGGACCTGCTGACAGGGATAAATCCTACAGGTTCTCTGCAGTGCCTCCTTGGGCTGGCCTTTGGCTTTCCTGCTGGAGTTGGGCCAGATGAAAAGGGGAATGGCCCCATGGCTTTTCCCAGGTGATTCTAGGGAGTACTGGCTGAATCCATCCTGGACCTGCAGATGGGGGGATGAATCCTACAGGTTCTCTGCAGTGCCTCCTTGGACTGGCCTTTGGCTTTCCTGCTGGAGTTGGGCCAGATGAAAAGGGGAATGGCCCCATGGCTTTTCCCAGGTGATTCCAGGGAGTACTGGCTGAATCCATCCTGGACCTGCTGATGGGGGGAGGAATCCTACAGGTTCTCTGCAGTGCCTCCTCGGATGCAAATTTCGCTGGAGACAGCAGCCGCTTTGCTGCAGAAAGCTGGAAGCAAGGAGCAGGAATTTTATTTGTTTATTTATTTTCCAGAGGCAGCAAGACTTTTTTATTCTTAAATGTCAATAAAGAGGAGAACTGTGGGGCTTTGAAAGCAGGCAGATGAGAGGCTGAACCAAAACAGCGCTGCTGATGGCGGCGCCGCTTCAGAACTGGGAGACGCAAGGAAAAGAACTTCAGCGGTGCAGGAATAGCTAATTATCGTCTGCCATCTCCAGTGCCTCCCAAGGAGAAACTCCTGCAGAGGCCCTTTGAAGCTCTTGTGATACAGAAAGCAGGGAAATTGTCAGGCTGGACCAAGATGCAGAATGTGATCCTATAAATGCTGTGCCTTGGAGCGCAGCCCAGGCGGTGCTGAGTGCGTTGGGTGTCTGCTGCAGTTTGGCAGTTCAGCAGAAGCATGTTTGCAGTCCTAGATCTGCTGGGGCTGGGTACTGATGATGCTTGAAGTAATCACTTTGATGTAAATAAACATTTTAAAACTTAGAGGAGGACTAAGATGGCTGTGGAAAAAAAAAGAATTGCTATTAACTTCCAGCAATGTGCTTGGGGGGGGGTTACAAATGATCATTATTTTTTGAATCCATAGAGGCCTTAGTTTTAGAGAGGATAAAACCTGCTAAGCCCTCAGTTCCCTGACACATCTCTTTGGTGTGAGGAGAGAGCAATAGCAATTAACAGGGAAGGTCTCCCTCAGTGCCAAGGGGACTGAGCTTGTCTGTGCATTTTAATCTTCCCAGCTCAGTTAAAGAGAGGATTTGGTGAGGTGGACAGTTCACAGCCCTGCAAAGGTGGTGATGAAAACAGAATAGTACTAGTTGTGATTCATCGTGATTCTCCCCCTCTGCTCAGCTCTGGGGAGACCCCCACCTGGAGTCCTGCCTCCAGTTCTGGAGCCCTTATTCCAAGAGGGATCTGGAGGTGCTGGGAGGTGTCCAGAGAAGGGCCAGGAGGATGAGCAGAGGGCTGGAGCACCTCTCCTATGAGGACAGACTGAAGGAGCTGGGGCTGTTCAGGCTGGAGAAGAGAAGGCTCCCAGGTGACCTCATTGTGGCCTTCCAGGATCTGAAGGGGGCCTACAAGAAAGCTGGGGAGGGACTTCTCAGGCTCTCAGGTAGGGATAGGACTAGGGGGAATGGAATGAAGCTGGAGGTGAGGAGGAAGTTCTTGCCCATGAGAGTGGTGAAGCCCTGGAATGGGTTGTCCAGGGAGGTGGTTGGGACCCCGTCCCTGGAGGTGTTTAAGCCCAGGCTGGATGAGGCTGTGGCCAGCCTGATGTAGTGTGGGGTGTCCCTGCCCATGGCAGGGGGGTTGGAACTGGATGATGCTTGTGCTCCCATCCAACCCTGACTTGTACTATGATTCTATGATCAAAAAATCCTGGCCAGTGTGAGTGGCTCTGGGCTTGTTATCAACCTCCCAGAAATCCTTGGTGAGATCCTTTGGAATAGAATAGAATAAACCAGGTTGGAAGAGACCTTTGAGATCATTAAGTCCAACCTATCACCCAACACCATCTAATCAACTAAACCATGGCACCAAGCACCCCATCCAGTCTCTTCCTCAACACCTCCAGTGATGGTGACTCCACCACCTCCCTGGGCAGCACATTCCAATGGCCAATCACACTCTCTATGAAGAATTTCTTCCTAATATCCAGCCTAAACCTCCCCTGGCACAGCTTGAGTCTGTGTCCTCTTGTTCTGGTGCTGGTTGCCTGGGAAAGAGCACAACCCCCACCTGTCTACAGCCTCCCTTCAGGGAGATGTAGACAGCAAGAAGGTCTCCCCTGAGCCTCCTCTTCTCCAGGCTAAGCAACCCCAGCTCCCTCAGCCTCTCCTCACAGGGCTTGTGCTCCAAACCCAACTGGGTTGATGTGATTCCCAAAGCACTGCCACCTGGGACAGGGCTGTAGGTGCAGTTGCACCACGCTGAAAATCCTTTTGGTGAGCCAGATCTTTACTTTTTTTTTTCTCCCCCCTCTCGGAACATCATTTAAATTGGGCAGCTCTGGTGGAAAGCAGAGGGTGAGCAAACATTAGGAACTGTTTATTGAATAAACCAAGGGGTTTAAAAGCCTTATTGTTGTTCCAGGACACAATGGTCGTTACTGTTTTTGTTAGTAAGTACCCGTGTGATTTAAAGCTGCTGACAGCGCCAGACGCTCACAATGAAATCATCTCTCCCTCCCCTCCCCGCGGCTCGGGCAGACACTCATTTGTATGTATGGGTTCAGGCTGTCTGATGCGGCTGGCCAAAGCGACAGATACTAATGGCATATGTTAATTACAAGCCAACAACTTCCTTTCATTTGGGTGTTTATTAACATTCTCACTTCTGCCCGTGGAGGCAGCTGGCAGGAGCTGCCGAGGCTGCTGGGGGTCACATGCGCTCCGCGGGCTGGGACGGCGACGTGCTCCGGATGCTGCCTGTCAGTCCCCTGGTGAATCCAGCAGCCCAGGGAAGGTTTTTCACCCCTCTGCTTAGAAGGCTGCAGGGAGGTTGGAAAGAGATGGGAGGTTGGAAAGAGATGGGAGCTCGGGAGCAAATGGTCCTAGTGAGACCCCACCTGGAGCAATGCCTCCAGTTCTGGAGCCCCTGTTCCATGAGGGATCTGGAGGTGCTGGAAGGGGTCCAGAGAAGGGCCACGAGGATGATCAGGGGGCTGGAGCACCTCTCCTGTGAGGACAGACTGAAGGAGTTGGGGCTGTTCAGTCTGGAGAAGAGAAGGCTCCCAGGTGACCTCATTGTGGCCTTCCAGTATCTGAAGGGGGCCTCCAAGAAGGCTGGGGAGGGACTGCTCAGGATCTCAGGTAGTGATAGGTCTAGGGGGAATGGAATGAAGCTGGAGGTGGGGAGATTGAGGCTGGAGGTGAGGAGGAAGTTCTTCCCCATGAGAGTGGTGAAGCCCTGGAATGGGTTGTGCAGGGAGGTGGTTGGGGCCCCATCCCTGGAGGTGTTTAAGCCCAGGCTGGATGAGGCTCTGGCCAGCCTGATGTAGTGTGGGGTGTCCCTGCCCATGGCAGGGGGGTTGGAACTGGATGAACCTTGTGGTCCCTTCCAAACCTGACTGATTCTATGAAACTATGAAATACCTAGCTGTGGCTGCTGGTCTCTTGCCTGCTCCAGATGCAGCTCTGATCTGAAGCCAGGGTTTCCCTGGGAATGTTGCTGCTGTGTAACAAGCCCCAATAGAATAGAATTAACCAGGTTGGAAGAGACCTTTGAGATCATCGAGTCCAACCTATCACCCAACACCATCTCATCAACTAAACCATGGCACCAAGTGCCTCATCCGGTCTCCTCCTAAACACCTCCCATGATGGAGACTCCACCACCTCCCTGGGCAGCACATTCCAAGACAAATATTTCAAAGGCAAATGCTAGGAATTATTAAGAGGGCCATTAGGGAGCAATATTTCAGGTGTCATTCCTTTATCTTTCCCTTCACAACTGGTTTGTGTTATTGGAAAAATGAGATTAAAAGCTACTTTTAAAGAAAGAAAATGTATTGAATTCACAGAATCCTAGGGGTTGGAATAGAATACATACATAGAATAAACCAGGTTGGAAGAGACCTTCGAGATCATCGCATCCAACCCATCAACCAATCCAACACCACCTAAACAACTAACCCATGGCACCAAAAGGGACCTCAAAAGATCATCTAGTCCACCCCCCCTTGCCAGAGCAGGATGACCTAGAGGAATCTCATCTGGTTGATTTATCATCTTTCCTAGATGATCGTAGAATCATAGAATCAATAAGGTTGGAAAAGACCTCAGAGATCATCAAGTCCAACCTGTCACCCAACACCTCAGGACTAACTAAACCATGGCTTCAAGTGCCATGTCCAATCCCCTCTTGAACTCCTCCAGGGATGGTGACTCCACCACCTCCCTGGGCAGCACATTCCAGTGACCAATCTTTCTTTCTGGGAAGAACTTTCTCCTCACCTCCAGCCTAAAATTCCCCTTTCTAAACTTCCCATTGAATGCCATCTCTCTCAATGATTTCTTGTGCCACAGTCAACTAAACTGGCCAGCTAACTCCACATTACATATCTATTTTTTTGCTCCTCAAATCCCTTTTCAGGTAGTTGTGCTTCAGTTTCATACAGCTTTCTTTGTGTCAGTGTGCTGGCCAAGAGTCATGGGCAGTGGAGCAGGACCATGTGCCGTAAGGATTTGCAGAGCAAACTCACCAAGCTCAGGGTATAGAAACAAGTAAAGTCAGACACAGGACCACAAAGGACAGCAGTAGCCCTACACTGTTCTCTGATACCTTTAAAAAGTATTAGAATAGAATA
Organism: Dryobates pubescens; assembly: GCF_014839835.1. Taxonomy (NCBI): domain Eukaryota; kingdom Metazoa; phylum Chordata; class Aves; order Piciformes; family Picidae; genus Dryobates; species Dryobates pubescens. Next base: position 41,491,061 of record NC_071618.1, on the reverse strand, counting down.
GAATTAACCAGGAGGGAGGTGGTGGAGTCACCATCACTGGAGGTGTTCAGGAGAAGACTTGATGGGGTGCTTGGTGCCATGGGTTAGTTGTTTGGGTGGTGTTGGATTGGTTGATGGGTTGGACACGATGATCTTGAAGGTCTCTTCCAACCTGGTTTATTCTATGTATTCTATTCTAATACATTGAATAAACCAGGTTGGAAGAGAATTTGAGATCATCAAGTCCAACCTATCACCCAACACCATCTAATCAACTAAACCATGGCACCAAGCGCCCCATCCAGTCTCCTCCTAAACACCTCCAGTGATGGTGACTCCACCACCTCAATGGGCAGCACATTCCAATGGCAAATCACTCTTTCTGGGAAGAATTTCTTCCTAACACCCAGCCTAAACCTCTCCTGGTGCAGCTTGAGACTGTGTCCTCTTGCTCTGGTGCCGGTTGCCTGGGAGAAGAGCCCAACCCCCACCTGGCTACAGCCTCCCTTCAGGGAGTTGTAGAGAGCAAGAAGGTCTCCCCTGAACCTCCTCTTCTCCAGGCTAAACAACCCCAGCTCCTTTAAGGGCCAGCAAACAGGAGTGCCAGGTAGCAGGGCATCGTTTCTTGCCACGCTGGCATGATCCAGATCACAGGGAGGTTTTCAAGATCTTACACTAACTCTTCCTCCATTTGAACTCCCTCAGCCTCTCCTCACAGGGCTGTGCTGCAAACCCCTCCCCAGCTTTGTTGCCCTTCTCTGGACACCTTCCAGCAACTCAACATCTCTCCTAAACTGTTGTGTGAATATATAGGCATCTTCAGGAACGGTTTGCAGGAGGCAGCTGTGTGGCTGCTGGGAAGCTTTGAGCCAGCATGGGAGAAAGGTAGGAATGCCTCTTGGCTTTTATTTTCGGACCTGTGTTGGTTCATGTGAGGTATGCCTGTGCATTTGTGATACTCCTCTCAGCACACATCAGGCTGCGTTTGGCATCTGGGGACTTCACGCAGCTGCTTTGGTGACTCTGAGCTCTTAAGTGTCTGCAGAATTCCCTACAACCTTCACTCGTCTGGAAGCAAAGCCTAATCAGCAGTTTTTGTTACCTCACTTCCTTCTATGGCTTTTTTCATTCCTTTTTTTTTGTGTGTGCTGTGCTGTTCATTCACAAATGTCCAAGCCAAACCCAAGTTGTGCAAGGAATAACAGCAGATCGATGAGGCACAGCTGTCTTTTATACAGTTAGCTCTCTTCTGTCTTCTGTATGCTGTTCAGCTCCTTGAGGTTAATTATTTTAGCTGTTGGTTTGGCCAGTTTTGTTGCACAGCATAAACTAAATAAAATAGAAACCCCAGGCAGTGCTACAGGCTGGGGACAGGGTGGTTGGAGAGCAGCCAGGCAGAAAGGGACCTGGGGGGACTGGTTGATAGCAGGCTGAACATGAGCCAGCAGTGTGCCCAGGTGGTCAAGAAGGCCAATGGCATCCTGGCCTGCATCAGGAATAGTGTGGCCAGCAAGAGCAGGGAGGTCATTCTGCCCTGTACTCAGCACTGGTTAGGCCACACCTTGAGTCCTGTGTCCAGTTCTGGGCCCCTCAGTTTCGGAAAGATGTTGAGACACTTGAACATATCCAGAGAAGGGCAACAAAGCTGGGGAGGGGTTTGGAGCACAGCCCTGTGAGGAGAGGCTGAGGGAGCTGGGGTTGCTTAGCCTGGAGGAGAGGAGGCTCAGGGGAGACCTTCTTGCTGTCTACATCTCCCTGAAGGGAGGTTGTAGCCAGGTGGGGGTTGGTTTCTTCTCCCACGCAACCAGCACCAGAACAAGAGGACACAGTCTCAAGCTGCACCAGGGGAGGTTCAGGCTGGATGTTAGGAAGAAATTCTTCCCAGCAAGAGAGATTGGGCATTGGAATGTGCTGCCCAGGGAGGTGGTGGAGTCACCATCACTGGAGGTGTTTAGGAAGAGACTGGATGGGGCACTTGGTGCCATGGTTTAGTTGATTTGATGGTGTTGGGTGCTGGGTTGGACTTGATGATCTCAAAGGTCTCTTCCAACCTGGTTAATTCTATCCACAAGGGCAATGCTCTGTGGCTTTGATTCTACTTTTATATTAATAGAAATGATCAAGCTAGAGCCAAAAGGTCCTTGGGTGGCTTCTGCTGTGTTCTGTGGGAATGTGCCCTGTCCTAAAGTGTTTCACAGGACAAAACTTCCTGCATGAGAGTCTGTGGCTGGTAAGTCCCATCGATCACATAGATGTTTTCACTTGAGCAGCTTTGTACATAACCACAAACACACTACAAGAGTCCCTTCCCTTCTGAAGCTGTATCCATGGCTGAGAAGCCATGATGCTGGGTTTTTACAACCATGAGCTTCCCACCTTTGCACTGATATCCCCAGTTCAGTGTGTGTAAATTCTTCATGGAAAGCAGATGAAGCTGGTAGGCTCAAATCAGTGATACAAGAGGATTTGGGAGGAGTTTGTCACTGGCCATGGCAGAGGAGATACCCTGGCTGAAGCCAGCGTGGCTCAACCTTCCAGCAAAGGCTGGTGACACTTGCCAGTTCTCATCTCTGTGTTGGACAGCATCCTTGTTGTTCTTAGGTAGAGCCAGATTCTCCACCAGGAAGCGCTGCTTCTACAGAAGCCCTCTGGGCAGCCACTTCTCCCTCCAGAAGCACTCTCTGTCATGACCCTGGGCCCTCTGGGGATGTCCTTTGAGACAGAACCTCAGATACTGTTTCCCAAGCTGAAAGCCCCAAGGCCTTGGAGCCTCATTACTCCTCTTTCTTCCTTCCTGGACTGTGTATCAACCAACCAAGGACTGGAACTGATACGAGATTGAGTTGCCAGTAAAAACATCCCCCCGAAATCCTGGAGGAATTTGGGATATTTTTCCCTGGACTGCTAAGGCTCTTCAAGGCACACTGATTGTACCAGTCTTGAAAATAAAAGCTGTGGACCAGGAAGCCTTGAATTGGGAACAGGAAGCAGTGGCTGGACTGATAACTGAAATGCTGCTTTAAAACATCCTGGTGAATAGAGCAGGAGAGCAGCAGCGCAGCACGGCCTCTGCGAGGCTAAGCTGTGCCTCTTGTGGCATCTGTTGGCTCATCTGCAGCAAACAGCAGGACCAATTCAACACCAGGCTGACATTCTCAGGAGCATTTTAGGTGTACTCCTCAGAAAACTGAAGAGGCACGTGGGTGAGGCTCAGTCATGGGTAAGAACTGCTGACAGGAGCACAAAGCGAGAGTTCAGCTGCAGCGCAGCGGAGGCAGCGCGTGGCCACAGGTGTCCTGGTGGGCAGAGCAGGAGGAGAGGAAGAGAAGAGGAAATATGCTGAAGACATCAATTTGCCCAGGGTAATTGAAAGGAGAAGAGTCTGTGAGGCACTTCAGAGATGAGGTCAAAGTACTCTGAAGGAGTACAGCAAGAGTAATAAAGAGATGTGAAGAGCGGAAGAGGCTGAAAGATGGAAAGGCTCAGGGGAGAGTGATGGCAAATATGGAGGAACCTGGCAGAATGACTTGAGAAAGGGACCTGGGGGTGCTGATTGACAGCCACCTAAACATGAGCCAGCAGTGTGCCCAGCTGGCCAATGGCATCCTGGCCTGCATCAAGAATAGTGTGGCCAGCAGGAGCAGGGAAGTCATTGTGCCCCTGGACTCTGCATTGGTTAGGCCACACCTTGAGTCCTGTGTCCAGTTCTGGGCCCCTCAGTTTCAGAAGGACATTGAGACACTTGAATGTGTCCAGAGAAGGGCAACAAGGCTGGGGAGAGGCCTTGAGCACAGCCCTGTGAGGAGAGGCTGAGGGAGCTGGGGTTGCTTAGCCTGGAGAAGAGAAGGATCAGGGGTGACCTCATTGCCCTCTACAACTACCTGAAAGGTGGTTGTAGACAGGAAGGGGTTGGTCTCTTCTCCCAGGCAACCAGCACCAGAACAAGGGGACACAGTCTCAAGCTGTGCCAGGGGAGGTTTAGACTCAAGGTGAGGAGAAAGTTCTTCACTGAGCGAGTCGTTCGTCATTGGAATGGGCTGCCCAGGGAGGTGGTGGAGTCACCATCCCTGGAGGTGTTCAAGAGGGGATTGGACGTGGCACTTGGTGCCATGGTCTAGTCATAAGGTCTGTGGTGTCAGGTTGGACTCAATGATCTTTAAGGTCTCTTGCAACCTTGGTGATACTGTGATACTGTGAGATAATATAAAGCATGTCACACAAAGAATTTCTGCTGAACACATCATTCCCTTTTGTTTAACCCACGAGCAAAGTGACATCAGACAAAAGAAAAATACTAATGAAAGACAAAGGGTAAAAACATCCCCCAAAAGAAATGCTGCTTTTGCAGAACAACAGGCACCTTGATTGCCATCACTGAGCAGGTTTAGCTTTCTTCATTCTGCCTGCATACAGGGAGAATGAGCATAGGTTTGTCACTTCTTGTGTCTCTGATGACACTAACAGCGAATGGAATGGAATGGAATGGAATGGAATGGAAATGGAATGGAATGGAATGGAATGGAATAGAATTAACCAGGTTGGAAAAGACCACAGAGATCATCAAGTCCAACCTATCACCCAACACCATCTAATCAACTAATCCATGGCACCAAGCACCCCATCCAGTCTCTTCCTAAACACCTCCAGTGATGGTGACTCCACCACCTCCCTGGGCAGCACATTCCAATGGCCAGTCTCTCTTTCTGGGAAGAACTTTCTCCTCACCTCCAGCCTAAACCTCCCCTGGTGCAGCCTGAGACTGTGTCCTCTTGTTCTGCTGCTGATTGCCTGGGAGAAGAGACCAACCCCCACCTGGCTACAACCTCCCTTCAGGGAGTTGTAGAGAGCAAGAAGGTCTCCCCTGAGCCTCCTCTTCTCCAGGCTAAGCAACCCCAGCTCCCTCAGCCTCTCCTCACAGGGCTGTGCTCAAGGCCTCTCCCCAGCCTCATTGCCCTTCTCTGGACACGTTCAAGTGTCTCAATGTCCTTCTTAAATAGAGGGGCCCAGAACTGGACACAGGACTGGTTAGACCACCTAACCAGTGCTGAGTCCAGGAGCACAATGACTTCCTTGCTCCTGCTGGCCACACTGTTCCTGATCCAGGCCACTAACCACACTGTAGCATGCAGGAGAACCACGTAAAGAAGTCTGCACAGATCTATTCCCTCTGCCCGCACTTCAGAGTATTTTTCCTTGCCTTTTGTAACTCATTTGAACAAAGATGGTTAAAAAAAAAGTCTTGTTCTACCAGCTGCTTGTGTTCTCCCTTATGGCAGCTCATGCTGTACATTAGCTCCTTCTGCTATTTTAAATCATCTGTCATTCCTCCTGGGCCCACCCATCCTGCATACAGCGGGCTTACATTCTTGACCCCTACTGGGAGATTACATTAGCTCTCTGCTTCACTGCCTCTCCCATCCTTGCTCAAAGCTTATCTAAACTCACACTTGCTCATATCTCTGATTTTCCCTTTTCTCTTGGTCATAGCACTTTAATTAGAGCCTTGAAGCACAGGGAGCCGTGATTTGCATAGAAGGCGCTGTTCAAAATGAAACTGGATCCCGACTTGTGGAGCAACATTTGAGGGTGTTAAGTTATTTGGAACACTCACTTTCTTGTCATTATTTTCTAAACCACTCAAATCCCACCCCCCCCCCCTTCCCTCTGCTCTCTTCTAAAGGATCAGAGCCAGTTTCTCTAGTTTTTCTGGGTGGGCAGCAACCTCCCAGCTCCGTACCATGTCAAATAAACCCTTGAAGAGTTTCCACATTCCTCTTTTCATGTGTATCTATTTACTTGGAAGTATATAACCTGCTACTCAGCCCACACAGTGGATGACTATCTGGCATGTTAAAACACAGAGGAGAAAGCCAGTAGGATAAACATCTGTGCTCACCATTTTGTTGCTCCTCCAAAGCTGCTTGCTTAAAACATATATATATATATGTGTTATATATATGAAAAGATAGTCATATAAGAGCAGTAGGCAACTTTAAAGTGCCTAAAAGAAAAGGTGAAGACATCTTAATAACAATTATTATGGTTCATGACCATTAGAATAGAATAGAATAGAATTAACCAGGTTAAAAGAGACCTTCAAGATCATTGAGTCCAACCCATCACCCAACACCATCTAATCAACTAAACCATGGCACCAAGCACCCCATCCAGGCTCTTCCTAAGCACCTCCAGTGATGGTGACTCCACCACCTCCCTGGGCAGCACATTCCCATGGCCAATCTCTTGTTCTGGGAAGAATTTCTTAGAATAGAATAGAATAGAATAGAATAGAATAGAATAGAATAGAGTAGAATAGAATAGAATAGAATAGACCAGGTTGGAAGAGAACCTCAAGATCATCAAGTCTAACCTATCATCCAACACAATCTAATCAACTAAACCATGCAGCACCCTATCCAGTCCCCTCCTAAACACCTCCCAATGATGGTGACTCCACCACCTCCCTGGGCAGCACATTCCAATGGGCAATCACTCTCTCTGTGTAGAACTTCTTCCTAACATCCAGCCTAAACCTCCCCTGGCACAGCTTGAGACTGTGTCCTCTTGTTCTGCTGCTGGTTGCCTGGGAGAAGAGCCCAACCTCTGCTTGTCTAAAACCTCCCTTAAGGTAGTTGCAGAGAGCAAGAAGGTCTTCCCTGAGCCTCCTGTTCTCTAGGCTAAGCAACCCCAGCTCCCTCAGTCTGTCCTCATAGGGCTTGTGTTCCAAAATCATCACCAACTTTGTTGCCCTTCTCTGGACTCCTTCCAGCAAGTCAACCTCCTTCCTAACCTGAGGGGCCCAGAACTGGACACAGGACTCGAGGTGCGGCCTAACCAGTGCAGTGTACAGGGGCAGAATGACCTCCCTGCTCCTGCTGGCCACACTGTTCCTGATCCAGACCAGGATGCCATTGGCCCTCTTGGCTGCCTGGGCACACTGCAGGCTCATGTTCAGCCTACCATCAACCAGCACCCCCAGGTCCCTCTCTGCCTGGCTGCTCTCAGCGACTCTGACCCCAGCCTGTAGCACTGCATGAGGTTGTTGTGGCCAATGTGCAGAACCTGGCACTTGGATGTGTTCAATCTCCTGCCCTTGGACTCTGCCCATCTGTCCAGCCTGTCAAGGTCCCTCTGCAGAGCCTCTCTGCCCTCCAGCAGATCAACTCCTGCCCCCAGCTTGGTGTCGTCAGCAAATTTACTGATGATGGACTCAATGCCCTCATCCAGATCATCAATAAAGATGTTAAAGAGCATGGGGCCCAGCACTGATCCTAACATCCAGCCTAAACCTCCCCTGGCACAGCTTGAGATTGTGTCCTCTTGTTCTGCTGCTGGTTGCCTGGGAGAAGAGACCAACCCCCACTGCATCCTTCCCATGGAAATCAGCAGGCTTTCTGAAAAGCCTCTAAAATGGCTTAAATGCTTTAAGCACCTGGAAGACTTAATAAGGATTTAAATTAGCTTTAATGCTTACATTGTGCTACCTTAAAGATTTAAGGCAGCTTAAATGCTTATGTGCCTTAAGAAGTTAGGGGAACAATCACTTTGTCTGCACAAAGCCCATATAATCAGGATTCACTTGGTGAAACATTACAGGGAGGTCTTCCAATCACCTGTCTTCTGAACCTGCTAGTGGTGTCTTCATTCATGTGACCTGCCAGCACCTGCTTACACTTTTGGCTGCCTACCTAAACATCCACCTCCTTTGCCTGGCATCCAGCATCTCAGTGTTTGAGGTTTATCCCATCCAAGCATGGAATACATAGAATAATAGAATAAACCAGGTTGGAAGAGACCTTCAAGATCATCGTGTCCAACCCATCAACCAATCCAACACCACCTAAACAACTAACCCATGGCACCAAGCAACCCATCAAGTCTTCTCCTGAATACCTCCAGTGATGGCGACTCCACCACCTCCCCAGGCAGCCCATTCCAATGGGCAATCTCTCTTGCTGGGAAGAACTTCTTCCTAACATCCAACCTAAACCTCCCCTGAGACTGTGTCCTCTTGTTCTGGTACTGGCTGCCTGGGAGAAGAGACCAACCCCCACCTGCCTACAACCTCCCTTCAGGTAGTTGGAGAGAGCAAGAAGGTCTCCCCTGAGCCTCCTCTTTTCCAGGCTAAGCAACCCCAGCTCTTTCAGTCTCTCCTCACAGGGCTGTGCTCCAAACTCCTCCCCAGATTTGTTGCCCTTCTCTGGACACCTTCCAGCAAGTCAACCTCCTTCCTAAACTGAGGAGCCCAGAACTGGACACAGGACTCAAGGTGTGGCCTAACCAGTGCAGTGTACAGGGGCAGAATGACCTCCCTGCTCCTGCTGGCCACACTGTTCCTGATGCAGGCCAGGATGCCATTGGCCTTCTTGGCTGCCTGGGCACACTGCAGGCTCATGTGCTGTCTATCGTCAACCAACACCCCCAGGTCCCATATATAATGCTGCAAGCCTGCAAAAAACCTCTTACCTCCTCCTTGTTCCTGTGTGAAGCTGAAGCACGATCAGGCTGAGGGGGATTTGTCCAACATAGCATAGGAAGCCTGATGTGACACAGGAACACAAACCTGGGTCTCCTCCCCACCTCTGGGCACTGGGTCTACCTCCAGCCATGGCAGCTGGAATAGCCTCCCTACACTTCCCTTCTTTCCTTTTAAAGCAATCTCATTGGCCACAACAACCCCATGCAGTGCTACAGACTGGGGTCAGAGTGGCTGGAGAGCAGCCAGGCAGAGAGGGACCTGGGAGTACTGGTTGAGAGTAGGCTGAACATGAGCCAGCAGTGTGCCCAGGTGGCCAAGAAGGCCAATGGCATCCTGGTCTGGATCAGGAACAGCATGGCCAGCAGGAGCAGAGAGGTCATTGTGCCCCTGGACTCAGCACTGGTTAAGCCACACCTTGAGTCCTGTGTCCAGTTCTGGGCCCCTCAGTTTAGGAAAGATGTTGAGTTGCTGGAAGGTGTCCAGAGAAGGGCAACAAAGCTGGGGAGGGGTTTGGAGCACAGCCCTATGAGGAGAGGCTGAGGGAGCTGGGGTTGCTTAGCCTGGAGAAGAGGAGGCTCAGGGGAGACCTTCTTGCTCTCTACAAATCCCTGAAGGGAGGTTGTAGGCAGGTGGAGGTTGGTCTCTTCTCCCAGGCAACCAGCACCAGAACAAGAGGACACAGTCTCAAGCTGTGCCAGGGGAGGTTTAGGCTGGATGTTAGGAAGAAGTTCTTCCCATAAAGAGAGATTGGGCATTGGAATGTGCTGCCCAGGGACGTGGTGGAGTCACCATCACTGGAAGTGTTTAGGAGGAGACTGGATGTGGCACTTGATGCCATGGTTTAGTTGATTAGATGGTGTTGTGTGATAGTTTGAACTCAATGATCTCAAAGGTGTTTTCCAACCTGCTTAATTCTATTCTATTCTTATCTGAGCTCCATGGGCACAGATGAAACTGCACTCAAAGGAGTTTGGAGTATTCTAACTTGGGGCAACCCCACTTCTTTGACACCCATCTATTTCCTTGTGACCCAAACCTATTTCCACTCTGACTCCAGTCTCCCTCTCCTTTCTGCTTGTATGTAGAAGCCATGAATGCATTTTCTGCAACCTGGCTGTATCATCTTCTGAGAAGACTTCTTCTCTTTCCTCAGCTCTCCTTAGGAGCAATTCCTACTGCTGAAGTTTGGGACATGGTCCTGGGCAACTGGCCCTGTCTGAGTAGGGGGCTTGAACTGCATGACCTTCAGAGTTCCATTCCAACCACAATCATCCTGTGCTATACCCCACATGACTCAACATCTGCTCCTCTGAGGAGTTGGAAGCAATTACAGAGGAAGTTCATTTCTGGAGCCTAGTTTTACAAGTTGGCAGTGAAATTCCACAATATCTGTTGGCTAATGATTGCAGTCAGCCTGGAGAGAAGAGCAAACATCATGAGATGGGAATGTGATGAATCTTGGAGGCACAGCTCTGGGAGTAATCACTGGCAGTCATCCCTCTTTGCATGCACTTATTTGGAGTTATAAAGTCACTTCTTCCCCTCCTCTGACAAGTTCTCTCACTTGCTCTTCTCAGAAATATCTGTTATACAAAACAATAAGTGCAGCCCCACAGAGTGGGACCAGCTCTCAGCCATGGTGAAGAAGGTGAATACCCATAGGGGATGGATGTCCTGAAGCAGGGAGAAGGGAAGGGGAAAGCTGAAAGTCTGTGACCCTGCTCTTCATTTTGCCTGTGCCAGAGCCCTAGAAAGCAGAGAAACCACTGCTGGTTGTAGCAGAATCACCAAGGTTGGAAGAGACCTCAAAGATCATCAAGTCCAACCTGGCACCACAGACCTCATGACTAAACCATGGCACCAAGTGCCACATCCAATCCCCTCTTGAACACCTCCAGGGACGGTGACTCCACCACCTCCCCGGGCAGCACATTCCAATGGCTAACAACTCTCTCTGGGAAGGACTTTCTCCTCACCTCCAGCCTAAACCTCCCCTGGTGCAGCTTGAGACTGTGTGCTCTTGTTCTGGTGCTGGTTGCTTGAGAGAAGAGACCAACCCCCTCCTGGCTGCAACCTCCCTTCAGGTAGTTGTGGAGAGCAAGAAGGTCTCCCCTGAGCCTCCTCTTCTGCAGGCTAAACAACCCCAGCTCCCTCAGCCTCTCCTCACAGGGCTGTGCTCAAGGCAGGGGCACAGCCTCCTCCAGCAACAGGCCTTGTTCTGCTCATCCTTCTTATCCTGTGGGCAGATAGAGCATCTCAGCTTTCCAAGCTTCCCATCCAGACTCCATCTTCTTCTTCTTTTATATTTTTAAAAATTATTATTATTTTATTCATTTCCTCTTGCCATGACAAGAGCATATACACACCTTCAGTCCTGTGTCCAGTTCTGGGACCCTCCATTTAAGAAGGACATTGAGAGACTTGAATGTGTCCAGAGAAGGGCAATGAGGCTGGGGAGAGGCCTTGAGCACAGCCCTGTGAGGAGAGGCTGAGGGAGCTGGGTTTGCTTAGCCTGGAGAAGAGGAGGCTCAGGGGAGACCTTCTTGCTGTCTGCAACTACCTGAAGGGAGGTTGTAGCCAGGTGGGGGTTGGTCTCTTCTGCCAGGCAACCAGCACCAGAACAAGAGGACACAGTCTCAAGCTGCAGCAGGGGAGGTTTAGGCTGGAGGTGAGGAGAAAGTTCTTCCCAGAGAGATTGACCATTGGAATGTGCTGCCCAGGGAGGTGGTGGAGTCACCATCACTGGAGGTATTCAAAAAGGGATTGGATGTGGCACTTGAAGCCATGGTTTAGTCAGTCCTGAGGTGCTGGGTGATAGGTTGGATCTCTGAGCTCTTTTCCAACCTTATTGATTCTATGATTCTATAATTCTATGATATGATCCACTGTGTTCAGCCTTGGTCTGGTGTTTGCCTCTGACCCTTGGGGTAGCAGCATTCAATTTTGCACCTAGTGCTACATAGCTGAACCCTGGGACTGCCTCAGATCAAAATCACAGGGCCAAATTCAGCTGCAGTGTAGGAGTGCTCTGCTGCCTGCATTGTTCCCCTTCAGCACTTCTCCCTGAGTCCAGCAGAGCTGTAGCAGCCCAGTCAGGGACAAGTGCAGTGCACTGAAGGTTATTCATTAGAAGTTTGCTCTTCATCCTTTCTGTTTCAGAGGCAGAGGGTCAGGGAATCGCTTGGGTCCGCACAACTGATTTGCCATTTCCTGGCTGGCTGCTGAAACAGCACAGCACAGAGAGCTTCCCATGGGCTTAGCCATTCATTCAGCATGCCAGGAACTCTCCCAGCTTTTAGGATGGGGAAAGCATCCTTACAGGCAGCAAGACTTTCCTAAAGCATAGCCAGGGTGCCATGGCAAGGACGTGACTTGCTGTTTGTGGACATCCCAAGCAAGTGTTTGTCAATTTTGCTCGAGACAGAGCAAACCAATTCACTGCATTTGTGCTAGATTTGTTTTGCAAATGTTTTGAGATACTAATAAATGGCCTTTTTCTGGCTTGCCTCCAGTTCCTGGGACATATCCCATTCCCCAAGCAGGCCACGAAGAGAAGAGAAGAGGGAAGAGGAGAGGAGAGGAGAGGAGAGAAGAGGGAAGAGGAGAGGGAAGAGGAGAGGAGAGAAGAGGGAAGAGGAGAGGAGAGGAGAGGAGAGGAGAGGTTCGGAGAGGAGAGGTTCGGAGAGGAGAGGTTCGGAGAGGAGAGGAGAGGTTCGGAGAGGAGAGGTTCGGAGAGGAGAGGTTCGGAGAGGAGAGGTTCGGAGAGGAGAGAGGAGAGGAGAGGAGAGGAGAGGAGAGGAGAGGAGAGGAGAGGAGAGGAGAGGAGAGGAGAGGGGAGAGGAGAGGAGAGGAGAGGAGAGGAGAGGAGAGGAGAGGAGAGGAGAGGAGAGGAGAGGAGAGGAGAGGAGAGGAGAGGAGAGGAGAGGAGAGGAGAGGAGAGGAGAGGAGAGGAGAGGAGAGGAGAGGAGAGGAGAGGAGAGGAGAGGAGAGGAGAGGGGAGAGGAGAGGAGAGGAGAGGAGAGGAGAGGAGAGGAGAGGAGAGGAGAGGGGAGGGGAGGGGAGGGGAGGGGAGGGGAGGGGAGGGGAGGGGAGGGGCGGGGAGGGGAGGGGAGGGGAGAGGGGAGGGGAGGGGAGGGGAGGGGAGAGGGGCGGGGAGGGGAGGGGAGGGGAGGGGAGGGGAGGGGAGGGGAGAGGAGAGGAGAGGAGAGGAGAGGAGAGGAGAGGAGAGGAGAGGAGAGGAGAGGAGAGGAGAGAGGAGAGAATTAACCAGGTTGGGAAAGACCTTCAGGATCATCGAGTCCAACCTATCACCCAACACCATCTAATCAACTAAACCATGGCATTAAGCACTCCATTCAGTCTCTTCCTAAACACCTCCAGTGATGGTGACTCCACCACCTCCCTGGGCAGCACATTCCAATGGCAAAATACTCTTTCTCTGAAGAACTTCTTCCTAACCTCCAGCCTAAACCTCCCCTGGCACAGCTTGAGACTGTGCCCTCTTGTTCTGGTGCTGGGTGCCTGGGAGAAGCGACCAACCCCCACCTGGCTACAACCTCCCTTCAGAGAGTTGTAGAGAGCAAGAAGGTCTCCCCTGAGCCTCCTCTTCTCCAGGCTGGATGCCTGCTCACGCAATGTGGCTGGTGAAATCAGAGTTCACAGTCATTGCTATTGAATCATGGGGGCAGTCTAGCTTTTGCTCCTTTCACTTGATCACAGACTGTTAGTGTGTGCCATAAAGGGTTTATGCAAGCACACCCCAGTGGGTTTGAATGCTTTCCACTTCCTTGCATTTGCACATGAGAGCTTGCTGACTCCCATTTGCAGAGTCTGAGCAGAGCCCAGGTTTAGGACTGAATGCCTCCATGTTGGGGTATGCCAACGGGTGGCAGTGTTTGGAGTCAGTGACCACATTCATGGCCACTGCAATCACAAGCCTATACCCAGGGAGTTGTTAAAATGGAGACTGATTGGACTACAACAAAAGTCTTGACCGAGTTTTGTGCTAAAGTGCTCATTAGTCAGCTGAGTTTTGTACCATCCCATTGGTGGGATATGAATAGAGAGCTTCATCCTGTCTCACACATGAACAATAGGCACAAATTCCCATGTCAGCCAAAACCAGGCCTCCTCTGCGCCACAGCTGTGTGTCTGAAGAGCCTGAGCCTTAGGCTGGATGTTAGGAAGAAGTTCTTCCCAGCAAGAGAGATTGGCCATTGGAATGTGCTGCCCAGGGAGGTGATGGAGTCACTGTCCCTGGAGGTGTTTAGGAAGAGACTGGATGGGGCACTTAGTGCCATGGTTTAGTTGATTCAGTGGTGTTGGGTGATAGGTTGGACTTGATGATCTTGAAGTTCTCTTCCAACCTGGTTAATTCTATTCTATTCTATTCTATTCTATTCTATTCTATTCTATTCTATTCTATTCTATTCTATTCTATTCTATTCTATTCTATTCTATTCTATTCTATTCTATTCTATTCTATTCTGCTCTATTCTATTCTAATATTGGATTTTTGAGGGATTCTAGCACTTAACAACTTCTTGTTCCTTATTGAGGTATAGTAGAAAGGATCAAATGAACTACCCAGAAACTGCCTGATGTTTTCAACACCTGTGGAAATGTCAAGCAAATCAGCCACCAGATGTGGTGGGTTGAAGTTTCCCCCAGCACTGACTTTAGCCAGACTTAACTCAGAAGCAAACAAAGCTGTGTTTGCAAGTAGAAACTACACTCTGCACTGGAATGCAATGGGTGTGTACAAAATAGACAGGCTTTACCATATTATACAGATATTTACAACTAACAAAGAGCAAGGAAACCCTCCCCTGGTCCAAAAGACTTGAGAGTGCTACTCCACTGTCCCTGCCACCCCAAACCTCCCTGTATCAGAGAGAGAGAAGCTGAGAGAAGGCAGTGCTGGTCTTATCTCAAGGCCAAGCAGAGATGTTATCTCCTGAGCAAAACAGCCAAGACCAGAAGAGGAGAGAAAAGGAATGGGAATGGGAGGGAAATGTGAAGAATTGTTATGATACAGCTCCTCTTATCCCAGGCTTTCATGCCATGAATTTGTGTAGAACAACCTTTTGGTTTCCTTTTTCCACCCAAGAGTGATTTATTTATGCTTTCCTCCTTCCCTGCTCGAAACCTGCGGCTGAATTTTCAAGGCAGAGCCTAAAACTGCCGCAGCGGGCTATTAGGTGCTGAGCCTTCCCACACTCCACTTTGCAGGGGTGAAAGGGGCTGGGGGTTGACAGGAGCACAGCCATTTTCCACCCAGAGATTTTTCTCACGGCTGGTGCCTAGCTAATTCACAGAGTAATTGCCACCACTCCCTAGCTCATGCAGCTTGTTAGGTGCCTGAGCGCTTCCCTGCTTTGATTAAGAATGCAAACTTTGGGAGAGGGGAACAAGCTTCCCTTTGTCTTTGTGCAGCACCACACACAAGGATAGGACTTGCTAGGTAATTAGGGTAATGACTGCAAGGGCTTAGCAAACAGAATGAACTCTTGACTGCAATCACAAAGGATTGCTCCCCTTAGCTGTTAAGAGGGTGCTACAGAATCGAGGTCGTTTGTCTCTACAGGTGATCAGCAATTGAACAGTTGGGCACGGCACATGATTTCCATCTCTGCAGTAGCAAAACATGCAGGATAAACTTTGTGACATGTCATTGGAACCACAAAAAATTAGAAGGGAAGGGAAGGGAAGGGAAGGGAAGGGAAGGGAAGGGAAGGGAAGGGAAGGGAAGGGAAGGGAAGGGAAGGGAAGGGAAGGGAAGGGAAGGGAAGGGAAGGGAAGGGAAGGGAAGGGAAGGGAAGGGAAGGGAAGGGAAGGGAAGGGAAGGGAAGGGAAGGGAAGGGAAGGGAAGGGAAGGGAAGGGAATGCAATAGAATAGAATAAACCAGGTTGGAAGAGACCTTCAAGATCATTGTGTCCAACCCATCAACCAATCCAACACCACCTAAACAACTAACCCATGGCACCAAGCACCCCATCAAGAATGGAATGGAATGGAATGGAGTGGAGTGGAGTGGAGTGGAGTGGAGTGGAGTGGAGTGGAGTGGAGTGGAGTGGAGTGGAATAGAATAGAATAGAATAGAATAGAATAGAATAGAATAGAATAGAATAGAACAGAACTAAACCAGGTTGGAAAAGATCTTCGAGATCACCATGTCCAACCCATCATTCAACACCATCTAATTAACTAAACCATGCAACCAAGCGCCCTATCAAGTCTCCTCCTGAACACCTCCAATGATGGTGATTCCACCACCTCCCCAGGCAGCCCATTCCAATGGGCAATCACTCTCTCTGTGTAGAACTTCTTCCTAACCTCCAGCCTAAACCTCCCCTGGTGCAGCTTGAGACTATGTCCTCTTGTTCCAGTGCTGGTTCCCAGGTAACCCCAGTTCCCTCAGCCTCTCCTCACAGGGCTGTGCTCCAACCCCCTCCCCAGCTTTGTTGCCCTTCTCTGGACACCTTCCAGCAACTCAACATCTTTCCTAAACTGAGTGACCCAGAACTGGACACAGGACTCAAGGTGTGGCCTAACCAGTGCTGAGTCCAGGGGCACAATGACCTCCCTGCTCCTGCTGGCCACACTGTTCCTGCTGCAGGCCAGGATGCCATTGGCCTTCTTGGCCACCTGGACACACTGCTGGCTCGTGTTCAGCCTACTATCAACCAGTACTCCCAGGTCCCTTTCTTCCTGGCTGCTCTCCAGCCACTCTGACCCCAGCCTGTAGCACTGCATAGGGTTGTTGTGGCCAATGTGTAGCACCCAGCACTTGGATGTGTTCAATCTCATGCCATTTACTCTGGAGAAATACCTGTGTTTTTATTGCTATGTTTATTCCCTCTTTCTTATTCTTATTCTTTCTTATTCTCTATTGCTACTGCCCACCTAAGTCTGGGGCACAGAGTTGATATTTCCTGTTGCTTTATCCAAAGTGCAGGTTAGACACACAAAGGCACAGGCTCATTCTTACAAGCAGAAGCCAGTTGAGCTAATCAGCTCATGTGAAATGAGCTGAAAGGCTCTCAAGGTCACCTCATATCTGAGCACTGCCTTTGTGTTACACAAAGCTCAAATTTCCCAGCAGACTCTCCTGCTCTGCCCCTGCTCTCTGCATTTTCCTGTTAGCTGGCAAACTCAAATCCCTTGTTACCCTGGATCATGGACAGCTGACTTCACTCATTCTTCATGCTCAATGGAACGAGAGAGTGGGGCCCGGAGTCCCGAGGTATCACAGTATCACAGTATAACCAAGGTTGGAAGAGACCCCAAGGATCATCAAGTCCAACCTGTCCCAACAGACCCCACAACTAGACCATGGCACCAAGTGCCACCTCCAATCTCCCCTTGAACACCTCCAGGGACGGTGACTCCACCACCTCCCCGGGCAGCACATTCCAATGACGAACGACTCGCTCAGTGAAGAACTTTCTCCTCACCTCGAGTCTAAACCTCCCCTGGCACAGCTTGAGACTGTGTCCCCTTGTTCTGGTGCTGGTTGCCTGGGAGAAGAGACCAACCCCTTCCTGCCTACAACCACCTTTCAGGTAGTTGTAGAGGGCAATGAGGTCACCTCTGATCCTTCTCTTCTCCAGGTATCACCAAAATGCTCATATCAGAGGTGATGAGCACATTGTCTGCTGTGCTGCTTGCTGCAGGTTGAAGAGCAGTGCTCACCCTGGGTGAAATCAGCTCCTTGTGGAAGCCTAGCCAGGAATTCAGGTTGTTCAGCATTTAAAGGCCACTTGTTGTTTGACTGGAGCAGGGATTCCACAGCGTGCAGCTTCCTAACCTGTGGTCATTTTCTTCTCTTCGAAAGATTAAAGAGAGTACAAGAATAGGTTAGTGAGAAAAGACTGAGCCCCAGGTGTGAACTGATCTCCAACTCAGATCCTCTGTGCACTCATGGTGGTGCAGGATGCTGTACTGAAAGGAGTGTGCTGGTTTGGAGTGGTGCAACTTGGAGGATGTTTAAAGGCATGCACCAAATATTACCCAAATTGGCAGCTTACTGATGGAATGGAATGGAATGGAATGGAATGGAATGGAATGGAATGGAATGGAATGGAATGGAATGGAATGGAATGGAATGGAATCCAGTGGAATGGAATGGAAGGGAATAGAATAGAATGGAATGGAATGGAATGGAATGGAATGGAATGGAATGGAATAGAATGGAATCCAATGGAATGGAATGGAATGGAATGGAATGGAATGGAATGGAATAGAATGGAATCCAATGGAATGGAATGGAATGGAATGGAATGGAATGGAAGAGAATAGAATCCAATGGAATGGAATGGAATAGAATGGAATGGAAGAAAATAGAATCCAATGGAACGGAATGGAGTGGAGTGGAATAGAATAGAATAGAATAGAATAGAATAGAATAGAATAGAATAGAATAGAATAGAATAGAATAGAATAGAATAGAATGGAATGGAATACAATAGAATAGAATAGAATAGAATTAACCAGGTTGGAAAAGACCTTTGAGATCATCAAGTCCAACCTGTCACCCAGCACCACCTAATCAACTAAACCATGGCACCAAGCACCCCATCCAGTCTCTTCCTAAACACCTCCAGGGATGGTGACTCCACCACCTCCCTGGGCAGCACATTCCAATGGCCAATCTCTCTTTCTGGGACAAACTTCTTCCTAACATCCAGCCTAAGCCTCCCCTGGTGCAGCTTGAGCCTGTGTCCTCTTGTCCTGGTGTTGGTTGCCTTGGAGAAGAGACCAACCCCCACCTGGCTACAACCTCCCTTCAGGTAGTTGCAGACAGCAAGAAGGTCTCCCCTGAGCCTCCTCCTCTCCAGGCTAAACAACCCCAGCTCCCTCAGCCTCTCCTCGTAGGGTTTGTGCTCAAGGCCTCTCCCCATCCTCATTGCCCTTCTCTTCTCTTGTGCAATCCTCATTCAGCTTTTCCTTCTGCAAACCACGTAGCAGTGACAGGAGGAAAATAGCCCCAAAGGAATTACCTGAAGGTGAGGAATACCTGGAAGGCTTAACCCTTGCTAGAATCTGTGTGTCCAGTACCAACAGCTTACGACTGCTGGAGCTGAGCTCGCCTGTTTTAGAGCGCACCAGGGCAGAAATTCATCTGCAGCTGCCTGCCCCAAGGTTCCAACTCAACCAATGATAGAATATTTTACCTTGGAACTTATTCCATGGAGATGATTCACTCTGGACAGCTAAATGCCATCAGTGGTGTGTCAGCTTTTACCGACTAAAGTAGTTTCCCGTGTGTGACAGTGGACTGTTCTCATTAATGGCTCAGCTGTAAAACCTTGCTTTCCCTCTTATTTATGATCCTGGAAAAGATCCAGGGTAGCACAGTGCATGTGTAAGTCATTACCCTCCCTCCAAGTTCCCCCTCAAGTATGGAATGTTACTGTGTTTTAATATATTGCAGAAATAAACACATGTTATACGTGCGGGGGGAGGAGTGTAAATCAGACATGACTCAAAGGGCAAAAAGGCTACACAGTTTGCTGGGCCTGAAAAGCTTCTGAACATGAGGGCTGCTGTGGCAGGGGGATGCTGAGCAGCACCACAGTGCCCTTGCCTCACTGCTTTGGCCACATCCAACCCTGCAGGTTGCCCGGTTTCCAGTTCATGCAGGTTCGAAGGGTGGTCATTAAAGGGCTTGGGATATGGTGAGGGGTTTGGAGCACAGCCCTGTGAGGAGAGGCTGAGGGAGCTGGGGTTGCTTAGCCTGGAGAAGAGGAGACTCAGGGGAGACCTTCTTGCTCTCTACAACTCCCTGAAGGGAGGTTGCAGCCACATGGGGGTTGGTCTCTTCTCCCGGGCAACCAGCACCAGAACAAGAGGACACAGACTCAAGCTGCACCAGGGGAGGTTTAGGCTTGAGGTTAGGGGGAAGTTCTTCAGAGAAAGAGTGATTGGCCATTGGAATGTGCTGCCCAGGGAGGTGGTGGAGTCACCATCCCTGGAGGTGTTCAAAAAAGGTTTGGACTTGGCACTTGAAGCCATGGTTTAGTTAGTCCTAAAGTGTTTGGTGATAGGTTGGAATTGATGATCTCAAAGGTCTCTTCCAAGCTGGTCAATTCAATTCAATTCCAATTCAATTCAATTCAATTCAATTCAATTCAATTCAATTCAATTCAATTCAATTCAATTCAATTCAATTCAATTCTGTTCAGTTCAGTTCTGTTCTATTCAGTTCTGTTCTGTTCTATTCTACTCTATTCTATTCTATTCTCTATTCTGTTCTCTATATTCTGTTGTCTATATTCTGTTCTCCTATTCTATTCTATTCTATTCTATTCTATTCTATTCTATTCTATTCTATTCTATTCTATTCTATTCTATTCTATTCTATTCTATTCTATTCTATTCTATTCTATTCTATGTTCTATCCTAGTCTAGATAGCTTAATCATGTGGTCTGTGCAAAAGGCAATGATGCTTCCCACTGCTGTGTCCCAAAGTCCAGCCCAGGGAGTCTTTGCTTCCCAGCAGTTGGCAGCTGCTGCAGCATCTCATTAGCAGGCACTAAAGCTCCTGTCCTTGAAGTTTCTTCAAGGCCACATACAGACACTGACTACTCCAGTTCCCATCTCAGCAGTTTCAGCCACCCACCACCACGGTGTCTACATTTATTCTCACTGAGACAAGGCTGATGGTAGTGGCTAAATGTGGAGACACCCCTGGGAATAGAAACATGCTAAGTGCCTATAAATTTTAGCTTTCTTCCTTCCCAGCCCTCCAAATCTTGCATTTCCTGTTGTATTAGTGGTCCAGTTAGCAGAGGAGGGCTATGGTGATGCCCTTTCTTGAGGAGCTGTGGCATAAATGCCCTCACACCAGGGACTGAGCTGTTTCTCACCTGCTAGCCCTCACCACTGACGTGACAGTGTCACCACCAAAAGGGTAAGAGCCTTTTGGAGAGCTCTCATGGTTCCACTGGGTGTAGGACCACAGTTTACACACCAGCAGGTGCCATCTATACTGGCAGGGCAAAGAGACTGCTGAGAACTGCTGCCACACATAGCTTCCATCCTGCCTAAACTCTTTCATCTCTCCCCATAAAAGGGTGGCATCATCCACCCTACCTGGGGACAACCCCAAGCCTGTGCCCTGGGTTTGCCCAGGCACTGAATCCACCCCCAAACATGCTGTGTAGGCAACAGAGCTGCCTAAGTTGGGTCATCAGAGATAGTTGGTAGAGCCCCCCCCACCCCCCCAGCACTGGGTATCATATCTCCTATCATAGAATAGAATAGAATAGAATAGAATAGAATAGAATAGAATAGAATAGAACAGAACAGAACAGAATAGAATAGAATAGAATAGAATAGAACAGAATAGAATAGAATAGAATAGAATAGAATAGAATAGAATAGAATAGAATAGAACAGAACAGAATAGAATAGAATAGAATAGAATAGAATAGAATAGAATAGAATAGAATAAACCAGGTTGGAAAAGACCTTTGAGATCATTGAGTCCAACCTATCACCCAACACCATCTAATCAACTATGGCACAAATCACTGCATCAAGTCTCCTCCTAAACACCTCCAGTGATGGTGACTCCACCACCTCCCTGGGCAGCACATTCCAATGGCCAATCACTCTCTCTATGAAGAATTTCTTCCTAACATCCAACCTAAACCTCCCCTGGTGCAACTTGAGACTATGTCCTCTTGTTCTGTTGGTGGTTGCCTGGGAGAAGAGACCAACCCCCACCTGGCTACAACCTCCCTTCAGGGAGTTGTAGAGAGCAAGAAGGTCTCCCCTGAGGGAATTAACCAGGTTGGAAAAGACCTTCAGGATCATCAAGTCCAACCTATCACCCAACACCATCTAATCAACTAAACCACAGCACCAAGCGCCTTGGAGGTGTCCAAGTCCCTCATTGGATCAGGCCTTGAGCTTTCAATGCTGAACTCCTCAGGCCAAACCTTTATGCTTTGATCAATTCTCTGTCACACAGGGAGGGTGTGGGGGGAAATCCTCCTGCAAAAGCCTTTTCTTCCCTCAGGATCAATACATGCAAGTCCATTTGACATCAGTGGGAGCTCTCTCACAGATCAAGAGCAGTAAATGGCCTAATGGAAAGACTAATAACTCTCTCACGCACCCACACTGCTTCTCATCCATCTTGCAGGTTTAAAGACCTTTCTTGTGGCAAGCTTGCTGGCCAAAATGCTCACCCCCAGCTAATTCATATCTTTTAATTATCTTTTCAGAGGGGCTATAGAAAATCAGGAGGAAAATGGGAAAGCACAGCAGGAGTGGATGGCAAGCTGAAATGAGATGCTGTGGAAGCTGAGGCTTTCTTGCTTTGAAAAAGAATAGGCAATATCAGTATAAAAAAAAGCCCCAAACCCAAGCCAACAAAACACCACAAACAATCCTCCTGTTAGAAGCACCAGAATTTAAACACCCTGTGCTGAGGTTGAATTGACCCCATAAGATGCAATGCAATCCTTTGGTGACCTCGGGCTGGATTAGAATGTGTTTTTCTTCTGCCTCTTAATGCTAAGAGGCACATCTCGAGTAGACACTGGGTTCCTTGTTAAAGCAACACTTCTGTTGTATCTAAGGTGTCCAGAGAGGGGCAACAAAGCTGGGGAGAGGTTTGGAGCACAGCCCTGTGAGGAGAGGCTGAGGGAGCTGGGGTTGCTTAGCCTGGAGAAGAGGAGGCTCAGGGGAGACCTTCTTGCTGTCTACAACTCCCTGAAGGGAGGTTGTAGCCAGGTGGGGGTTGGTCTCTTCTCCCAGGCAACCAGCACTAGAACAAGAGGACACAGTCTCAGGCTGCACCAGGGGAGGTTTGGCTGGAGGTAGGGAGAAAGTTCTTCCCAGAAAGAGAGATTGGCCATTGGGATGTGCTGCCCAGGAGGTGGTGGAGTCACCATCACTGGAAGTGTTTAGGAAGAGACTGGATGAGGCACTTGGTGCCATGGTTTAGTTGGTGAGATGGTGTTGGGTAATAGGTTGGACTTGATGATCTCAAAGGTCTTTTCCAACCTGGTTAATTCTATACTATGTCTGGTTTAAGGCTCAACTCTGGGTGCCCAAAGCATCTACCTCCTTCAGGTATCACTTGTCCTTCACTCAGTGCCACTGCACACCACCAAGCTTGCCCTCTCAGCACAAGTCAGCTCTTGTAACATCAGCATTTGTTTCCAAACATCACAAATCAAGAGCCAAATCAGCCTTTGAAATGTCAGCTGCACTTTTAACAGGGATGTTTTTAACTCTTCCATCCACATTGGTTTATATCTTTACTGCTATACATTTCTACAAACCATTTGGGTTTGGGGGGGTGGGGGGAGGGGGAGTGGGCTGCATTCCCATCATAGAATCATAGAGTCAACAAGGTTGGGAAGGACCTCAGAGATCATCAAGTCCAACCTAGCACCCAGCACCTCAGGACTAACTAAACCATGGCTTCAAGTGCCACATCCAATCCCTTTTGGAACACTTCCAGTGATGGTGACTCCACCACCTCCCTGGGCAGCACATTCCAATGGCCAATCTCTCTTTCTGGGAAGAACTTTCTCCTCACCTCCAGCCTAAACCTCCCCTGGCACAGCTTGAGACTGTGTCCTCTTGTTCTGGTGCTGGCTGCCTGGGAGAAGAGACCAACCCTCACCTGGCTACAACCTCCCTTCAAGGAGTTGGAGAGAGCAAGAAGGTCTCCCCTGAGTCTCCTCTTCTCCAGGCTAAGCAAGCCCAGCTCCCTCAGCCTCTCCTCATAAGGCTTGTGTTCCAAACCCCTCACCAACTTTGTTGCCCTTCTCTGGACTTGCTCCAGCAAGTCCAGTTGAAGGAATTAACAAAGAGCAGAGAAGGCTGACGAGCCTTTGGTGGGCTTGACCTCTTTATTTCAGCAGCAGAGGATAGATGTCTGAAAATCAAAATGGCTTGGAAAAATAACACATCCTGCCTCTGTCCAGAAAACAAAATCATGTAACCAAAGAAAAGAAAAGAAGAGAGAAGGATCCTCAGAAAACATTCAGCAGAAAGACATCATTATCCAGACATCTCTGGGGAAGCATGAAAAACTATGAGATCAAAGGTATCTACACCAACTGCCTTAAACCATGTTTATGCAGAACATTTTCCCTGGGTTCTGCTTTTAAAAGCAGATTAGGAGTGGAAATGATGCAAAAACTTCTTTGAAATGAGCGGAAAAAAAGCCTCCGAGTGGGGAGGCAGCTTTAGGAATGCCAACACCAGCGTGAGGACACGCACAGAAAGATGCCCAGCTGCACATGAAGGGATGTAAAGGAAGCTGCTGTAAAGCCTTCCCAAGTTCAAGATGTTGAGGAAGATGTCCAGACCTTGAGACACAGGGAGTTGCATCTGCCACATGAGAACCTCAGCCTCGAACAGAGGGAACCAGCAAGGGCAGACCGTGGGGGAGACTGTGACAAAGAAAAAGAATCTCTGTGTAAAATCTCCTGTTCCTTTTATATTACATTTTGAATGCAAGGAGACACAGTATGTGTTTGACTTATCTCTTAGTAAAGCCCCTTCCCTTCCCTTCCCTTCCCTTCCCTTCCCTTCCCTTCCCTTCCCTTCCCTTCCCTTCCCTTCCCTTCCCTTCCCTTCCCTTCCCTTCCCTTCCCTTCCCTTCCCTTCCCTTCCCTTCCCTTCCCTTCCCTTCCCTTCCCTTCCCTTCCCTTCCCTTCCCTTCCCTTCCCTTCCCTTCCCTTCCCTTCCCTTCCCTTCCCTTCCCTTCCCTTCCCTTCCCTTCCCTTCCCTTCCCTTCCCTTCCCTTCCCTTCCCTTCCCTTCCCTTCCCTTCCCTTCCCTTCCCTTCCCTTCCCTTCCCTTCCCTTCCCTTCCCTTCCCTACCAGCACTGGGGTATCTCTAGAAAATATTCCTTCCCTTCTCTCCTCACCTCTCCCATCTCTTTCTTCGCTGGCTTCAGGGTGAATGGTCAAGGGCAAACTGTGTTTCCAGGCTGGGCATTATGCATGGTAGGCTGGAGAGCAACAGCTTTCTGAAGCAAGAATAAATATGGAAAGTCTCATGGGGAAAGGAAGAAGACTGCACATACAGCAAAAAGGAAAGCTGGGGTGAATGAAAAGCAAAAGACACTGAGGGTGAGTTCCTTATGGCTGGTGGGTGCTTGCCTAGCTTAGGACAGAAGGGTTTACTGCAAAATGCATTAGCTGGCATGTTCTAACTGCTGCCTCTTATTCACATTAAAGAAGATTTGTAATTTTAATGTATTTAAAGGTAGGGCTCAGCCCAAAGGGAAAGCTAACGAGGAGCTAACTTTGCTCTAGCTGGCTAACGTCTGCTCAGACAGATTTCCTTGTCTAGAATAAAGGCACAGGTCCATGACTGCAAGCAGTTGTAGAAGCTGATAAAGTTGCCCCTCATGTGAATGGTGCCACAGCCAGCTGGCAGCCAGGCACTAGTGGTGTCCCCCAGGGATCAGTGCTGGGCCCCAGCCTGTTCAATACCTTCACTGATGATCTGGATCAGGGCACTGAGTTCATCATCAGTAAGTTCGTAGATGATACCAAGCTGGGGGCAGGAGTTGATCTGTTAGAGGGTAGGAGAGCTCTGCAGAGGGACCTTGCCAGGCTGGACAGATGGGCAGAGTCCAAGGGCATGAGATCTAACAAATAGAATAGAATAGAATAGAATAGAATAGAATAGAGTAGAGTAGAATAGAGTAGAATAGGATAGAATCGAATCAGATCAAATCGAATCGAATAGAATAGAATAGAATAGAATAGACCACGTTGGAAGAGACCTTTGAGATCATTGTGTCCAACCTATCACCCAACACCATCTCATCAACTAAACCATGGCACCAAGCACCCCATCCAGTCTCCTCCTAAACACCTCCTGTGATGGTGACTCCAGCACCTCCCTGGGCAGCACATTCCAATGGCCAATCACTCTGGGAAGTTCTTCCTAACATCCAGCCTAAACTTCTCCGGGCACAGCTTGAGACTGTGTCCTCTTGTTCTGGTGCTGGTTGCCTGGGAGAAGAGACCAATCCCAACTGGCTACAACCTCCCTTCAGGGAGCTGTAGTGAGGAAGAGAGGGAGAAAGGAGAGGAGAGGTTCAGAGAGGTGAGGAGACTCAAGGAGAGGAGAGGAGACTCAAGGAGAGGAGACTCAAGGAGAGGAGAGGAGAGGAGAGGAGAGGAGAGGAGACTCAAGGAGAGGAGAGGAGAGGAGAGGAGAGGAGAGGAGACTCAAGGAGAGGAGACTCAAGGAGAGGAGAGGAGAGGAGACTCAAGGAGAGGAGAGGAGAGGAGAGGAGACTCAAGGAGAGGAGAGGAGACTCAAGGAGAGGAGACTCAAGGAGAGGAGAGGAGAGGAGAGGAGAGGAGAGGAGAGGAGAGGAGAGGAGAGGAGAGGAGAGGAGAGGAGAGGAGAGGAGAGGAGAGGAGAGGAGAGGAGAGGAGAGGAGAGGAGAGGAGACTCAAGGAGAGGAGAGGAGAGGAGAGGTTCGGAGAGGAGAGGAGAGGTTCGGAGAGGAGAGGTTCGGAGAGGAGAGGAGAGGTTCGGAGAGGAGAGGAGAGGAGAGGAGAGGAGAGGAGAGGAGAGGAGAGGAGAGGAGAGGAGAGGAGAGGGGTGGAGATAAAAGGAGAGGAGACTCAAGGAGACTCGAGGAGACTCAAGGAGACTCGAGGAGACTCAAGGAGACTCGAGGAGAGGAGACTCGAGGAGAGGAGAGGAGAGGAGAGGAGAGGAGAGGAGAGGAGAGGAGAGGAGAGGAGAGGAGAGGAGAGGAGAGGAGAGGAGAGGAGAGGAGAGGAGAGGAGAGGAGAGGAGAGGAGAGGAGAGGAGAGGAGAGGAGAGGAGAGGAGAGGAGAGGAGAGGAGAGGAGAGGAGAGGAGAGGAGAGGAGAGGAGAGGCCATATTGGAAGAGACCTTTGAGATCGTGTCCAACCCATCATCCAACACCCTCTAATCAACTAAACCATGGCACCAAGCACCCCATCCAGTCTCCTCCTAAACACCCCCACTGCTGATAGCAGCCTGAATAAAGCCCTTTTCTCTAGCTAATCTGACCTGCCTGATGTAACACACAACATGAGCCAGCACCTTCACAAGATAGCAATGCAGGAGCTCTTCATGTGGCTAAGCCTTACACTAGACACTGCCCGGAGAGGTCGATCGGTTCGGGAGGATTAACTAGAGGAACAGTCAAGGCTTTTTGATTAAGGGATTCCACCAACTGTCACAAGATATGTGTGCAATAAAGATCTGTGGCTCCTGCTAGGAGGTCAGTATCAGTTGTGGTTGAGCACACTATCTTGCTATCTGTTCTTGGCAGGACTGGTGCAATCCTTTCTTTCTAAGTCGCAGATATTATTACACTTACTCAGCCTTTGTCAGCTCAGGACTTGACCACTATAATGCTCCCTGCAGGCTGCTGCTCACTGCGACCGCCTGGAGAAAGAAGCTAGGTCAGTGTGCAGCTGCTTGCTTGTGGCAGTTTTAGGCTATGCCTTTAAAATTTAGCTGCAGCTTTCGAGCAGAAAAGTGGAAAAACAGAAATAAATCACTACTGGGTGTAAAAAGGTAAACAAAAATTGTTCTAAGCAAATTCAGTGGCTGAAAGCCTGGGATAAGAGAAGCTGTATCATAACAATTCCTCACATTTCACCTCCATTCCTCCTCTCCTCTCCTCTCCTCTCCTCTCCTCTCCTCTCCTCTCCTCTCCTCTCCTCTCCTCTCCTCTCCTCTCCTCTCCTCTCCTCTCCTCTCCTCTCCTCTCCTCTCCTCTCCTCTCCTCTCCTCTCCTCTCCTCTCCTCTCCTCTCCTCTCCTCTCCTCTCCTCTCCTCTCCTCTCCTCTCCTCTCCTCTCCTCTCCTCTCCTCTCCTCTCCTCTCCTCTCCTCTCCTCTCCTCTCCTCTCCTCTCCTCTCCTCTCCTCTCCTCTCCTCTCCTCTCCTCTCCTCTCGAGTCTCCTCTCCTCTCCTCTCCTTGAGTCTCCTCTCCTTGAGTCTCCTCTCCTTGAGTCTCCTCTCCTCTCCTCTCCTTGAGTCTCCTCTCCTTGAGTCTCCTCTCCTCTCCTTGAGTCTCCTCTCCTTGAGTCTCCTCTCCTTGAGTCTCCTCTCCTTGAGTCTCCTCTCCTTGAGTCTCCTTGAGTCTCCTCTCCTTGAGTCTCCTTGAGTCTCCTCTCCTCTCCTCTCCTTGAGTCTCCTCTCCTTGAGTCTCCTCTCCTCTCCTTGAGTCTCCTCTCCTTGAGTCTCCTCTCCTTGAGTCTCCTTGAGTCTCCTCTCCTTGAGTCTCCTCTCCTCTCCTTGAGTCTCCTCTCCTTGAGTCTCCTCTCCTCTCCTTGAGTCTCCTCTCCTCTCCTTGAGTCTCCTCTCCTCTCCTCTCCTTGAGTCTCCTCTCCTTGAGTCTCCTCTCCTCTCCTTGAGTCTCTTCTCCTTGAGTCTCCTCTCCTCTCCGAACCTCTCCTCTCCGAACCTCTCCTCTCCAAACCTCTCCTCTCCTCTCTGAACCTCTCCTCTCTCTTCCTCACTACAACTACCTGAAGGGAGATTGTAGCCAGGTGGGGGTTGGTCTCATCTCCCAAGCAACCAGCACCAGAACAAGAGGACACAGTCTCAAGCTGTGCCAGGGAAAGTTTAGGCTGGAGGTGAGGAGAAAGTTCTTCACTGAGTTGTTAGCCATTGGGAATGTGCTGCCCAGGGAGGTGGTGGAGTCACCGTCCCTGGAGGTGTTCAAGAGGGGATTGGATGTGGCACTTGAAGCCATGGTTTAGTTAGTCCTGAGGTGCTGGGTGACAGGTTGGACTTGATGCTCTCTGAGGTCTTTTCCAGCCTTATTGATTCTATGATTCTAGTTGTGGCTGCTGAGAAAGACCAAAACTTATAGATACTATTAAAAGCTAGCAGTTTCCTATGCATAGGCACACTATTTTTATCTTACTGGAGTTGTCTAAAATGCATCCTGCTCTCCTAGTTCTGGCTATGTGCATGGCAGCCCTCATTGCTGGCTTCCCCAGAGATGATTGATTGCACTTGGGTATCAGAGAGCACGCTTCCAGGGCTTGCCTGGCTCCCGCAGCGACTCTCAGAGGAGGTATCTGCCAGTTGTGATGGAAAGAAATGATGACCTCTCTTTTTGTCTTCAGAACCTTTACAGGTCAGTCCATGGAAAGCCAATCTGGGCATCAAATAACCTTTGCATTTTCTAGGCTGCAGCCTGAATAGGCAGAGAAGGAGGAAACCGCTGTCAATAACTGCAAAGCTAAAAATAGGCAGAGCAAAAGCCTCAGCAGTGCTCTGGAAAAATTCTGAAGGTGGAAGTAAGAGTTATTTATAAGGTTGGGAACTGAGAGGGGAGAAAGAGGTCAGTAGAAGGCTTTGTTTACATAGTTAGGGTTCCAGAAATTACTTTCCAGTGAGCACAGCATCATTAGGAAGTGTTTCTGCTTGAGTCCTGAGTCTGAGTTGCTTTTTGTGCCTACACAACACCCTGTGCCATGCCAGGAAGCAGGTTTCTGGGTATTCCATTCCATTCCATTCCATTCCATTCCATTCCATTCCATTCTATCCTATCCTATCCTATTCCATTCCATCCTATCCTATCCTAACCTATCCCATTCCATTCCATCCCATCCTATCCTATCCTATCCTACCCTATCCTACCCTATCCTATCCTATCCTATCCTATCCTATCCTATCCTATCCTATCCTATTCCATTCCATCCTATCCTATCCTAACCTATCCCATTCCATTCCATCCCATCCTATCCTATCCTATCCTATCCTATCCTATTCCATTCCATCCTATCCTATCCTATTCCATTCCATCCTATCCTATCCCATTCCATCCTATCCTATCCTATTCCATTCCATCCTATCCTATCCTAACCTATCCCATTCCATTCCATCCCATCCTATCCCACCCTATCCTATCCTATCCTATCCTATCCTATCCTATCCTATCCTATCCCATCCCATCCCATCCCATCCCATCCCATCCCATCCCATCCCATCCCATCCCATCCTATCCTATCCTATCCTATCCTATCCTATCCTATTCCATTCCATTCCATCCTATCCTAACCTATCCCATTCCATTCCATTCCATCCTATCCTAACCTATCCCATTCCATTCCATTCCATCCTATCCTAACCTATCCCATTCCATTCCATCCCATCCTATCCTATCCTATCCTATCCCATCCCATCCCATCCCATCCCATCCCATCCCATCCCATCCCATCCTATCCTATCCTATTCCATTCCATCCTATCCTATCCTATCCTATCCTATCCTATCCCATCCCATCCCATCCCATCCCATCCCATCCCATCCCATCCCATCCTATCCTATCCTATTCCATTCCATCCTATCCTATCCTATCCTATCCTATCCTATCCTATCCTATCCTATCCCATCCCATCCCATTCTATCCCATCCCATCCTATCCTATCCTATCCTATCCTATCCTATCCTATCCTATCCTATCCTATCCCATTCCATTCTATCCCATCCCATCCTATCCTATCCTCTCCTATCCTATCCTATCCCATTCCATTCCATCCCATCCCATTCCATTCCATTCCATATACAGCACAGGACTTGTGGGACTTGGAAGCCAGGTGAGCTATTTGATGTGTTTTCATTGGCATGAGATCCTTCCGGTGCCTCCAAAACCACTTTGTGATGCAAACTATAGCATGGAAAGGTGGGAAGCTTTGGGGATGCATTTCAGAAGCGCTCTCCCACTGCAAACACAAAACTCTGTTGTAGACACATCCTTAGATGAATAATTTTCGTACAGCCAAAATAGGTACCACAAAACCTATCCTCAATCTAGGTAGCTTAGTGCTAATGTGAGGTCTGGAGGTGTTCAAGAGGGGATTGGACGTAGCACTTGGTGCCATGGTCTAGTCATGAGGTCTGTAGTGACAGGTTGGACTTGATGATCCTCGAGGTCTCTTCCAACCTTGGTGATACTGTGATACTGTCTGCCGTGGTTTAGTTGATTAGATGGTGTTGGGTGATAGGTTGGATTCGATGACCTCTAAGGTCTTGTCCAACCTGGTTAATTCTATTCTATTCTATTCTATTCTATTCTATTCTATTCTATTCTATTCTATTCTATTCTATTCTATTCTATTCTATTCTATTCTTCTCTATTCTATTCCATTCTATTCTATTCCATTCTTCTCTATTCTATTCCATTCTACTCTATTCTATTCTATTCCATTCTATTCTATTCTACTCTATTCTATACTCTTCTAATTGGATTTGATTTGGTTCGATCCTAATTCTAAAACCAAGAAGATTGACCTGATTTACACTCCTAAAGTTTGAACAATGCACTGGTTTTCACCTCACTTTTTCTAAGGGAATAGAATAGAACAGAATTAATAAGATTGGAAGAGGCCTTTGAGATCATCGAGTCCAACCTATCACCCAACACCATCTAATCAACTAAGCCATGGCACCAAGCACCCCATCCAGTCTCCTCCTAAACACCTCCAGTGATGGTGACTCCACCACCTCCCTGGGCAGCACATTCCCATGGCCAATCACTCCTTCTGGGAAGAACTTTCTCCTCACCTCCAGCCTAAACCTCCCCTGGCACAGCTTGAGACTGTGTCCTCTTGTTCTGGTGCTGGCTGCTTGGGAGAAGAGACCAACCCCCATCTGGCTGCAACCTCCCTTCAGGGAGTTGTAGAGAGCAATGAGGTCTCCCCTGAGCCTCCTCTTCTCCAGGCTAAGCAACCCCAGCTCCCTCAGCCTCTCCTCACAGGGCTGTACTCCACAAGAAATCACTTTTCTTTTCTTCCCCCACTATCTTTACTCTTACAGGTAACTAAACTATTTGGCTGCTTTGCTAGAGGCAGATAAACAGCAGGAACAAATTCTGCATTGTAACAAGTGTTACAATTCATTTAATGATAGGTCTTGGTTAAGCTTCATGTAATGCAATGGAATATAAATGACCAGTCAGTGTATATTTAGATCTCTCCTCCTGGGTGCATTTTAACTTGGCTATTTCCACTAATGACAAGTTTAATTGGTACTGAACTTCATGTGCAAATTAATCCAGTTTGCCATCTTCAGTGAGGAGGAAGTTCTTCCCCATGAGAGTGGTGAAGCCCTGGAATGGGTTGTCCAGGGAGGTGGTTGAGGCCCCATCCCTGGAGGTGTTTAAGAGCAGGCTGGATCAGGCTCTGGCCGGCCTGATGTAGTGTGGGGTGTCCCTGCCCATGGCAGGGGGGTTGGAACTGGATGTTCCTTGTGGTCCCTTCCAACCCTGAGTGATTCTATATATGAGAAAGACAGACAATAGTCATGCAGGTGCAGGGCCCTGCCTGTTGGTTTGGGTGGACCTCCCTGGAAGTGAAAGAGCACCTCTGAGAAGCTGCCTGTGCAGAGGAACCACAGAAGGAACTGCTGGGAGAACCAGCTTCTTGCACAGGTCCTGGCTGAAATAACTGACAGCTTCACAGGAAACAGCGCTAACATTTCAGTGCCCTGACTTACTGTTTGCCCTCACAAAACGACTGCATAGGCACAAGTGAGGGGTAGTGAATTACAGCGTGGAGCTGGAAAGGAGCACCCAGGGCAGAAATTACTTCAATCAGCTTTGCTGCATGAGGAAATGAGCGAGATAAGGAGTAATGGGGTGGGAATGTCTCTGTGCTGCGGCTGGAGCTTGGAAAGCAGCAGTAGTCCTTCAAAGGCGAAATTAACAGTCATCCTGCACATGAAAGGAACCCACTGGCTTCTGGAGTACACAGAATAAGTAATTGATACCTTGTGAAGGGGACTATCAGGGCTCAACCATCAGCTGATGGGGATTAGCCTCATTTGGAAGGGATTTTGCAAGGCCAGCCCATATGCAATCCTGATGCTAAGTGATTTGGCAGGGACATCACGCAGAAGTTAATGACTTGTCAATGTTTTGTTATACCACTTTCACCCTCTGCTCTTCAGTAAATCCTTTCACTGGCTCTGAGAATTCATTTCTCCCCAAGTCACCACTGCACTGGTTAGAGGCCTTTGTCCATGGCAGCCTGGTTACAGGGCTCACTCTCTGAGGGGGTTCCTGCTGGAAAGTGTGCAGACAGGAGGGACTCAGTAAAGGCCATTCCCACTGTGACTCTTAGAATCATAGAATGAATAAGGTTGGAAAAGACCTCAAAGATCATCCAGTCCAACCTGTCACCCAGCACCTCAGGACTAACTAAACCATGGCACCAAGTGCCATGTCCAATCCCCTCTTCTTAAACACCTCCAGTGATGGTGACTCCACCACCTCCCTGGGCAGCACATTCCAGTGGCCAATCTCTCTTTCTGGGAAGAACTTTCTCCTCACCTCCAGCCTAAATCTCCCCTGGCACAGCTTGAGAGTGTGTCCTCTTGTTCTGCTGCTGGTTGCCTGGGAGAAGAGACCTACCCCCCTGGCTACAACCTCCCTTCAGGTAGTTGTAGAGAGCAAGGAGGTCTCCCCCGAGCCTCCTCTTCTCCAGGCTAAGCAACCCCAGCTCCCTCAGCTGCTCCTCACAGGGCTGTGCTCCAAAATCCATAGCTCCCTATGTTTAGCTCTCATCTATTTTCCCTTTATGTCTTTTACCTCTTCATGAGAAAAAAAGAATTAAAAAACAAGTTGGTTTGTGTTTTTCTTCAGAGACAGGCTGTTAAGGCTGGGAGCTCCTGAGTATCACAGCAATGACTGCAGAGGGCACAGCTTTTAGGGACACAGGGCCAAAATGCACTCCCTTCCCAGGTCGGGGCGACAGAAAGCTCCTAGCGCCTCTTACATCTCAGTGCTGCAAGCCCTCTGAATGCATCATGCTGCTGCAGCCAGCTCCCACCTATGCCCCCAGGCTTCAGCTGTTCCAGAAAAAAACAGTTCAGGTCACTGGCTCCACCTGGGACTGGCTGGGAGCATGTCCCAAAGCCTGGCCCTGCAAGCCACGCATGCCACAAGCCCCTGCAATCAGCGGGCGAGGTGGCTACAGAGTAAATGAGGGTCATAGTATAGTATTATAGTATCAGTCAGAGTTGGAAGGGACCACAAGGATCATCTAGTTCCACCCCCCCTGCCATGGGCAGGGCCACCCCACACTAGGTCAGGCTGGCCAGAGGGTCAAGCATGTCCCATTAATTGCTAATGAATAGACTGGCAAGGGAGGCTGTTGGTTTTTTGGCTTCCTCCTGCGAAGGAGCCTAGGGTAACTGGATACGGAGACAGAGGTGACAAGGTCATTCCTGCTTTTGGCAGCCCCAGGCCATTGCTCTTTCCCCTGGTGCTAGGTCACACAGCCTGCACTGTGCCTCACAGGGGAGCTGTGTGAAGCTGCCACACTTGTCCAGTGTCAATCAGGGACGGGGCAGGGAAAGGCTGTGCTCATGCTGCCCCAAGGACAGGCTATCCTGTACAGTGCCTGCAGTAACACTTGGTCAGCCAGGAAGGGTTTGAGGCAGCTGATGGTTTGGAAATAGGGGGATCTATTTTAAAAATGACACTGTAGCTGGAACCTGGGTGTGTTAAACCTGTGGAAATCACCAATCTGCCATGGGTTAGTTGTTTAGGTGGCTTGGATTGGTTGATGGGTTGGACACGATGATCTTGAAGGTCTCTTCCAACCTGGTCTCGTCTCGTCTCGTCTCTTCTCTTCTCTTCTCTTCTCTTCTCTTCTCTCTTCTCTCTTCTCTCCTCTTCTCTTCTCTTCTCTTCTCTTCTCTTCTCTTCTCTTCTCTTCTCTTCTCTTCTCTTCTCTTCTCTTCTCTTCTCTTTTCTCTTCTCTTCTCTTCTCTTCTCTTCTCTTCTCTTCTCTTCTCTTCTCTTCTCTTCTCTTCTCTTCTCTTTTCTCTTCTCTTCTCTTCTCTTCTCTTCTCTTCTCTTCTCTTCTCTTCTCTTCTCTTCTCTTCTCTTCTCTTCTCTTCTCTTCTCTTCTCTTCTCTTCTCTTCTCTTCTCTTCTCCTCTAGTATCTTCTCCTCTAGTCTCTTCTCTTCTACTCTATTCTACTCTCTTCTACTCTATTCTACTCTCTTCTACTCTATTCTACTCTATTCTCTACTACTTGCCAAATCCTGGAGATAAAGACAGATGCAGTGCCAGGGGTGATGTAGATTACCTGACATTGGGTTGAGATAAATAAACAATTGGGAACTTATAGAATAGAATAGAATAGAATAGAATAGATTAGAATAGAATGGAATAAACCAGGTTGGACAAGACCTCCAAGATCATCAAGTCCAACCTATCACCCAACACCATCTAATCAACTAAACTATGGCACCAAGCGCCTCATCCAGTCTCTTCCTAAACACCTCCAGTGATGGTGACTCCACCACCTCCCTGGGCAGCACATTCCAATGGACAATCTCTCTCTCTATGAAGAATTTCTTCCTAACATCCAGCCTAAACCTCCCCTGGTGCAGCTTGAGACTGTGTCCTCTTGTTCTGGTGCTGGTTGCCTGGGAGAGGAGACCAACCCCCACCTGGCTACAACCTCCCTTCAGGGAGTTGTAGAGAGCAAGAAGGTCTCCCCTGAGCCTCCACGTCTCCAGGCTAAGCAACCCCAGCTCCCTCAGCCTCTCCTCACAGGGCTGTGCTCAAGGCCTCTCCCCAGCCTCATTGCCCTTCTCTGAGCATGTTCAAGTGTCTCAATGTCCTTCCTACATTGCGGGGCCCAGAACTGGACACAGGACTCAAGGTGTGGCCTAACCAGTGCTGAGTCCAGGGGCACAATGACTTCCCTGCTCCTGCTGGCCACACTATTCCTAATGCAGGCCAGGATGCCATTGGCCTTCTTGGCCACCTGGGCACACTGCTGGCTCATGTTTAGGCGGTTTAGGTGATGGAAGCCTCATCCCTGGAAGTTTTTAAGGGCAGGCTGGATGCAGCTCTGGCAACCTGATGCGGTGGAAAGTGTCCCTGCACACAGCAGCAGGGCTGGAACGAGATGATCCTTGAGGTCCCTTCCAACCCTGTTGTGATATTACTTGCCATTCCCAGCTGGGCTACTCTGGTTCAGGATGAGGATTTCAACCGGGATGGAGCAGGATTGCCTTTCCTAATCTGCCTCTGAACTCCCACAGTAATCCACCATAACCACTGTAATAGACTCCTCAAATTAACACACTGTTTAACAAGAGAGTGGAGCTCGAGAAATGCACTGCAAAAGGAGAATTACCCACAAAACAAAATCATTTTGACATGGCATATCTGGCTGCAAATTTGCCTTGCAACAGAAATATTCATAATTATAGTAATTTGCAGCTCAGCCTCTTGCTGTAGTTACATGATCCCATAATTGCTGAGTTGTCTGCACAGCGCTGGTTGTGCGAGCTCAACCAGTTTGCTGCTTCAAAAGAACAGGCTGTGAAAGCCAGCACCAGTGCATCCTGAAGCCACAGAAAACCTCCCAGAGACTGCAGCAAGCACCGGGCTGGACCTCGAGTTGGAAGGGAGGAAGCAGTGCTACAGGCTCATGTTCATTCTACCGTCAACCAGCAGCCCCAGGTCCCTCTCAGCCTGACTGCTCTCCAGCCACTCTGACCCCAGCTTGTAGCTCTGCATGGGGTTGACTAACTAAACCATGGCTTCAAGTGCCGCATCCAATCCCTTTTTGAACACCTTCAGGGACAGTGACTCCACCACCCCTCTGGGCAGCACATCCCAGTGGCCAATCTCTCTTTCTGGGAAGAACTTTCTCCTCACCTCCAGCCTAAATCTCCCCTGGTGCAGCTTGAGACTGTGTCCTCTTGTTCTGGTGCTGCTTGCCTGGGAGACGAGACCAACCCCCACCTGGCTACAACCTCACTTCAGGGAGTTGGAGAGAGCAAGAAGGTCTCCCCTGAGCCTCCTCTTCTGCAGGCTAAGCAACCCCAGCTCCCTCAGCCTCTCCTCACAGGGCTGTGCTCCAAACCCCTCCCCAGCTTTGTTGCCCTTCTCTGGACCCCATCCAGCAACTCAGCATCTTTCCTAAATTGAGTGGCCCAGAACTGGACACAGGACTCAAGGTGTGGCCTAACCAGTGCTGAGCCCAGGGGCAGAATGACCTCCCTGCTCCTGCTGGCCACACTGCTCCTGATCTTCTCTTTTATGACATTATATAGAAAAAGAAAAACTTGGAACAGACAGGGTTTTATATTTATTACAATGTTATAGCCGTGCTTGTTCAGCTCTCTTTAGTGAGTTACATGTTGTTAGCAACAACTGCTCCATTTTCTAAGGATCACCCACTTGCGAGGCACTTACTGCAGCCAGCAGCAGGAGGTTTCTTCGGCAATATTCTGTGGCCAAAGTTGGCCAAGTACCAACTTAATTCAGCTAAGAGGTGTATGCAGACAGGACTTTCTGCTGTGCCTGGGGATAAGAAGCAGTAAGAAGTTACTTTATCAAACAGCTTAGGAGAGCAAAAAGGCCACGTCACAATGCCTGGTAGCAGCCTGAATCCTGCTGCTCGTGCAACGTCTGCTGGAAAATGCCTCCATCTGTCCAGGCCCATAAGTTATAGCATTTCATTATGTTCACTGTAACTTAATACCTCCTGCAGTGAGCAGGCTCCTAGCACATAAAAACATAACCAGCTTGCCTGGACTCATTGCTATGAATTATTAGTAGTGTGCCACAGTATTTTATGCTACAGGTTTTATGGTAGTTGGCTGCAGTGTTCAAGAGGGGATTGGACGTGGCACTTGGTGCCATGGTTTAGTGGTCATGAGGTCGTGGGTAACAGGTTGGACTTGATGATCTTTGAGGTCTCTTCCAACCTTATTGATTCTATTCTATTCTATTCTATTCTATTCTATTCTATTCTATTCTATTCTATTCTATTCTATTCTATTCTATTCTATTCTACTCTATTCTATCCTATCCTATTCTACTCCATTCCCTTCCCTTCCCTTCCCTTTTCCTCTCCTCTCCTCTCCTCTCCTCTCCTCTCCTCTCCTCTCCTCTCCTCTCCTCTCCTCTCCTCTCCTCTCCTCTCCTCTCCTCTCCTCTCCTCTCCTCTCCTCTCCTCTCCTCTCCTCTCCTCTCCTCTCCTCTCCTCTCCTCTCCTCTCCTCTCCTCTCCTCTCCTCTCCTCTCCTCTCCTCTCCTCTCCTCTCCTCTCCTCTCCTCTCCTCTCCTCTCCTCTCCTCTCCTCTCCTCTCCTCTCCTCTCCTCTCCTCTCCTCTCCTCTCCTCTCCTCTCCTCTCCTCTCCTCTCCTCTCCTCTCCTCTCCTCTCCTCTCCTCTTCCTCTCCTCTCCTCTCCTCTCCTCTCCTCTCCTCTCCTCTCCTCTCCTCTCCTCTCCTCTCCTCTCCTCTCCTCTCCTCTCCTCTCCTCTCCTCTCCTCTCCTCTCCTTTCCTCTCCTCTCCTCCCCTCCCCTCTCCCTCTCCCTCTCCCCTCCCCCTCTCCCTCTCCCCTCCTCTCCGAACCTCTCCTCTCCAAACCTCTCCTTCTCTGTTCTATTCTGTTCTATACTCTTCTAATTTGATTTGATTTGGTTCGATTCTAATTCCAAAACCAAGAAGATTGACCTGATTTACACTCCTAAAGTTTGAACAATGCACTGGTTTTCAGCTCACTTTTTTCTAAGGGAGTAGAGTAGAACCAAATTAATAAGACTGGAAAAGCCCTTCGAGATCATCGTGTCTAACCCATCATCCAACACCAACCAATCAACTAAACCATGGCACCAAGCACCCCATCCAGTCTCCTCCTAAACACCTCCAGTGATGGTGACTCCACCACCTCCCTGGGCAGCACATTCCAAAGGCCAAAAACTCTTTCTGGGAAGAACTTTCTCCTCACCTCCAGCCTAAACCTTCCCTGGCACACCTTGAGACTGTGTCCTCTTGTGTTTAACTGGGTTCTGTCTCACTGTAGTTTGAACACCACCATGCATGCTGACCTTCCTGCTCGGTGAGGAGGCCAACTTCAGAAGACGACACAGCTGCACCGGGGATTTGGGGCTGTTTATCCCCTCTCTGCAATCTACCCTCTTCCTCTCTGATTCGCATTCAGAGCTGCCTGCAGTTCACCCACCTCAACCTTTCACCTCCTTCTCAGGAGCCCCAGGGATCAGGTCTAGGATGCTGCAAGTGGGGAGGAGAAAGATCAAGTGAGATTGTGGTTGCTGCCATGCAAGCAGAAACCAGAGCAGCAGGGACAGCTGCTCCTGCCGGGAGGGCCAGCTCCATCCGGGCTACTCTGTCCTCTGCAACCTAGTGGCAGCTGCATCGGTTCAGCACACTGTTAATCTCTGGCAGGCACTGTGCTGACTGCCTTTTAAGAAACAAGCTAGGGGGAAGGGACCTGCAAGCTTGCTTCAACCTGCAAGGCACCTTCAATCTGCAAGACCATGGGTAAATGATGTTGAGTAAGCACAAAGTTTCTTCTGGAAGTAGTGGATTCAGTACAGGAACATGGAGAGCCAGGGTGTGCCTGCAAGCTGCAGCAAGTAACATTGCCCCTTCCTCATCCCTGCAAGCACACCATCTTGAGCTGAATGTTAATGTCCTTGGTGATTGGAGCAGTGTGCAAGCTAAAGGGGGAGGGCCAGTGGCATCCTGGCCTGCATCAGGAACAGTGTGGCCAGCAGGAGCAGGGAGGTCTTTCTGCCCCTGTACACTGCACTGGTTAGGCTGCACCTCAAGTCCTGTGTCCAGTTCTGGGCCCCTCAGTTTAGGAAGGATGTTGAGTTGCTGGAACGAGTCCAGAGAAGAGCAATGAAGTTGGTGAGGGGTTTGGAACACAGCCCTATGAGGAGAGACTGAGGGAGCTGGGGTTGCTTAGCCTGGAGGAGAGGAGACTCAGGGGAGACCTTCTTGCTCTCTACAACTACCTGAAGGGAGGTTGTAGTCAGGCAGAGGTTGGTCTCTTCTCCCAGGCAGCCAGTACCAGAACAAGAGGACACAGTCTCAGGCTGTGCCAGGGGAGGTTTAGGCTGGAGGTTAGGAGGAAGTTTTACACAGAGAGAGCGATTGGCCACTGGAATGGGCTGCCCGAGGAGGTGGTGGGGTCGCCGTCACTGGGGGTGTTCAGGGCTAGGCTTGACAGGATGCTTGGTTGCATGGTTTAGTTGATTAGGTGGTGTTGGATGATAGGTTGGACATGATGATCTTGAAGGTCTCTTCCAACCTGGTTTATTCTATTCTATTCTATTCTAAAGGACCAGCAGCAAGAGATGCATCACTATCACTTCAACAGAGAGACATTTTGGAGCAGGACTGGATTCAGTTCTGTCTCTGTTCTCTATCTTTTGTTTTGTTTTGTTTTGCTTTGTTTTGTTTTGCTTTGCTTTGCTTTGCTTTGCTTTGCTTTGCTTTGCTTTGCTTTGCTTTGCTTTGTTTTGTTTTGCTTTGCTTTGCTTTGCTTTGGTTTTGGTTTGCTTCAGGTTGGTCTTTGGGGTGGCAGGAAGTCAAATGCTTCTTCAGGATATTGTTGCCCATCCTCTGCCTCACCTCTTTCGTTCTGTAACACCCACCATGCCTGCAGTTTTTAATTGCAAGCACCTTCTCCCACCTGAGTGGCTGGCAGTACAGGTTCCTGGTGTCTGACACAGTGGTGCCCCTTCAGGGAGACACCGGTTGCCTATAGAGATGGAGCCAGAGTCCACAGATAGGCTCTGCAATGGGTCCCACAGTGACCTGCAGCACACGATAACAGCTTCTCAGCAGCTTGCTTCCAAATTCTGGCTCAAGTTTGTGCTTCTTCCTGGACAACCAGAATTCACTGAATCATGTTATCATTTTGTATTACCTATCTTCTTCCTCTGTTACAAAAAAAAAGAAGAAAAAGAAAGAAAAAAGGTTATAAAAATTACCTGGCAAGAGAATCAATAAGGAAAGCAATAAAAACATTGACTTTATGGAGTCTCCTGCCCTGGGCTGTATGTTTTGTAAAGCACTTTTTCTAGCCAGTGCCAGGCTGGGATTACTAAGTGATAACCAGATGCAGACAATCTGCACGTACAACGGGCCAGGGGAAATGGCTTTGCTTTTTGTTATACTTAATGAAAGTTATAGTCACAGAATCACCAAGGTTGGGAGAGACCTCAAAGATCATCAAGTCCAACTCATCACCACAGACCTCAGGACTAAACCATGGTGCCAAGTGCCACGTCCAATCCCCTCTTGAACACCTCCAGTGATGGTGACTCCACCACCTCCCTGGGCAGCACATTCCAATGGCCAATCTCTCTTTCTGGGAAGAACTTCTTCCTAACATCCAGCCTAAACCTCCCCTGGCACAGCTTGAGACTGTCTTCTTATTCTGATGCTGGTTGCCTAGGAGAAGAGACCAGCCCCCTCCAGGCTACAACCTCCCTTCAGGTAGTTGTAGACAGCAATAAGGTCTCCTCTGAGCCTCCTCTTCTCCAGGCTAAACAACCCCAACTCACAGTCTCACAGTATCACCAAGGCTGGAAGAGACCTCAAAGATCATCGAGTCCAACCTGGCACCACAGACCTCATGACTAGACCATGGCACCAAGTGCCACCTCCAATCTCCTCTTGAACACCTCCAGGGATGGTGACTCCACCACCTCCCTGGGCAGCACATTCCAGTGACGAACGACTCGCTCAGTGAAGAACTTTCTCCTCACCTCGAGTCTAAACCTCCCCTGGCACAGCTTGAGACTGTGTCCCCTTGTTCTGGTGCTGGTTGCCTGGGAGAAGAGACCAACCCCTTCCTGGCCACAACCACCTTTCAGGTAGTTGTAGAGGGCAATGAGGTGACCCCTGAGCCTCCTCTTCTCCAGGCTAAACAATCCCAGCTCCCTCAGCCTCTTCTCTTGAGCAACCTTGTTAGGTTACATCTATCAGGAAGTATCACAGTACATTCGATGGCACCAAATATTTGCCATGGGACATCATACAGCTCTGAACATTTCCTCAGGGAACACAGTCTCAAGCTGTGCCAGGGGAGGTTTAGACTCGAAGTGAGGAGAAAGTTCTTCACTGAGCGAGTCGTTCGTCATTGGGATGTGCTGCCCAGGGAGGTGGTGGAGTCGCCGTCCCTGGAGGTGTTCAAGAGGGGATTGGATGTGGCACTTGGTGCCACGGTCTAGTAGTGAGGTCTGTGGTGACAGGTTGGACTCGATGATCCTCGAGGTCTCTTCCAACCTTAGTCATACTGTGATACTGTGATACTCAGCATTCTCACATCTAGCACGGTATAGATGCACAGCTGGGCTACTTTTCAGCTCTCCGTTTCCTCTAGATTGAAGCCAAAGTCCAGATCCGTTGGCAGTGACTCTGCAAAATGCCAGTAGCACTTGTGCTTCGGTGGCCAAAGGTAAATTGAGTCATCCCTTTTAATGAAATGCTCCTTAATTGCCTTTATTCCTCTGCAGAGCACAGTAAACAGAATATATATTTCATAAAGACATTTCAGAGGGGGAGAGTTGCCAATGCAATTACATAACCTTGCAAACTCTCAGCCAGGAATTGCCTTACGTTTACTGTTGTACAGAGCATCCTTTCTTCGTGCCCTCTGTAGGTGATAGAAGAGTGTTTGTTTAAAAGGGGGGGGGGGAGGGGGGGAAGGTGACAGAAAACACCATGGGGGGAAAAAAAATGTATTGTTAAATCTCAGCCAGCCCAGGGGAAGGCTCAAGCCAGGACTGTCAGCACACACAATCCCAATTCAATGGCTGTTCTTTTCAGCAAGAGAAGGCAGTGCAGAACTAAGCAGAAATTAATTGGAGGGCTGAAAGAAAAGGGCAGAGCAAGTTTTATTTCTTTCTAATCCTACCCCAACCCCAGCTGGCAAATATCTCTCTACTGTACAGGGATACAGTTTCACTTTGTAGTC
This sequence comes from Dryobates pubescens, assembly GCF_014839835.1. Lineage (NCBI taxonomy): Eukaryota > Metazoa > Chordata > Aves > Piciformes > Picidae > Dryobates > Dryobates pubescens. The sequence continues at coordinate 41,448,834 of NC_071618.1, read as the reverse complement.
CATACTAGAATCACAGAATCAATAAAGTTGGAAAAGACCTCAGAGATCATCGAGTCCAACCTGTCAGCCAAGACCTCGGGACTAACTAAACCATGGCACCAAGTGCCACGTCCAGTCCCCTCTTAAACACCTCCAGGGATGGTGACTCCACCATCTCCCTGGGGAGCACATTCCAATGGTTAACAAGTTTCTGTGAAGAACTTAGTAGAACTTGGTTAGTTGTTTGGGCGGTGTTGGATTGGTTGATGGGTTGGACGCGATGATCTTGAAGGTCTCTTCCAACCTGGTTTATTCTATGCATGTATTCTATGTATGTATTCTATGTATGTATTCTATGTAACTTTCTCCTCACCTTGAGCCTAAAATTTCCCTGGTGCAGTCCCTTGAGACTGTGTCCTCTTGTTCTGGTGCTGGTTGCCTGGGAGCAGAGACCAACCCCCACCTGGCTGCAACCTCTCTTCAGGGAGCTGTAGAGAGCAAGAAGGTCTCCCCTGAGCCTCCTCTTCTCCAGGCTAAACAATCCCAGCTCCCTCAGCCTCTCCTCACAGGGCTGTGCTCAAGGCCTCTCCTCAGCCTCGTTGCCCTTCTCTGGACACGTTCAAGTGTCTCAATGTCCTTCTTAAACTGAGGGGCCCAGAACTGGACACAGGACTCAAGGTGTACTCAAGAAGTCTAAGCCAGAACTGGTGAACAGCTGGTTCCCATGGTGCTCTTCTGTTCAGTACCACAGTCTTCCTTGATTGCCAGTGCAACCAGCAGTATCAGAGTTTCAGTGTGTGCCAATGAACCTTAGCAGTTCACAGGATTCTTTCTTCTGTCTACTTATTAGGGAACCCTGCAATATTTTTGCAAGTATGCTTTAAAAGTGGTTTGGATGGGGAATATGCAGACAGAAATTACCTTCCTGCTCCAGGAATTACCCTTCTGCTCCAGAAATTACCTTCCTGCTCCAGAAATTACCTTCCTGCCCTTCCCAGATGGCATGACTTGCACAGAGAACTTCTGATAGCGTCATAGCAATGTACACATTGCTTATCACACAGAGAATTACGTGCAGAGTGCTTTGACAGCCTCTGTATTGGTAGGATCGTGCTGGCTTTCCATAGAGATGTTATGGAGCTATGGCAGGTGTGGGGCTTGGTGTGTCATCTCCCCACCCACCTTACGTCAGCATTGTAAAGTCATCACCACATATGCTGTTCTATTAGTAATGGCTGCACAGCCACCCTCCACAGCTGCTGGTTGCAAGCTGGTCTGGAGCACGAGTACAAGAGCTTGGTTCCCTGTGACTCTCTGTCTGAGAAATTCAGGAGAGCTCTGACTGTGGGGGTTTTGTGCAATATCCTCACTTTCCCCTTCTCTTACACTCTTCTCTCCTTCCTCATGTCATATGTGAGGAGAGGCTGAGGGAGCTGGGGTTGTTTAGCCTAGAGAAGAGGATGCTCGGGAGAGACCTCCTTGCTCTCCACAACTACCTGAAGGGAGGCTGTAGCCAGGTGGGGGTTGGTCTCTTCTCCCAGGCACCCAGCAGCAGAACAAGAGGACACAGTCTCAAGCTGTGCCAGGAGAGGTTTAGGCTGGATGTTAGGTTTGGGCTGGATGTTCACAGAAAGAGGGATTGGCCATTGGAATGGGCTGCTTGGGGAGGTGGTGGAGTCACCATCATTGGAGGTGTTTAGGAAGAGCCTGGATGTGGCACTTGATGCCATGGTTTAGTTGATTAGATGGTGTTGGATGATAGGTTGGATTCCATGATCTGGAAGGCCTTTTCCAACTGGGTTAATTCTATTCTATTCTATTCTATTCTATTCTATTCTATTCTATTCTATTCTATTCTATTCTATTCTATTCTATTCTATTCTATTCTATTCTGTTCTGTTCTACCTGAAAGGAGGTTGTAGGCAGGTGGGGGTTGGTCTCTTCTCCCAGGCAACCACCAACAGAACAAGAGGACACAGTCTCAAGCTGCACCAGGGGAGGTTTAGGCTCGAGGTGAGGAGAAAGTTCTTCACTGAGAGAGTCATTTGTCATTGGAATGTGCTGCCCAGGGAGGTAGTGGAGTAACTGTCCCTGGAGGTGTTCAAAATAGGATTGGATGTGGCACTTGGAGCCATGGTTTAGTTGTCATGAGGTGTTGGGTGATAGGTTGGACTTGATGATCTCTGAGGTCTTTTCCAACCTTATTGATTCTTTATCAAGAGTGAAAGTTGCACTTTCACCTTCCTCCTTTACTTGCTCGAAGCCTGTACCACCTGAAGGTGTTTGGGACATTTAGTTGTCTGTCAACTATGGTAAAAATTGCATGTTGTTCAGAAACTTATATAACTGTTGGAGTTTGGGGGGGACGTGGGGGAAATGTCCACTCATAGAACTTTCAAATCCTTTGGAAACTAGGTTGAAAAAGTAATACATTACAAGTGGGGCTTTCACTTTCTACCATGCTGCTGAACAAAAGGAGCAAAATGGTCACAGTATTTATAGACACAGTGCTAGGGCAGTGCTGCTGGGCACCTCGCTGGCAGGGCTACCTCTGCTCTGTAGAAGATGACTTTCATCAGTAGGAAGCTGATCTTCATTGTTACCCTACAGTAAGGTTTCTAGCTACAGGCCACACTGCAAACAAGTGGCACAGGATTAAATTCTGTCTGTGGCATGTTGCCACTAAAATTTGGGCACACTTATAGCTGCTTCATTATCTCCCTGAAAGTATTCAAGTGCCTTTCTGAAAGGTGGGGTTTTGCACAAGGAGTAGGGAAGTCATTGTGACCCTGGACTCAGCACTGGTTAGGTCACAACTTGAGTCCTGTGTCTAGTTCTGGGCCTCTCAATTTAAGAAGAATATTGAGACACTTGAACATGTCCAGAGAAGGGCAACGAGGCTGGGGAGAGGCCTTGAGCACAGCCCTGTGAGGAGAGGCTGAGGGAGCTGGGGTTGCTTAGCCTGGAGAAGAGGAGGCTCAGGGGAGACCTTCTTGCTCTCTACAACTCCCTGAAGGGAGGTTGTGGCCAGGTGGGGGTTGGTCTCTTCTCCCAGGTAACCAGCACCAGAACAAGAGGACACAGTCTCAAGCTGCACCAGGGAAAGTTTAGTTTGGAGGTGAGGAGAAAGATCTTCACAGAGAGAGCTGTTAGATGTTGGATTGGGCTGCCCAGGGAGGTGGTGGAGTCACTGTCTCTGGAGATGTTCAAGAGGGGACTGGATGTGGCACTTGGTGCTGTGGTTTAGTAGTCATGAGGTGCTGGGTGACAGGTTGGACTTGACAGGTTGGACTCCATGTCTTTTCCAACCTTTTTGATTCTATGACTCTGTGACTGGAGTACTGCTGGAATGTGATTTCTTTGTGCGTGCTGAGGCAGAGGCTCTGAATTGTCAGGTATTCCCACACAACTGAATATCCTGGGATTTGGTGCCCACACACTGTGTTGATGCTGCCTTTTCTACTAACTTCTCAGGTAAGCAGGTAGTCTGCATAATGTCTGCTGCCTTAGAACAAGCAGAATCTCTCTCACAGCACAAAGCAGGGACTGTTTGTTGGTTTAGGTTGGGGTTTGCTAAATATGCACCTTGTTGTCCCCCAGCCATTTAACAACTGGTTATGTGGCTTTCTACCAAATAACTGGCTTGAAGAATATAGAAAGCAGTACCAACAGAGCAGAGGGACTGCAGGTCATGCAAGACTGTGGAGATCTCTGCCAAAGTAGGTCAATGTGTTTGCACATCAGTTTTAGCAGAACTGCTGGAAGATTCCTGAGAGAGGTAGAAATCTGAAATGGCTTTATGTGTTGCTGGCTTTGCCATCTGTTTGGATTTACTTCAAGAACTGGTTAAAAATATACTGAAAAGATTATTATGGCAACTGAGACAATAGCAGTCACGGTGAGAAGAAAAGCAACACGCTCATATCACAGAATCATGGGATTACTGAGGCTGGAACAGACCTCTGGGATCATCAAGTCCAGACTATGACCTAACACCACCACATAGACCAGAGAAGAGAAGAGAAGAGAAGAGAAGAGAAGAGAAGAGAAGAGAAGAGAAGAGAAGAGAAGAGAAGAGAAGAGAAGAGAAGAGAAGAGAAGAGAAGAGAAGAGAAGGGAAGAGAAGAGAAGGGAAGAGAAGAGAAGAGAAGAGAAGAGAAGAGAAGAGAAGAGAAGAGAAGAGAAGAGAAGAGAAGAGAAGAGAAGAGAAGAGAAGAGAAGAGAAGAGAAGAGAAGAGAAGAGAAGAGAAGAGAAGAGAAGAGAAGAGAAGAGAAGAGAAGAGAAGAGAAGAGAAGAGAAGAGAAGAGAAGAGAAGAGAAGAGAAGAGAAGAGAAGAGAAGAGAAGAGAAGAGAAGAGAAGAGAAGAGAAGAGAAGAGACCAGGTTGGAAGAGACCTTTGAGATCATCAAGTCCAAACTATCACCCAACACCATCTAATCAACTAAACCATGATACCAAGTGCCTCATCGAGGCTCTTCCTAAACACCTCCAGTGATGGTGACTCCACCACCTCCCTGGGCAACCAATGGCCAATCTCTCTTTCTATGGAGAGCTTCTTCCTAACATCCAGCCTAAACCTCCCCTGGTGCAGCTTGAGACTCTGTCCTCTTGTTCTGGTACTGGTTGCCTGGGAGAAGAGACCAACCTCAGCCTGTCTACAACCCCCTTTCAGGTAGCTGTAGAGAGCAAGGAGGTCACCCCTGAGTCTCCTCTTCTCCAGACTAAGTAACCTCAGCTCCCTCAGTCTCTCCTCATAGGGCTTTTGTTCCAAGCCCCTCACCAACTTTGTTGCCCCTCTTGGACATGTCACTAAGTGCCACATCCAATCTTTCCTTAAACACCTCCGGGTATGGTGACTCCACCACCTCCCTGGCCAGTCCATTCCAGTGTCTAATTCCCCTTTCCAAGAGGAAGTGATTCCTGACATCCAACTTAAACCTCCCAGGGTGCAGCTTCACGCCATTCCCTCTCCTATTGACACAAGTTGCCTGGGAAAAGTTCTAAATGATTCCTTCAGCAGGCTTCAAATGTTTCTGATTTAATCCCAGAGGTTTCTCATAGTTATTGTAATTTTTAGCCTTAAGAATTAACAAATTATGAGAACTATGAGGAGAGGCTGAGGGAGCTGGGGTTGCTTAGCCTGGAGAAGAGAAGGCTCAGAGGAGACCTTATTGCTCTCTACAACTCCCTGAAGGGAGGTTGTAGCCAGGTGGGGGTTGGTCTCTTCTCCCAGGCAACCAGCACCAGAACAAGAGGACACAGTCTCAAGCTGCACCAGGGGAGGCTTAGCTTGGATCTTAGGAAGAAGTTCTTCCCAGAAAGAGAGATTGGCCATTGGAATGCGCTGCCCAGGGAGGTGGTGGAGTCACCATCCCTGGAGGTGTTTAGGAAGAGACTGGATGGGGTGCTTGGTGCCATGGTTTAGTTGATTAGATGGTGTTGGGTGATAGGTTGGACTCGATGATCTCGAAGGTCTTTTCCAACCAGGTTAATTCAATTCAATTCAATTCAATTCAATTCAATTCAATTCAATTCAATTCAATTTGATTCAATTCAATTCAATTCAATTCAATTCAATTCAATTCAATTCAATTCAATTCAATTCAATTCAATTCCATTCAATTGTATTCTATTCTATTCTATTCTATTCTGTTCTGTTCTGTTCTGTTCTAATTACATTAACATACTGTGACAATTCTTTGGTGCCCTAGCATCTTTCTCTCCAATGAGTATGTTTTCTACAAAGGCTCCTAAATGTGCTTTTCCCCTTTCCTAGTCTTCTGTAGCTAAATTTAATTCCTGGGGTTTGTTTTGGTTTGGTTTTGAGCTTTACTAAGCAGCAACAACTGATAGCCAATTCTAAATTTGGAGCCAAAGAGCTGGATTTAGGGCTCTGGAATGTAAAAAGTCACCCAGGGCCTTCGTGTCACATGCAATTGCAAGCCTTTCCTATAAACAGCTGGGGCAGGAGAGCACCTGCGTTTTTTCTTCCCAGTATTTTGATGGATAGCTGTGTTGGCATCTCTGCAACAGACACTATACTCAAATCAAAAGAAAAAGGAGGCTGAGTCAGTCCTAAGTAATGGAAAGCATTCAAATTCTCCTTGGCATTGATTCTAACAGGGAAAGACATAATTTTCTTGTCTCCTTCCAGATGAAACTCCATTCCATTTTCTGCTGCCCTCAAAGCACACTCCTGAAAACCCCACAGATGCATTAACAGTCAGTCAATGGGATATTTCTAGCAGCTAGACTACTACAATGTTTAGGTTCTTCTGTAGTTGCAAGGCCTTGGTTTTAGCCTGCCCTTACAAGGCACACAGCATCTTTAATTTGGACAGCCCTGAACAATATGTTGAGTTGCTGGAAGGTGTCCAGAGAAGGGCAACAGAGCTGGGGAGGGGTTTGGAGCACAGCCCTGTGAGGAGAGGCTGAGGGAGCTGGGTTTGCTTAGCCTGGAGAAGAGGAGGCTCAGGGGAGACTTTCTTGCTGTCTACAACTACCTGAAGGGAGGTTGTAGCCAGGTGGGGGTTCTCTTCTCCCAGGCAACCAGCACCAGAACAAGAGGACAGAGTCTCAAGCTGCACCAGGGGACGTTTAGACTGGATGTTAGGAAGAAATTCTTCATAGAGAGAGTGATTGCTCATTGGAATGTGCTGCCCAGGGAGGTGGTGGAGTCACCATCACTGGAGATGTTTAGGAAGAGACTGGGTGGGGTGCTTGCTGCCATGGTTTGGTTGATTAGATGCTGTTGGGTGATAGGTTGGACTCTATGATATCAAAGGACTCTTACAACCTGGTTTATTCTATCCTATCCTATCCTATCCTATCCTATCCTATCCTATCCTATCCTATCCTATCCTATCCTATCCTATCCTATCCTATCCTTTCCTGTTCTATTCTATTCTATTCTATTCCATTCCATTCCATTCCATTCTATTCCATTCCATCCTATCCTATCCTATCCTATCCTATCCTATCCTATCCTATCCTTTCCTGTTCTGTTCTATTCTATTCTATTCTATTCTATTCTATTCTATTCTATTCTATTCTATTCTATTCTATTCTATTCTATTCTATTCCATTCCATTCCATTCCATTCCATTCTATCCTATCCTTTCCTGTTCTGTTCTATTCTATTCTATTCTATTCCATTCCATTCCATTCCATTCTATGCTAATACCATATTAACAGCTTGTAATGTCTTGTACTCTTGCTAGCTCACCAGGCTGCCACTTTGATCTTCTATTGTTTCCTGGCAGAGAGGGAAAAAAAAATCATAGTGCCCATCCCAATCATGATGAACCTGATTTTTTGTGAGTCCTCATGGAAATTCATGAAGATTCTTTTCCTTTCCAGTGCAGATTGTTTGGAAATTGCTCAGCATGAGGGCAAAAAAAACAATGCTCACGTCTTCTTTCATCCTGCTGTGCAGGATAAATAAACCACCTCCAGCTGGTAGCATATCAACAATTCCACCTTCAGGCATTAAGAGAGCAGGGTGAAGGGAGGGATAGTGTATCAAGGGAAGCATGAGAAGAAGGTTCAGGCTGTGAACACAAATGATGTCTTACTGAAGAGGCCATATGTGAACCAGTTAATGCTGTCAACCTCTTAAACCCTCCACCTGCAGATTTCATGATACAAGAAGTACAAACTCTTTTCTTGCCCTTTGCAAACTTTGGCTTAGTTGCTTGCAGACTCAGGGAGATTTGCTGCCCTGGTTCACAGCAGAATGTTTTTTTCAAGGTTTTCTTTGCAAATTCAAAGGGCAGGAGGGTACTGATTGACAGCTGGCTGAACATGAGCCAGCAGTGTGCCCAGGTACCCAAGAGGCCAATGGCATCCTGGCCTGCATCAGGAAGAGTGTGGCCAGCAGGAGCAGGAAGGTCATTCTGCCCCTGGACTCAGCACTCGTTAAGCCACACCTTGAGTCCTGTGTCCAGTTCTGGGCCCCTCAGGTTAGGAAAGATGTTGAGTTGCTGGAAGGTGTCCAGAGAAGGGCAACAAAGCTGGGGAGGGGTTTGGAGCACAGTCCTGTGAGGAGAGGCTGAGGGAGCTGGGGCTGCTTAGCCTGGAGAAGGGGAGGCTCAGGGGAGACCTTGCTGTCTCCAACTCCCTGAAGGGAGGTTGTAGGCAGGTGGGGGTTGGTCTCTTCTCCCAGGCAACCAGCAGCAAAAGAAGAGGACACATTCTCAAGCTGTGCCAGGGGAGGTTTAGGCTCAAGGTGAGGAGAAATTCTTCCCAGAAAGAGTGATTGGCCATTGGAATGTGCTGCCCAGGGAGGTGGTGGAGTCACCATCACTGGAGGTGTTCAAAAAGGGACTGGATGTGGCAGTGGAAGCCATGGTTTAGTAGTCATGAGGTCTTGGGTGATGGGTTGGACTTGATGATCTTTGAGGTTTTTTCAACCTAATTGATTCTATGATTCAGTCTAGAAATGGGCAGCAACAGCAGCACAAGCTGTGCAGAGTGATGATGCTGCTTGTGTGCAGCCATTCTGGCATATTGCAGTATCCTTGCACAAACCTTGCATGAGCCACCTCACATATGCTCACATATGCATGGGCTCAGGACAAGCTCACCAACCAAGAATTTACCCCTGTCTATTCTACTGTCTGATTCAAGCTTCAGATTAAAACACATAGGAGAGTCCCCAGTCTGGTTTGATGGCAGTTCATGTGCATCTGTGCACACACACAGTTGTATCATAGAATCATAGTATCATAGAATCAATAAGGTTGGAAAAGACCTCAGAGATCATCAAGTCCAACCTGTCACCCAACACCTCAGGACTAACTAAACCATGGCACCAAGTGCCACGTCCAGTCCCCCACGATGTGCACCTTTATCATACAACATGTGAATAAGATGATTTAACTTATTTGCTATGAGGGGTCATGACTGAGGATTTGGGCTACAGCCTCCTGAGCTAGAGCACAAAGATGTTAAAATCTTAGAGCATGAAGTCTGTTAACCAACAGCTCCAAAGTCTCATCATCCATAGCACAAAGAGAGATAGAGGACAAATACTGAGTATCTAGTACTGGGTATCTGGAGACCTACAAGCTGAATATTGTAGCAATGCTGATCAGATTAGGACTCTGAGGAGCTGGCTTGCATGGCCAGGAGGACCCTGAAAGTTGCAAGCATTAGGTCCCATTTCTTGGGCACCAAAGAATGAAGTCTAACATTGCTGCTGCAATGTTATTAAGATCTTCTGTTTGTATTTCAGTGGCACCTAGTGACCCAAATCCAAGGCTGAGCCACTCAACTGAAAGAAATCACAGACGTGCACTGAGTCTGTGATGTGCAAGAGGACAGAGTCTCCAGCTGTGCCAGGGGAGGTTTAAGCTGGATATTAGGAAGAAATTCTTCATAGAAAGAGAGATTGGCCATTGGAATGTGCTGCCCAGGGAGGTGGTGGAGTCACCATCCCTGGAGGTATTTAGGAAGAGACTGGATGAGGCACTTGGTGCCATGGTTTAGTTGATTAGATGGTGTGGGGTGATAGGTTGGACTCGATGATCTCAAAGATCTTTTCCAACCTGGTCTGGTCTTTCTATTCTATTCTATTCTATTCTATTCTATTCTATTCTATTCTATTCTATTCTATTCTATTCTATTCTATTCTATTCTATTCTATTCTTCTCTATTCTATTCTATTCTTCTCTATTCTATTCTAATTTTCTCACCAGAATTCTCTCCCTCATCAAGCTCTTTCACTCCAGGGAGGCATCTGAGGTATGTGGCTAGAGCCCACAGGGTAGACTGAAAAGCCATGGCCACTGCCACCCTGAAATGGCCACGGGTATGTCTGCTGTCCCTTGAGAGTGGTGCATTAGGACTTGGTCCTCTCTCAAGCTACAGCAATGCATGAACTTTATGGCCAGCATACGTTTGCAATCCCTCTCCCAGCTTGAAATCAAAGTTCAACTAAAGAGAGGCTGACAGACCAGCAGACAGACAGCTGGGCAGAACAGTTGTGCAAGCTTTGTTTCCTTAGGAAAGCAGGCTAAAAAAAGAAACAAAATGCAGTATTCACTCATCATTGTCGACAGAAACACTGAAATCAGCTATTTAACACTTTGTAATGAGCATAATGGCTCAGCAGAGTTATTTATTCTGCTTGAAAAACCTGTTTCTAGGCCTCAGAGGATTAACTGAGAAGCAGCATAACCTCCCTGTGACCCGACTGGAGAAGGAGCTGGTCTAACTGGAAGTCTGAAAGCAGCATTTTGAACGTGGTGGCAGCTATGCATAGATGTGCACCCAATCCAAACATAAGAAAGGGAAAAGAATGAAAGAAAAGGAGCAGTGAAAAGCAGCATGGAAGATAAATGAAGAAAACAAGCCAGAATCGACACAGCAACAAATGCACTTCTGTGTGGCACGTAATTTAAGTGACAGGTGTGTCAGGGCAGTCAGTAGAAGATGAACAATGAATGAACTTGCAGGATATAGACTTGGTCTTTTAAATAGACTTGGTCTTTTAAATACCTTCTGAAATATACATGAACCATCACCAACTCTAAATGCAGCAGACAGCAGAGCAAAGAAGAGCAGGCAACGTCCGTGACATGAAGCCAAGGCTGAACCCATGAACCTGTCTTCATCTGTCTCACAAGACATGGTCAGGAGGTCATATTTATATGGATGGCAGTGAGCTGTCCAGTTTTAGAATGGAATGAAATAGAATTAACCAGGCTGGAAAAGATCTTTGAGATCAACGAGTCCAACCTGTCACCCAACACCATCTAATCAACTAAACCATGGCACCAAGCACCCCATCCAGTCTCTGCTTAAACACTTCCAGTGATGGTAACTCCACCACCTCCCTGGGCAGCACATTCCAATGGCCAATCACTCTTTCTATGGAGAGCTTCTTCCTAACACCCAGCCTAAACCTTCCCTGGCACAGCTTGAGACTGTGTCCTCTTGTTCTGCTGCTGGTTGTCTGGGAGAAGAGACCAACCCCCACCTGGCTACAACCTCCCTTCAGGGAGTTGGAGAAAGCAAGGAGGTCTCCCCTGAGCCTCCTCTTCTCCAGGCTAAGCAACCCCAGCTCCCTCAGCCTCTCCTCACAGGGCTGTGCTCCAAACCCCTCCTCAGCTTTGTTGCCCTTCTCTGGACACCTTCCAGCAACTCAGCATCCTTCCTAAACTGAGGGGCCCAGAACTGGACACAGGACTCAAGGTGTGTCCTAACCAGTGCTGAGTCCAGGGGAACAATTACTTCTCTGCTCCTTCTAGCCACACTGTTCCTGATGCAGGCCAGGATGCCATTGGCACTCCTGGCTACCTGGGCACACTGCAGGCTCATATTCAGCTTACCATCAACCAGTACCCACAGGTCCCATTCTGCCTGGCTGCTCTCAGCCACTCTGACCCCAGTCTGTAGCACTGCCTGGGGTTGCTGTGGCCAATGTGCAGAACCTGGCACTTGGATGTGTTCAATCTCATGCCCTTGGACTCTGCCCATCTGCCCAGCCTGTCGAGATCCCTCTGCAGAGCTCTCCTACCCTCTAACAGATCAACTCTTGCCCCCAGCTTGGTGTCATCTGCATTTTGTGAGAATGAAGGCAAGAAACACGGGATGGAGCTATCAGCTGCCCAGGCCAGGCAGAACCCAGCTCAGAGCACCCTCAGCAAATGGTTATCTGACAGCGGGGAGGGTGAAGAAACGTCAGTTAGCAGACCCTGAAAGCACCACCAAGCTTCAGTCAGGAAAAATTAAAGAAATTGCATATCTAAGTAATACAGTGTGTACATATATGCACATATATAAATATTTACCTGTGCATGTTTACAGACATATATTGAGCTCTACAAAGAATGTGATTTTATTCCCCAGCATAACCTTAAGGAATAAAATCACATCATTTCCTGCCCTGGATAACCAACTGTCACTTTAGTCCTGGGATCAGGTAAGAGCCTTAAATTATAGATTATTACCTCTTGCCAGATAGGTGTATTGTATATATTAATGGTAATAATAATCTTACAGATTGTATGAGCTCTCTCTTCATCAGCAGAAGATTACTGTCTACAGGCAATTATTTAGTATTTTACCTGGCTGAATCTGAATGTTCCTGCAATTGATTTTCTACCACTTTCTCATGAGCTGTATTGCACTGTTAGAGTCCAATATCACAGTCTCAAGCTGCACCAGGGGAGGTTTAGGATGGCTGTTAGGAAGAAGTTCTTCATAGAAAGAGTGATTGGCCCTTGGAATGTGCTGCCCAGGGAGGTGGTGGAGTCACCATCACTGGAGGTGTTTAGGAAGAGACTGGATGGGGTGCTTGGTGCCATGGTTTAGTTGATTAGATGGTGTTGGGTGATAGGACTCAATGATCTTGAAGGTCTTTTTCAACCTGGTTAATTCCCTTCCCTTCCCTTCCCTTCCCTTCCCTTCCCTTCCCTTCCCTTCCCTTCCCTTCCCTTCCCTTCCCTTCCCTTCCCTTCCCTTCCCTTCCCTTCCCTTCCCTTCCCTTCCCTTCCCTTCCCTTCCCTTCCCTTCCCTTCCCTTCCCTTCCCTTCCCTTCCCTTCCCTTCCCTTCCCTTCCCTTCCCTTCCCTTCCCTTCCCTTCCCTTCCCTTCCCTTCCCTTCCCTTCCCTTCCCTTCCCTTCCCTTCCCTTCCTTCTTCTTCTTCTTCTCTTCTTCTTCTTTTCTACTCTACTGTATTCTATATATCTTCAAAATTGTTCTGATGTTCAGTCTAATAGTGTATTTGTATGTCATTGCCTCACACACTTTCCTGGCTACTCTAGGCCCCCAATGAGAGACACACTCTAGACATCTAATTACTTTGGGCTCCCTAGCAGTCAATGGAGAGAAAGGAGCAGCTCCAGAGAATGCAGAGGCTGCCGCTGAAGGCTCTTGTCCTCTACGAGAGCATCAAGTTCCTCACGGGGGGTGAGCTGAATCTGGGTTTGAAATATCACCTCCTTCTGTTAAATAGTCAGAGGGTGGGGGTTTTTCTGTGATTTAATACCTCAACCTTCAGACACTTGCAAAACAAACACACAGTATGACTTAAACTCCAGCTTTTGCATGATCACTTCTGTTGCATTTCTCTGGGCCGTTTCCAGTTCTCCAAAATACTTCCCCTAACACGGCAACATTATCTTTATAAACGTCACCAGCTATGAAGGATGTTACTTTGCCACCATTTCATCTTCCAAAAGCATACCTAATTTTCTGTTTACTAAGTGTGTGAACTAAGCTAATGTGCTTTTTCAGGAAATACTAAATCTGCATGTTATTTCCTGGCCCCGTCTGGTTTCCACACCACCTCTCATCTTCATGTCTGTGAATTTCATTTGTATCCTATTAAGCTCTTTCTCTACACACCAAGTCAGAAAGTACTAGCTCCTACAACCCTCTCCAACAGGAAGTTGTTAGAAGTTCTCCCACCAAGGATTCCCCTTTGACCATCCTTGCTAGATGCTGAGAATACACCTGCCAAATTGAGAGCGAGCGCTCTGGATGTTTCTGAGCTAGATTTAGCATGTGTTTTGATCATGATTTGTCTCTTGCTTCCTACAGATGGTTTAGAAGAGATGACTGAGTCACTGGGGAAACACTGGGCAGTGGGTGTTAGGTGGGGGAAGCAGTTCCAGCACTTATCACAGAATCACAGAATGGTAGGGGTTGGAAGGGACTTCAGGAGATCATTGAGTCCAACCCCCACTGTCAGCGTGGGTTCACCTAGAGCAGGTTGCACAGGATCGTGTCCAGGCGGGTTTTGAACACCTCCAGAGAGGGATACTCCAAAACCTCTCTGAGCAGCCTGCTCCTGTGCTCTGTCATGCTTAAAGAAGTTTCTCCTTATGTTCAGATGGAATTTCCTGTGCTTCAGTTGGTGCTTGCTGTCCCTTGCCCTGTTGCTGGGCACCACTGGTGGATCTCAAGAGTTAAGTAAAGTGGAGGTTAATATAAGCTTAACTGGTAAACAATGGAAAAAGCATACAGTTGTGACCGGACCTGATGCACCTTGTATTTTGGGAATTGATTTTCTGAGAGAAGGGCGTTTCAAAGACCCTAAAGGTTACAAATGGGCTTTTGGAGTAGCTTCTGTAGAAATTGATGGACAAAAACTGAAGCTGTCTGCTAGACCTGAGCTTTCTGATGAATCTGCAGTTGTGGGACAACACAAGATTCAGGACATTAAGTTGCCGGTTGCTTCTCGGACTGTGCATCACAGACAATACAGAACCAACCGTGACTCTTTGTTGCCCATTCAGAATCTGATTCGTCAGTTGGAGAGTCAGAAAGTCATCAGCAAAACTCATTCACCTTTCAACAGTCCAGTGTGGCCTGTGCGAAAGCCGAATGGAGACTGGCGTCTGACAGTGGACTACCGAGCCCTGAATGAAGTAACTCCGCCTATGAGTGCAGCAGTACCAGACATGATGGAACTCCAGTATGAGCTGGAATCCAAAGAGGCCAAATGGTATGCTACCATAGACATTGCTAATGCCTTCTTCTCTATTCCCATAGCAGAGGAATGCAGGCCTCAGTTTGCTTTCACCTGGAGAGGAATCCAGTACACTTTCAACAGACTGCCAATGGGCTGGATCCACAGCTCCAGCATCTGTCATGCAGTAATCCATGATGCTCTGGAGGAAGGTGGTGCTCCAGAACACATCCAGTTCATCGATGATATCATCGTCTGGGGTAAAACTGCTGAGGAAGTCTTCGAGAAAGGTAACAAAATCATGGACATTCTCCTGAATGCAGGTTTTGCCATCAAGAGAGACAAAGTGAAAGGTCCTACCACAGAGATCCAGTTTCTGGGAGTGCAGTGGCAGGATGGACGCAGACACATTCCAGTGGATGTGGTAACCAGAGTCTCTACCATGGCAAATCCCACGAACAAGCAAGAAACTCTACGTTTCTTGGGGATAGTGGGATTTTGGAGACTACACATTCCTGGATACAGTCAGATTGTGAAACCTCTGTATGATGTGACTCGGAAGAGGAACAGTTTCCACTGGGGACCTGAACAGCAAGCAGCCTTTGACCAGATAAAGCAAGAAGTAGTCCAAGCAGTGGGCCTGGGACCTGTGCGAGATGGTCCAGACATTAAGAACATTTTGTACACGGCTGCAGGTGACAATGGTCCAACCTGGTGCTTGTGGCAAAAAGCTCCAGGTGAGACACGTGGACGACCTCTTGGTTTCTGGAGTCGAGGTTACAGAGGTTCAGAGGCTAATTACACTCCAACAGAGAAAGAGATTCTAGCTGCCTATGAAGGAGTGAAAGCAGCTTCTGAAGTAATTGGAACTGAGTCACAACTTCTCTTAGCTCCCAGATTGCCAGTTTTGAATTGGATGTTCAAAGGCAAAGGTTCCACACCACATCATGCCACAGATTCCACCTGGTCTAAGTGGATGGCCCTGATAACACAGAGAGCTCGAATGGGAAATCTTGAAAGACCTGGTCTGGTGGAGGTGATCTCAAGTTGGCCTGAAGATACCAACTGTGCTAAACCTCCAGAGGAGAGAGTAACTCGTGCTGAGGAAGCTCCTCCTTACAATGACCTTTCTGATGATGAAAAGAAATATGCTTTGTTCACAGACGGTTCCTGTCGTCTCATCGGGAACAAGCGAAGGTGGAAGTCTGCCGTGTGGAGTCCAACACGCCGAGTTGCAGAGGCGAAGGATGGAGAAGGAGAATCCAGTCAGTTTGCAGAGGTAAAAGCTGTCCAGCTAGCTCTCGACGTGGCTGAACGTGAGAGATGGCCAAAGCTTTATCTCTACACCGACTCATGGATGGTAGCCAATGCTCTATGGGGTTGGCTAAAGAACTGGAAAAAGAATGGCTGGCAGAGGAAAGGAAAACCCATCTGGGCAGCTGAACTGTGGCAAGACATTGCTGATCGAATCGAGAGGATTCCAGTGAAAGTGAGACACATTGATGCTCACATTCCCAAGAGCAAAGCTACTGAGGAACAGCAGCACAACCATCAGGCAGATCTAGCTGCAAGAGTTTCTCAAGTAGACAAGGACTCTGAATTTGATCTCGACTGGAAACACCGAGGTGAGATATTCTTAGCTCGGTGGGCTCACGATTCATCAGGACATCAAGGCAGAGATGCAACATACCAATGGGCTCGTGACAGATCCATAGACATTTCCATGGATGCCATCACACAAGTCATCCATGACTGTGACATTTGTGCTGCTATTAAGCAGGCAAAGAGAATTAAGCCCTTGTGGTATGGTGACAGATGGTCCAAATACAAGTATGGTGAAGCTTGGCAGATTGACTACATCACTCTACCACGTTCTCGTTCTGGTAAGCAGTACGTGCTTACTATGGTAGAGGCGAACACTGGATGGCTGGAAACTTACGCAGTCCCACATGCAACTGCACGCAACACCATTCTCGGTCTGGAGAGACAGATCCTGTGGAGACACGGAACTCCAGAGAGGATTGAGTCAGACAACGGAACTCACTTCAAGAACAACCTTGTAAAGAGCTGGGCAAAAGAGCACGGTATTGAGTGGATTTTCCATATTCCTTACTATGCACCAGCTGCAGGGAAGATTGAACGCTACAACGGTTTGTTGAAGACCACTCTCAAAGCCATGGGAGGTGGATCTTTGAAAAACTGGGAGAAACATTTAGCACAAGCAACCTGGCTGGTGAACAGTAGAGGTTCAGTGAACCGAGCTGGACCTGCACATTCTGATCTGCTACAGAAAGTAGAAGGTGATAGAGTTCCTGTTGTTAGGGAAAAGAATCTGTTAGGTAAAACTGTTTGGGTATTTTCGCCCTCAGGAGAGGCTAAACCTGTCCGAGGGGTGGTTTCAGCAGAAGGTCCGGGTCACACTTATTGGGTAATGCAAGAGAATGGTCAAATTCAGTGTATTCCACAAAGAGATTTAACTTTAGCTGAGAGAGTTTAATTTCAGAATGTTGTACAGCTACAGCGCGTCCAAAGGAAAGAGTCCCTGAGGAATCTACGGTGCACGAACCCTGAGAACCCTGAGAGCCCTGAGTCAACTGAGAGTCCCTGAGTCCCTGTTTCCCTTTTTCTTCGCTTCGTCTGCGGAGAGACAAACTGTTTTCCATTTTCTTGATTTTGGATTTTCTTGGACTTCTGAATCATCTACATCTGAGTATAGCCGGAATGGACGATGAACTTAACTTACGAACTGTAAATATTGTTCTGGATTGGATGGACAGTACGAACAGCCAATGAAATTGTTTAGAAAGGGGTGGACTGTGGTCGTTTGAGGCTGTGCCTTTAAGAACAAACACTGCTGGAACACACTGGCTAATGTTTTTGGTACTAGAACCAAAACATTCTGATATTCTAAACGAATTTCATTGGTTGATAAACAAAAATTCAGCTTTAGATTGTGAAGCGGTTGGAAAATTTTTTTCCTCAGTTCAGTTCGGTTTGGGGAGTTGGGGGAGTTTGGTGTTTCAGCCTGTTCTCCCTGCCTGCTTCTTCTGCGAACTGCTGGACTTGGCCTTCAGATAAGCAAACACTAATCCTGCATGGGCTTTTGAAGCTTGCTAACAACTCTTTTCCTTAGTAACTTGCCTTTCTCTCTCTCTAACCCCTTTTTGGGGAAAAAGGGAGGTAAGGGGGGGAGAGAGGGGGTTCCAAAGAGGGGATCCCTCCCTGAGGGAGGGATTTTTGTTGTGTTATTTGTCTTTGCTGTGTATTTCTGTGTATATATTGTAAATACCTGTATATATTGTGTTATATATAACCTGCTTTCCATATATGCTTGTAAATATATAGCTTTTGCTCTTCGACTGAGTTAGCTGTGGTTTCTTACTCTGTGGAGGAGGGAGAGCTAAGCCCTCTCTCAACCTACCACACACAGAATCACAGAATGGTAGGGGTTGGAAGGGACTTCAGGAGATCATTGAGTCCAACCCCCACTGTCAGCGTGGGTTCACCTAGAGCAGGTTGCACAGGATCGTGTCCAGGCGGGTTTTGAACACCTCCAGAGAGGGATACTCCAAAACCTCTCTGAGCAGCCTGCTCCTGTGCTCTGTCATGCTTAAAGAAGTTTCTCCTTATGTTCAGATGGAATTTCCTGTGCTTCAGTTGGTGCTTGCTGTCCCTTGCCCTGTTGCTGGGCACCACTGAAAACAGCTTGGCCTCATTCTCTTGATGCCTGCCCTTTAGATATTTATTAGCATTGATAAGATCCCCTCTCAGTCTTCTCTCAGGGGACAGGCACACTGACATACTGCCTCCTATTCAAGTAGGACAGACTATCTGCACAGTCTGAGGTGCTTTGAGACTATTTCTGTTTTTCCTCTTCTATTATCTAAGAATTCACTTGACAGTGAGATATGGTAATTAACCCCAGTGGGTTTTAAACTCTCAGGAGTACTTCCATGACAAACTACTAGTAAAAGTATTAAGACTGATCAGAAACAAAGCACTTTACAATCAATAGAAACACACTTTTTAGTCTGAGAGTCTGTTTAAAGTAGGCAGTTTTCCAGTCTCTCACTAACACAGAATACATAGAATACATAGAATAAACCAGGTTGGAAGATACCTTCAAGATCATCGTGTCCAACCCATCAACCAATCCAACACCACCTAAACAACTAACCCATGGCACCAAGCACCCCATCAAGTCTCCTCCTGAACACCTCCAGTGATGGCGACTCCACCACCTCCCCAGGCAGCCCATTCCAATGGGCAATCACTCTCTCTGTATAGAACTTCTTCCTAACATCCAGCCTGAACCTCCCCTGGCGCAGCCTGAGACTGTGTCCTCTTGTTCTGGTACTGGCCACCTGGGAGAAGAGACCAACATCCGTCTGTCTACAACCTCCCTTCAGGTAGTTGTAGAGAGTAATAAGGACTCCCCTGAGCCTCCTCTTCTCCAGGCTAAGCAACCCCAGCTCCCTCAGCCTCTCCTTATAGGGCTTATGTTCCAAACCCCTCACCAACTTTGTTGCTCTTCTCTGGACTCATTCCAGCAACTCAACCTCCTTCCTAAACTGAGGGGCCCAGAACTGGACACAGGACTCAAGGTGTGGCCTAACCAGTGCAGTGTACAGGGGCAGAATGACCTCCCTGCTCCTGCTGACCACACTGTTCCTGATGCAGGCCAGGATGCCATTGGCCCTCTTAGCTGCCTGGGCACACTGCAGGCTCATGTTCAGTCTACCGTCAACCAGTACCCCCAGGTCCCTCTCTGCCTGGCTGCTCTCCAGCCACTCTGACCCCAGCTTGTAGCTCTGCATGGGGTTGTTGTGGCCAATGTGCAGAACCTGGCACTTGGATGTGTTCAATCTCCTGCCCTTGGACTGTGCCCATCTGCCCAGCCTGTCGAGGTCCCTCTGCAGAGCCTCTCTACCCTCCAGCAGATCAACTCTGTCCCCAGCTTGGTGTCGTCAGCAAATTTACTGATGATGGTCTCAATGCCCTCATCCGGATCATCAATAAAGATGTTAAAGAGCATGGGGCCCAGTACTGATCCCTGGGGCACACCACTAGTGACTGGCTGCCAGCTGGATGTGGCACGTGTCTTCATGAGTGGTAAACCTTGGGTAAGGAGAAATGTGGCTTGACCATAAAGTAGTGAAATAGCACAGGGCTGGCTTTTAAGCTAAGATACAGAGCTCCTATCAGATAAAAAGTCAGCATCTTTCAGAAAATCCCTGGTCTGGCAGCATATGGGAGTAACTTTCTTCTTGATAAGCACTCAACATTGTTACCAACTAAAGGTCAACATTATCCTAAGGCTACATAAAAGACCACACCTTAGCACATACCTCATCTTTTTGTCTTCTGAGCCTACAAATATTTACACATTTGAATGCTAAGTTTTTATGAGTTAGTAACCAAAAGTTAACAGTCAAAGGGACCATTCACATGACTGGAGTTAAGCCTCTGACCATGTGTTTGAGCTGTCAGGACTTTGCACATCTTTTGTTCTACTGAAACTGCTAAAAGCAAATTTTTTTCCCCTCTTGCTTGACTTGAAAAGCCTAAACCTGTTTTACCCACTGAATTTTGTCACGAGGGCACTTGATTTGACTTTTCAAGGCTTGTCAGTGTATGTGTGTGCAGAAGTAAGTGTTGCATGCAGCACAATGCAGAAATAGAGAGCCCTGAAAAGCTGTAAAGTAGGGAAACAAACCAAAGACCTCGTAGAAGTGGCAGAATGTCATTTACTGTTACTGTGGATAAGTTTGTATGTTGTTTAGTAGAGTACAGGTGATTTTTGTTATTTGAGTTAGGGGAAACCATATCAAGAGACAATTCATAGAAACTCTGTTGACTTCTGCCATGCCCACGACCAGTCTGTGCTTGCTTTCAGGAAGCAGTTCAGCTACACCACGACTGGGGCACATGAAAACCAAAGTTTAAGTGTGCTCAAGCCCTGCCCAACAGAAAACGCTGGTTTTGTGCAAACAAATGTGTGCTTCCACAGAGTATATTTCAGATGGGAAGAAACACTGCTGACACAGCCACAAGGGAGATGAAAATCAGGTACACAAGATTCAGACAAGTAAATGAGTTTAGGAAGGAGTTCTCTGTACCCTTCACAACTAGGACAGCCTAGGTGCTGCCTCTGTGATATATAATGACAACAATTTTTTTTGGCTGTGCTAAATACTAACCAGCTTCTGCTTTTCCAAAGAATTTTATACTGAACATGTCTGGTGGTTTGGGGGAAAAAAAACCCACAACACAACCAACAGCAAAACCAAAACGACCAACCAAGAAACCCCACAAACCGCCTCCCCTCTTTATTGCCTCATCACAGCAACAAGATTTGAGCCTCATCACAGCAACACATGTATCCCTTATCATTCATGAAAACCACACATAAACTGCAGAACTTTCAGACACCTCAGAATTCCCAGTGCAGTCAGCAGACACAAAGCACATTCTTAAGGCATTTTTCTGAAGTGCTTTCCTCTATCAGGGTCAGGATCAGACAAAAGAAACCAATTTCACACAACCTTTGCGAGCGAGAGCTACGAACTAAGTTCGTGTGTCAAACACTATTGAATAACATGGTGCAAATGTTTATGATTAATTCATAAAAATGGAAACTAAGCTAAAACCCAGGTTGATTTTGCACATGGATTTTTTTCAGAGGCAAAAAGGGGGGTGGGGGTGGTGTCTGTTTAACAACTGGACTGCTTTTCAGTGATTTGATCATCAATCTCATTTGAGCTTCAGCTTCTCTTCTCATATGCACCACTTGGCTGATTAATCAAAGATCAGAGAGTTAATAATCTAAGATCTGTACTGTACAAACACTTAATTAAACAAATGATCTCAAACAACAATGGAACTCGATCCATTACAGTTATAGGTTGAGGTATCCAAGAAATACTTTCCAGAACTTGGTGCTTCTGTAACATGCAATTGCATCAGCTAACTGCAAATAGAATAGAATAGAACAGAATAGAATAGAATAGAATAGAATAGAATAGAATAGAATAGAATAGAATAGAATAGAATAAACCAGGTTGGAAAAGACCTCCGAAATCATTGAGTCCAACCTATCACCCAACGCTATCTAATCAAGTGAACCATAGCACCACGCACCCCATCCAGTCTCTTCTTAAACACCTCCAGGGATGGTGACTCCACCACCTTCCCACACAGCACATTGCAATGGCCAATCACTCCTTCTGGGAAGAACTTCTTCACCTCCAGCCTAAACCTCCCCTGGTGCAGCTTGAAACTGTGTCCTCTTGTTCTGGTGCTGGTTGCCTGGGAGAAGAGACCAACCCCTTCCTGGCTACAGCCTCCCTTCAGGGAGTTGTAGAGAGCAAGAAGGTCTCCCCTGAGCCTCCTCTTCTCCAGGCTAAGCAACCCCAGCTCCTTCAGCCTCTCCTCATAGTGGAGAGGTAAAGCAGAGCAAGATACATAGAATACATAGAATAAACCAGGTTGGAAGAGACCTTCAAGATCATCGCATCCAACCCATGAACCAATCTAACACCACCCAATCAACTAAACCATGGCACCAAGCACCCCATCAAGTCTCCTCCTGAACACCTCCAGTGATGGCGACTCCACCACCTCCCCAGGCAGCCCATTCCAATGGGCAATCACTCTCTCTGTATAGAACTTCTTCCTAACATCCAACCTAAACCTCCCCTGGCACAGCCTGAGATAATAACAGTGACAAAACAAGGATGGTCTTTTGGCTGGTAATGCATCAGTCAAGGGCTGGTGGAGGATTTACTTTCAGTCATCGCTCTTGCAAAACAGTGCACATAGACTAGACATCTATAGTCTACACAGTATAAAGTGATGTTTAAATTTCTAGAAGTCTTGCATAAAATATGAATTTGAATGGAATCTTCATGTTAAAAAAACCCAAAACACCCCCCCCCCCCCAAAAAAACCCCTCAACTCCAAAACCCTAACCAAACAACAACCAACCAACCAAAAAACCCAGGTGGGGGTTGGTCTCTTCTCCCAGGCAGCCAGCACCAGGACAAGAGGACACTGTCTCAAAGCTGTGCCAGGGGAGGTTTAGGCTGGATGTGAGGAAGAAGTTCTTCCCAGAAAGAGAGATTGGCCATTGGAATGTGCTGCCCAGGGAGGTGGTGGAGTCACCATCCCTGGAGGTGTTTAGGAAGAGACTGGATGGGGTGCTTGGTGCCATGGTTTAGTTGATTAGATGGTGTTGGGTGATAGGTTGGACTCGATGATCTCAAAGGTCTTTTCCAACCTGGTCAATTCAATTCAATTCAATTCTAATCTATCCTATCCTATCCTATCCTATCCTATCCTATCCTATCCTATCCTATCCTATCCTATCCTATCCTATCCTATTCTATTCCATTCCATTCTATCCTATCCTATCCTATCCTATCCTATCCTATCCTATCCTATCCTATCCTATCCTATCCGAATTCTATTCTATCCTATAATTTTCTTATAAGTACTTCTCAACAAAGGGGGAAAAAACCCACCTGCATACGCCTTTGCAAATCAACTTGGAGATTTCAGTCAGCAATATTAATGAGCACAGAAAAGCCTTCTGTCTAAACAATGGCAGCTTTATATCATGAAAAAAAAAATCTTTTCATTAAAGTTTTACAAACATTATTTATGAAGCAGTCACACAGGCTTTAAAAAACACTCATGAGACTGATTTCCTATGATTCCACCTGTCTTGAGTAAAAAAACCCATAGGCTGCCTTGTTGGTTTGCTTTGTAATTGCTCCATACAAAGCCATCAACTACTTTGTGTGCTAAGATGAATATATAACACTGTTTCAAACAGAAAAGGAGCCAAAGAAAGAAAATATTAAAATCCTGCTTCTTCTGGTATCCTTGGAGAATTTGTGGTAGCAACAAGGATTGTTGTTTCCTGTCTGAAGAAATATCACATATACGGGAGACAGAGATCTAAATATTTACACTGTGAAGACCTTGTTCTCGTGCACTAAACCAAATAATAAGATTTTAAAGTTGAAATAAGAATGATTCCAGACATTGTCCCTACCTGGTAGCAAGGGCTGCATCAAGACCATCTGTGCGTGCTTGTTTTGGAAGTATGCATGTAGGAGGTGCAATCCAAGGGGATTCCTCTATACTGGCAATCCTTCAGCAGCCTTCAGTCTCCTGCTAAGATAACGATGGGATTGCAGGGCTGCCTGCCCTGTAGTCATGAGCAATGATAGAATAGAATAGAATAGAATAGAATAGAATAGAATAGAATAGAATAGAATAGAATAGAATAGAATAGAATAGAATAGAATGGAACAGAACAGAACAGAACAGAATAGAATAGAATAGAATAGAATAGAATAGAATAGAATAGAATAGAATAGAATAGAATTAACCAGGTTGGAAAAGACCTTTGAGATCATCGAGTCCAACCTATCACCCAACACCATCTAATCAACTAAACCATGGCACCAAGTGCCACATCCAGACTCCTCCTAAACACCTCCAGTGATGGTGACTCCACCACCTCCCTGGGCAGCACATTCCAATGGCCAATCACTCTTTCTGGGAAGAACTTCTTCCTAACATCCAGCCTAAACCTCCCCTGGTGCAGCTGGAAACTGTGTCCTCTTGTTCTGGTGCTGGTTGCCTGGGAGAAGAGACCAACCCCCACCTGGCTACAAACTCCTTTCAGGTAGTTGTAGACTGCAAGAAGGTCACCCTTGGGTCTCCTCTTCTCCAGGCTAAGCAACCCCAGCTCCCTCAGCCTCTCCTCCCAGGGCTGTGCTCCAAACCCCTCCCCAGCTTTGTTGCCCTTCTCTGGACACCTTCCAGCAACTCAACATCTTTCCTAAACTGAGGGGCCCAGGACTGGACACAGGACTCAAGGTGTGGCCTAACCAGTGCTGAGTCCAGGGGCACAATGACTTCCCTGCTCCTGCTGGCCACACTATTCCTGATCATGGTGAACAAGGTGCTGGAACCATTCAGTGATGGTGTAAGCAGCTCTGGTTCCAGCCAGTTGATTGTTTGGAACATCTATTGGGTAATTTCACTTGTTGTCCAGACGTGTAGGTGGCCAATTGTGCTGTGGCTGAGTTTTGAAATATTTGGTATTTTGTAAATGAGGCATTCTTTTCCCACTTTGAGCAATAACATAATTAAGAAAAGTAACTAACAGTGTCAATTGTTTAATTTTAATGGATATGAAATGGATATGAAAATGGATCAAAATCTGTGAGAATCCCATTTTTGTGCTTAGACTAAGACATTAAAAAATGAAAAACATCCTAAGCTTGTACCTGATGAAAACAGATAAGCAAAGACAAAAAGATGCATTATGAAAGCATTCAAAGCCTTCTGCCAGGCAACCAGCACCAGAACAAGAGGACACAGTCTCAAGCTGTGCCAGGGGAAGTTTAGGCTGGAGCTGAGGAGAAAGTTCTTCCCAGGAAGAGTGATTGGCCATTGGAATGTGCTGCCCAGGGAGGTGGTGGCGTCACCATCCCTGGTGGTGTTCAAAACAGGATTGGACGTGGCACTTGAAGCCATGGCTTAGTTAGTCCTGAAGTGTTGGGTGATGGGTTGGAATTGATGATCTCTGAGGTCATTTCCAACCTTATTGATTCTATGATTCTGTGATATATATAAGCAGTATTAAAAAGTGATTTCAAATATGCCATTTTGGATATGCTTTGTCTAGTTTAGACCATCGTTTGGTTTGCTAACTGAACAGTGACCACATTAGGAGGAGACTTGATGGGGTGCTTGGTGCCCTGGGTTAGTTGTTTAGGTGGGTTGGATTGGTTGATGGGTTGGACACGATGATCTTAAAGGTCTCTTCCAACCTGGTTTATTTTGTGTATTCTATGTATTATGCAGATGAATTAACAGTGTTAACTAAATGTCATTTTTTCTTCAGCTTCTCTTGTATAAAAAGACAATTAGATGGGACTTAATTTAAAGAACTGTTTCACAAGCTGTACTAAAAAGTTGACAGCCCAGAAGACTACCAACTCTTCAAGGTTAGTATAAGTTAGTGTGGGCAAAAGCAAACATTTATCCACAGATAATACTCGTCCTCTAATTATTTTTCAGGCTCTTTGAGGTCTGTTTGGTGCATGCAAACTTTACAGCTCAATCCTGTTTGAGTTCACAAATGTTTAATGTTAGAAATAAATTTGTCAGTATCCATAGCTTATGTGCTTTAAAAGTAGTTGGACTTTGTTCAAACAATTAAAAAAGTCATCTCTGAGCTGTAACTAATCACCAAAGACTTAATTCCTCTAGGAAATTGTTCTGGGAAAGTGATAAGCAAACAGAACAGGAATTTGTCATGCAAGCTGACAGGCTGAAAGAGTTGGGGCTGTTCAGGCTGGAGAAAAGAAGGCTCCGAGGTGACATCATTGTGGCCTTCCGGTATCTGAAGGGGGCCTCCAAGAAGGCTGAGGAGGGTCTTCTCGGGATCTCAGGTAGTGATAGGACTAGGGGGAATGGAATGAAGCTGGAGGTGGGGAGATTGAGGCTGGAGGTGAGGAGGAAGTTGTTCCCCATGAGAGTGGTGAAGCCCTGGAATGGGTTGTCCAGGGAGGTGGTTGGGGCACCATCCCTGGAGGTGTTTAAGCCCAGGCTGGATGAGGCTCTGGGCAGCCTGATGTAGTGTGAGGTGTCCCTGCCCATGGCAGGGGGGGTTGGAACTAGCTGATCCTTGTGGTCCCTTCCAACCCTGACTGATACCATGATACTATAAACTGACCTTCAACCTCCCTGTCTCATCTCAAAAACTTTTATACATGTGAGTATCTCCTTAAAGATACCTGTAAGGCCTCACTGTTCTATGAAGATGCAGACAGACTGTGGGCACCTTTGTGATGCTTTCCTGCAATCTGTAAGAGTTGTGCAAAGGCTCCTTCCTGGAGGGAGCTCACGTTCAGCTAATGTGGACTTTAAGCCATTCTGTCTGACTATCAGTTTAGAGAAAAAATTATATTGCCTTGCTCTCAGAAAAAGCAGAATCTTGTTTAATTGTGAGTCAATTGTTTTGCAGTGTCTGTGCATAGGAAGTGTGCTAGAGCCATGGAAGAAGCAAGGGTTTCAGGTAAGGAGATCTGAGCTGAATGTCTGCATTCCAGACATAAAAGGAATTAGGCTGCAAAAGGTGGGATTTTCTCAAAGCCAGCTCTGTCCTCGACACTGAGTTAGAGCTAGATAAGCTACATTACCAGGGAGAGACAAGATGGAAAGGTGAAATTCAGGAACAGGCAGCAAAAGCTCCCACTATGTGTGTGACCTTGAATCTTCACCCTTTTCACAAATGGGAGCTTTTTTAGTACCTCAGTGGTGAAATGCCACACACCCAACATGGGAGACTCAAATCTCCTCTTTGCCTGAAGGAACTAACATTTACATCTCCCACAAGAATGCTCCAATGACTCAGCTGTATGATATTAATCCTTGAACTCACAACCCTTGTCAGGTTAAAGCTCTTATGATGTGCTTACATATTCATTGCAAGCAAACACCAAGCTCCTCATGCACTGTTGACTGTCCTAACCAGTGGGCTTCATAGTTAGAGGTTACAGCATTAGCCTGAGACGGTCAAGTCTTGCAAACATTTTATTATTCCATGCAAATTGGACCAATTTCAAAGCAGCGATTTGGGACACCTCCACCAGCTCATGGATGCCTGTGTTTGGAGACAAGGATGTGCTGGCAGAAGAACAGGAGCAGTTCTGCAGGCACCGGTACACACCCTACCACCAGAGTGCTGGAAAAGCAAGAGAGAGAGCGTGAACCTGTCCCCTTTTCCAGACACCAGATTTAAGGCACGCTGAAGCGCTCCTGGAGGGCATTCTGCTGAGAGAGCAACGCTAGCAGGGCCAATCTGTCGGGCTTGTGCGGCCATGAGACACCTGCCAATTCGCTGGGCAGCTCTGCTCACTTTAGCAGCTGCAAGGACATGAGGGGAAAAAAAAAATCTCACGTGCATCGAACATCTTCAGAGATCAGACGGTCACCGCTCCACAACGAGGAGAAGCTCAGTTTGGAGTGGGGGAGAGCCGCAGCAACCCTGCCGTGGGAGAGGCACGCGGTCTTCCTTCCCCGGGGGGATGCCGGCACGGAAACGGCGAGGAGAAGGCTGCTGGATTTCACCTCAGTTCCGTTCAGTAGCTCACAAATATCCTTGAACAGCATCAGTCTGGGAGCAGCGCTTCGGTGCGTTTCCTCTAGAGCTCTCACCAGAAGCTTCTCCACGCACACACACACACACACACACACACACACACGTATCGACGGTGAAGGCTGAGGAGGATTTCACCTGAGCCCACTGCCTGCGGGCATCGTTCCCCTCCTCAGCCCTGGCGGTGTCCCCCGCCGCACCACAACCCCGCGTGCCCGAGACCGTCTCGCCGCCTCAGTGCGCGCGTCGGCAGCGGGCTCGCAACCCTCGCCCTGCGAACGGTTGGTGCTGCGGCGGCAGCAGCCGGGGCCTCCAGTCACCGCCCAGTGACACCGTTCCTCTGCCCCGAGGGCCCTCCCGCCCGGCGGGCTGAGCGGGCAGAGTGCCTGGGGGCCCGGGGGGACACCGGCCATTTCGGGGCGTAAACTACCCGCGGCGACCCCCGCCGAGGAGGTGGGCGGGGGA
Organism: Dryobates pubescens; assembly: GCF_014839835.1. Lineage (NCBI taxonomy): Eukaryota > Metazoa > Chordata > Aves > Piciformes > Picidae > Dryobates > Dryobates pubescens. The sequence goes on along the minus strand of NC_071618.1, from coordinate 41,420,787 downwards.
GCCACCGGGGACACAAAGGGGAAGGCAGCCCCCCGAGCAAGGCGCCGCCGCTTTCCCTGTTCGCAGGGGAAGGAATGGGCAAGAACATTCTGGACCGAGGGAGGGGAGGAAGAAGAAGGTGATGAATAACTTGAATAGATCTGCAACGGAGTTGAGGAGAGGGGGAGGGAGGCGGCGGCGGGTCATGTGAGGCACAGTCATGCTGCGGGCCCGAAGAAGTGGCAGACAGGGGAGCCCGGGGGGACGAGGCGGCCAGGTGCAGGGGTGGCTACCCACTGCAGCCGCAGCCTCGCCCCCGCCCGACGCCCCCTCCCCAATCAGGAGCGCCGCCACGCGGGGACACCCCCACCCTTCTCCCTCCCTGGGTTCGGCGCCGCTCGGCAATTTCCGCCACGCGAGCCGAGGCTATTTCCGTCGGCCTCGGCCAGACGGGCTTTATGTCTGCCAGCGGGGCGCGCATGCGCGGCGGCCGCCATCTTACGTTGTCTCTCGCCTGCCCTCCCCTTTGGCGAGCTTTCCCCTCCCCCTGCAGCCCCGCGCAGCGCCCTCCTCCAGCGCTCCGTGAGGAGACGGGGCCGGGCGGGGGAGAGACCCGCGGCAGCGGGGAAGCCGGGAGAGACCCGGAGGGAAGAAAGGACGAGGTGGTCGCGCACGCGGAAGGTGGACTGATCCCAGGCGCGGTTCTGCTGCGGAGGAAGAGCGGGTGCCGCCTGTTATAAAGGGGGGAGGAGGCGGAGGGGGAAGGAAGAGCGTGCGGAGCAGAGCCTTCTCCAGAGACAGCCAGACACAGAGGGAGGAGAGAGAGAGAGAGAGGCTGCCTGGCTGGCTCCCCCTTCCTCCCTCCCTCTTTTTTATGGACTCTCTTGCTGGGCTGCTGCTGCTTTTCTTCCCTCCTTATTCCATCTCTTTAATACCCAAAATGATTCAGCTCCATGGCTGCCACTGACGGGGATGTCCCTGCCCGGCTCAGCCTGCCGCTGCCGCCCTGCTGTGCGCCAGTCCTGTACGTATCTGCGCTCTCCTACTACTACTACTACAGCTGTGATGGCGAGGGGCGCCGTCCGCCTCGCCGGGCTGCCCTAGGGCCTGCCGGCTGCCCTCTCCCCGCCGAGGAGGTGGCGGCCCGGCGGCAGCGGGCGCCGTGGGGAGGGCGGTTTCGCCGGTTGCCGGCGAGACGCGGGGAGGAAGGAGCTCGTCCCTGGGGCTGGCCGCTTACCGCGGGCATTACCTCTGTGCGCTGCCCACCCCCCGGGAGAGGAGCGAGCGGAGGAGGGGGGGTTGGGGGGGGGGGCGGCTGGAGCGGGGGGTGGGGGTGGAGGAAATCAAAAGGGGGTGGGTGGGAGAAAGAAAGTGAATGGCGGAGGATTGAAAGTGTCACATTCAGAGGCGCTAATCTAGAGGCGGCAGAGGACCGGTCCTCGCCCCCTCCCTGTCTCGGGAGGGGAGGAGGAGGGGAGGGGGTTGGTTAGCGGCGGTGCCGAGGTGCCTCAGCCCATGCGCTGCGGGAGCCGGGGGGGGGGGGGTTGTGCGTGGTGTTTCTCTACCCTGCCGTGAGTTCTAAGCTAACTGTGTGTGTGTGTCTGTCTGTCTCTCTCTATACCGGGGTACCGCACTCTTAAAATACACCCGATACAATGCACCAGCCTGACTCAGCCGCAGACATTAGTGCTAGGAAGATGGCGCACCCGGCAATGTTTCCTAGAAGGGGCAGCAGCAGTAGCAGCAGCAGCAGCTGCGTTACTGCTCCCACTGCACCAGGTACCGGCGTTGGGAGCACTGCCCTCTCCGCCGAGGATTATCAGCCGCCGTTGTTGGTCCAGCCGCCGCCTGCATCGCCTGCAGCATCTTCATCAGCGGGTCCACAGTCGACACCCCCTCCTCCACAAAGCCTGAACCTCCTCTCGCAGTCTCAGCTCCAGCCACAACCTCTTGTACAGACTGGAGCTCAAATGAAAAAGAAAAGTGGCTTCCAAATAACCAGTGTGACCCCTGCTCAAATATCAGCTAGTATGAGCTCTAATAACAGCATAGCTGAGGATACAGAAAGCTACGATGACCTGGATGAGTCCCATACTGAAGACCTGTCGTCTTCAGAAATCTTGGATGTTTCTTTATCCAGAGCCACTGACTTGGGAGAACCTGAGAGGAGCTCCTCTGAAGAGACTTTAAATAACTTCCAAGAGGCAGAGACTCCTGGGGCTGTTTCTCCAAACCAGCCTCACCTTCCTCAGCAGCATGCTCCTCTGCCTCATCACCCACAGCAGAGTGTTGTGATCAACGGAAGCGTTCACCCCCATCATGTTCATCACCACCACCACCTTCATCACCACCATCACGGACACCACCATCCATCACATCCTGGGATGGGCAGTGCCCCGGTTTCTGGAGGACCACCACCCAGCCCATCATTTAGAAAACTATCAACAACTGGAAGCTCTGACAATGTAATATCAACTGCACCAGTTTCTGCTGCATCATCCACTGGTTCCTCGGCATCTGTTGTGTCTAATATCCGCACTACAAATACTCCTGGCAATTTAGGTATAAGTCCTGCTACCGGAACTAGTACCTTAAATAACATGAGTGGTGGTAGTTCTAGTGTGGCAAGCAATGTGCTTGGTACTATGAATCTAAGCAACATCACCAGTACTGGTAATGTAAATGCTTTGTCTGGAACTAGCAGCAATGTTAATGTGAATATCTTGAGTGGTGTTGGCAATGGTACGAGTGCTTCCTCTAGTGTCATTAACAATGTTACTAATCCAACTGCAGGAATGGCAGTAGGATCAGGCCAGCAGCAGCCTGCCTCTGGCACTTCAAGGTTTAGGGTTGTAAAATTAGATTCTAGTTCTGAACCTTTCAAGAAAGGTAGATGGACTTGCACTGAATTCTATGATAAAGAAAACACTGTTGCAGCTTCAGAAGGAGTAGCAGTAAACAAAGCAGTAGAGACGATAAAACAAAACCCGCTTGAATTGACTTCTGAAAGGGAGAGCACCAGTGGGAGTTCTGTTAGCAGCAATGTAAGCACACTGAGTCACTATACAGAAAGTGTGGGAAGTGGAGAAATGGGAGCACCTACTGTGGTGCAGCAGCAGGCGTTTCAAGGTGTGGGTCCACAGCAGATGGATTTTAGCAGCGCTGCTCCTCCGGCAATTCCAGCATCTAGTATACCACAGAGTGTTTCTCAATCACAGCTTGCACAAGTCCAGCTGCATTCTCAAGACATAAACTATCCACAGCAGAAGCCAGGGGTCCAACCTCCTGCACAGGCCAGTCTAACCACTGTTACTGGGGTTCAGCCAGCCCCAGTTAATATACTAGGTGTATCCCCATCTCTGGGCCACCAGCAACCTGCCATTCAAAGTATGGCTCAGCAGCAGCTACAATATTCTCAGCCAGCACAGCCTGTGCAGACCTTGCCAGTTGTACAGCCCCAGCAGTTGCAGTATGGACAACAGCAGCAGCAGACAGTTCCTACGCAGATGGCCACGGGTCACGTTAAGCCGGTGAACCAAAACTCTGTTACGGGGGCTATGCCAGACTACATTCAACATCAGCAGATCCTTCAGACTCCAGCTCCTGCCATGCAGCCTAGTTCTACAGGAGTGGGAGCGGGGCAACCAGTTCCTGTTGCCCAGGCACAGGGCATACAGCATTCAGTACAAGCACATCCAGCTGCTGCCCCAGCTCAGCCTGTTGCACATGCTCCAGCAGCAATCCCGGGTGTAGGTACCAGTGGTCAAATGCTGAATGTTGGGCAGCAAGGAAGTGTAGCTGCTGTGGTGCAACCACCATCTGCTGCAAACCAAATTCCACCTCCAGTCATGCCGTCAACGGCTGCTCCTCCATCTTCACAAGTAGTGCAGCCTGTGCAGACAGGAATAATGCAGCAGGGATTACAGGCCAGTGCTTCAGGCCTTCCTCAGCAAATGGTCATTGCTCAGCAAAACACCTTGTTACCTGTACAGCCACAGGCACAAGGAGTGGAATCTGTAGTTCAAGGGATGACTGGCCAGCAGCTGCCTGCGGTTAGCCCTGTACCTTCTGCTAGTACTGTTCCTGCACCAAGTCAAGCTGGTTCAGCTGTGCCTCCTGGCATACCTTCTGCTTCTATAGGTTTGGGACAGCCACAGAACATAGCACAAGCTTCGTCTGCGCAGAACGGGAGTTTGTCTCAAAGTGCTAGTCAGCCTCCCTTGATATCAGCAAGCATAGGTATGCCAGTGGCCCAGAGTGTGCCACAGCAGATACCACTAAGCTCTACCCAGTTTCCCGCACAATCACTAGCTCAGTCAATTGCAAGCCAAATTGAAGATGGCAGACGCCCTACAGAACCTTCCTTGGTGGGTTTACCTCAAGCTGCCAGTGGCGACAGCGGTGTTGGAACATCGGCTGCTTCAGATGGTGGTAGCAGCAACGTGCCATCCTCTGCTTCACTCTTCCCACTGAAGGTGCTGCCATTGACAACGCCTCTCGTAGATGGTGAGGACGAGAGGTAAGGCTGCCTGGAGCGTTATTGAAAGAGTGTTTGACTGTTCAATCTGCAGTAACTTGCAGGTCTTGTTACCAGCCATTCTGTGAAACGAAGCTGTGTGGTGTTTTGTCTCATTAGAAATACTGTTTCTCAGGTCCCAGCACACGCAGTGTTCTATTAATATACATGTTTTTCTCTTTGGGGGTCGGGGGAGGGTGGGTTGTATTGATTCTGCTCTGAAACTGCTGCGTGGGTAAATTGTGTTCAACAACCTGCCAGTGTGTATATCTCCATTGTATAGAGGAAGACAAAAGAATGCCGTGGAATGTGGGTATGCTAGTGGTGATTGTAGTTTAGATTATTTATTATGCTGAAATAATTAATATTTATTCTTAGGTAGATGATATTTTTTTTTTTTCCACAAGCCTAGACTTCATCCTGTCTCAGCTTCTGTTTTTCAAGTATTGGCTTTACTCAGGTTGAACCAGTTGTGAGTCTGCGGTGTATGTAGAAGCCTTCTCTTTGACGGCCAAGAGACGCTTTAGGCAAATGAGTATGGTGGGAAAAGGGAGGTTCAGCCACACCATTGCGGCTCTTTAAATTGAACTTGGGGCACTTCTGGTCTTGGTGGTTTTGCTTCAAAGCATTAATCCATTGTGAGAGCCATACAGGCCTGCAGAGGCGTGGTGAGCCTTTGAAATCTGCTGCACTGATTCTCTGCAGTCGGAGCAAGAAACTGCACGTGTTCTTCCACCTTCACCTGTTCAGATAATGGACAATTGGCTGGTCTTAATAGTACATGCATGTGAATGTCCTCATTTCCTTGACAAGTGTGTGCAGAGAAGCTGTCAGTTGTGTAAGGCCCTTGAACGTGCAGGCTGAAGTGATGTGAACAGCAGCTTTAAAGTGCAATTGTTTGGTATTAAGTACGTGTGGAAATTCCTCCCTGTATTGAGGACCTTTTGAGATACATGTTTACAAATGGACAGGAAGACTCTGATGGCCCTCCCAAAGAGCTTCTTGCCTGAGAAGCAGCTACAGTAGTGTGAGAAGTAACTTTCAGATAAATAACTTGCCTTGAGAATGTGGGAGAGGACAGAAAACACTAGAAAAGAAAACCTGAAACTTGGACGAGTGACAAAGTAAAGCACTGCGCAAGGTGGGGAAAAATGCCGTGGTGATGGGAGGTGAAGTCCTTCACAAATACCTGCTTGGTACCATGACTCAAATCAGGAGTAATATCAGTGGCCAAACTTAATTAAAGAAATTAATAAAATAGGTTGCTGGGAGAGGCTATTTTTTTCCCCCTTTCTTAATATTGAAAATACTAACTCTATCACCAGTCACTGATTATGTTGATCATAAGGTGTTGACTCCCTTAGTGGCTTTCATCATGTGTTTCTAAGATGCCAGCGAGCTATAATGAGTAGCAGCTTGTCTTCCAGGAGCTCTAGAGGACAAGTTGCAACACTGTTCCATTATGACTATGTTTTTTAGTCAATAAGCATGTGAAGGTGCTAGAAGACAGATTTGAGGTGTTCCAAGCCCACAGCATTGCCATTATATGCCACTAGCAGTGGATTTTCTCTGTTTTCCTTCCTTCTAGCTTTCTAAACCTTGTCTCCACAGATCTTGTGGGTGTTTTGTGGTGTATTGGTAAATTTTTCTTTTCTTTTTTTGTCTTGGGTGATGTGGGGTTGGTTGTTGTTTGTTTTTTTTGTGGTGTTTGTTTGGGGTTTTTATTAATAACCAGCCACAAAAGTCCCCTAAGCTTTCAGGGGATCCTAAGCCAAGAGTCATGAATATATTGATACTCAGGGTGTTTTGGAAAATGATACCTAGCCATGTGGCTGCACCCTGATTTTAAGAGCATATGTTAGCTGTTTCTCATGATTGGTAATGTTTCCAGAATATTTAAATCCCTCTGGGGTAACAATAGCCAGAAATACCTTCTTCCTCTGTTGTTTGGCTAGCCAAAGATCATATCCTTTCTTCTGCCATGCACGTTGCGCCTTTGTTCAATCTGTCATCTCCAGGTAGGCTACACTTTTGTTTAGCTGCAGTTGGAAAATCATTTAGGTTCTTTCAGCAGAGCAGGATATGACTCTGTTAAATGGAGACCAGAAAGAATGGTGTTGTTTTTTGCACGGCCACGGTAGTGGTCAGGTCACTTTTTGTGTACAATTAGGTCATTTACGGCAGTGCTTCTCCCTGTGTGTCTTGCCTGTAACATGAAAAACTCGGGGAATTTCCTTCTGTTTCCACTTCCAGGAGATCTCAGGGCAAGGTGTTACTCGTCACCTTGACTGGAAATTTTTGCTCTAGAGCTTAGATCTCATCACAGGCTAAAGGTAGTACAAGATACGCTGTTACTCCGCTTGGCTCCTCACTCCTCTGGCCATCCTGAGAGTGTTTTGTCTTGTTTGTTAGATTATTCCCTCTTTTGCAGAAGACACAGTGTATTTTAAAGGTACACAAACATTTAAGAAGCAGATATGCTGTAAATGTGTGTGTGTAAAATCCTCCTGTCTCTCTCTCTCTCATGTGCAGACACACATATTACTGAAGGCCTATATCAATACGTCCCAAGTGATTTTAATCCTGGCAAGGGAAGAGGTAGGAGAAAGAAGTAGATGATGATGACATAACTGGGCCAGTGAAGAAGCTGTAAAATTCCATTTAGTGTGCCTTTGCAAAAAACCATCTGACCCATGTAATGCCTTGTTTAGATTAACCCCCAGCTTTGGTTAAACCTGTGTATAATTGCGTTTAAAGACGTGCCAGTATCTTTAAGTCTTTAGCCCTGTTCAATTTTTAGCACACCATTTGCAGCTCTTTCTCTGCCTGTGATCAGGGCATGGCCTTTTAAATATAGACAGTGTGGAGTGTATCTGCTGCCTTGGGAACTGTAACCTGTACCCCATATGATTTATCTTTTAATCTTTACTATGGGCTGGAACGTCTCCAGAGAAGGGCCACGAGGATGAGCAGAGGGCTGGAGCACCTCTCCTGTGAGGACAGACTGAAGGAGTTGGGGCTGTTCAGTCTGGAGAAGAGAAGGCTCCCAGGTGACCTCATTGTGGCCTTCTGGTATCTGAAGAGGGCCTCCAAGAAGGCTGGGGAGGGACTTCTCAGGATGTCAGGTAGTGACAGGACTAGGGGGAATGGAATGAAGCTGGAGGTGGGGAGGAAGTTCTTCCCCATGAGAGTGTTGAAGCCCTGGAATGGGTTGTCCAGGGAGGTGGTTGAGGCCCTGTCTCTGAAGGTGTTTAAGCCCAGGCTGGATGAGGCTGTGGCCAGCCTGCTGTAGTGTGGGGTGTCCCTGCCCATGGCAGGGTGGTTGGAACTGGCTGATCCTTGTGGTCCCTTCCAACCCTGACTGACTGATACTATGACTCGAAATAAGGCATATTGAAAGGGAAGAGAATTTGTCTTATTTTTACACTTTTGACACTTTTAAGTGTGGGGAGAGATGCATTATCTGTAGTGCAGTGAATTCTTTTCTGTGTTTATACTTTGTGTTGCAAAATCAGCTTTACATCTTCCTAGACAATGCTTTGTGATGCTGTAGATGCTTGTGATAAGATTTTTGTGCAGACTTGCATAATTCTTATCTGTGAAGTGAAAACTGAAGGAAGAAAATAATCATTGTGTTTTACAGCACTCATAAAAGCTGCTCTAAGTGAGTTTAAAAATAACTTAACCTGAAACTCTGTTTACTGTTACTCCAAAGCAGATTTTTGAATGAAGGACAGGAGAACTAATAACTATCTCCCTGTCCTTGATGGGCTTCCCTGTAGAGCTGCTTTTATTCTTTGGTGTGATGCAAGTTGTATGTGCATTTCATCCACCAATGAAGCAAAAAAGGGGGAAGGAAAAATGATGATAAACACACAAAAATGATGCAGGTATTTGAAGTATTCTTTATTTTCTGGGACCTTTCCAAGAGAATTTGTGATTAAAAGATCCCTTTACAGCTGGACAGAGGAAATAGTTTCCCTATGGGAGGTATATTTTGGGTGGCTGTGGCCAGGAGGGGGTTGGTCTCTTCTCCCAGGCAACCAGCACCAGAACAAGAGGACACAGTCTCAAGCTGTGCCAGGGGAAGTTTAGGCTTGAGGTGAGGAGAAAGTTCTTCACTGAGGGAGTTGTTAGCCATTGGAATGTGCTGCCCAGGGAGGTGGTGGAGTCAGCATCCCTGGAGGTGTTCAAGAGGGGACTGGATGTGGCACTTGGTGCCATGGTTTAGTCATGAGGTCTGTGGTGATGAGTTGGGCTTGGTGATCTTTGAGGTCTCTTCCAACCTTGGTGATTCTGTGATTCTGTTTTGGCTTGTTATTAAGGCTGTGGAGAAGCTGGAAGATTAAAGCTGAACCTAAGAATTGAAGTGTACAACCTTTGAGAATCGCTGGTATAGTAACTAGTACTAGCTTGTAAATCAAGAAGACAGTCAAAATGGAACGAGTGGGAAGCTTGATCAGGTACAAATGGAACTTTCACAGATACAATTAAACACCTTGTGAAAATGCCAATAGGCATTCAATGCTAATTCCTATTGGAAGATTCAATTAACCATTTTTTGTGAAGTAACTGTTTTTCATTTTAGAGTTGGTATGGCCTTTTTTTATGTGCTGTAAGTTCTACCTCTGTGAGTTTGATGCCAAAGAGAGAAGATACTTTGCAACAAGGGGTTAGAATAGAATGGAATAGAATAAGCGAGGTTGGAAGAGACCTTCAAGATCATCATGTCCAACCTATCATCCAACACCACCTAATCAACTAAACCATGCAACCAAGCACCCTATCAAGTCTCCTCCTGAACACCTCCAGTGATGGTGACTCCACCACCTCCCCGGGCAGCCCATTCCAACGGGCAATCACTGTGTGTAGAACTTCCTCCTAACCTCCACCCTAAACCTCCCCTGGTGCACCCAGAGACTGTGCCCTCTTGTTCTGGTGCTGGCTGCCTGGGAGAAGAGACCAACCTCTGCCTGTCTACAACCCCCCTTAAGGTTGCTGGTGGCTTAGCCTAGATTCATGGTGGGGATTCTTTCTTTGGTTTCTAGTTGCATCCTAGGGGCAGTGTTGTTGTTTCCTCATTTTTCAGCTGCTTAAACTCACTTCAGAGTCTTGCCACCGATTTAGAAATTGCATAAGGAGTTTCAGGAGATAGCCTTTTAAAAAGGTCTCTTCATGTCTCCTAATTTGGCTGTTTGTGGAGCTTGAAATAATAGTTGTGGTCAGTAATGGCAAGTCATAGGAGTGAAAAGAAAGTGCTTTGGTGAAGAAAATGTGGCTGCTGTTGTGTCATGCTGACAAAGTTCACTGTTTCATCTGGTGAAATCAAATCCCTACTGTTGGTGGAAGTGACTTTGTTAGCTCTCTGCTCCAACTGAAGAACAATGAGGGATTTTCGAGGCTGCATCTTGTATGTCTGCTGGCCAGCTGTAGGTGGCAATGCTCATTTGGGTGGACCTTTTTTCTCTTGTCTTTTATAGATGGGTTTGCTGCGTGCCCTGGTGTGCTTTGAACTGCAGTGTTTGGTGTTGCATTGTCTTCCTGTCTTTAAAGACCCGGCAGATATCGGGGGGTTGTAAAAGTGGTGATTTAGCACTTAAGGCAGATTGTTGGAGATCCTGAGCAGTGTATCTCCAACTGAGTTCCAGAAAACGCTCCTTAGCACTGCACTCTTGACTGCTCTTTGGAAATTGTGGGTGGGTAAGGAGACTAAATGGTCTGTGTAAGTGTGTGTTAAAGCAAACAAAGGATTAAAAATATCTAATGCTAAGAAGCAATCTTTGCTGTCTCAGGATGTGCATTCTGTATGTTACAGGCTAATGTGGGAATTAGACTCATCCTTTTGTTGGTCTGTGTGTTGCTGGTGCCGTGTTTCAGCCTTTACCTGTTACTGGATCGGGATAATGCTGCAACAGAGCAATGAGTCCAACAGTCAGTGGTTAGCTGGCAAAGTTCTGAGGGTGGGAGAGGAAAATGGTTAAAAACCAGTAATTTCAAAAAACAAACCCCAATCCACCAAAACATAAACCAACCAAAAAAGGGAAAAAAGAAACCCAATCAGAAAACAAACTCCCTCTCCACCATCCAGCCTCCCCCCAAAATGTATCTGAAGTGTAAGTTAAGACATATGGATAGCACACCTACACTACAGAAAAACACTGCTGTAATAATGATGTTCACTCTGCAGAGGGTAATTAAGTAAGCCTTTTCAGATATGTTTGTAGCAAATGGTAGGCTGAACATGAGCCTGCAGTGTGCCCAGGCAGCCAGGAGGGCCAATAGCGTCCTGGCCTGCATCAGGAACAGTGTGGCCAGCAGGAGCAGGGAGGTCATTCTGCCCCTGTACACTGCACTGGTTAGGCCATACCTTGAGTCCTGTGTCCAGTTCTGGGCCCCTCAGTTTAGGAAGGAGGTTGAGTTGCTGGAATGAGTCCAGAGAAGGGCAACGAAGTTGGTGAGGGGTTTGGAACACAGCCCTATGAGGAGAGGCTGAGGGAGCTGGGGTTGCTTAGCCTGGAGAAGAGGAGGCTCAGGGGTGACCTTATTACTCTCTACAACTACCTGAAGGAAGGTTGTAGACAGGCAGAGGTTGGTCTCTTCTCCCAGGCAGCCAGCCCCAGAACAAGAGGACACAGTCTCAGGCTGCACCAGGGGAGGTTTAGGCTGGAGGTTAGGAAGAAGTTTTACACAGAGAGAGTGATTGGCCACTGGAATGTGCTGCCCGGGGAGGTGGTAGAGTCACCATCACTGGAGGTGTTCAGAAGGAGACTTGATGGGGTGCTTGGTGCCATGGTTTAGTTGATTAGGTGGTGTTGGATGATAGGTTGGACATGATGATCTTGAAGGTCTCTTCCAAACTATTCTATTCTAACTTAAGAAGCAGATGAAATTGTCAACAGTAGTATTGTTGCTAATGTAGTCTTTTAGAAGAAGAAACTATGCATGCCTGAATGCCTGTGCAACAACAGCAAGTGTACTCTTGGTATGACCTTTTTGGGAGTCACTTGTGATCTGGGTTTGCATTTTGGTGGAGGTATAACATAAATAGAGAAGAAAAATGTGTCTGTGTTCACGTTGATTTGATGACCTGGTCCTTCTATAATTGGATGGTGCCATGGTTTAGTTGATGAGATGGTGTTGGGTGATAGGTTGGACTCGATGATCTCGAAGGTCTTTTCCAACCTGGTTGATTCTATTCTAATTTGAGACTCAAGTGTGCTGTGTGTACTACATATTATACAACAAATAACTGAAAACTTTTCAAAGAAGTGAGCCTATACCTTTCATTTATTGCACTTAGGCCACCAAAGGCAATGGTATTAAGCAGTATACTAAGCAGGGACTGAGGGCAAGATTATTCAGTAAATTATTTCATGGTAACGATCACCATAAATAAGGAACTAGTTTATTCTCAATGTGATTGTACAGGAAACCATAGCCTAAAGCTAAGATGGAAAGAGCTCTTGAGTGACTGGAGATGCTGCTTTATTTTGCCCTGTTCTGAAGCACTCACAGAGTTAGGAGTTGCATGATGGAAGTGCAGCATAGTTACGGTATGGAATTGGAGCACCTGATCATCCTTCTGGCTTTAATGTCTTGCAACACTTTAACTTCTGATCTGCCTTTGGAATTTGCTAACAAGGTTAGTAATTGTGTTACATTCAGTTGTGGTGGGGAAACCCTTATCAGCTCCTTTTGTGCAAGCCTCCAAACATCCATTATGCATTATCAGCCTTTAAAGCAGGGTTGGGTTTGTGGTTGCAGTTATATGCAAAAGTCTCCATCTTCCACTGATGCTGGATAGACTATGCTGAGAGAGATTTGGAGGTTATAAATGTTTGGCAGGCAAATGATATGCTTCTGATAGTTCAGATATTTTATCATTGTTGGTTACATTGTGGACTGACTTGCTGCTAGTGCCTGCTAAATGAGGACTTCTGACTTCAGTGCCACACAGAGATTAAGAAGTATACTTCTAGCTCAGGTACAACATTAAGCTTGAATAACTGAACTTGTTCAATTTCATTCCACTTTCTTTTACACTTGCAATATAAAATCTTTAAACACTTGTTTTGGTAGAGGAGTCACAGTAAACTTGGTAACTTTTTGTTGAGGAAAACCATTTATTGCTGCACTCTCTTCTTTTGTCTCTCCTCCTCAGCCTTAACTTAACACTTCAGGGTATTAACTTTGTCTAAGTTACCTTAACTGGTTTGCCCTTTTTATTTTAATTCAGTTGGTAATTTTCTAGAATTTCCCTATTCTTTATAAAATTAGTGGACATTGAGCCTGAAAATTAGTACTGCTCCTTTAAAATGCTGATATATGGATCAATAAAGAAGAAGCCAATTTAAACTGGGTTATCCAAATGTAGGAATATGTTAGTCTGTGTGTAGCTCCACTTGTACTTCAAAAGGAAGCCAAGCTTAGCCTGGAGAGGAGGAGAATCAGGGGTGACCTCCTTGCTCTCTACAACTACCTGAAGGGAGGTTGTAGCCAGGCAGATGTTGGTCTCTTCTCCCAGGCAGCCAGTAGCAGAACAAGAAGACACAGTCTCAGGCTGCCCCAGAGGAGGTTTAGGCTGGATGTTAGGAAGAAGTTCTATACAGAGAGAGTGATTGCACATTGGAATGGGCTGCCTGGGGAGGTGGTGGAGTCACCATCACTGGAGGTGTTCAGGGGGAGACCTGATGGGGTGCTTGGTGCCATGGGTTAGTTGTTTAGGTGGGTTGGATTGGTTGATAGGTTGGACACGATGATCTTGAAGGTCTCTTCCAACCTGGTTTATTCTATTCTTTCAGCACTGTGACATGTGGGCATAGTCTCTACTTGGTCACTTAGGCCAGTGTGTTGTCATATGATTTTTAGACATTTATCCTCATGTTTAGGTCCTTGTTGTGCTGTTTTCAAGGTACTTAGTGTTGGTGAAGCTTCATCTATTTAATATCTTCGAGAATTAGGATGTATATGCAAGTATGTAAATGTGATCAATGACTAAAACAGGTAGCAGATGAAGTGCTCTAAGTTTAGGCTTAGCAGAATGATATGGATGGCCCTACAGTTTGTAGGCAGTGTTTCTAGTAAGGTATGGATTTGGTTGTGGAATGTTCTATAACCTGCTGCTTAGGTGTGCTGAACCACTTGTCCAGGCAAGTTGTTTGAGCTTGTGTGTGACTTAAGTACTTGTCCAAACATCTGTTTGTGTATTTGCCTTTTTTTCTTTCATTAGCATGGATACCCCCCAGGAGCTTTTCAGGGCTCTAATTTGTGCATGTGTAATCACGATTTGGGCTTCTCCAGCTGTTGCTTAAGCTGGAGAGTGGCCAGGCAGAAAGGGACCTGGGGATACTGGTTGACAGTAGGCTGAAGATGAGCCAGCAGTGTGCCCAGGTGGCCAAGAAGGCCAACGACATCCTGGCCTGCATCAGGAATAGTGTGGCCAGCAGGAGCAGGAAGGTCATTGTGCCCCTGGACTCAGCACTGGTTAGGCCATACCTTGAGTTCTGCGTCCAGTTCTGGGCCCCTTAGTTTAGGAAGGATGTTGAGTTGCTGGAAGGTGTCCAGAGAAGGGCAACGAAGCTGGGGAGGGGTTTGGAGCACAGCCCTGTGAGGAGAGACTGAGGGAGCTGGGGTTGCTTAGCCTGGAGGAGAGGAGGCTCAGGGGAGACCTCATTGCTTTCTCCAACTCCCTGAAGGGAGGTTGTAGCCAGGTGGGGGTTGGTCTCTTCTCCCATATAACCTGTGTCGGAATGAGAGGACAGTCTCAAGCTGTGCCAGGGGATAGTTTAGATTGGAGGTGAGGAGAAAGTTCTTCACAGAGAGAGTTATTGGCCATTGGAATGTGCTGCCCAGGGAGGTGGTGGAGTCACTGTCCCTGGAAGGGTTTAAGAGGAGACTGGATGGGGCACTTGGTGCCATGGTTTAGTTGATTAGATGGTGTTGGGTGATAGAATACATTGAATAAACCAGATTGGAAGAGACCTTCAAGATCATCGAATCCAACCCATCAACCAATCCAACACCACCTAATCAACTAAGCCATGGCACCAAGCACCCCATCAGGTCTTCTCCTGAACACCTTCAATGATGGCGACTCCTCGATCTCCAAGGTCTCTTCCACCCTGGTTAATTCTGTATTCTGTGTCTAACAGTACCAAAGTGTTATGGTAAGTATTTGGGACAGTACTGAAAACTGCTGAAAACGTTGATACAGGCTCAGCAATAGTCTGAGTGAATGAGTTTAACAGCTTTTTTTTTAATACTATACTGCAGTGAGGTTGTTAATGTGGGTTATGCCATGAGGTAATTGCAGCACACAGTGCTGTTAGTATATGCTTATTTCTGTATCCTCAGCCTTATACTTGCCTCATTCCTGTAAGATAGAATAGAATTAACCAGGTTGGAAAAGACCTTTGAGATCGAGTCCAACCTATCACCCAGCACCATCTAATCAACTAAACCATGGCACCAAGTGCCCCATCCAATCTCCTCTTAAACACTTCCAGTGTTAGTGACTCCACCACCTCCCTGGGCAGCATGTTCCAATGGCTAATCACTTTTTTCTGGGAAGAATGTCTTCCTAACATCCTCCTTAAACCTCCCCTGGCACAGCTTGAGACTGTGTCCTCTTGTTCTGGTGCTGGTTGCCTGGGAGAAGAGACCAACCCCCACCTGGCTACAACCTCCCTTCAGGGAGTTGTAGATAGCAAGGTGGTCTCCCCTGAGCCTCCTCTTCTGCAGGCTAAGCAACCCCAGCTCCCTCAGCCTCTCCTCACAGGGCTGTGCTCCAGACCTCTCCCCAGCTTTGTTGCCCTTCTCTGGACACCTTCCAGCAACTCAACATCTTTCTTAAGCTGAGTGGCCCAGAACTGGACATAGATCAGCAGGTGTAAATAAAATGTAAGATACAGGATGTTTTTTCAGGTATTGTTGAGCTTTTAGTCCTACTTATTGGTAACTCAGTGTTAATCTTCTTTGGTGCTTACATATCCAGCCAGCAGCCCTTGTAATTGCATGGAGTGTTAAGTTTCTCAATGTAGTGTCTGTTGTGAGTTGCTTGTGTTCAGTTTGGAAATGGTCTTTTCCTTTAAAGAGTAATCAAATGATGGGTATAGAAGTATAATTTTTCCAGTGTCTTTGAACTTTGTGTGCAAGAGCAGGGAAAACTTAAATGCATTGTAAGCTTCCTCTGACCTTCACTTCAGCCAGCTGTTACAACTGTGTGTAGATGAGGGGTGCAGCGGCTGGCAGGCATAACTTACATGTGAGAAACTGTAGGAATCAAATAATTTGAAACATAAATACACAAATGTTGTGTTTCTGTATATTCAGTGCTGTTATAGTTAGGGCCACGAGGATGATCAGAGGGCTGGAGCACCTCTCCTATGAGGACAGACTGAAAGAGCTGGGGCTGTTCAGTCTGGAGAAGAGAAGGCTCCCAGGTGACCTCATTGTGGCCTTCCAGTATCTGAAGGGGGCCTCCAAGAAGGCTGGGGAGGGACTTGTCAGGACATCAGGTAGTGATAGGACTAGGGGGAACGGAATGAAGCTGGAAGTGGGAAGATTCAGGCTGGAGGTGAGGAGGAAGTTGTTCCCCATGAAAGTGGTGAAGCCCTGGAATGGGTTGTCCAGGTTGTCCAGCCCTGTCCCTGGAGGTGTTTAAGCCCAGGCTGGATGAGGCTCTGGGCAGCCTGATGTAGTGTGAGGTGTCCCTGCCCATGGCAGGGGGATTGGAACTAGATGATCCTTGTGGTCCCTTCCAACCCTGACTGAGGCTATGACTCCATGAGAGTTCATGCAGCAGTGCCCTGTAGGAAAGCGTGTAAGGGGACGCAGAACCACTCCAGATACTTCTTGATGTGAACTTATGCACAGTATTAATTGTCATTGTCCCTTGATGTCACTTGCAGTACAGGCTTGTTAAACTCTGAGCATCTCTCTCTGAAATCTGACACGGATGGATGGAATTTGTATTGATGATTAGCTTATATTCAGCATTATGGTTCATGCTGGAAGCTGATTCCTGAAAATCTTGACCTGGCCTTAACTTAAAATGCCTGCTGAATATCTTAATTTTTTTGGGTTTTAGGCTTTTTAATGTAAAATTCTGAATGTTCCCTATCTGTCTACATGTATACAAGAGCATAAAAACCTTAATTATTCCAAAAAACCCCAAAGTAACTCTACACATGTGCTGGTGAGAGAAGGAACAATTACTGCTCTTATGGTTTGATTTCTTAATAAATCAAGTGAAAATATAAGGAGCCATGAAATAATGACTACATGTTTTAAATACTTCAGTAATTTACTGTAGCACTCAAATGAATTCAAGGTATAAATGCATCTCTAATCTGTTGGGTGAGGTTATTATGTTAAGAATGGATCAGCATGTGGCACTGCCAAGTGTTTCTTTAGTAGGCCTAATATCCCAAATTGGGTGAAATGGCAAGTTACTCATAAATGCTCAGGGACTGGTGCAGGATGTGCATGTCTCTCCATGTTTGTTTCTTGCTTTCCATGTCTCTGAGACTCCTTCCAATTCTGTAGTTGTTTGTGAGAGAGGAGTTCCTGGGCATGTGTCTGATTGGAGAGAGAGAGAGGAGGGAGGAAAGGAGGTGTGAAGTGTTTGATGGGGGTTTTGGTTTCCTTCCTCCTTTCTCTGGTTGAGAAAGGGATTTTAATTATTGCAATGGTGTCAGGTGTGTGTGTGTGAGAGCCAGGTATATGCAGTTGTTGGTAATACAGCCTCTTATTAATAGAATAGAATAAACCAGGTAGGAAGAGACCTTCAAGATCGTGTCCAACCCATCAACCAATCCAACCCACCTAAACAACTAACCCATGGCACCAAGCACCCCATCAAGTCTCCTCCTGAACACCTCCAGTGATGGTGACTCCACCACCTCCCCAGGCAGGCCATTCCAATGGGCAATCACTCTAGTTATGAATTTCAGCTCCAATTTGCTGGCCACTTTATGACAATAGGGCAGAAAAGATGCACTTGCTATCTGATGTTGATATGATTTCTGAACTGATTTTTAAGATGATGCTTTACAGTGGGCAAATTATTAAATAGTTTCAGTAGTTGGTGGAAAAAATAGTGCAGCAGGGTATCTGTGCATTTGTCTAGAGGTGTGCTTTGTTAATAGTGAATGTTGCCATCTCTGGAATGCTACATTGAGAACTGAGTCAGGAGCTGATGTTGGTCAGTTAGAGGGTAGAAGGGATCTGCAGAGGGACCTGGACCAACTGGACAGATGGGTAGAGTCCAGTGGTATGGCATTCAACAAATCCAAGTGCCAGGTGCTGCACTTTGGCCACAACAACCCCATGCAGAGCTACAGGCTTGGGTCAGAGTGGCTGAAGAGCAGCCAAACAGAAAGGAACCTGGGGGTGCTGATTGACAGCTGCCTAAGCATGAGCCAGCAGTGTGCCCAGGTGGCCAAGAAGGCCAACAGCATCCTGGCCTGCATTAGGAATAGTGTGGCCAGCAGGAGCAGGGAAGACATTGTGCCCCTGGACTCTGCATTGGTTAGGCCACACTTGAGTCCTGTGTCCAGTTCTGGGCCCCTCAGTTTAGGAAGGACATTGAGACACTTGAATGTGTCCAGAGAAGGGCAACGAGGCTGGGGGGAGGCCTCGAGCACAGCCCTGTGAGGAGAGGCTGAGGGAGCTGGGGTTGCTTAGCCTGCAGAAGAGGAGGCTCAGGGGTGACCTCATTGCTCTCTACAACTACCTTAAAGGTGGTTGTAGCCAGGAAGGAGTTGGTCTCTTCTCCCCGGCAACCAGCACCAGAACAAGGGGACACAGTCTCAAGCTGTGCCAGGGGATAGTTTAGGTTGGAGGTGAGGAGAAAGATCTTCACCGAGCGAGTCGTTCATCATCGGAATGTGCTGCCCTCGGAGGTGGTGGAGTCGTCATTCCCTGGAGGTGTGAGGTGTTGAAGAGGGGGTTGGACGTGGCACTTGGTGCCATGGTTTAGTCATAAGGTCTGTGGTGACAGGTTGGACTCAATGATCTTTGAGGTCTCCCAAACTTAGTGATACTGTGGTGTTGTAACCATGGCTTAGCCTCTTTTGTGAGGATGCACTGACTGCTCTTGGGATGTTCAGAATCTTAGTGGTGCTTGCTTAGGCTGGAGCATGGCAAACTAGTTGAACTGTCTTTTTATTTCATTGGAAAAATAATGTGTAAATGAAAGATGGTGATGTGCATGGAGATATTGTCAGGTTCTAGACAGTGCTGTGATAGTGGGAGGGGAAAAATAAATACTGGCATGTTAGAGCAGATAGTTGTGGCTAGCAGTAGTTACTGCATTTTCCTGATTGGCAAAATCCAATCTCTGGGAATCCTTAATGTGTTTATTTCCTGTCCAAATACTCAAAATATTTAGGGTATGTTTTTTTTGTAGTGCCTGTGAGGTTATTAAATTGTTTTGCCTGAATGTACCACAAACAGTCCTCCAAAACATTGTGAGGGACATAGAAATTGTGTGAGGTATTCATGGATATTTTCGAAGAAAGGATTGTCTTGATGTTTGCTGACCTCTAAGATCTTTCAGCAAGCCATCCAAGCCTCCCTCTTAACAGTCTTTAATTGAAAAGTTTGTTTAACTTTGTTTAACTCAAAGACAATCTCAGAGCAACACACACTGTAGCATAAATAGTGTTCAGATAGAATAGAATAAACCAGGTTGGAAGAGACCTTGAGGATCATCGCGTCCAACCTATCCCCCAGCACCACCTAATCAACTAAACCATGGCACCAAGTGCCCCATCCAGTCTCTTCCTAAACACCTCCAGGGATGGTGACTCCACCACCTCCCTGGACAGCACTTTCCAATGGGCAATCACTCTCTCTGTGTAGAACTTCTTCCTAACACCCAGCCTAAACCTCCCCTGGTGCAGCCTGAGACTGTGTCCTCTTGTTCTGGTACTGGTTGCCTGGGAGAAGAGACCAACCTCTGCCTGGGCAGCCCATTCCAATGGGCAATCACTCAAGCTATATAGAATTTCTTCCTAACATCCAGTCTGAACTTCCCCTGGCACAGCTTGAGACTTTGTCCTCTTGTTCTGCTGCTGATTGCTTGGGAGAAGAGACCAACCCCCACCTGGCTACAACCTTCCTTCAGGGAGTTGCAGAGAGCAAGAAGGTCTCCCCTGAGCCTCCTCCCCTCCAGGCTAAGGAAACCCAGCTCCCTCAGCCTCTCCACATAGGGCTTGTGCTCCAAACCCCTCCCCAGCTTTGTTGCCCTTCTCTGGACACCTTCCAGCAACTCAACATCTTTCCTAAACTGAGGGGCCCAGAACTGGACACAGGACTCAAGGTGTGGCCTAACCAGTGCTGGGTCCAGGAGCACAATGACTTCCCTGCTCCTGCTGGCCTCACTGTTTCTGATGCAGGCCAGGATGCCATTGGCCCTCTTGGCTGCCTGGGCACACTGCAGGCTCATGTTCAGCCTACCATCAACCAGTAGCCCCAGGTCCCCCTCTGCCTAGCTGCTCTCCAGCTACTCTGACCCCACTCTGACTCGTGGAGAAGCCTGCTAGTGTGGGTTTTGTAGTCTAGGTAGTGTGACTGAGCGTTGTGGGGATGCCATCTATCCTTGGAAGTGACTGTTTTAATTGATACTTTGCTCTTGAGGCTAGCACATTCTGGAGTTATAAACAACAGAAGCAGCTGGTTGATGTTAATTGTGGATTTGCCAGGTGGTTGTATTTTGTGTGCATGCAAATTGCATTTGAGGATGTCTTAGTGTATTTGCTTTGTCTGATGTGAACTGTTTGCGTTGTACCTTTTGCTGTGTTGCTCTGCTTGCATACCTAAGTACTGGCTTCAAAACGTTCTCCTGCCCTTTTCCTGGTGACACTGGCAAAATGCAGCTTTGGCACAGCTAGGTTTCCAAGCCTGGAATGGTGTGTTATAGTTCTGCTTCAGTGCTGTGTTCTGTGCTTTAATCCATGTGTCCAGTTTGGTTCAGCATCTGTTCTTTGCTTGAGAGCTCTTGATGAATGGTAAATACTTCAGGGAAATTACGCTCTGCTGATGAGTCTTCACAGCAGAAGCAGTGAAAGGGGGTAAGAAAAAGTGGGTGATTAAGTGAAGAATAAGCTTGCATATTGCTAATTCCTCCTGTCAGACTGTGGGAAGACCTCTGTTTGTATTATTTTCCCTTCTTTGTTTTCCTAGAGTCACTCTTACTTAACCAGAAGCCCTCTGTATTGTCCCTGTAGGCTAGGTTTACTTGCTTCAGACTTCTGGTGCCAGCAGGAAGTGGAGCCTGTGTTAGGGCTGGTGACTTTCCTTTTCTCTTGCTTAAGGCACATGTTCTCCAAGTACAATGGCAGTGTATTATCTGGTCACTCTTTGCCTTCCTAGGGAATTTCCATTCTTACCCACTGTGAGTGTGGTGAATTAATACCTTTCAGAGCTCCAAATGTGTGGTCAGATGTACTGAAATGGTCATTTGGTGCGGGACAGAGACAAAACTCAGAGGATCCATTGTGGAAATGAAGCCTTTGAAAAAGAAAAGCTAACTAGTTAAGACCTGCTGTGCTGCTGGAGCCTGCCCTACAACATCTCAAAACTCAGTTCTGGCATTGCATAGGGTTTGGTGTTTTTTTTTTTGAATGACTAAAGATGATCTCCAGGGATTAAAAGGAATTCAAAATGAAAGGCTCAAGTAATACCTAAACCAAGAAACAAATCTTTAAAGCTAAATGGTAAACTTACTTCAGACTTCTGATTGAGACAGTGACTCACAAGGAGCCTGAAGCTGTGATAATGTATCCACTTCTTTTGTACTTTTAAGTTACAAATGAGAACTAGCTTAGAACAAGATCTGGATCTGATGTGCCTTCCAATAATTTGGGAACCAGAGGACATGGATGGAATTGCCTTACCTAATTTTAAGGAAGGTTACAGTATCACAGTATAACTAAGGTTGGAAGAGACCCCAAGGATCATCAAGTCCAACCTGTCCCAACAGACCTCACAAGTAGACCATGGCACCAAGTGCCACGTCCAATCTCCCCTTGAACACCTCCAGGGATGGTGACTCCACCACCTCCCTGGGCAGCACATTCCAATGACGAATGACTCGCTCAGTGAAGAACTTTCTCCTCACCTCGAGTCTAAACCTCCCCTGGCACAGCTTGAGACTGTGTCCCCTTGTTCTGGTGCTGGTTGCCTGGGAGAAGAGACCAACCCCTTCCTGTCTACAACCACCTTTCAGGTAGTTGTAGAGGGCAATGAGGTCACCCCTGATCCTTCTCTTCTCCAGGCTAAACAATCCCAGCTCCCTCAGCCTCTCCTCACAGGGCTGTGCTCAAGGCCTCTCCCCAGCCTTGTTGCCCTTCTCTGGACACGTTCAAGTGTCTCGATGTCCTTCTTAAACTGAGGGGCCCAGAACTGGACACAGTACTCAAGGTGTGGCCTAACCAATGCAGAGTCCAGGGGCACAATGACCTCCCTGCTCCTGCTGGCCACACTATTCCTAATACAGGCCAGGATGCCATTGGCCCTCTTGGCCACCTGGGCACACTGCTGGCTCATGTTTAGGCAGCTGTCAATCAGCACCCCCAGGTCCCTCTCTGTTTGGCAGCTCTCCAGCCACTCTGACCCCAGCCTGTAGCTCTGCATGGGGTTGCCGTGGCCAAAGTGCAGCACCCGGCACTTGGACTTGTTAAATGCCATGCCATTAGGTTCTATCTGTGGAGCTTACTGACACAAGGTCTTGGAGAGGTCTAGAAGCAGCACTTAAAGGAGAAAACAAGTGCATGTGTGTATGTATGTTTATGTTGGAAATGATACAGAAGTATGATAGTGCATGAAAAATTAAATGACTTTTGGCTTCAGCTTCTAGGACTACTTCAAGGCAATTCAGAGGAAGCTACTACAACTTTTGAGATAGACCAGCTGTAGCTGCTGCTTTCACCTCTGTCAGTGGCTTCTGGGGTACGTGGTGCTAGCAACTGTTGAAGACATGATACTGCTCCATACCCTCTTATTTCAAATGAAATAAACTAAACCTGATAATTCTTTTTACTTAAACATTATTTAAAGTAGTGTTGAAGTGTGTCTCATCACCCTCAGCATGAAGAATTTCTTCCTAATGTCTAATTTAGATCTAGCTTCTTCCAGTTTGAAGTTATTCTACACATTGGCCACAACAACCCCATGCAGGGCTACAGGCTGGGGTCAGAGTGGCTGGAGAGCAGCCAGGTAGAAAGGGACCTGGGGGTACTGGTTGAGAGTAGGCTGAACATGAGCCAGCAGTGTGCCCAGGCGGCCAAGAAGGCCAATGGCATCCTGGCCTGCATCAGGAACAGTGTGGCCAGCAGGAGCAGGGAAGTCATTGTGCCCCTGGACTCAGCACTGGTTAGGCCACACCTTGAGTCCTGTGTCCAGTTCTGGGCCCCTCAGCTTAGGAAAAATGTTGAGTTGCTGGAAGGTGTCCAGAGAAGGGCAACAAAGGTGGGGAAGGGTTTGGAGCACAGCCCTGGGAGGAGAGGCTGAGGGAGCTGGGGTTGCTTAGCCTGGAGAAGAGGAGGCTCAGGGGAGACCTTCTTGCTGTCTGCAGCTTCCTGAAGGGAGGTTGTAGCCAGGTGGGGGTTGGTCTCTTCTCCCAGGCAAGCAGCACCAGAACAAGAGGACACAGTCTCAAGCTGCACCAGGGGAGGTTGAGGCTGGATGTTAGGAAGAAATTCTTTATAGAAAGAGTGATTGGCCATTGGAAAGTGCTGTCCAGGGAGGTGGTGGAGTCACCATCACTGGAAGTATTTAGGAAGAGACTGGATGGGGCACTTGGTGCCGTGGTTTAGTTGATTAGATGGTGTTGGGTGATAGGTTGGACTCGATCTCTCAGGTCTTTTCCAACCAGGTTAATTCTATTCTATTCCACTACAGGCTTTTGTAAAAATTCCCTCTCCATCTCTCCTGCAAGCCCCCTTCCAGTACTGGAAGGCTGCTCAAAGCTGTCTGGTATGCAGGGTTGTGTTACTGACTACAGGGTAGCAAAAATTGGGTGGTGGTTGCACCTTTTAAAGTAGGGGAAGATGTAGCAGCTGCCCTACTCTATCAAAGCGTGAGTGGAAAATGAGGATGCCCTGTAAGCAGAATTAAGGTATTACTGTTTCATCAACAAGCAGACCACTTACTCACAATCAGGATTTTTCAGGAAGCTGTTCTTGTGCTTCAAAAATGTAATGGTCAGCACAGCGAGGGCTGAGAATAGCGTTGTGGGTGTTACAGCCCTGGTGCTAGAGCCCCACTGGCACACTTCCAGGAGGCCTGTGAAAAGGGAAAAAACACCTTTCAAAATGCAGCTTCTGATGGTAAATGTCCTAAAATGTTTAAGTTTTAAACCTCTTTGACAAAGTAATTGAGAGCAGAGTCCTGTAAAGGCACGCTGGATGGGAACAACTCATCTTTGCACAACAAAATGCTTAAAGTGAGTATGGAAGTGCATGTAGGGTAGCTGGCTGTGAAGGACTGCTAGAGCTGCACAGAGTGAAGTGATAGCTGCACCACTGCAGTGCAAGTAAATAAACTTCAGCAGCTGGATGTTTCCTGTTTTCCCTGCTTGTGTATTTTTCCAGTTCTTGGTTGTACTTCAGGGTACACTGTGTCAGCCTTTGTGGGCTAGGTCTTCTTTATAAACACATAAGTCTGTTTGTTGGTTATGTTATGGAATGAATATGAATTGTCCTTTCTTAGGAGGCTGTGCAGGTACCAGGATGGCCTTTAGCAGCCTCCCTTCCTGTTCTTCCCAGAGACAGCCTTAGTAGTTCTGTCCTGCCTCAGGGGAGGAAGGATGCCATCTGTTGTGATGACCCCTCTTAGAGTGTCTGTGGATAACTCCATTAGCTGTTGCTAATGAATAAACAGGCAAGCAGCAAGCATTTCAAATTGCCAGATTCTCAAATTTACTGCTGCCTGCAAAGGGCTGAATGAAAGATGTGATCTGCTTCCCGTGCTTCCCCTTGCAGTTCTGTCAGGTAAGTGCTGTTGCTGGAGATGCTCTGAGCTGTCTTCAGCGTGGTGATTGGTGCCTGTGTGGTTGCATTGGCAGTCAGAGCACTAGCAGTCACTTCTGAAGAGTGGGAGCTGGGGCTCTCAGGTCTGACCTAACTTTTTTCACAACACTCCCTTATCACAGTGCTGCTCTTTCAGGTGCTTTAAGTAAGTAACCCTGAGGAGGGATTTTGACTTCATGCTACTTGTAAATTCTGGAGCATGTTTTTCCAGGACTTAGAGATTTCTAGAGGTTGCTGGCCTATCAGATGCTCTGCAGATCAAGAATGTCAGAGGTCACTAAACTCTAAAGTAGACAAGTAATCTACTTAGGTTTGTTTGGGTTCCTCCCCCTGCCCTGCCCCCCCTGACTTTATTTAGAACTTCTAGTTGGTGATATATTGAGAACAGCTTTCTTTTCATTGTGTTGTGTCTCTGTTTTAATTTATTCAACATCAGAATACTTAGTGGCATGTATGTATCCTTCCACTGTCTGTGGAAGTGAATGCTTAGCTTAAGGAGTTTGTGTTTGGGCAGGACCTGAATATGATCCCCAAGTGAGTACCGTTATGGGAAAGACTTAAGTCAAAACCTCTGGGTTAAGAGAAGTCCAAGGTTCTCTATCTCCTCATGCAATTACTGGCTAAATATTAGTATTTTAGCCTTCTCTTCCTCCAGTTGGGGCTGTTCAGTCTGGAGAAGAGAAGGCTCCAAGGTGACCTGATTGTGGCCTTCCAGTAGCTGAAGGGGGCCTACAAGAAGGCTGGGGAGGGACTGCTCAGGATGTCAGGTAGTGATAGGACTAGGGGGAATGGAATGAAGCTGGAGGTGGGGAGATTGAGGCTGGAGGTGAGGAGGAAGTTCTTCCCCATGAGAGTGGTGAAGCCCTGGAATGGGTTGTGCAGGGAGGTGGTTGAGGCCCCATCCCTGGAGGTGTTTAAGCCCAGGTTGGATGAGGCTGTGGCCAGGCTGATGTAGTGTGAGGTGTCCCTGCCCATGGCAGGGGGGTTGGAACCAGATGATCCCTTATGGTCCCTTCCAACCCTGACTGATACTATGAGACTACTATGATTTTATTTGATCTATAGCAGCCATTCCAGGAATCCTACTTCAGAAGCTGGAGGAGTCTGCAGGCTTTTTCTGGGGTGGTGTTTGGAGAGGCTGTTCAATTTGATTTCACATTTAAATGTGATGTGGCTCATACACAATGCAACTGTGTTGCAGGTTAACAGTAAGATGAGTAATAGAAATGCAAGAAGCCTGTTGATCTTCCTTTAAACATGAAAAGCTTGGCAAAACTTACTTTCAAAAGTAAATTAATCACAGTTACTAAAGCAAGGAAGTTCTCTGAATGGTTTCTAGATATCAAATGCAAACGACCTCAAATGTTCCCTGTTGGTTGCAGTATCAGGTAGTGCTGGAGGGCTTTGCTGTTTGGTTTAAAATGCACAGTTATAAAAACCCCAAGGGCAGTATTTTTTCTCCATGTCATTGCATGGCATGTAGCTAATGAGTAAGACTAGTGAGCAAATGTGGTTTTGCTTAATGTTAGTGTATTGGCTAAACTGCTATACTTCATTTCCCCCCCTGTCTATAATCTGTTTAATAAATTCATTTCCCCATCTTTGCCTTCAGCATTTTTAGTATGAGATTAGAAAGTGCTGTCTAACACCAACTAAAATAGGAATAGCCTAGTGTTGTATTTAAGTGTTGAGGGCTGTTGAGGAGGTTCATACAGATACAGAATTAACCAGGTTGGAAAAGACCTTCGAGGTCATAGAGTCCGACCTATCACCCAACACCATACTTAGCATCTGTGATGCTCTTTAACATCTTTATTGATGATCTGGATGAGGGTATTGAGTCCATCATCAGTAAATTTGCAGATGACACCAAGCTGGGGGCAGGAGTTGATCTGCTGGTGGGCAGAGGCTCTGCAGAGGGACCTTGGCAGGCTGGACAGATGGGCAGAGTCCAAGGGCATGAGATTGAACACATCCAAGTGCCAGGTTCTGCACATTGGCCACAGCAACCCCATGCAGAGCTACAAGCTGGGGTCAGAGTGGCTGGAGAGCAGCCAGGCAGAGAGGGACCTGGGGGTACTGGTTGAAGGTAGGCTGAACAGGAGCCTGCACTGTGCCCAAGCAGCCAAGAGGGCCAATGGCATCCTGGCCTGCATCAGGAACAGTGTGGCCAGCAGGAGTAGGGAGGTCATTGTGCCCCTGTACACTGCACTGGTTAGGCCACACCTCGAGTCCTGTGTCCAGTTCTGGGCCCCTCAGTTTAGGAAAGATGTTGAGTTGGTGGAAGGTGTCCAGAGAAGGGCAACAAAGCTGGGGAGGGGTTTGGAGCACAGCCCTGTGAGGAGAGGCTGAGGGAGCTGGGGTTGCCTAGCCTGGAGGAGAGGAGGCTCAGGGGAGACCTTCTTGCTGTCTACAACTACCTTAAGGGAGGTTGTAGCCAGGTGAGGGTTGGTCTCTTCTCCCAGACAACCAGCACCAGAACAAGAGGACACAGTCTCAGGCTGTGCCAGAGACTGGCTGTTTAGGCTGGATGTTAGGAAGAAGTTCTATACAGAGAGAGTGATTGCCCATTGGAATGTGCTGCCCAGGGAAGTGGTTGAGTTGCCATCATTGGAGGTGTTCAGGAGGAGACTTGATAGGATGCTTGCTTGCATGGTTTAGTTGATTAGGTGGTATTGGCTGATAGGTTGGACAAGATGATCTTGAAGGTCTCTTCCAACCTGGTTTATTCTATTCTATTTCTGTGCAGTATCTAGGCAGGATTAATTTCAAAGCCTTTGGCAAATGCTTATTATTTCTAGATACTTGGAATTCATGTTTCCCTGGAGGGAAAAAGAAGTGTGATGTAGCCAGGGAAGAATTTTCTATTGGAATTGACTCATAGCTGTCTAAAAACTCATTGAGATGTTGTGCTGCAACTGCTTATTTATGTTAATATATTTTTGTCTGAATGGCTCTTTAGAGGAATGTTAGCTGGGAGGCTGAGGCTGGGACAAGGAATGTGAATTGCCACGGTTTGACACAGAGTTGATTTATATGAGTTCTTTGAACTCCTTATCTACCTCATGCACCAGCAAACACCAAAAGTAGTACCTTCCCAGGAGGATTTTGATTCCCCACCCCTCCCCCAACTTTGACTCTTGTTTGTATAGTTTCTGAAACTTTTTAATATCCTTAAGGTTTTTAATGTAGCTTTAGCTCAAAATGTAGAGGGGTTTATTGAAACCAGTGGGGTCACAATATCACCAAGGTTGGAAGAGACCTCAAAGATCATCAAGTCCAACCTGTCACCACAGACCTCATGACTAGACCACGGCACCAAGCACCCCATCCAGTCTCTTCCTAAACACCACCAGTGATGGTGACTCCACCACCTCCCTGGGCAGCACATTCCAATAGCCAATAACTCTCTCTATGAAGAATTTCTTCCTAACATCCAGCCTAAACCTCCCCTGGCACAGCTTGAGACTGTGTCCTCTTGTTCTGCTGCTGATTGCTTGGGAGAAGAGACCAACCCCCACCTGGGTACAACCTCCCTTCAGGGAGTCATAGAGAGCAATGAGGTCTCCCCTGAGCCTCCTCCAGGCTAAGCAACCCCAACTCCCTCAGCCTCTCCTCATAGGGCTTCTGCTCCAAACCCCTCCCCAGCTTTGTTGCCCTTCTCTGGACACCTTCCAGCAACTCAACATCTTTCCTAAACTGAGGGGCCCAGAACTGGACACAGGACTCAAGGGGTGGCCTAACCAGTGATGTGTGCAGGGGCAGAATGACTTCCCTGCTCCTGTGGCTTATGGTTTAGAACAGATGTCATAGCTTTAACAATCTCCACATATTTCAGGTTTGAAATCTTATTTTATGAAATGCCTATGGAAATTTCAGAGGCTTTTTCCTGATTCAAATAAATTGCTGTCTTTAAAGGTCCCCAAGTGGTGGTGTTTGCTTGACAGCTAGTGGAAGGCCCCCTTCTACTCTCCTTAATTCTGCTGATGGATTTGAGTTGTTACAACACAGCACTTCAACCCCACCAAACCCCAACCAAAATACTAATCAAAAATTACTCACAGTTATCATAGAATCACAGAATCAATAAGGTTGGAAATGACCTCAGAGATCATCAAGTCCATCCTGTCACCCAACACCTCATGACTAGCTAAACCATGGCTCCAAGGGCCACATCCAGTCCCTTTCTGAGCACCTCCAGGGACAAGGACCTTGTGCTTCAGGAAGGGTTACATTATTTGCTGTCTTGCTTTTTTGGTTTGTTTAGTAGTCTTGGTGTGTACTTTCTTCAAAGGCATGTATTCCAGAGCATCCTGAGGAGAACCTCTTGAAGTCAGTAAAGTGTCCCTGAATATTGCTTAATGTCTCTGCTCTCTCAGAAACTGGCTCTTTGAAGCTGCTGTTTCTGTTCAGCCTTTTATTTCTCTCATGTCATTTGGTGTTTCCTGGTTAAGTCATGCAGATAAAAGAAAATGAATGCATATTCTGTAGCTGTCTCCTGGCTCTTCAGTTTCCAAATCAAAACAAGTAGCTGTGAACTGAAAAAAAAAAAGCAATTCCTGCACAGTTTCAGAGCAGTATCAGTTGCAGGAGAATTGGCCATTTTCACTAAACTCTTTATGCTTTTGAAACTAGAACTTTAAGGTGGAAGCTTTTCATGTGCTGCCCTAGGTTTGTTGTATATGGATTTATTAGAATAGAATAGAATAAACCAGGTTGGAAGGGACCTTCAAGATCGTGTCCAACCCATCAACCAATCCAACACCACCCAAACAACTAACCCATGGCACCAAGCACCCCATCAAGTCTCTTCCTGAACACCTCCAGTGATGGTGACTCCACCACCTCCCCAGGCAGCCCATTCCAATGGGCAATCACTCTCTCTGTATAGAACTTCTTCCTAACATCCAACCTAAACCTCCCCTGGTGCAGCCTGAGACTGTGTCCTCTTGTTCTGGTACTGGCTGCCTGGGAGAAGAGACCAACATCCATCTGTCTACAACCTCCCTTCAGGTAGTTGTAGAGAGTGATAAGGTCACCCCTGAGTCTCCTCTTCTCCAGGCTAAGCAACCCCAGCTCCCTCAGCCTCTCCTCACAGGGCTGTGTTCCAAACCCTTCACCAACTTTGTTGCCCTTCTCTGGACTCATTCCAGCAACTCAACCTCCGTCCTAAACTGAGGGGCCCAGAACTGGACACAGGACTCAAGGTGTGGCCTAACCAGTGCAGTGTACAGGGGCAGAATGACCTCCCTGCTCCTGCTGGCCACACTGTTCCTGATGCAGGCCAGGATGCCATTGGGCCTGGGCACACTGCAGGCTCCTGTTCAGCCTACCATCAACCAGTACCCCCAGGTCCCTCAATTTGGTCCCCTATTGGTATGAATTAGTCAGTAATAGAATAGAATAAACCAGGCTAGATGAGACACAGTCTCTGTAGAAGACAAGCTGCCTCAGCTCCATTGTCTGTAAAAGGCTTGGCTTTCTTTCACCCCCACCCAGCATTTTAAAGCCTTATTAGGGATCCAGCAGCAATTCTGCAATTTAAACACCTTTTGTGCCCAGGGGACCCTTGTCCTAATTGTGACAGGTACAGCATGCACTCTGTGGAGAGAAAACATAAAATAGAATTACTTCTCTTGTTAAATTGCCTTGAGTCTTCCACTGAAAGGTAGGCAACCTTTTAATGTTCACAACATCTCTCCTGATCTTCCTAGGCAAGCTTGTGTTACCAGGTACAAACAGCTTATTAGCATCTGATAATAAACCCAAATTATTGTTCAGTTTGGAGGCCCTTACTACAAGAAAGACATGGAGGTGCTGGAGTGTGTCCAGAGGAGGACAGCAAAGCTGGTGAAAGGTCTGGAGAGGAAGTCTTATGAGGAATGAGGCTTGGTGGAGACCTTGCTGCTCTCTACAGCTTGCTGAAAGGAGGTTGGAGCCAGATGGAGGCTGCTCTCTTCTCCCAAGACATAGGGTGAGAGCAAGTGGCCTGAAGCTGTACCAGGGGTGGTTTAGGTTGTACATTAGAAGAAACTTCTGCACTGAAAGTGTTCTTAAACAGTGGAAAAGTCTGCCCAGGGAGGTGGTTGAATCCACATCCCTGCAGGGATGTGATGTCAAGGGCCATGGTTAAGCCATGGTTTAACTCTGCCATGGCCTTGGTGGAGTTAGAGAATGGTTGGACTGGATGAACTCAGAGGTCTTTTCCAACCAAAACTATTCTCTGATCTTCTCTGACCTTTGAGATCGAGTTGTTGTAGCCAGGAGGGAGTTGGTCTCTTCTCTCAAGCAACCAACACCAGAACAAGAGGACACAGTCTCAAGCTGCACCAGGGAAGGTTTAGGCTGGATGTTAGGAAGAAATTCTTTCCAGAAAGAGAGATTGGCCATTGGAATGTGCTGCCCAGGGAAGTGGTGGAGTCACCATCACTGGAGGTGTTTAGGAGGAGACTTGATAGGATGAGAGGTTGGACTGGATGATCTCGAAGGTCTCTTCCAACCTGGTTTATTCTAAATTCTTTTATCCCTTTGAGCCCACAGTTCTGGTACTGTTTGTCCATCTTCAGTTTACTGTAGTACATCATATGATTGCCAGTTTTACTTGGAAGTAGGATGTTTTAGCAAGCTGTAGAATTTGTGTACAGTTCTGTATTTTAAGTGTTACTATGGTGAATATTTATTTTTAATGCAGGTAATTGCTACCATGTAGTTTGAGGGAGAGAACTTCTTAGGTTTATCTAAAGTGGATTTTCTGGAAGGATCATAAGGGAGTTGGGGCTGTTCAACCTGGAGAAGAGAAGGCTCCCAGGTGACCTCATTGTGGCCTTCCAGTATCTGAAGGAGGCCTCCAAGAAGGCTGGGGAGGGACTTCTCAGGATCTCAGGTAGTGCTAGGACTAGGGGGAATGGAATGAAGCTGGAGGTGGGGAGATTGAGGCTGGAGGTGAGGAGGAAGTTCTTCCCATGAGAGTGGTGAAGCCCTGGAATGGGTTGTCCAGGGAGGTGGTTGGGTCGCCATCCCTGGAGGTGTTTAAGCCCAGGCTGGATGAGGCTGTGGCCAGCCTGATGTAGTGTGGGGTGTCCCTGCCCATGGCAGGGAGGTTGGAACTAGATGATCCTTGTGCTCCCTTCCAACCCTGACTGATACTATGAACTTACTGCTTTTTTTGTGATGTATGACTAGTACTTCCCTGTGTAATCCTTTTGCTGTCTTAAAGCCATATCATGTCCTCTGTCTTGGTTCCTTCAATTTTGTTATCAGAATCCACAGTCAAATCCAATCAAGCAAAGCCTCCTTGAGTTAAACATTTTGTAACTGGGGAGTTAATTTGCTTTGTGTAGTTTTGGGGAGACCCCCCAAGGAAAGAAAAAGTACTGGGTTTGTGTTCATTGGTGCCATGGTTTAGTAGTCATGAGGTGTTGGGTGCTAGGTTGGACTTGATGATCTTTGAGGTCTTTTCCAACCTTATTGATTCTATGAATTCCTTTTCACTGGTGCATGTAGAGGAGAACAGAAGCTTGAAGTACAGAACTAGCAAGTGTAATAAGGTGTTGCAGGAGAACCTGCTGACCTGCTGTTGTCTGTTTGCCAAGTCTTCCCCTTTTTGTGGTATGCTGTTACCCTGTTGCTTGGGCAGCTTCTGGATAGCTGTCAGCTTGTGCAGGCTCTGAAACTCCTTCCAGAGGAAGCAACAGCTAGGTAGGTGTAGGTCATCACAGAAGTGGAGAGCTATTGATTCTTGATATTCTAGCATGGGGTATTTTCTGTTGATCACTTTGCTCATTTTGTGTCTTCTGAGCTAGTATAGCATGTCCCACAGATGCATGACATGGTGAAAATAACATGCTGGGACTTGGCTTATCCTAGTAATTGGCAACTGGTTATGGAGTTCTGTGGTTTTACTTTGGCCAGTGAGAAGACCAGGGTGAGTGTGCTGGAGCCAAGCAAATGGAATATGCCTTGGAATCTTTGTTCAGATTTAGTTAAATAAATGAAGTAATTGTTTGTTGAATTGCTAACTGGCTTTGGGAGGTAACTCAAGGCTAACCAAGATGTAGGACTTGCCAACTCCATGTTCCTCTTCAGACGCTGTCTTGAGCCTGATCACAGTATCACCAAGGTTGGAAGAGACCCCCAAAGATCATCAAGTCCAACCTATCACCCAAGGCCTCATGACTAAACCATGGCACCGAGTGCCACGTCCAATCCCCTCTTAAACACCTCCAGGGACGGTGACTCCACCACCTCCCTGGGCAGCACATTCCAATGGCGAATGACTCACTCAGTGAAGAACTTTCTCCTCACCTTGAGCCTAAATGTCCCCTGGCACAGCTTGAGAATGTGTCCTCTTGTTCTGGTGCTGGTTGCCTGGGAGAAGAGACCAACCCCTTCCTGGCTACAGCCTCCCTTCAGGGAGTTGTAGACAGCAAGAAGGTCTCCCCTGAGCCTCCTCTTCTCCAGGCCAAACAACCCCAGCTCCCTCTGCCTCTCCTCATAGGGCTGTGCTCCAAACCCCTCCCCAGCTTTGTTGCCCTTCTCTGGACACCTTCCAGCAACTCAGCATCTTTCCTAACCTGAGGGGCCCAGAACTGGACACAGGACTCAAGGTGTGACCTAACCAGTGCAGAGTACAGGAGCACAATGACTTCCCTGCTCCTGCTGGCCTCACTCTTCCTGATGCAGGCCAGGATGCCATTGGCCTTCTTGGCCTCCTGGGCACACTGCTGGCTCATGTTTAGGTCAATCAGCACTCCCAGGTCCCTTTCTGTTTGGCTGCTCTCCAGCCACTCTGACCCCAGCCTGTAGCTTTCCAGGGGGTTGTTGTAGCCAAAGTGCAGCACCTAGCTCTTGGACTTGTTGAAAGCCATGATGATTGCCTTTTCCTGAACTTCAGGGAAACTTTCTGAAAAAGCTAGGATGTTAAGTATTAAGAGAGAGGAGAGAACAGATACGTGTAAGCCTGCCTCCCCCTTGCTGGCCCCTGTGCTTTGGGACCTGATTATATCACCATGACAACAGGAGTCTCATAGATAAGCCTGGCTTCCCATGGTGCATTTTTAAGCTGTATCAGTGGCATGGCTGAGAAATTGCTAATGTTCCATATATCATCCAGACTGTACCTTGATGAAAGTGAAAGTCTAAGGATTAAATCATCATGAGAAATAAGCCAATGATTGTATCCTCTGTAGTGAGTTAAATTACCTGACAGTTCAGTCTCTACAATATTTTTTTCCCCCCTGACATTTTAAGCTAGTTGAAGACTGTAGGCTTCCTACAGTACTTCAGTAGGTGCACAGTTCAGGAACTGGGGAAAGCTCATCAAAACTGTGTAGAGAATTCTGTTGCATTTTTGCTGCAGTCTTAATTAGGTTGAGAATTCCCAAATTCTTCTCTTCTCCTAGCTTTTTAGCCAATCTGCTTTTCTGGGGGCTGATTCTAATAGAATACTCACTACCTTGCTTAAATGTGGGCTTGTTTCTATGGAAATATTTTGAATGTTGGCTTGCATTAGGTAACCCAGAAGTAAGGTAACATGTAGTGAAGGGCATTTGTTCTTCCCCAACCCCAGAACAGAATAGAATTAGCCAGGTTGGAAAAGACCCCAGAGATCATCAAGTCCAACCTATCACCCAACACCATCTAATCAACCACAGCAACAAGCACCCCATCCAGTCTCTTCCTAAACACCTCCAGTGGTGGTCCATCCAGTCCAACCTGTCACCCAACACCTCATGACTACAAAACCATGGCTTCAACTGCCACGTCCAGTCCCCTCTTGAACACCTCCAGTGATGGTGAATCCACCACCTCCCTGGGCAGCACATTCCAATGGCCAATCTCTCTTTCTCTGAAGAACTTCTTCCTAACATCCAGCCTAAACCTCCCCTGGCCCAGCTTGAGACTGTGTCCTCTTGTTCTGGTGCTGGTTGGCTGCCTGGGAGAAGAGACCAACCCCCATCTGGCTACAACCTCCCTTCAGTGAGTCATAGAGAGCAAGAAGGTCTCCCCTGAGCCTCCTCTTCTCCAAGCTAAGCAACCCCAGCTCCCTCAGCCTCTCCTCACAGGGCTGTGCTCCAAACCCCTCCCCAGCTTTGTTGCCCTTCTCTGGACACCTTCCAGCAACTCAACATCTTTCCTAACCTGAGGGGCCCAGAACTGGACACAGGACTCAAGGTGTGGCCTAACCAGTGAAGACTGGGGAGAAATTCCCCCCCCCCCCCCCCCCCCCAGTGTAGTTCTCTTGTACTTCAGACTGAATCATTGTGTTCCATTTAATTGCAGCTTCACACAGCCCTTCAGTTTTAGTTGGTTCTTGCTTTCATGCTGTCTCTTGGATGGCATTCATTCTATCCCAGACTGAGTCTCCCTTCGTGTACACACTTGTATTGGTGGTCTCAAAGGAAGAGTGCTGCTGAAATGGAGCCAGGGATACTTCAGCCTGTACACTGAAAGCCATTTGCACAGCACTTTCAAAACATTTGTCCACACTTTGGTTGCTGCAGGAAAAGGGAATTTCTGAAATGTTGGCTACTTAAAAACTGAGGACTTCATGTTCTTCTCCCCCAGTACAGGCAATTAAAACAAGTGTGGGGGAAGAACAGCTAGCAATTGCAAAATATCCTTGACAGGGCCCTAATTTCTTCTAAAGGTTTGATTGCCAGCACTGGTCAGTGCTGGTATGTGCATTGGTCATCCAGAAAAAGAGTGCCTGCACAAATATCAAGTTAAAATGGCATTGAAATTTGGAGCTGTGCTGTCAGGTGATCACTCTCTTTACAATGCCTTGCAAATAAGAATGGGTATTGGCTTTGAAGACTGAAAGCTGCCTTTCTGAGAATGTCCCACCTTTGATTGTTTAATAATCTGATTTTTAAATGTTTCCACTGCAAGTTTTGGTGCTTTTTGGTTTAGTGTGTACCTCTGAGCCTCCTCTTCTCCAGGCTAAACAGCCCCAGCTCCCTCAGCCTCTCCCCACAGGGCTGTGCTCCAAACCCCTCCCCAGCCCCGCTGCCCCTTCTCTGGAAACCCTCCAGCAACTCAACATCTTTCCCAGAAGTGGACACAGGACTTTTCTCCTATTCTTTGTGGTGTCAAACTGGATTTAAGTTGAAACAGTGGATTCAAAGATTGTTTTGTAAGGAAAGAAACACAAACCTTAGTTTGCCATGCTATTTTAGGTTGTTTTGTTTGTTTTGAGAAGCCAATCAAAACTGAGACAGAGCCCAGGTGTAGCAAACACTAATTTTGTGGAGATTCAGTAGCTTATCACTGCAAACCTTTTAAGGGTAATATCTGGAGATTTACAAGCTTATAGAGTTGCAAACTGTGTACATAAACTGAATTTCTGGTAACTTTTAGTCACAAAGAAAGTAATTCTCATAAAACATGGAGATGAGTTTGTTGTTGTTTGTCATAGTATCATAATATCAGTCAGGGTTGGAAGGGAGCACAAGGATCATCTAGTTCCAAACCCCTGCCATGGGCAGGGACACCCCACACTACATCAGGCTGGCCAGAGCCTCATCCAGCCTGGGCTTAAACACCTCCAGGGCTGGGGCCTCCACCACCTCCCTGCACAACCCATTCCAGGGCTTCACCACTCTCATGGGGAAGAACTTCCTCCTCACCTCCAGCCTGAATCTCCCCACCTCCAGCTTCATTCCATTCCCCCTAGTCCTATCACTACCTGAGATCCTGAGAAGCCCTGTGAGCCCTCTTCCTAAAGCTTTCCTTTAGCTGTTTGTGTTTAGTGTTAGCTGTAATTCTGAAATGGATTGCTAAGTTTGGGTGAATTTGGCTTCCTTGTAGTAACTTTGTCACCTCTCATTGAATTGTGTTCTTGTGCATAGATGGATTGCTGACAGCCTTGTCCAGAGTGTACCCCATTAACTTTGTTTACAATGTATAATAGCATCAACAAGGTTGGAAAAGACCTCAAAGATCATCCAGTCCAACCTGTCACCCAACACCTCATGACTACAAAACCATGGCTTCAACTGCCACGTCCAGTCCCCTCTTGAACACCTCCAGGGATGGTGACTCCACCACCTGAACATGTAGAATAGAATAGAATAGACCAGGTTGGAAGAGACCTTCAAGATCATCATGTCCAACCTATCATCCAGCACCACCTAATCAGCTAAACCATGCAACCAAGCACCCTGTCAAGTCTCCTCCTGAACACCTCCAATGATGGTGACTCCACCACCTCCTCGGGCAGCCCATTCCAATGGGCAATCACTCTCTCTGTGTAAAACTTCCTCCTAACCTCCAGCCTAAACCTCCCCTGGCGCAGCCTGAGACTGTGTCCTCTGTAGTAGTGGTTTAAATTTGCTTTACCCCATAGATGGAAAAGAGGGTAGTCAGGTGATACTGACTTCTCTGATTCCTAGCTGTTAAGTACATATTTGTTTCCCCTTTAGTATTTAGGACACTGCTGAAAATCCTTTGCTCTAATTTCAAGCGATAAAGAAGGAAGGAGTACGTGTTGTGTTAATGAATGGTGGGGAAGGGGTTGGGGAAAAAGGCACACTGTAGTTGTCACTAAGAAGAAAGTTAAACCTTAAGTTTGTTTTTCTTTCTTCTCCCTTTCCTTTGAAAGTACTTACACCTTCTTAGTCATGTCTTTTACCATGGCCAGTGGTAATTAATCATGTGTGATTAGTCGTATGTTGGTGTACTTTTTCAGCCTATACTCAGTATTTTGCTACAGTTAAAGGGTACTGTGAAGCTCAAATCTGCACAGTCCAGTTCATGATTTATCTCCTTAAAGACCAAGGTTATTGTGGCTAAATTATGGGCTGTCTGGGAATGGTCTGCCAGTGTGCATGTTGCTAGCAGGTGTTCAGGTAATTCCTTTGGAGTTGTGGGGTATGCCCTTCTTTGTGTTGTGTCCTCCCTAGCCAGTGCTCTCTGCTCCTACTTAGGAGCTTATGTGTAGCTTTGTTGAATGAAGAGTATGTGTAGCTTTGTTGAATGAAGACCATATGTTTCATACCACTCTTTTGCAATGAACTGCAGTAGGAATGAGAACAAAATACTACTTTATGGGTGCTTGTACTTTATCTACTATATCCCTTTTTTCCTCTCTGCATATTTGAAGTGCACAAGAGGGAAAAACCCAACAAATTGAAATACCAAGTCACAAAGTCAAGAACTTTGCTGGGAAAGCAAAATTATGGCTTGAAGATGCCCCATTTCTAAAAGCTGCATTTGATTCATGTAAAAGCTAAAGAAGTTTTAGGGTTGTATTGCAGTGTGTCATTTAGTGCTCACTCAAATGCTTGCTTACTACAGCTTCCCTCCAACAAAATAATGCAGTTGCCTGTGTAGTACCCTTAGAATGGATTTTGTTGGGTACCCTGTATGATTCTTCTGTCAGGTAGGCTGTGTAAAACTCGACTGGTAAATGGCAATTCCCTGGTGACTTGAACAGTGGATGTTCAAAGAGTGCCTGGGCTAGGAAATACCAGGCTGTTAAAGCAGGTTGCATCTCAAGTATGAAGGTGGTGGTGGTGGTTCTTGAAGAATTTTTCTGTTGGGCTCAATTCTGCCATAAAAATAGTCAAACAAAAGACTAGAAAATAACTTGATGTTCACATGTGAAATGATGTGCAGTGTATAACGCTAGTCCAGCAAAAATAAGGGGGAGGCAAAACCAGCAGTGAGCCAAGGTTAGACTGTTGTGAAATGCTTACTGGGGTTTCAGTTCTGTTGATGCTGAGCTATGAGTGAATAATTTAAAAGTCTGGGAAGTAGCTCTTTGGGGGAATAACTACACCAAAACCCAGCAGAGGTTCATTCTCAGGTGACTGCTGTATAATATCATTACTAGGTGTCTCGTGTTGCAGTTTTCTTCACGTTGGCTGCGTCAAACCCTCACATGCACTGTGCTTTCCTCTTGGTATGCTTCAGTAAACTAGGAAAGGAAGTTTGATTGAAGAGTTCCCTAGTAACTTTTTTTTTCCCCATGTGTAAATAACAGTGGTGTGGAATGCTTGCAGGTTTTCTAGTGTTTGGTTTTGTGGTGGAGTCGCCGTCATTGGAGGTGTTCAGGAGGAGACTTGGTGGGGTGCTTGGTGCCATGGGTTAGTTGATAGGTGGGTTGGATTGGTTGATAGGTTGAACATGATGATCTTGAAGGTCTCTTCCAACCTGGTCTATGCTATTCTATGCTATTCTATGCTATTCTATGCTATTCTATGCTATTCTATGCTATTCTATGCTATTCTATGCTATTCTATGCTATTCTATGCTATTCTATGCTATTCTATGCTATTCTATGCTATTCTATGCTATTCTATGCTATTCTATGCTATTCTATGCTATTCTATGCTATTCTATGCTATTCTATGCTATTCTATGCTATTCTATGCTATTCTATGCTATTCTATGCTATTCTATGCTATTCTATGCTATTCTATGCTATTCTATGCTATTCTATGCTATTCTATGCTATTCTATGCTATTCTATGCTATTCTATGCTATTCTATGCTATTCTATGCTATTCTATGCTATTCTATGCTATTCTATGCTATTCTATGCTATTCTATGCTACTCTATGCTACTCTATGCTACTCTATGCTACTCTATGCTACTCTATGCTACTCTATGCTACTCTACTCTTTACTTTTCCGTAGCTGGAAAGCCATTAGATAGAAAGTGCTTGTAATCCAGAGCTAAAAACCTGAGGACTGTAATGCAGATCTCTCTTGGTCCTGTTGCAAACTAATTTTAGAAACTTGCCTTAAAAAGAAAATGTGATGGAAGGAAAAGCCTTTGTGGTCTTTTATAGGAGAAGTGATCTTAAAGGCAGCAGCATCGTATTAAATGCACCCAGTGTCTGGAGACAACTTTTGGCCCTTGCATTTTGGCACAGAAATTGGAGACTAGGCAACAAATCATGTTGCATGTTTCTGTCAGGCTTGCTTCAAAATTAAGTATGGATGTTGCAGATACTTGAAGGGGTGCTTGGTGCCATGGGTTAGTTGTTTAGGTGGTGTTGGATTGGTTGATGGGTTGGACACGATGATCCTGAAGGTCTCTTCCAACCTGGTTTATTCTATTCTAAATGTTCAGCAATGGTTCAAATGGTGTTTTCTTTTCAAGAGGGTTTGTAGTGTCTTGCATGTTTGCCTAAGTGTGTGGGAAGTTCCTTTTTATCTGCCCTGGATTGTGTTTATTTTTGTCAATGAAGCTTTTGACTTGAAGGAAGGAGAGTCCTGTGAGATTCAGTGTCTGGTTAAACACTCTCCGACCCAGATCAGGCAGTGGGGTAAGTTTCTATTTTGGTGTAGATGTTTGGTGTCTTTCTCCCTGCCCTGAAGAATTTTGGGAAAGCAGTAAGCCTAGGCTAGAAACAGATCCTCATGTATTTGTTTTGTATGTATTGCTTTATGTGTGACTTTATTTTCTTCTTCTTGCATGGAACCTAAACCAAGTGCTAATATTTCAACAGATACAGAATGACAGTCTCACACTGCACACTGGTATGCCTGTGAAGAGGCACTGCCAAAGTTAATTGTGTCTAGTGCAAAGGCTGGGAGTTCTGGCTGATCAAAGCAGGTAGGTGTGAAGGTGCCTGCATGGAGAGAAGATGCAGAGACAACTCAATGCAAACAGTTCAACTTAAAACAGAGCCAAATGATAGCTTTCAAATGGCCTTTTACCTCAGCTGACTTATGAATGTTCTTGTTGGAAAACTTTTGGTGGTCTTATTCCAAGTTGTATGTGAGAGAAGGGCACAATTTTAACTTGGTACTAAAATATGGGTGAGTTTGAGACCCTAATCCCACATGGAAAGTAGAGTCATCAAATCTTCAGAAAACACATAATTAGCTAATTTAAAGAGAGCATCTTTTGTTAGGTGGTAGCAGCACAAGATTATCTAGACAGTGTTTGTCACGTGCTGCTGACACCTACTAGGTAAAGATAAAAGATAGAAGTCTAATCTAAGCATAACTGACTGCATGTGAGACTTTTTAAACATGAGTCTTGAACCTGAGAGCCAAACTATG
Source organism: Dryobates pubescens (assembly GCF_014839835.1). Lineage (NCBI taxonomy): Eukaryota > Metazoa > Chordata > Aves > Piciformes > Picidae > Dryobates > Dryobates pubescens. The sequence continues at coordinate 41,380,239 of NC_071618.1, read as the reverse complement.
TATTACAGAGGGGGGTCATGGTGTGCTTGCACGTCATTTGCAAGTCACAACTCTAAATTGGTTTCTGTCTCCACTGTCACCAGCTCCTGTCAGACAAAAATAAGCCTTAGTTACAACATGCACTTAGTGCTGGAGAGCTAACAGGGCTCACAATAGCCTTTGACACCAGTTTGTGTCTCAGCAGTAACAGTTGCTAGAAAACTTGGTCCAGTTTTGGCTGTGGAGTTCTTGCTGCTATTGCAGATGAGGAAAGGCTCAAGCCTCTTGGCCAGATTTCCTATTAAATTCTCCATCTTTTAAGTTAAAGTTAAGTCCTGACTCTAGAGCATACCAATTGTAGCATGCAAAGTTCTCAGTTCTGAAATGCAGGTTTCCAAAGTCAAACTTCATAAAAAGGGCAATTTAAAAGCGACTAATTTGCTCAGCTTTTTGAGTGCATCCATGTTGTTCCTTAGGAACACTAATCTATGAAATATGCATGAGTAAATATTACATGAAATGGGCACTTTTGCTGGTTTTGAGTTCTCTAGAGACACCAGAGGAAAGTCATGAGGGAGGTGATCAAGGGTGAAAATCTACAGAGAGATCCTTGAGCTATTCTTACATGAAAATTCAGTTTGGATCTCACAGTATCACCAAGGTTGGAAGAGACCTCAAAGATCATTGAGTCCAACCTGTCACCACAGACCTCATGACTAGACCATGGCACCAAGTGCCACATCCAATCCCCTCTTGAACACCTCCAGGGATGGTGACTCCACCACCTCCCTGGGCAGCACATTCCAATGGCTAACGACTCTCTCAGTGAAGAACTTTCTCCTCACCTCGAGCTTGAACTTCCTCTGGTGCAGCTTGAGACTGTGTCCTCTTGTTCTGGTGCTGGTTGCTAGAGAGGAGACCAACCCCTTCCTGGCTACAACCACCTTTAAGGTAGTTGTCGAGAGCAATGAGGTCTCCCCTGAGCCTCTTCCAGGCTAAGCAACCCCAGCTCCCTCAGCCTCTCCTCACAGGGCTTGTGCTCAAGGCCTCTCTCTCCCCAGCCTCTGGACACGTTCAAGTGTCTCGATGTCCTTCTTAAACTGAGGGGCCCAAAACTGGACACAGTACTCAAGGTGTGGCCTAACCAATGCAGAGTCCAGGGACCCTCACCCCACCCTCAAAAAAAAAAAAGCAGTCATGGACATTCCTGTCCAGTGTAGCTGTTGAACAGTACTGGAATCACTCCTCTTAACACTGCTTGTGAGTAGTACTTGAGCTGCCAGGTTCTGCAGCTGAAAGATACTGAGAAGAGAAGTGTAGGAATTATATGAATACTGAGAACTCAGTAAGCAAAACTCTGCTTTAAACAACAGCAGCAACCAACCAAAGAAAAGACAAAACCCCCCTGAAAAACCCCAACCAACCAAACCCCCCAAAAATCCAAACCAAAACTGCTATGACATTTATGTGAGCTAATGGAATAGAATTAACCAGGTTGGAAAAGACCTTTGAGGTTGAGTCCAACCTATCATCCAACTCTACCTAAACAACTAAACCATGGCACCAAGCAGCCCATCCACACTCTTCCTAAACACATCCAGTGATGGTGACTCCACCATCTCCCTGGGCAGCACATTCCAATGGCCAATCACTACTTTGTGTGAAGAATTTCTTCCTAACATCCAGCCTAAACTTCTCCTGGCACAGCTTGAGACTGTGTCCTCTTGTTCTGCTGCTGGTTGCCTGGGAGAAGAGACCACCCCCCACCTGTCTACAGCCTCCCTTTAGGTAGTTGTAGACAGCAAGAAGGCCTCCCCTGAGCCTCCTCTTCTCCAGGCTAAGCAACCCCAGCTCCCTCAGCCTCTCCTCATAGGGCTTGGATGTAAACAGAAGCAAATTAAATCAAGCCATGTATTAAGAGCTAAAAAGGAAAGTATCAAGGTGCAGCTGATGTTAAGAATCTACAGCTTGTATGTAATTTCTTCAAATAAATTCAGGGTAAATAATGTAACCTTCACTGCTTTTGTTGGCTTTCTTCCCAGAGGAGCACGGAACAACCTGGCAGCACGTATCTTAGCACTGGGTTTTATTGTTGCCTTAATACTTTTTTAATATCAACTCATGCACTCTACCCAACAGCATAGACTTTCCCTAAAGCTGAATGCAGGTCTGTCTTCATGGCAGAAATCTATATTGCTGCCAGTGAAGTCTGTTAATCTGATACAAAAATGTGATTTAATTAGGCCAAAAAGTGGCTTGTGCTCAAGTGTACTTGCACAGAAAGCTGACAGGAAGCAAAACTGATGCTGATAAAGGCGTTAGAAAATATTCTTGCCATGTAAACATGATAAAAATGGAAAAATGATTACAGTATTGCCTAACAATTTCCCTAATTTTACAACATTGCCAGAGAAGGGCAACAGAGCTGGGGAGGGGTTTGGAGCACAAGGCCTACGAGGAGAGGCTGAGGGAGCTGGGGTTGCTTAGCCTGGAGAAGAGAAGGCTCAAGGGAGACCTTCTTGCTGTCTACAACTCCCTGCAGGGAGGTTGTAGCCAGGTGGGGGTTGGTCTCTTCTCCCAGGCAACCAGCAGCAGAACAAGAGGACACAGTCTCAAGCTGCACCAGGGGAAGTTTAGGCTGGATGTTAGAAGTTCTTCCCAGCAAGAGTGATTTGCCATTGGAACGTGCTGCCCAGGGAGGTGGTGGAGTCACCATCCCTCGAGGTGTTCAGGAGGAAGAGTGTGGATGGGGCACTTGTTGCCATGGTTTAGTTGATTAGATGGTGTTTGGTGATAATTTGGACTTGATGATCTCGAAGGTCTTTTCCAACCTGGTTAATTCTGTTCTATCTGTTTATGGGAATTAGTTTTTCAAGGTAGTGTTTTCCTGTGGTCACCTCATCATACAACTCTAGTGTTTCCCTGGTGTGCCAAGAAATGCTGGCTGTGTTTTTCAAAGGGGTGTTGCTGTGATAGCTGTACGGAATTTTGAAGTTCTCTGTCATGCTCAGTTCAGAGAAGCCTTTGCTTTTTATCCCTCCAGCACTAGCATTAGGGAGGGACTGGCACCTGTGGCAGCCTCAAGCAGGTATTGCCTGACGTCTGATAATCTTGGCAATGCTGTGGCTCTCTCTAGTTTTTAGTAGGCCATTAAAGAAGTTGAACACAAACCAGCTCTAGAGAGGCCAACTGCTTTAGAACCTTCAAAATGCAGAAAGTCAAGATTACTACCTTTTAATATTTGCCTGAAAGCTTAGCTTGTGATGACAGGTGGTGTCACACAGTCTTTTAAAATCAATGGGTTGATTGATGGTTTTGCTGCCTTTTCCCCAGCTTGGGACCTGATACCAGGTAGTGTTCATAGAATCAATAAGGCTGGAAAAGACCTCAGAGATCATCAAGTCAAATCTATCACCCAACACCTCAGGACTAACTAAACCATGGCACCAAGTGCCACATTGAATCCCCTCTTGAACACCTCCAGGGATGGTGACTCCACCACCTCCCTGGGCAACACATTGCAATGGCCAGTCACTCTCTCTGGGAAGAACTTCCTCCTCACCTGAAGCCTAAACTTCCCCTGGCACAGCCTGAGACTGTGTCCTCTCGTTCTGGTGCTGGTTGCCTGTGAGAAGAGATCCCCAGCTGTCTACAGCCTCCTTTCAGGTAGTTGTAGAGTATAGTAAGGTCTCCCCTGAGCCTCCTTTACTCCAGGCTAAGCTTTTGCAATACTCAATGACTTCTATCAAACCCCTTCCTCCTCACCACCCCCACCCCACCCTAAAACACACCAAGGAGAACAGGAAACCCAAACATACACCAAAAAAAACCCCAAACCAAACAAACCCAGCAACAAACAAATCCCAAACAAACCAATCACACAACAGGAAGCTTGAGAAAACAGGGGTTGTTTTTCATGCTGTCAGTAGCTTGGAATCTAAACAGTCTTTACTTCACTCCTGTTGATCCTTCAGTATGCATGTCATGTTTCCAGGAGAAAGATGCTTCACTAAAATGTGTTGTTCTTGTAATGTTTATTTTGAATAACAGTGCCACTGGATGCTGGTGCATAGATCCTGCAGCGGGTTTGCAGCCTGTACATGGTTCTAGAGGTATGATGAATGGCAGCAGAGCAACAACTACTTAACCTAGAACAAGAGTCATTTTTTAGGACCTGAAATATACTTCATGTGGCTAGTTGCAGCTTAAATCTGAACTAAGTGCATGATGGTTTACAACTTCAGTTGAGGAGTAGTTGATCTGGCAGCAGGTAACTTGATTTAAATGTGGTGGCTTGCATTTTGTTCCATGTTCTTTCACTTGGATCCTGCTGTTGCTGGAACTGCAGGATTAGAAATGAAAGCACTGTTGCTTGTATTCCATACCACTTACCAAGTACACTGATTAGTTTTTGGGGGCTTATTTCACAGATGGTGTTCTGTAGTGTCTATTCAAACTTAACTTTTACTGGCTCTTGAGCCTCTGATGCTCACTGATAGGAATCTGTCTTCACTGGCTCTTTAATTAGCAAGTGGCAGTGAAACCTGCTATGGAGAGAAGAAAGGGAGAAGAAAGCACTAAAGGGAATTCACCTCCCAGAATGGCTACCAACAGATGGCTATGGAAAGATGTTGCAGAGATTCCTTTTTTTTGCCTAAAGGAGATGAGGGCTTTGATTATATAGGATTCCTTACCCTCTCCTCTATGCTCACAAACAGAACTACCAGAGCCTTTCCTGACTTCACCTGTGTCAGCTCAGCATATGTTCTTGTGTCATAATTTCTTCCTGCTCCAAACTAGAAGGGTCCCACCACAGCCTGCACGTGAGGCAAATCAGCAAACTGATGCAGTGACTGAAGAGTTGTTGCATATTCAGCTTCCCAAGGTGGCTTAACCTCCCATCTCAGCAGCATAAATCGCTTCTGATGATTGAGGAGGTGCAAGAAAACCCCCCTCAATATTTCCATGATAAGGATTCAAGTACTTTGGGTGGTCTGTTGTAGAATCTTTTCCATTCCTTTTAATCTTCAGAGGAGCAGAAAGGTATTTATTAGCATTTCTCATCTCAAAATGCAGAAAAATGGAGGGTTTTTTCAGCCTGAAAGGTACATCTCTGCATCTAGGAATCAACCAGACCAGTAATTTTGGTAGGCAGAACATCAAACCTGCCAGCCTTGTTTATTCTTCAGAGTTCAAGACAAATCTGTTCAGGGGAAGAAAGATGCATGAAAGGATAAAAATTGGAAGTTAAGGGTTCTCCCTTGGAAAAGCAGAGATGCTGTAACCTTCATCTAAGGAAAGGAATTTAAGAGGAAGTTATTCTTAACAGCCTGTTTCAGACTGATCTTCCAGAAGCTGTTTTGTTGTTCCTTTTTTTTTTTCCATGAGGAAAACACTGCTGAACAAAGTCCTCATAAATGCTTTGATTTTTCTGAAGTTTTTCATCCAATCTTTGCCTCTTTTGCTGTACTGCTATATGAATAGAATGAGACCAGGCAATCCTGTCCTCTGCACCCTTGAAACTTCAATAGGTGATTTCATACTGTGCACTGTACTGAAGGTCATCTGGAGACTTTTCCCAGTGAGTATGATCTCTCCCTGGTGAAAGGCCTTTCTCAAAGGCAGTCTTATCTTGATGTTAAATAGGCTCTAGGCAAAGATTCCTTTTTGAGGGGAGCTTAGATCAGGATGGATCGTGCTGCTTCATCTGGATAGTTTTGCTCTGATACCTCCTACTGCTTTGAGCTGGAAAAGAGTATTGACTTCAGAAGCGTTAGTGGTGTTTGCAGGTTTTAACACATCACCTGAAACGAAGCCTGTAACGTTGTTTATGGCACTGTAGTTGATGAATTGGAAGTAACAAGCATTAGCAGCATGAAAAGTTCCTCAAATTCAATAGTGCAAGTTACCTGGTTAAATGGAGCCTCAGAGTTTCAAGAGAATCTTAAGAAGAAATAAGCTTTTAATTTTACTGGCCTTTCAGGATAGTTTCTTAGCCAGAAATACAGAGCAGTGGGAGTTTTCATGCAGCCTGTTCTGCTTGTGATTTTCTCTTCTATCTTGAATTCTCTGCCTTACTGGAAGAGTAAAAATGTCATCCTGGAGACATCTGTTGGCCAGGTATATTCAGATGCAGTGGCCAGTTTTTCTTTCCACTCAGAAAGGCCTTTCACAAAAACATTCCATGTGGGATGAGAAGACTGAACTTTGAAGCTCTGTACCCCTTTGAGAATGGATCTGAAGTAATAAAGGCAATGTTTTACCACGTGCAAGACGCAGGAACACATCTTGGCCTCCTATCACTGAAGTGTCACAAAGTCCTACTGGAAGTCACCTAATCCTGTTGTATGTATGAAATAGTCTCTGCTATGTAGAGCAAAACCTCCTACCTTGGACTGAGACACCATCACCATATTCAATGTTCTCAGAAGAACAAAGCAGCAGAGTATCTTTCTGCGTGTCCCAGCAGTTTCTGTGGAAGAAACTTGCTGAGTCTTGTCATTACTGTAGGGTATTGGGTTCTGGCCATGATGCCTTTATCTGTCACCTGTTAGGAAAAAAAAAAACAACCACAAGAGTAAATTTGTCCTAAGTACAAAAATTAAAGATGCTTCTTGAAGTATATTACTGCTGTGGTTTTTATGATAAAACCTAGTTTCCCCTTCTCCTTGTATAATTTGGACCACGATGAAGGAAAGTCTCTTTGAGGAGAGGAAAGCTTATAATTGTAGAACACGTGAAATACCTAACCATATAAAGCTGTTTTTGTCTGCTCTAAAGGAGACAGTGAAGAAATACCACTGAAATTGCCCCAAAATTCAGTGAGATGACATCAGATGTGAGTAACATACCTTCTTGGCTAAGTTTTGGGTTATACTCTACCTGGTGTCTTGAGAGCAAGGAAGAGCGCTGCAGGTGAAAGAGTAGTGCCTCAGCTGTGGCGTGCTGCTCAACAGCTGTCCTACATGCACATTGTTGCTGTTGTGCAAAAGGTAGAATAGAATAAACCAGGTTGGAAGAGACCTTCAAGATCAAGTCCAACCTATCATCCAGCACCACCTAATCACCTAAACCACGCAACCAAGCACCCTATCAAGTCTCCTCCTGAACGCCTCCAGCGATGGTGACTCCATCACCTCCTCAGGCAGCCCATTCCAATGGGCAATCACTCTCTCTGTGTAAAACTTCCTCCTAACCTCCAGCCTAAACCTCCCCTGGTGCTGCCTGAGACTGTGTCCTCTTGTTCTGGTGCTGGTTGCCTGGGAGAAGAGACCAGCCTCTGCCTGTCTACAACCTCTGCCTGTCTACAGCCTCCCTTCAGGTAGTTGTAGAGAGCAATAAGGTCACCCCTGAGCCTCCTCTTCTCCAGGCGAAGCAGGAAATGCATAACCTCCTGGAAATGCATCCATGAGCAGCTACACCTGTGATTGTGTTTGAAGTCCAGGGACTTCTAGTTCTTTTTTGCTGCATGTTGACTCCATGTTACTGAAAACTTCACAGCTTTCAGGGTTTGTGAGGAACTTTTCAGCTCTCTTGTACATTGTATTTTTGTTGGTCAAGTAATGACAATTAAATCCTAGGAGGTCTAGGTGTTCAGGAGAAAACAGGATTATTCTAGGAATCCAGAAACCAGAACTTGGGTAGGTTTCTTAGCCACCACAGCAACTGTGATTTACTCAGGTTAAACCAGAGGTGGTCACAAGAGCACTGAAGCACTCTCAGTGTTTGATACGTGAATAGAGTAAAAGACTTGAGACTGAAGTATGTCCTTTACAGAGGAGTTGGCAGTGGGGTTAGAAAGTCATTGGTGAGGGAAGCATTCAGGTAAGTATGGTTGTTTCCTCTTAAAGAGATGATGGGGAGATGTTCACTGCCTTGCAACAGATGCCTTTTTTAATTCACTTGAGAGAAAGTGAACAGAGAAGAGAGATGGAATTTTTTTTTGCCAAGAAATGAGCACTTAATTTGCCCCCTCCCCCTCTGCATCTGCAATCTGAGAGAACTTTCTGGACAAAGCATCTTATGATTGATCTCATGTCTTAAAAGTCTTGAAAGTTCACAGATCAACACTTTGGGTTGGTTTGGTTGGTTTTTTTTGGCATCGGAGCATGAAACAACTGCATGTCTAGTACTCATCTCTTGTCATCCTCCCCTATTGCAGTGACTATGTGTATGTCTCTGTGTGGCAGGAAATGAGGGAATGCAGATCATTATTCCAGAAGTCACCAACTAGCACTTTTCCTTCCCCTCCAGTCTTTCTGCCTCCCTATCCTGGAAGTATGGAGTCCCTGCCTCAGCCTACGGCTTCATTCTTTTTCCAGCTGCCCACAAAAGTAAAGAACCATTGTGAGAGTTTGAAGAAAGAATCCGCTCAGAGGACTGAGTCTCAAGCAAAAGCTCCAGGTTGCAGACTCAGAAAGAAACTTCCTTTGGGGAAGGATCTGCTTCCAGGATTTGCTCGTCTCTTTTTCCTTGGGCAAACAGAGTTCTTGAAGCAAACAACCAGGGTTGCAGGTAGGTAGGGCCCCTTTGAACTGCCATCCACTCAGATGTGAAGGATGGACTTTATGCTGTTTCTCTATGCTTTTTCTTTTGTTGATGTTGTCTTCTGCTTCCAGGCTGAGAGAGGGAAAGGATATGAGCAGTTCAAAGAAAAAGTGGGGGAGAGAGAGAGGAGAAAAAAATAATCCTGGGCACTTGTAAATAATATTTTTTTTTAATGCCTCTGTGTAAGCTTCCTGTCCAAGGGTCATATTTGTACTTGAGTTCTTTGAAGCATTAATGGCATTCTTCATCTGACCCTTTTCTAGACAGGAAACTAAGTCGAGAGCAGAAACTGGTGGCGGGGGCCGAGGTAAGGCCAGCGACTGCGCATGGCCCGCAGCCACACGACTGTCATCTCCTCCCTGTCTCTTTACACCAGTGCTAGGTTGAAATGTGCAGTAAACAGGGAAGGTGTGAAGACCACCAGATGGGTTTGAAAGCAGACTCGATTCCCAGCGCTGCAAAAGTTCCCCAGCTCCAATTGTGTAAAAGATTCTTCCTTCAGACGAGCCCGTGGCTGCTGGGTTTGTTAAATCCCCTTTTTCTTTGTCAGTGTGAAGGAAATAGATTGGAACACTGATGAGAGGGGGATGAGCTACTCCCCTACACGTTCAGCCCAGAGAAGGGGAATCAGTAGAATCAGCTGAGGTAAATTCTGGCTTTCTCGCTTCACGCTGTGCGGAGCAGCAGCCTCTTCCTTGCAAGCATCAGTAGCCCAGAGTCAGACCTTTTCTTTCTCCAGCTATGCCATTGCTGGCACAGGAAGTGTATTCTAAATTTCCCTCTGATTTTTAGCAAAAGGAATCACTTGAAAACTGGCAATGAAATTCTAAGGAGATTTTTACCAGTTCCTCTTTTCATGCTGAGTTGAAGTCATTTGGAACTATGTTACGTGCATTATTTACTTTGGTGCATCTTGTGACTCTTCTCTCCCTCTTCATTCCCTCCAAATTGCTTCAGGACACCTTCTAACCTTTATACTGCATCACAAGCCTTCAGCAGAAGATCTTGAGAGCCATTTATGTTGCTGGAAGATGACTGGGTTTGGATCTTGGCCTTCCTTAAGCAGGATCTCCTGACAAAATGGGATTGGGAAAGACATGACTCCTTTTTCCATCACACAGAGCCACCCTAGAAATGGAGGCCTAGGTAGAAAAGTACTTCTAATGCATCAGTCCTTAGGAAATTTTGTTTGGCCTCCCATGGTCCTTTTGTTACAATGTCATAAAGATGTCTTTTATAAAACCTAAACCTGGCATCTTCCTGTCTGAAAATCAAGTCAGTAAGTCCAAGGTTTAAGAGTTCACAGGTCTGATAACATGACTGGGTCTTGCTGTCCCCTGCATAGGAGATGCCACGTGAATCTGTGAAACAGGGTTCTGCTGTGGTTCAGACTGCAATGTTTGTAAAGCCTTTTCTACCTGACAGTCCGTTGAAATGATCAGACACAATAAAACTTCTTGTGAAGAAGGTGGTGTTTAATTAGGTTTCTACCTCTCCAGGTTTGCTTAAAAATAAACTTGAGCCCCAAAATGTCAAAAATAGCGAGCTGGGAAAACGCTGCCTCTTTTGAGGTTTCCCCTGATTGTGTTGAGAAAAGGTACTTTGCAAGTGTTGAGAGTTACCCAAGTGGAAAACCTTAGGTGATTTTTTTGGGGTGTTTTTTAAGTGAAAAGTGACTTGTTAGAAAGCAGAAAGCTTTTAATGTTTTTTTTTTTTCCCCCCTAAGGGATTCTCTAGTCATTTAAATGTCTCGTGAGCTCTCAAATGAAAACCTTCTGTTTGGCAGTAGTGAACAGCACACGCTTACGCCCATGCTACTCTTGCTCTGGTTTTTTTTTTGGCTATAGGAAATCAGTTCTGAAGACTAGGGGCTTGCTTTTAAAGTTCTGATTAGGAAGGGGGGATAAAGCTTTGTTCTGCAGCTGAGTGAAGAAGGGCTGGCAGGGGGGTGAATGGAACCCGCTGGCAGGGGGGCGAACGGAACCCTCTGGCAGCAGGTAAAGAGCACTTTGTTTGTGTTTTGGTTTTCCCCCCCCCCCCCCGTTCTCTGCTTCTGGCAGTTGGGTAAACTAGTCAGATGCTTGGTGCTTGAATCCAATTAATTTCTTAAATCAGTTCCCACAAAGCATTGTGTTTTTTTTTCTTTAACTAATGCCTAGATCTCTCATTAAATTCTCCAGCGTGGTCAATGTGAACGGCCCGAACGTAGCCCCGAGGCTCCCGCTTCACGGCGCTTGTGACTTCTTACTATGCTGGAATGCGTGGCAGCCTCGGGTACAGGCTAAAAATAATTGTTCAGATGGTGCTCTTTAAGTACATACTTATGTAGTGAGCCAATTTTCACTGGACTTTCTGAAACTGGGCTCTGTGGAGGGCTTTTTAATACCCCCTTTTTTTGGGGGGGGCGGCGGGGAGGGGCGGTGAATATCGACCTTCTTTTGTCTCGCTGCTTCCGTGGTTATCCAGTGAAATGCTCCGTTTGTGAGCTGGTATTTTTAGAAGACTGGTGTCAGGCAGATGCATGTGTTAAGCTCTGCAGCCACAGTGACACTTGTGAACTTGGAAGTTTAAAGAGAAATGAGTTTAATGTATGAAATCCAATCCTATATATTAAATATGTGGAAATATGACTGTGCTGACCTTACGACAGGGCTACAGCTGCTGGAGGTGTAGACATTAATGGCCTGCTGAACCAGGAGTAATCTTAGAGGTTACAAGAGGCAGATCCTTGAGCCTCAGACATAAATGCTGCAAACAAATCTCTGTGGCTAGAGATCTGTGCCAGCAGTGCTTTTAGCTGAAAATACCTGTCTGTGGTTGTTCTTTGGGTTTGGGTTTTTTTTTTCCCCTTTCTTTTTTGTTCTCTCTAATTCCTTGTCCATTTTAAGGCTTGATGATAATTTGTGCCTTAATAGGTGTGCTTGCCTCAGCCACAGTGGTTTTGGTCATTTTGTTCTGCAGTAAAAGGTAAATTTAAGGCCATCAAATACTTGCAAACACTAAAATACTTTGCAAACACTGAATCTTTACGGTGAAACAACAGGGCCACTGAGAACTGTTTCTGATGTGATTGTCTCAGTTGCTAAAATGACTTTACCCTCCCTGCCAGTCACCATTGGGGGAGGGGGGGGTAAAACAAAGGGGCAAACCAAAATCAAAACAGACAAAAAACCCACAACCAACCAAAAAAAACCCACCCTGTTGCTATTTGCCAGTCAGTATTTTGGTACTTGTCCATCAGCATTGTGTAAGCATACTAATATTCTGCTCTTGAGTTTTGCAGCTGGAATCTTGGGTTCTTGGTATATCTTTAGAGCAATAGCTCCTGCCTTTTGTGTCATTAAATAAAGATGTCTGAAACCATTTTCTTGTTTATATTGTACTTAACGTAATTGCATAAGCATCGAGTGACTCCTCTGACTGACTCCAGGATGCCAGGAAACATGGGAAAACACTACACAGTACTAGAGAAATCTTGGGTTTAATCCCCAGTACTAGCAGAATGTCACAAGGTAGACTTGCAGTGTTCCTATTTCCCTTTTTCTGCTCCCTTCAAGATTCCTGGTAGCATTTGAGCCTGCCTAACTCGCTTCGTGTAATCCTTTACATCTTCTTGACTAGATGCCAGCTGCTCCTAATTGTTTCATAGCCAGTCAATAAAATCTTGGCTGTTGACAGCTCCTTTCCCCCCTGCCCCAGGAGAGCTATCTTGTTTAACCTGAAAGATTTGCTTTCTTCTTTCCACCTTTTATCTACCCTCTGTTGAAACTCTTTATCTGTTACAGGATGCTTTGAGAGTGAGGGAGTAAAGATCAGGACGTTTTGGGGGGAAAATCTTGCTGGTGCTGCTATTTTAGCCAGAGCTAAACCTGTCCCTTGTGTTTGAGAGCTGATTTGTCAGTAGAGTTAGAGTAGTTTAAGGAAGGGAAATACGTATATATATATGTGTGTTATGTGTATATTTATGTATATATATGTGTGTATATATACACATATATATACATATATATATAAAAGAGGTGTTCCTTTTGTAAACCAGAGAATGTTTGGTTTATAAATGAGAGCAATAACATAGCTTCTGGGCTATTTATATTGCCTGGCTTTACAGCAAGGGAGATGGGAAACAAAACAAGCTTTCAATGAATTTCTGAAAGCCAGCCTGATTCCCTCAGCAGTGGCATGCTGTAAATTAGGTTTTAATCTCTCCAGTCCTCCTTTGCAGGGGGTTGGGATTTAAGCAGGTAGCAAGGCCAAAAATCCCTTTTCCACCTCTTTCTTTTGGGGGGGAGGAGGGGAGTGGATTGATACATTGAATTGCCAAACCTGTTACTGATCCCTGACAGAAGGGCTGTGAATTAGGTGTTAGTGGAGAGAAGTGTGCTTTAATGGCAAACTGGGACGAGGCATTCTCTGAAAGCAATGGTTAACAAATGGTTGAACCCTGCCAGTTTTATTCCTTGCATGGATTTTATGAAGAATTGGCGGCTGTGCAGCTCCTCAGCCAGGTCCATAAGTTGGTATCAGCAACATGAGGTGAGTTGGGCTGTTGAAGGAATGCTTGGATTGTGCTGCTTTAAGCTGGGTTGTCTAAATGGCATGGAAAGCAAGATGAGTTAACCCTTGAAAAAATTATTTAGAGGGCCATGCTAAGCTCCTCTGGCTTTTGTTGATGACAGTGATGATGACCTGCTTTACCAGGGGGGCTGGACGAGATTATCCTCCAACACCTAATATTCTGTGAGTCTATCTTAAGGAGCTGAGATTTCCCTATGTAATGCTATGAGCCTTCCCCTAGCCATAGGAAACCAAGCTTTGGGGAAAATGATAAGAATCTGTTAAGTGTCAATAATGTCTGTAAAATGATGTTCAGTCCTTCCATTCTCCCTGTAGCCTTGTGCACACAGCACAGGGCAACAAAGCTGGGGAGGGGTTTGGAGCACAAGCCCTGTGAGGAGAGGCTGAGGGAGCTGGGGTTGCTTAGCCTGGAGAAGAGGAGGCTCAGGGGAGACCTTGCTGTCTACAACTACCTGAAGGGAGGTCCAACCTATCACCCAACACCATCTAATCAACTAAACCACGGCACCAAGTGCCCCATCCAGTCTCTCTCTAAACACCTCCAGTGATGGTGACTCCACCACCTCCCTGGGCAGCACATTCCAATGGCCAATCTCTCTTTCTGGGAAGAACTTCTTCCTAACATCCAGCCTAAACCTCCCCTGGTGCAGCTGGAGGCTGTGTCCTCTTGTTCTGGTGCTGGTTGCCTGGGAGAGGAGACCAACCCCCACCTGGCTACAACCTCCCTTCAGGGAGTTGGAGACAGCAAGAAGGTCTCCCCTGAGCCTCCTCTTCTCCAGGCTAAGCAACCCCAGCTCCCTCAGCCTCTCCTCACAGGGCTGTGCTCCAATCCCCTCCCCAGCTTTGTTGCCCTGTGCTCTGTGCACAAGGCTAAAGGGAGAATGGGAGGACTGAACATCATTTTACAGACATTATTGACACTTAACAGATTCTTATCATTTTTCCCAAAGCTTGGATTCCTATGGCTAGGGGAAGGCTCATAGCATAAATTTGGGAAATCTCAGAATATTATTGGGAAATCACAGAATATTAGGTGTTGGAAGATAATCTAGTGCAGCCCCCCTGGTAAAGCAGGTTTGCCCAGATCAGGCTGCACACAATGGCATCCAGGTGGGTTTTGAAAGTCTCAGAAGAAGGCTCCACAACCTCTTTGGGCAGCCTGTACCACTGCTCTGTCACCCTCAAAGTGAAGAAGCTTTTCCTGAAGTTCAGTTCTGTTCCTATACATGATGTTGTCCCACAGCTGTATGTCATGGCACTTAGTGGTGAGGGTATTATGGAAGGCTAGGAAGTGCTGTTTAACGTGGAGCTATGTGACACAGGAATCCCTGGGAAATGGTGGAAATTACCTTAGAATCATAGAATAGAATCGTAGAAGCAATGAGGTTGGAAAAGACCTCAGAGATCATCAAGTCCAACCTATCACCCACCACCTCATGACTAACTAATCCATGGCTTGAAGGGCTACATCCAGTCCCCTCTTGAACACCTTGAGCACTCGTAAGCTGTGGCTTGGGCCAGCGTCCCTATCCGTTGAAGTGCTTCAGGGGAATTTTAACACACCTGCTGCTGGTGTGTGTTTAGACCTTTTCAGATGAGTAACATTGGAAATGCTTTGTAAAACGTCTTCCTGAACCTCTGGTACTGCTTTGCCTTAGATGAGGGAGCCTGAGAAGTGAGTTTGCAAAAGCTTTTGAGTACGTGTGTGAGCAAGGAGATGAAATCAGACCGAAGCATGCAAGAGTGAATGCAGAGCAGCTGACTTCAGCAGAGTTCTCTGAAACTTTGTTGTGCCTTGGGCACTGTTTATCACCTAATGGTGTCTAAAGCCAGCTAAGTTAATGCTGCAGCTTTTGTAAGAAGAAAGCAGGGACAAGTTAGAAGGGCTCCTGGACTTGCCACTTTTATGCAAGTTTCTGAGCATCCTGTATCTTTGGAAGGTGACCTGGCACTTGAAGCCATGGTTTAGTCAGTCATGAAGTTTTGGGTGATAGGTTGGACTTGATGATCTCTGAGGTCTTTTTCCAACCTTTTTGATTCTATTAAATTAGAAACAGATTTTAAGAGCTGATTGGAACATTCACAGAAAGAATTTGTTAGTTTCCTTCTAAGAGTAGCTGTGAAAATGTGAATGTGCATAACAAAGCTTTTGGCTTTTCATGTGTTAATCTCTACTCAGATCCTAGAGTGCAACTAGTATTTTTTCATACATCACTTAATTGATCTCTGAACATTCTAGAACAGCATTTACAAAGCACCCAATGAAATTACTTTCTTTGAGTATTTTAGGGAACAATAATCCTTAGTTCTATTATGTATTATAGGATAGAATTAACCAGGTTGGAAAGGACCTCAGAGATCGAGTCCAACCTATCACCCAACACCATCTAATCAACTAAGCCATGGCACCAAGCACCCCATCCTGTCTCTTCCCAAACACCTCCAGTGATGCTGACTCCACCACCTCCCTGGGCAGCACATTCCAATGGCCAATCTCTCTTTCTGTGAGGAACTTTCTCCTCACCTCTAGCCTAAACCTCCCCTGGTGCAGCTTGAGACTGTGTCCTCTTGTTCTGGTGCTGGTTGCCTGGGAGAAGAGACCAACCCCCACCTGGCTACAACCTCCCTTCAGGGAGTTGTAGAGAGCAAGAAGGTCTCCCCTGAGCCTCCTCTTCTCCAGGCTAAGCAACCCCAGCTCCCTCAGCCTCTCCTCACAGGGCTGTGCTCCAGACCTCTCCCCAGCTTTGTTGCCCTTCTCTGGACCCCTTCCAGCCACTCAACATCTTTCTGCTGAGGAGTGTTCAGAATTTTTGTTCCCCTTACACTTTACAGGTGATATCTAGTAAGGTTCAGCTTCCTTGTATTAATACTAATTTTTACTGATGATTTCTTTTTTCCCTAAGCTGTTCTTCTTTATACTTGCATCTGCTTTGGAGCCTTTTCCCACCTGTCCCTGCTGAAAGAGTACACAAGTCAGGCCCCTGTAAATACTTCCCTTTTAACTAGTTCAGAACTGCTTTTGCTCAAGCAGTTCTGCAAATGGGAAAGGTGAGCAGTCACACTAGATGTCTTCAGAGAATAACTGTTCAGGAGAAATAAGGGAAACTTTTGTCCCTGTATCAAGTCCTCACATTGTTCTCCAAAAATCTACCCAAGTCTCCCAAGAACAAGAGGACACAGTCTCAGGCAGTGCCAAGGGAGGTTTAGGCTGAATGTTAGGAAGAAATTCTTCATAGAAAGAGTGATTGGCCATTGGAATGTGCTGCCCAGGGAGGTGGTAGAGTCACCATCACTTGAGGTGTTTAGGAAGAGACTGGATGGGGCACTTGGTGCCATGGTTTAGTTGATTAGATGGTGTTGGGTGGGAGGTTGGACTTGATGATCTGGAAGGTCTTTTCCAACCTGGTTAATTCTGTCTTCTCTAAGTAATACACATCTCCACAGCTAGCAGTCAAACCTGTGCTTCCAGTGTGGCAGTGTTACAGCTGCAGGGCATTTTGCTTGTCTCTCCAGGTAATCTTTACACCCTCTTTACACCATCTTTATTCCTGCCTGTAGTTGGACTTAAGTAATTGTTTCATGTTCATTTTCTGCCAGCCCTAAAAGATTTCTTTAATAGTATTCTTGGTGGCAATGCAGCAATGATACGAAGGGCTTTGCTCCATTCCTTCTGACTCGGCAGGTTAACAATTTTTTCCTTAGTGTTTTAATTCCATGAATGGATGACATAAATCTAGGACCTTTGGTTGCCTTTACACTTAAGCAGTTAATGGTTTACACTGCCACATTTTGTCACCCTCAGCCACCATCTGGTTTGTGTCCCTCTTGGAGCATTCACTGTTTCAAATTCTGTCTTGCTGTGTAATTCTGTGCAGTTGATCCAGGAGCTCTCCCTTCTGCCTTGAACCAGGAACTCTGCCTTCTGCCTTTATGGAAATAATGAAGTACATGCAAGAAGTTATGACTTGACAGTTTAGGAAGGACATCGAGGCACTTGAAGGTGTCCAGAGAAGGGCAACAAGGCTGGGGAGAGGTCTGGAGCACAGCCCTGTGAGGAGAGGCTGAGGGAGCTGGGGTTGCTCAGCCTGGAGAAGAGGAGGCTCAGGGGAGACCTCATTGCTCTCTACAACTCCCTGAAGGGTGGTTGTAGCCAGGTGGGGGTTGGTTTCTTCTCCCAGGCAACCAGCACCAGAACAAGAGGACACAGTCTCAAGCTGTACCAGGGGAAGTTTAGGCTCAAGGTGAGGAGAAAGTTCTTCACTGAGAGAGTTGTTCGCCATTGAAATGTGCTGCCCAGGGAGGTGGTGGAGTCACCATCCCTGGAGGTGTTCAAGAGGGGACTGGATGTGGCACTTGGTGCCATGGTTCAGTCATGAGGTCTGTGGTGACAGGTTGGACTCGATGAGCTTTAGGTGTTTGCATTTGTCTCTTTGCAGAGAGTGCAGTAATGCAGACTAGAGACACTTGAGAACCACACTGTGTAAGGCCTTGGTTCAGTGAACAGTTTCATCAGTTTGATTGGCATGTGGTGCTCAGTTATTCTCAGGACACTCCTCCTTGGAACATTTTTAATGCACTGGAGTAAATCACCTAGTGATTTACTGGCTTTCTGCAAGGCAGGAGGTGGTGGTGCTTGAATGGACTTGGGTTTGATATTTTTTTTCCCCCCTTTTTTTTCTGATCTAGCTAAAAAAAACCCTAACAAAACAATAAAACAGTCAGGAGTGCCATTTTTTTCTCTCCTCCTTTTTCACTCTTGTGAATGCTTTCAAATTTTTGGCACAATGAAGAGATTTTTTTAACATACTGAGCAGTCTCCCTTTCCCCACTGGAAAGCCCTTGCAGAGTGGATAAGCCTGGAAAATGCACTGCTTGCAATATGATCCAAGTGCACATTGGCCACAGCAACCCCATGCAGTGCTACAGGCTGGGGTCAGAGTGGCTGGAGAGCAGCCAGGCAGAAAGGGACATGGGGGTGCTGGTTGATGGTAGGCTGAACATGAGCCTGCAGTGTGCCCAGGCAGCCAGGAGGGCCAATGGCATCCTGGCCTGCATCAGGAACAGTGTGGCCAGCAGGAGCAGGAAGGTCATTCTGCCCCTGTACACTGCACTGGTTAGGCCGCACCTCGAGTCCTGTGTCCAGTTCTGGGCCCCTCAGTTTAGGAAGGAGGTTGACTTGCTGGAACGAGTCCCGAGAAGGGCAACAAAGCTGGGGAGGGGCTTGGAACACAGCCCTGTGAGGAGAGGCTGAGGGAGCTGGGGTTGCTTAGCCTGGGGAAGAGGAGACTCAGGGGTGACTTTATTGCTGTCTACAACTCCCTGAAGGGAGGTTGTAGCCAGGTGGGGGTTGGTCTCTTCTCCCAGGCACCCAGCACCAGAACAAGAGGACACAGTCTCAGGCTGCACCAGGGAAGGTTTAGGCTGGATGTTTGGAAGAAGTTCTATACAGAGAGAGTGATTGCCCATTGGAATGGGCTGCCCAGGGAGGTGATGGAGTCACCATCACTGGAGGTGTTCAGGAGGAGACTTGATGGGGTCCTTGGTGCCATGGGTTAGTTGTTTAGGTGGGTTGGATTGGTTGAGGGGTTGGATGTGATGATCTTGAAGGTCTCTTCCAACCTGGTCTGGTCTATTCTATTCTGTTCTATTCTCTTTCCTCTTCTATGAAATACATCTGTTGGGATACTTAAATAATTTAAAAGCCCTCAGCTTATATTAGAATTTACCTTTTAACCTAGAATGACAGTGAAGGTAATGTGTTATGGATGCTGCTTTCACACCCCCCCCCCTAAATCTCAACTTCAATTTAGTCTTTATAAACTAATTCAGGATGCCATTTGGTTTTCTGGTTGTTTTTTTATTCTTTGTTTATTGTTTTATTGTTGTATTTGTTCCCTTTTTTTGCTCAATGCTAAGGAGGAGACTTTGCTTATTAAATAGTGGTTTTGCTTATTAGGTAGTGTTGGATAATAGGTTGGACTCAATGATCTCAAAGGTCCTTTCCAACCTTGTCTCTACTCTATTCTACTCTACTCTATTCTACTCTACTCTATTCTACTCTACTCTATTCTACTCTACTCTATTCTACTCTACTCTATTCTACTCTACTCTATTCTACTCTACTCTATTCTACTCTACTCTATTCTACTCTACTCTATTCTACTCTACTCTATTCTACTCTACTCTATTCTACTCTACTCTATTCTACTCTACTCTATTCTACTCTACTCTACTCTACTCTACTCTACGAGGAGAGGCTGAGGGAGCTGGGGTTTCTTAGCCTGGAGAAGAGGAGACTCAGGGGTCATCTTCTTGCTCTCTACAACTACCTTAAGGGAGGTTGTAGACAGGCAGAGGTTGGTCTCTTCACCACCAGAGCAAGAGGACACAGTCTCAGGCTGTGCCAGGGGAGGTTTAGGCTGGAGGTTAGGAGGAAGTTTTACACAGAGAGAGTGATTGCCCATTGGAATGGGCTGCACAGGGAGGTGGTGGAGTCACCATCACTGGAGGTGTTCAGGACAAGGCTTGACAGGATGCTTGGTTGCATGGTTTAGTTGGTTGGGTGGTGTTGGATGATAGGTTGGACACAATGATCTTGAAGGTCTCTTCCAAGCTGGTCTGGTCTGGTCTGGTCTGGTCTATTCTATTCTATTCTATTCTATTCTATGATACTAACATGATTCAAGATGCAGGTTGTAAGTGAATATGAAGAGTGTACAGGTGTTTGGAAAGGTGTTGGGTTTTGTGGGGTGGTTTTGTGTGTGTGGTGTTAGTAGTGATTTCCTTCTCTCAGAAAACAGCACTAGATTTATTTATCAAGTGTGGCTTTGCCACTCCTATGCCTTAATACCTGAGTGAACAGGAGGACACAGTCTCAAGCTGCACCAGGGGAAGTTTAGGCTGGAGGTGAGGGGAAAGTTCTTCACAGAGAGAGTGATTGGCTATTGGAATGTGCTGCCCAGGGAGGTGGTGGAGTCACCATTCCTGGAGCTGTTCAAGAGGGGATTGGAAGTGGCACTTGGTGCCATGGTTTAGTCCTGAGGTCTGTGGTGACAGGTTGGACTTGATGATCTTTGAGGTCTGTTCCAACCTTGGTGAGTCTGTGTCTGATTCTTTGCACTTAGGTCCTTGTTGAGCTGTAGGCTGCTGACAGCAGTGCTACAGCTTCCATTAGAATGGTACAGGTGAGACCTCAGTAATGATGAGGGGAGAATCAATTCTGAAGATCAGGCAATTTATGTTGGGAATGTCTTGTGTAACCTAAGCATATGGCTGTGTGGGTGGCCATAGACTTTGTGAAGCTCCATGCTTAGCAAACTTGCCTAACTAATATTTGGGTTCATCTGCAGCCAGGAGAGTGTTCGATTCCAGACACTTGGGAATCAGAATTTTTGTAGTCTCACCCACCACTGCAAATTCCTATCATTCATCTGTCTATTTTAAATGTGTCTCCTGTGGAGTAGTTCTAAAATTACCTGCTGTTTCAACCTGACACTAGCAGGAATATTCGAGCTCCTCCTGCTGCTCTTCAGCCTGGGTGTAGTTGCTTGCACTGTTCAAGTGAGGTGATGCTCCTGCATGGAAGAATGGGGCATTTAAAATGGTACACTGACTTACTCTGACTTTTCCATAGCAGAGACAGGCTTTCAGTTCATCATGGCAGTGCTGAAAGCACAACTTATTACATCAGACTCTTCAGCAACTCACTGAAATTAAGTCTTGCTCCTTGTATAAATCCGGCAAGGCCCTGCTTTGCTTGCCCATGAGTGGAGTTGCCCAGCTCTCTGCCCTCACACAGCTCCTCTGGCCAAGCTCACTGCTCCCTGGAAATACAACTTTGTGTAGAATTGTTTGTCCAAGAGAATGAACCATTTAGCAGTGAATCTCTGGGAGAAGCTGTTAGAGTATAATCCACAAGGATGATCAGAGGGCTGGAGCACCTCTCCCGTGAGGACAGACTGAAGGAGTTGGGGCTGTTCAGTCTGGAGAAGAGAAGGCTCCCAGGTGACCTCATTGTGGCCTTCCAATATCTGAAGGGGGCCTACAAGAAGACTGGGGAGGGACTTGTCAGGATCTCAGGTAGTGATAGGACTAGGGGGAATGGAATGAAGCTGGAGGTGGGGAGATTCAGGCTGGAGGTGAGGAGGAAGTTCTTCCCCATGAGAGTGGTGAAGCCCTGAAATGGGTTGTCCAGGTTGTCCAGCCCTGTCCCTGGAGGTGTTTAAGACCAGGCTGGATGAGGCTGTGATGTAGTGTGAGGTGTCCCTGCCCATGGCAGGCAGGGTTGGAGCAAGATAATCCTCGTGGTCCCTTCCAACCCTAACTGATTCTCTGATAGTAACAGTAGCTGTTCTTTCACATTCTAAATTATGCCTTTGCAATCAAATAATTTGGAAAGGCAGATTTTAATTCAAATAAAACCAAACCTTTGGCTTTCAGAGAATATGGAAATGAACAGGGGTGTGAAAAAGCTATCAAGCCACATACTGGTAAAGGAGGACACCATTAGAGTTGCTGGAGAAGGTAATATGTGAGGCAGTGGACGAGGGCAGCTTTTCAGTTGTGGCATAAGAAACTCAGCTGCAGTTCCTCTCTTCCTCTTCCATTTGCTGACTGACCAATGCCTTTTCTTCTCTGAGTGAACAGTTGACACAGTCTCAGGCTGCCCCAGAGGAGGTTTAGGCTGGATGGTAGGAAGAAGTTCTATACAGAGAGAGTGGCTGGCCATTGGAATGGGCTGCCTGGGGAGGTGGTGGAGTCACCATCATTGGAGGTGTTCAGGAGGAGACTTGATGGGGTGCTTGGTGCCATGGGTTAGTTGTTTAGGTGGTGTTGGATTGGATGATGGGTTGGACACAATGATCTCGAAGGTCTCTTCCAACCTGGTCTGGTCTGGTCTGGTCTATTCTATTCTGTTCTATTCTGTTCTATTCTATTCTATTCTATTCTATTCTATTCTATTCTATTCTATTCTATTCTATTCTATTCTATTCTATTCTATTCTATTCTATTCTTTCAGATATGCACCTATGCAGCTGCTGTAACACCTGGTAAGGTATTTCACACATTCCAGATCATGGCTTTAGTTTTGCTTCCTTACCTTGCAGAGCTGCTGTGCCATTAGTCCCTCGCTTTCTCGTCATCTCCTCTGCAGCCCGAACCTTCCACGTTTTTAACCTCTTTACAGCTCAAATCTTCTAAATGCTTGTGGGGAGTGAATTTTTTTTTTTTTGGCCATTTTGTGATTTGAGTAATTCATTAGAGGTTTTAAAAAGCCCAGTCAGTGTTAGTGAAGTGTGTAATTCTGTGAACTAAGAGCTCAGAATCATCTGTTTGCTACTAGAGAGTGCCACGCAAATACTGAGTGGTGGATAGTCCCAGTTGCTTAGCAATTACACTAACAGTCCTGAGTGTTTATAAAGCAAATATAATATGCTGTGGTCAACAGGGTATGTGGTGCTTTTTGTATTACTTAAGTGTCCTGGTAAACTGTTGGAAAAGGTTTATTAGGATTACACATGAGCAAGCACCTGACACTTAAGAGCAACAACTCGAGTAGGTAAATCCGATAAATAATGTGCTTGGGTTTTTTCCATCTGAAGCCTCACAGCTTAAACCAAGTGGTGAACGTGATGATTTCCCAAACACATTAGCTTTGAACTCTGAGATGCTGTTTTCATGGCTGTGATAAATACTCTTGGAATGGCTTCAGATGGAAATAGTATGGGTGATGGGTTAGGCACGTCTCTGCGCACTCAGCGAAGCCCTGAGGCACAGTGGCAGGCAGGGGAATCCCAGTAACCTTGTCAGAGAAAACAAGCCCCCTGCCCTGGCTCCTGCCAGAGCTGTCACTGGAGATTATCAGCCCTGGGGACCTGGCTGACACTTGGTGGGTAAATGTTGAGGCTGTGCAGGATCAGTGTGAGGTTTGGGGAAGGGTGTTAGAATCACTGTGAGACTTAGAGGGTGCAGGGAAGGATGTTTAGGGGTTGTATGCAGCTTGGTGTAAGATGACTAGAGGAGGGACCAAGGTTAGGGAAAGGGGGGATCAGAGTGAATCTGGTGGAAAGAATATCCATAGGGAAAAGAGAAGGGCAAAGGGGTAAAGTCTGGTTGTGTGTAAGCAGGTGACTGGGCAGTGTATTTATGCAGTCATGTCCTGACCTCGCAGTCTGACCTCTCTCTTCCTTAAACTGTGTCTCTAATTGTTTTCTTGGGTAAGGGTCTAACCACTCTGTGTGCCCCCATGGGGGTCTCAGTGGCAGCAGCTAGTGTCAGAGCACGGCTGACAAAAGTGCATATGGCTGTGTGAGGGTACCTGCCTCGGTGTGTGATCACCAGGGACTACGAAGCAGGACTAGTCAGGGAGTAAAGGAGAACCTTGCAAGTTGCCCTGCAAAGTTGCCCTGAAATCTGGGCAAACATGCATGGATCTGCATGACACAGCTGGAGGAGCTGGATACTGGAGGAACTGGGAGTCTAGGCCAGCTGCTGGAGAGACTGGATTCTGGCCAAGACCCCTGTTTGTGTGTGTATCTGTGCATGAAGCAGCCAAAGGCAAGGGGCTACGAGGAGCAGCTGCTGGGTATGTGGAGTCCAAGGCCAGATCCTAGAGGGACCCATAATGAGAGTGTCTGTTTGTGAGAGGGTCTGAGTTCCAGCAACTGGAGTGGGGCCATGGGGGCTTCTATGCCACGTGCTGGCAGCTGGGGAGACCCAGGGTCTGGGGACAGCTGCTAGGGGTACTGAAAGGAAGGCCAAGCCCAGTTCCAGAGGTACCCCTGTTCTCTCTGTGTGCACATATGTACACACTCTCCTAATGGACTTCAGTCCTGATCAGAGAGGAGCAAGAGGACACCGGAGCGTGCCGCCTGTGTTCACCGAAGCGCTGAGCTGCGCTGTGGGACCAGCCGTGCGTGCACGTGCTCTCCCCTGCCTGTGGGCACCGTCCGCTCTGCCCTGCTACTGACTTGGACCTTGGGGCAGGGAGCTGGGGCTGTGCTGCCTCTGGGCTGCTGGGGTCAGGAACGAGGCCCAGGTGCTGGGTGCTGCACTTTAGTCACAACAACCCCATGCAGTGCTATAGGCTGGGGTCAAAGTGCCTGGAGAGCAGGCAGGCAGAAAGGGACCCGGGGGTACTGGTTGACAGCTGGCTGAACGTGAGCCAGCACTGCACTCAGGTGCCAAGAAGGCCAATGGCATCCTGGCCTGGATCAGGAATAGTGTGGCCAGCAGGAGCAGGGAAGTCATTGTGCCCCTGGACTCAGCACTGGCTAAGCCACACCTTGAGTCCTGTGTCCAGTTCTGGGCCCCTTAGTTTAAGAAGGACGTAGAGACACTTGAATGTGTCCAAGAGAAGGACAACGAGGCTGGGGAGAGGTCTGCAGCACAGCCCTGTGAGGAGAGGCTGAGGGAGCTGGGGTTGCTTAGCCTGGAGAAGAGGAGGCCCAGGGGAGACCTTCTTGCTGTCTACAACTCCCTGAAGGGAGGTTGTGGCCAGGTGGGGGTTGGTCTCTTCTCCCAGGCAACCAGAACAAGAGGACACAGTCTCAAGCTATGCCAGGGGAGGTTTAGGCTGGATGTTAGGAAGAAGTTCTTCACAGAGAGATTGGCCATTGGAATGTGCTGCCCAGGGAGGTGGTGGAGTCACCATCACTGGAGATGTTTAGAGAGAGACTGGATGAGGCACTTAGTGACGTGGTTTAGTTGATGAGATGGTGTTGGGTGATAAGTTGGACTTGATGATCTCAAAGGTCTTTTCCAACGTCGTTGATTCTGTATTCTGTCAGACCTCTGGAGAAGCTCATATTAGACACTCATCATTCTAGGGACTCATCTCTTTTAAAGCAATTTATGCAGGAGGAAGATAAAGAATGCTGTGCTTCATCTGTACACACTGCTAAAAAATCTGAATGGTTTCTGCTATTTGAGGAATGGTATGCAGCCCAATAGCTGAGAGACTGATGTAACAGACTAGAAAAGATACTAAAGGTCTCTGGTGTCTTAATGTGCTATGTGGAATAAATGAGGCTATACAATATATAAAACCCAAGATGCTTCCTGAATCTGGAAAGCATTTCAGTTAAAATCTGTAGAATGGAATGCCTTCCTGATGAAAATCATAGTATCATAGCATCAGTCATGGTTGGAAGGGACCACAAGGATCATCCAATTCCAACCCCCCCTGCCATGGGCAGGGATACCCCACACTAGATCAGGCTGCCCAGAGCCTCATCCAGCCTGGGCTTAAACACCTCCAGGGCTGGGGCCTCAACCACCTCCCTGGACAACCCATTCCAGGGCTTCACCACTCTCATGGGGAAGAACTTCCTCCTCACCTCCAGCTTCATTCCATTCCCCCTAGTCCTATAACTACCTCAGAGCCTGACAAGTCCCTCCCCAGCCTTCTTGGAGCCCCCTTCAGATACTGGAAGGCCACAATGAGGTCACCTGGGAGCCTTCTCTTCTCCAGACTGAACAGCCCCAACTCCTTCAGTCTGTCCTCACAGGAGAGGTGCTCCAGCCCTCTGCTCATCCTCGTGGCCCTTCTCTGGATACCTTCCAGCACCTCCAGATCCCTCTTGGAATAGGGGCTCCAGAACTGGATGCAGTACTCCAGGTGGGGAAGGAAGTATCCTCTACTGAATTTATGATTGGGAAGAGGGGAAATAAAAAGAGAAGAGGTTTTGAAACTGGAAGACAACTGCTTCATCTTTGCTAAGAGGGAAAAGCAGATATTAATTTCATCAGTCTCTTTCCAAGAGACTCTGTTATGCCAACCAAGTTTCCAGGGAGTCTGTAGACAAAACAGACTTGAAGATGTGCTAGGCAAGATGACTTTGGTTCTGGTGCAATTATTGGGGTGTGCAGATATTATCAATAAAATTAGTGTAAAGGATTATGTGAATCTTTGGGAAAGTATTTGTGTGCTTAGAAAAGCTGGCTGACAATCTTGTGTGGCAGCAAGGTATTGGAGATAAGAGGTTGATGTTCATATCTGTAATGTTCTGCAGCTGGCCTTTGAATATGGAGGTTGTAGCCAGGTGGGGGTTGGTCTCTTCTCCCAGACAACCAGCACCAGAGCAAGAGGACACAGGCTCAAGCTGTGCCAGGGGAAGTTTAGGCTGGAGGTGAGGAGAAAGTTCTATGCAGAAAGAGTGATTGGCCTTTGGAATGTGCTGCCCAGGGAGGTGGTGGAGTCACCATCCCTGCAGGTGTTCAAAAAAGGATTGAATGTGGCACTTAAAGCCATGGTTTAGTTAGTCCTCATGTGTTGGGTGATAAGTTTGACTTAGTATCATAGTATCAGGGTTGGAAGGGACCACAAGGATCATCTAGTTCCAACCCCCCTGCCATGGGCAGGGACACCCCACACTAGACTTGATGATCTCTGAGGTCCTTTCCAACCTTACTGATTGTGTGATTCTATGATTTGAGAGTTGAGGGAAGGTTTCAGTTCTGGACAACAGCAAGCAGATGAAATAATTCTCACATCTGATTCTGTTATTTGTTTGTTTGCTGAAGGACTTAGTGGGCACATGTCCTTTTATGTCTTTATTCATTCTTCCACTGTGGATTCACAGGGCTTTTAGTATTATTTCCTGGCTGGCATGGCAGGTGACTTGCTGAGATGATTGCTGCTCATCACTGATAACTCGACACTGAGGGTCACTCAGCAGTGACATTAAATCTTTGATTCAGAAGTCACCAGCTTCATCCTCTTTGACCACTGAGTACTGAAATAAATGTTTTTTCATTTTATATGCTGTTATCTTCTACAAGTTCTTGGGCCCCTCAGGTTAGGAAAGATGTTGAGTTGCTGGAAGGTGTCCAGAGAAGGGCAACAAAGCTGGGGAGGGGTTTGGAGCACAGCCCTGTGAGGAGAGGCTGAGGGAGCTGGGGTTGCTTAGCCTGGAGAAGAGGAGGCTCAGGGGAGACCTTCTTGCTCTCTACAACTACCTGAAGGGAGGTTGTACCTAGGTGGGGCTTGGTCTCTTCTCCCAGGCAACCAGCACCAGAACAAGAGGACACAGTCTCAAGCTGTGCCAGGGGAGGTTTAGGCTGGATGTGAGGAAGAAATTCTTCCCAGAAAGAGTGTCCATTAGAATGTGCTGCCCAGGGAGGTGGTGGAGTCACCATCACTGGAGGTGGTTAGGAAGAGACTGGATGGGGGGCTTGGTGCCATGGTTTAGTTTATTAGATGGTGTTGGGTGATAGGTTGGATTCAATGATCTCAAAGGTTTTTTCCATCCCATCCCATCCCATCCCATCCCATCCCATCCCATCCCATCCCATCCCATCCCATCCCATCCCATCCCATCCCATCCCATCCCATCCCATCCCATCCCATCCCATCCCATCCCATCCCATCCCATCCCATCGTTTCTAGAGCATGTTGTATTTAATCACAATGAAAAACAAGGGTAGGTCCCTTACCAGAATACTTAGATAAGGACCTTTTTCTTTGTTGTCTAGGTAGTGTCTGCTTACTGATTACTCACTTTAAAATGCAAAGCAGTGGAGTATGGGAACAATTGCCTGGAATGATTCTGGATTCAGTTTCATGATAATATTTTCTCTTTCACTTGTTAACAGAGCTGCATGCCTGTTCCTGCCTGCACTGATCTTATAAGAGCTATCAGTTCTTTCCTGGTCTTGCTTGCCAAGAAGCCTGAAGCTAAATTAGTTGATGAAAATGTCTCTATTCTGCTGATGCTGAGTCAGAAGTGTTTATTAAAGGTGATGAGTTCAGTAATCATCAAACCATGTTTAAGTCATCAGGAGAGCTAATTATAGATAGGCTAACCTACATTTCTATAATACTTAAGGACTTGAAGCCCAAATCCTTCTTGCTTAAGTTAATAAGTGCATTTTGGTTGGAAAGGGCTGACACACTAATCCACAACAGACAAAAGTAGTAATTGGCTAGACAGAACCATGAAACTTGTGTCCTGTGATAGGAGGGGAAGAGAGAGAAACTGAATGAGATTTTCACTCTCTTCTGTGCTCTTCATGTTAAGAAAGGGATACAAATCTCTTGAGCTTCTTTGTGCTGAAGATGCCTTCCTGTGTTTTGGGGTATGGTGAATAGTTACAGCTCTGCCTTTTCTGAATTCCCATGTTTTATGTTGGCATCTTTATTTGAGTAGAACAGAGTTAACCAGGTTGGAAAAGACCTTTGAGATCATTGACTCCAACCTATCTCCCAACACCATCTAATCAACTAAACCATGGCACCATGCACCCCATCAAGTCTCTTCCTAAGCACCTCCAGTGATGGTGACTCCACCACCTCCCTGGGCAGCACATTCCAATGGCCAATCTCTCTTTCTGGGAAGAACTTCTTCCTAACATCCAGCCTAAACCTCCCCTGGCACAACTAGAGACTGTGTCCTCTTGTTCTGGTGCTGGTTGCCTGGGAGAAGAGGCCAACCCCCACCTGGCTACAACCTCCCTTCAGGGAGTTGTAGACAGCAAGAAGGTCTCCCCTGAGCCTCCTCTTCTCCAGGCTAAACAACCCCAGCTCCCTCGGCCTCTCCTCACAGGGCTGTGCTCCTAACCCCTCCCCAGCTTTGTTGCTCTTCTCTGGACACCTTCCAGCAACTCAACATCTTTCCTAAACTGAGGGGCCCAGAACAGGCCACATCTATTATTGTATTAGCTAATATTTGGGGGTCATACTGTGGATTCTCATGGCTAGTGTATTTGAGAGGCAGTCTGAGGAAGGAAACAAGCCTTGCATATAGCTTAAACATTATTCACTCTTCCTAGTATTTCTTAGCAGTATCCATCACTAGCTAGCAAAACTCCAACTGAAAGCTAATTCAGAGGTGAAGCTCTCTCAGAAGAATGAAAAGCTATCTTCCTTGTGCAGTAAGGGAGATGGTTAATGAGGTAAAGCTTGAATCTCAATGATGATCATTTCAATTCTTGGTCGTTACATGTGGTTGTGTCTGTCCTTTGTTTGCCTGCAAGTTCTGTCTTCTTAATGACTGGAATGTAATGACAGTGTAATGATCTTGGATGCTCCTGGGAAGCAGTGCTGTTTTCCTGCACTCAGAACCCTCTTGTGTTTTCAGGGATCACAATGCCACTGGTTCTGTTGGTTTGGTTTTCTAAATGGATGGAAACCTGAGCTGTTCTTCATACAGAATTTCAATGTCAGACTAATTTAGGTGAAGAATCTGTCCTGCTGTGCATGATTTGCTTTCAGAAACTGATCAACAGCTCTGAGGGAAAGTCCTGCTTAATTACCATCAGTTGAAAAGCAGTTCAGTGCAGCTTTCAAATGTGGATGCATTTGAACTTAATGGACCCTTACATGTTATGCTACCTGGTGATAAAGAAGATTAATGCAGAACAGGGCAGGTACAATTACTCTTATTTAAATGAGTGAACCTGAAGTAGAATATTGGGTCATGTAAGGAAAATAGGAAGAAGTTCTACACAGAAGGAGTGATTCAGTATTCAGTATCACTAAGGTTGGAAGAGACCTCAAAGATCATCTAGTCCAACCTGTCACCACAGACCTCGTGACTAGAGTAGGGAGGACACTACTGCCCACTGCAGGCTTGAACTGTTGCCCATTGGAATGGGCTGCCTGAGGAGGTGGTGGACTCCCCATCACTGGAGGTATTCAGAAGGAGACTTGATAGGGTGCTTGGTTGCATGGTTTAGTTGATTAGGTGGTGTTGGATGATAGGTTGGGCTCAGTGAGCTTAAGGTCTCTTCCAACCTGGTTTATTCTATTCTAATTACTGTATAATGTATTGGAAAGATCCAGTGTGAGGAACAGATGATGTGGTGACTAAATTGGAACCAAACTGGCAAAGAAAAGTGAAGAAGCTGATAGAAGCTATGGTTTAGTTAGTCATGAGGTGTTGGGTGGTAGGTTGGACTGGATGATCTCTTGAGGTCTTTTCCAACCTTATTGATTCTATGAAAAGGAAGCTCAGGGGAGACCTTATTGCTGTCTACAACTACCTGAAAGGAGGTTGTAGCCAGGTGGGGGTTGGTCTCTTCTCCCAGGCAACCAGTGACAGAATGAGAAGACACAGTCTCAAGCTGTGCCAGGAGAGGTTTAGGCTGGATGTTAGCAAGAAGTTCTTCACAGAAAGAGTGATTGGCCATTGGGATGTACTGCCCAGGGAGCTGGTGGTGTCATTGTCCCTGGAGGTGTTTAGGAAGAGACTGGATGAGGCACTTAGTACCATGGTTTAGTTGATTAGA
Source organism: Dryobates pubescens (assembly GCF_014839835.1). Lineage (NCBI taxonomy): Eukaryota > Metazoa > Chordata > Aves > Piciformes > Picidae > Dryobates > Dryobates pubescens. The sequence continues at coordinate 41,349,909 of NC_071618.1, read as the reverse complement.
TGGTGTTGGGTGGTGGGTTGGACTCAGTGATCTTTTCCAACCTGGCTGATTCTGTGATTCTGAGTGTGTCTCTATTAGGGCTGTTTATGAATGCTCTTAGGTCACATTTTAAATGGAAGTAATGAAATTAGTTGATTAGATAGTGTTGGATAACAGGTTGGACTTGATCATCTCAAAGGTCTCTTCTGTTCTCTTCTGTTCTGTTCTCCTCTGTTCTCCTCTGTTCTCCTCTGTTCTCCTCTGTTCTCCTCTGTTCTCCTCTGTTCTCCTCTGTTCTCCTCTGTTCTCCTCTGTTCTCCTCTGTTCTCCTCTGTTCTCCTCTGTTCTCCTCTGTTCTCCTCTGTTCTCCTCTTGGTAGGCTTTGCTGGTACAAACAAGACTTCAAGTAGACTTTAGTTTTGGACATGGAATATGGAATTCTAAGAAATAGTTCCTCTGTAAACAAAATGGATGTGTTTTATCAGCTGAGGGAATTCATTAATTGCTGGCATGACTACAAATTATTTCCCCAGTAATTTAGGATTACAGTGGCTTGAGGAGAAATGGTATAGATGGCATGTGGGGCCAGAGAATGCTAAATGGGAAAATTGGTGTTAATGAAGACAGATTCAATATGCCAGTCCTGCTTCTGAAAGGCAGAATTAATTGTAATGGATGATGCTACATGCATCCTGCTAACCTAACTCCCCAAGTTTAGTTTAATAAAGAGAGATGAGCAGAGGGCTGGAGCACCTCTCCTGTGAGGACAGACTGAAGGAGTTGGGGCTGTTCAGGCTGGAGAAGAGAAGGCTCCCAGGTGACCTCATTATGGCCTTCCAGTATCTGAAGGGGGCTACAAGAAGGCTGGGAGGGACTTCTCAGGATCTCAGGTAGTGCTAGGACTAGGGGGAATGGAATGAAGCTGGAGGTGGGGAGATTGAGGCTGGAGGTGAGGAGGAAGTTCTTCCCCATGAGAGTGGTGAAGCCCTGGAATGGGTTGTCCAGGGAGGTGGTTGGGGCCCCGTCCCTGGAGGTGTTTAAGAGCAGGCTGGATGAGGCTCTGGGCAGCCTGATGTAGTGTGGGGTGTCCCTGCCCATGGCAGGGGGGTTGGAACTGGATGATCCTTGTGGTCCCTTCCAACCCTGACTGATTCTGTGATTCTGTGGTATGAGGAAGACTGACTTGAAATGCTTCAAGCTTCTGAGAGCTTTGGAACATAAATGATTGAGAATGGCTCTCCTAAAAAAAGAACAAGTTTACCAGAGGTTTTCTTTAACTCCTGCCCAAGATTCAAGGATCAAATACACACAGATTCTTCTAATACCAAGTGTCAGCCTTCTCTTGTAATTTTAGGGGGAAGGAGGGGAAAACAGACTCTTTATATTGATGATGGGAAAAACCCAACTCCCAACACCTATTATCTAATTCTCTTCAGTGAATTCCTGTTGTGGCAAATTACCCATGGGTGATTATTTTGTATTTTCCTCTCTCTCTCCTCCCCCTCCCCCCCCTTTTTTTTTTCCCCCCTGTGACCTGAATCTCTCAAAACTTTGTGACAGCAGGGATTGTCACATCATTAAACTTTTGTATGGCTTTGGAGCCAGGACATTCAGTGTTGGGGAACAAATGAGTCTGAGCATCAGGAGAATGTTTTGTGCCTGCTTAGAGTCCCAGTTCACAGCTGCCAAGTTTAGGCCACTGCTTATCTTGGGGCTATTCTTAACCTCTGCCAAAGATGTGTTGCTGACATTTCTAGCGTGTCTCTAACCGTGCTGCTGGAGCTCAGACTGGACTGCATAACCTAGAATCAGAAAGAAAAAAACTGCATCAGTACTTTGTAACCAAGTTATAGAAACAGTGCAAAGCATCAGTCCTTCCCTGGAAGCTGCAGAAAGACGTTCAGTTGTGCCTGTGGTTTCGTGGATTAGATGGTGTTTAATATCTTCGTGGTCTTTAATATCTTCACTGATGATGTGGATGAGGGGATTGAGTCAGTCATCAGCAAGTTTGCAAGTGACACCACGTGGGGAGCAGATGTTGGTCAGTTAGAGGGTTGAAGGGCTCTGCAGAGGGACCTGGACTGACTGGACAGATGGGCAGAGTCCAATGGCATGGCATTCAACAAGTCCAAGTGCCAGGTGCTGCACTTTGGCCACGGCAACCCCATGCAGAGCTACAGGCTGGGGTCAGAGTGGCTGGAGAGCAGCCAGGCAGAAAGGGACCTGGGGATGCTGATTGACAGCTGCCTGAACATGAGCCAGCAGTGTGTCCAGGTGGCCAAGGCGGCCAACAGCATCCTGGCCTGCATTAGGAACAGTGTGGCCAGCAGGAGCAGGGAGGTCATTGTGCCCCTGGACTCAGCACTGGTTAGGCCACACCTTGAGTCCTGTGTCCAGTTCTGGGCCCCTCAGTTTAGGGAAGATGTTGAGTTGCTGGAAGGTGTCCAGAGAAGGGCAACAAAGCTGGAGAGGGGTTTGGAGCACAGCCCTGTGAGGAGAGGCTGAGGGAGCTGGGGTTGCTTAGCCTGGAGAAGAGGAGGCTCAGGGGAGACCTCATTGCTCTCTACAACTACCTGAAAGGTGGTTGTAGCCAGGTAGGGGTTGGTCACTTCTGCCAGGCAACCAGCACCAGAACAAGAGGACACAGTCTCAGGCTGTGCCAGGGGAGGTTCAGACTGGAGGTGAGGTGAAAGTTCTTCACTGAGAGATTCATTCGCCATTGGAATGTGCTGCCCAGGGAGGTGGTGGAGTCGCCGTCCCTGGAGGTGTTCAAGAGGGGACTGGACGTGGCACTTGGTGCCATGGTCTAGTCATGAGGTCTGTGGTGACAGGTTGGACTCAATCTTTGAGGTCTCTTCCAGCCTCGGTGATGCTGTGATACTGTGTTGGGTGATAGGTTGGACTCGATCTCGGAAGGTCTTTTCCCAGCCTGGTTAATTCTATTCTATTCTGGTGGCAGTCAGTGCTGGCAGAGTGTTTGGGCTTCAAGAGCTAACTGTCCCTTTAAAAACACTTAGTCATAGATGTGTGACATGGGCATTTTAAGCACAGTGTTAAATGGGCTCATACAGGATGAAGATAGTTCATTGATGTAGTCTTGACACCTCGGGCACCCTGTTTTCTTCTGTGTTTTTTTCTCTGGAGACATTGACACCATTCATTTCTGCATCTTAATGTTTCTCATCTCCTTTTCTTGTTTTATGTTGCTTTTGAAAAGTGACTGCAGACTTTCTGTTCTGGGCCCCTCAGTTTAGGGAAGATGTTGAGTTGCTGGAATGTGTCCAGAGAAGGGCAAACAAAGCTGGGGAGGGGTCTGGAGCACAGCCCTGTGAGGAGAGGCTGAGGGAGCTGGGGTTGCTTAGCCTGCAGAAGAGGAGGCTCAGGGGAGACCTTCTTGCTGTCGACAGCTCCCTGAAGGGAGGTTGCAGCCAGGTGGGGGTTGGCCTCTTCTCCCAGGCAACCAGCAGCAGAACAAGAGGACACAGTCTCAAGCTGTGCCAGGGAAGGTTTAGGCTGGATGTTAGGAAGAAGTTCTTCATGGCAAGAGTGATTGACCATTGGAATGTGCTGCCCAGGGAGGTGGTGGAGTCCCCATCACTGGAGGTGTTCAGGAAGAGACTGGATGAGGCACTTGGTGCCATGGTTGATTAGATAACGTTGGATGGTAGGTTGGATTTGATCTCAAAGGTCTCTTCCAACCTGGTTAATTCCAGAGAGCAGTACCCACTAAGTTAGTGCTAAAATATGCATCTTTTCACTTCAACAAACTGTTAATGGATGCTGCCAGGATTAAATCACCATGTGAACATTTGGACTCAAACAGTGATTCAGTCAGTGATTCAGTGTGATAAATTACGAAGGAAAAGTCCCAAGATATGCAGATGTTGGACTTGTTAGAAGTAGTCCTTTTAGTGCTGCACCAAAGTTGTCTAAAACTTGTGCAGATTCCTAGTCAGGGCTTTAACAAACTTACAAGCAAAGTATTCTAGACCTGCCTCATTTCAGTATTATCTATGGCTGCCTGTTAAACACACTTGGCATTTTTAAGATGGTTTCTACTTAGCCTTAAGTCTGCAGTCTTCAGAGCATTAATGCTTTGGATCAGTCTCGTGGGGTTGTTTCTGGGATAGAATTCTCCCTTGCCAGTTTGGATATAGTCATCTTTCAGTGCTGTCTGCACCCCAGGTTGTGACCTCATAGCTAATTGCAATTCAGTCATTTGTGAGTCTTGGTTTTAATTATATAATTGGATTTTATTAGCATGTTCTGGCTGGAGAGCAGCCAGGCAGAAAGGGACCTGGGGGTACTGATTGACAGCTGGCTGGACATAAGCCAGCAGTGTGCCCAGGTTGCCAACAGGCTAATGGCATCCTGGTCTGCATCAGGAATAGCATGGCCAGCAGGAGCAGGGAGGTCACTGTGCCCCTGGACTCAGCACTGGTTAGGCCACACCTTGAGTCCTGGGTCCAGTTCTTGGCCCCTCAATTTAAGAAGGACATTGAGACACTTGGACTTGTCTCAAGAGAAGGGCAACGAGGTTGGGGAGGGGTTTAGAGCACAGCCCTGTGAGGAGAGGCTGAGGGAGCTGGGGTTGCTTAGCCTGGAGAAGAGGAGGCTCAGGGGAGACCTTCTTGCTATCTACAACTCCCTGAAGGGAGGTTGTAGCCAGGAGGGGGTTGGTCTCTTCTCCCAGGCAACCAGCACCAGAACAAGAGGACACAGTCTCAAGCTGTGCCAGGGGAGGTTTAGGCTTGAGGTGAGGAGAAAGTTTTTCACAGAGAGAGTTGTTAGCCAGTGCAATGGGCTGCCATCCCTGGAGGTGTTTCAAAAGAGATTGGATGTGGCACTTAAAGCCATGGTTTAGTTAGTCATGAGGTCTTGGGTGATAGGATGGACTTGATCTCTGAGGTCTTTTCCAACCTTATTGATTCTATGCTCTGTTGGTATAGTTAAACTGTCTCGAGTTCCTGAGGTTTCCAAGTGATTGAGAGCTAGAATCTAGCTGTATTTACAGTTAGAAGGCAAGACAGCAGGGTTTCCTCAGGGACCTTCTGCATGACTGATGGATTTGCTCTTCTTTTAACTGTCACTTTTCACTTTGATACTCCCACCTCTCCACAGTTCAGATTTAATTTGGGCATTTCTGAAAAGGTTTCATGTGTTGAGTTTGTTGCTCCCCTCAGCTGCTGCCATGTTTATTCTTTCCAATGGAATGGGACTTTCCTCCTTAAAAAGCATCCCAGAGGGAGAGGACTGAGTTGTACTTTTCAATTTTTGGGCTAGTGTGATCTCTTAGCTTAAACTCTTGTGTGATGATGTGTACAACATAGCACAGAGTGCACCAGCTTGGAAAAGACCTTCGAGATCATCAAGTAGCCTGGAGAAAAGGAGACTCAGGGGTGACCTTATCACTCTGTACAACTACCTGAAGGGAGGCTGTAGCCAGGTGGGGGTTGGTCTCTTCTCCCAGGCAGCCAGTACCAGAACAAGAGGACACAGTCTCAGGCTGCACCAGGGGAGGTTTGGGTTGGAAGAAGTTTTACACAGAGAGAGTGATTGCCTGTTGGAATGTGCTGCCTGGGGAGGTGGTGGAGTCACCATCACTGGAGGTGTTCAGGAGGAGACTTGATGGGGTGCTTGGTGCCATGGGTTAGTTGTTTAGGTGATGTTGGATTGGTTGATAGGTTGGACACAATGATCTTGAAGGTCTCTTCCAACCTGGTTTATTCTATTATTCTAAGTCCAACCTATCACCCAACACCATCTAATCAACTAAACCATGGCACCAAGCACCCCATCCAGTCTCTTCCTAAACACTTCCAGTGATGAGGACTCCACCACCTCCCTGGGCAGCACATTCCAATGGCCAATCTCTCTTTCTGGGAAGAACTTTCTTGTCACCTCCAGCCTAAACTTCCCCTGCCACAGCTTGAGACTCTGTCCTCTTGTTCTGGTGCTGGTTGCCTGGGAGAAGAGACCAACCCCCACCTGCCTACAACCTCCCTTCAGGGAGTTGTAGAGAGCAAGAAGGTCTCCCCTGAGCCTCCTCTTCTCCAGGCTAAGCAACCCCAGCTCCCTCAGCCTCTCCTCACAGGGTTGTGCTCCAAACCCCTCCCCAGCTTTGTTGCCCTTCTCTGGACACCTTCCAGCAACTCAACATCTTTCCTAAACTGAGGGGCCCCCAGCTGGACACAGGACTCAAGGTGTGGCTTAACCAGTGCTGAGTCCAGGGGCAGAATATAATTGAATCAAACACTGCATTGATAACTATAAATAATATTTGATCAGATAGCTCATGGAGTCTACGTGCAGCACTGAAACTGCAGTGCTAGACAAAGCTGCAGCTTGGCACAGTAACAAAAGATTTAGACTTGTGTCAAATCCTGTTTTGACAGTTGATTCATTACTAGATTTGGAAGGGCAGACTACATAAAGTGCCTGGTTTTAATGTGAGTTTACACTCTAGCAGACACACTTTTTTTCTGCAAAATACTGTGTTCAGTGTGTGTGTGTAGACAAGTCTGCAAGGGGGAAGGTGAGCTGGAAGAGTGCAAAAGTAAGTCAAGGGTTAATTGTTTTTTTACTGATTACCTCTGCTATGCCTTCAGTTGCTTTGATTTCTGAGTGTATGGACAGATGGGCAGAATCATGAGCCAGCAGTGTGCCCAGGTGGCCAAGAAGGCCAATGGCATCCTGGCCTGCATTAGGAATAGTGTGGCCAGCAGGAGCAGGGAAGTCATTGTGCCCCTGGACTCAGCACTGGTTAGGCCACACCTTGAGCCCTATGTCCAGTTCTGGGCCCCTCAGTTTAGGAAGGACATTGAGAGACTTGAACGTGTCCAGAGAAGGGCAACGAGGCTGGGGAGAGGCCTTGAGCACAGCCCTGTGAGGAGAGGCTGAGGGAGCTGGGGTTGCTTAGCCTGGAGAAGAGGAGGCACAGAGGTGAACTTACTGCTGTCTACAACTGCCTGAAGGGAGGTTGTAGCCAGGTGGGGGTTGGTCTCATCTCCCAGGCAACCAGCACCAGAACAAGAGGACACAGTCTCAAGCTGCACCAGGGGAAGTTTAGTCTGGAGGTGAGGAGAAAATTCTTCACTGAGGGAGTCATTCATCATTGGAATGTGCTGCCCAGGGAGGTGGTGGAGTCACCATCCCTGGAGCTGTTCAGGAGGGGATTGGATGTGGCACTTGGTGCCATGGTTTAGTCATGAGGTCTGTGGTGACAGGTTGGACTTGATGATCTTTGAGGTCTCTTCCAACCTTGGTGATACTGTGATAGTGTAATCCAGTGGTATGAGATTTAACACATCCAAGTGCTGGGTACTGCACATTGGCCACAGCAACCCCATGCAGTGCTACAGGCTGGGGTCAGAGTGGCTGGAGAGCAGCCAGGCAGAGAGTGACCTGGGGGTGCTGGTTGACAGTAGGCTGAACACGAGACTGCAGTGTGCCCAGGCGACCAAGACAATGGTTTAGGTGATTAGATGGTGTTGGGTGATAGGTTGGACTTGATGATCCTGAAGGTCTTTTCCAACCTGGTTAATTCTATTCTAACCTGTCTTAAGATGTGTGTCTGTGTACACGGGCACACAAGTGAGGCTGGTAAGTCAGAACACAGAGAATTTAAAAGCTGTTGATCTCCAAGCTTCTCAGGATCTCAGGTAATGATAGGACTAGGGGGAATGGAATGAAGCTGGAGGTGGGGAGATTCAGGCTGGAGGTGAGGAGGAAGTTGTTCCCCATGAGAGTGGTGAAGCCCTGGAATGGGTTGTCCAGGGAGGTGGTTGAGGCCCTGTCCCTGGAGGTGTTTAAGCCCAGGCTGGATGAGGCTGTGGCCAGGCTGATCTAGTGTGGGGTGTCCCTGCCCATGGCAGGGGGGTTGGAACTGGACAATCCTTGTGGTCCTTTCCAAGCCTGACTGATACTATGATAAGCTTTCTCACTCCTAAAATCAGAATGTTCTTTCAAAATGCAATGATTACTTTTCTTTAAATGTTTTCTTCACCAAAAACTTAGAAACTTTTGTTGTTTTTTATAAAGTACTCCACCATGCCATCATTTTCAGTGCTGCTGAAGATGCAGCTCAGTGTTTTTCCTTTCCATGAACACCCAGACCCTTGAAGGTACTGGGGTGTTTTTTTGCTGGGGTTTTGATTTGGGTTGGATTTTTTTCCCCCCCCTTCCTTGTTTTTCCTGTGTGTTTGTTTTAAGGGAGCATCAGCCAACATGGCACAGGCTTGCTGTTCAACTGCCAAAAGCATTGCTGGTATCAAAGTGATGTCAGCAGTGCTTTGTTAGCAACGTTGGCTTTCCCTCTGAAGAGGCAGGACATACACATTGCCAGGCCAGGCATTAATGGAAGCTATTGTCAGTTAACTTAGCCCAGCAGCGTGAGAGCTCCCAGAGCAAGAAATCATCAAGAAAAGATCTGGGATCAGCTCTGTCTCTCCAAACTCACTACTGCTGTAGAACAGAGCAGGTCAGAAGAGACCTTCAAGATCACTGAGTCCAACCTATCACCCAACACCACCTAATCAACTAAACCATGCAACCAAGCACCCTATCAAGTCTCCTCCTGAGCGCCTCCAGTGATGGTGACTCCAGCACCTCCCTGGGCAGCACATTCCAACGGGCAATCACTCTCTCTGTGTAGAATTTTTTCCTAACATCCAGCTTAAACCATCCCTGGCACAGCCTGAGACTGTGTCCTCTTGTTCTGCCACTGGTTGCCTGGGAGAAGAGACCAATCCCCACCAGGCTACAGCCTCCCTTCAGGGAGTTGTAGAGAGCAAGAAGGTCTCCCCTGAGCCTCCTCTTCTTCAGGCTAATCAACCCCAGCTCCCTCAGCCTCTCCTCATAAGACTTATGCTCCAAACCCCTCCCCAGCTTTGTTGCCCTTCTCTGGACACCTTTCAGCAACTCAACATCTTTCCTAAACTGAGGGGCCCAGAACTGGACACAGGACTCAAGGTGTGGCCTAACCAGTGCTGAGCACAGGGGCACAATGACTTCCCTGCTCCTGCTGGCCACACTGTTCCTGATGCAAGCCAGGATGCCATTGGCCCTCTTGTAGGTAACAAGAAGTTGCAGGCAGCAATAAGGTGTCACAGTTGTAGATAGTCCTTGCTGAACCTTGTTGCTTGCTTCCTCCTCTTAGTATCCCTGGGAACGGCAGCAGGATCCGAGTGCAGAGCATTCTGGTGCTTCAGTATTTGCTGAAGCATTGGTGAGCAAAGTTGAACTGGGCTGGGGGAGGGAGAGCATGATGACCCTTTGGCATCTTCAGCTAAGAGAACTTTGGATGATTATTTGTTTGTTTGCCCTGCCATAAGCTGCAAGGCTTACACTGAGGCTGAGGGGTCATCTCTCACTACAGCTGCAGTGCTGTGGGTGTGTTTGTTGTGGGTAAGCTAATGATGTCCCAGCAATGGAAAAGAGTAAATTCTGGGGGAGTTTTCAGGAAGACACCAGAAGGAATGTAGTAATCCAATTGATACATAAGTAGGGAAGTCATTGTGCCCCTGGACTCAGCACTGCTTAGGCCACACCTTGAGTCCTGTGTCCAGTTCTGGGCCCCTCTAGTTTAGGAAAGATGTTGAGGTGCTGGAAGGTGTCCAGAGAAGGGCAACAAAGCTGGGGAGGGGTCTGGAGCACAGCCCTGTGAGGAGAGGCTGAGGGAGCTGGGGTTGCTTAGCCTGGAGAAGAGGAGACTCAGGGGAGACCTTCTTGCTCTCTACAACTACCTTAAGGGAGGGTGCAGACAGGCAGAGGTTGGTATCTTCCCCCAGGCAAGCAGCACCAGAACAAGAGGACACAGTCTCAGGCTGTGCCAGGGGAGGTTTAGGCTTGAGGTGAGGAGAAAGTTCTTCATGGAGAGAGTTGCTGGCCATTGGAATGTGCTGCCCAGGGAGGTGGTGGAGTCACCATCCCTGGAGGTGCTTAGGACGGGACTGGATGAGGCACTTGGTGCCATGGTTTAGTTGATTAGATGGTGTTGGGTGATAGGTCGGACTCGATGATCTGAAAGGTCTTTTCCAGCCTGGTTAATTCTATTCTAAAGATCAATTTGAGCAGTGGCATTGTCTTTGCAGTGGGGAAAGGAGAAGTATTTTTAAATATGTTGTCAATTTAGTGTTTTGAAAGGGGGAAGAAAATTATCTTGTACATTATGCCTCTCTAAACTGAGATGCTATTTCCCCCCCACCCCCTTTCTCATGAAGTATGGATGTTCTGGTGTGACAGCAATAACTTGCTAGTCTTGCCTGTGGCTTTGTTGCTGCTGAGGACTGAGGGCACAGCATTGTTTTAGCTTGACATGAGTTGGCAAGCGTGGTGTGCTGCAGCCTGTCTGCCGTGTCGTATTGGAGGTTAACTCTCCTAAGAAAAAGGTGGTGTGCTCTGTGTCTGATTGAGATCGCTCTCATCTTCTGCCCCCAGATCAAAAGCAGGCTCCTGCAGTCCAAGTTGGGCAGGCTTCCCATATGTGGAGCACAGGGGAGATTTATCAGCCTTCTCCTGTGCACATACAGCCTTAAATATTTACTCAGTGGGAAAACCAGCGCAGGTTTTGGCCCTGTGCTCTTTTTAGACCTGACAGTGTAGTGAGTGACTCAGTGCCCTGGGGAAAGGGACAGCTTGCAGGGGTGGTACCGCATCCTGGAGGGAGCCCCTTCTTGAGGCAGATTCTCTAGAGGAAATGCTGATGGTAACGTGGCTCAGAGCAAAGATTTGCTGCTTCAGGTTTTTTCCCCAGGACTGTCCTTAGGCACATTATTGACTTACAGTGAAAGACAGTTATGAGGGGAGAATCTAAAAGCCGATAGGAGGTGCAGGGCCCAGGCATGGAGGGATGCACAGCAGCTGAGAAGTGTCTAGCAGGTCTCAGTTTCCCATCTCTGGGCAGCTTTCCAGAGTCATCCGGCAGCCTGATTTTTGCTTTAAGCTGGATTTAGTCTGCAGCACCTCCGGAGGTGCTGTCACTGGGGTCAGCTGCTCTTGTATGTACACCCAGCCTCTGTAAAAACCGTGATGCTCCTGCGTCTTTATTCCTAGTGTAAAGAGAGGCGAACTTGCTCTCCTGTGCCTCGCTTTTCAGGGAGATAAAACGGTTTTCTGGAGCAACGAGGGAGAGCTAAGGCTGCCGCAGCCCCTTTTATTTGGGGTACCTCATGATTAATTTGGGTGGGTGCTGGGGTTTTTTGGGCAGCTTTTCAGTGGCTATTCCGAACCCGGAGGTGTCCGAAGAGGGACTCCCCGCAGGAGCGTGTTGTGCTGCGGTACAGTGCGGGTGTCGGTGCGGGGACGGCGGGTCCCCCCGCAGCCCTGAGAGGAGAGGCAGCAGCGCCAGGCGTTCGCGGGGCCGGGCCCGCAGCGCCCCCTAGCGTCCGCGGGTGGCTTGCCTTCCCCGCGGCCGGCCGGCCTCTCGCAGCATTTCGGCGCCTCGGGGGCGAGCATTTTCCCCCTAAAACCCGTAGCTGTGCAGAGGGTGGGTGGGGGGCACCCTCCGGAGGGCCGAGGCGGCGCGGGTGGCCAATACCCGCCCGCTGCGCGGGCTGCGAGCGGCGGCGCGGAGCGCTGCTTCCCTCTGGCAACGGCCACGAGGTGGCGCGGTTGGGTTGCCGCTGCTTCCCTCTCGCCTGGGCGCCAGCGGCCGGGATGCTGGATTTGGGCGGCGGAGGCACGGTTGGGCTTAGACTTGGCTTGTCTAAGTGTTGCCCAGTTAAGGTGGGCAGGATAAATGGCCCGATTAACAGGAGCGGTGCTCATGCGGAAGTGGCATCCTTCAGGAATCGTGAGGAACTGTCCCTGGAGAGGTTTTTCTTAGCGTAAACTCGGTCTCGGGACTGCAGTGACGCTGGCTGAGCAGCAGTGGAGAAAGGACCTTGCAGGGGGGAGGAAGAAAGTCAAGTCCTCATTTCCTTGAAAATGATGTTAATGAAGTTCATTATTGACAGTGCAGAGTGAACAACGTAGCAGGGTATGAGGAGTTTGCACAATGTGGGACCTTGATTTCCTCCACAAGATGCTAATATTCTGAACTATTGATTTGGGTTTTACTCTTCAGTTGCTTGTTTCACTAGAAGCAGGATTAAGACTGAACATAAGTTGATAGGCACTGACAACTAGAACAGCTTTGGTCAGGCACAGTTTGCACCTGCATGCTGGGAACAGCTGTATCTGCATCCGACCAGACTGACAGCAGCTGGATTTAGTGGGCAGTGGGTTGGGGGAAGGAGTGGTGACACTCTGCTGGCTTCTGACAGTCATGAAATGGTACTCAGTGAGACAAACCTTTCTAGTGACTACATATATGGGCTTCTGTGGAGGAGTTGGTGGAAGTAGCAAATAGCATTACAGTAGTTTTTTTCCAACACCACATCTGACTACTTGCATTTATGTATAATGGTGACAGCAGTGTGCCCAGGTGGCCAAGAAGGCCAATGGTATCCTGGCTTGTATCAGGAATAGTGTGGCCAGCAGGAGCAGGGAAGTCATTGTGCCCCTGGTCTCAGCACTGGTTAGGCCACATCTTGAGTTGCTGGAGGGTAACAAAGCTGTATATGTGCTGGTCTGGACCAATTCATGCCTCTGTTTAGCCCTGGATATATGACAATTGACATTTGTTAAGAGTCCCCTTACAGGGAAGAACATAGGGCTTTGGAAGCCTGCAGAAAGGGACCTGGGGATACTGGTCAAGAAGGCCAATGGCATCCAGGCCTAGATCAGGAACAGTGTGGCCAGCAGGAGCAGGGAAGTCATTGTGCCCCTGTAGAATACATAGAATAAACCAGGTTGGAAGAGACCTTCAAGATCATTGTGTGCAACCCATCAACCAATCCAACACCACCTAATCAACTAACCCATGGCACCAAGCACCCCATCAAGTCTCCTCCTGAACACCTCCAATGATGGCGACTCCACCACCTCCCCAGGCAGCCCATTCCAATGGGCAATCACTCTCTCTGTATAGAACTTCTTCCTAACATCCAGCCTGAACCTCTCAGGTGCAGCCTGAGACTGTGTCCTCTTGTTCTGGTACTGGCTGCCTGGGAGAAGAGACCAACATCCGCTGTACTCAGCGCTGGTTAGGCCACACCTTGAGTCCTGTGTCCAGTTCTGGGCCCCTCAGTTCAGGAAAGATGTTGAGTTGCTGGAAGGTGTCCAGAGAAGGGCAACAAAGCTGGGGAGGGGTCTGGAGCACAGCCCTGTGAGGAGAGGCTGAGGGAACTGGGGTTGCTTAGCCTGCAGAAGAGGAGGCTCAGGGGAGACCTTCTTGCTGTCTCCAACTCCCTGAAGGGAGGTTGTAGCCAGGTGGGGGTTGGTCTCTTCTCCCAGGCAAGCAGCACCAGAACAAGAGGACACAGTCTCAAGCTGTGCCAGGGGAAGTTTAGGCTGGATGTTAGGAAGACGTTCTTCCCAGAGAGTGATTGGCCATTGGAATGTGCTGCCCAGGGAGGTGGTGGAGGCACCATGGCTGTTCTCTTACCTTTCTTATTAAAGTTCCCAGTGTAAACAGGGAAGCTTTTCCATCTCAGCGTGACTGTAAAGGTTAATCCTGCACATAAAGAACTCTCCAGGGACCAGCTTGATGCGGATAATGTTGAGCCTTCCTGCAGTGACACCGAGGCCTTGTGGTTACACAAGCATTGTGCAGTTCTGATTCCTGGTTTTGTGGGCAGTGTGCTCTATAGGAAGGCTGAAAGTAGGTGTGACCTCTCAGGTTTTCCTCAAAGGTGTACATGCTTAAAGGGGTAGTTGTTGTTTTTTGGTGGGTGTGTTGGTTTTGTTTCTCATTTGGGGCTGTTTGTGGTTTTGTGGGTTCTGCCAGTCAGTCATTTCTGCCTTCACTGAGATATTGTTCACATGATCTAGATGAGGGGATTGAGTCCATCATCAGTAAATTTGCAGATGACACCAAGCTGGGGGGCAGGTGTTGATCTGTTAGAGGGTAGAAGGGTTCTGCAGAGGGACCCTGCCAGGCTGGACAGATGGGCAGAGTCCAACAAGATGTCATATAACAAGTCCAAGTGCCGGGTGCTGCACTTTGGTCCCAACAACCCTATGCAGAGCTACAGGCTGGGGTCAGAGTGGCTGGAGACTGTGTCCTCTTGTTCTGGTGCTGGTTGCCTGGGAGCAGAGACCAACCCCCACCTGGCTGCAACCTCCCTTCAGGGAGTTGTAGAGAGCAAGAAGGTCTCCCCTGAGCCTTCTCTTCTCCAGGCTAAACAGCCCCAGCTCCCTCAGCCCCTCCTCATAGGGTTTGTGCTCCAGACCTCTCCCCAGCTTCATTGCCCTTTTCTGAACACATTCAAGAGTCTCAATATCCTTCTTAAATTGAGGGGCCCAGAACTGGACACAGCTCTCAGGTGTGGCCTAACCAGTGCTGAGTACAAGGTCTGGTGACCAGCTCAGCTGTGACTGTGCAAAGACACATGCAGGCTGGCTTTTTGCTTTAAACTGCTGCACTCTGAGACACCTCTGCCACAAGGCTGCTGCTGTAGTAGTTAAACCAAGGGCTGCTGGTGGAATACTGAACTGTAGTGCTCCTTGCAGCAGAATTTGCGTGGCGAGAGGCTTTTGTGTGTGGCTGCAGGACGCAGGAGTGTACACTTCAGAGCTGTAAGGTTTAAGGAGTACACTAGCCTAGCTTTGTCAACTTAGCCCTTTTCAGTGGGGTAAACTTAGCCACACAGAGATCTTGACTAATGTGACTGTTTTACTTCTGGTGCCTTAGGCATGGTAAAGACTTTCCCTTGTACATTGTATTTGGAGCATGAACTAAGGAGAGAGTCATCATATGCTGGGGGTTTTTGTTTGTGCATGTGAAGAAGAGAGGTTGAGTGTGATGCTTCTGAGTTGGGGGGGTGTTGGGTGGTGGTTTTGGGTGTGTTTTTCTCTTCTGTTCCAAAAGCTGTCACCATTAGACAGTGATGTCATGGCACTGGGTTATGAATCAAATTGTTGCTGTATCAAGGGCAATTGCAGGATGTCCGCAGCTGCTTGCTGTAGATTTGGTTTCTTAATCCTTCCCTTCTAATATTTGTCTTGTTCCAAACCAGAAATGCTCTTTCTGTTACTCAGGCACTGTATTAAATGCACAACCCACCCCTCCCCATCTGCTGTTACCTT
The DNA here is from genome assembly GCF_014839835.1 of Dryobates pubescens. Taxonomy (NCBI): domain Eukaryota; kingdom Metazoa; phylum Chordata; class Aves; order Piciformes; family Picidae; genus Dryobates; species Dryobates pubescens. The sequence goes on along the minus strand of NC_071618.1, from coordinate 41,334,801 downwards.
TCTTTTGGGTATTTTTAGCCTGTAATTCCTTTATCCTCTTCACTCCCTCATGCTGCTCCTGACCCTTCTCTGCTGTTCGACTGCGTTTTCCTCCCTGTTCCTTTCCCTGCTTCCACTTAACCTTTTTACTTCTGTTCTCTTCTTCTCATTGTTACCCATTCCTTTAGCTCACTGATGTGTTTTTCTGGTTTCTAAAGCTATACTTATTTTATTAGCATGTATAAAAATAAGCTCTCTTCCTCTGAGATGCAGTTAATGCTCTTCCAAACCTCCCTTCTGGTCTCCCAAAGAACCTCCGTAGCTTTGGCTTAATTTGATTAGAGCAATTAATTTCAAGAAAATTAGTGATAATTGCTGGTTGTGGAACTGAGCTCCTGGTATCTGTTTGAAGAGGGGGAATTTCAGCACATCTTTTATGCCCCATCCTGTGCTCCTCACTGATAAGGGAAGAAACAAAAACGCAGCCAGAAGGTCCCTGAAGAAAATGCTTTGTCAGGAGCAGCTGATTTCAGAGTTGTCTTCTGTTGTTACATAGCCAGATAAGAAAACTCAAGGCTGTGACTTTTCAGGGGCTTTTAAAATAAGCATTGCCAAATGCAATCAGTTTAGAAGAACACTAAAATAGATGCAGGGCAAGAACTGTTTCAGAGTTAAATGTTCATGGTAAAAATACATATGGAGTATAGGATTAGCACGGTCTTCCAACGCCTGCTAAGGAACTCCTGCTTAACGTCAGGGTTGTCTTAATGCTTGAACTAGTGTGGCTTAATCACAGAGTAACACAGAATCACCAAGGCTGGAAGAGACCTCAAAGATCATCAAGTCCAAGCTGTCACCACAGACATCATGACTAAACCATGGCACCAAGTACCACGTCCAATCCCCTCTTGAACAGCTCCAGGGATGGTGACTCCACCACCTCCCTGGGCAGCACATTCCAATGGCTAACAACTCTCTCAGTGAAGAACTTTCTCCTCACCTCCAGCCTAAACTTCCCCTGGTGCAGCTTGAGACTGTGTCCTCTTGTTCTGGTGCTGGTTGCCTGGGAGAAGAGACCAAATCCCCACCTGGCTGCAACCTCCCTTCAGGTAGTTGTAGACAGCAAGAAAGTCTCCCCTGAGCCTCCTCTTGTCCAGGCTAAGCAACCCCAGCTCCCTCAGCCTCTCTTCACAGGGCTGTGCTCAAGGCCTCTCCCCAGCCTCGTTGCCCTTCTCTGGACACATGCAAGTGTCTCAATGTCCTTCTTAAATTGAGGGGCCCAGAACTGGACACAGGACTCAAGGTGTGGCCTAACCAGTGCTGAGTGCAGGGGCACAATGACTTCCCTGCTCCCTGCTGATGCTGGCCACACTAATCCTGGTAGGATTCATAACAGGGAAAAGAACCTTACAGTATCAGTGCCTTAAAACAGGAATACCTTTGGTTTGCTGCCTGCAGTGTTATTTATTGCTGCTGTGTTTGTGCCAACCTCTTCAAGCACTTGTGTGTGTGTGTTTTCACAGAAGTCAGCATATTTGAGTAGGCTTCACAGCATCATGACAGTGACTTGTATGAGAATGGATTATGCCCAGAATACTTGTCAGACCCTGAAGCTTCAGTTTCATCAGCAGTTCCTGCTGGACACACAGCTTCTGCATTGTGCTGCTTGTGATTGGCACCCCTTACAGCACCTCCAGTCCCGGTGCTTTAGGAGCCGAATGCTTGAGCCTGGTAGAGTGACCTTACCATTGGTGGCAATGGATTCTTGGAGGGCTTTGTTCTGGTTTAGACATCAGAGAATTGGCTTTTACCTAGGTTGTGTCATGCAGAATGTCTGGCCTAAAAGAAGAGAATCAGGATGGCAGAGTGTTGCTCCCTTGATGGGAAAACACAGAATTAACCAGGTTGGAAAAGACCTTTGAGATCAATGAGTCCAACCTATCACCCAACACCATCTAATCAACTAAACCATGGCACCAAGAGCCTCATCCAGTCTCTTCCTAAACACCTCCAGTGATGGTGACTCCACCACCTCCTTGGGCACCCCATTCCAATGGCCAATCTCTCTTTCTGGGAAGAACTTCTTCCTAACATCCAGCCTAAACCTCCCCTGGCACAGCTTGAGACTGTGTCCTCTTGTTCTGGTGCTGGTTGCCTGGGAGAAGAGACCAACCCCCACCTGGCTCCAACCTCCCTTCAGGTCCAATTCAGTCATTTTTAACATATATTTTTGTAACCTTTAAATACCTTAAGGGTTGCATGTTTGTAACTTGAAAGCTTTCAGAAGGCCTTGAATGTTTTCCTGGTGTGCTCACTGCTTTGTTAAGCACTTGCATGCACATCAGCATTTTAAATTGCTTTTTGGTTTGGTGCTGTGCATCAAGATTGACAATGTTACTGCAGGGCTTCTTAATTCTGCAGTCTAAAGAATAGAATAGAATTAACCAGGTTGGAAAAGACCTTTGAGATCATCGTGTCCAACCTATCACCCAACACCATCTGATCAACTAAACCATGGCACCGAGAGCCTCATCCAGTCTCTTCCTAAGCACCTCCAGTGATGGTGACTCCACCACCTCCCTGGTTGGCTTGTGCTTTGTTTTCTGCTTTTTCATATGGTAGGCTGAGTCAAGCTGTCTCTGTGGCCCTCCATAGTACGTGGCAAATGAAGCCAGATGTTCACCCACGAAGGCATGAGGGCGAACTCGGCGCATTCATGCTGAAGCGCTGCGCTTCACTCGGGCTGACAAACAGCAAATTCTACTGGCTGAAGGCCAGATCCATTCACTGATCAGCTTAAATCTAAACTCAGGCTCATGTAGTATTGCTTAAAAATCAGAACTGTCAGGGGGTTCCCCACAAGTTCAGTATTTTGAAACATGCTCCCTCTTCCCCTTGGGGCATAAGAGCTGTGGGTGGGACCTAGGTGCCCTGATGCTGTCACGCATGAGATCTTGTTGGGTTTTGTTGCATTAAACGTTGAAGCTTGCTCGTATCTGACATCCTGGTGTACCCACAGTGGTAATTCATCTGTGCACAATCTGTCACTTTATATAACAGCCAGAATGGTTCAGGACAAAGGAAGGAAAGCATAGCTTGGTGCTGAAGTCTGAAATGTGACAGGAGAAGAAAGATCATCCTTGTACTTCAGGCATTTTTCAGTTGCAGCTAGAGGCTATTTCTCAAAGCAGCCAAAATGTTCTAGCTCTTAGTTAATCCAGTTGACTTACAATTTCTTTGTGGTTTGATTTACCTGTAAGTTATTGACCTACATGTACCTGAAGAATATTCTTAATTACAGAACAAGAGGACACAGTCTCAAGCTGCGCCAGGGGAGGTTTAGGCTGGATGTTAGGAAGAAGTTCTTCCCAGAAAGAGAGATTGGCCACTGGAATGTGCTGCCCAGGGAGGTGGTGGAGTCACCATCACTGGAAGTGTTGAGGAAGAGACTGTATGGGGTTCTTGGTGCCATGGTTTAGTTGATTAGATGTTGTTGGGTGATAGGCTGGACTCGATGATCTCAAAGGTCTCTTCCAACCTTTTCTTTTCTATTCTTTTCTATTCTCTTCTATTCTCTTCTATTCTCTTCTATTCTCTTCTATTCTCTTCTATTCTCTTCTATTCTCTTCTATTCTCTTCTATTCTCTTCTATTCTCTTCTATTCTCTTCTATTCTCTTCTAATGTACTGTAACCAGGATTGTCAAATTTTTGGGAATGCCTAAGAGGGGAATCATATATAGAATAGAATTAACCAGGTTGCAGAAGACCTTCGAGATCATCGAGTCCAACCTATCACCCAGCACATTAGATAATCAACTAAACCATGGCACCAAGCACCCCATCCAGTCTCCTCTTGAACACCTCCAGGGATGGTGACTCCACCACCTCCTTGGGCAGCACATTCCAATGGCCAATCACTCCTTCTGTGAAAAACTTCTTCCTAACTTCCAGCCTAAACTGCCCCTGGTGCTACTTGTAGTTGCTGAAGTTCTCCTTCTGAAGTGGTTATGTTCTCATTTGGTTTCAATCTAGTAACTGGCAAAGCAAATCCTTTGTCCTAAATGGAACTGATGAGACTCCTCTGGGGCACAAAACCCCCAAATAAAAAGATGATGACTTGAAATGAGGTGCTTTTAGATCAGTGGTACAGGAGCGTTTTTGCTTGGTGTAACTGAAGAATTGGCATCAAATGAAGCCTGAGAGTGTTACATTACCATAAAGTCATTGCTAGAACTGGCCTTGAAGCATGCAGAAAGGTGATTAGTGTTACCAGAGGAGGAGTTACCTATGGAATCTCTGCAGGGGCCCAGCAGTGTACTTGTTTCTCTGTAGGATGAAGTAGCTGAATATATTCAGTAGTCCTTCAGTATGTGTGCCTTATCTATCTATCTATCTATCTATCTATCCATCTATCTATCCATCTATCTATCTATCTATCAGCTCTGGTGAGACCCCACCTGGAGTACTGCCTCCAGTTCTGCAGCCCCTATTACTAGAGGGATCTGGAGGTGCTGGAAAGTGTCCAGAGAAGGGCCACGAGGATGAGCAGAGGGCTGGAGCACCTCTCCTGCGAGGACAGACTGAAGGAGTTGGGGCTGTTCAGTCTGGAGAAGAGAAGGCTCCCAGGTGACCTCATTGTGGCCTTCCAGTGTCTGAAGGGGGCCTTCAAGAAGGCTGGGGAGGGACTTCTCAGGATGTCAGGTAGTGATAGGAGTAGGGGGAATGGAATGAAGCTGGAGGTGGGGAGATTCAGGCTGGAGGTGAGGAGGAAGTTCTTCCCCATGAGAGTGGTGAAGCCCTGGAATGGGTTGTCCAGGGAGGTGGTTGAGGCCCCATCCCTGGAGGTGTTTAAGCCCAGGCTGGATGAGGCTGTGGCCAGCCTGATGTAGTGTGGGGTGTCCCTGCCCATGGCAGGGGGGTTGGAACTAGGTGATCCATGTAGTCCCTTCCATCCCTGACTGATGCTATGATGCTATCTATCTGTATATAGAGAGAGAGACACAAAATGCACTGGCATTATATATAGAGAGATATATAAAATGCACTATATGTTGTATAATATAAACATATATAAAAAATGCACTATGTCTGCTTTATTATAGGTACTTGCATATATACACACATACATATATGCATACACTTGTGTATGCATGTGCATACATTTGCTTTTCATTTTCAGACTGACTCTGACAATAGCTTCTTTCAATAGGCAGGGAAAATTACAAGGATTTTAGTGTCATCTCCTGAGGAGGATGTTGGAAACCCAGCTCAAAAAGTATCTTTTTCTTTGTGTGTGGGCATGAGTTGATGGTACAGTTGGTTATTTATCTTTCATTAATTATATTTGGTGCTTAGATTCATGTCTCTAAAGAAATAATCCCCCCCCCCCCTGTAATCTAACATTTAATGGTCATTCTATAAAGAAAACACAGATCTGAGTCAGAGTAGCATTGGAGCTGAGTGATGTATTGGTCTGATGTCCTTACTGGGCCATACTTTTAGCACAGCCTATAGTGCAATGGAGGTCTTGTTCAGAGGGTGTCTTGGAACAGGAAACAAGAAAGTAAAGACTGTTTTAGCAAGGGTTAACATCACTGCTTCCATCCCTTTCCTTGTTTTAGGCATCCTGTGACCAGTGCACACACTGTAACGCACAGCAGTTACAGAGAAAGATCATCAGCCATGCAGCATTACAGAGGGAATGCAGACCACAGAGGTGACAAGCATGCTAAAGAACATTAGGAGAAGGGCATCTTAAAATCTGATGCCAACAGCTCTTGTTCAGGGCTGTGCTACAGAGACTCATTTGATCCTGAGTGTCACAGGTCAGCCATGTAGCTTATGGAATGGCCAAGGGAGATCATGGGATATGTAATATATAAGTTAATGTAACCAGTAGGATTCATTAGGGATTAGTATTGTACTAAGTCCCTGACTCTGTTTCTGCCTTTTTTCAGCTTTCTGGAATTGGTTTTGAGCAGTCCTGTAGTCAGCTTGAAGCTTTTGTTTGTGGTTGTTTTGTAGTTCTTTTTTTCCCTTTCCCGTTTTGCTCCTTGCTCTAAGTGATATTTAATCTTGAATCTTAATGTTATACAATAATACTGGGTCAAACCTTCTCATCTTAATGCTGTGGATTGCAATAATTGCTGATTCCTTTGTTCCTAGCTTTTCAAAAGTCCACTTCTACAAATCCTTTCCCCCTCTCTTCTATGTGTGGTTGTACCACATTAGACTCCGCTTCAAGCTTTCAAGGATAGCTGTGCTTTTGGAGCAAGAATCCCTCTCACAGGGCTGTTACACCTGTCTGCCTCTTCTCCAAGGACCAAGAACATGGAGTACAACCACTCCACGACCTGAGTGATCCCATCTCCATAGCTTTTTGGTGGCAGTTGGGAGGAGAACATGCAAAAGAGCCATGGCCATGACCCATTTCACAGTATCACTAAGATTAGAAGAGATCTCGAGGATCATCGAGGCCAACCTGTCACCACAGACCTCATGACTAGACCATGGCACCAAGTGCCACATCCAGTCTCCTCTTGACCACCTCCCTGGGCAGCACATTCCAATGACGAATGACTCGCTTGGTGAAGAACTTTCTCCTCACCTCAAGTCTAAACCTCCCCTGGCGCAGCTTGAGAGTTATGCCACGTTATGCCTTGGCGGGGGGGGGGGGGGGGTGGACTTTAGCACTGGTTAGGCCACCCCTTGAGTCCTGTGTCCAGTTCTGGGCCCCTCTAGTTTAGGAAAGATGTTGAGTAGCTGGAAGGTGTCCAGAGAAGGGCAACAAAGCTGGGGAGGGGTTTGGAGCACAGCCCTGTGAGGAGAGGCTGAGGGAGCTGGGGTTGCTTAGCCTGCAGAAGAGGAGGCTCAGAGGAGACCTCCTCGCTGTATACAACTCCCTGATGGGAGGTTGTAGCCAGGTGGGGGTTGGTCTCTTCTCCCAGGCAACCAGCACCGGAACAAGAGGACACAGTCTCAAGCTGTGCCAGGAGAGGTTTAGGCTGGATGTTAGGAAGAAGCTTGTCCCAGAAAGAGTGATTGGCCATTGGAATGTGCTGCCCAGGGAGGTGGTGGAGTCACCATCATTGCAAGTGTTTAAGAGGAGACTGGATGAGGCACTTTGTGCCATGGTTTAGTTGATTAGATGGTGTTGGGTGATAGGTTGGACTCCATGATCTCAAAGGTCTTTTCCAAGCTGGTTAATTCTGTTCTCTTCTAAAACAGAGCCATGCACATAGCTGCAACTACTCACTGCCTCTTGTTACAGTAGCAGTTAGGGATAGGATTTGCCTGTGTATAATATTTTTGGGAAAACCTAGGTACTGTTGATTCTGTATCTAATTATCTTTGCCATTAGGTGCCAAGAGCTTTGCTTTGAGAAGCAGTAGAAGTCAGCTGCCTCTCCAAGGCCAATTAGCTACCTGTAGTGATTACCACGTGCGTGCACGCAGGCTGAGTCAGCCGGAGAGCTGGCGAATTTGGCACTGCTGAAAGCAGATGCATTTGCTTGAGATTTGAAAACCTAATCATGAAGATTTTAATCTCCCTCGATGCTTTATGTAACAGAACCATCATGTGATCTCGGGATCTGTAGTGCCGGCACTGTCGGTCGCGGCCAGCCGCTCCTAAACTCGGCAAACTCCGAACGGCAGCCAGTGGATTATCTTTAACGGCCGAGGCTTTGCGATTCCTGAAAGTGCTGTGGAGTTCAGGACCCGTGGGTAATAGTGGAATGCTAATGCTAATCTTAGGACTGCCAAGGACTGAGAGGTATTTCTTCCCACCCTCCATCGGGGGGGAAACGAATCGGCAGGTACTAAATAGATATATCAATGAAAGTGACACTGCTCCCGAAGCAAGGCTCTGACCACCCAACCATGCAAGTGTTGTTCTTGGAACTGGAGCAGCATCTGAAGAGGTATTTATGAAGGGGTTTTGATTTTTTTAGATGCTTGGTTTACTTCTTTTTAATGGTTTCTTAGACGATTTTGTTTGAGCAACTACTTGAAAATGCTTCCTCGAAGTGCTTGGCGCTCGTTGAAACTCTGCTCCAAACTCTTTCAAGCTCGGAGTATCGTAGTGATTGAGTGCTGCATTGCACAGAATGGTTTACTCAGGGCTCTGGTGACAGGTTGGACTTGATGATCTTTGAGTTCTCTTCCAACCTTGGTGATTCTGTAATCTGTGGTCATGATTGAGTGCTGCATTGCACAGAATGGTTTACTCAGGGCTCTGGTGACAGGTTGGACTTGATGATCTTTGAGGTCTCTTCCAACCTTGGTGATTCTGTGATCTGTGATCATGATTGAGTGCTGCATTGCACAGAATGGTTTACTCAGGGCTCTGGTGACAGGTTGGACTTGATGATCTTTGAGGTCTCTTCCAACATTGGTGATTCTGTGATCTGTGATCATGATTGAGTGCTGCATTGCACAGAATGGTTTACTCAGGGCTCTGGTGACAAGTTGGACTTGATGATCTTTGAGGTCTCTTCCAACATTGGTGATTCTGTGATCTGTGATCATGATTGAGTGCTGCATTGCACAGAATGGTTTACTCAGGGCTCTGGTGACAGGTTGGACTTGATGATCTTTGAGGTCTCTTCCAACCTTGGTGATTCTGTGATCTGTGATCATGATTGAGTGCTGCATTGCACAGAATGGTTTACTCAGGGCTCTGGTGACAGGTTGGACTTGATGATCTTTGAGGTCTCTTCCAACCTTGGTGATTCTGTGATCTGTGATCATGATTGAGTGCTGCATTGCACAGAATGGTTTACTCAGGGCTCTGGTGACAGGTTGGACTTGATGATCTTTGAGGTCTCTTCCAACCTTGGTGATTCTGTGATCTGTGATCATGATTGAGTGCTGCATTGCACAGAATGGTTTACTCGGGGCTCTGGTGACAGGTTGGACTTGATGATCTTTGAGGTCTCTTCCAACCTTGGTGATTCTGTGATCTGTGATCATGATTGAGTGCTGCATTGCACAGAATGGTTTACTCAGGGCTCTGGTGACAGGTTGGACTTGATGATCTTTGAGGTCTCTTCCAACCTTGGTGATTCTGTGATCTGTGATCATGATTGAGTGCTGCATTGCACAGAATGGTTTACTCAGGGCTCTGGTGACAGGTTGGACTTGATGATCTTTGAGGTCTCTTCCAACCTTGGTGATTCTGTGATCTGTATGGCTTAGAGAAGAATCTTTACTGCAATATTTAATCCATACTTCCAGTATCTGAAGGGGGCCTCCAAGAAGGCTGGGGAAGGACTTCTCAGGCTCTCAGGTAGTGATAGGACTAGGGGGAATGGAATGAAGCTGGAGGTGGGGAGATTGAGGCTGGAGGTGAGGAGGAAGTTCTTCCCCATGAGAGTGGTGAAGCCCTGGAATGGGTTGTCCAGGGAGGTGGTTGAGGCCCCGTCCCTGGAGGTGTTTAAGCCCAGGCTGGATGAGGCTGTGGCCAGGCTGATGTAGTGTGGGGTGTCCCTGCCCATGGCAGGGGGGTTGGAACTAGCTGGTCCTTGTGGTCCCTTCCAACCCTGACTGATACTATGATACTATGTTCACCATGCCTTTTCTTCCCCCTTCCAAAAGTGTTGCTCAAATTATTCCAAGTCTTAACTGACATAATACTCAACAAAAAACCACCACAACCCACCCACCCCCCCAAAACCCCCAAACAAACAAAAATGTAACATGATTTGAAAGTTCTTGCCCAAGTTTGTATTCATGCAAGTAGTTGTTGTTCATAATCTGCTACTTTGGGTCTTGTTGCACGTTCAACGTAAAACAGAGTCACTCAGTCTTGTTCAGTGTTTGGAGAGGCATTGAGAGACAGCTTAGTCTTCTGCAAGTTAGTTATTCCTCTCCTTCAACACATAAACAGTGAAAGATAAAAGGCATGGGTTTAACCTGGTTAACTTCAAGTGCTGAAACAAAATACCAAGTTAACTTGGGGGATGGGAAGAATTCTTTTCCCAAGTGAAAGATGTATGACAGTGGAGGCAGGGGGGGAAGCACCCTGACTTTTCAGGCTGCATAGCTGTTCTGTGTACAGAAGGGGAATGCCTTCTGTGGGAGGGAGCACAGAATATGTTCTTCAGAACATCTCATCCCTGAAGTGGTGCTTCTGTTCTACCCCACCCTTAAAACCCAGGCCTCTTGTACTTACCATATGAGTTTTGACAAATGCCAGTTAGCACATTTCACCTGAGAGCCTTGTCATGTTATATTTGTGCTGCTGCCTGGGGAGAATACTTTGTGAATGGAGCCTCTTTAGCCTGAATACCAGTGCATCAACAGCAAGTGTACTCTTGGTATGACCTTTTTGGGAATCACTTGTCATCTGGGTTTGCATTTTGGTGGAGGTATAACATAAGGCAAAAAATAGAGAAGAAGAATGTGTCTGTGTGCATGTTGATTTAATGACCTGGTTCTTCTATAATGGGATGGTGCCATGGTTTAGTTGATTAGATGATGTTGGGTGATAGGTTGGACTCAATGATCTCAAAGGTATTTTCCAACCTGGTTTATCCTATCCTATCCCTAGCCTATCCCTAGCCTATCCCTATCCTATCCCTAGCCTATCCCTAGCCTATCCCTAGCCTATCCCTAGCCTATCCCTAGCCTATCCCTAGCCTATCCCTAGCCTATCCCTAGCCTATCCCTAGCCTATCCCTAGCCTATCCTAGCCTATCCCTAGCCTATCCTAGCCTATCCCTATCCTATCCTTATTCTATCCTATCCCTATCCTAGCCTATCCCTATCCTATCCTTATCCTATCCTAGCCTATCCCTATCCTATCCTTATTCTATCCTATCCCTATCCTATCCCTATCCTATCCCTATCCTATCCCTATCCTATCCCTATCCTATCCCTATCCTATCCTAGCCTATCCCTATCCTATCCCTATCCTATCCTTATTCTATCCTATCCTATCCTTATTCTATCCCTATCCTATCCCTATCCTATCCTTATCCTATCCTTATCCTATCCTTATTCTATCCTATCCTATCCTTATTCTATCCCTATCCTATCCTTATCCTATCCTTATCCTATCCTTATCCTATCCTTATCCTATCCTTATTCTATCCTATCCTATCCCTATCCTATCCCTATCCTATCCCTATCCTATCCCTATCCTATCCCTATCCTATCCCTATCCTATCCCTATCCTATCCCTATCCTATCCCTATCCTATCCCTACCCTATCCCTACCCTATCCCTACCCTATCCCATCCCTATCCCATCCCTATCCCATCCCTATCCCATCCCTATCCCATCCCTATCCCATCCCTATCCCATCCCTATCCCATCCCTATCCCATCCCTATCCCATCCCTATCCTTATCCTATCCTATCCCTATCCTATCCTTATCCTATCCTACCCTACCCTACCCTATCCTATCCTATCCTATCCTAATATAAATCTATGCATTAGGAAACTCTTTTCACACTAATCTTTAATTTCTTCAGCATTTGGCAGTTTCTGAACACTTGCTTGAACTTCCAAATAAATGTTGAAGTGTTCAAATGCATCTAAATGCCTGAGGGACCAGCATAATGGAGATCTTTTATAATAGCATTTGAAATACAATGTTCAATATGATCGATTCAATATAATCTATTGAGATTTGATAGAATATATTGAAATATCACCCCTGTACTCAGCAGTGGTTAGGCCACACCTTGAGGACTGTGTCCAGTTCTGGGCCCCTCAAATTAAGGACACTGAGACACTTCAGTGTGTCCAGAGAAGGGCAATGAGGCTGGGGAGAGGCCTTGAGCACAGCCCTGTGAGGAGAGGCTGAGGGAGCTGGGGTTGCTTAGCCTGGAGAAGAGGAGACTCAGGGGAGACCTTCTTGCTGTCTACAAGTACCTGAAGGGAGGTTGTAGCCAGGAGGGGGTTGGTCTCTTCTCTCTAGCAACCAGCACCAGAACAAGAGGACACAGTCTCAAGCTGTGCCAGGGGAAGTTTATGCTGGAGGTGAGGAGAAAGTTCTTCACTGAGAGAGTTGTTAGGCATTGGAATGTGCTGCCCAGGGAGGTGGTGGAGTCACTGTCCCTGGAAGTGTTCAAGAGGGGATTGGATGTGGCACTGTGCCATGGTTTAGTAGTCCTGAGGTGTTGGGTGACAGGTTGGACTTGGTGATCTTTGAGGTCTTTTCCAACCTTATTGATTGATTCTATGATGTTTTCCCCTTTGCCAGTCATTGGTCAAGTGCAGCTTACAGCATACTGAGAAGGGCTTTTACCCTGAAGATACCTTTGCATTTTAAGTTCAGCTGCCACAGTGATGTTCAAAATGTAGAATTAGGCTCTGGAATTTGCCAAAGTGCTATGGAGAAGTGATCTCTAATGTCTGTGTGCTACTGGGGAGCTGTCTGGGACGAGGCAGCAGGAAATGTTGATCATATGGATGTGCAGGAGGTCCTACTTCGCTTTTAGTGCAGACCACAGACAGCTGTCTGTGTCCACTTGAGATCATGTGTATCATCAGCACCTCTCCGTGCTCCCAGTGAGCAAAGGGTGGTGTGGCATCTTGCATAGTGCTTTTTGAAACTTGGTGGGAAATGCAGATGATGTCAGCCTGTCAGAAAGTGCTTCAGTCTCTGGTTATGGCATCAGCTGGATGGGAGCAGTGGCTGGATGCACCAGCAAAGTCTTGCGGTATGTGGTGCAGCAGACAGGCTGGAGGGAAGGGAGGCCATCCAGAGGGACCTGGACAGGCTGGAGAGGTGGGCACAAGCCAGCCTCAGGAGGTTCACCAAGAACAAGTGCAGGGTCCTGCAGCTGGGATGAGGCAATCCCAGGCACAGATCCAGGCCAGACAGTGAGTGGCTGGAGAGCAGCCCTGAGGAGAGAGCCTTGGGGGTGCTGGTGGAGGAGAAGCTCAACAGGAGCTCTCAGTGTGCACTTGCAGCCCGGAAAGCCAACCAGATCCTGGGCTGCAGCAAGAGAAGTGTGGCCAGCAGGGCAAGGGAGGGGATTCTCCCCCTCTGCTCAGCTCTGGGGAGACCCCACCTGGAGTCCTGCCTCCAGTTCTGGAGCCCCTATTCCAAGAGGGATCTGGAGGTGCTGGAAGGTGTCCAGAGAAGGGCCATGAGGATGAGCAGAGGGCTGGAGCACCTCTCCTGTGAGGACAGACTGAAGGAGTTGGGGCTGTTCAGTCTGGAGAAGAGAAAGCTCCCAGGTGACCTCATTGTGGCCTTCCAGTATCTGGAGGGGGCCTCCAAGAAGGCTGGGGAGGGACTTGTCAGGCTCTGAGGTAGTGATAGGACTAGGGGGAATGGAATGAAGCTGGAAGTGGGGAGATTGAGGCTGGAGGTGAGGAGGAAGTTCTTCCCCATGACAGTGGTAAAGCCCTGGAATGCGTTGTCCAGGGAGGTGGTTGAGGCCCCATCCCTGGAGGTGTTTAAGCCCAGGCTGGATGAGGCTCTGGCCAGGCTGATCTAGTATGGGGTGTCCCTGCCCATGGCAGGGGGGTTGGAACTCGATGATCCTTGTGGTCCCTTCCAACCCTGACTGATACTATGATACTATGGTTAAGGTGAGCTGTAGTTAGTTAAAATGCATGGATAATACTGAAGGGACTTGCAGCATTATATGTAGATCATCCCTATCCACTCTTCAAGAACTTCAATGTGTTTAAAGCATGAGTTAGTGAAGGGCATCTAGTCTCTATATGATGATATCAAGGGATAGAATAGAATAGACTAAAACAGGTTGGAAGAGACCTTCAAGATCATCATGTCCAACCCATCAACCAATCCAACACCACCTAAACAACGAAACCATGACACCAAGCACCCCATCAAGTCTCCTCCTGAACACCTCATGGATGGTGACTCCACCACCTCCCTGGGCAGCACATTCCAATGGCCAATCTCTCTTGCTGGGAAGAACTTCCTAACATCCAGCCTGAACCTTCCCTGGCACAGCTTGAGACTGTGTCCTCTTGTTCTGGTGCTGGTTGCCTGGGAGAAGAGACCAACCCCCACCTGTCCACAACCTCCCTTCAGGAACTTGTAGAGAGCAAGGAGGTCTCCCCTGAGCCTCCTCTTCTCCTGGCTAAGCAACCCCAGCTCCCTCAGCCTCTCCTCACAGGGCTGTGCTCCAAACCCCTCACCAACTTCATTGCCCTTCTCTGGACTCGTTCCAGCAAGTCAACATCCTTCCTAAACTAAGAAAACATACTCTAGGCATGAGCTAGTCCCTCTTGGTGTTTTTAAAAGGCAGGCTTTAATTTGTCATTAGGCAGATATTAAACAGATGCACTATAGCAAGGAAAATTCAAACATGAGTCTGACAGCCCCTGAAACCTCCTATTTTCTCTGTGCAAAGGTATTTGTCCCCTCCAGTTAAATCACATCTTGGTCCTTCCAAAGATTTTGAGGGTTCTTTCAAGTGTCTTCACATCTTTTGATCCACTGGTTTAAGCAAATCCTCCCCAACCTCTGGATCACTTCACTGGTTCCTTTCCTACCTGTTCCAGTTTATCAACAGCTTGTTTTAAAGTGCAGAGCTCTTCAGAAGTGGAGCTGAAAAACAGGTTTGGGCAAACTCATTGGAGGCAGGAGCCCATCTCAGTTGCCCCAGTGCTGCTCAGTGACTCAGGCATTCACTTCCAAGTGTTTTTGTTTATAGCTGTCATGACTACTTGAACTGCTGCTGATTGATGGTTACTGTCTGCTTGCCAAAAGGTCTCCAGCAATTAGTAGTAGCTGGGAAGAGTCAGAGAGGGATTCCCCTGTTCTGTACCTTGTGTGGGAGCAGGCAGTGCCTTCCTGGATGGGAGGCTGCCTAGGGCAGTTTTTGGAATGGGAGGCTTGTCCCCTGTGCTTAGTTAGACATTGCAGCAGTGGTTTCCTGGCTCCACTAATGAAGCCAGAAGAGAGGTTTAAATCCTGAGTCACAGCAGGGGGGTTTCTCTCCTTCCTGTAACTTGACAGCTGTGTGGCACCTCACCACACTGATGCTGTATCACCAAGGTTGGAAGAGACCTCAAAGATCATCAAGTCCAACCTGTCACCACAGACCTCATGACTAGACCATGGCACCAAGTGCCACATCCAATCCCCTCCTGAACACCTCCAGGGATGGTGACTCCACCACCTCCCTGGGCAGCACATTCCAATGAACAGTGACTCTCTGTGAAGACCTTTCCCCTCACCTCGAGCCTAAACTTCCCCTGGTGCAGCTTGAGACTGTGTCCTCTTGTTCTGGTGCTGGTTGCCTGGGAGAAGAGGCCAACCCCCTCCTGGCAACAACCTCCCTTCAGGCAGTTGTAGACAGCAATAAGGTCTCCTCTGAGCCTCCTCTTCTCCAGGCTAAGCAACCCCAGCTCCCTCAGCCTCTCCTCATAGCGCTGTGCTTAAGGCCTCTCACCAGCCTTGTTGCCCTTCCCCCTAGTCCTATCACTACCTGAGAGCCTGACAAGTCCCTCCCCAGCCATCTTGGAGCCCCCTTCAGCTACTGAAAGGCCACAATGAGGTCACCTGGGAGCCTTCTCTTCTCCAGCCTGAACAGCCCCAACTCCTTCAGTCTGTCCTCACAGGAGAGGTGCTCCAGCCCTCTGCTCATCCTCCTGGCCCTTCTCTGGACACCTTCCAGCACCTCCAGATCCCTCTTGGAATAGGGGCTCCAGAACTGGAGGCAGGACTCCAGGTGGGGTCTCAGCAGAGCTGAGCAGAGGGGGAGAATCACCTCCCTTGCCCTGCTGGCCACACTTCTCTTGCTGCAGCCCAGGATCTGATTGGCTTTCTGGGCTGCAAGTGCACACTGACAGCTCCTGGTGAGCTTCTCCTCCCCCAGCACCCCCAAGGCTCTCTCCTCAGGGCTGCTTTCCAGCCACTCACTGCCCAGCCTGGATTTGTGCCTGGGATTGCCTCCACCCAGCTGCAGGACCCTGCCCTTGGTGTTGTTGAATCTCCTGAGGCTGGCTTGTGCCCACCTCTCCAGCCTGCCCAGGTTCTGTACTTTGTGAGGTATCTTGCTTCCAGACCAGTGTTTTAGAATTTCTTCCTTTAGTGAGGAGAGCTTGTGTGTGTGTTATGTGGAGATACCCTGTGGGATTTCTGCAGTCATGAGTCAGCAGGATTTGTCTCTCTTAAATCGCTGAAGCTATGCCTGGATTAAGCAGCCTGGGAGTACTCTCCCGCTCCAGGGTATAGCTGTACCTGTTTCACAGTGCCGTGCTCAGTCGAAGCACGGGCATACATCAGATTCTTCTCATATCCTCACTTCCACAGGAAGGGGGGTGAGGAGGGGGGGAATGCAGAGGCTGGGCAGGAAATTGTCCAGCAAATGCCTAGTTTAGTTGTTGCTAAAGGGGGAGCAAGGCTTTAGGATATACCACAGTGTATAGTAATTCTGGTAAACCAGCTCACATTCTGTTTAGATAGAATAAACCAGGTTGGAAGAGACCTTCGAGATCAAGTCCAACCTATCACCCAACACCAGCTAATCAACTAAACCATAGCACCAAGTGCCACATCCAATCCCCTCTTGAACACCTCCAGTGATGGTGACTCCACCACCTCCCTGGGCAGCACATTCCAATGGCCAATCTCTCTCTCTGTGTAGAATTTCTTCCTAACCTCCAGTGTAAACCTTTCCTGGTGCAGCTTGAGACTGTGTCCTCCTGTTCTGGTGCTGGCTGCCTGGGAGAAGAGACCAACCCCCACCTGGCTACAACCTCCCTTCAGGGAGTTGTAGAGAACAAGAAGGTCTGCCCTGAGCCTCCTCTTCTCCAGGCTAAGCAACCCCAGCTCCCTCAGCCTCTCCTCACAGGGCTGTGCTCCAGACCCCTCCCCAGCTTTGTTGCCCTTCTCTGGACACCTTCCAGCCCCTTCTAGGCTGTCAGCCCCCTGGGTCAGAGGTGCTGTTTAATATGGAAACCTTCAGACTTCCAAATGCTTGTTGTGTCACAGTGCCAAACCACTTCCTACACTTGCAATATTTCTTTTGTTATGCTAGATGTAAGTTGAAATGCTGCACTGACTCTTTTCATCCCCTTGTTGTTTAGTTTTGGAGGACATGGTTGAAAAATCTGTTGCTGTGCAGCTAGAAGAATTAAAATCCTAGTGTGAGTTGGTGTCTGCTGTGTTCTCCTTGGCTCTGAGAAAAGCATTGGATAGAAACAATAAGGTAGGAAAAGACCTCAAAGATCATCAAGTCCAACCTGTCACCCAACACCTCAGGACTATGTGGAAGCTATGCATAAGCCCAGGGAATGGAACACTTTTGTTTTGAGAGTTGAATCTAAAATTACTTAATCCAGATTTCACCTAGAGGAAAAATGAATTTCAGTGCCATGCTCTGGGTAATGAAACTTACTGTGTTCAGTTCTGGGCCCCTCAATTTAAGAAGGATATTGAGAGATGGGGGAAGTTTAGGCTCGAGGTGAGGAGAAAGTTCTTCACTGAGAGAGTCATTTGCCATTGGAATGTGCTGCCCAGGGAGGTGGTGGAGTCCCCATCCCTGGAGGGGTTCAAGAGGGGATTGGATGTGGCACTTGGTGCCATGGTCTAGTCATGAGGTCTGTGGAGACAGGTTGGACTTGATGATCTTTGAGGTCTTTTCCTACCTTGGTGATTCTGTGATACACTTAAATGTGTCCAGAGAAGGGCAAGGAGGCTGGGGAGAGGTCTGGAGCACAGCCCTGTGAGGAGAGGCTGAGGGAGCTGGGGTTGCTTAGCCTGGAGAAGAGGAGGCTCAGGGGAGACCTTCTTGCTGTCTACAACTGCCTGAACGGAGGTTGTAGACAGGCAGGGGCTGGTCTCTTCTCCCAGGCAACCAGCACCAGAACACGAGGACACAGTCTCAGGCTGTGCCAGGGGAAGTTTAGGCTCGAGGTGAGGGGAAAGGTCTTCACAGAGAGATTGGCCATTGGAATGTGCTGCCCAGGGAGGTGGTGGAGTCACCATCCCTGGAGGTGTTTAAGAGGAGATTGGATGAGGCACTTGAAGCCGTGGTTTAGTTGATTAGAACCTGGGAGTTCTAATCAACAAGTAACTGAATATGAGCAAGCAGTGTGCCCAGGTGACCAAGAAAGCCAGTGGCATCCTGGCTTGTGTCAGAAATGCTGTGTCCAGCAGGAGCAGGGAGGTGATTGCCCCCTTGTGCTCAGCTCTGGTGAGGCCACACCTCGAGGAGTGTGTCCAGTTTTGGGCACCCCAATACAGGAGAGACGTGGAGGTGCTGGAGTGCAGAGGAGGGCAAGGAAGCTGGGGAAGGGCCTGGAGAGTAAATCTTTATGAAGAGTGACTAAAGGAGCTGGGGCTGTTTAGTTTGGAGAAGAGGAGGCTGATGGGAGACCTCATTGCTCTCTACAACTATCTGAAAGGACATTGTTGAGCGGCTGCTGCTGGTCTCTTCTCCCAGGTCATTAGTGATAGAGCAAGAGGGATTGGCCTGAAGCTATGACTGGGTAGGTTTAGACCTTTGCAGAAAAAGTTGTCAGGCATTGGAATGTGCTGCCCAGGGAGGTGGTTGAGTCACCAACCCTGGATGTGTTTAAAGGTTGTTTAGATGTGGTGCTTGGGGATATGGTTTGGGGGTGAACCTTGTAGAGTAGGGTTATCTCTTGGACTTGGTGATCCTGAGGGTCTTTGCCAACCTGAATGTTTCTGTTATTCAGCTCCACCACATTGTTAGGTGGTTATCTATGGCTGATCTCAGGGAAGAAGATGGCACAAGCCCTTCTCCAAGCATCAAAACTGTTTCAGATGGCTTTTGTTTCCTTGTGGAGTTCTCTTTGGCAAGTGGATTATCTGTGTGCATCTGTATCCAGGTACTGGATGTAGACCCTTTTGCTTTATCAGCATTCAAATTGGTGGAATCATTATAATCCTCATTAAAAGCAACTTAGGTTGACTTAGCAATTAGTTGCCTGTAAAAGAAAAAGAGGGGATTCTCAGAAGAGCCAGTGGGAACCATTCCTGGTGTGTCTTTTGATCTCACATGGTTATCTTCTTGCTTTAAAATGCAGCCTTCTCTCTCCTGTGCAGAGCACACAGCATGCTATTTCTGTGTGTGTGTTGTGATTAAAGATGCTATCAGCTTATTTCCCAACCCCCAGTAGGGTGTATGTATTCTTTCTGCTGAATATTTATTTAGTTATGCTTGCACACCTGGGGGTGGGGGTGGGGGGGGGGGAAGGTTACAAATATAGCACTTCATTTCACTAGCACCTTGCATAGCTTTCCCTTTGGTCTGTTTTTCATGGCACTAAACATCCCAGTTCTTAGCAAGCCAAATTAGAGATGCAAATAACTTTCCAAGGGAGGAAAAGGACACATTTAGGAAAATGGATGGAGTAATATCTGGTAGCAAGAGGTTCTTCAGTTTAGCAGAGGTAGGCCAGCTGAAATCAGGGGACTTGAATCTGTAAATACATCATGTGTTAGCCTGTGAAGATGAGCAGTAAGATCTTAATAGCCTGGTTTCTTTAAATCAGGTTGGGGGTTGAAAAAGGAGGTTAACTGAGATCATAGCATCAGTCAGGGTTGGAAGGGACCACAAGGATCAGCTAGTTCCAACCCCCCTGCCATGGGCAGGGACACCCCACACTACATCAGGCTGCCCAGAGCCTCAGCCAGCCTGGGCTTAAACACCTCCAGGGACAGGGCCCCAACCACCTCCCTGGACAACCCATTCCAGGGCTTCACCACTCTCATGGGAAAGAACTTCCTCCTCACCTCCAGCCTCAATCTCCCCACCTCCAGTTTCATTCCATTCCCCCTAGTCCTATCACTCCCTGAGATCCTGAGCAGTCCCTCCCCAGCCTTCTTGTAGCCCCCTTCAGATACTGGAAGGCCACAATGAGGTCACCTCAGAGCCTTCTCTTCTCCAGACTGAGCAGCCCCAACTCCTTCAGTCTGTCCTCACAGCAGAGCAGCTCCAGCCCTCTGCTCATCCTCGTGGCCCTTCTCTGGACCCCTTCCAGCTCCTCCAGATCCCTCTTGGAATAGGGGCTCCAGAACTGGAGATGCTGTGATCTTTATTTAGACTATCTGAAAGGGATTGTTGTTTGTTTTGATTGTTTAGTAATTTTTTGTTTTGAGTGTTTAGTAATTTTTTTCCTTAGTTAAAAAAAATAAGATTGGGACTTACAGCAAGGAAGAAAAACAAACAACCCAAAACCTCAGGCTGCTTCTCCAAACCTGTGCTGTGCCTTCATTTAGATGAAGAAAAAAAAACAATGGCTCATTAAAATAATGCTTTAGTCCTCAATGTCAGCTGCAGCCAGCATTTCTTCTTTTAAGTTATTAGCTTGGAGCAATTGTGCCCAAGTTTGGTACTGGAAGGGTTGCTGTCCATGCACAAACAGCTTTGAATTTGCAAATTTTAAGGCAGAATAGTACTTCATCACTTACTGACCATGTTTAGATGCCAAGAGGAATGAGATGTCGGATGTAGAATAGAATAGAATTAACCAGGTTGGAAAAGACCTTTGAGATTGAGTCCAACCTATCACCCAACACCATTTAATCAACTAAACCATGGCACCAAGCACCCCATCCAGTCCCTTCCTAATCACCTCCAGTCATGGTGACTCCACCACCTCCCTGGGCAGCACATTCCAATGGCCAATCACTCTTTCACAGACTCACAGAATCAACCAGGTTGGAAAAGACCTCAGAGATCATCAAGTCCAACTATTACCTAATGCCCAACACCTCCTGACAACTAAACCATGGCTCCAAGTGCCACATCCAAGCCTTTTTTGAACACCTGTCTCTTCCAGCCTTGGTGATACTGTGATCCAACGGCATGAGATTGAACACATCCAAGTGCTGGGTACTGCACATTGGCCACAGCAACCCCATGCAGAGCTACAGGCTGGGGTCAGAGTGGCTGGAGAGCAGCCAGGCAGAGAGGGCCCTGGGGGTACTGGTTGATATCAGGCTGAACATGAGCCTACAGTGTGCCCAGGTAGCCAAGACAATGGTTTAGTTGATGGTGTTGGGTGATGGGTTGGACTCGATGATCTCAAAGGTCTTTTCCAACCTGGTTAATTCTATTCTAATCTGTCTTATTCTAAACCTCCAGTGATGGTGACTCCACCACCTCCCTGGGCAGCACATTCCAATGGCCAATCTCTCTTGCTGGGAAGAAATTTCTTCATGCAGCCTAAACCTCCCCTGGCACAGCTTGAGACTGTGTCCTCTTGTTCTGCTGCTGGTTGCCTGGGAGAAAAGACCAACCTCCACCTTTGAGTAATTAACAGATTCCCCCCACCCCCAACTGCTTCAGTACTTTTGTGGTTAAAACCTGCACTTGAAATCTGCAAGATCTGAGCCTGTCTATAGCAGAAGATCAAAGCGTGCTGTGACAAGCTGCTGTTTGCTAGTAGGATTCCTGGTGCGGTCTCTCACGTGCCACATGCAGTCAAAAGGTGACATTTAAGCTGAGGAGATGCTTGTCTAGGACTTTCAAAGCCTGCATCTAAAAGGAGCATACACTGACAAGGTACTTGAAAGGTAAATTTTTGAGGTGAAAGGATTTTTTTTTGTACATGCACACAGAAATATGCTCAACCAGACCGGAGCAGAGACAAAATGATTCTGTGCTGCAGCGTACCTCATTATGTACTTAAGATGAAAAGCACTTTCTTCAAGTGCTTACCATGATTAAATTGAGACAAGAGGAAATTATCTAGTGGGAGAAACAGTCTTGAAGAACTGAAACACTACAAAAGGCAAAGCATGCTAAAAATTCTTTGACTGGGGTATGTGTTTCACACAGAATCACAGCATCATCCAGGCTGGAAAGGGATCATTAGGATCATTAAGTCCAGCCATTTGGTCAGCTCCACCATGTCCCCAAGCACCAGATACATCCAGGGATGTCAATTCAACCACCTTCCTGGGCAGCCTGTTCCACTGCCTGACAACCCTTTCCAGGATTATTTTTCCCCTCATAGAATAGAATAGAATTAACCAGGTTGGAAAAGACCTTCAAGATCATCGAGTCCAACCTATCACCCAACATCATCCTAATCAACTAAACCATGGCACCATGTGCCTCATCCAGTCTCTTCCTAAACACCTCCACTGATAGTGACTCCAACACCTCCCTGGGCAGCACATCCCAATGGCCAGTAACTCTTTCTGGGAAGAACTTCTTACTAACCTCCAGCCTAAACCTTTCCTGGTGCAGCTTGAGACTGTGTCCTCTTGTTCTGGTGCTGGTTGCCTGGGAGAAGAGACCAACTCCCACCTGGCTGCAACCTCCCTTCAGGGAGTTGTAGACAGCAAGAAGGTCTCCCCTGAGCCTCCTCTTCTGCAGGCTAAGCAACCCCAGCTCCCTCAGCCTCTCCTCACAGGGCTGTGCTCCAGACCCCTCCCCAGCTTTGTTGCCCTTCTCTGGACACCTTCCAGCAACTCAACATCTTTCCTAAACTGAGGGACCCAGAACTGGACACAGGACTCCAAGTGTGGCCTAACCAGTGCTGAGTCCAGGGGCACAATGACTTCCCTGCTCCTGCTGGCCACCCTGTTCCTGATGCAGGTCAGGATGCCATTGGCCTTCTTGGCCACCTGGGCACACTGTTGGCTTGTGTTCAGCCTGCTATTGACCAGTACCCCCAGGTCCCTTTCTGCAGGCTTCCAAAGCCCTATGATCGTCCCTGTAAGTGGATTAACAAATGTCAATTGTCATATATCCAGGGCTAAACAGAGGCATGAATTGGTCCAGAGCAGCACATATCCATACGAATTCCATAGCCTTTCTCACCTCTCCTCCTGGGAGTGTGAAATTGTAAGCTTTTGCGGGAGTTTAATGTTGCATAGTATCTGTTAATGAGCTGTTAAAAGAGCTGGTTTTCAGTAATACAGCAGTCATTTTGACTCCCTTCTAGTGCTGTGGGGGAGAGTGATTGAGTCAAAACAATAATCTGAATGAAGAGCATGTTGAATGTCTTGGTGGTGGAGAGAGGAGTTGGGGGAGAAACGAAGCAACGAGCAAGCAAGAGGAAAGGGCATTTGGAGGATTATTTTCCTTCGATCTTCCATAGCTCATGTTATTTCATAAGTTATATATAGTTTTTAATACAGCAACAGCAAAACACCAAGCTTTAAGTGTGGAGTTTAGTCTCTTGTCAGGCAGCTGACAGGTTGCTGAGGCAAGAACATTAGTAGTGTTCTCCCCTTTCCTCCTCCACGCTCCCACCCCCCAACGTTGGGGATGAAAATGGCACGCTGCGGGGTTTATTTCCCAGATCATCTGAGAGCTCAAAGCTTCCTCAGCCATAAAGGGACACTAAACAGTTTGCCTTTTCTTATAGAGTGGGCAAAGCAGAACATGCATATTAATGTGCAGTCCTACTTACGCAGCTGACAGTGTTCTATTGAATCACAACTCCGCTTGTAGGCAGCTAAAAATAAATGAGGGGACTTGCTGAGAGCCCGCTGAAGTTAATGGAAGATGGCTGATGGGTTCAGCTGGAATTGGATTTAGCATCTTAGCTCCCTCTCTTTTTTGGGGGGGGAGTGAAGTTATATTAATATAAATTAGAAGAGGGCAATGTTATTGTCAGTTTATTCTGGGAATGGGATAATTTCCTCTGTTGTGAGAGAAATTACAGCAGATAATGATTATCAATCACTGTGGCAGCACCAGCAATTGCCTTGGAATGTTTCTGTGCTTTTATTTTTACATGTGCAAATGAAAGTGCATTCAAATGTCTGCTGTCTGTCCTTGCAACAGCATAGCAAGCCTTTCTGCTCAGGCACGTGGGTTTTGCCATCTTCAAGGCCCATTGGAATGGGCTGCCCGAGGAGGTGGTGGGGTGGCCGTCGCTGGGGGTGTTCAGGGCAAGGCTTGACAGGATGCTTGGTGCCATGGTTTAATTGATTAGGTGGTGTTGGATAATAGGTTGGACATGATGATCTTGAAGGTCTCTTCCCACCTGGTCTATTCTATTCTATGGGAGTTGGTGTGTAAGAACCTAATTAGCAGGGACAGGACTTCTGTGTTTTCACACCTACTCTGCCCTTTTCTAGTTGAGAGCTTCAGGATGCAGGGATTACCCCTGAGCTTGCTTCCAACTGCATTTTCATTAATTAGAATCATAGAATCAGTAAGGTTGGAAAAGACCTTGGAGATCATCAAGTCAAGCCTGTCGCCCAACACCATCTAATCAACTAAACCGTGGCACCAAGGGCCCCATCCAGTCTCTTCTTAAACACCTCCAGGGACGGTGACTCCACTACCTCCCTGGGCAGCACATTCCAATGGCTAACAACTGTCTCCATGAAGAACTTTCTCCTCACCTCCAGCCTAAACTTCCCCTGTGCACCAGCTTGAGACTGTGTCCTCCTGTTCTGGTGCTGGTTGCCTGGGAGAAGAGACCAACCCCCACCTGGCTATGACCACCTTTCAGGTAGTTGTGGAGAGCAATAAGGTCTCCCCTGAGCCTGCTCTTCTCCAGGCTAAACAATCCAAGCTCCATCAGCCTCTCCTCATAGGGCTGTGCTCAAGGCCTCTCTCCAGCCTTCCTTGTCCTTCTCTGGACACATTCAAGAATCTCAGTGTCCTTCTTAAACTGAGGGGCCCAGAACTGGACACAGTACTCAATGTGTGACCTAACCAGTGCTGAGTACAGGGGCACATCCCCAGTAACTGCCATGGCAAGGGGGCATTGCTGATGGTTCAAAGTCCAATCCTTGATAAAATGTTAATTTAGATCCTCTAGGGCAGGAATTGATAGAAGAGTGTAGTACAGGTAAGTGTGCTTTTGGAGCTGTGTATTATATGACAAGCCTGATCTCCGAATATGATGAGTGTGGTTGCATGCAGTGAGTAACCTCTGCAAAGAAAGTTGTTGAAGTGTACGTATGTGTGGTTACTGGTGATTGTCCATTGGGAAGCAGGAAGCTGCAACCTGATTCATATGTTCTAGTGTGTTGCTACTAATTGTTGTTAAATGTGCAAGTCACTACAATCAAGGGTTTGGAGTTTTAAGCTTCCTTTAATTTTAACCCAGTTAGCTGCTATCCTGTGCCACTTCCCCAGGTACTCAAAGGGTGACAGGAGGGCTGTGCTCTATGCAGCATGGGGAAAGTGACTGTGAGGAGCTCTTGTTCTTAAATGTGACCTCTGTGGCGAGCAGGATTAGTTTGTACTACTCTGCTGGCATTACTGAATGAAGGAATAGTAGCCTAGCACAACATAAATAAACTAAGAAGGATGATGCAGCTACGTAAATGCTAAATATAGCTTTAAGATGATTATTCTGTGCCTCCTGGCTTTCCTGCTTCTCTGGGAGCAGCACCTGAGAAATACACGCGGCTTCTAGGTCCTGGATAAGTTTGTTACAGAGAACTTGAGAGGTTTCAGTTTTATTTTTGTGCCTTTAAGTAACCTAACACCTGGTGACCCTGCAGATCCAGAAAATGGGTTTGGAGCCTGGCTGTTTCTCGCAGCAGTACTTTATGATGGGCTTATGCAGCCTTGGGTCTCCTTCACGAGTTACTGGTAAAGGGGGTCACTTGGACTGTCTGTGGCTGCGGTGGCTGTGTTCCATGGATGTGGGAGAACGTAACGGTTGTTGAGAAGCAGACCAGTTAGGTGGGAGATGGGGTTTGGGTTGGTTTTTTGGAGTAAATTATTAATGCATATGCTGCAACTTTTGTAAGACTGCAGGTGCTGTATGGTATGATCTAACTGAGCGAGGAGGCCTTTTCCCTGATACTGTAGAACAGTGTCAGATGGCTTGGTGGCTGGAGGTCGGCAGGTTTGTGCTGAGTGCGCTTTCTGGGAATGGTCTGAAAGGGTTTTGGGGGCTAATGAGGCCCACGTAAGGGATAAATAGGGATCGTGGCCGCTCTGACAGATCCAGTTTTACCTGCGACGCGCCCCGGTGTGTGCGTGTATGCCGGTTTTACCGCCGGTCACAGGCGGAGCGGGCAGCGCTGTGGGGTTCGGCTTTCACTCTGTGGGGCTAAAATCTGCCGAGACGGGGGGGTCAGCGCGCCGATCCCCCGGCAGCCGCGGGTCTCTAGCGGCGACCCGGTGGGGCTCGGCGCGGGCGGCGCTGCCTTGCGCCGATAGGTGGCAGTGTCGGCGCGGCGACGGACAGCCCCTCGGTAGCGCGTCCGCGCTCCCGCCGACGGCAGCGGCTGGCAACCCGCCGGGCCGTGCCGGGGTTCCCCGCCGCTCCCCGAATCCTTCAGTTGTTATCACTGTGTTTAATTCCCCCTCCATTCGTGCGGGCGGACATCAGCACGGTGAGCCGCACTCCGGCAACCCGCGCGTCAGGGCTTCAAGGGCCGGGGGTGGTGGGCACAGTCCCGTCCCCGCCACGGGCGTGGAGTGCGGGCAGGGCACGGGCGTGGGGTGCGGGCAGGGGTTGGGGTATGTATCGGGGTGGGGGGGATGGGGGGGAGCGTTGAAACGCGCCTAATGAGATGCGGCGAGGCAGGGGGCGGGGTCCGAGCGGCGGCACAGCCAATAGACGGAGGCGGCGGCGCATAAATTATGGGGGGGGCCGGGATGGCCAGGTTTTGTGCGGCGCGGCGGAGCTCTGACCTCGGAGCTGGCCGAGCGCAGCCCCGCGCCGTGAAGGGTACCGTCGCCCGGCCCCGCTGCCACCGCCCCGCCGCCCGGCGGAGCTGCCCCGCCGCCCGGTGCTCACGCACACGGACGGAGAGAGAGAAGTGAGACAGATTTCTGTGGAGAGCGTCTCTGGCCGCGATTGCATGAATGCCCAATGTTGTAGACCAGTGGCAATGGATCTAGGAGTTTATCAACTAAGACACTTCTCAATTTCTTTCTTATCGTCCTTGCTGGGTACCGACAACTCATCCCTGAGGCTCGACAGTAGGTAAATAAGTGTTGTGTCCGAGGGGTTCTGCCGGCGCAGCGGTAGCGGGGCAGGTGAACGCAGGGCTGGCTCCTTTGTCCGAGAGAGCCGCAGCGGCAGCTCCGGGCACCCGCATCGCCTCACCGGAGGGGCTGCCCGCCCCGGCGCCGAGCGCTTCTGCCGCATCCTGCAGTTAAGCTCCATCTTTGTGGTCTGTTTGGGAGCAAAATGTCGGGATATCTGATCCGGCTACGGGAGGGGGGTTCGGGGCGGCTTCATAGGTTGCTGTGCTGCATTGGAGCATCCCGGTGAGGCGGCGGCGGGTGGGCAGCGTGAGGATGACTTTCTCGGCCAACTGGCTACCAATGCTCGCGTCTCTTGTCTCTTAAATAATTCATCTGCAGCTAATGTATTTTTCCCCCCTCTTTTATCTGTTGCAGCTCTTCTGGTGCAAGTGTGGTAGCTATCGACAACAAAATCGAGCAAGCGATGGTACGTACTGTGATTGGGGCAGAAAACCTTGTTCATGTTTAAAGCAGTAAACAATATGGGGATGTAGCGGTCGGTGGTTAACCCCTGCGCGGACGCATGTTCATAGCGGGGCTGGGGAGGCAGGCGCGAGTTTGATTTTTGAGGGGCTTTCAATTTTTTTTATCTTTTTGGTGTTTTATTGATCAGTAGCTTCCCGCAGAGAGGAATGCGCACGATTGCCTTATCGATGCCGCGGAGCGAATGACGGCATCGCTTTTGCCTCCTGCCTCCCGTAACGATTGATCACGGCTCCGTGCGGCGGGGGAGGGGCGCTGCTGGGGCAGAAATCGCCATTAGTTTGGGAGGTTTTTTACCCCGCTTCCCAAAGGGGGACTATTTTGGGGTGCTTTATTTTTGTAACCGGCCTTTTAGCGCATCTCGCTCAGGGCCACCCGTGCCCAACGGGCGCTTCCCCCGAGGGCTGCAGCCGAGCGGGGCATACTCCGCCGCGGCGCCTTTCTGCCGGCGCGGGCGTTGCGGTGCACGGAGCCGGCAGCTCCCTCTGGGGGGTAGCCGGTGCGGCCCCCGCCCTGGCCCCGGCACGGTCCCGCTGCGCTGCGCCTGAGGCCCGGCCGCCCTTTGTTACTGGAGCGGTGCCTGAAGCCGTTCTCACGGGAGCCTCTGCCGGCTGTTGCTAGGCAAACTGCGAGCCTTTAACTCCCGGCTATAAATAACTCGGCCGCTCATTGGCCTGGGAGCGCTCTGACGTCATGGCGGTCGCGCAGGGCCGGCGGGAGGGAGGGAACTGCGGCAGCCTGCGCCGAGAACTGGCTGTAGCCGGCGCGCGGGGGGCGGGGCCAGGTGCCGGGGGGGCGGGGCCTGCTGCTCGCCCGGCTCCGCACGTGTGCGGCGCGGCCGCCGCCGGCAGGCTCTGACAGACCCCCACGCTCCCGGCCCTCCCGCCGGTGCTTTATTTCTCCCGCGTCCCCCTCGGGTGGCCGAGCCACAATGTTCTGACTTGGCTCGGCCGCTGCGATGGAGAGCCGTTGCCGGCCCTACTCCCTCTGCTGAAGAGCTGGTGGCCCTGGGTCCGGCCCTGCGGGTATGAGCAGGGCACCGGTGTCCCTTGCTGAAATGTGCCTCTGCGTTAGAGCAGGGATGGGTTCACACTGTCTCCCTGCAAAGAGGATTTGTTGCATCTCCAGCTGAGCTAGGTGAAACCCCGGCCTGACACTGGGCAGCTTTCCTAATGCACATGGTCTCTTCTGTGTTTCAGGATTTGGTAAAGAGTCACTTGATGTATGCGGTAAGAGAGGAAGTGGAGGTTCTTAAAGAGCAAATCAAAGAGCTGATAGAGAAGAACTCCCAGCTGGAGCAAGAAAACACTCTGTTAAAAACACTTGCCAGCCCGGAGCAGCTTGCCCAGTTCCAAGCACAGCTGCAGACTGGTTCCCCGCCTTCCTCTTCCCAGTCACAAGGGACAACGCAGCAGCCTGCTCAGCCGGCATCACAGGGGTCAGGGCCTTCAGCGTAGTTCAAGATGTTGTCATCGTGAGTGTTGGCCTCTGGACTGCCCAGAGCAAGAAGGACTAGGGGGAATCCACCACAGCCACTCTGCATCTATTTCAGTGCGCACTGCAACCCAGCCTGAGGACTCCATGCCTTGCACACATCAGGAGAGGCTTCTCCCCGCCCTGTATTACGCACTCAGATCTGTCTCTCTCTTCCCTCCCTTCCCCCTTTGGCTTGAAGGAGTCTTTGTTCGTAGGCTGATTGAGCAAAACAAACTTCTTCCAGAGAATTAGCACAAGCACACTGGGGACTTGAGCAGCTTCTGCAAATGGCTGAGAAAAACGAAGCTGCATGCCTGAATCCTTTTGGTTTGTGTTTTAAAGCTCTCGTTCATCCAGTGCTGTAACTGACACAAGTGCTTTTCGAGCTTGGAAATGCGAAGGAATAGACTGGAGTGAAAAATTGATGGCTCAGATCCCCCTGTAGCGCGCTGGGGTTCCAAAGTGAGGACTGGCGCATAGGATCTAAGAGGAAGAGAGAGAGAGAGAGTGGGAGAAAGGTAAATTCAGTGTTTAACACTTAATTGTCACCTGAAACCTTAAGTGCAAATCTCTGCACCGTTCTCTGAAGCAATGGACAGGTGCATAAAGCTGTATTATATAGGACGCAGGTAGATGACGACGTACAGTCTGGGGTCGTAGAGTAATTGCAATGAAGGTTATTTGCCTCCCTGTATATTTGTGTATTTAGTGTAATTACTTTGTAAAATAGGAAACTGTAACTATTTAGGTTGTACAGATTGAAGTTTAGTTGTTCCATTGGCTGATCTGAAGAAGTTTGGGAAGTGTTTTATTTGTCCTTGCGTTTCTTTTTCGTTTGAGGGGGAGGTGTTGTTTATTTTATGCTACATAAAGACGAATGCACCTAAGCCAACCGGGCAGAATTTGGCTGATTGATGCTGTTTGTGTAACTCCTGAAGTTCCCTGGCTGCTGATGATCTTTCAAGTCAATCTTTTGTCCGTTGTAGTTTGGTTCAAGACGGGGAAACAGGAAAAAAAAAACCCCACCACTCCAAAAATCATCAAACCCCTCTAGCGATGAGTTAACCACCCCCCCCCAAAAAAACCAACATAAAACCCCCCCCAGAAACCCACCAAAAATTGGATTTCCTGGTATGGATTTTTTTGCATATGATCTGTATAGTAGTATGCATATGTTTTTGTGCATGTTCTCTAAACCAGTTGTAACACGTCGATGTATTTAACTGTTGCACTTGTCAACTTTCAATAAAGCATAACGATGTTGGTAAAACCACTGCTTGTCCCTCGTGCTGCCGTCCACCGCCGGCCCTCCCGGCCCCTTGCGGCGCCAGCTCTGCCTCAGCGGCGAGGTCGGGAAGCCAGGGCAGCTGTGCCTGAGCGGCGAGGTCAGGAAGCGTAGGTCTTGGGCATGAGATCCTTCCTGTTGGCTCCGGAGCTTCGAGCTAAAAATGCCGGCGGAGTTTCTTCTAAACCGCAGGGAGCGTGCAGCCAAAGGGCAGGAATGGAAAGCAGGAAGCCTAACTAAGCCTCACGCCTTCTTTTGGTCCAGTCTTGGTGCCATGGTTTAGTTGATTAGGTGGTGTTGGATGATAGGGTGGACACGGTGATCTTGAAGGTCTCTTCCAACCTGGTTTGGTCTATTCTATCCCTATTCTATTCTATTCTATTCTATTCTATTCTATTCTATTCTATTCTATTCTATTCTATTCTATTCTATCCCTATTCTATTCTATCCTATCCCTATTCTATTCTATCCTATCCCTATCCCATTCTATCCCATCCCTATCCCTATCCCATCCCTATCCCATCCCTATCCCATCCCTATCCCATCCCTATCCCATCCCTATCCCATCCCTATCCCATCCCTATCCCATCCCTATCCCATCCCTATCCCATCCCTATCCTATCCCTATCGTATCCTATCCTATCCTATTGTATCCTATCCTATCCCTATCCCCATTCTATCCTATCCCTATTCTATTCTATTCTATCCTATCCCTATTCTATTCTATCCTTTCCCTATCCCATTCTATCCCATCCCTATCCCTATCCCATCCCTATCCCTATCCCATCCCTATCCCATCCCTATCCTATCCCATCCCTATCCTATCCTATCGTATCCTATTGTATCCTATCCTATCCTATCGTATCCTATCCTATCGTATCCTATCCCATCCCTATCCCATCCCTATCCTATCCCTATCCTATCCTATTGTATCCTATCCTATCCTGTTGTATCCTATCCTATCCCTATCCCCATTCTATCCTATCCCTATTCTATTCTATCCTATCCTATCCCTATTCTATCCCTATCCCATCCCTATCCTATCCTATCCTATCCCTATCCTATCCTATCCTATCCTATCCTATCCTATCCTATCCTATCCTATCCCTATTCTATCCCTATCCCATCCCTATCCCTATCCTATCCCTATCCCTATCCCATCCCTATCCTATCCTATTGTATCCTATCCTATCCTATTGTATCCTATCCTATCCCTATCCCAATTCTATTCTATCCCTATTCTATTCTATCCTATCCCTATTCTATCCTATTTCCATGGATGCCTTCTATAGTAATAATTAAACTGGAGCACAGGCACCGGTTTAGGCTGGATGTTAGGAAGAAGCTCTACACAGAGAGAGTGATTGCCCATTGGAATGGGCTGCCCAGGGAGGTGGTGGAGTCACCATCACTGGAGGTGTTCAGGAGGAGGCTTGATGGGGTGCTTGGTGCCATGGGTTAGTCGATTAGGTGGTGTTGGATTAGTTGATAGGTTGGACACGATGATCTTGAAGGTCTCTTCCAACCTGGTTTATTCTCTTCATCTGCTGTATGATCAGCCACGAAGGTAAAAATCTTGTGCGACAGTTGTTACATAGCAGCAAGGTGCCACGGCCTGGGACTGGTGGAAAGCAGCTCTGACCCCCTCAATTTGTGGTGGCAAAGGCAGCAGGCACTCCAGCTTCCCTCGCAGGCCAGCTGTAGCAGTGCCTTCTCAAGAACCCCCTGCAGTGAGACCAGGCTGAAATCCTCACGTCCAAGAATTTTTCACCACCGTAGCTCTTGCCTTGATTACCTCGTGCTCGAGAGCTGAAATCCTGCAAACTCGGCCTGCTGTATTGATTCTGCCTTCTGAAACTGAGGGGAATGGTTTCCAGTTCTGCCTGAAGATAACAAATTCCCTCCTCAGCGTGAAGAAGAGGATTGATTTTCTCTTTACTTGTTTTTCTCTGTATGTGTTTTCTCTTTACCAACTTACTGATGGTTAAGTTGTGAGTGAGTTTAAATCTACACGTGTCTCGGGGGAATGGGTGTGATCATAACCTGAAGACAGGGGAGCAAAGGAATTTGTATTTGCTGGTGTTCAGGATGCAAGTCTTGGATGCTTAATAGTATTCCCAATTAATGAGATAAAGTGGCCAGGACTTTGAGTGGCAAGAGAGTGCTTTGACCTTGAAAGCAGTGTCCTCAAATTAGAATACAGGGAATGAATTTGACTTCAAGTCATAAGGGTTAACCACGGTGTGTTTTAACTGGGGCTTACATGGTTGCTTACTCCATACTGCAAAAAACCCAAGAGCTCCCCTTCTTGTGGGGCTTCATGTTCCTGGGAGTAGTGAGGTGCAGCAGAGGAAGCAAGGACAAGGGTTCAAAGGAAGAACTGATCTTTATGTGATTTATATCTGAATTCTTGCTTTTGGGCACTCCTTGTGCAGCGGTTCAGACAGTGCTTCGCTGTGTCACAGCACAAGGAGGCTGAGGGAGCTGGGGTTGCTTAGCATGGAGAAGAGGAGGCTCAGGGGACACCTTCTTGATGTCTACAACTCCCTGAAGGGAGGTTGTAGCCAGGTGGGGCTTAGCCTCTTCTCCCAGGCAACCAGCACCAGAACAAGAGGACACAGTCTCAAGCTGCACCAGGGGAATTTTAGGCTCAAGGTGAGGAAAAAGTGCTTCACAGAAGGAGTTGTTAGCCATTAGAATGTGCTGCCCAGGGAGGTGGTGGAGTCACTGGAGGTGTTCAAAAAGGGCTTGGACGTGGCACTTGAAGCCATGGTTTAATAGTCACGAGGTCTGTGGTGACAGATTGGCCTTGATGATCTTTGAGGTCTTTTCCAACCCTACTGATTCTATGATTCTGTTACTGGGGGTAGTATATCAAATTCTTATGAGTGTGTCTCTCTGGGCATGTGAACTTTTATCTCATGGCTTGTGTTCTCTGGGGTTGCTTAGCCTGGAGAAGAGGAGGCTCAGGGGAGACCTTATTGCCGTCTACCACTACTTGAAGATAGGCTGTAGCCAGGTGGGGGTTGGTCTCTTCTCCCAGGCAACCAGCACCAGAATAAGAGGACACAGTCTCAAGCTGTGCCAGGGGAGGTTTAGGCTGGATGTTAGGAAGAAATTCTTCCCCGAAGGAGTGATTGGCCATTGGAATGTGCTGCCCAGGGAGGTGGTGGAGTCACCATCACTGGAGGTGTTTAGGAATGGACTGGATGGGGTGCTTGGTGCCATGGTTTAGTTGATTAGATGGTGATGGGTGATAGGTTGGACTCCATGATCTCAAAGGTCTTTCCCAACCTGGTTAATCCTCTTCTATTCTAATATGTATAATGTAAGAGTGTTCTTAATGACAAAATGCCAGAGAGAAATGCAAGATGCCTGGGGTTTTTTTTGGTGGATTAAGCTAAAATTAGGACTTGATCATAGCCTTTGTGGCAGTACTGCACTTGAATTACTGGGATCTGACAAAAGCAAGGCTAATTCTGGAGCTTTTTAAATGGTGTCATTGTCTCCAGTTGCCTTTATGTTCTGAATGTCTTTTGAGCACTTCCAGGCCATAACATTGAGTATATAAAGGTCCATCTTAACATGCAGAGAGGCTTTGTCACCCATCTTGCTGACCAAACTTTGCACAGCATTGGCCTCTGGGGCCAATTTTTTTTTGCTTAGTTATTTCAAACTGTCCTTTGTAATATCATGGAATCAATAAGGTTGGAAAAGACCTCAGAGATCATCAAATTAGAATTAGAATTAGAATAGAGTTAACCAGGTTGGAAAAGACCTTCGAGATCATCGAGTCCAACCTATCACCCAACACCATCTCACCAACTAAACCATGGCACCATCCAATTATAGAAGGACCAGGTCATTAAATCAACGTGAACACAGACACATTTTTCTTCTCTGTTTATGTTACACCTCCACCAAAATGCAAACCCAGATCACAAGTGACTCCCAAAAAGGTCATACCAAGAGTACACTTGCTGTTGTTGCACAGGCATTCAGGCATGCATAGTTTCTTCTTCTAAAAGACTACATTAGCAACAATACTACTGTTGACAATTTCATCTGCTTCTTAAGTTAGAATAGAATAGAATAGTTTGGAAGAGACCTTCAAGATCATCGCATCCAAGTCCAACCTAGCACCCAACACCTCAGGACTAACTAAACCATGGCTTCAAGTGCTGCATGCAATCCCTTCTTGACCACCACCGAGGAGGGTGACTCCACCACCTCCCTGGGCAGCACATTCCAATGGCCAATCTTTCTGGGAAGAACTTTCTCCTCACCTCGAGCCTAAACTTCCTCTGGTGCAGCTTGAGACTGTGTCCTCTTGTTCCAGTGCTGGTTGGCTGAAGGTTTTTGGTGAGATAATGCATCCATAATTTTAATACACCGTGTTAGTGTTGGCCATTTTCATCATTGCATCATAGCTGCTGAATAGTCTTAAAACTATGGAGCCAGTTTATGGAGCTGTTCAATAGCTGCTGGAGTTAGGCCGAGCAGTGGTGGTGTTTTGCTGGGAGTAATTTGGCAATAGCTTTGGCAAAACTGCAGCCTCTCTCTGTGAAACTGATTCGGGTTGACTAAGATTGCACTTGAGACCCAAGCGAAGAGTAGTCGTTTTAGAACAGAATAGAACTAAGCAGGTTGGAAAAGAGCTTCAAGACCATCAATTCCAACCTAGCACCCAACACCATCTAATCAACTAAACCATGGCACCAAGTGCCCCTAAACACCTCCAGGGATGGTGACTCCACCACCTCCCTGGGCAGCACATTCCAATGGCCAATCTCTCCTTCTGGGAAGAATTTCTTCCTCACCTCCAGCCTAAACCTCCCCTGGCACAGCTTGAGACTGTGTCCTCTTGTTCTGGTGCTGGTTGCCTGGGAGAAGAGACCAACCCCCACTTGGCTACAGCCTCCCTTCAGGTCATTGTAGAGAGCAAGAAGGTCTCCCCTGAGCCTCCTCTTCTCCAGGCTAAGCAACCCCAGCTCCCTCAGCCTCTCCTCACAGGGCTGTGCTCCCAACCCCTCCCCAAGCTTTCTTGCCCTCCTCTGTTGCATTGTAATACATCCTGGAATGAATTGTTTTGAGTTTTGCTTTTGTTGTAGAGCAATTAATTTTGCAGAGCACTGTACATCAAGTGTTCTCAACAGTCAGAAAGTGTTCTCTCTTGTAGCAGAATTTTACTTGGTACAAGCTAGGAAGTCCTTAGGTTTTCATCCACAGTTGGGAAACCAATCAAATGCAATCTGTCTTTTATGTGTCAGGCTTTTTATTGTCTGCATGTCTCCAACTCAGTAACTCTCTAGGCTGTATTCAAGCTGTTTGTCATTTAACTTCTCATTGGCAATTAGCTGCGCACTTCCTTTATTTCAAACAGCAGTGTGATAAAGTAATCTGAAGCAAATTCTCACAGAGACCAAGTCTTTCTTCTTGAACTCCTGTGGCTGCATTTCTTTTTTCCTTTACACCACCAATTATTTCTGGCAAATAATACTAAAGCAAATCCAGACTGGCCAAATTATGAAGCCTCTGTAAATGAGGAGAGGAGAGGAGAGGATAGGAGAGGATAGGATATGATAGGATAGAATAGGATAGGATAGGGTAGAATAGAATAGAATAGGGTAGAATAGAATAGGATAGGGTAGGATAGAATAGGATAGGATAGGGTAGGGTAGGATAGAATAGGATAGGGTAGGGTAGGATAGAATAGGATAGGGTAGGGTAGGATAGAATAGGATAGGGTAGGGTAGGATAGAATAGGGTAGGGTAGGGTAGGGTAGAATAGGATAGGATAGGGTAGAATAGAATAAGGTAGGGTAGAATAGAATAGAATAGAATAACCAGACCAGGTTGGAAGAGACCTTCAAGATCATCGTGTCCAACCTACCATCCAACACCACCTAATCAATATTTGGGGAAAAGAAATATCCTTCCATTACATGCCTGAAACCTGTCCAGAGGACAGCCAGACAAAGCCTCCCAGCAGCAGCAGGGGAGTCAGTGCAGTGCTGTAGAGATGTCTCTCCCTGATTCTTAGGGAATAAATCAGTGCTTGGGAGGCAGCTTCCCGTCTTTCAACTGGAGAAAGCCAGCAGGAGCAGGGAGATCATTCTGCCCCTGGACTCAGCACTGGTTAGGCCACACCTTGAGTCCTGTGTTTCATTCAGGGCACCTCAATTTAAGAAGGACATTAAGACACTTGAATGTGTCCAGAGAAGGGCAACCAGGCTGGGGAGGGGTTTGGAGCACAGCCCTGTGAGGAGAGGCTGAGGGAGCTGGGGTTGCTTAGCCTGGAGAAGAGGAGGCCCAGGGGAGACTTTCTTGCTGTCTACAACTCCTTGAATGGAGGTTGTAGCCAGGTGAGAGTTGGTCTCTTCTCCCAGGCAACCAGCAGCAGAACAAGAGGACACAGTCTCAAGCTGTGCCAGGGCAGGTTAAGGCTGGATGTTAGGAAGAAGTTCTTCACAGGGAGAGTGATTACCCATTGGAATGTGCTGCCCAGGGAGGTGGTGGAGTCACCATCACTGGAGGTGTTCAAGAGGGGATTGGACGTGGCACTTAGTGCCATGGTTTAGTAGTCATGAAGTGTTGGGTGCTAGGTTGGACTTGATGATCTCTGAGGTCTTTTCCCACCTTATTGATTCTATGATTCTCAACTTTAAACAAGTTTCAGGTCCAAGGCTTTTCCTCAAGGGGAGATCACCCCAGTGCCAACCACCGCTGGGCAGAGGCGCTTCAGGTGTAGGAAACTGAAGAGTTGTGGCTGCAGTGAGCTTCTGGCAAGTCTGGAATGAGCTTAGGCATTTGAAGTGCATGTTTGAAGGCATTCTGAGAAACACCTGCCCCTGGCACAGGGCTCTTCCTGCGGTGAGTAAGCAGGCTCTGCTGCCTGCCTTTAGTATGCGCTGAGCCAGGCCAACAAACAGCGTGCTTGAAAATCCCATGGCAAGGAGTTTCCAGCAGGCACTGGCAACTGCCCTCCTGAATCAGGGTCCAGTTTCCAGCAGGAGCAAAGCCAAGCTCAACAATGAAGTTAAAAGCCAAGCAGTGAATAAACTGCCTTCCTCACGTTGTAAACACATCGGAAGGAGCAGCAGCTCCAGAGGGAAAATGAGCAAAACTGAAAGGATGCCCCAGGGGGTGGCTGCTCAGCGAGGGGGCCCCAGGGGAGCCCTGCTGGGCTAAGAGCAACAGAGTTTGGGCAGGACGTGGCCAAGAGGCCCCCAAAATGTAGCACAACAGGAAATTGGGTATGGTCTGATGGCCAGCTGAGAAAAGGAAAAGCAGTTCTTGAAAGTCCCATTCTTGAGCTAAGCCAGGTTCTTAGATCATCCTGAAGCTTAACTTTGATTCTTCAGCTGTGGGGGCTGGGGGTGGTTTCTCAATGATGTGTATGTGGTAACACATACTGGATGCACTTCAAGCCATCATGAGGATGTGGCTACAGAAAAGGTCTTAACATTGAAATGGGCTGCCCAGGGAGGTGGTGGAGTCACCATCCCTGGAGGTGTTTAGGAAGAGACTGGATGGGGTGCTTGGTGCCATGGTTTAGTTGATTAGATGGTGTTGGGTGATAGGTTGGATTCCATGATCTCAAAGTTCTCTTCCAACCTATTCCATCCCATCCCATCCCATCCCAATTTGCAGTCTTCTTGTTTGAGTTGACTGAGAGCTCTGTTAACCTTCTCCCTCTTTAGAGCTCTAAAGGCGGAGTAAACCACTGAGAGGTTGAGATCTAGCAAGTGCAAGCTCAGAACACATCCACCTGAATCTTAGAAATCAATAAAAGGGCAGTAAATAAAACTTCTGTCTTCCAAAACAAAGTCAAGAAGAACAAACTTCTCAGCACTGGTTAGGCCACACCTTGAGTCCTGTGTCCAGTTCTGGGCCCCTCAGTTTAGGAAGGAGGTTGAGTTGCTGGTAGGTGTCCAGAGAAGGGCAACAAAGCTGGGGAGGGGTTTGGAGCACAGCCCTGTGAGGAGAGGCTGAGGGAGCTGGGGTTGCTTAGCCTGGAGAAGAGGAGGCTCAGGGGAGACCTTCTTGCTGTCTACAACTACCTGAAGGGAGGTTGTAGCCAGCTGGGGGTTGGTCTCTTCTCCCAGGCAACCAGCACCAGAACAAGAGGACACAGTTTCAAGCTGCACCAGGGGAGGTTTAGGCTGGATGGAGGAAGAAGTTCTTCATAGAAAGAGAGATTGGCCATTGGAATGTGCTGCCCAGGGAGGTGGTGGAGTCACCATCCCTGGAGGTGTTGAAGAGGGGACTGGATGAAGCACTTGGAGCCATGGTTTAGTTAGTCCTGAGGTGTTGGGTGATAGGTTGGACTTGATGATCTCTGAGGTCTTTTCCAACCTGGTCTATTCTATTCTATTCTATTCTATTCTATTCTATTCTATTCTATTCTATTCTATTCTATTCTACTCTACTCTACTCTACTCTACTCTACTCTACTCTACTCTACTCTACTCTACTCTATTCTATTGGAGGGGGGGTGGGAAGGGAAGGAGATGAACTTATTTGGAGTATATTTAAATTACTGTGAGCTGCTTTCCAGTCCAGCATGCATTCAGGATGTCTTGGAGCTGGAAGCTGGGTGCTCAGCTCTCCCCCAGAAATCGTGTTTCAAGTATCTGCCTGCATTATGCTCCCTGTGGAGGCTGTACTAAATGGTCATTTCTGCCTTCCATTAGTTTTATTACTGAGAACCAGCATGTTCTGCCTCTCTGCTGCTGCTGCTTTCATCGAGGCTTTGCTACCAGATAGCCATCAGAAAAGACATCTGCAATTCAATTACATATGTGCTTAAACTCATGATCTCTGTGAAACTGGCTGCTGCCAGAACAGTGTGCCCTCCACTCTGGGGGCTCTCTGGGCTACAGCTGGCAGGGCTCTGCTCCAGCACTTCTGCCTCCTCTCCTGCTGGCACTGCTTATAGATGCAAGGGGTCATTTCTTGTAAGAATCATAGAATGACCTGCACAGGTCATCTAGTCCAACCCCTGCTGCAGCAAGCAGGGGTATCAGGAACAGTGTGGCCAGCAGGAGCAGGGAAGTCATTGTGCCCCTGGACTCAGCACTGGTTAGGCCACAGCTTGAGTCCTGTGTCCAGTTCTGGGCCCCTCAGTTTAGGAAAGATGTTGAGTTGCTGGAAGGTGTCCAGAGAAGGGCAACAAAGCTGGGGAGGGGTTTG
Organism: Dryobates pubescens; assembly: GCF_014839835.1. Lineage (NCBI taxonomy): Eukaryota > Metazoa > Chordata > Aves > Piciformes > Picidae > Dryobates > Dryobates pubescens. The sequence continues at coordinate 41,295,507 of NC_071618.1, read as the reverse complement.
GAGCACAGCCCTGTGAGGAGAGGCTGAGGGAGCTGGGGTTGCTTAGCCTGCAGAAGAGGAGGCTCAGGGGAGACCTTCTTGCTCTCTACAACTCCCTGAAGGGAGGTTGTAGCCAGGTGGGGGTTGGTCTCTTCTCCCAGGCAGCCATCACCAGAACAAGAGGACACAGTCTCAAGCTGCACCAGGGGAGGTTTAGGCTGGATGTGAGGAAGAAATTCTTCCCAGAAAGAGAGATTTGCCATTGGAATGTGCTGCCCAGGGAGGTGGTGGAGTCACCATCACTGGAGGTGTTTAAGAAGTGACTGGATGGGGCACTTGGTGCCATGGTTTAGTTGGTTAGATGGTGTTGGGTGATAGGTGAGACTTGATGGATGTCTTTCCAACCTGGTTCCGTTCTGTTCCGTTCCGTTCCATTCCATTCCATTCCATTCCATTCCATTCCATTCCATTATTCTATTCTATTCTATTCTATTCTATTCTATTCTATTCTATTCTATTCTATTCTATTCTATTCTATTCTATTTAAGTCAGGGTTGGGGGTGCTCAGGTAGATCTAGATTAGAGGGAGACAATGGGACAGGCTGTAGTCTGATGTGACCTGGTGGCTGCTAATATCTGTATGGGAAATGTCAGTGCTAGGCAATGATTTCACCCAGCCCTGGGCTTCTTTGGTGGCCTTGGTACTCAGCGTGGTCTGGGAGGAGATGCTCAGGCCAAGCTGCTGTGACGAACCACACAGAGCAGGGGAAGTGTGAAAAGGCTTGAAAAAAGACCCCTCCCCCCCCTCCCCCCACACCCCTTCTCTCCCCCCACCCCTTCTCTCCCACATCTTCCTCTCACACTATTGCTGTTTTTAATATATGAAGTGACATCTGAAAGGGGAAGGAAGGCCTAGCATGGGCCCTGTCTGTTTTGAAGCGTTGCCAGCAAGGAGGTCTGGGGGATCTTTGCTTTTGAAGTGCCCTCAACAGCTGCAGTGCTTAGAGTTGCTCCTGGACACCCTGGGTTTTGGCTGAGCAGATGTATGTGCACAGGCACCTCCCCTCCTCACCTTCACCACCCTCACTTCCCCACTTGGATACTTAAGTAATCATCCACTTGCAGAAAAAGGAGAAGGCTTGGAGTATTGGCACACCAATTAGCATCCATTTTATTTGCTCTTCCTTAGGCTCAACACTGTTAAACATCTTGCTTTGATTTCTGTGCAGTTGTGCTTTCCCTGAGGAGGATGTTGTCCTGGCAGGACAGAGGCCAGCTGTGGTGGGTTGAAATTTCCCCCCAGCATTAACTTTAGCCAGACTAACTTTGGGTGACATGTTGGACTCAATGATCTTGAAGGTCTTTTCCAACCTGGTTAATTTCCCTTCCCTTCCCTTCCCTTCCCTTCCCTTCCCTTCCCTTCCCTTCCCTTCCCTTCCCTTCCCTTCCCTTCCCTTCCCTTCCCTTCCCTTCCCTTCCCTTCCCTTCCCTTCCCTTCCCTTCCCTTCCCAAACCTTCCCAAACCTTCCCTTCCCTTCCCAAACCTTCCCTTCCCTTCCCAAACCTTCCCTTACCTTCCCTTCCCAAACCTTCCCTTCCCTTCCCCTCCCAAACCTTCCCAAACCTTCCCAAACCTTCCCAAACCTTCCTAAACCTTCCCTTCCCAAACCTTCCCTTCCCTTCCCCTCCCAAACCTTCCCAAACCTTCCCAAACCTTCCCTTCCCTTCCCTTCCCTTCCCAAACCTTCCAAACCTTTCCTTCCCTTCCCAAACCTTCCCTTCCCTTCCCCTCCCAAACCTTCCCTTCCCTTCCCAAACCTTCCCAAACCTTCCTAAACCTTCCCTTCCCTTCCCAAACCTTCCCTTCCTTTCCCAAACCTTCCCTTCCCTTTTACTCTACCCTATCCTATCCTACCCTATCCTATCCTATCCTACCCTACCCTACCCTACCCTACCCTACCCTACCCTACCCTCTCCTCTCCTCTTCAAATGAAGCTGTATTTCCAAGCAAATCTACACTCTACCCTGGAGTGCAGTGAATGTGTCCAAACCAGACAGGATTTACAACATTATACAGATATTTACAATTAGCAAACAACAAGGAACCCCCCCCCCCCCTGCTCCAAAAGGCCAGGGAAACTGTTCCACTGTCCTCTCCCCCCTCAAACCTCCCCCACCCCCCTGTACCAGAGAGAGAAAAGAGAGGAGCTGGGAGAAAGCAGGTCTGTGGTGGCAGGTTGGACTCGGTGATCTTTGAGGTCTCTTCCAACCTGGGTGATTCTGTGATTCTTATCTCAAGGTCAGCCAGGTGCATTATCTTCTCCCAGGCAAAGCAGAACAGCCAAGATCAGAGGAGAAGAAAAAAGGAATGGGAATGGAAGTGAAAGGGGGAGAATGGTTATGACGAAGCTTCTCTGCTCCCAGACATTTACCCAATGAATTTGTTTAGAATAACATTTTCTTTCCCTTTTCACACCCAAGGGTGATTTATGTATATTTTTTCCACTTCTCTGCTCGAAATCAGCTAGATTTTAAAGGCACAGCCCAAAACTGCCACGGCAGCCCAGCAGGAAACTCACAGGCATCAATTTCCTTTTTATGGTTGTAAACAAGAAGAGAGTAAAGACAGCAAACCTTTGCTTTTGGTCTAAATGCTCTCCAAATTCCATTTCTATCTATGCTTAACTGCAAAGTTTGCCAGTGGAGCTACTTGGCAGCATCAGTACAGCCTGATCTAGTGTGGGGTATCACAGTATCACAGTATATCTAAGGTTGGAAGAGACCCCAAGGATCATCAAGTCCAACCTGTCCCAACAGACCTCATGACCAGACCATGGCACCAAGTGCCACATCCAGTCCCCTCTTGAACACCTCCAGGGATGGTGACTCCACCACCCCCCTGGGCAGCACATTCCAATGGCCAATCACTCTGTGAAGAACTTTCTCCTCACCTTGAGCCTATGCTTCCCATGGCACAGCTTGAGACTGTGTCCTCTTGTTCTTGTTGAAGGATATATCCCAGTATTGCTAATTTCTGGTGAGCTTATCATAAAGCCAGATAGATTTGATATTCCTGTGAAAATATGAGCTCCTGAAATCATACTGCTCCTTTGAGACTCCCAATTTCTATTAAGAGTGAGTCAGCTTCAAGCCTTCAGTTTCTGAGGAGAAGAGCTGAAAAAAATCACCAAGCTGTGATACACAGAGAGAGGTACCAGAAAAGAAATAAGAACAGAACACAGAATGAACCAGGCTGGAAAAGACCTTTGAGATCATGAAGTGCAACCTATCACCCAACAGCATCTAATCAACTAAACCATGGCAATAAGTGCCCCATCCAGTCTCTCCCTAAACACCTCCAGGGATGGTGACTCCACCACCTCCCTGGGCAGCACATTCCAATGGCCAATCTCTCTTGCTGGGAAGAATTTTCTCCTCACCTCCAGTCTAAACCTCTCCTGGCACAGCTTGAGACTGTGTCCTCTTGTTCTGGTGCTGATTGCCTGGGAGAAGAGACCAACCCCCACCTGGCTACAACCTCCCTTCAGGGAGTTGTAGAGAGCAAGAAGGTCTCCCCTGAGCCTCCTCTTCTCCAGGCTAAGCAACCCCAGCTCCCTCAGCCTCTCCTCCCAGGGCTGTGCTCCAAACCCCTCCCCAGCTTTGTTGCCCTTCTCTGGACACTTTCCAACACCTCAACATCTTTCCTAACCTGAGGGACCCAGAACTGGACACAGGACTCAAGATGTGGTCTGACCAGTGCTGAGTCCAGGGGCACAATGACCTCCCTGCTCCTGCTGGCCACACTGTTCCCGATGGAGGCCAGGATGCCATTGGCCCTCTTGGCTGCCTGGGCACACTGCAGGTCTCCTCTGAGCCTCCTCTTCTCCAGGCTACACAACCCCAGCTCCCTCAGCCTCTCCTCACAGGGCTGTGCTCCAGACCTCTCCCCAGCCTCATTGCCCTTCTCTGGACACCTTCCAACACCTCAACATCTTTCCTAACCTGAGGGGCCCAGAACTGGACACAGGACTCAAGGTGTGGTCTGACCAGTGCTGAGTCCAGGGGCACAATGACTTCCCTGCTCCTGCTGGCCACACTGTTCCTGGTGCAGGCCAGGACATGCATCTTAAATGCATCTTATCAATTGCTCACAAAAGAGCAATTTCGTACCCTAAGTATTTTGTTTGGTGACTCATATGCAAATAATTACTTTTGGAGAGGGAGTAACAGCTGACATTGTTTGGGCTCATGCAAAGCAATTCAATCTGTTCCTTAAGGCAGGAATAAAGGCTGCAACTTCATCTTCAGAAATGGAGAAGACAAATGGCTGCTCAGTTTTTGCTGCAGAAGCAGGTGAGGAGAAGCAGCATCTGCATTGGGTGGCACAATGCTGCAGCTCTGCTGAGCCTTGCAAAATCAAGCACTGCTTCAGAGGCACTGCTGAGGCAGAACAACAATGAAGAGGTGACTGGGTACAATCAGCACAGCTTCACCAAGGGCAAATCCTGCCTGACAAACCTGCTGGCCTTCTATGAGAAGGTCACAACATCAATAGGTGAAGGCTGAGCAACTGACCTCATTGACCTGGAAATGAGCAAAGCCTTTGACACTGTCCCGCACCACATCCTGGTCTCCAAGCTGGTGCAGGATGAGTTCCATGGATGGACCATTCAGTGGATGAAGAACTGGCTTGATGGCTGCACCCAAAGGGTGGCTGTCCATGGGTCCATGTCCCAGAGGAGGACAGGGACAAGCAGAGTCCCTCAGGGATCAGTCCTGGGACCAGGCTTGGTCAACATCTTTGTGGGTGCCATGGACAGTGGCATTGAGTGCACCCTCAGCAAGTTTGCTGAGGACACCAAGCTGTGTGGTGCAGCAGACAGGCTGGAGGGAAGGGATCCATCCAGAGGGACCTGGACAGGCTGGAGAGGTGGGCACAAGCCAGCCTCAGGAGGTTCAACAAGAGCAAGTGCAGGGTCCTGCAGCTGGGTGGAGGCAATCCCAGGCACAAATCCAGGCTGGGCAGGGACTGGCTGGAAAGCAGCCCTGAGGAGAGAGCCTTGGGGGTGCTGGGGGAGGAGAAGCTCACCAGGAGCTCTCAGTGTGCACTTGCAGCCTGGAAAGCCAATCAGATCCTGGGCTGCAGCAAGAGAAGTGTGGCCAGCAGGGCAAGGGAGGGGATTCTCCCCCTCTGCTCAGCTCTGCTGAGACCCCACCTGGAGTCCTGCCTCCAGTTCTGGAGCCCCTATTCCAAGAGGGATCTGGAGGTGCTGGAAGGTGTCCAGAGCAGGGCCAGGAGGATGAGCAGAGGGCTGGAGCACCTCTCCTGTGAGGACAGACTGAAGGAGTTGGGGCTGTTCAGTCTGGAGAAGAGAAGGTTCCAAGGAGACATTCTTGTGGCCTTCCAGTATCTTAAGAGGGCTACAAGAAAGCTGGGAAGGGACTATTTAGGGTGTCAGGGAGTGATAGGACTAGGGGGAATGGAACAAAACTAGAAGTGGGTAGATTCAGATTGGATGTTAGGAAGAAGTTTTTCACCATGAGGGTGGTGAGACACAGGAACAGGTTGCCTAGAGAGGTTGTGGATTCCCTCTTCTTGGGGATGTTCAAGCCTAGGCTGGATGAGGCCTTGAGCAACCTGGTCTTGTTGAAGGTGGCAGGGGGTTTGGAACTAGATGATCTTTAAGGCCCCTTACAACCCAAACTGTCCTATGAATCTATGAATGGGAGCTGGGATTGTTTAGCTGGGAGAAGAGGAGGCTCAGAAGAGACCTTCTTGCTGTCTACAGCTACCTGAAGGGAGGTTGTAGCCAGGTGGGGGTTGGTCTCTTCTCCCAGGCAACCAGCACCAAAACAAGAGGACACAGTCTCAGGCTGTGCCAGGGGAGCTTTAGGCTCGAGGTGAGGAGAAAGTTCTTCCCAGAGAGAGTTGTTTGCCATCAGAATGTGCTGCCCAGGGAGGTGGTGGAGTCACCATCCCTGGAGGTATTGAAGAGGGGATTGGACATAGCACTTGAATGGTTTAGTTAGTCCTGAGGTGTTGGGTGCTAGGTTGGACTTGATTATCTCTGAGGTCTTTTCCAACCTTATTGATTCTGTGATTCTGTGAACAGCTTATGCAAAGGTGTTTAAATGACACATCTGGGGCCTGGGCTGCTAGTGTGTAGTACACCTCAGCATGGTAGCCTGGCAGTCCTCACATTCTTCCTGCTAGCAAAGAATTGCTTGCTGTACAGGCAGCACTGACATTGTGGTAGCTGCCCAGCACAGCCAAGTGAGCAGATAAATGCTTGAAGATAAATGCTTGAAGAGGTCTCTGCTGTGGCCCATGATATCCATGTATCATCAAAGATTCACTGAATGCATTGGCTTGCAATGGACCTTCCACAGTCATCTTGCCCAGCCCTGCTGCAATGAGCAGGGACATCTCCAGCTAGATCAGGTTACTCAGGGCCCCATCAAGACTGACCTTAAATGTCTTGGAGGATGGGGCCTTAACCACAGCCCTGGGCCATCTGTTCCAGTATTTCACCACACTCATTGTTAAGAACTTCCTCCTTATATCTAACCTAAATCTGCCTTGCTCTAGTTTAAAACCACTACCTGCATTGGTTTGGAATGAACCTTAAAGATCATCTAGGTAGAATAGAATAGAATTAACCAGGTTGGAAAAGACCTTTGAGATCAAGTCCAACCTATCACCCAACACCACCTAATCAACTAAACCATGGCACCAAGCACCCCATCCAGTCTCTTCCTAAACACCTCCAGGGATGGTGACTCCACCACCTCCCTGGGCAGCACATTCCAATGGCCAATCACTCTCTCTGTGAAGAACTCTCTCCTCACCTCCAGCCTAAACTTCCCCTGGTGCAGCTTGAGACTGTGTCCTCTTGTTCTGGTGCTGGTTGCCTGGGAGAATAGACCAACCCCCACCTGGCAACAACCTCCCTGCAGGGAGTTGTAGACAGCAAGAAGGTCTCCCCTGAGTCTCCTCTTCTCCAGGCTAAACAATCCCAGCTCCCTCAGCCTCAGTTGTGGTTGTAATTCCTGGTGGTTTCCTTCTCTTGGTGAGGAGGGAAGCCCTTGGGCATGCTGGGCCCTGGGGTTGGCTGGGTTATCCATCTTAAGGGAATAGACAAGCTAATTGCTATCCCCATGGGGTACTAAAGCATCACAGGTGGGAGGAAAGGCTTTTATTTTTGCCTGAAAAGGGCAAGACAGTGGAAGAAATGCTAAGAGAACACTAGTAATAACAAACAGTAACCCCCCTGTGAATGCAGGTCCTCTTCTTGTAGGGGAGACCATAGTGAATCATAGAATCATAGAATAGAGTCATAGAATCAACAAGGTTGGAAAAGACCTCAGAGATCATCAAGTCCAACCTAGCACCCAACACCTCAGGATTACTAGACCATGGCACCAAGTGCCACATCCAGTCCTCTCTTGAACCCCTCCAGGGATGGTGACTCCACCACCTCCCTGGGCAGCACATTCCAATGGCCAACAACTCTCTCAGTGAAGAACTTTCTCCTCTGGCTCAGTTCACAGCTTTCCATGACACACTGACTTGGCCTTGTGCTGACATACCCCAAATGCAGTCCCTCAGGGAGGGAAGCCTGAGAGCTGTGATTCTGGGGGGGGAACTCTAGAGCATGAGACACCTGGTTTGCATCCCTGTCAGTCAGTTTGCAGCACCCAACTCACCCCCCCCCGGCCTCCCAGCCTTTGGATCTCTGCCCTTTTCTCTCAGTAATGATTTATTGCCCATTCAAATGCTTACTGCTGGGCTCCAACAACAAACAGCCACCATCCTACAGCTTTTGTTTATAAGCAGCCTGCAGTTCAGAGTGGAAAAGATGAGCTAAAGCTCAGTTGTTCCTTGAGCAGCCCTCGCTCCGCCCGTGCTGGGAAGGCATCCCTGGGACAGTGAGGCTTGCTGGCCCAAAGCATCAGGGAAGGGGAGCAGGTCTAAATGAGAAGCCTCCCCTTGCTTGGTGTCTGTTTGCACTGTGCACACAAACAGACACCTGGTGTGCAGAGGCCTGGGCTGGGCTCGGATGTGCTGTGTCTGTTGACGCCACACCAGCATGTGGCTGTGTTGGTACAAACAGCTCCCTGCGCCGAAATGCCTGCAGACCGACACGGCCTGGGGTCTCCTCCTGACCTTGGGCAACGTGATACGAGTCCTCCAGCCTCACACTGGCTGGAACAAGTTCTGAAATGAAGTTATCTGGGAAGTCAAGGACTTTCACTTGGGAGGGCTGAGAGGCTGAGGGAGCTGGGGTTGCTTAGCCTGCAGAAGAGGAGGCTCAGGGGAGACCTTCTTGCTGTCTACAACTACCTGAAGGGAGGTGGTAGCCAGGTGGGGGTTGGTCTCTTCTGCCAGGCAACCAGCACCAGAACAAGAGCACACAGTCTCAAGCTGCACCAGGGGAGGTTTAGGCTGGAGGTTAGGAAGAAGTTCTTCCCAGCAAGAGAGATTTGCCATTGGAATGTGCTGCCCAGGGAGGTGGTGGAGTCACCATCCCTGGAGGTGTTTAGGAAGAGACTGGATGGGGCACTTGGTGCCATGGTTTAGTTAGTCCTGAGGTGTTGGGTGACAGGTTGGACTTGATGATCTCTGAGGTCTTTTCCAACCTTATTGATTCTATGATTCTGTGATTTACTTCCCCCCCCCCCAGCCTGAGACTGTGTCCTCTTGTTCTGGTGCTGGTTGCCTGGGAGAAGAGACCAACCCCCACCTGGCTACAACCTCCCTTCAGGGAGTTGTAGACAGCAAGAAGGTCTCCCCTGAGCCTCCTCTTCTCCAGGCTAAGCAACCCCAGCTCCCTCAGCCTCTCCTCACAGGGCTGTGCTCAAGGCCTCTCCCCAGCCTTGTTGCCCTTCTCTGGACACATTCAAGTGTCTCAATGTCCTTCCTAACCTGAGGGGCCCAGAACTGGACACAGGACTCAAGGTGTGGCCTAACCTGTGCTGAATCCAGGGGCACAATGACTTCCCTGCTCCTGCTGGCCAGACTATTCTTGATACAGGCCAGGATGCCATTGGCCTTCTTGGCCACCTGGGCACACTGCTGGCTCATGTTTAGGTGGGTGTCAATCAGCACCCCCAGGTCCCTCTGTTTGGGAGCTCTGCAGCCACTCTGGCCCCAGCCTGTAGCCCTGCATGTGGTTGCCGTGGCCAAAGTGCAGCACCTGGCACTTGGACTTGTTGAATGCCATCCTGTTGGACTCTGCCCATCTGTCCAGTCTGTCGAGGTCCTGCTGCATGGCTGCCAGGTCATGAAATCCTCATGGTGCATCATAACATCTTCTCATTTTTAGCTCACAGTGTTGCCTGTGTGTTGCAGGGAAACAGCTTTTGGCACCTGATCAAAGTGTCTCCTGCCTGTCTTGCAGAAAAACCAAACAACAACAACGAGAAAGTCAAACTTCCATTACAACATAGACAGGAGACACTTTGATCTGGAAAAGAAAATATGTTAGTCTTTGCTAAGTGGCAGATGGCTCTAATGGTTTTCTAAATGAGACAGAATTAAACAACAACCAAAAAACCCAAGAGTAAGATGTTCTTACATAATGTGCAGCACTGATGAAATGCCCTGAAATGAGAGGGACTGGCTGGAGGGCTGAGCCCAGAGAGTGGTGGGCAATGGTGCCACAGCCAGCTGGCAGCCAGGCTCTAGTGGTGTCCCCCAGGGATCAGTGCTGGGCCCCATCCTGTTCAATATCTTTATTGATGATCTGGATGAGGGCATTGAGTCCATCATCAGTGAGTTTGCAGATGACACCAAGCTGGGGGCAGGAGTTGATCTGTTAGAGGGTAGGAGAGCTCTGCAGAGGGATCTTGACAGGCTGGAGAGATGGGCAGAGTCCAACATGATGGCATTCAACAAGTCCAAGTGCTGGGTGCTGCACTTTGGCCACAACAACCCCATGCAGAGAAGACAGACACAGAGCTGCACCTGTAATGGTTTAGTAGTCATGAGGTCTTGGGTGACAGGTTGGACTTGATGATCTTTGAGGTCTGTTCCAACCTTATTGATTCTCTGATTCCTGGGGTTGCTAAGGGTCCTCCATGGGAATAAGGGAGCAGGGTGAGGATGGGGACAGCTTCAGTGCAGAGACCAACAGAAAAGAAAGCAGGTAGTTGCTTCAAGGAGTAATGGCCTTAAGCTGATGGAGGAGCAGGGCTCAAGTTAGACTTTGAGATGAGGGCTGAGCAGTGGGAGAAGTCACCTGCTGAGGTGAAGCCTGCTGGGCTCACATGGAGCTTGACAAGCTCTTTGGAAACAGCCTCTGCAGTCAGGAAGCCTTTGCTTAAACACAGCCCCCGGACTGCCTTAGGCAAGAACAAAGCCGAAGTTTCTGAGAGCCAGCACCAAATGCAGGCCCTTATCAGCACTGCTTTCAAGATTGGGTCTCCAGATAATGGCTAATTGTGTGTCCCAGGTGAAGGCAGAGAGGGACCTGGGGGTGCTGGTTGACGGTACACTGAACATGAGCCTGCAGTGTGCCCAGGCAGCTAAGAGGGCCAATGGCATCCTGGCCTGCATCAGGAACAGTGTGGCCAGCAGGAGCAGGGAGGTCATTCTGCCCCTGTACACTGCACTGGTTAGGCCACACCTCGAGTACTGTGTCCAATTCTGGGCCCCTCAGTTTAGGAAGGAGGTTGACTTGCTGGAAGGTGTCCAGACAAGAGCAACAAAGTTGGTGAGGGGTTTGGAACATAAGCCCTACGAGGAGAGGCTGAGGGAGCTGGGGTTGCTTAGCCTGGAGAAGAGGAGACTCAGGGGTGACCTTATTGCTCTCTACAACTACCTGAAGGGAGGTTGTAGACAGACGGATGTTGGTCTCTTCTCCCAGGCGGCCAGTACCAGAACAAGAGGACACAGTCTCAGGCTGCACCAGGGGAGGTTCAGGCTGGATGTTAGGAAAAAGTTCTATACAGAGAGAGTGATTGCACATTGGAATGGGCTGCCTGGGGAGGTGGTGGAGTCGCCATCACTGGAGGTTTTCAGGAGAAGACTTGATGGGGTGCTTGGTGCCGTGGGTTAGTTGTTTAGGTGGTGTTGGATTGGTTGATGGGTTGGACGCGATGATCTTGAAGGTCTCTTCCAACCTGGTTTGTTCTATGTATTCTATGTAAGTTTCCTTGTCATTTGCTGATGGCCAAGTGCAAATCATGAGCACCACTTGGGGTTCAGTACTGCAAGTGCTTTGCACTCAGAAATCAATCCCTCAGTCGAGAGGATCACTTACCACTAGGCAATGTGTGTTGTCTGGAATCCAGCCATGAGATTTAGAGGATGAGGCTACCTAGTCAGCTGGGTGCTGCTGACTTGGTCTCAGTCACAACACGCTTCAGCTCCCACTCCCCTCGCCTCCTCCTGCTCCTCAGCCTCCTGCTTCTCCAGGGCAGATTTTAGACCATGATTCAATGTGGGGAATAAGTGGGGAGGGAGTGCAGGAGGCAGGATTTGCACTCTCTGCCTGAGGATGGTTGAAATGGTACTTGGTCACAGCAAGCAACCACTGCTTGCAGATAATTGTAGCGCATCAGATATATCTGAGAAGCTGTTAGTCTCTCTCTCTTTCTTTTCTTCCCAATCTTTTCCCTCTCAGCTAAAGGTCAGAGTAACAAACTAGAATAGAATAGAATGGAATGGAATGGAGTGGAGTGGAGTGGAATGGAATGGAATGGAATGGAATGGAATGGAATGGAATGGAATGGAATGGAATGGAATGGAATGGAATGGAATAGAATTAACCAGGTTGGAAAAGACCTTTGAGGTCATCAAGTCCAACCTATCATCCAGCACCATCTAATCAACTAAACCATGGCATCAAGCACCCCAGCCAGTCTCTTCCTAAACACCTCCAGTGATGGTGACTCCACCACCTCCCTGGGCAGCACATTCCAATGGCCAATCTCTCTTTCTCTGAAGAGTTTCTTCCTAACCTCCAGCCTAAACCTCCCCTGGTGCATCTTGAGACCGTGTCCTCTTGTTGGGGTGCTGGTTGCCTGGGAGAAGAGACCAACCCCCACCTGGCAAAAAAGGCACAGAAGCCCAAGCATGGCTGTTGTTAAAGATCAGGACTGTGCTTGGGCAGATGTTGCTGAAGCCATACTGCTCTGGAAGGGTGCAAGGAGATGGTCTTACAAAATGATTTGTACCAGCACATGTCCTGGTATCAAAGCATCATGTTGGGGTGTATCGAGCATGACCGCTGGAGCACGTGAAAAACAAATGTAATTCAGAGCTCCTGAAAGCTTGAGCGAGTTAGAAAGGCCTCTGGGTACCCACAGAGCCCTGTGCATCACAGGGACTCAAGAGCAGCCTGGCAGCAAGGGACCTGGGGTATTGGTCAATAGTAGGTTGAACATGAGCCAGCAGTGTGCCCAGGTGGCCAAGAAGGCCAAAGGCATCTTGGCCCGGATCAGGAATAGTCTGGCCAGCAGGAGCAGGAAGGTCATTGTGCCCCTGGACTCAGCACTGGTTAGGCCACCCCTTGAGTCCTGTGTCCAGTTCTGGGCTCCTCAGTTTAGGGAAGATGTTGAGGTGCTGGAAGGTGTCCAGAGAAGGGCAACAAAGCTGGGGAGGGGTCTGGAGCACAGCCCTGTGAGGAGAGGCTGAGGGAGCTGGGGTTGCTTAGCCTGGAGAAGAGGAGGCTCAGGGGAGACCTTCTTGCTGTCTCCAACTCCCTGAAGGGAGGTTGTAGCCAGGTGGGGGTTGGTCTCTTCTCCCAGGCAACCAGCACCAGAACAAGAGCACACAGTCTCAAGTTGTGCCAGGGGAGGTTTAGGCTGGATGTTAGGAAGCAGCTCTTCATAGAAAGAGAGATTGGCCATCGGAATGTGCTACCCAGGGAGGTGGTGGAGTCACCATCACTGGAGGTGTTTAGGAAGAGACTGGATGAGGCACTTGGTGCTATGGTTGAGTTGATCAGATGGTGTTGGGTGATAGGTTGGACTCGATGATCTCCAACCTGGTTAATTCTATTCTCTATGCAGTCCCTCCAGGAGCCCCATCCCTGTGTGGGAGGGTGCCCCACTTCATCCCAGTAGACTTCTGTCTCTAAGAAACCTGTAACCTAAAATCAAACCACAAGAGCAGATTTTCTTCTGAGCTTATGCAAGGTAGGTAACCTTGGTTACCAAGAGGTAAACCTTCTCTCTTGAACTTCACTAAAGGTGTTTTGGATGGCAGCAGTGGCAGTTGTTACCCTCCCATGCCAGATGTCAGTTTGCAGCCCATGAGAAAAGACCCCAGTGAGCACCTCCACTCTGCCCAGTGCTCCAGGTACAGAGCAAGACTCCCACCAGCCCCACTGACCAGACACATGTGTGAGCAAGACTCAGCAGCAGTTAAATAATGAACACTGATAAGCAGCAAAATGAACTTTTTTGTGTGTTTCCCAGAGCTTTTTCCTAGTCCACAAAGAGAGGTTTCAGGGGGATCCATTTCAGGCTCATGGCTGCTTCCCACCTTCCAGCTCAGCTGCCTGAGTCCCCTCCTTGCCCACCCTTTGGAAGCGTGTCCGTACCTGATCCGTGGGTATGAAACCCAAAGTGAGCCAGCAGCTGGGTCTTACAGGCAACTTCTGCTCCTGTGGCCTAGAAAATAGGGGTGGGGAGAGGGGAAAAAAGCAGATTTCAGTTGTTAGTGCTTTTCTGTTTTGCTCTGGTAGCTCATGTGAAAACACTCACAGAAAGCCGAGATAAGGAACTTGGTGGTTTCGACTTCTAACCTCAAGCAGCAAACACTCCTCCCAGACAGTTTACTGTGTGGTCATGGTGCTTCAACGAGAAGGTAAGGAGCCCAACTGAAAAAAAACAAACACAACCCCAAACAAAGCCAACATAGCAATTGGAAAATGCTGAAACCAACCCCAAACAAAGCCAATATAGTAACTGGAAAATGCTGTTGAGTCACACAGGAGCTGTAAGTGAAATCAAGGATGCTCTGAGATCTGAACGCTTCAACAGCCCCACAGCATTTCTCCCCCAGGGAGGTTTCTTCTTCCTTTCCTCTTGTTGAGTTCATAGAATCACAGAATCAAAAAGGTTGGAGAAGACCTCAGAGATTATCAAGTCCAACCTGTCACCCAACACCTCAGGACTAACTAAACCATGGCACCAAGTGCCACATCCAATCCCCTCTTGAACACCTCCAGGGGTGGTGACTCCACCACCTCCCTGGGCAGCACATTCCAATGGCCAATCTCTCTTGCTGGGAAGAACTTCTTCCTAACATCCAGCCTAAACCTCCCCTGGCACAGCTTGAGACTGTGTCCTCTTGTTCTGCTGCTGGTTGCCTGGGAGAATAGACCAACCCCCACCTGGCTGCAATCTCCCTTCAGGGAGTCATAGACAGCAATGAGGTCTCCCCTGAGCCTCCTCTTCTCCAGGCTAAATCACCCCCTCCCTTCCTGGGGAAGCTGTACCACTTGGATGGAGGGAAGAGAATGGACTCCATCCACACTTTGCTTTCCACCTCTCTCCTTTTGCTAGAGAGTTCAGACAAAGCAGCAGCTTTAATAAAGGCAGGCCAGGTTTAAATTAAAGGCTTTCATAAGCCAGCTCTTGGCTGTTGCCAGCTTCAGCAGCCCAAACGCTGGGGGGGTGGGGGGTGGTGGTGGCTGGGTGGACCCATTGCTGGTGGGGTGGTGCCAGATTTTGTCTCCCTTTGGCCACAAATCCACCACTCCCCAGAGCCATCTGTATATGGAGATATCTCTACACTCCTGCACAGCTGGGGTTTTTTTCTCTGCAGGGTGGGGTCTGACACTTCCTCTGCTGGTTTCACTGGGGCAGACACTCACTCTGCAATGAGCAGGTGGGGTTTTGTCCTTCCTTTTGAAAAGAATGCCAGGGAAAAAAAGAAGCCTTGCCTGCTCCAGGTCCCAGGAGAGGGACCTGAGGTGTCCCCTGAATGCCTCACTAAGAATAGAATAGAATTAACCAGGTTGGAAAAGGCCTTTGAGATCATCAAGTCCAACCAATCATCCAACCAACACTATCTAATCAACTCAACCACAGTGCTAAGTGCCCCATCCAGTCTCCCATTAAACACCTCCAGGGATGGTGACTCCACCACCTCCCTGGGCAGCACATTCCAATGGCCAATGTCCTTTTCTGTGAAGAACTTTCTCCTCACCTCCAGCCTAAACCTCCCCTGGCACAGCTTGAGACTGTGTCCTCTTGTTCTGGTGCTGGTTGCCTGGGAGAAGAGACCAAACCCCACCTGGCTACAACCTCCCTTCAGGGAGTTGTAGACAGCAATGAGGTCTCCCCTGAGCCTCCTCTTCTCCAGGCTAAGCAACCCCAGCTCCCTCAGCCTCTCCTCCCAGGGCTGTGCTCCAAACCCCTCCCCAGCTTTGTTGCCCTTCTCTGGACACCTTCCAGCAACTCAACATCTCTCCTAACCTGAGGGGCCCAGAACTGGACACAGGACTCAAGGTGTGGCCTAACCAGAGCTGAGTACTAATGCATACTCCACTCCCCCTGCCCCCCACCAGGCTTGCACCACCCAGGCATTGCTTTATCAGGGCTGGGCTACCTTTCTGGTGGGTGGAGGTTTCAGTGTGCTTTTTGCTTGCTATGCAGACCCAGTATTTGTCCCTCATTAGTTTCTTATTTCGTGCTTTGTTGTGTATAATTCTATCACACACACGTTTTCTAATGGGGAGGTGGTGTTGCCCACTCCTCTGCCCCCCAAAGCATATGCATCCCCCTGGGCACCCTTGCCCACTGCAGGCTGTGGCACTGGGATATATGTGGGGCCCCATGGGAGGTGGGCAGACTTACCCAGAGAAGCCTCATGTGTCCTCCTCTCTATTTCCAGTGCATCCCCATTATGCAAGCCCCATGTATCCCACTACCTGTACCACACCATGCTCCACCATATCTGGGTCTCACACCTGGTATCTACCCCACAGGCTCTCCCCCACATACTCTCCCTGTGTACCAAAGTGTCTCACCCTGCCCCCACATCTCACTGCCTCCCCATGTGTCCTGCTGTCCTTTCCCACCTGCCCCTCCACGCTTTCCCCTCCTGCCATACTCCTCCTTCAGGCAGTGATAGGACTAGGGGGAATGGAATGAAGCTGGAGGTGGGGAGATTGAGGCTGGAGGTGAGGAGGAAGTTCTTCCCCATGAGAGTGGTGAAGCCCTGGAATGGGTTGTCCAGGGAGGTGGTTGGGGCCCTGTCCCTGGAGGTGTTTAAGCCCAGGCTGGATGAGGCTGTGGCCAGCCTGATGTAGTGTGGGGTGTCCCTGCCCATGGCAGGGGGGTTGGAACGAGATGATCCTTGTGGTCCCTTCCAACCCTGACATGCTATGATACTATGTGTTCCCCCACATCCTCACGTGTCCCTCTTCATCCTCACGTGTCTCCTGTGCATCCACATGCAACCCCAGTGTCCCCCATGTTCCTCTGCACCTTCCTGAACATCCCCATGTGCCATCTATGTGCTTCACACCCTCTGTGTGTCTCACCAAACCCTCTGCATGCCCGCAGTGGTGCACAATGCCTGTCCCACTATGCCTCCATGCCTGTCCCCTGCAAATCTCCTTGTGTGTCCTCCACCATTCCTCCCTGCTGCCCCCATCTCTTGCTCTCTGTGGGACAGTGGAGGCTGCTGACAACACAATGTGCTGCCAAACCCAACAGTGCCTCTTTGTGATTTTGGAAGGAGCAGCTCCTGCAGCATCAAAGGTGTAACCTGAGATAAAAGCAAAGCCCCCTTTCCTCTAGTGATGCATGTTTAGCACAAGCCCATGAGGAGAGGCTGAGGGAGCTGGGGTTGCTTAGCCTGCAGAAGAGGAGGCTCAGGGGAGACCTTCTTGCTCTCTACAACTCCCTGAAGGGAGGTTGTAGCCAGGTGGGGGTTGGTCTCTTCTCTCAGGTACCAGCACCACAACAAGAGGACACAGTCTCAAGCTGCACCAGGGGAGGTTGAGGCTGGATGTTAGGAAGAAGTTCTTCATAGAAAGAGAGATTGGCCATTGGAATGTGCTGCCCAGGGAGGTGGTGGAGTCATTGACCCTGGAGGTGTTTAGGAAGAGACTGGGTGGGGCACTTAGCACCATGGTTTAGTTGATTAGATGGTGTTGGGTGATAGGTTGGACTCAATGATCTCCAAGGTCTTTTCCAACCTGGTTAATTCTATTCTACCCAACACCCTAAAAAGTCCCTCACCATTTTGTGGCATACTTTCACAATGCAGGGCTTGCTGCAGGGCTGCACATTTTGCCATGTGTTTTCTTTATTACAGCTTGAAATCCCTGTGCTCCAAACCCCTCACTAGCTTTGTTGCTCTTCTCTAGTGATAGGACTAGAGAAGGGGGTTGGTGTCTTCTCCCAGGCAACCAGCACCAGAACAAGAGGACACAGTCTCAAGCTGTGCCATGGGAAGTTTAGGCTGGAGGTGAGGAGAAAGTTCTTCACTGAGAGAGTTGTTGGCCATTGGAATGTGCTGCCCAGGGAGGTGGTGGAGTCACCATCACTGGAGGTGTTCAAAAAAGGATGGGATGTGACACTTGAAGCCATGGTTTAGTTAGTCCTGAGGTGTTGGGTGACAGGCTGGACTTGATGATCTCTGAGGTCTTTTCCAAGCTTATTGATTCTATGATTCTATGACTTGCTGTCTTGCCTGCTGCCAAGGGCTGAGCCCATGCTTTGGTGGATGGACACTAAGTACAGGACCTGGCTCCTGACCTGCAGTGGTCTGTAGAGAGTCCATGTGAATGTGGGACTCCTTCCCTCCTTGAAATGTCTTGCTTTACAGTTCTGCATGTTGCATTTCATCTGCCCTTTGACCACTCACTCTGCAGTTCTCATAGTGTGTCCTTGCCCTCAGATTACTTCTTATCACCTCACTTCTCGCCTTTTTTCCAGGCCATTTGTGAAGATACTGAGCAGCTGAGGTCACTGTGCAGGCTGCTGTGGAAGGTCACTGCTATCATGCTGCCATTGTGGAATGAGCTCTCTACTCCTGACCTCCATTTCCTGTTTCTCAGATAGCTGGACTCACTTTCTTGTATCCAAATGGTGACGCTTCCTGAGGAGCTTGCTCTGCAGCAGCCCTTCCCTCTGAGCAGCTCCCTGGGCTAATGGAGCTGCTGTGTCCACAGGAACACTTGCCTGAGCCTTGTGAAGAGGAGGCTCAGGGCACACCTTATTGCTCTCTACAACTCCCTGAAGGGAGGTTGTAGCCAGGTGGGGGTTGGTCTCTTCTCCCAGGCAACCAGCACCAGAACAAGAAGACACAGTCTCAAGCTGTGCCAGGGGAGGTTTAGGCTAGAGGTGAGGAGAAAGTTCTTCCCAGAGAGAGTAATTGGCCATTGGAATGTGCTGCCCAGGGAGGTGGTGGAGTCAGCATCACTGGAGGTTTAGAATAAGACAGATTAGAATAGAATTAACCAGGTTGGAAAAGTAGGAAAATATAAATAAATTACTATTAGGTGTAAAAAGGAAAATAAAAGATTACTCTAAACAAATTCATTGGACAAATGTCTAGAATAAGAGGAGCTGCACCATAACAGTTCTTCCCCCTTCCCTTCCCTTCCCTTCCCTTCCCTTCCCTTCCCTTCCCTTCCCTTCCCTTCCCTTCCCTTCCCTTCCCTTCCCTTCCCTTCCCTTCCCTTCCCTTCCCTTCCCTTCCCTTCCCTTCCCTTCCCTTCCCTTCCCTTCCCTTCCCTTCCCTTCCCTTCCCTTCCCTTCCCTTCCCTTCCCTTCCCTTCCCTTCCCTTCCCTTCCCTTCCCTTCCCTTCCCTTCCCATATAAGCAGTGGCTGCCTGAACCAGCCTTCCCTAGCAGCACCTGAGGAGTCTATAGGGTGCCTATAAGAGCATCGTGGTACCACGTACTAGATGGGCACGACTCATTTCTCTTCACTCAGCTGAGGATGACAAACATAACATGACATGGTAACAATTCTCTTACTGTCTTATTTAACAACAATTTTCTTCTCCCTCCTCTCCCTGCCCCACGGAGGGAGGTTTTGGCAGTGTGCAAGCATCCTCCTGTTCACATTCAGGGAGCCTTCCTGCAGGCACTTCTTTCATGTGACAGCTTTGAAAAAAGGGGATGTGAAAGCTTTCCTTCTTGCCTCCCTGGCCTTGCCCTCCATCATCTGACCCTCATGAATGCTCTCCAGCAAACAGTCTGCCTTTCTTGCATGGCAAGATCTGGAAATAATTGCCTGCCACAGCCCTGATTTCCGTCAGGGAACGAGCTTGTGCAATCGTGCTGTGCTCGTTGCTCCACAGTTCATGTTCTGAACTCAGAAATGTGAGTTTGTTTTCTTGCACCACTGCATGCATTCTGTTTATCCTCACGGCTCACTGTTGCCAATAAAGCAGGAAAACAAGGGGAAATCACCATTTAACTACCTTCAAACCAATGCCATGTGTGGGGAGGGAAAAACAAAACCCACCCAAACTAAGGGGAAAGTCCCAGCGTGCTTGGAAGAATGGGCAGCAAATGTGCCCTGGGTTAGGAATGATGGTGAGGTGCTGGAAGGTGTCCAGAGAAGGGCAACAAAGCTGGGGAGGGGTCTGGAGCACAGCCCTGTGAGGAGAGGCTGAGGGAGCTGGGTTTCCTTAGCCTGGAGAAGGGGAGGCTCAGGGGAGACCTTCTTGCTGTCTGCAACTCCCTGAAGGGAGGTTGTAGCCAGGTGGAGGTTGGTCTCTTCTCCCAGGCAACCAGCACCAGAACAAGAGGACACAGCCTCAAGCTGTGCCAGGGGAGGGTTAGGCTGGATGTTAGGAAGAAGTTCTTCCCAGAAACAGTGATTAGCCATCGAAATGTGCTGCCCAGGGAGGTGGTGGAGTCACCATCCCTGGAGGTGTATAGGAAGAGACTGGATGAGGTGCTTGGTGCCATGGTTTAGTTGATTAGATGGTGTTGGGTGATGGGTTGGACTCAATCTCACATGTCTTTTCCAACCTGGTTAATTCTATTCTATTCTATTCTATTCTATTCTATTCTATTCTATTCTATTCTATTCTATTCTATTCTATTCTATTCTACTCCACTCCACTCCACTCCATTCTATTCCATTCCATTCCATTCCATTCCATTCCATTCCATTCCATTCCATTCCATTCCATTCCATTCTCTAGTCATACAAGTAGTGACTGCATGAAACTGGTCTTCACTAGCAGCACCTGAGAAGTCTATACAGTGATGATCTTGCAAGTCTTTCCCAACCTGATTAATTCTATTCTATTCCATTCTATTCTATTCTATTCCATTCCATTCCATTCCATTCCATTCCATTCCATTCCATTCCATTCCATTCCATTCCATTCCAAAGTACTCTCTTCTTCTGATGGGTCATATAAAAACTCAAGGTTCTGACAAGCTGAGACACCACCTTTTGATTCCTGGAAGCCCAAGTCATAGGTCAAAGGCTGGCACAGAACAGCAGCTCAGTTATTATGATTCTTGCTGATAATTTGTTTGTATTTTGTATAGCAAGCTCTGGGAGCAGCAAATGTCAGAATCCTTTGTCATTGTATAGCTCCAAGCTGATAACTGATAAACAGCAGTAATACACACACACACTGAATAGGGGCAGCAGCCACAGAGGAGAAGATTTGCTGTCTTAGTGCAGCTTATTAAGTTGAATTAGGCAGAAAGAGTTTTGGGGGTGGATTCCACCTTTTTAATGTCCTGGGAATAAAAAGAGAATTCCATGTACATCTTACAAAACACGTGCCTGGGAGATGTGCTTCCCAGGGCAGGCAGGGAGCTGTGGATGTGTGTGTGTGTGTGCATCTTTTTCAGTTACTTCTAGCATTTACCCTGGAACCATCCACAGAAAACCAAACTGGCCCCATTTGATTTATCACAGTATCACCAAGGTTGGAAGAAACCTCTAAGATCATCCAGTCCAACCTGTCACCACAGACCTCATGACTAGACCATGGCACCAAGTGCCACATCCAATCCTCTCTTGAACACCTCCAGGGATGGTGACTCCACCACCTCCCTGGGCAGCACATTCCAATGGTTAACAACTCTCTCAGTGAAGAACTTTCTCCTCACCTCCAGCCTAAACTTTCCCTGGTGCAGCTTGAGGCTGTGTCCTCTTGTTCTGGTGCTGGTTGCCTGAGAGAAGAGACCAACTCCCTCCTGGCTGGCCCCTATTATAGCATCTGTTTCCTCACTAAGCCACACTCCTGTGTAGTCACCTCTGTGAAGTGACCCTAAATTGGATGATCTGAATGTCCTCCCTAAATCCAGGTAACATTTCAGTGTCTTTCAGGGTCCCAGCATATGCCATGGAGAGGTTGTTCTTACCTCCCCCTATTTTCAAAGCCACATCTTCACCTTGGAGGCCTAGGTGCAGCCACCTCTCTTTCACATCTCTAAGTAGAGCTATTCTAGGTTTTGCTAAACCCAAAGGAGCTCCAAAGCACAACTGAGTGCCCAAATCATTTCTCTAGCTCCAGCATCATCCAAAATCCAACCTGTAATGACTGCTTGGTTGCCTATTCATGGCCTTTCTGGAAAGGAAATTAGTACAGCAAAAAAACCTGGGCAAGCTTTGTCCAGTTTCAACTAGACATGAACTGCTTTTTGCCATTCCACTTGTACACAGAAGTGGCAAACCCAGACTCAGTAGCTACTTGTTTAACAGATTTAACTCCATTTCACATCTTGGGAGGGATCTAAAGCAATGGAATGGAATGGAATGGAATAGAATGGAATGGAATAGAATACAATGGAATAGAATAGAATAGACTTGACCTGAACTGAACTGAACTGAAATGAATTGAATTGAATTGAAGTGAATTGAACTGAATTGAATTGAATTAACCAGGTTGGAAAAGACCTTCAAGATCACGGAGTCCAACCTATCACCCAACACCATCTAATCAACTAAACCATGGCACCAAGTGCCTCATCCACTCTCTTCCTAAACACCTCCAATGATGGTGACTCCACCACCTCCCTGGGCAGCACATTCCAAAGGCCAATCACTCTATCTAGGAAGAATTTCTTCCTACCATCCAGCCTAAGCCTCCCCTGGTGCAGCTTGAGACCAACCCCCACTTGGCTACAACCTCCCTTCAGGTAGCTGTAGACAATAAGAAGATCTCCTCTGAGCCTCCTTTCCTCCAGGCTAAACAACAAGAATAAACTTGCATCAGCTTTGGAAGTGAAAATGTAATTATTTAATAAAGAGTAATTGAGGGAAGGGAAAGTTGCAGAGGTATAAGGGAAGGGATTGAAAAAGAAATATATATATGCAAAACCAGACAGAGCTGGCAATGGATTCTCTTGGCTGTGAGTCCCACCACGTGGAGCAGACCCAAAAGTAAAGAAATTGATGGTAATGTTACCAAAAACTAAAGGGTATTTAAGTAAAAGGAAGGTTACAGAGATAGAAGGGAAATGGGTACATACAGGTATATGCAGAACCAGATTGCAAATGGAAATGGATTTTCTCCATGGCAGTGGATTCTCTTGGATGCAGGTCCCAAACATGTGGAGCTAGGCTGGACCCAGCTGTGAGTTAGCAGCTCACAGCAGCAGCAGCGGCAGGAGACGTCCACAAGGCAAAGGCAGGAGAGAGAGAATCAGGAAGTTGACTTTCTCCTAGAATCATAGAATCAACAAGGTTGGAAAAGACCTCAAAGATCATCAAGTCCAACCTGTCACCACAGACCTCATGACTACTAGACCATGGCACCAAGTGCTACATCCAAACCCCTCTTGAACACCTCCAGGGATGGCGACTCCACCACCTCCCTGGGCAGCACATTCTAATGGCCAATCTCTCTTTCTGGGAAGAACTTTCTCCTCACCTCCAGCCTAAACCTCCCCTGGTGCAGCTTGAGACTGTGTCCTCTTGTTCTGGTGCTGGTTGCCTGGGAGATGAGACCAACCCTCACCTGCCTACAACCTCCCTTCAGGGAGTTGTAGAGAGCAAGAAGGTCTCCCCTGAGCCTCCTCTTCTGCAGGCTAAGCAACCCCAGCTCCCTCAGCCTCTCCTCACAGGGCTGTGCTCCAGACCCCTCCCCATCTTTGATGCCCTTCTCTGTACATGCTCACGAGTCTCAATGTCCTTCTTAAACTGAGGGGCCCAGAACTGGACACAGGACTCCAGGTGTGGCCTAACCAGTGCTGAGTCCAGGGGCACAATGACTTCCCTGCTCCTGCTTGGCCACACTATTCTTGATGCAGGCCAGGATGCCATTGGCCTTGTTGGTCACCTGGGCACACTGCTGGGCACACTCTTAAACAGGATTGTGGACAGAAAGTGGCAGTGGAATAAACTTTGACCTGGGGGGGCCTTTCCCTTGGAGGGGCCAGCTCTCCCTGCCCACCTGGGGTCAGGTTTTCAGGGCCCCCCCAATACAGCACACTTGGAAATCCTGTCTAGGCTTCAATATCAAGCTGCCATCTTTAGGTTCTTGTCCACACAGAATCATAGAATTGTCAGGGTTGGAAGGGACCTCAAGGATCATGCAGTTCCAACCACTCACACCAGATCAGGTTGCTCAGAGCCACATCCAGCCTGGCCTTAAAAACCTCCAGGGATGAGGCTTCCACTACCTCCCTGGGCAACCTGTGCCAGTGCCTCACCACCCCCATGGTGAAGAACTTCTTCCTAACATCCAATCTGAATGTATACATTTCTAGTTTTGTTCCATCCCCCCTAGTCCTATCATTACCTGACAGCCTCAAGTCCCTCACCTGCCCCATTTCCCCCCTTTTACCATCAAACCCCACAGCACCTGGGCTCTGTTGGAGTCTCCTCCCACCCCAGCTGTGGACACTTTGCCCTCCCCACCCACTCCCCTATTTAATCCCCGTCAGGAAGGGCAGCAGCCCCAAGCTGAGCCCATCTGGGCTGAGGATCCTCCTCTCCTCCCTGGTGAGTGCCCCTGGTGCACACTGGGTGTTGGTGGTGGTGACTCCAAAGGCCGGGGGGCCTGGTGGCCCCCCGGCTGTTAGGGCAATGATCAATGACTCCTCCAATATCCTCCACGGGTGCTGGCTGGGCTTCCTGACTGGGGCTGAGCTCCTCTGGGTGGTACCTTGGCTGGTGAGGGTTCTGCCCCTGGCTCAGTGCTGCACAGTAATTAGACAATAAACAACGGGTTCCAACTTGAAGAGTTCACCACAAAGAGAGAAGAAACTCCTTTAGGTGAGGGTGACAGAGCCCTGGAGCAGACTGCCCAGGGAGGCTCTGGAGTCTCTTTCTCTGGAGGCTTTCAAAACCCCCCTGGGTGCATTCCTGTGTGCACTACCCTAAGTGATCCTGTTTTGGCAGGGGGGTTGGACCAAATGACCTCTCGGGGTCCCTTCCAAGCCTCAATATACTGTGATACTGTGAATCTACCCATTTCTAGTTTTGCTCCATTCCCACTACTCCTATCAGTACCTGACACCCTAAAAAGTCCCTCCCCAGCTTTCTTGTGGGCCCCCTCAAGATGCCTGTCCTAGAGTTCAGTTAATCTCAAGTGAAGTTAATCAAATTGACAGCTGCTGGGAAGGAGGTAGCAAGAGGCAGCTTTGCATCCCTGTTGGCTGGATTGGTTGACAGGCTGGAGAGGGGGGCACAAGCCAACCTCAGGAGGTTCAACAACACCAAGGGCAGGGTCCTGCAGCTGGGTGGAGGCAATCCCAGGCACAAATCCTGGCTGGGCAGTGAGTGGCTGGAAAGCAGCCCTGAGGAGAGAGCCTTGGGGGTGCTGGGGGAGGAGAAGCTCACCAGGAGCTCTCAGTGTGCACTTGCAGCCCGGAAAGCCAATCAGATCCTGGGCTGCAGCAAGAGAAGTGTGGCCAGCAGGGCAAGGGAGGTGATTCTCCCCCTCTGCTCAGCTCTTGGGAGACCCCACCTGGAGTCCTGCCTCCAGTTCTGGAGCCCCTATTCCAAGAGGGATCTGGAGGTGCTGGAAGGTGTCCAGAGCAGGGCCATGAGGATGAGCAGAGGGCTGGAGCACCTCTCCTGTGAGGACAGACTGAAGGAGTTGGGGCTGTTCAGTCTGCAGAAGAGAAGGCTCTGAGGTGACCTCATTGTGGCCTTCCAGTAGCTGAAGAGGGCCTCCAAGAAGGCTGGGGAGGGACTGCTCAGGATCTCAGGTAGTGATAGGACTAGGGGGAATGGAATGAAGCTGGAAGTGAGGAGGAAGTTCTTCCCCATGAGAGTGGTGAAGCCCTGGAATGGGTTGCCCAAGGTGGTGGTTGAGGCCCTGTCCCTGGAGGTGTTTAAGCCCAGGCTGGATGAGGCTGTGGCCAGCCTGATCTAGTGTGGGGTGTCCCTGCCCACGGCAGGGGGGTTGGAACTCGCTGATCCTTGTGCTCCCTTCCAACCCTGACTGGTACTACTGCTAAGTCAGAGGAGTTATTCTCAGCACTTCTGAGTTTGATGAAGTTCAGTTAGGTCCTCAGGTGGTGGCGGGAGGGGGATGTTGGGGGATTCCTCGCTGCTGAACCGCGGAGGAATGTAAGCGGCGAGGGGATTCGCCGGTCCCTCGCCCGGCTGACGAGCTGTGCCACGCCGCCTGGGTCCCCTGGGTGCGCCTGCGGGATGAGCAGCGCGGTCTGGAGCCGCGCTCCCGAGCCAAGGCCGTTCCTGGCGCTCCCGTGCCGCAGCTCCGGTCGCCTCCCTCTCCGAGTTAATAACAAACACGCCCCGGCTGAGCGATCTACGTGACACATTTATTACCCTTGTCCTTTAGAAGCAATTTCCTCTGGGCTCTGCTTTCTCACAGACGGTGTAATTACTGAGTTGAAGAGAACAGAAAGGCAAAAGCTCTCCAGATTTGATAGTTCCCAGATGAAAGGGCGAAATTAATGAGCCACTGTGTTCTCTTCACAGCCATAAGGCTTTATACCTTAGGGTTAACAGCTGCTTTTCAGCAAGCCCTCAAGTGAAGGGACATGGTGGGTTCAAGTCGGTATAGGTAGGAGATGTTTAAATGGCATCCTGGCCAGCAGGAGCAGGGAGGTCATTCTGCCTCTGGATTCAGCACTGGTTAGGCCATACCTTGAGTCCTGTGTCCAGTTCTGGGCCCCTCAGGTTAGGAAGGATATTGAGACACTTGATTGTGTGCAGAGAAGGGCAATGAGGCTCTGTAGCAGAGTGAGAGTGGATGAGTCATCCTGAAGAGCACCAGGGCTGACTTCTGCACAATAAGCACAACAAAGTTGGTGAGAGGTCTGGAGCACAGCCCTGTGAGGAGAGGCTGAGGGAGTTGGTGTTGCTGAGCCTGGAGAAGAGGAGGCTCAGGAGAGATCTTCTTGCTGTCTCCAGCTCCCTGAAGGGAGGTTGTAGCCAGGTGGGGGTTGGTCTCTTCTCCCAGGCAACCAGCCCCTGAACAAGAGGACACAGTCTCAAGCAGCACCAGGGGAGGTTTAGGCTGGATGTTAGGAAGAAGTTCTTCACAGAGAGAGTGACTTGCCATTGGAATGTGCTGCCCAGGGAGGTGGTGGAGTCACCATCCCTGGAGGTGTTCAGGAGGAGACTTGATAGGGTGCTTAGCTTAGTTGATTAGGTGGTGTTGGATGATGGGTTGGACTCAATGATCTTGAAGGTCTCTTCCAACCTGGTCTGGTCTATTCTAAGTAAGTTTAACCCTTCTGAGGCACAACTTATGGATGGGATTTCAGATGGCATAAATCAGCATGGCTCTGCTGGGGTCAGCAGAACAAACCTAGCTTGTGCCAGCGTCGGCCCTGGACCGGTGCCTGTCATTGTGCACTGTCACAAAGACTGCTGAGTGCCATGAAATTAAAATGAAGGATTAATAAAATAACTTTATCTTTTGCATTGTCCTCTGCACAGGCAGGCCCCTTGGAACAGCACAGCAGCCATGAATTGCCAGTGGCTCTGCCCCACGTTGTTTTCAAAGTCACTGGTTTGTATTGCAATCAATATGCCGACATGGTGAAAGGCATTGTTTGCTGCACCACTTGGTAATTTAGACTTATGGGGGAACAATTCACTTCATTTAGGCTTATATGTTTTATTTTCATTCCCAAACAGCACCTCAGCTCGTGAAGCAGTTGGGTCTCTAGACTACATCCCTGGGAGCTTCAGACCTGGTGCCCGGGAAGGGTTTGTTGATACACGGTCTCCGATACCAGCTGGAGCCAAGGGTGTCAGAGGAAACAGCTCTTCAGTCCTCCATTGCCTCCTGCAGTGCCTCCAGAATTCCTCTTCAACTGATAATTGCTCTAACAATTCATTGCAATTTATGATGACTTTGGGCTTTTTGGCAAATTGAATCACAGAATCACCAAGGTTGGAAGAGACCTCAAAGATCATCAAGTCCAACCCTTCACCACAGACCTCATGACTAAACCATGGCACCAAGTGCCACATCCAGTCCCCTCTTGAACACCTCCAGGGATGGTGACTCCACCACCTCCCTGGGCAGCACATTCCAATGGCTAGCAACTCTTTCAGTGAAGAACTTTCTCCTCACCTCAAGCCTAAACCTCCCCTGGTGCAGCTTGAGACTGTGTCCTCTTGTTCTGGTGCTGGTTGCCTGGGAGAAGAGACCAACGCCCTGCTGGCTGAAACCACCCTTCAGGTAGTTGTAGAGAGCAATAAGGTCTCTACTCCTCTCCTGTTACCATGCATGTGACACTGAGTCAGTGAAAGACCTAATATGCAGAGTTTCTATTTTGGAACAGCACCTCTGGACTATGTATCAGCCCTAATGCTCTGTCCCTTTATCCCTCAATAAAAAAACAAGTTGGTTGGTGGATTTTGTTGTTGTTTGGGCATTGTTTTTAACCCAGCTTTTCTCTACCTATGGTTTAGACTGCCTCACAAAAATTGTAACTGAGATTTGTTTGCAGGTCTTGTCCAAAAACTCACTTAATGTGATGTGGCTTAGAATATTGGAAGGTGTTACTTCCTGAGAAACAGCAGTAGTGTATTTGGACAGGTGGGCAGAGTCCAAGGGCATGAGATTTAACACATTTAAGTGCTGGGTTCTACACACTGGCCACAACAACCCCATGCAGTGCTGCAGGCTGGGGGCAGAGTGGCTGGAGAGCAGCCAGGCAGAAAAGGACCTGGGGGTACTGGTTGATAGTAGGCTGAAGATGAGCCTGCAGTGTGCCCAGGTGGCCAAGAAGGCCAATGGCATCCTGGCCTGCATCAGGAACAGGGTGGCCAGCAGGAGCAGGGAGGTCATTGTGCCCCTGTACACTGCACTGGTTAGGCCACACCTTGAGTCCTGTGTCCAGTTCTGGGCCCCTCAGTTTAGGAAAGATGTTGAGTTGCTGGAAGGTGTCCAGAGAAGGGCAACAGAGCTGGGGAGGGGTTTGGAGCACAAGCCTTGATGCCTGGTCTTGGCTAGGATCAGGTTTCATCCTTTGCATTGCAGAGAGTGTCTTCATAGCTGCATCTGTGATCTTATGGAGCAATCTCACCTGTGGTACCTATACTGGATGTGTCTCAGAGGCAGCTTTGACTTCTGGAGCTCCTGCTCTATTTCTTGCTAGTTAAGATGGGTATTCATTTTTTGGGCCACCAGGTTCATCTTGCATGACTTACCATGGTAGATGTGTGAAGTTTAAACATTAATTTCTCTGTTAGGATAAGCATCTGGACTTCAGGGGGTTATTAGTTTGATTTTAAGGATCCCAATTTCTCTCTGTTGATCCAGGAACAGGGGAAGAAAAAAGGGCTGCCTAAAATAGAGTAGAATAGAATAGAATTAACCAGGTTGGAAGAGACCTTGGAGATCATCAAGTCCAACCTATCATGCAACACCATCTAATCAACTAAACCATGGCACCTAGCACCCCATTCAGCCTCTTCCTAAACACCTCCAGGGATGGGGACTCCACCACCTCCCTGGGCAGCACATTCCAATGGCCCATCACTCTTTCTGTGAAGAACTTCCTAACATCCAGCCTAAAGGGGAGGCAGTGCTCTTGGCTGCTCTGACCAGTCCCTCTTCCCTCCACTTTCTCTCCTCGTTGACTACTGAGGAAGCGTGAATGCGTTAGTCTTAGCCATTAACACCTTGTTTCTGCTCCTCACAGTATCCTAATTTACTGCTCTGTGTCGCTACCCCTCTCTGCTTTTGCAGTCGTTACCCCCTAGTCATCGCTCGTTCAACTCAATTTACACCTGGAAAGACTTCCCCAGCAGGCGCAGGAGATGGGAAGGGTTTCATTCCCTGGTTCAGCTGCAGCATCAGGATATGAAGCCAGCTTTGCACGGCCCCTGTGCAGCAGTGAGCAGCGGGTGGGGAGAGGAGGGAAGGAGGGGGGCAGGCAGCCTGAGGTCCCCCTTCTTCTGCAGGCTTGCTGTCTACCATTGGGATCATTTCTTCCTAGTAGTTTCTGCCTTGTCCTGTAAGAGGAGTCCAGCTGAACGTTTGCCCAGTTGGATAAAACTCTCTGCTGTTACAGGTGGGCTGAGCCTTCCAAACATTTGTAGCTGTTCTCACATCATTGTGCTTGGCTTCTCTCCTCTCTTCATTTAAATCCTCCTTGAACACTCACTCCTTCCAAGAGGCCCTATAAATGCTAACCTATGTCAAGATAATGTCATTATCACTACTGCCGATGGAGTAACTCATCAAGTGCTGAAATAAATCACTTTCCCCTGGGGATTACTGCCTTAAAAGCCAAATGTAATCAGTAAAGCTAGGGTTTGACAGGGCTCTCACAGATAGAATTCATTTGCTAATGAGTTGCAGCCTAAAGTCCAGGCTGGTAATGTGTCTGTGGTTTTAATGAAACATTACAGAGACCTTCTTAGCATTTGCTGCTTGCTAGGTATGCTGTTTGTCAGGGACATCAAGAATAGTGTGGCCAGCAGGAGCAGGGAAGTCATTGTGCCCCTGGACTCAGCACTGGTTAGGCCACACCTTGAGTCCTGGGTCCAGTTCTGGGCCCCACAGTTTCAGAAGGATATTGAGACACTTGAATGTGTCCAGAGAAGGGCAATGAGGCTGAGGAGAGGCCTTGGGCACAGCCCTGTGAGGAGAGGCTGAGGGAGCTGGTGTTGCTTAGCCTGGAGAAGAGGAGGCTCAGGGGAGACCTTCTTGCTCTCTACACCTACCTGAAGGGAGGTTGTAGCCAGGAGGAGGTTGGTCTCTTCTCTCAAACAACCATCACCAGAACAAGAGGACACAGTCTCAAGCTGTGCCAAGGGAAGTTTAGGCTGGAGGTGAGGAGAAAGTTCTTCACTGAGAGAGTTGTTAGCCATTGGAATGTGCTGCCCAGGGAGGTGCTGGAGCCACCATCCCTGGAGGTGTTCAAGAGGGGATTGGATGTGGCACTTGGTGCCATGGTCTAGTCATGAGGTCTGTGGTGACAGGTTGGACTTGATGATCTTTGAGGTCTCTTCCAACCTTGGTGATTCTGTGACATCCTCCCACTTGATGGCAAAGTTGTTGGTTTTTCCCCCTTCCTTTTCTCCCCAGGCTCCTGAGTGTTGTGCTGCCAAATACTGCTTTCAGAAACAATTTTTGCTTTTTTTTCTCTTTGGAATCTTGTATCTCATTGGCCTTAATCAACCCTATTGCCATGGAGGGGTACTGCCTTTTGCACAGCATCTTGCAACAGCTCCTCCTGACAGCTGCCGAGAGCAAAATTAAAGGCACTATCTGCTCACCATGCTACCAGGAGAAAACTTGAATCATTGATAAGGGTGGTTTCCAAGCAACCAAACACAGCCTACAACCCTAATAACAGCACTCTGAAAGTAAATCACTTAGTCTGGTACACACCAGGCCCTGCTCTCCCATGAATGGCAAATTCATATCAGCTGCATTGTCTGGCAGACATTGCCAGGGCTGAAGTGCTTCGAAAACAACGCTTCAAGGGGTAGGACAAAACTCAGAGGCATTTGGATCTCCTAAAGGCTAATAGTTTGGAAGAGGTTTGGCAGGAAATATCCTAAGGGTTTTTAAGTAGGAAACAACAATTCTTACCTTTTTGACCCTGTAGAATAGGGTGTCATGATGGCATTGAACGAGTCCAGGTGCTGCACTTTGGCCACAACAACCCCACGCAGTGCTACCGGGGATTGAGTCCATCATCAGCAAATCTGCAGATGACACCAAGCTCGGGGCAGGTGTTGATCAGTTAGAGGGTAGAAGGCTTCTGCAGAGGGATCTTGACAGGCTGGAGAGATGGGCAGAGTCCAACATGATGGCATTTAACAAGTCCAAGTGCTGGGTGCTGCACTTTGGTCACAACAACCCCATGCAGAGCTACAGGCTGGGGTCAGAGTGGCTGGAGAGCAGCCAGGCAGAGAGGGACCTGGGGGTACTGGTTGACAGTAGGCTGAACACGAGCCAGCAGTGTGCCCAGGTGGCCAAGAAGGCCAATGGCAACCTGGCCTGGATCAGAAATAGTGTGGCCAGCAGGAGCAGAGAACTCATTGTGCCCCTGGACTCAGCACTGGTTAGGCCACACCTTGAGTCCTGTGTCCAGTTCGGGGCCCCTCAATTTTAGAAGGATAATGAGACACTTGAATGTGTCCAGAGAAGGGCAATGAGGCTGGGGAGAGGTCTCAAGCACAGCTCTGTGAGGAGAGGCTGAGGGAGCTGGGATTTAGCCTGGAGAATAGGAGGCTCAGGGGAGACCTTCTTGCTCTCTGCAACTCCCTGAAGGGAGGCTGTAGCCAGGTGGAGGTTGGTCTCATCTCCCAGGCAACCAGCACCAGAACAAGAGGACACAGTCTCAAGCTGCACCAGGGGAGGTTTAGGCTGGAGATGAGGAGAAAGTTCTCCCCAGTCAGAGTGATTTGCCATTGGATTGGGCTGCCCAGGGAGGTGGTGGAGTCACTGTCCCTGGAGATGTTCAAAAAGGGATTGGATGTGGCACTTTGGCACTTGAAGCCATGGTTTAGTTAGTCCTGAGGTGCTGGGTGACAGGTTGGACTTGATGATCTTTGAGGTCTTTTCCAACCTTATTGATTCTATGATTCTGTGATTTCTATGCTAAAAAGTGAGGTAATGTTTTAAGAGGCACTGTAGAAGATAGCAGCTGGCAAACCAGTTGCTGCTCCTCCTGCTTTTTGTGAGCAGGAAAAGGGCAGCAGTGCCTGGTCCTCAGCTGGTCCCATCACAGACATATTGCTGGGAGCTGGGAACTGCCACCATGCAGCACCTGAAAATGGGAGATTGGGGTTTCATCTGAGGGAGAAGGCAGCCTTGCTGGTTAGCTGGGAGGGGTGGCAGGGAGCCTGGGGAAGCTGCCTGCCTCGTTGGCTCATGCGTGGCACTGAAAGGGTCACAGACGCTGCAGTTCCTGTGGGAACAAGGACCAGAACATCAAAAAAAGCGGATGTTTGCTGGGAGAGACACAGCCACTGCGGCCACCCAGGAGCCTGAGCAGCTCACAAAGAGCTTTTCATGCTGTAGATTGGGTCCTTTTAAGTGGCATGCTAAGATCTTCCCGTGATTTTTCTTGGCCCAGCTGTAACATGGGTGTGGAAATATTACATCTGCCCTCGCTTTGTCTGATTTGCCTAGTAAGACAGTGTCTGGCAGGGTGGTAGGGCTGAACACCACTGAAATGCAGCCAATGCCAAAGTGCTTGCTTCTCTGTGCTAGAGGAGTTGTAGAGGTTGGATGGTACAACAAACAAGTGGAAATCTGGGTCTCAGAACTGGAGCAGGGAAGGCCTGTGATTCTGTGAGCATTAGTTGCAGACTTAGAATCATAGAATCAACAAGGTTGGAATAGACCTCAGAGATCATCAAGTCCAACCTAGGACACCTCAGGACTAAAGAAACCATGGCTTCAAGTGCCATGTCCAGTCCCCTCTTGAGCACCTCCAGGGATGGTGACTGCACCACCTCCCTGGGCAGCACATTCCAATGGCAAATCACTCTTGCTGTGAAGAACTCTCTCCTCACCTCCAGCCTAAACCTCCCCTGGTGCAGCTTGAGACTGTGTCCTCTTGTTCTGGTGCTGGTTGCCTGGGAGAAGAGACCAACCCCCACCTGGCTACAACCTCCCTTCAGGGAATTGTAGACAGCAATAAGGTCTCTCCTAAGCCTCCTCTTCTCCAGGCTAATGTGCATTTGGCACACAAGAAGTGGTCTATTATCTACCTGCTCTCACAGGAGGACAGTTGAGGAGAAGCCTCTCCACCAGGCACCTTTTGGGGAGCAGAAGTCCTTGAGCCCATGGGAAGCAACCACATATTGATGACATCTCTTGGTCTCTTCTCCCTAGTAGCTAATGACAGGATGAGAGGAAATGGATTTAAGTTGAGCAAGGGCAGGTTTATATTGGATAGTATGAAAAGGTTTTTTACTGAGAGAGTGGTGAGGCATTGGAACAGGATGCCCAGGGAGGTGGTGGAGTTGCCATAACTGGAGGTGTTCCAGAAATATGCAGATGGGGTGCTTCAGGACATGACTGTGTATTTCTCATGCTGCCTGATTAAAGGGAGTATTTTGGTTTAGAAACCAAGGTGACTCCTGTAAGCCCTGAGGGTGTTTCAAGGCCTGAAAGGAAAGGCTCCAAGGAGTACTTGTGCTTATGTAGAGACTGTTTCATATATATTTTTAAAAGGATATTTTATTTGGTGACATATTTCAGATGGGTATATTTATTATTGCCTATGAGCATCAGGGAGCAAAGGATGCAGATGCACCAGAACAAGAGGACACAGTCTCAAGCTGCACCAGGGGAGGTTTAGGCTGGAGGTGAGGAGGAAGTTCTTCACTGAGAGAGTTGTTGGCCATTGGAATGTGCTGCCCAGGGAGGTGGTGGAGTCACCATCCCTGGAGGTGTTCAAGAGGGGACTGGATGGGGCACTTGGTGCCATGATTTAGTTGATTAGATGCTGTTGGGTGATAGGCTGGACTCAATGATCTTGAGGGTCTCTTCCAACCTGGTTAATTCTATTCTATTCTATTCTATTCTATTCTATTCTATTCTATTCTATTCTATTCTATTCTATTCTACTCTACTCTACTCTACTATTCTGTTCTGTTCTGTTCTATTCTACTCTGCTTCTATTCTATTCTATTCTATTCTATTCTATTCTATTCTATTCTATTCTATTCTATTCTATTCTATTCTATTCTATTCTATTCTATTCTATTCTATTCTATTCTATTCCATTCCATTCCATTCCATTCCATTCCATTCCATTCCATTCCATTCCGATGAGCCCATCCACAGACAACTATGCAGCCAAGGCCAATGAGTTCTTCAGATGGAACCAAAGAAGGAGCTTGGGAGCATGATTTCCCCACTGACTGAGCAGAAGACTGCCACATCACTTCTGTGGGTCACAAAATCCAACCTGGAAGTGGGTTTTGGGTCTGGATGACACCTGCTCTGTTCCAGGAGGAACTTTTGAGATGAAAGTAAGGCAGTGTGGAATGCCCTGGACTTATGACAGTGGAGGGACTGTAGAAGAGTCTGGGATGGGAGCCCCATCACAGACCCATGTCTGCCATCCCACATCCATCCCAGCTATGAAAATCCAATCAAAGTAGTGGTTTGGTGTCCAGAGAATCATAGAATCAATGAGGTTGGAAAAGACCTCAGAGATCATCAAGTCCCACCTGTCACCTAATACCTCACACCTCCTGACAACTAAACCATGGCTCCTAGTGCTACATCCAAGCCTTTTTTGGACGCCTCCAGGGACGGTGACTCCACCACCTCCCTGGGCAGCACATTCCAATGGCCAATTACTTCCTAAACTTCCTGAGCCTAAACTTCCCCCTGCACAGCTTGAGACTGTGTCCTCTTGTTCTGGTGCTGGCTGCCTGGGAGAAGAGACCAACTCCCAGCTGGCTACAGCCTCCTTTCAGGCAGTTTTAGAGAGTGTTGTTGGGACCCACATGCCTATGCTGTGTCAGCCACAGAAGTGATCTTATGGCTCAGCACCAAAACACTGAATAGCATCTGGCCTGTGGAGAGAACATACAATAGAATAGAATAGAATAGAATAGAATAGAATAGAATAGAATAGAATAGAATAGAATAGAATAGAATAGAATAGAATAGAATAAACGTGGTTCGAAGAGACCTTTGAGATCATCCAGTCCAACCTATCATCCAACACTATCTAATCAACTAAACCAAGCACCCTATCAAATCTCTTCCTGAACACCTCCAGTGATGGTGACTCCATCACCTCCTCAGGCAGCCCATTCCAATGTGCAGTTACTCTCTCTGTGTAAAACTTCCTCCAAACCTTCAGCCTAAACCTCCCCTGGTGCAGTTTGAGACTGTGTCCTCTTGTTCTGGTGCTGTTTGCCTGGGAGAAGAGACCAACCTCTGCCTTTCTACAACCTCCCTTCAGGTAGTTGTAGAGAGCAATAAGGTCACCCCTGAGCCTCCTCTTCTCCAGGCTAGTGGAAAGCTCTCTGCCCCTACACCCCCATAACAATTATCCATATTGTTAATTATCTGCAAGGAGGGGATTCAGAAGTGCAGACATAAGTGATCTCCACAGTTTCCACAGCTCTTGCAAAGGCAGAGTTGAAAAGCCCAGGAACAGCCTTCTCAGGGCAGCTTCAGACATTTCCCTCCTTTTAAACCAATTTTGTGTGTCAGCTTCTCAGCTGTACTTGCATATGGGGTACATATGGAGGAGACAACCCCCCCCCTAGTAACAACTGGCGCCAAACAGGGCCTGCTGCAGCTTTTAACAGTCCCCTCTGATTGCTGTTAAAACTCAGCTTTGCCCAGTGAAAATCCTGCTTCATTCCTGCAAAAATACTCCCCAGAGACACGGCCCTTGGAGCACAGCAGGGAAATGTGCTGAAAAGAAGGCCCCCCTGGGGTAACAGGAGCAGGGGCGTGAGAGCAGCAGCCAGGTCAGGCTGTGCCGGAGATCCCCCAGCCCTGCTGAACCGGCTGGCAGGGGCTCAGCAGCCTGGGGAGTTGCTGGGTGGAGGGGCTGAGGCTGCTGTGAGGAAAAGCAGTGTCAGTGAGCGGTGTGCCCTGCTCAGCCTGACCTGGGTGACAGCTTGGGGAATGGGAGAATGGCAAGCTCAATGTACAGCCACTGTGCTTTGCTTCCTGCCCTGTGTCCCCAGGTGGGCAGCTCTCCTCCATCTTGCCTGGAAATTCGTGGGGATGTCTTTCTGGCTCTAAAAGGCTGCCTTCACCTGAGACCTGGACCTATGCTACATCATTCTTGCCTGGAAATTCGTGGGGATGTCTTTCTGCCTTCACTTGTGACCTGGACCTAGAATCATAGAATCAACGAGGTTGGAAAAGACCTCAAAGATCATCAAGTCCAACCTATCACCCAAGACCTCATGACTACTAAACCATGGCACCAAGTTCCACGTACAATCCGCTCTTGAACACCTCTGGGGGTGGTGACTCCACCACCTCCCTGGGCTAACAACGGCTAACAACTCTTTCTGTGAAGAGCTTTCTCCTCACCTCAAGCTTTAACTTCCCCATGTGCAGCTTGAGACTGTGACCTCTTGTTTTGGTTCTGATTGCCTGGCAGAAGAGACCAGCCCCTACCTGGCTACCACCTCCCTTCAGGTAGTTGTAGAGAGCAAGAAGGTCTCCCCTGAGCTTCCTCTTCTCCAGGCTAAGCAAGTCTCTTTCCATCCTATGCTCTTTCCATCCCTGCAGTCCTGGCCTCATTTCTGTGCTCCCCAGCCCACATACATCAAAAGGCAATTGTGTGTGGCCTGTTTGCATCTCACCACCATGCCCCAGTCTGAAGGCAGGTTGGCCCTCCTGCCATAATGTATTCTGCACGACACTGCCCAGAGGGATCAGCCCAAGTGGGGAAACCGCTCCCCATCAGCCCTGGCAGGGGCCAGGAGGAGAAGAGGTGGCCAAGCCCCAGAGACTGATATGCCAACAGGACCCGGGAAGCTCCTCTGTTGTCGAGGCCTGCGGCAGGCTGTGGCACTGCCGCCGTCCTCGGGAAGTGGCTGGCAGCTGCTCTGAAGCCTGGCTGTCCCCCATCTGCCTACCAGCTGCCCTTCCCGCTGCGGCTGCCCACGGGGGCGTCGTGGGTGGGAGGTGGAGCGGGAGCAGCGCTGAGGCTCCGCATTCAGCGGGGTGGTGGGCTGCCCGTGTGTGGTGGTTTGGCCCTGGCTGGGGGCCAGGTGCCCACCAAAGCTGCTCTGTCGCTCCCCTTCTTAGATGGACGGGGAAGAGGCAAAATGCAAGCAAAGGCCTGGGAGTCAAGACAGAACTGATTTAATAGGATGAAAAGCAAAAATCAAAGGCAGAAGCAAGAGCAAACAAAGATATTATTCTCTCCTTCCCATCAGCAGATGATGTGCCTTCACTTCCTGGGAAACAGGGCTCCAGTGCACACAGTGGTGGCTCCAGAGGACAGACACCATCAATGGAATCCAACAGCATGACATTTAACACATCCAAGTGCCGGGTTCTGCACAGTGGCCACAACAACCCCATGCAGTGCTACAGGCTGGGGTCAGAGTGGCTGGAGAGCAGTCAGGCTGAGAGGGACCTGGGGGTGCTGGTTGACGGTAGACTGAACATGAGCCTGCAGTGTGCCCAGGCAGCCAAGAGGGCCAATGGCATCCTGGCCTGCATCAGGAACAGTGTGGCCAGAAGGAGCAGGGAGGTCATTCTGCCCCTGTACACTGCACTGGTTAGGCCGCACCTCGAGTCCTGTGTCCAGTTCTGGGCCCCTCAGTTCAGGAAGGAGGTTGACTTGCTGGAACGAGTCCAGAGAAGAGCAACAAAGCTGGGGAGGGGTTTGGAACATAAGCCCTACGAGGAGAGGCTGAGGGAGCTGGGGTTGCTTAGCCTGGAGAAGAGGAGACTCAGGGGTGACCTTATTACTCTCTACAACTACCTGAAGGGAGGTTGTAGACAGACGGATGTTGGTCTCTTCTCCCAGGCGGCCAGCACCAGAACAAGAGGACACAGTCTCAGGCTGTGCCAGGGGAGGTTCAGGCTAGATGTTAGGAAAAAGTTCTATACAGAGAGAGTGATTGCCCATTGGAATGGGCTGCCTGGGGAGGTGGTGGAGTCGCCATCCCTGGAGGTGTTCAGGAGGAGACTTGATGGGGTGCTTGGTGCCATGGGTGAGTTGTTTAGGTGGTGTTGGATTGGTTGATGGGTTGGACGCGATGATCTTGAAGGTCTCTTCCAACCTGGTTTATTCTATGTATTCTATGTAATGAATGGTCACCACTTCCTTCTGTCACTTAGCTTCTATAACTGAGCTGATGTCATATTAGTATGGGAAACATCTTCTATGAGTTTGAGTCAGCTGCCCCAGCCCCTTTCCAGGATCTTGCCCATCCCTCAGCCTACTGCTGAGGGAAAATGCTGGAAAAGCACATCCTTGGTGCTTGGCTCAGCAGTAACTAAAACACTGGTGTGTTATCAACACTCAGCTGCATCTCTGCAAAGCACAGCACTACAAAAGATGCTCTGGGGAGAGTGAACTCCAGCTCAGCCAAACCCCATACACCATGATGGGGAGAGGCAGGCAGTTTTAGAAGCAGTGGTTGTGAACTGTGACCGGGGCTCTTTGGGTCTTCCACTCCTCTCCCATAGCACCTGGAATAGAATAGAA
Source organism: Dryobates pubescens (assembly GCF_014839835.1). Taxonomy (NCBI): domain Eukaryota; kingdom Metazoa; phylum Chordata; class Aves; order Piciformes; family Picidae; genus Dryobates; species Dryobates pubescens. Next base: position 41,257,014 of record NC_071618.1, on the reverse strand, counting down.
TAGAATAGAATAGAATAGAATAGAATAGAATAGAATAGAATAGACCAGTCACTGAGCATCAGGCCAAAATGTGGCTAAGGCAAATTGCACTTCAATGAAATATGAAATACTTGCACAGAGGTATACTGAGACACTTGAACGTGTCCAGAGAAGGGCAACGAGGCTGGAGAGAGGTCTGGAGCACAGCCCTGTGAGGAGAGGCTGAGGGAGCTGGGGTTGCTTAGCCTGGAGAAGAGGAGGCTCAGGGGAGACGACCTTGCTGTCTACAACTACTTGAAGGGAGGTTGTAGCCAGGTGAGGGTTGGTCTCTTCTCCCAGGCAACCAGCACCAGAACAAGAGGACACAGTCTCAAGCTGTGCCAGGGGAGGTTTAGGCTTGAGGTGTGGAGAAAATTCTTCACATGGGCTGCCCGGAGAGGTGTTGGAGTCACCATCACTGGAGGTGTTTAGGAAGAGACTGGATGGGGCGCTTGGTGCCATGGTTTAGTTGATTAGATGGTGTTGGACTAGATGATCTCAAAGGTCTCTTATAACTTGGTTAATTCTATTCTATGCTATTATTCTATTCTATTCTATTCTATTCTATTCTATTCTATGCTATGCTATGCTATGCTATGCTATGCTATGCTATGCTATGCTATGCTATGCTATCCTATCCTATCCTATCCTATCCTATCCTATCCTATCCACAGAAAGAGTTGTTGGCCATTGGAATGTGCTGCCATCCCTGGAGGTGTTCAAGAGGGGATTGGATGTAACACTTGAAGCCATGGTTTAGTTAGTCCTTAGGTGTTGGGTGACAGGTTGGACTTAATGATCTCAAAGGTCTCTTCCAACCTTATTAAGTCTATGATTCTATATACAGAGGACATTTGGCATGGAGCTGCATGAGGACAGTGATGGCTGTAGCATGAATCTGCATCAGAATACTGCTGCTAACTGCATAAACCTAAATCACTGTTTCAGAGATGCCCAGAGAGCAGGGATTCAGATACAAGCTCACCAGGCAGTGTTGCTTTTTAACCCATGCTGGTGGTTCTCAACAAGTGCCTTAGGAAAGAGGACTCTTTTCCCCAAGAGATGTTTTCTTGCCTGCACTAACTGTACCTCTTCCACTTGACAGCATCCTCAGCAATCTGTGATGGCTCTATTCTCCCTTAAAATGCAACAGGAGGTTGCCAAACACTCTGTTATCAAGATCTATCTTTGGCTGCACCAGCTGCATACAAGATCAATATCTATTTAAAGGCTTCTTGCATGACACTGCAGAGCCTTCTTCAGAAGCAGGATGCAAAATAGATGGAAAATGGTGCACTGTTGGATTTTTTAATCCTTTTCTTGTCTTTTATGTAGTTTCAGTGTGCACTTGCAGCCCAGAAAGCCAATTGTATCCTGGGCTGCAGCAAGAAGAGCATAGCCAGCAGGTCGAGGGAGGTGATTCTCCCCCTCTACTCCACTCTGGTGAGACCCCACCTGGAGTACTGCACCCAGTTCTGGAGCCTCTGTTACAGGAAGGATCTGGAGGTGCTGGAAGGTGTCCAGAGAAGGGCCACGAGGATGAGCAGAGGGCTGGAGCACCTCTCCTGTGAGGACAGACTGAAGGAGTTTGGGCTGTTCAGTCTGGAGAAGAGAAGGCTCCCAGGTGACCTTATTGTGGCCTTCCAGTATCTGAAGGGGGCTACAAGAAAGCTGGCGATGAATTTTTTAGGGTGTTAGGTAATGATAGGACTAGGGGGAATGGATCCAAGCTAGAAGTGGGTAGATTCAGATTGGATGTCAGGAAGAAGTCCTCCATCATGAGAGTGGTGAGACACCAGAACAGGTTGCCCAGGGAGGTGATAAAAGTTCCACCCCTGGAAGTTTTCAAGGCCAGGCTGGATGTGGCTCTGAGCAACCTGCTGTAGTGTGAGGTGTCCCTGCCCATGGCAGGGGGGTTGGAACTGCATGATTCTTGAGGTTCCTTCCAACCCTCATGATTCCATGATCTTTTTGCATTCTGTGCTTCAAAACTGTACACCTGCACTCATGCAGCAGGCAGCCTTTACTGTTGATACCTCCTCAGATGATCTCTGCATACCCAAGTAAGATTTGCATTCGTCCCTTCCTGCAGCAGCCCATTAGTGAAGAGTTGAACTTTTTAGCAGTTATAGTCAGCTAAGGCTGATGATGGTCTTTCAAAAATGGAAAGTGGAGTTAGAGGTCAGTTTTCATTGGGAAAGCACTAGCTGCAAAGCATAAAGTGGTTGTGGGATTGGTAAAAAAGAGAAAAAAGAGGGAAGAAAATAATGAGCTTCAGGAAAACTCATTTTTTTTGGTGGTGGGGTAGTTTGAGCTGCAGATTTTGAGCAGAAAAGGAGAAAAGTATAAATAAATCACTGCTGGATGTAAAAAGGAAAACAGAAGATTGTTCTAAACAAATTCATTGGATGAAAGTCTGGGATAAGAGAAGCTGCATTATAACAATTCTACACATTTCAGTGCCATTCCTCTTCCTCTTCCTCTCTTCCTCTCTTCCTCTTCCTCTCTTCTCTTTCTCCCTCTCTCCCTCTCCCTCTCCCTCTCCTTCTCTCCCTCTCCTCCTTCTTCTCCTTCTCCCTCCCTCCTTCTCCCTCTCTCTCCCTCTCCCTCTCTCTCTTCCTTCTCCTCTCCCTCCTCTCTCTCTCTCCCTCTCCCTCTCCCTCTCCCTCTCCCTCTCCCTCTCCCTCTCCCTCTCCCTCTCCCTCTCCCTCTCCCTCTCCCTCTCCCTCTCCCTCTCCCTCTCCCTCTCCCTCTCCCTCTCCCTCTCCCTCTCCCTCTCCCTCTCCCTCTCCCTCTCCCTCCCCTCCCCTCCCCTCCCCTTCCCTTCCCTTCCCTTCCCTTCCCTTCCCTTCCCTTCCCTTCCCTTCCCTTCCCTTCCCTTCCCTTCCCTTCCCTTCCCTTCCCTTCCCTTCCCTTCCCTTCCCTTCCCTTCCCTTCCCTTCCCTTCCCTTCCCTTCCCTTCCCTTCCCTTCCCTTCCAATGGTGGAGTCACCATCATTGGAAGTGTTTAGGAGGAGACTTGATAGGGTGCTTGGTTGCATGGTTTAGTTGATTAGGTGGTGTTGGATGATAGGTTGGACTCAATGATCTTGAAGGTCTCTTCCAACCTGGTCTGGTCTATTCTATTCCATTCCATTCCATTCCATTCTTCCATTCCATTCCATTCCATTCCATTCCATTCCATTCCATTCCATTCCATTCCATTCCATTCCATTCCATTCTTCTATTCTATTCCATTCCATTCCATTCCATTCCATTCCATTCCATTCCATTCCATTCCATTCCATTCCATTCCATTCCATTCCAACTGAGTTGGTGAGGCTCAAAATTAATGCTGGGGGGGAAACTTCAACCCACCACATTACAAAGGAAAAACAACTGGCGCCCAACGTGGGCTCAGGATTCATCAGGACATCAAGGCAGGGATCCAAGCTACCAGTGGGCTCGAGACAGATTGTTGTTGATGTTACCAGCATTGCTAGGTTTCCAGAATGTTTTGCCCACACTCAAAGTTACCTTCTGGGGAAAAGAAAAGGCTCCCTTGGTTGTTTTTTTTTTTTCCTGACCAGTCTCTGGGAAACTGTGAGAAATCCTATCTTCTGTCACCCTTGGCCATGCTGACATTTCTGTGGCAACCACAGGCTGAGACAGAGGTGAAAAATACTGGGGTGAAGTGGAAAGGAATGAGGGGCTCCTCTTGGGGTATAAGAAAATAACACAGGTGTTAAAGTGCCCTCCAGTGCCAACCCAAACAAAGGGTGGTCTGCTCCTTATTTTCCTTAGAGCTGCAAGGGTTCAGTTTCCAAGTGCAATAAGACTTCTTTCCATGAAATATAGCTTGGGAATCAAGATTACTTCTTAAACCAAAAAAATTAGCAAGTCCAGGGATTTCTGGCCTCGTGTGTGTTGGCAAATGAGGCTGGTTTTAATGGCATTAGCACCAAGTGGACAAATGGGACTAATTTGCAGTGTAGAGGATTCCAGGTACATTAAAAAGTTGCTGGTAATAAAGATTTATGAGTACCATGTTCACGCTGATGAAGTGCCTGGTTCTTGCTTGTTGAAATGCAACACTGGTTCCTCGTGGATTTTTGTTTTGTTTTGGTGCTGGCTTGGTTTGTTTTCATCCTGTGGCTTTCTGGAGGGCAGGAAAAGAACGTGTCCAGAGAAAGGCAGTGAGGGTGGGGAGAGGTCTCAAGCACAAGCCCTATGAGGAGAGGCTGAGGGAGCTGGGGTTGTTTAGCCTCAAGAAGAGAAGGCTCAGGGGAGACCTTCTTGCTCTCTACAACTCCCTGAAGGGAGGTTGTAGCCAGGTGGGGGTTGGTCTCTTCTCCCAGGCAAGCAGCACCAGAGCAAGAGGACACAGTCTCAAGCTGTGCCAGGGGAGGTTTAGGCTGGAGGTGAGGAGAAAGTTCATCCCAGAATGAGAGATTGGCCATTGGAATGTGCTGCCCAGGGAGGTGGTGGAGTCACCGTCCCTGGAGGTGTTCAAGAGAGGATTGGACGTGGCACTTGAAGCTATGGTTTAGTTCGTCCTGAGGTGTTGGGTGACAGGTTGGACTTGATGATCTCTGAGGTTTTTTCCAACCTTTTTGATTCTCTGATTCTAAGAAGAGAGCAAAAGGAGCTAGAGGAGGAGAGCAGGGTCAGGCTCTGCACATGCTACAGAAACATCAAATAGTTTGAGGTCGCAGACATTGTTAGGCTGAGCTCAAGATGCCTGGTACTATTGTCCCAGCTGATAGCATCAAGCAGACATTTGGTTGTTTATTAAATGTGAGGGTAAAGCCAAGATGGTGTGATGAGGACCATCACAGGCCAACACAGCCTGTCTAGGGCACTGTGCCAGCAGCATAGCCTTCAGACCTTGGCCTTTGTGCTTTCCTTCCCAGCAAGATGAATGATGCACGAAGTCCACTGATTTCAAAGGGAGGTTTTAATCAGAATGTTCTTAAGAACTTGCAGTATGTTTGTTTATATTTTTTTGGAATAAAATAGAGGCCTCCCCTGAGCCTCCTCTTCTCCAGGCTAAGCAACCCCAGCTCCCTCAGCCTCTCCTCACAGGGCTTGTGCTCCAAACCCCTCCCCAGCTTTGTTGCTCTTCTCTGGACACCTTCCAGCAACTCAACATCTTTCCTAAACTGAGGGGCCCAGAACTGGACACAGGACTCAAGGTGTGGCCTAAACCGTGATGAATACAGGGCACAATGACTTCCCTGCTCCTGCTGGCCACACTGTTCCTGATGCAGGACAGGATGCCATTGGGCTTCTTGGCCACCTGGGCACACTGCTGGCTCATGTTCAGCAGGCTATCAACCAGTCCCCCCAGGTCCCTTTCTGCCTGGCTGCTCTCCAGCCACTCTGACCCCAGCCTGTAGCACTGCCTGGGGTTGTTAATGAAATGCTCCAGAAGAAATCTCACTGAAAATTCCATTCCTCTGGAGCTAAGATGCTCTTCAAAATGATGTTTGGGACCTTTAGTAATTTCTCAGAATGCCTTTGTGAGAAATGCTGTTGTGGATCCTCTCAGATGCTGCTTGTGACCACAGAGTCTTGGGGAGAGGGTGTTATAGCTAAGAATATTTGATTATCGGTTTGATAGAATCATAGACTCAATAAGGTTGGAAAAGACCTCAGAGATCATCAAGTCCAACCTAGCACCCAACACCTCAGGACTAACTAAACCACGGCTTCACGTGGCACATCAAATCCCCTGTTGAACACCTCCAGGGATGGTGACTCCACCACCTCCCTGGGCAGCACATTCCAATGGCTAACAACTCTCTCAGTGAAGAACTTTCTCCTCACCTCCAGCCTAAACTTCCCCTGGCACAGCTTGAGACTGTGTCCTCTTGTTCTGGTGCTGGTTGCCTGGGAGAAAAGACCAACCCTCACCTGCCTACAACCTCCCTTTAGGGAGTTGTAGACAGCAATAAGGTCTCCCCTGAGCCTCCTCTTCTCCAGGCTAAGCAACCCCAGCTCCCTCAGCCTCTCCTCACAGGGCTGTGCTCCAGTCCCCTCCCCAGCCTCCTTGCCCTTCTCTGGACACGTTGAAGTGTCTCAATGTCCTTCTTAAATTGAGGGGCTCAGAACTGGACAACTGGGACCTGTTTTTTAGGCAGATCAAACGCAAAGAGCAACTTTACTTCGCTTGAAGTAGCCGTTGGAGTGCAAGAGCTGTGTAGCTGGGACAGAGCTTATCTCAGTATCTTTATTTACATTTTCAGAGCACAGTGACGCAGTTGAGCTACCAGAAGAGCTGCTTTCCATGAGCCTGGGAACAGAAACAAATCAGTCTTTAGTAGTGTTGTGTGAAAACTACGGCAAATGTCACGCAAAACTCTGCGAGCAGAATGTTTGTGTTCTAGTTCCAGGTCATTTAGTGGGCAACAAGAGAGACCTTTCTTGTTTGGTGTGAAACAGCCATGGAGTGGTTTGCTGTTATGTAAGGCTAGGAACTGCTGCATCAAACTCATGGTGACATGTCGAGAACCAGCTGCTCCAAAGCAAAATCCAAGACATCCCAGGGTGGATAATTATGAAACAGTCTGACCATAGAGGACGTTTCTGCATAAATGGTTTTAGCCCCAAAAGGCTACATGTTTATCTTGCTTCTGAAAAGGTTTTAGACTGATTTCCCACAGACACAGGGCTTATGCAACCAGTGTGCTTCCTGGCTGTGAAAATATCTCCCTCCCTCCCTCCCTCCCTCCCTGTCTGCTCTTTTGCCTCCAGCAACCTCTGAACGCATCTGGTCTCAGCTGCATGAACCAGAAGAGGAGGGGGGGGGAGGGGGTGGTGGTCTCACAAATAGTTAAATTCCTACAGTTTTCACGAATGTAAGCTGCTCCCCAGTGAGGAAAGACAGGTAATAATGCCAGTTCAGGGTGAGCTTACACCTCATTAAAACCCGAGGATACCACATGGGAGAGCATCTTGCAAGTGCTCCAACTGCACAAAAAGCTTCAGCTGTGGCTCTCTAGCAACACGAGATGCAAATCCTAGGCTGCCACTGGCACTAATGGCACTATCTCTTTTCCCCATTGATTATAAATGTGGATCTCCTCAGGATCTAATAGAAATGCTTTGTTCTGTGTGACTGAGCATGTTCTTAGCTTTAACAACATCCAGGGGCAATGAGTGCTGGTTGACTAACACACAGATAGGACATTTCCTATTTGGTCCTAGAAATCTATAGATTTTCTTGTAGCTCTTCCCATAAAGCAGCTGGGCTTAATTAGTGCATGATGCTCTTTGTAGGCCAGCAAGCTAATTTGTGAATTAATCAGAAGTAAGTTGAAGGCAGTCTTACCTCTCTTGGGAAGGCTGGAATTAATTGAAGGTATTGAAATCTTGCCTCCTTGCCACACTGTGCTACTTGGCTCTTCTCTGCAGTCCAAATTGTCTTAGAGGATTTCTGTTGTCCCTCTTCTTAGACCAGGAGAGCTGCCCTGGGGCAATCCTTTCCCCTTGCACTGGCAAATGCCACATCTTGTATCACTTCTTCATAACCTTCATGGCATCATTAATGAAATGAAGCCTCCTAAGAGAAGATCCATGATAGAATAGAATAGAATAGAATGGAATAGAATAGAACAGAATAGAATAGACCAGACCAGCTTGGAAGAGACCTTCAAGATCATAGCGTCCAACCCATCATCCAACATCACCTAATCAACTAAACCAGGGCACCAAGCACCCTATCAAGTCGCTTCCTAAACACCTCCAGTGATGGTGACTCCACCACCTCCCTGGGCAGCACATTCCAATGGGCAATCACTCTCTCTGTGTAGAATTTCTTCCTAACATCCAGTCTGAACCTCCCCTGGCACAGCTTGAGACTGTGACCTCTTGTTCTGGTGCTGGTTGCCTGTCTAGAACCTCCCTTCAGTCAAGTCCAACCCATCACCATCTAATAAACTAAACCATGGCACCAAGTGCCTCATCCAGTCTCTTTCTAAACACCAATGTGGCCATGGTTTAGTTAGTCCTGAGGTGTTGGGTGCTAGGTTGGACTTGATAGTCTCTGAGGTATTTTCCAACCTTATTGATTCTATGATTCTGTGACTCTGTGATTCTGTGATTCTATGTTGGATGAGAGGTTGGACTCGATCATCTCAAAGGTCTCTTCCAACTTTGTTTATTCTATTCTATTCTATTCTATTCTATTCTATTCTATTCTATTCTATTCTATTCTATTCTATTCTATTCTATTCTATTCTATTCTATTCCATTCCATTCTATTCCATTCCATTCCATTCTATTCTATTCTATTCTATTCTACTCCTAGTCTAGTCTATTATTCTAGTCTAGTCTAGTCTACTTCTGTTCTATTCTATTCTATTCTATTCTATTCTACTCCTAGTCTAGTCTATTATTCTAGTCTAGTCTAGTCTAGTCTACTTCTGTTCTATTCTATTCTATTCTACTCCTAGTCTAGTCTATTATTCTATTCTAGTCCTACTCTATTCTATTCCTATTCTATTCTATTCTATTCTATTCTATTCTATTCTATTCTATTCTATTCTATTCTATTCTATTCTATTCTATTCTATTCTATTCTATTCTGCCTGGCTTTTACTGAACTTGCTGAGTGTTATGTGGCTTTGAGAGGACCACCTCTTCTGATGAACCATGCTTCTCCAAGCAGCCTCACTGACCTCTCTAACTTTTCCTTGGGCTGCAGCTATTTCTGTCCATGCACGCAACACACTTTATGTCCCAGTCTTTTCTTCCATGTCTACCACACATCCTTCGCCCTCATTTCCTCACTCCCACATAATCTACTGGAAGGGCCGTTTCTTGACATTTGAGAGGGGTGCTAACAAGAATCAGATGCTGCCATCACTCAGGAAAGAACTAAGCTTCCTTCGCCAGCTGTGGTCTGCCTGTTGTGTGAGCTGGTAATAAAAATAAATGTGGGGGGAGGAAAAAAAAGGAGGAGAAATTAATTGGTGTGGACATTACAGTGAAGCTCTTGTATTTAGCAGGTGAAAAGTCTATACTTGACCTGTAGTGGAGATTTGCTCATGGAAAACCCCTGGAAGCTGTTTTTAGCAGCAGGGCGTTAGTCACCCTTGGAAAGCTGCTCGGCGCTTCTGGCTCGTGCCATGCCCGGCGTGAGGATTGCCTTGGCGGCCGCACAGCATTCACAGCGGCTCCCACTTTTCCTCAGGTGTTGAGTTTAAGCACATGGTGCCTGGTTATTTTAGGAAACCATGAGCTCACATTCCAGATAGCTTTCTCTCCATCCAGAAGACATGGGTTGTAAAAGGCCCTGCCTGAGGAGGGCCTGGGAGGCTGGGTAACGTCCCACACCTGGAAGGATCATGTCGCGGTATTTCTGCCCAACTTGAGGATATGAGGTGGAGGGAAGACAATACAAGTGTGACTGAGGGCTGAGAAAGGGCTCAGAAGATCAGGCAAGCCAGAGACAGCGGAGCAGTGAGGTCATGGAGTGAGGTCTGATGAGTGGAATCTCTGTGAGCACATCAGGAGGGGTGGATTAAGTAATGCTGCACTAAGCCTAAGGCAACTCTCAAAATATTGACAAAGGGAAAATGCAGGTGATGAATTAAAAAGTCAGCCTGATCGAGTGGAAAGCTGTCTTGCATGATACAAGTCTGTTGGGATAAGAGAAATGGTTGTTTCAGCTGCTAAATGATTCCTTTGGTTTTACTGCTAAAGCTCTTGTAAGTTGCTCCAATGGTACAATGGGTGTCTAAAAATTGGGTCCTGCATCTGGGTGGAGGCAATCCCAGGCACAAATCCAGGCTGGGCAGGGACTGGCTGGAAAGCAGCCCTGAGGAGAGAGACTTGGGGTGCTGGGGGAGGAGAAGCTCACCAGGAGCTCTCAGTGTGCACTTGCAGCCCAGAAAGCCAATCAGATCCTGGGCTGCATCAGGAGAAGTGTGGCCAGCAGGGCAAGGGAGGGGATTCTCCCCCTCTACTCAGCTCTGGGGAGACCCCACCTGGAGTCCTGCCTCCAGTTCTGGAGCCCCTATTCCAAGAGGGATATGGACGTGCTGGAAGGTGTCCAGAGAAGGGCCATGAGGATGAGCAGAGGGCTGGAGCACCTCTCCTGTGAGGACAGACTGAAGGACTTGGGGCTGTTCAGGCTGGAGAAGAGAAGGCTCTGAGGTGACCTCATTGTGGCCTTCCAGTATCTGAAGGGGGCTACAAGAAGGCTGGGGAGGGACTTGTCAGGCTCTCAGGTAGTGATAGGACTAGGGGGAATGGAATGAAGCTGGAGGTGGGGAGATTCAGGCTGGAGGTGAGGAGGAAGTTGTTGCCCATGAGAGTGGTGAAGCCCTGGAATGGGTTGTCCAGGGAGGTGGTTGAAGCTCCATCCCTGGAGGTGTTTAAGAGCAGGCTGGATGAGGCTCTGGCCAGCCTGATGTAGTGTGAGGTGTCCCTGCCCATGGCAGGGGGGTTGGAACTAGATGATCCTTGTGGTCCCTTCCAACCCTGACTGATACTATGATTCTAAACGAGGTGTCCTGGATAGCCACAAGCCAAGGAGGTTGCTTAAGAGAGGGTACAATTGTGTTTAGACCAGGCATGCCTCATTGTATAGGGCTGAAAACAAATGGGAAGGCACAGTGCAGCTGAGAGACTCTCTCCTCTCTCCTCCTTCTGTGGCTTCTGCAATAATCCATCAAAGGAACCTTATAAACCTGTAAGTAGTGGGGTTTTCAAAACGTTGCTGTTATGGTAATCGTTGAGTGCTGCTTCCTTTGTTATGTGTTAATGGCATTCCTCTCTTAAGTCTACTAATAAAAAGCACTTAAACCTCGAGGTGAAAGTCATTGTAAAGTTACAAATCAAACCGATTTGTGCTGCTAGTGCCTAGTATGCAAACCTTTGGAGTGGCTCTGCCTCGGGGGTTAGCCTCGAACCTTCAGCAGGGAGCTTACACTGCTGCTGTCCTTTCAGGGTCAGCTCCCCTATGCGTGAGTCAGAGCTGTAAAGAAATGTTTACACAGCGAAAGGTCTCTTAACTGAGAGGGGAAGGGATGGGGAAATTTCAGACAAGTTGGCTGGGGTTGCTTAGCCTGGAGAAGAGGAGGCTCAGGGGAGACCTTCTTGCTGTCTACAACTACCTGAAGGGAGGTTGTAGCCAGGTGGGGGTTGGTCTCTTCTCCCAGGCACCCAGCACCAGAGCAAGAGGACACAGTCTCAAGCTGCTCCAGGGGAGGTTTAGGCTGGAGGTGAGGAAGATGTTCTTCATAGAAAGAGTGATTGGCCATTGGAATGGTCTGCTCAGGGAGGTGGTGGAGTCACCATCACTGGAGGTGTTTAGGAAGAGACTGGATGAGGCACTTGGTGTCATGGTTTAATTGATGAGATGGTGTTGGGTGATAGGTTGGACTTGATGATCTCAAAGGTCTTTTCCAACCTGGCTTATTCTATTCTATTCTATTCTATTCTATTCTATTCTATTCTATTCTATTCTATTCTATTCTATTCTATTCTATTCTATTCTATTCTATTCTATTCCATTCCATTCCATTCCATTCCATTCCATCCCATCCCATCCCATCCCATCCCATCCCATCCCATCCCATCCCATCCCATCCCATCCCATCCCATCCCATCCCATTTAGAATATTGCATCTGGCATCTGGATAGAATCATTCAGAATCTGTATCACACTCTGATAATCTCTTTACTAGAACTTTTGACTCACCCTATGGACTATATTCATATAGAATTTATATCTTTGCAAGTGAGTGCTCCAGGCTTATTAGGATAGGATAGGATAGGATAGGATAGGATAGGATAGGATAGGATAGGATAGGATAGGATAGGGTAGGGTAGGGTAGGGTAGGGTAGGATAGAATAGGATAGGATAGAATAGAATAGAATAGAATAGAATAGAATAGAATAGAATAGAATAGAATAGACCAGGTTGGAAGTGACCTTCAAGATCATCGTGTCCAACCCATCAACCAATCCAACACCACCTAAACAACTAACCCATGGCACCAAGCACCCCATCAAGCCTCCTCCTGAACACCTCCAATAATGGTGATTCCACCACCTCCCCAGGCAGCCCATTCCAATGGCCAGCCACTCTCTCTGTATAGAACTTCTTCCTAACATCCAGCCTATTCACAGGTCTGTAGAAAACTCTTCTTTTAGTTATGTTCTTCAACTCTTTATAATGCCATAAATAAGAAACAAGGAATATGTCTGATTTTCCCAAGCTGGCCAGGATGTCACCAGACATACTGTGCAGGCAACCCAGTCCTCAAAGCACCAGCCTGCTGCAATCTTCGTGAGGGGATGAAGAGCGCCTGCAGATGATGGCAGAGTATGGGCATTCGGGGAGAAAGCTTCTTGAGAAGCCTCCCAGCTTTATGTTTCCTGTGGTTTCTGTGAGCAATTATTTATTAGGGAAGTAAATGAAAGAAAAAGCCATAAATGAGTGGGAAGTGTAGACTGATATCTTGAGAAAAGTGGGGTGGAAAAGACAGGAAGGCTGAATTTGGCAGACCTAGAAAATACAAAACCAAAGCCAGCTATTCCTTTCCTATTGCCAAGACACTGTGCTGTTATAAATAGGATAGAATAGAATGGAGTTAACCAGGTTGGAAAAGACCTTGGAGATCATTGAGTCCAACCTGTCACCCAGCACCATCTAATCAACTAAACCATGGCACCAAGGAATTCTTCTCATTGTTGGAAAAAGGTGGGAAAAGTAAGAGAGACACTGTGAAGAGATGTTTATTTGTATTGCCAGTGATTCCAGGATGAAGACAGGATCCTTGTAGGTACTTGTCTAGTTTGTACCATGGGATGGGATGGGATGGGATGGGATGGGATGGGATGGGATGGGATGGAATGGAATGGAATAGAATAGAATAGAATAGAATAGAATAGAATAGAATAGAATAGAATAGAATAGTAGAATAGAATAGGAGAATAGACCAGAGTAGACTAGGGTAGGGTAGACTAGACTAGACTAGACTAGACTAGAATAGAATAGAATTAACCAGGTTGGAAAAGACCTTTGAGATCATCAAGTCCAATCTATCATCCCACACCATCTAATCAACTAAACTATGGCACCAAGCACCCCATCCCGTCTCTTCCTAAACACCTCCAGTGATGGTGACTCCACCTCCCTGGGCAGCACATTCCAATGGCCAATCTCTCTTTCTGGGAAGAATTTCTTCCTAACATCCAGCCTAAACCTCTCCTGGCACAGCTTGAGACTGTGTCCTCTTGTTCTGGTGCTGGTTGCCTGGGAGAAGAGACCAACCCCCACCTGGCTACAATCTTCCTTCAGGGAGTTGTAGAGAGCAAGAAGGTCTCCCCTGAGCCTCCTCTTCTCCAGAGTAAGATACATCAGAGCTGATAGGTTTCCTCCAGGAGGGTTAGATTCTGTTAAAGCAGCATTTTCTCATGGAAAGTATTTTCAGCTGGGAAAGTGTTGGCTGGCTCATGATGTGAACATGAATGGCTCTGGCAGCAGTGCTACAGCTACTTCATCCCTTTAAAGCAGAGAGGCTCTGGAGGGGCAGGAGTGGGCTAAAGGTGCAGCCCCTACCTCTCCATGGTGATGCTGAACACAGGCTGTCCTGTCTACAGCTCTGGCCACCCTCAAAGCCCAACAGTGGTGAAAATCTCAGGGGCTTGCAAGCAGTGTGGCTCTTGGCTGAGCCGCGATTACTGGGTCTGCCCAAGCGGGGCTCGCCCCCAGCCAGCTGCATAAGGACTTTCAGCCATATTTTAATCCGATTGATGGAGTGGCCTGGAGATGCTGATGGGATTAGAGCTCAGCAGGATGACGAAGCACTTGGGATTTGCCCCCACACTGATCTCTGCAGCACACCAAAAGGGAATGTCTGCCCTTGATTTACAAGCCCCCAAACCCCTGTGTTGCGGTGGAGCGTTTCCTCCACGATGTGCGTCCAACCCAAACACAACTCACAGTCTGCACTCAGAGCCTTGTCTGCCTCTTCCCCTCCACCCCCTTTTTTTTTCCTTTTATAAATTGTGCCCAAATCTTTGTGCATTGCTTCAGGCACCGAGTCACTGTGGGGGATCCAGAGGCACCATGCAGCTGGTGGGCATTTAGCCTGACTTCCTGTGAGGTAACCTGCATGGGGTCACAACAACCCCATGCAGCGCTACAGGTTAGGGTTGGAGTGGCTGGAGAGCAGCTAGGCAGAAAGGGACCTGGGAGTACTGGTTCACAGTAGGCTGAACATGAGCCAGCAGTGTGCCCAGGTGGCCAAGAAGCCCAATGGCATCCTGGTCTGCATCAGGAACAGTGTGGCCAGCAGGAGCAGGGAAGTCATTCTGCCCCTGGACTCAGCGCTGGTTAGGCCACACCTTGAGTCCTGTGTCCAGTTCTGGGCCCCTCAGTTTAGGGAAGATGTTGAGTTGCTGGAAGGTGTCCAGAGAAGGGCAACAAAGCTGGGGAGGGGTTTGGAGCACAGCCCTGTGAGGAGAGGCTGAGGGAGCTGGGGTTGCTTAGCCTGGAGAAGAGGAGGCTCAGGGGAGACCTTCTTGCTCTCTACAACTCCCTGAGGGGAAGCTGTAGCCAGGTGGGGGTTGGTCTCTTCTCCCAAGCAACCAGCACCAGAACAAGAGGACACAGTCTCAAGCTGCTCCAGGGGAAATTTAGGCTGGAGGTGAGGAGAAAGTTTTTCACAGAGAGATTTGTTAGCCTTTGGAATGTGCTGCCCAGGGAGGTGGTGGAGTCAGTGTCCCTGCAGGTGTTCACAAAGGGATTGGAGGTGACACTTGAAGCCGTGGTTTAGTAGTCATGACATGTTGGGTGACAGGTTGGACTTGATGATCTCTGAGGTCTTTTCCAACCTTATTGATTCTATGAGTCTATGGTTCTGCCAGGCAGCAGCACTGTTAGAACCCCTTTTCTCTCCACCTATGAGACGCCAACAGTAGCAATTGCTCTTGGGGCCGGCTGGCTGGCTCAGAGGGACTGAGGTCCACAGAGGGTGTAAATTACTGTGTGCTGCTCATGGGCAGCAGAACAACCAGGTGGATTTGCACAAGGTATGTCTTTCATCCATTGCACTTCAGTAGATGGCTTTTTTCTTTTTAACCACATGAAAAAGGCAAAATTAAGGTAAACCATTTCTACAGCTCTGTTTTGTTTGTTTGCAGGAATCAGAGAATCAGAGAATTGTTAGGGTTGGAAGGGACCTCAAGGATCATCCAGTTCCAATCCCTCTGCCGTGGGCAGGGACACCTCACACTAGATCAGGTTGCTCAGAGCCACATCCAGCCTGGCCTTAAAAACCTCCAGGGTTGAAGCTTCCACCACCTCCCTGGGTAATCTGTTCCAGTGTCTCACCACCCTCATGAGGAAGAACTTCTTGCTAACATCCAATCTGAATCTATCCACTTCTATTTTTGTTCCACTCCCCCTAGTCCTGTCATTGCCTGACACCCTAAAAAGTCCCTCCCCAGCTTTTTTGCAGCCCCCTTAAGATACTGGAAAGCCACAATAAGGTTTCCTCAGAGACTTCTCTTCTCCAGACTGAACGACCCCAACTCCTTCAAGTCTGTCCTCATAGCAGAGGTGCTCCAGCCCTCTGCTCATCCTCGTGGAATGGTGTCTTGAAATGCTCTAGCTGAAAGTATTGCTGCTGTTAGTAGAGTGAATTGCAGGTACAAGGCAGCAGTCATCAGAACGTCTGTCACAAGGACACAGAGTGCTCCCTCTGGAGTGCACCTCGGATTGTAAGCCCTGAACGAGCAGCTTGACACCCTGTGGCCTGCCTAGTTATGTTCTTTAATCCTCCTCTTTATAAATACATGTTCCTGAGAGGGGTGAAGGGGGAGGACAGGAGGGAGGATCTTTCAGCCTCGAGCTGTGCTTGCAGGAAGCGGATGAAGGTGCTCACAGGCTAAGTGGATTAAGACCAGGGAATGTCAGTTCAAAAATAGGAGCTGCAGCTTGACATAAAGATGTTGGGAAGCGAGAGGGTTCGCTGCCAAACAGGGCCAGGTCTTCAGAGGAAGGGTAGAGTCCTACCAGCATTTCCTGTAATGGCTGTGGGCATGGCCTGGAGATGCCCAGGGGATCCTCCTTCTCCTCAAGGTATGGCTCTGCCTGCCTGTGAGCCCTGCAACTTACACATACCCCTGCAAGGTGCAGCTGGTGGAGCAAAACCAAAGTGAGATCCTCCAGAGTAGGCTGCAAGGTTGTTTAGCCTGGAGAAGAGAAGGCTCAGGGGAGACCTTCTTGCTGTCTACAACTGCCTGAAGGGAGGCTGTAGCCAGGTGGGGGTTGGTCTCTTCTCCCAGGCAACCAGCACCAGAACAAGAGGACACAGTCTCAAGCTGCGCCAGGGGAGGTTTAGGCTGGATGTTAGGAAGATGTTCTTCCCAGAAAGAGAGATTGGCCATTGGAATGTGCTGCCCAGGGAGGTGGTGGACTCCCCATCACTGGAGGTGTTTAAGAAGAGCCTGGATGGGGCACTTGGTGCCATAGTTTAGTTGATTAGATGGTGCTGGGTGATAGGTTGGACTTGATGATCTCAAAGTTCTTTTCCAACATGGTCTGGTCTGGTCCTATTCCATCCCACTCCACTCCACTCCACTCCACTCCACTCCACTCTATATCTTACCTTTCCCCCCCTACCTCCCACCCCCTACCCCCCAAGTATGCAAAAGCAAGCCCTGTTAGGTTTCACACAGATAGGACCTGTGCTGTAAAATGACAGCTGTTCTCTGACATCTGTTTCTTGGCTCACAGAAAAGGTTATCTTTTCTTTTTCATTCCCCCCCCCCCACCCTTGCCCTAATGCTGCAGGGGTTAACAGCTTAGTGGATGGAAACAGGTCTGAAGGTCTCCAGGAAGATAATGCTTGGGAAGAGAGGTTTAAGCTAAATAAGCAAGGAGATTTCATCAGCCTTCTTGGAAACAACCTGACCAAAGAGTTGTGACACGTTTCTAAATTAGGCCTTTGCATTTTCCATGGAAGGGAAGTGAGGAAAGCAGCGGCAGCAATCCCCAGGGAATCTGGGCACGCACATCAGGGGCTGGATGCCTTTGTTTGTCACAGGGCCACGGTGAGTTGGGTGTTGCAAACATGACTCATGACAAGTTTAATTAAGACAACAAACATGGGAAATGTGGCAGAAGGTCACACAGTTCTGGAGCCCCTATTCCAAGAGGGATCTGGAGGTGCTGGAAGGTGTCCAGAGAAGGGCCACCAGGATGAGCAGAGGGCTGGAGCACCTCTCCTGTGAGGACAGACTGAAGGAGTTGGAGCTGTTCAGGCTGGAGAAGAGAAGGCTTTGAGGTGACCTCATTGTGGCCTTCCAGTATCTGAAGGGGGCTACAAGAAGGCTGGGGAGGGACTTCTCAGGATGTCAGGTAGTGATAGGACTAGGGGGAATGGAATGAAGCTGGAGGTGGGGAGATTGAGGCTGGAGGTGAGGAGGAAGTTCTTCCCCATGAGAGTGGTGAAGGCCTGGAATGGGTTGTCCAGGGAGGTGGTTGGGGCTCCATCCCTGGAGGTGTTTAAGCCCAGGCTGGATGAGGCTGTGGCCAGCCTGATGTAGTGTGGGGTGTCCCTGCCCATGGCAGGGGGTTGGAACTAGATGATCCTTGTGGTCCCTTCCAACCCTGACTGATTCTAAGATACTATGATGCATCTTTCATCACAGTTATGGCAGCCAAAGGTTTTTCTGAGAGATCTGAATGGGCTGCCCCAGTGCAAAGAGAAATACAGGTTTCATCCTGACATTCTGTTTCCAAAAATGATCTTTGCTATCTTTTTGGATGGTGCTAATGCAGCCCGAATAGAAGAAAAAAATGAAAGCAAAATGTTCAAGAGGGGATTGGACCTGGCACTCAGTGCCATGGTTTAGTCATGAGGTCTGTGGTGACAGGTTGGACTTGATGATCTTTGAGGTCTCTTCCAACCTTGGTGACTCTGTGATTGTGTGAAAATGTGACTGAATGTACAGCAAATTAAGTTATTACAAGTCAGATTGCACCTGATGAAAATGAAAGATGTTGTGAACATAGGATCATAGAATCATAGAATCAATGAGGTTGGAAAACACCTCAGAGATCATCGAGTCCAACCTAGCACCCAACACCTCAGGACTAACTAAACCATGGCCCCAAGTGCCATGTCCAGTCCCTTTTTGAACACCTCCAGGGCTGGTGACTCCACCACCTCCCTGGGCAGCACATTCCAATGGCCAATCACTCTCTCTGGGAAGAACTTTCTCCTCACCTCAAGCCTAAATCTTCCCTGGCACAGCTTGAGACTGTGTCCTCTTGTTCTGGTGCTGGTTGCCTGGGAGAAGAGACCAAATCCCCACCTGGCTGCAACCTCCTTTCAGGTAGTTGTAGAGAGCAATGAGGTCTCCCTCCCAGAAGAGGCTGGATGGGTGACTTGGTGCCATGGTTTAGTTGATTAGATGGTGTTGGGTGGTAGGTTGGACTTGATGATCTTGAAGTTATTTTCCAATCTGGTCCCTTCCCTTCCCTTCCCTTCCCTTCCCTTCCCTTCCCTTCCCTTCCCTTCCCTTCCCTTCCCTTCCCTTCCCTTCCCTTCCCTTCCCTTCCCTTCCCTTCCCTTCCCTTCCCTTCCCTTCCCTTCCCTTCCCTTCCCTTCCCTTCCCTTCCCTTCCCTTCCCTTCCCTTCCCTTCCCTTCCCTTCCCTTCCCTTCCCTTCCCTTCCCTTCCCTTCCCTTCCCTTCCCTTCCCTTCCCTTCCCTTCCCTTCCCTTCCCTTCCCTTCCCTTCCCTTCCCTTCCCTTCCCTTCCCTTCCCTTCCCTTCCCTTCCCTTCCCTTCCCTTCCCTGCTATTCCAGTCTACTCTACTCTACTGTACTCTACTCTACTCCTCCAGGAGCTGCATAGGCAGCTGCACCACAAGAGGGAACGCTGCCAGCCGTTGCAGTGATCTCCTCCTGTCACCTCTGTGGCAAGCTGTTGTGTTCAGGAGCACTGCAGTAGGATTAAACAACACACTCAAGCAGATTAACCAAGGAACAGCTGCAGCCCTCTGCAGGTCCCCCGGCTGCATCGGTGGCACCGGGGCATGACCTGACCTCTGTGCACTGTTGCTGTGTGGCCTCGGAGGCAGCTCTAACCGGCCAAGCTTTGCTCCCCAGGTGCATGGTGCTTAGCTTGGGCATTGCATCAGGGAGGAAGACTTGAGGACTGGGACCATTTTGTCAAAGACCTTGACAGATTGAGTTGTGCCGCCCTGAGCTCAGCATCCTGAAGGGTCCTATGCAAGCAGCCTGGCTGTCCCACGTGAAGTGATTATCGTCCACTCATCAGTTTAACAGGTATCAACTGGAATGCCTTATGCATTCCCCTCAAAGTTCAGTCAAAATACACAGCTGAAGGGCAGATGAGCACTGCTGTGAAGTGGGAACTGTCTTGTTTTACTATGAGAGTTGAGAAAAATCCTGCTCATAGCCCTTCTGGGATGACACCAAGCTGGGGGCAGGTGTTGAGCTGTGAGAGGGTCGGAGAGCTCTGCAGAGGGACCTTAACAGGCTGGACAGATGGGCAGAGTCCATCAGGATGGCATTCAACAATCCAAGTGCTGGGTGCTGCACATGTGGTGTCCTAGATGAAGAGGTCCAATCCTGGCATTAAAGAGGAATGGTGGCCATATGTGATGCACTTTGGCCACAACAGCCCCATGCGGTGCTACAGGCTGGGGGCAGAGTGGCTGGAGAGCAGCCTGGCAGAAAGGGGCCTGGGGCTACTGGTTGACAGCTGGCTGAACATGAGCCAGCAGTGTGCCCAGGCAGCCAAGAAGGCCAATGGCATCCTGGCCTGCATCAGGAATAGTGTGGCCAGCAGGAGCAGGGAGGTCATTCTGCCCCTGTACTCAGCAGTGGATAGGCCACACCTGTGGCCACACCTGTGTCCAGTTCTGGGCCCCTTAGTTTAGGAAAGATGTTGAGTTGCTGGAAGGTGTCCAGAGAAGGGCAGCAAAGCTGGGGAGGGGTTTGGAGCACAGCCCTGTGAGGAGAGGCTGAGGGAGCTGGGGTTGCTTAGCCTGGAGAAGAGGAGGCTCAGGGGAGATCTTCTTGCTCTCTATGACTACATGAAGGGAGGTTGTAGCCAGGTGGGGGTTGGTCTCTTCTCCCAGACAACCAGCACCAGGTGTGGCCTAACCAGTGCAGTGTACAGGGGCAGAATGACCTCCCTGCTCCTGCTGGCCACACTGTTCTTGATGCAGGCCAGGATGCCACTGGCCCTCTTGGCTGCCTGGGCACACTGCAGGCTCATGTCCAGCCTACCATCGACCAGTACCCTCAGATCCCTCTCTGCCTGGCCTCTCTCTAGCCACTCTGACCCCAGCCTGTAGCTCTGCATGGGGTTGTTGTGGCCAATGTGCAGAACCCGGCACTTGGATGTGTTCAATCTCATGCCCTTGGACTCTGTCCATCTGTCCAGCCTGTCAAGGTCCCTCTGTGTAATGGGTTGGGGCAGATCCCCTCCCCACCACAGGCAGAAATAACGACTCAGACAAACGGATTGCAAAAGTGATGAAAGTTTAAATAGAAAGCAGTGAATGTTACAGAAAACCCAAAGCGCAGTGACAAAGAAAGATCCCATCCCCACCTGAGGGTGCATCCAAAACCCCCAGGGCTCCTTCTTCCCCCTCCCTCTGGTGGGCTAGTCTCAGCTGGCCAGGCCTGAGACTGCCCATCCCCCTGTGGCCTTGGGCCCAATCAGGCCCATGGCCGGGAGATCTCTCCCCCAGTTACCAAGTCTCGGAGAGGGAAGGAAAGAGGAAGTGCCAGACTCCGCACTGGATCTTATAGTGGTGCAAAGAATTATGGTAGGAAATACACAATTTCCTGTGTCCATCCCTCTGGTCTGGACTTCTGGACACAGGAAGTGAATGCACCAGGGGGGCACCCAGCTCAAACTACAACACTCTGCAGAGCCTCTCTACCCTCCAGCAGATCAACTCCTGCCCCCAGTTTGGTGTCGTCAGCAAATTTTCTGATGATGGACTCAATGCCCTCATCCAGATCATCATAAGCATGTCTCATAAGAATAGTGTCACCAGTGGCTCTGGTCAGGCTGGTTCACTGTCCTGTGCAATTTATGCAGTGTGAAATGATAATAACTACTGAAGAAAGGACTCTGCAGCTCAGGTCAAACTCTTTTAGATAAGGAATAAGGAGTAAGAGCTCAGCATCGACTCTAAAATATGGCTATGAAATCCTCAGCTAAGCCAATAAGGAACTAAAATCCTTCAGACAGACAAGTAAAACAGGATTGCCAACCTCCATAGGTATTCACATCTGACTAATAAGCTCTGGCACCTGTGGCAGACTTGTCAAAGGAGTATTGATCTGAAAAATTTGGTGTGTAAGCCATTCACAGACACACAGAAGCAATACCAAACCCTCCTCCCTTGCTGTTTCCCAGTGGGCTGTGGTCCATTGAGGAATGCTGGAAATGCAGATGGCATTTCCATGTCTCCTCTTCATCCATCAAATGGTCATTGGATGGTCCATCTGGTCAGTGTGATTCCTCCCTCCTGCCCTTTTTACAAGTAATGTTGTTGAATGTTGATGTTTGACACAGTGATAAGACAAAGGTTTAATGAAGGGAACTGCTTGTACACAAGATTTTACTCCTGAGTAAAATGAGAGCAATTTCTTCTTGGGCAGTTTTGAAAGTAGCCAGTGCAGCTAAACATAATTATAGAAGTAGAATAGAATAGAATAGAATAGAATAGAATAGAACAGAACAGAACAGAATAAGAATTGGATTGGAATAGAATAGAATAGAATAGAATAGAATAGAATAGAATAGAATAGAATAGAATAGAATAGAATAGAATAGAATAGAATAGAATGGAACATGGTTTAGATGTCATGAAGTATTAGGTACTAGGCAATAGTTTGGACCTGATGATCTCTGAGGTCTTTTCCAACCTGGTTGATTCTATGATTCTATGAGTCTGTGAGTATATGATTCTGAACAATCAGTTGTGTTGAATAGAATAGAATTAACCAGGTTGGAAGAGATCTTTGACATCATCGAGTCCAACCTATCACCCAACATCATCTAATCAACTAAACTATGGCACCAAGCACACCATCAAGTCACCTCCTAAACACCTCCAGGGATGGTGACTCCACCACCTCCCTGGGCAGCACATTCCAATGGCCAATCTCTCTTTCTATGAAGAACTTCTTCCTAACATCCAGCCTAAACCTCCCCTGGTGCAGCTTTAGACTGTGTCTTCTTGTGCTGGTGCTGGTTGCCTGGGAGTAGGGAGCAACCCCCACCTGGCTACAACCTCCCTTCAGGCAGTTGTAGACAGCAAGAAAGTCTCCCCTGAGCCTCCTCTTCTCCAGGCTAAGCAACCCCAGCTCCCTCAGCCTCTCTCCATAGGGCTTGTGCTCCAAACCCCTCCCCAGCTTTGTTGCCCTTCTCTGGACACCTTCCAGCAACTCAACATCTTTCCTAAACTGAGGGGCCCAGAACTGGACACCGTAGTTGCCTTCAGAGAAAATCACTGCCACCATTTCCTGAGGACTACAACCTGGAGCACGGAAATGGGGTCAGCAAACTTGTGTAGGTCATCCAACCTCCTCACCTCCTTTGGAAACTCTACCCAAATGTGGCCAGCTGATAAATGTCTATTGAAATAAGATTCCATCCCTACATGTTCCATGGAGATTTCTGTCTCCAGATCAGGATTTCAGCAGTAGAGATGCAGCGCGAGGCCATGTGCTGGAGAAGAAAACAAGATGTTGAATAGCTGCTCATTAATCAAGTGCTGGGAACGGAGCAGAGAGAGTGGTACAGCAGTAAAAAATAGCATGCAGTTCTTACAATTAAAGGCTGTTTCAGGATGCATATGTACAGAGGGAGGTGGGGGAGTGAAGTAATATTACACAAGCAGCCTTAATTTACATATGCCTTACTTCTGGAGCGCTCAGCTTTGTAAATCTACGGGCACAAGTGTTGGTTTTGTGGTGGTTCTTTTTTCCTCTCTCTCTCTCCCTCTTGTTTTTCTCTTCCTATTGTATAGAGTGGTTTGCTGCCTTTCAGTTCCCTCCACTTCTCTGGCTTTCTTTTTTTGAGATGTGAAATATTTGTGACTGCCTTGTGCTGTGATGATGTGATGGCAGAGCTCTTTTCAGCTCCGTGGCAGCAATGAAAGGCTGCACTCCGCTGCGAGCGGTTGCTAAGAAAGGAACCTTATTTTAAGCCGCTCCACAGAAGCACATGCTGACTTGATTGGTTATTGATTCGGGTTTCATTATGGAGACAGCACATTTTTAGCCATAAACATGTGCAGCCACATGTTGAGTTGCAAGTGTGAGAACTGCATGGCTCTGCCGCGGGCTGCTCTGAGTCTGAGCATCCCAAAAGATGAGGACCCACATTTCCCACCCGAACAAATGGCAGCGGTCTCTGGAGGAAAGCTTTCTTGGCACCTTCAGTTGAGTGGAGCTGTGGATTCAATTCACTTAGGAGCTGGTTGTGACTTGGATCTCACAGGCTGTCCCTAGACTGGTAAATTAAACAAAGCCTCAGAGTGCTTTGGACATCAGAGCGTGACTGCCTATTCTGCAGAGCTGTTGGACTGGCCCAGGGAGTGGTGGAGCCTGCATGAATTATCACCCTCCCAAACAGGGCCTAGACATGGGAGTGCAGGAGTTTAAGAGGGGATGGAAATAAATAGAAATAGAAATAGAAATAGAAATAGAAATAGAAATAGAAATAGAAATAGAAATAGAAATAGAAATAGAAATAACCCGGTTGGAAAAGACCTTCGAGATCATAGAGTCCAACTTATCACCCAACACCATCTAAGCAAATAAACCATGGCACCAAGAATAGAATGGAATAGAATAGAATAGAATAGAATAGAATAGAATAGAATAGAATAGAATAGAATAGAATAGACCAGACCAGGTTGGAAGAGACCTTGGAGATCATCGAGTCCAACCTATCACCCAGCACCATCTAAGCAAACAAACCATGGCACCAAGAACAGAATAGAATAGAATAGAATAGAATAGAATAGAATAGAATAGAATAGAATAGAATAGAATTAACCAGGTTGGAAGAGACCTTGGAGATCATAGAGTCCAACCTATCACCCAACACCATCTAATCAACTAAACCATGGCACCAAGCACCCCATCCAGTCTCTTCCTAAACACCTCCAGGGATGGGGACTCCACCACCTCCCTGGGCAGCACATTCCAATGGCCAGTCACTCCTTCTGGGAAGAACTTCTTCCTAACATCCAGCCTAAACCTCCCCTGGCACAGCTTGAAACTGTGTCCTCTTGTTCTGGAATATTTTCTGTGATTCTGTGATTCTTTAGCAGAAAATATACTTCCAAAAGCAGGCCAAGACCACATCCTATCATGTCATGTCCATTCTGCTTAATCTTCATGTAGATCAGTTAGCACAGACACTTACTCATTCATCCCTTCACTAACCAGTCGACCACGAAAGTATAACTGACATTTAAATGGTGCAGGAGGAGAAACAAACAGGTTAGCCAGGCTGGAGACAGGACCAGTAATGCCAAAGTGTAATAAGAAGGCTCTCAAACAAACACCATAGGAATTAATTGTGGTTGAACTGGAAGACATGGGGGTTTCTTTTGCAAAGGTTAATAACAGCTGACAGCTTGACCTATTCCTGCAGTTTGCCATACCAGCTTCACTCCCAGGCTCTCTTTATCTCTTCTCTCCTTAAATGCCCAGTGCTGGATTTAACCTCTGTTAGGGTTAGTAAGTTCTGCCATTTGGAAGTTGCCCCTCAGCCCCAGTGACCTCCTCTGGGGTGTACCCGAATGCACTGCAGGGACCTCTCCTCCTGGCTCCCCAGGGTGAATGCTGACAGTGGTGCTAATGGGACATGAGAGTGGTGGTGAATGGTGCCACATCCAGCTGGCAGCCAGGCACTAGTGGTGTGCCCCAGGGATCAGTGCTGGGCCCCATGCTCTTTAACATCTTTATTGATGATCTGGATGAGGGCATTGAGACCATCAGCAGTAAATTTGCTGAGGACACCAAGCTGGGGGCAGGAGTTGATCTGCTGGAGGGTAGAGAGGCTCTGCAGAGGGACCTCGACAGGCTGGGCAGATGGGCAGAGTCCAAGGGCAGGAGATTGAACACATCCAAGTGCCAGGTTCTGCACATTGGCCACAGCAACCCCATGCAGTGCTACAGGCTGGGGTCAGAGTGGCTGGAGAGCAGTCAGGCTGAGAGGGACCTGGGGGTGCTGCTCAATGGTAGGTTGAACATGAGTCTGCAGTGTGCCCAGGCAGCCAAGAGGGCCAATGGCATCCTGGCCTGCATCAGGAGCAGTGTGGCCAGCAGGAGCAGGGAGGTCATTCTGCCCCTGTACACTGCACTGGTTAGGCCACACCTTGAGTCCTGTGTCCAGTTCTGGGCCCCTCAGTTTAGGAAGGAGGTTGACTTGCTGGAATGAGTCCAGAGAAGGGCAACAAAGTTGGTGAGGGGTTTGGAACACAGCCCTGTGAGGAGAGGCTGAGGGAGCTGGGGTTGCTTAGCCTGGAGAAGAGGAGACTCAGGGGTGACCTTATTACTCTCTACAACTCCCTGAAGGGAGGTTGTAGCCAGGTGGGTGTTGGTCTCTTCTCCCAGGCAACCAGTACCAGAACAAGAGGACAGTCTCAGGCTGCATCAGGGGAGGTTTAGGTTGGATGTTAGGAAGAAGTTCTATACAGAGAGAGTGATTGCCTATTGGAATGAGCTGCCTGGGGAGGTGGTGGAGTCACCATCACTGGAGGTGTTCAGGAGAAGACTTGACGGGGTGCTTGGTGCCATGGGTTAGTTGATTAGGTGGTGCTGGATTGGTTGATGGGTTGGACGCGATGATCTTGAAGGTCTCTTCCAACCTGGTCTATTCTATGTATTCTATGTATATTCTATGTATTCTGTGAGTCTGTATCAAGGTTTGTCATGTGGATATTATAGCTTGTAAGAGTGTTTCCCAGCTGCTTCCACAAGCCAGTGTTAAGCTGTATCTGCAGGGGTTCATTAGGAGACCTCTCATACCATATCTGTTCTTGGGCATAAGACACTGAAACAACATGACCCCAAACTGATTAACCAACCTGAAAACTGCAGGGTAAATCATCCCAGGGAAAAGCCACTCTTTGCTCAGTGCCTGCCTGGTAATGATGCTCTCTTGCTCTTCTGTTTATTTCACCCTAATGTTTCTATGCAGGTAGCATAAAGCCACAGGCAAAAGCATCTCACAAGTACCTGTTGACTCTAGATGCATCAGGTAACAACTGTGGATTTCACAGTTGTTATCACTGACTGTTATCACCCTTCAGCTTAATGAGACACCAGCAAGTGCAGCTTGAAGTCTCAGGTGGTGTGTGTGTTGGCAGGACGTTTTTCAGGTCACATCTTGAGCTTCAGGCAAAAGTTGAAGGCACACATCAACACTGCCAGGTAGAACCTGAAAAGTGATCCTTATAACCACTGCCTCTGTAGAAGCCATTAGACTGTCCAACTGGAGATGGTACAAAGGGGCTGAGGGCAGCATCTCCTATGGACACCATTCCTCTTTAATGCCAGGATTGGACCTCTTCATCTAGGACACCACATATGCAGCACCCAGCACATGGACTTGTTAAATACCATTGTGTTGGACTCTGCCCATCTGTCCAGCCTGTCAAGGTCCCTGTGCAGAGCCCTTCTACCCTCTAACAGAGGGTACTGTTAGGGTCATTTAACAAGTCAAAGTGCCAGGTGCTGCACTTTGGTCACAACAACCCCATGCAATGCTACAGGCTGGGGACAGAGTGGCTGGAGAGCAGCCAGGCAGAAAGGGACCTGGGGGTACTGGTTGACAGCTGGCTGAACATGAGCCAGCAGTGTGCCCAGGTGCAATGGCATCCTGGTCTGTATCAGAAATAATGTGGCCAGCAGGAGCAGGGAAGTGATTCTGCCCTGTGCTCAGCACTGGTTAGGCCACACCTTGAGTCCTGTGTCCAGTTCTGAGCCCCTCAGTTTAAGAAGGACATTGAGACACTTGAACGTGTCCAGAGAAGGCCAACGAGGCTGGGGTGAGGTCTCAAGCACAGCCCTGTGAGGAGAGCTGAGGGAGCTGGGGTTGCTTAGCCTGGAGGAGGCTCAGGGGAGACCTTCTTGCTGCCTACAACTTCCTGAAGGGAGGTTGTAGCCAGGTGGGGGGTGGTCTCTTCTCCCAGGCAACCAGCACCAGAGGACACAGTCTCAAGCTGTGCCAGGGGAGGTTTAGGCTGGAGGTGAGGAAGAAGTTCTTCACAGAAAGAGAGATTGCCCATTGGAATGTGCTGCCCAGGGAGGTGGTTCACTGGAGGTGTCCAAAAAGGGATTGGATGTGGCTCTTGAAGCCATGGTTTAGTTAGTCCTGAGGTGTTGGGTGACAGGTTGGACTTGATGATCTCTGAGCTCTTTTCCTACCTTGCTGATTCTATGATTCTATGTACTAGGGTAACCATACAAAGAGGCATCAGACCTCCAAAGCTGAGGCAGAAATAAAATGGACCTGCCCATAGTGGTGGCTGGCTGGTTATCGAATGGAATGGAATGGAATGGAATGGAATGGAATGGAATGGAATGGAATAAACCAGGTTGGAAGAGACCTTCAAGATCATCATGTCCAACCTATCATCCAACACCACCTAATCAACTAAACCATGGCACCAAGCATCCTGTCAAGCCTCGCCCTGAACACCCCCAGCGATGGCAACTCCACCACCTCCTCAGGCAGCCCATTCCAATGGGCAATCACTCTCTCTGTGTAAAACTTCCTCCTAACCTTCAGCCTAAACCTCACCTGGTGCAGCCTGTATGTAGGGAAGATGCTGCTTTTGGAACTGTTAGATGTTTGGGTTGTGATTTCCCAAACAAAAGGACAACTACAGTTAATAGTTTCAGCAGTAGTGGTGGGAAGGTGAGGGAGGCTTGGGTCCTGTGAGAGGGATTGGCCATGGGTTGGCAAAGCCTGAAGTTTTTCTTGCTGTCCCCTTCCCAAATGACCAAGGTTTATTTGCCTGAGCTTACTTTAGGATGTGATGGCTTCGCCTTTGGAGGCACTTCTTTCCCCTTCTCGACTGGAAAAACATCCTGGAAGCAAATTGCTCTAACCTGGACATGTTTGCTATAAATGTCTAAGTGAGAACAGATGGTGGTGGCAAGGAGATCTGCAAAGTGAGTTACGAAAGGGAACGATGGATGCTAGCTCTTGGCTTGTCTTGGTTAATCCTCCCATGGAGCTGGCTCTTCAAATTGCAGCAGAAGTGTAATTGGCAGCCACTGCAGTGACTTCTCTCTGGTACTTTGCACTGTGTTGTACTGAGAAAAAAGCTGCTGATGGGAAGGGATATCCTGGGTGCCTTTGAGAGCTACATTTTACTCTTGAAGACTGGCAGGCAGGCAGTTTAATCTCTCTCCTATAATTACTTGCTTCCTCCCCTTGCATATAAAATGGAGTTGACTTTCTTCTCTTTGAGCAGACTCCCTGCTCTGCAAAATGTTGGGATACAACAGCAGCAGTGCAGGTCTTTCTACTTTTGCTGTCCTGCTTCTTTTCCTAGCACTTTCAGCACTATTTCAGCTTCATTCTTACCCCTGTGTGACCTTTCCCCACAGCAACCTCCTGGCCAAGCTGTCAGCCCATGGCTTGGACAGCAGCACTCTGAGCTGGGTTAGGAACTGGCTGGAGGCTGAGCCCAGAGAGTGGTGGTGAATAGTGCCACAGCCAGCTGGCAGCCAGGCACTAGTGGTGTGACCCAGGGATCAGTGCTGGGCCCCATCCTGTTCAATATCTTTATTGATGAGCTGGAGGAGGGGATTGAGTCCATCAGCAGTAAATTTGCAGATGACACCAAGCTGGGGGCAGGAGTTGATCTCTTAGAGGGTAGGAGAGCTCTGCAGAGGGACCTTGCCAGGCTGCACAGATGGGCAGGGTCCAAGGGCATGAGGTTGAACACATCTAAATGCCAGGTTCTACACATTGGCCACAACAACCCCAAGTAGTGCTACAGGCTGGGGTCAGAGTGGCTGGAGAGCAGCCTGGCAGAAAGGGACCTGGGGGTACTGGTTGAGAGTAGGCTGAACATGAGCCTGCAGTGTGCCCAGCTGGCTAAGAAGGCCAATGGCATCCTGGCCTGCATCAGGAATAGTGTGGCCAGCAGGAGCAGGGAAGTCATTGTGCCCCTGGACTCAGCACTGGTTAGGCCACACCTTGAGTCCTGTGTCCAGTTCTGGGCTCCCCAATTTAAGAAGGACATTGAGACTCTTGAATGTGTCCAGAGAAGGGCAACAAAGCTGGGGAGGGGACTGGAGCACAGCCCTGTGAGGAGAGGCTGAGGGAGCTGGGGTTGCTTAGCCTGGAGAAGAGGAGGCTCAGGGGTGACTTCTTGCTGCCTACAACTCCCTGAAGGGAGGTGGTAGCCAGGTGGGGGTTGGTCTCTTCTCCCAGGCAACCAGCCCCAAAACAAGAGGACACAGTCTCAAGCTGCACCAGGGGAGGTTTAGGCTGGAGGTGAGGAAGAAATTCTTCCCAGTAAGAGTGATTTGCCACTGGAACATGTTGCCCAGGGAGGTGGTGGACTCTGCATCCCTGGAAGTGTTCAAGAGGGGATTGGATGTGGCACTTGAACCAATGGTTTAGTAGTCCTGAGGTGTTGGGTGAGAGGTTAGACTCGATGATCTTTGAGGTCTTCTCCAACCTTATTGATTCTATGATTATTCTGATCTGCGGCACCTACCACCTGCTACAGCCATGCCCTGATGCCAGCCTGTGATGCCTAGGTGCTGCACCAAGGAATGACATTCATATTGCTGGATCTCTAATTTTACCTTTTTGTGGGAGATGAAAGCACTAAGCAACTTTTCTGTGAGCAGTCAGCTTCAAGCAGGAGACTCCCAAAGGCAAAGATCTTTCCCAGCTCCCATGGATTCCCATGAGATGTGTGGGCACTTGACACCTCAGATGAACAAGCTGCCCTCCTGCCAAAGCAGGTATTTGCCTGCACCTACTGTGCCCACATGGGAAGAGCTGCTTCCAGAAATCACTCTCTTAGATGGTGTTGGATGATTGGTTGGACTCAGTGATCTCAAAGGTCTTTTCCAACCTGGTTAATTCTCTCCTCTCTTCTCTTCTCTTCTCTTCTCTTCTCTTCTCTTCTCTTCTCTTCTCTTCTCTTCTCTTCTCTTCTCTTCTCTTCTCTTCTCTTCTCTTCTCTTCTCTTCTCTTCTCTTCTCTTCTCTTCTCTTCTCTTCTCTTCTCTTCTCTTCTCTTCTCTTCTCTTCTCTTCTCTTCTCTTCTCTTCTCTTCTCTTCTCTTCTCTTCTCTTCTCTTCTCTTCTCTTCTCTTCTCTTCTCTTCTCTTCTCTCCGAACCTCTCCTCTCTGAACCTCTCCTCTCCTCTCCTCTCTGAACCTCTCCTCTCTGAACCTCTCCTCTCTTCTCTTCTCCTCCTGCAACTGGATCTGGTTTTGCATTGATTGATGTGCTAAGAGAGTAGCTTTTATTTTAGTCAGTCCCTCTATGAACATGAAGTAAAACAAAGCTGAACATCTCCTCCCACTGTTATCCATGTTGTACAGGGGGTTTGTCAGCAAGTTACTTAAGACCCTAATCCTTTTCAGCTATCAGAGGGAAGCCCAAGGCAGGGTGAGAATGAAAACAGGAGAGTGATTTTCACTTGGATTTTTCATCTTTTCTCCAGTGCTGTAACCTGACAAAGAGGCAATGGTGTTTCACCATGTGCCCTTCTATTCACTGCTGCCTGCTTAAAATGAGGAAGGTGGAGGAGTAAGAAGAAAGACTCCTTTAAATCCACAGAGGAGCACTGGTGCCTGCAAGAGCTGCTTAAAAAGTAAAGCCACTTTAGCTTGTTGATCCATTCCTGCCCTGTAATTTATGCTGCCATTCACACAGTGTCAGAAAGCTATTGTGAACTGTTGTATAAACCCACCCTGCAGACTTTGAGGGGCTCCAGTCCATGGTTCTGCCAGGACTGGCATACTGGTTATAGGATAATAGCAGGTTTCAGTCCTAAAAGGTTGGTGTGTTTTTCTTCTTAGGGGGTGGGGTGGTGGTTAATGTACAAAGGGGAGAATTTTAATGGCTCCTGATGGACCACCCACTTGGCTATTAGCAATAGGCAAGCTGCAGTGCATGCATCCTGGGAGAGGTGAGCTTTGAGAAGAGATGTGAAACATAAGCTAGGAGCTTTCACAAGTGATTTGTAGAAGGCACTTAATACCACATCAGTGAGGTACCTCAGAAGAAAGCCCAGGCTGGGAAATTGCTTCAGAGTAGTAGCTAGGGGAAATACAGCGTTTCTTTGGGCATTACCACTCATATAAGAAGAAAAGCTAGGAGAAGGATCATTCAGGAGGATGATGGTGTATGGGAGCTACAGGGCCAGAGAAGGGCAACAAAGCTGGGGAGGGGGTTGGAGCACAGCCCTGTGAGGAGAGGCTGAGGGAGCTGGGGTTGCTTAGCCTGGAGAAGAGGAGGCTCAGGGGAGACCTTCTTGCTGTCTACAACTCCCTGAAGGGAGGTTGTAGCCAGCTGGGGGTTGGTCTCTTCTCCCAGGCAACCAGCACCAGAACAAGAGGACACAGTCTCAAGCTGTGCCAGGTGCTCTCCAGCCACTCTGACCCCAGCCAGTAGCACTGCATGGGGTTGTTGTGGCCAATATGTAGAACCTGGCACTTGGATGTGTTCAATCTCATGCCCTTGGACCCTGCCCATCTGTCCAGCCTGTCATGGTCCCTCTGCAGAGCTCTCCTACCCTCTAACAGATCAACTCCTGCCCCCAGCTTGGTATCATCTGCAAATTTACTGCTGATGGACTCAATCCCCTCCTCCAGCTCATCCATAAAGATATTGAACAGGATGGGGCCCAGCACTGATCCCTGGGGGACAATCTGTGGGCAATCTTAAACTTGCTGAAGTGCATATTTTGCACTGCAAATCAGGTTTTGCATGGGGGAGGAAAAAAAAAAGGGAAAAGAAAAAAAAAGGAAAGCTTTTGTGATGACTGCAGCACAAATCTCTGAGACTGGGTCTTTAAGCTGAATTGCCAGAAATGTCAGACATCCACTCAGAACTCCAAGCAAGGGAAGTGGTTTGAGATTCCTAACGCTGCTCTTTCAGCCAGAATTGCCATTTTGGGTGTATTTCACATGAAGCATGGTTTCAGGGCTTGAGATGTCTTCATTCTAGGCCCTGAACTGTGCCAAGGAAATTCTCAGTGTTTAACAAATAATAACAGAAGTGAGCTGTGTGAGCATATGTGAATCTTCACTTTAGGGTTTTAGGTGGAGAAAAAGGATCTCAGAGGCACATAAGAAACAGAGCAGATGGTGAGATGTGTGTTGGACTCAACGCAGGCTGGAGATTAAGTCTCCTGGACAATACAAGCACAAATGCTGGGCAGTCCCCTCCAGCCATGTCCATGAAGTAGGCCTTGTGAGCTGAGGTGGGGGAGCACAGGTCAAAACAGACTAAGAGACCACCTTTGATCTGTTGCTTTCTCCCTTTACTGTCAGCTGCAGTGCTGTGATCTGTCACAGCCTGTGTGGACAGTCAAAGGTGTTTGCACTAGGACAGCCCTCAGATGGATTACTGGGAGATGGGCACCCAGTTCTGTTGTTCCAATTTTGAGCATGTGCAATTCCACACATTTCAGAGGTGTTTCATCTGCAATGAGCATGGCTGAAGAAGGTCCTGCAGCATAAGGTCTTGTAGCTTAACCCTGCTGCTTTTCTCATCCAGCCGGAGGTCAGGCTCTAGTGGTGTCCCCCAGGGATCAGTGCTGGGCCCCATCCTGTTCAATGTCTTTATTGATGAGCTGGAGCAGGGGATTGAGTCCATCATCAGTAAATTTGCAGATGACACCAAGCTGGGGGCAGGAGTTGATCTCTTAGAGGGTAGGAGAGCTCTGCAGAGGGACCTCGACAGGCTGGGCACATGGAAAGAGTCCAAGGGCATGAGGTTGAAGACATCTAAGTGCCAGGTTCTACACATTGGCCACAACAACCCCAGGCAGTGCTACAGGCTGGGGTCAGAGGGGCTGGAGAGCAGCCAGGCAGAAAGGGCCCTGGGGGTAGTGGTTGACAGTAGGCTGAACATGAGCCAGCAGTGTGCCCAGCTGGCCAAGATGACCAATGGCATCCTGGCCTGCATCAGAAACAGTGTGGCCAGCAGGAGCAGGGAAGTCATTGTGCCCCTGGACTCAGCACTGGTTAGGCCATACCTTGAGTCCTGGGTCCAGTTCTGGGCACCTCAGTTTAGGAAAGATGTTGAGTTGCTGGAAGGTGTCCAGAGAAGGGCAACAAAGCTGGGGAGGGGTTTGGAGCACAGCCCTGTGAGGAGAGGCTGAGGGAGCTGTGGTTGCTCAGCCTGGAGAAGAGGAGGCTCAGGGGAGACCTTCCTGCTGTCTACAACTCCCTGAAGGGAGGCTGTAGCCAGGTGGGGGTTGGTCTTTTCTCTCAGGCAACCAGCAACCATAACAGGAGGACACAGTCTCAACCTGTGCCAGGGGAGGTTTAGGGTGGAGGTGAGGAGAAAGTTCTTCACAGAGAGAGTTGTTAGCCATTGGAATGTGCTGCCCAGGGAGGTGGTGGAGTCACCATCACTGGAGGTGTTCAAGAGTGGATTGGACGTGGCACTTGGTGCCATGGTTTAGTTAGTCCTAAGGTGTTAGTTGATAGGTTGGACTTGATGATCTCTGAGGTCTTTTCCAACCTTATTGATTCTATGATTCTATGATTCTGTGGTATGGGATGAATCCTCAACCATGATACTGTTTCAAAGCATGAGTTGCCCTCAATTACTACTGCCAAGCTGCAACCCTGTGCAACAGCATGGTAAGTTGACAGACGGAAGGAGTTGGGGCTGCTCAGTCTGGAGAAGAGAAGGCTCCCAGGTGACCTCATTGTGGCCTTCCAGTATCTGAAGGGGGCTACAAGAAGGCTGGGGAGGGACTTCTCAGGCTCTCAGGTAGGGATAGGACTAGGGGGAATGGAATGAAGCTGGAGGTGGGGAGATTGAGGCTGGAGGTGAGGAGGAAGTTGTTCCCCATGAGAGTGGTGAAGCCCTGGAATGGGTTGTCCAGGGAGGTGGTTGAGGCCCCATCCCTGGAGGTGTTTAAGCCCAGGCTGGATGAGGCTCTGGCCAGCCTGATCTAGTGTGGGGTGTCCCTGCCCATGGCAGGGGGGTTGGAACTAGCTGATCCTTGTGCTCCCTTCCAACCCTGACTGATATTATGATACTAAGTTGGGAAAATCAGGAAAGCACATGAACTGCCTGAGTTCCAAGCTGCTGCTGGGAGACAAAAGGAGAAATGGAGTTATTTGCTCTGTATACTAGCAAAACACAGCCCAGTAGAGTACTGTGAGAACAAACCACACCAACAAAAGCCCTTCACAGCATATTCCTCTCCAGAAAGTTTGTGGGTAAACAAAACCTGCACATTCCAGGTTTGTTACAAGACTAAGCTGAGCTGCAAGATTCCTCCAATGATATCAGTGTCAGTATGATGAGTGCATATCTGGCCAGAGAGTGGCCCCTGATTGAGGTACAGCATTAGATTCATAGAATCATAGAATCAGTAAGGTTGGAAGAGACCTCTGAGATCATCAAGTTCAACCTGTCGCCCCAGACCTCATGCCTCAGGAATAAATTTGTCTTCTGCTGTCATGTCAGTTCTCATTCTCTTTTCTCTTTGCTACAGGATGCCTGATGGGCTATTCTGGAGTGTTAAACACCAATCATCACAGTGCTCTGTTAGGTATGTGTCTCTGCATGGGGCAGGTCATGTGCTTCAGAGACCAAGCAGCCTCCTGTCTATCCACTGGCAACTTCCATTTGTATGATTGACAGTGGCTTTGCTGCAGCTGCCTAAAATGTCACAGCAGAATTTAGTGACAAAAAATGTTTCATAGAAATCATAGAATCACAGAATCAATAAGGTTGGAAAACACCTCAGAGAGCATCAAGTCCAACCTGTCACCCAACACCTCAGGACTACCGGAACCATGGCACCAAGTGCCATGACCCATCCCCTCTTGAACACCTCCAGGGATGGCAGCCCATTCCAATGGCCAAGAATTCTTTCTGTGAATAGGATAGGATAGGATTGAATAAGACAGGATAGGATAGGATAGGATGGAATAGGATGGAATAGAATAGAATAGGCCAGGTTGGAAGAGACCTTTGAGATCGTTGAGTCCAACCTATCACCCAGCACCTCAGTGTTTCTTCTTAAACACCTCCAGGGATGGTGACTCCACCACCTCCCTGGGCAGCACATTCCAATGGCCAATCACTCTTTCTATGAAGAATTTTCTCCTCACCTCCAGCCTAAACCTCCCCTGGTGCAGCTTGAGACTGTGTCCTCTTGTTCTGGTGCTGGTTGCCCGAGAGAAGAGACCAACCCCCAGGTGGCTGCAACCTCTCTTTACTAGCTGGAAAGAACGTCTACCAGACAGCTGGCCTGCAGAGCTGGCAGAAGGAGCCAGGGAGCTGCATAGTTTCCCTGTGTTCCATGAGCAAGTGATAGGAGCTCTCCTCAGCAGCTTAGACCCCCACAAGTCCATGGGACCAGATGGGATCCATCCTAGGGTGCTGAGAGAGCTGGCAGATGAGCTGGCCAAGCCACTCTCCATTATTTTTCATCAGTCCTGGCTCACTGGAGAGATCCCAGCTGACTGGAAGCTGGCCAACGTGGTACCCATCCACAAGAAGGGCCGGTTGGATGAGCCAGGGAATTACAGGCCTGTCAGCCTGACCTCAGTGCCAGGCAAGATTATGGAGCAGGTCATCCTGAGTGCAATCACACAACACTTAGAGGATGGCCAAGGGATCAGGCCCAGCCAGCATGAGTTTAGGAAGGGCAGGTCCTGCCTGACCAACCTGATCTCCTTCTATGATCAGGTGACCCGCCTGGTGGATGTGGGGAGGCCTGTGGATGTAGTCTACCTGGACCTCAGCAAGGCCTTTGACACCGTTCCCCATAGCAAACTCCTGGCCAAGCGGTCAGCCCATGGCTTGGATGGGAGCACACTGCGATGGGTTAGGAACTGGCTGGAGGGCCGAGCCCAGAGAGTGGTAGTGAATGGTGCCACATCCAGCTGGCAGCCAGGCACCAGTGGTGTGCCCCAGGGATCAGTACTGGGCCCCATGCTCTTTAACATCTTTATTGATGATCTGGACGAGGGCATCGAGTCCATCATCAGTAAATTTGCTGACGACACCAAGCTGGGCGCAGGAGTTGATCTGCTGGAGGGTAGAGAGGCTCTGCAGAGGGACCTCGACAGGCTGGACAGATGGGCAGAGTCCAACGGCATGAGATTTAACACATCCAAGTGCCGGGTTCTGCACATTGGCCACAGCAACCCCATGCAGAGCTACAGGCTGGGGTCAGAGTGGCTGGAGAGCAGTCAGGCTGAGAGGGACCTGGGGGTGCTGGTCGACGGTAGACTGAACATGAGCCTGCAGTGTGCCCAGGCAGCTAAGAGGGCCAATGGCATCCTGGCCTGCATCAGGAACAGTGTGGCCAGCAGGAGCAGGGAGGTCATTCTGCCCCTGTACACTGCACTGGTTAGGCCACACCTTGAGTCCTGTGTCCAGTTCTGGGCCCCTCAGTTTAGGAAGGAGGTTGACTTGCTGGAACGAGTCCAGAGAAGGGCAACAAAGTTGGTGAGGGGTTTGGAACATAAGCCCTACGAGGAGAGGCTGAGGGAGCTGGGGTTGCTTAGCCTGGAGAAGAGGAGACTCAGGGGTGACCTTCTTGCTCTCTATGACTCCCTGAAGGGAGGTTGTAGACAGACGGATGTTGGTCTCTTCTCCCAGGCAAGCAGTACCAGAACAAGAGGACACAGTCTCAGGCTGCGCCAGGGGAGGTTCAGGCTGAATGTTAGAAAAAAGTTCTATACAGAGAGAGTGATTGCACATTGGAATGGGCTGCCTGGGGAGGTGGTGGAGTCGCCATCACTGGAGGTTTTTAGGAGAAGACTTGATGGGGTGCTTGGTGCCATGGGTTAGTTGCTTGGGCGGTGTTGGATTGGTTGATGGGTTGGACATGATGATCTTGAAGGTCTCTTCCAACCTGGTTTATTCTATGTATTCTATGTATTCTATTCTCTTCAGGGAGTTGTAGAGAGCAATGAGGTGTCCCCTGAGCCTTCTCCTCTCCAGGCTAAGCAACCTCAGCTCCCTCAGCCTCTCCTCACAGGGCTGTGCTCAAGGCCTCTCCCCAGCTTTGTTGCCCTTCTCTGGACACATTCAAGTATCTCAATGTCTTTCTTAAGCTGAGGGGCCCAGAACTGGACACAGGACTCAAGGTGTGGCTTAACCAGTGCAGAGTCCAGGGGCACAATGACTTCCCTTCTCCTGCTGGCCACACCATTCTTGATTCATGCCAGGATGCCATTGGCCTTCTTGGCCACCTGGGCACACTGCTGGCTCATTTTCAGGCGGCTGTCAATCAGCAC
Organism: Dryobates pubescens; assembly: GCF_014839835.1. NCBI lineage: Eukaryota > Metazoa > Chordata > Aves > Piciformes > Picidae > Dryobates > Dryobates pubescens. The sequence goes on along the minus strand of NC_071618.1, from coordinate 41,219,495 downwards.
CCCCAGGTCCCTTTGTATTTGGCAGCTCTTCAGCCACTCCCACCCCAGCCTGCTTTGAAGCAAAAGACACAGAGCTCTTTACTGATGGAGGCCAGTGGTAAGTAGGGGCAGAGGGAGGAGGTGGGAGGTGCTGGCTTAAGAGGAAACTCTGATCTCTGTAACTTCCCTTAGTGATAAGTGGAGGGGGATTTTCCTAATAGAGAAACTGTGAGCTATATGAGGAGGGTAATCCACTTGACCTTTGCCTTCTCCTAAGCTTTCAAGCCCTCATGACATTTCATTCCTCACCAGCTGCAAGACCACTTCTGGGGATGCCTTTTTTCATTGCAAGGCAAAGCCAGCCTTGCCTGGCCCGGGAGGAAGAGCAGGATGGGGGTTTCATAGCGGGGCACGCGAGCGGGGACATAGCAATCATGCTTGGAGAGGGTGAGAGCTGGTGGCAGCAAGAAAGACAAACAGGGTGTGTTTGTGTGAGTGACCTTATTTATATCAGCATGCTGAGGAGGGACCAAATGTACTGCACTTGAGGAAATGAGTCCACACGCACACGGGAGCAGGTCCAGCGCTCCCTGGCTGGCACAAGCCCAGGCGCGGCTTTGCAGGGCGACAGATCGAGGTTTGCAGGGCAGGCTGCCGTCCTCAGGGCTGGCTCTTTGGAGCTTTCTGTGCTGAAATGTTCAGGGTGGTTATCAGGTTCTGGCAGGGAGGGTGCCCGTCTGGCACCCATCATCCCTCTGGTGGGCAGCAGCATTGAGGAGGGCCCCCATGGGCCCCCTGTGAGCAACTCGCTCGAGTTTCTTGGTCCAACACTTGGCTGCTGAGTGGCTCGTGGATCAATCCTGGCATCAGGGGGGGTTGGTGGTGGTGGTGTTAAACACTGTATTTGTTATTCTGTGAATATTTAGGGGGAAGGGGGATAAGTCCCCAGTGTGGAGTGTGCATTGCAGAATCCAGGCATATTTGCTTTGGCTTTTCCTCCTGGTTAGCTGGGGTGTGTGGTTGCTGGCCTAGGACTCGTGGCATTGTTTCTGACTACGTAAATGAAATCTTTAAACAAGAGAATAATGAATAGAGAGCAGAGAATAAGGCACATCCTGTGGCAATTTCACACAAGCAGTCTTGCTCCCTACACTCCACTGGGGGGGCTCAGCAGTTGTGATTGTTTACACATGTACTTAATGTCTGCCCGCATACCACTGATACAGGAGAGCAGCCTATCAAGTTTGGGGGATCTCCTGAATCTCTCTTTTTGCCTGCATTTCCTTTTCCTTTCCCTTTCCTTCTCCTCCTTTCTGTCTGACTATGGAGAAACCTCTAAGGAGGAGGAAGAAAAACCTTCATGTAAGCCAGTGTGGAGCCAGAGGAAGGGTGTAACCAGCTTGAAATCCAGACAAGAGCCAGCGTGTAACTTCATTTGTTGCTGGTTTTGTGGCTCAGCACAGGAGGTGGATGGCTGGCAGTTTAAAAGGCATAGAATGGTCCAGGCCAGAATAGAATAGAACAGAATAAAATAGAATTAACCAGGTTGGAAAAGACCTCAGAGATCATCAAGTCCTACCCATCAACCAACACCATCTAATCAACTAAACCGTGGCACCAAGCACCCCATCCAGTCTCCTCCTAAACACCTCCAGGGATGGTGACTCCACCACCTCCCCAGGCAGCACATTCCAATGGCCAATCTCTCTTGCTGGGAAGAACTTCTTCCTAACATCCAGCCTAAACCTCCCCTGGTGCAGCTTGAGACTGTGTCCTCTTGTTCTGTTGGTGGTTTCCTTGGAGAAGAGACCAACCCCAACCTGTCCACAACCTCCCTTCAGGTAGTTGTAGACAGCAAGAAGGTCTCCCCTGAGCCTCCCCTTCTCCAGGCTAAGCAAGCCCAGCTCCCTCAGCCCTCTGTGGTGTTTGAAAGCCTCTGAGAGAGCTCTAATGGGAGAATATCTCATTCAGTCACATCCCATATGATCTTATGAAGCAATACAAACCAGCAGTGGTGATAGTATCATAGTATCAGTCAGGATTGGAAGGGACCACAAGGATCATCTAGTTCCAACCCCCCTGCCATGGGCAGGGACACCCCACACTAGATCAGGCTGCCCAGAGCCTCAGCCAGCCTGGGCTTAAACACCGCCAGGGATGGAGCCTCAACCACCTCCCTGGACAACCCATTCCAGGGCTTCACCACTCTCATGGGGAAGAACTTCCTCCTCACCTCCAGCCTGAATCTCCCCACCTCCAGCTTCATTCCATCCCCCCTAGTCCTATCACTACCTGACAGCCTGAGCAGTCCCTCCCCAGCCTTCTTGGAGCCCCCTTCAGATACTGGAAGGCCACAATAAGGTCATCTCAGAGCCTTCTCTTCTCCAGACTGAACAGCCCCAACTCCTTCAGTCTGTCCTCACAGGAGAGGTGCTCCAGCCCTCTGCTCATCCTCGTGGCCCTTCTCTGGACACCTTCCAGCACCTCCAGATCCCTCTTGGAATAGGGGCTCCAGAACTGGAGGCAGGACTCCAGGTGGGGTCTCAGCAGAGCTGAGCAGAGGGGGAGAATCCCCTCCCTTGCCCTGCTGGCCACACTTCTCTTGCTGCAGCCCAGGCTCTGGTTGGCTTTCCGGGCTGCAAGTGCACACTGAGAGCTCCTGGTGAGCTTCTCCTCCCCCAGCACCCCCAAGGCTCTCTCCTCAGGGCTGCTTTCCAGCCAGTCCCTGCCCAGCCTGCATTTGTGCCTGGGATTGCCTCCACCCAGCTGCAGACCTTGCACTTGTTCTTGTTGACCCTCCTGAGGTTGGCTTGTGCCCACCTCTCCAGCCTGTCCAGGTCCCTCTGGATGGCATCCCTTCCCTCCAGCCTGTCTGCTGCACCACACAGCTTGGTGTCCTCAGCAAACTTGCAGAGGGTGCACTCAGTGCCACTGTCCATGGCACCCACAAAGATGTTGACCAAGCCTGGTCCCAGGACTGGTCCCTGAGGATAAGCTGCCTCACCTGCCACAATGTTCCCTTTCTGTCACTGCACTGCATGCTGAGACTGGGGAGGTCTGGTGCTGGTGTGAGGCTCTGCCCATGGCAGGCTGCTGGTTGCTCAGAAACCCCTGCTCTGAGCGGGTTGGTTTCACAGTGGACTGAAAATACAACCCTGTCCTCACTGTAACCTCTAGTCTTGATCAAAACACTCCCAGTGCTGGGCAGCCCAGGCTGCATCCTTTGGTCAGCTCTGGCAGTGGCTCTTGCATTCCCTAATCCCTGTTAATATCACTGCTTGCCAAAGCAGATCTGTGCCTTTCCTGGAAGACTGCTGCCTCTTTTGTACCCACTGGGGGAGAAAGAGATGCCTCGTCAGCTGCTGCCGGGAACAGCCAGGGGCAGGCAAGAAAGGCATCCTGTTTTCTGGAGACAAGGCACAGGAGGTGGGCGAGTGGCTGGCTCCAACTATTAGCTCTGCCTCCTAGTACCACTTCTGCCCTTTCAGGACACAACACAATCCTCTGTTTTAACTGTGCACAATCCCTGAACTTCTCATGGCAGCGTTCGTGGCAGAGGTGTGAGCTTTTAGAATGGAATGGAACGGAATGGAATGGAATGGGATAGAATGGGATAGAATGGAATGGAATGGAATGGAATGGAATGGAATGGAATGGAATAGAATAGAATAGAATAGAATAGAATAGAATAGAATAGAATAGAATAGAATAGAATAGAATAGAATAGAATAGAATAGAATCTTGAAGGTCTCTTCCAACCTGGTCTGGTCTAGTCTATTCTATTCTAATGGACTGGACTGGACTGGAGGAGAAGGGAAGGGAAGGGAAGGGGATGGGAGGGGATGGGAGGGGAGGGGAGGGGAGGGGAGAGGAGGGGAGGGGAGGGGAGGGGAGAGGAGGGGAGGGGAGGGGAGGGGAGGAGAGGAGAGGAGAGGGGAGGAGAGGAGAGGAGAGGAGAGGAGAGGGGAGGGGAGGGGAGGGGAGGGGAGGAGAGGAGAGGAGAGGTTCGGAGAGGTTCGGAGAGGTTCGGAGAGGAGGGGAGGGGAGGGGAGGGGAGGGGAGGGGAGGGGAGGGGAGGGGGAAGAGAATAAACCCTCACCAGCCTCACTCATTGCCCTTAAATATCTCGGAGAGTGGTCTGGCAACCACATGAGCCAATTCCCTCAGGACTCTGGCATGCTCTGGGTGCTCTGCTTTTCCAGGTCTGGGAAACCACAGGCAAAGGCCAGCAGATAACCTGGCACGCTTCAAGAGCCAGGTTTTTTGACCCAGACACTGATTTCTTACCGCCCTGCCCAGTCACCCAAGGACACCTGAGCTTGCTGCAGGTGTGCCTGACTGTGGGTACAGTGCTTGCTAGCTCCATCAGACAGTACTCACCTGGGCATGGTGCCAGTACACTAATGAGGTGATATGGCTGTTGCAGACATGACTTGTGGATGTTGGGGTGGTGGCACAGGGAGCAGATGTCTGCTGGCTGGTCCATGTGCTGGTGGATTCCCATGCAGAGATCCCCAAGGCACTGTGGCCCCAGGCAGCGCTCAGGAAGGGGAAGCTACTGAATGAGCCTGCAGTGAAATGCAGGTGGGGTGAGTGTGGCTTGGACAGTGTTGATCTGAACACTGCTCAAACAGGTTCCTCTCTCCTCTGGTAAGCCTGAGCCTGCAATTCTCAGCCTGGTCAACTCCTTTGTCACTCCATTTTGAGAGGCTCCTGCCTGGGTTGTGAAACACCTCTCTCTGCTTGGGTCAGGGCAGGAATTTGGTGCCATATCTTTAGAGAGGGTTTCAGTTCATGCGTTATCAGAATGTCTTATGATGGGGGGCAGTTTTTCTCTCTCCCACCATTATCTGACAGCATTTACTGACATCATGGGAAGATACAGGGACTCTTCAGGTCTCTTCTCCCAGGCAACCAGTACCAGAACAAGAGGACACAGTCTCAGACTGCGCCAGGGGAGGTTTAGGCTGGAGGTTAGGAGGAAGTACACAAAAAGAGTGACTGGCCATTGGAATGTGCTGCCCAGGGAGGTGGTGGAGTCACCATCCCTGCAGGTGTTCAGGAGGAGACTTGATGGGGTGCTTGGTTGCATGGTTTAGTTGATTAGGTGGTGTTGGATGATAGGTTGGATACAATGATCTTGAAGGTCTCTTCCAACCCGGTCTGGTCTGGTCCTATTCTATTCTATTCTATTCTATTCTATTCTATTCTATTCTATTCTATTCTATTCTATTCTATTCTATTCTATTCTATTCTATTCTATTCTATTCTATTCTATCCCTCTATTCCATTCCATTCCATTCCATTCCATTCAGCCCCTTGCTGAGCAGTGGTTTGAGGGAGTCAGAGGATCTCACCAGGGCTCTGGTTGGTCATGTAGCAGAGTGAACAAGGTTGCTTACATCAGTGCCCTGGAAGGTCAGGGTTGCTGCTGGCTCAGAGGAAGCACTGCTCAGCCAGTCTCCATCACCATATCTTGTGTCACCAGGCAGGCTTCAAAATAACCACACTGGCATGCATCACTCTGCCTTCCTGCCCTGGGCCCCAGTCTCAAGAAGGTCAAATTCAAAGAGAGCTTTGGTCTGCAAAAGCATGAGGAGAAGGATGCTCTAAGCACCCCAGGAGATGTGTGTGCCAAGCACTCCTGGGGCACCTGTGCTCCACCCCTCCTGCCCAGCTTGAGCCTGCTCCTGCTCCAGTGTATATACAGCTCAGCAAGGTGGCTTTTGCTTCTGTTCCAAATTTGCAGCAGCTTCTGCTGCAATCTCCATTAGCTGGCTGGAAGAGTCTGGCCAGCATTACAAAATGGGAGCAAAGGATCCCAGATGTCACTTAGTCTGTTCTGTTTGGCAAGGCAGGATTACATGTGCTAGTGTGTTTACAGAGTCCTCCTTCTTAGGAATCACTTCTGCCACTATCCCTTTCCTGGCTGGTGCCCATGCAACAGATGAGAGGCAGCTAATATAATTAGCAGGACTTAATGAGGGACAGTGCTGTTGGCCAGCACCATTAGCAGAGCTGCTGAGCCCTGTGAGGGTCAAGGCAGAACACACTCTGCTATCAATCAGCTGCCCAGAAATCTGAGTGAGATTTTATCCTTTGGGTTTAGGTTAAATACAAAAAGCTGTGATTCAGCTTTGCACAGAAATCTCTTCCTTAAGCTCCCAGAAGCACTAAGCTGGCTGGGATCTCCCACAGTCTCAAGCTGTGCCAGGGGAGGTTTAGGCTGGATGTTAGGAAGAAGTTCTTCCCAGAAAGAGAGATTGGCCATTGGAATGTGCTGCCCAGGGAGGTGGTGGAGTCACCATCCCTGGAGGGGTTCACGAGGGGATTGAACGTGGCACTTGAAGCCTTGGTTTAGTTAGTCCTGAGGTGTTGGGTGCTAGGTTGGACTTGATGATCTCTGAGGCCTTTTCCCACCTTACTGAGTCTATGATAAGTTCATCCCAATGACACCCATCTCAGAGCAATGAAGCTGTGCTTGTACATAGGGAAACATCTGAGCTTGAACAAGAAACCTTATTTACTGAGAGTAATTCAAGCCTCCACAGATGGAGGAAAAAGTAAAGTTTATATACCCTTGGGATGCTCACAGACATCTAGGGGAATAAAAATGGCATCTGCTGATGGTTTAGGGTCATGGGCTGAAAACTGCTTGTCTGTACAGTAAGGATTCCTAGAGGCAAGGCTTCACACTCAGCTTGGGGTTGGATTTCTTGGCAGAGAGCCTGTGAAAAGGGGGGGGTTGTGGCCACATCCAGCCTGCCCCATAGGAATACACATGGACACACATAAAGTCACAACTGGTTGCAGCAAAAAAGGCGAGTTGCAATCCTATCAACTGTCACACCTGTAACACTGTGCCTGGCAGCCCAAACAGAGTCTGCATTGATCACCTTTCCCTGAATGGCATGTTCTTTCTTCAGCATACAGGTGCACATACTAAAAGGCAGCTCTTTAGACTGTAACCACTTTTTTTTTCCTCATGTGAAATAGCAATCCTTCCAGCAGCTCCTGCATTCTTTCCCTTGCACCCACTACATTCTCCCTGCGACTGCCTGACATCTCTCCAGGAGCCACAGTCTGATGGAGATCCCCTTGAGCTCACTACTACTGAAGCAGAGACTCAACATGGCTGAACTAAGCTTATCATACAATGTGGTCCAGGCTGGAAAGGACCTTCAAATGTCATCTAGTCCAACCTCACTGCAGTCAGCAGGGACATCTCCAACAAGCCTTGAGCACAAGCCCTATGAGGAGAGGCTGAGGGAGCTGGGGTTGTTTAGCCTGGAGAAGACTCAGGGGAGAATGCTTTGCTCTCTAAAACTACCTGAAGAGAGGTTGTAGCCAGGTGGGGGTTGGTCTCTTCTCCCAAGCAACCAGCACCAGAACAAGAGGACACAGTCTCAAGCTGTGCCAGGGGAAGTTTAGGCTCGAGGTGAGGAAAAAGTTCTTCACTGAGAGAGTCATTCACCATTGGAATGTGCTGCCCAGGGAGGTGGTGGAGTCACCATCCCTGGAGGGGTTCAAGAGGGGATTGGACATGGCACTTGGTGCCATGGTCTAGTCATGAGGTCTGTGGTGACAGGTTGGACTTGATGATCTTTTGAGGTCTCTTCCAACCTTGGTGATACTGTGATAGATCAGGTTGCCCAGGGCCTCATCGAGTCTCATCTTGACTATCTCTAGGGAAGGAGCCTCAATCACCTCCCTAGGCAACCTGTTCCAGTGTTCCTCCACTCTCCTAGTGAAGAATTTCTTCCTGATATCCACTCTAAATCTTCTCTAGTTTGCATGGCCTCATAAGACACAGTCCACAGCAGCAGGATGAGAGGAAGATTGTTCTTAGGCTCTCACCTTTTCACCCCTCAACCTTCAGCTTTGTTTTCTTTCTTATCAGCTTTATTAGCACCAGGACCAGACTAGGGAATTGATGCAGATTAAACAAAAAAAAAGGGGGGGTGAGGAGGGGGAGGGGAAGGTTGGCAGATGTTTCTTTAAGCCAGATCAGGTCCTCAGCTCAGTTCAGTGTCATGCAAAATGCGTCAGTGAGCTTGCGGACCACAGTGCCTGTCCTTTGCACAGGGACAGGGGCAAGGAGAGGTATTATGTCTCAAGCTGTGCCAGGGGAGCTTTAGGCTGGGTGTTAGGAAGAAATTCTTCATACAGAGAGAGAGTTTGGCCATTGGAATGTGCTGCCCAGGGAGGTGGTGGAGTCACCATCACTGGAGGTGTTTAGGAGGAGACTGGATGGGGTGCTTGATGCCATGGTTTAGTTGATTAGATGGTGTTGGGTGATAGGTTGGACTGGATTATCTCAAAGGTCTCTCCCAACCTGGTCAATTCAATTCAATTCAATTCAATTCAATTCAATTCAATTCAATTCAATTCAATTCAATTCAACTCTATTCTACTCTTCTCCTCTTCTCTCCTCTTCTCTCCTCTTCTCTTCTCTTCTCTTCTCTTCTCTTCTCTTCTCTTCTCTTCTCTTCTCTTCTCTTCTCTTCTCTTCTCTTCTCTTCTCTTCTCTTCTCTTCTCTTCTCTTCTCTTCTCTTCTCTTCTCTTCTCTTCTCTTCTCTTCTCTTCTCTCCTACCCTACTCTACTCTACTCTACTCTACTCTACTCTACTCTACTCTACTCTACTCTATATGTATCTTGTGTAGGGGCATCTGGAGAATACGACACACAAGGGACTTGATCACATCAGGAGTTTCTTCTATTACCTTGGCTGTCACATTATGTAAGAGAGGCAGAGTGTCCTGACACTCTTATTGTAATTAAAGAATATAGTGCTTTTAATTTGCACAGTTCCTTCCTCAGCATTGTTTGATACAGACAGATGATAACAGGCTGGTCATTGTGAGTTATTAATAACATATTATTTACTCACCCTATGCCTAGGAGCCAGAGCAGCAAGCAAGGGTGCTTTGTCCTAGGTGTGCCTCCCTGCACACACAACTAAACAGATCATCTTTGATCTCTCTTTGCCTCCTGAGGTCTCACTTCAATTTGAACTTGCTGCTTGCCGTCCCCTTCGCCCCCACCCCAGCCCCTGCCTGTGTTTGAGGGATTCTAGAACAACAGCAACCAGTTTGGTCTGCCTTCTGCCTTACCTCTTGCATTTGTACAGAGCCAGTGCTCTGGTCTGGTTTTAATTTCCACAATTCTATGGTGCTTTTGAGTCCAAGGTGCTAAATATAGAACTAATCCATAACAGTCAGCCTCTTTTTGGTTTTTTTTTTTTCATTTCTGCCTTACAATGTTGTTTTCTGCTTTTATCATTTAAGCCTAATGCATTTACACTATTAGGAGCTCTCCAGTGTGTACAAGGTGGTCATGAACAAGCTGAGTGCCTCAGAAGTCCCCAGGAACATTAGTCTGAATGAAAACAAGTCTCTTCTCCCAGGCAACCAGCACCAGAACAGGAGGACACAGTCTCAAACTGCACCAGGAGGAGTTTAGGCTGGAGGTGAGGAGAAAGTTCTTCACAGAGAGAGTTGTTAGCCATTGGAATGTGCTGCCCAGGGAGGTGGTGGAGTCACCATCCCTGGAGGTGTTCAAAAAGGGATTGGACGTGGCACTTGGTGCCGTGGTTTAGTAGTCATGAGGTGCTGGGTGACAGGTTGGACTTGATGATCTTTGAGGTCTTTTCCAACCTTATTGATTCTATGATTCTAAGTGAGAAAGAGACTGTTCACTGGCTCTGCAGGATGAGGAGTGGTGCAGTGCAGGGTGGCACCTTCCCTCTCCACTCCCTCCTGCCAACCTGTGTGTGCCCTCTGGGCAGGGTGAACACATCCAGCACACCAGAAAAATGAGAGTCTGGAGAGACATCAGCAGACAGCATGAAAAGCGCTGGCTCAGGCATCTCCTGTTGGCAGACTCCTACCTAAATTAGTTCTGGATAAGCCAGCACATCTGTAGTCAGAGCAAGCTATTCCTCTCTCTTCCTAAGGCAGGCATGCCCAAAAAAAAACGAGTCAGGAAAATGTTTGGGGAAACTATTAAGGAGGACAGAGGGAAAAGAGTGTCCAGACAAACGTGGAACCATCTGAGGCAAACATGAAGTCATGTGTAATAAACTGCTTGGATTTATAAGGAAGAAAGCAAGCCAAAACCAAGTGATGGCTTTAGGGGATAGAGCAGCCAAAACTGCTAAGGAGAGAAATGTGGTGGCTGTAAAGGGCCAGCCCCATGGGAGACAGGAGGACCACTCAGTACAACTCTAGTGTCCAATCTGTGCTTCCCCAAGCCTAACTGACATCACTGGCCCCAGTCAGTAGCTGGTGAGGTGCAGGCTACTGGGAAGACTTGCTCATGTCACTTCATCTCTGTCCCAGTATCTTTATCCCTGTCTATACAAGATGGGTATGAGTAAGGACTTCTGTGTGATCAGGGGAATCTTATTTGTTAAGCTTGGTTATTGTGGTTAGGGTCCCTTTGTGGAATAGAATAGAATAGAATAGAATAGAATAGAATAGAATAGAATAGGGTAGAATTAACCAGGTTGGGAGAGACCTTTGAGATCATTGAGTCCAACCTATCATCCAACACCATCTAATCAACTAACCCATGGCACCAAGCACCCCATCCATAGAATCATGGAATCATAGAATTAATAAAGTTGGAAAAGATCTCAGAGATCATCAAGTCCAACCTATCACCCAACACCTCAGGACTAACTAAACCATGGCTTCAAGTGCCATGTCCAATGTCTTTCTGAACACCTCCAGTGATGGTGACTCCACCACCTCCCTGGGCAGCACATTCCAATGGCAAATTACTCTTTCTGGGCAGAACTTTCTCCTCACCTCGAGCCTAAAATCCAGTCTCTTCCTAAACTCCTCCAGTGATGGTGACTTCACCACCTCCCAGCAAACCCAGCTCCCTCAGCCTCTCCTCATTATACCTCAGTGGGTGGGAAAGCTCAAATATGACAAGCCTAGTTGTCTACATTTTCCTAGCAAGAAATGCCAGGGCACTGATGCACATGTACAAAACCTTTGCTGCAGCCCGGTGAGAAAGGATTCTCCAGTGTTAGAACAGAACAGAACAGAACAGAACAGAACAGAACAGAACAGAATAGAATAGAATAGAATAGAATAGAATAGAATAGAATTAACCAGGTTGGAAGAGACCTTTGAGATCATTGAGTCCAACCTATCATAACTCATCATGTTGCTCCAACCTCTCCTGGAAGCAGTTAGTCCTACCACGCTTGCTTCCAAAGTTTTGTGCTGCTTCTACTATGGCAAAAATTAATCCCAAGAGTGAATATCTAAAATCCATTAGAAGCTGTGTAGGAGCTGAAAGTCCTAGTTCTGTTCTGTTCCATTCCATTCCATTCCATTCCATTCATTTCCATTCCATTCCATTCCATCCTATCCTATCCTATCCTATCCTATCCTATCCTATCCTATCCTATCCTATCCTATCCTATCCTATCCTATCCTATCCTATCCTATCCTATCCTATCCTATCCTATATGGTCATCATCAGAGGACACAGTCTCAAGCTGCACCAGGGGTGGTTTAGGCTGGATGTTAGGAAGAAGTTCTTCCCAGAAAGAGAGATTGGCCATTGGAATGTGCTGCCCAGGGAGGTGGTGGAGTCACTGTCACTGCAGGTGTTTAGGAAGAGACTGGATGGGGTGCTTGGTGCCATGGTTTAGTTGATTAGATGGTGTTGGGTGATAGGTTGGACTTGATCTCTGAGGTCTCTTCCAACCTGGTTAATTCTATTCTATTCTGTTCTATTCTATTCTAAAAAATGTTAAATGAAAAGAAATAAAGAATGAAGAAAGGAGAAGACAGCATGTGGGGTGAGAATACAGGCCAGAAACTCAAATGGTATGGTGTCCTAGAAGTGCATGAATTCAGAGACAGGAGGCAGACAGATTGTGTTCTCCAACCCATGCTCCAAAAGCCAGCCTCTGGAGCTCACAGGGGCAAGTGTCCCCAAAGGAAGCTTCTCCACAGAGCAGGGGTGAGTGCTGTGCCCATCACAGGTCTCCAGCAGACTTTTCACTTGGTGAGGGCAGCCTCAAAGCAGGTGGAGGCTGTGTGTGCCAGTAAACAGAAAACATTCTGGGTACACGCCTGACCGGTGTCCCATGTTCACTCATACTACAAAATATGGACACAGTCCTTAATATGATTTTGGCCTGGTCCAGCTTGCACTCTTCCAGGCAGAGTGGTGCTATGGTTAGCAGATGGCTAACCCACTCTCTATAGCAGTCTGGGCTTGACAGAGCGCAGCTTGAGGAATACATGAATCCATCCTGCAGCATCCCAACTGCTAAAACTCGACTGACAAAGCCCTAAATAAGATCATCTTTTAGCTCCTCTTGCCTTGCCCTCCTCCTGGCTAGTCATGCCTCTTTTGAGGCCAGCTGTGAATTATCTGCCAGAGGGAAGTTCTTAAAAAGCTTTATGCTGAAGTAGCCTGCCTTATGTTCTCCATTAGGCAGGCTTTATTCCTCCCATGTCCAGCATTACACCCGGAGAAGTTGGATTAGGCTTGTATGCCTTGGCTACACAATGACTGGAGGAAGCACGATAATTATCTACAAGTATTTGATGGGTGTAGACTCCAGTAAGGAAGAGGAATTGTTTAGTGTGGTTAAGGGACTTTTATGGCCCAAAGCGATTAGGTCGAGTTAAACAAAGCAAAGCATAAACTGAATACCCTTTGCAATACCTAGCGGGCTGCAGGCGCCGCTCCCGAGGGATGCAGGAGAGGCAGTGCTGTCTGGGTCACTTGGAAAGCCATGGGGAGCCAACCAGTGTTTGTGTTACTGACCTCAGAATGCTGTGCCACCAACGGCCTGTCCCTTCTCCCTGCTCTGCCCACACCCACACCCCTCTGCGTCTACGAGAGAACCCGCCCAGGAGAGCAAAGAGGGAAGAAGGATAGGGTAGGATAAGGTAGGGAAGGATAGGGTAGGGTAGGGTAGGATAGGATAAGGGTAGGATAGGATAGGATAGGATAGGATAGGATAGGATAGGATAGGATAGGATAGGATAGGATAGGATAGGATAGGATGGGGTAGGATGGGGTAGGGTAGGATAGGATAGGATAGGATAGGATAGGATAGGATAGGATAGGATAGAATAAGGGTAGGATAGGTTAGTATAGGTTAGGATAGGGTAGGATAGGATAGGATAGGATAGGATAGGATAGGATAGGATAGGATAGGATAGGATAGGATGGGGTAGGGTAGAATAGAATAAGGGTAGGGTAGGGTAGGGTAGGGTAGGGTAGGGTAGGGTAGGGTAGGGTAGGGTAGGGTAGGGTAGGATAGGATAGGATAGGATAGGATGGAGTAAGAATAGAATAGAATAGAATGGAATGGAATGGAATGGAATGGAATGGAATGGAATGGAATAGAATTAACCAGGATGGAAAAGACCTTTGAGATCATCAAGTTCAACCTATCACCCAACACTATATAATCAGCTAAACCATGGCACCAAGCGCCTCATCCAGTCTCTTCCTAAACACCTCCAGTGATGGTGACTCCATCACCTCCCTGGGCAGCACATTCCAATGGCCAATCTCTCTTGCTGGGAAGAACTTCTTCCTAACATCCAGCCTAAACCTCCCCTGGTGCAACTTGAGACTGTGTCCTCCTGTTCTGGTGCTGGTTGCCCAGGAGAAGAGACCAACCCCCACCTGGCTACACTCCCCCCTTCAGGTAGTTGTAGAGAGCAAGAAGGTCTCCCCTGAGCCTCCTCTTCTCCAGGCTAAGCAACCCCAGCTCCCTCAGCCTCTCCTCACAGGGCTGTGCTCCAAACCCCTCCCCAGCTTTGTTGCCCTTCTCTGGACACCTTCCAGCAGCTCAACATCTTTCCTAAACTGAGGGGCCCAGAACTGGGCACAGGACTTACGGTGTGACCTGACCAGTGCTGTCAGGGTGGTTCAGCCCCTGCCTGCACCTGGTTTGTCCCCTTCATCTGGTGGTGTAATACATTACCCTAAAGAAGTTTTTCCTGCTGCTGACACAGATTCTGATCTCGACAGTGAAGGAAGAAGCTACACTTTCCCAAATGAGCCACGAGTGAGCTTTCAGCAGGCTGGGGCTTGAGCCCCAGTTTACTGCTAAACTCAAGTTACCACATATCTACAGGTATGCCATCATCATGCCCTTCAGGCTACATCTTTATTGGCTGGCAGGATCTGGTATGGGATGATTGACTGTGCACAAGGAGAGAAGAAACAGGAGTGCATGGTTCCTGTGGAAATTTGCTGGTGCTCCCTTACGCCATAAGAATGAGCTTGCTTCCTCACACGGGAGAAGCAACATGTCATAACAAGAGGACACAGTCTCAAGCTGTGCCAGGGCAAGTTTAGGTTGGAGGGGAGGAGAAAGTTCTTCACTGAGAGAGTTGTTAGCCATTGGAATGTGCTGCCCAGGGAGGTGGTGGAGTCACCATCCCTGGAGGTGTTCAAGAGGGGATTGGACGTGGCACTTGGTGCCATGGTCTAGTCATGAGGTCTGTGGTGACAGGTTGGACTTGATGATCTTTGAGGTCTCTTCCAACCTTGGTGATTCTGTGATAATCCCAGCTACACCTGCACAAACCTGCTAGTTCCTTTCCTCTGAAAGCCAAGCAGAAAGTGGGCAAAGCTGGCTGCCAGGACTTCCTGAAGGAGAGCATGAGCTCACTTTGGCACTGAGAATGGATGTCAGTGGTTTTGGGCACTGCTCTGTTGTTTGAAATGCTGCAGCCTCTCAGGGAAAAAGAAATAAGGAGATTTGTGATGTATGATGAGTCAGGATGTTTTCCCCTGGCATGCCTGTTTCTCTGCCTAGTTATATAGACAAAATAGTTCAGGCATGAGATAAGCCAGGTAGTGTTTGTTGTGGATGTCATGGTCAGCTAGGAGACAAGAACTTTATTTACCTTACCTGACTTGTAGGCAAGGGTAGGAGAAGCATATCATGTTTTTATAAGAGCATGTTTCTTCCAAATGGCAGCTGCTGGAGAGCAGCCAGGCAGAAAGGGACCTGGGGGTACTGGTTGATAGTAGGCTGAACATGAGCCAGCAGTGTGCCCAGCTGGCCAAGAAGGCCAATGGCATCCTGGCCTGCATCAGGAACAGTGTGGCCAGCAGGAGCAGGGAAGTCATTGTGTCCCTGGACTCAGCACTGGTTAGGCCACACCTTGAGTCCAATTCTGGGCCCCTCAGTTTAGGAATGATGTTGAGTTGCTGGAAGGTGTCCAGAGAAGGGCAATAAAGCTGGGGAGGGGTCTGGAGCACAGCCCTGTGAGGAGAGGCTGAGGGAGCTGGGGTTGCTTAGCCTGGAGAAGAGGAGGCTCAGGGGAGACCTTCTTGCTGTCTGCAACTCCCTGAAGGGAGGTTGTAGCCAGGTGGGGGTTGGTCTCTTCTCCCAGGCAACCAGCACCAGAACAAGAGGACACAGTCTCAAGCTGCACCAGGGGAGGTTTAGGCTGGACATTAGCAAGAAGTTCTTCATAGAATTGAGAGATTTGCCATTGGAATGTTCTGCCCAGGGAGGTGGTGGCGTCACCATCACTGGAGGTGTTTAGGAAGAGACTGGATGGGGTACTTGGTGCCATGGTTTAGTTGATCAGATGGTGTTGGGTGATAGGTTGGACTTGATGATCTCAAAGGTCTTTTCCAACCTGGTTAATTCTATTCTATCAGGGGTTTCAAAACTTCTCTGCAATGCTTTGAAATTCGAGTTTGAAACACTCCTGAATGGCTTCTCTCTTTCTTTAGTCAGTGTGGTTGTGGGCATATCATTATATCTCACTTAGCACAAGTGTGAGATGCTGTTACAGGCTGCCAGCAAAAAGGCAAGGAGGACCTAGGCAGCCTCCTGTGGCACTTACAAAGGAGACCCTGATCTGCTCATGAAGGGTCAGGAAGGGAGTCAGGAGTTCCCAAGCCTTACAAAACCAGCCTGGAGAGGAGTCTTCAGTACTGTGGCATCTCAAGTTTTCTTCTCCCAAGGGAGCCATTCTTCAAATGTTTTGTGTGTCCCTTGCTGGTGTCTCTCTCTTCTGTTTCCCTTCAGGAGCAATTCAACTGCTTCTGCATTTAATGAGCCTCCTCTCTTTATGCCGAGTCAGAGTTAACAGGTATCTGTGCATATGGGGAGACCTTCCTGCCTTCTACAACTCCCTGAAGGGAGGTTGTAGCCAGGTGGGGGTTGGTCTCTTCTCCCAGGCAACCAGCACCAGAACAAGAGGACACAGTCTCAAGCTGTGCCAGGGGAGGTTTAGGCTGGATGTTAGGAAGAAGTTCTTCCCAGAAAGAGAGATTGGCCATTGGAATGTGCTGCCCAGGGTGGTCTCTTGTAATGACCTTTCTGGGCAGGACTGAGCTCATGCTGCCTAAGTGCACACCAGAAGCACAGCAGAGGGACTGTGGCATGGGGATTCCCAATTTTGCAGCATGGCCACGTTGGTGTGATGTCAGGACAGCTCTCTGTGTGTGCAAATGGACTTAGCCATGGGACGGTATTTATAAGTTCAGGCCTTCTCATGGAGTCACAGGAGTACTCTCCATCTAGATCCAAACTGGTGATAGTGGTTGCATTTGGCCTGTGCCCCAAGGGACAGCCAGCTGAGGTGTTTGCACAGAGCTCCATCCTGTGAATTGGACATGGCATATCCTGGAGTTTTTAATGCCTGAGTGCACTTCTTAGTCCTTAAGGGAGGAAAGGGCTCATTTTAGAGGAGAGAAGAGAGTCAGATTCAAAAACACCCTGAAGTGTGTCCACAAAACCTTAGGCAACATGCCAATGTCTAAGCCAAACCAACTCCCCTCCTTGCTTTAAACATGATTTAATTGGTTTGCTTAATGATGCAACCCAGATGAGTTGTCCCTGGCACTCCTCTTTACTGGGGGCAGGGACTCCCCGGCTATCATGCAGCCACTCCCTGACTTGGCCACTCTCTCTTGATGGTTCTGTAAGCCTTGCCTTCACACCCAGAGGGCAGTTAGCATGTCAGGAAGGTTTCTGCCCCAAGTTCAGACTGCAGTGTTTAGGGCTGCTCTGAGGGCTGAAGAGATTCTCCTAAGATGGATGGAAGGATGTTGACTTGTTGGAAGGTGTCCAGAGAAGGGCAATGAAGCTGGTGAGGAGTTTGGAACACAAGCCCTATGAGGAGAGGCTGAGGGAGCCTGGGTTGCTTAGCCTGGAGAAGAGGAGACTCAGGGGTGACCTTATTGCTTTCTACAACTACCTGAAGGGAAGTTGTAGACAGACAGATGATGGTCTCTTCTCCCAGGCAAACAGCACCAGAACAAGAGGACACAGTCTCAGGCTGCACCAGGGGAGGTTTAGGCTGGAGGTTAGGAAGAAGTTCTACACAGAGAGAGTGATTGCCCATTGGAATGGGCTGCCTGGGGAGGTGGTGGAGTCACCATCATTGGAGGTGTTCAGGAGGAGACTTGATGGGTTGCTTGGTGACATGGTTTAGTTGATTAGATGGTGTTGGGTGATAGGTTCGACTCGATGATCTCCAAGGTCTCTTCCAACCTGGTCTCGTTTCGTCTCGTCTCTTCTCTTCTCTTCTCTTCTCTTCTCTTCTCTTCTCTTCTCTTCTCTTCTCTTCTCTTCTCTTCTCTTCTCTTCTCTTCTCTTCTCTTCTCTTCTCTTCTCTTCTCTTCTCTTCTCTTCTCTTCTCTTCTCTTCTCTTCTCTTCTCTTCTCTTCTCTTCTCTTCTCTTCTCTTCTCTTCTCTTCTCTTCTCTTCTCTTCTCTTCTCAAGATGGTGGGGTACCAGAACCTGTTTTCCTCCCCAAGGACTTTATCTCTTGACCCATTTGAAGGAGGCAGATATACCATGAAGTACCTCTTCTTTCTGGCTGGTGAAAGCTTCACAGTTCTCAGTGCCATGTGTCCTATTCTTTGGCTTTCCCTAGCCTTGCATCAGGAAATGCAAGCACTCATGCTGTACAGTGACTCCCTCATCACTGGTTTTCCTTACACAGCAGTTTGACAAAGGGATGCCTCAGTACAAGAGAGACATCTGTAAACTGGAGGAGAGTCAGAGAAGAGCAGTGTTAAAAAGCACAATGCTCCTGGCAACATCTGTAAGGCAGCAATTTAGAGTGCAGCTATTAGCATGCCGGGGCAGACCTCCAGTGAAACAAAAAGAAATGAACTTGTTAAGTATCTCTAAAGCAGGCATGTAGAAAGTATTATTGTCTGGATGAAGATAGCTTGTGTAGACAGCCTGTTCCACTTGGGGCTACATCTCCATAATTATGTAGTATTTGCAAGAAGAATGTAGAGGGTGAGGAGTGAACAAGTGCCAAATGTGTCCAAACCCTGACCAAGCAGAGACTGTCATTTTAGCTCACTTCAGGGAGAGAAGAACAAGCTCATGCCTTGTTGTTTATTCTCCTTGAGCTCTTTGCAACAGTTGTGCCTTTCCCTGGAAATGACTCACCTGGCAAAGAAGATAAGAAACCTGTTGAACAACAACAACAAAACGGTACAGGAATATGTCTGCCAGATTAAAAGTTTAAGGTCCTCCTGAAACCATATTGAGAGCCTTCAGGCTTCCCTGGCTACCAAGAGGAAGAACTATCATTCTTTTCTAAAGAGAATGGAATGGAATACAAAATAGAATGGAATGGAATACAAAATGGAATGGAATGGAACGGAACAGAATGGAACAGAACAGAATAGAATAGAATTGAATTGAATTGAATTGAATTGAATTGAATTAACCAGGTTGGAAAAGACCTTCCAGATCATTGACTCCAACCTCTCACCCAGCACCATCTAATCAACTAAACCATGACACCAAGCACCCCATCCAGTCTCTTGTTAAACACTTCCAGTGATGGTGACTGTACCACCTCCCTGGGCAGCACATTCCAATGGCCAATCTCTCCTTCTATGAAGAACTTCTTCCTAACATCCAGCCTAATCCTCCCCTGGTGCAGCTTGAGACTGTGTCCTCTTGTTGTGGTGCTGGTTACCTGGGAGAAGAGACCAACCCCCACCTGGCTACAACCTCCCTTCAGGGAGTTGGAGACAGCAAGAAGGTCTCCCCTAGGCATCTGTTACAAGCAACCAGCACAAGATTTTCCACAAACCTTTTTGTGACCTATAAACCTGCAATCTGATAAGCCTTCCCCAGATTTTATTCTGTAATGAGTGATTTCCTCCCCCCACCCCCTCCATAACTTTTATAGTTCAGACTCTTTAATCTACCAGGCAACATGTAACAAGCCCCCATGGCTGGGGGCTGAAACTCACTACATTTCAGTGAGCAGTAAGGTGCACATCTTCTTAACTGTGATTAATTAGGCACTGAAGTAACTCCTGAGGGGCTCTGATGAATTCGGCACTTTTTGACGTGTCTGAACTTTGTCTTTCCAAACCTCATTGTGCCCCTGGACTCAGCACTGGTTAGGCCACACCTTGAGTCCTGTCTCCAGTTCTGGGCCCCTCAATTTAAGAAGGATATTGAGGCACTTGAAAGTGTCCAGAGAAGGGCAACAAGGCAGGGGAGGGGTCTGGAGCACAGCCCTGTGAGGAGAGGCTGAGGGAGCTGGGGTTGCTTAGCCTGGAGAAGAGGAGGCTCGGGGCAGACCTTATTGCCTTCTACAACTCCCTGAAGGGAGATGGTAGCCAGGTTGGGGTTGGTCTCTTCTCCCAGGCAATCAGCAACAGAATAAGAGGACGCAGTCTCAAACTGCTCCAGGGGAGGTAAACCTGGAGGCTGGAGGTTAGGAAGAAGTTCTTCCCAGAAAGAGTGATTTGCCATTGGAATGTGCTGCCCACGGAGGTGGTGGAGTCACCATCACTGGAGGTGTTTAGGAAGAGACTGGGTGAGGCACTTGGTGCCATGGTTGAGTTGATTAGATGGTGTTGGGTGATAGGTTGGACTCGATGATGTCTTTTCCAACCTTACTGATTCTATGATTCTATGCCTCCATGATTCATGCTCCACCTGAAATACAAAGTGTGGGAGGGGCAATGTTGAAGAGTTTCTTGACATAAATGAGAAGGCCTTTTCCACCTGAGAACCCAATTTATTTATTTAATTGGTTTTAAATAGACATAATGAAATTCATTACTTCTTCCAGTGTCAACCAGTCTACTCAACCAGAAATCAAGAGGCCACCTATTGTAATGCCCCTATTCCAAGAGGGATCTGGAGGTGCTGGAAGGTGTCCAGAGAAGGGCCACGAGGATGATCAGGGGGCTGGAGCACCTCTCCTGTGAGGACAGACTGAAGGAGTTGGGGCTGTTCAGGCTGGAGAAGAGAAGGCTCCCAGGTGACCTCATTGTGGCCTTCCAGTATCTGAAGGGGGCCTCCAAGAAGGCTGGGGAGGGACTTCTCAGGATGTCAGGTAGTGATAGGAGTAGGGGGAATGGAATGAAGCTGGAGGTGGGGAGATTGAGGCTGGAGGTGAGGAGGAAGTTCTTCCCCATGAGAGTGATGAAGCCCTGGAATGGATTGTCCAGGGAGGTGGTTGAGGCCCCAGCCCTGGAGGTGTTTAAGCCCAGGCTGGATGAGGCTCTGGCCAGGCTGATGTAGTGTGAGGTGTCCCTGCCCATGGCAGGGGGTTTGGAACTAGGTGATCCTTGTGGTCCCTTCCAACCCTGACTGACACTATGATACCAGTAAATAGAGCCAAGCTTTAACAAGAGACACATCAGCTACCTTTGCAGATGCCTGCTGGGCTGCAGAATAGCATTTTTCAGTCACGCTGCTGCCTGTGCCTGATTTTCAGCAATGTCTTTCTTTGACTGTCAACCCTTCCAGCTCAGGAATAATACATTGCTATTGAAATATTTAATGAGTCACTTCTAATGATTCCACAGCAACAACAGGACATTTATCTCAGGCTGCAGAGCTGTGTTTTAAAAATAACCATTATGAAAAGAAAACAACCAACAAACCAAAACCCCAACCAAACAACCAAGAAAGCACAGCCCTCTCCCCACCAAAATACACAGCAAAGAAACGACACAGACAACTCAAAAACCCCTAAATGTTTGCCCTCTCCTATTTTGCAGAAGACTTTCTCTGATGTTTGGAAGAAGTTCTTCATAGAAAGAGTGATTTGGGTTGGTCTCTTCTCCCAGGCAACCAGCACCAGAACAAGAGGACACAGTCTCATGATGCACCAGGGGAAGTTTAGGCTGGAGGTGAGGAGAAAGTTCTTCCCAGAAAGAGAGATTGGCCATTGGAATGTGCTGCCCAGGGAGGTGGTGGAGTCACCATCACTGGAGGTGTTCAAGAGGGGATTGGATGTGGCACTTGAAGCCGTGGTTTAGTTAGTCCTGAGGTGTTGGGTGCTAAGTTGGACTTGATGATCTCTGAGGTCTTTTCCAATCTTATCGATTCTATGATTCTTTAGCAGCAGCTGCACCAGCTTGCCAAGCTTAAATCTCAGGTGAGGTTGGATTTGCTTCATCACCAGCACCAGAACAAGAGGACACAGTCTCAAGCTGTGCCAGGGGAGGTTTAGGCTGGACGTTAGGAGGAAGTTCTTCCCAGCAAGAGAGATTGGCCATTGGAATGTGCTGCCCAGGGAGGTGGTGGAGTCACCGTCACTGGAGGTGTCCAAAAAAGGCTTGAATGTGGCACTTGGAGCCATGGTTTAGTTGTCAGGAGGCGCTGGGTGATAGGTTGGAATTGATGATCTCTGAAGTCTTTTCCAACCTTATTGATTCCATTTGCCATTGGAATGTGCTGCCCAGGGCGGTGGTGGAGTCACCATCGCTGGAGGTGTTTAGGAAGAGACTGGATGGGGTGCTTGGTGCCATGGTTTAGTTGACAGATGGTGTTGGATGATAGGTTGGACTAGATGATCTCTGTGGTCTCTTCCAACCTGGTCTATTCTATTCTATTCTATTCTATTCTATCCTATTCTATTCTATCTTACGCTACCCTACCCTACCCTACCCTACCCTACCTTGTCCTTCCCTATCCTATTCTATCCCATCCTATCCTATCCTACTCTACCCTATCCTTTCCTATCCCATCCCGTCCCGTCCCATCCCATCCCATCCCATCCCATCCCATCCCATCCCATCCCATCCCATCCCATCCCATCCCATCCCATCCCATCCCATCCCATCCCATTCTATTCTATTCTCATCCACTCCTCACCCACAGGGTTATGCCAAAGTGGCTGTGAGGTTGTCCAGGCTGAGACATTCTGTTTGCATTCTTCAGTCAGTTTGGGTTGGCCACTCTCTCTGTGTGGGCTTGGCAGCGTGAAAAAGTGACCTCCTAGCAAACTTGGGTGTGACCTTTTGAAACAGCAACAGCTCCCAGCATAGCTCTCAGGTCTCCTACACTAACTCCATGGAAAATGTGAGGCAGCTTATCCTATCCACCAACAAACTGGTTTACGTTTCTCTCAGGGTAGGAGCATGTGTTTACAGAGTGACCACAGCATGGCTAACACACTGCATTGATAGTAGGCAGAGCATGAGCCAGAGTGTGCCCACGTGGCCAAGAAGGCCAATGGCATTCTGGCCTGGATCAGGAATAGTGTGGCCAGCAGGAGCAGGGAAGTCATTGTGCCCCTGGACTCAGCACTGGTTAGGCCACACCTTGAGTCCTGTGTCCAGTTCTGGGGCCCTCAGTTTAGGGAAGATGTTGAGTTGCTGGAAGGTGTCCAGAGAAGGGCAACAAAGCTGGGGAGGGGTCTGGAGCACAGCCCTGTGAGGAGAGGCTGAGGGAGCTGGGGTTGCTTAGCCTGGAGAAGAGGAGGCTCAGGGGAGACCTTCTTGCTCTCTATAACTCCCTGTAGGGAGGTTGTAGCCAGGTGGGGGTTGGTCTCTACTCCCAGGCAACCAGCACCAGAACATGAGAGCACAGTCTCAAGCTGTGCCAGGGGAGATTTAGGTTGGGTGTTAGGAAAAAATTCTTCATAGAGAGAGTGATTTGCCATTGGAATGTGCTGCCCAGGGAGGTGGTGGAATCACCATCCCTGGAAGTGTTTAAGAAGAGACTGGATGGGGTTCTTGGTGCCATGGTTTAGTTGATGAGATGGTGTTGGGTGATAGGTTGGACTTGATGATCTCAAAGGTCTTTTTCACCCTGGTTAATACTATTCTATTCTATTCTATTCTATTCTATTCTATTCTATTCTATTCTATTCTATTCTATTCTATTCTATTCCATTCCATTCCATTCCATTCCATTCCATTCTATTCTATTCTATTCTATTCTATTCTATTCTATTCTATTCTATTCCATTCCATTCCATTCCATTCCATTCCATTCCATTCCATTCCATTCCATTCCATTCCATCTTATCCTATCCTATCCTATCCTATCCTATCCTATCCTATCCTATCCTATCCTATCCTATCCCATCCTATCCCATCCTATCCCATCCTATTCTACATTGCTCCATCCTGGCTCCCCTGTGGGTAGCTCTCCCCAGAAGCAGTGCTGTGTACCTTCTTGCTTTGCCTATGGTGTTATGTCAGACCCATATCTCACTGTATATGTTTGTGCTTCTGTGTATTTCTGCTGCTGTCCTGGCTTCCTGACTCTCTTGACCAACCTGCTCCTTCAGCTCTGAAAAGGCAAAAGGAGCTTAGAGTTGCTCTTCAAAATGTCACTGTAACCTGACACTATGATGCTACTTAAAGCATGTAAGCAATGGTTAAGAAGGTAACTGGTGGCTACTGCAACTCTTTGCACCATGAGCACAGCTATCAGAAGAATCTCAGTTTCAAGATGAAACCAAACCTCTTTTATTCCTAGGGGTGTCACTCAGTACAAGGATTTTGACAGTCAGAGGTACTTGCAGAAGTGTCCTGTTGCCCCAAGGAAAATTAGAGAGCCTGCAGCACCAAAGGGGAGCCAGGCACAGCTGTCTCATGGAGCATCCATGACTCTGGATACTCCTCTCAACTGGGAGATATTCTCATTGTCTGTCTCTGCCAGGAGTGAACCCAGAAAAAGCACAAAGCATTGGCCTACACTGTCAGTTAAATGTGTGTACAAGACTCCTCTCAGGGTTATATTCACCCTCTGTTTATTCCACCCACAGACAAGCCAGCCTGGCTGGAGCTCCACAGCTCTGCAGTGCTGGCACTGGGCTTTTCAACATGCTCTGCATGAGCTGAGTGAGACTGTCCTTTGAATGGAATGGAATGGAATGGAACAGAATAGAATAGAATAGAATAGAATAGAATAGAATAGAATAGAATAGAATAGAATAGAATAGAATAGAATAGAATAAACCAGGTTGAAAAATACCTTTGAGATCATCAAGTCCAACCTCTCACCCAACACCATCCAATTAACTAAACCATGGCACCAAGTGCCTCGTTCAGTCTCTTTCTAAACACCTCCACTGATGGTGACTCCACCACCTCCCTGGGCAGCACATTCCAATGGCTAATCTCTCCTTCTATGAAGAACTTCTTCCTCACATCCAGCCTAAACCTCCCCTGGCACAGCTCGAGACTGTGTCCTCTTGTGATGCTGGTTGCCTGGGAGAAGAGACCAACCCCCACCTGGCTACAACCTCCCTTCAGGTAGTTGTAGAGAGCAAGAAGGTCTCCCCTGAGCCTCCTCTTCTCCAGGCTAAGCAACCCCAGCTCCCTCAGCCTCTCCTAACAGACACTTTGGCTCTGCTGGAGCAGAAATAGCTCTGTTTGGAGGAGTTTTTATTCAGGCTGTTGTGCTTCTGACAGCCTGAGGTCAGCACACAGGTGCTGCTGGCCCACAGTTGTGTGCCACACAAACAGTTGCTTTGACCTGCTCCTTTCCATTCCTCAACCCACCCACGTACAGCGGAGGAGCAAAGGGTCTTTGTGGAAGCACAGCAGCAGAGATGAAGCAGCTGTGAAATACACCTGCCTGTTCTTTGCAGCCCTGCTCAATTATATGCCTTTCACTTGGCAATGTGGAGCAGTTATGCTGTAACATGAATACGTTTCTTTCCTCTCTACCCACGGCTCTGGATCAATCAACGACTTGAAACAGCAGGAGGGAAATGAAGTAGTAACGTAGGGGGGGAAAAAATGAGAGCTGAAGTTGTAATCAGCCAACTAAGCACCATTAGGACATAGTGTCCCACTCAGTGGCCCTGCAGCTGCATTGGGCTGTGACCAAATCTATTAATAGGCTGTGCAGAGCTCTTTGTAGTCCTAAGAGCAATGCTCAAAGTTTAAAGCCCTTGTTCTTTTTCTGTGACACCAGTAACTAACGCCCTTGTGGTGCTTAGTCCAGAAAGGAGGAAAAGTCCAATTCTAGTCTCTCCAGATTGCTCTTCACTTCTTGCCCAGACTAGAAGAGGAAAATAATGCTGAGATATTAAACTCAGAATCACAGAATTAACCAGGCTGGAAAAGACCTTGGAGATCATCAAGTCCAACCTGTCATCCAACACCATCTAATCAACTAAACCATGGCACCAAGTGCCTCATCCAGTCTCTTCTTAAACACCTCCAGTGGTGGTGACTCCACCACCTCCCTGGGCAGCCCATTCCAATGGCAAATCACTCTGTGAAGGATTTCTTCCTAAAATCCAGCCTGAACCTCCCCTGGTGCAGCTTGACACTGTCCTCTCCTTCTGTCACAGGTTGCCTGGGAGAAGAGACCAACCCCCAGCTGGCTACAACCTCCCTTCAGGGAATTGTAGACAGCAATAAGTTCTCCTCTGAGCCTCCTCAACCCTAACACGGAGAGAAAGTTCTTCACAGAGCATCTGGCTTGCTTGATGACAGACACAGGGGACAAAGATTAAGGTGCAAGTGGAACAGTTTGCTTTTTTGCTGCTGTGGAAAGGGACCTGCTGCATCCCAGGTCCAAGGGACCAGGCTGTGACACTCCTGCAATGGAACAGAAAATGTCCTACACACTGTGGACTAACAGCTTGCCATGTCACCCCACAAACTGGGTGGCAGTTAGGGACCATCAACCTCCTTCAAAGCAGCATGCACACCTGCAATAAGGCAGGCCCTTAATCCCTGTCTATAACTCTGTGGTGACAAGTAGGCACTTCCAAACTATGACTCATTTCATTTTAAGGATGTTCAAAGTTAAGGAAGATGATTTCTACTTCTTGCCCAGGAGACAGAGTGGGGGGGAATGGGGCAGTTCAGATGTTTAGCAGGCTTAGAGAAGGTATCACAGTATCACCAAGGTTGGAAGAGACCTCAAGATAACTCCATATATCAGGACTCTGGAGTACTGTGGACAGGACACCTTGAGTCCTGGGTCCAGTTCTGGGCCCCTCAGTTTAGGAAAGAGGTTGAGTTGCTGGAAGGTGTCCAGAGAAGGGCAACAAAGCTGGGGAGGGGTTTGGAGCACAGCCCTGTGAGGAGAGGCTGAGGGAGCTGGGGTTGCTTAGCCTGGAGAAGAGGAGGCTCAGGGGAGACCTTCTTGCTGTCTGCAACTACCTGAAGGGAAGTTTTAGCTGGGTGGGGCTTGGGCTCTTCTCCCAGGCAAGCAGCACCAGAACAAGAGGACACAGACTCAAGCTGCGCCAGGGGAGGTTTAGGCTGGATGTGAGGAAGAAGTTCTTCATAGAAGAGAGATTGGCCATTGGAATGTGCTGCCCAGGGAGGTGGTGGAGTCACCATCACTGGAGGTGTTTAGGAAGAGACTGGATGGGGTGCTTGGTGCCATGGTTTAGTTGATTGGATGGTGTTGGGTGATAGGTTGGACTCGATGATCTCAAAGGTCTTTTTCAACCTGGTTTATATATATATTAATATATACACACACACATATACACACACACATACATGTACATGCATGTATACATACATACACATATGTATGCCTGCAATCTGGTGACCTGTTTCCCCATGAAGATACCTGCAACACTCTTGAGCTGCTGCAGTCTATTTCCCCTACTGAGGACTGGTCTGTGTCTGGAGTCAAAAGTGAGTGCTGCAGCTCTCTGACTAACCCTCATCTTCCCCACGACTGAGGAAGGGACTTCCTGGGAGCAAGGGATGCTTTCTGCAGGAGCATGACCTCAGAGAACTGCAGTCTATTGAATGTCTGCAGTGCTGTCTGAAACTCAGGGGTGAAACACTGCTTGGTGGGAAAAAGCAGCTGCTCTGCAGGAGAGAAATGCTCGAGGGAGAGGTTGTACCCAGAGAAGAGTGGAGGAAGCATGCGTGAGGCGGCAGCTGCAGGAATAGGCAAGTGCTTGGGAACAAACCCTGCAAAAGTGGAAAGGCAAAAGGCAGTGAGGGAAGGTGAGGTGAAATGAGGGCTGTCAGAGGAAAACAGCCTGGGGACAGTGCTGCACGGGGGCAAGGGCACACCTGCCCACACTCTCAGGGTACTTCAGCCACTGTGGGTTGGGAAAGCCTGAGTACAGCCCCCAGGGCTTGATGGGACACCTCTCCAACTCAGAGTGGGGCTACCACCTAAGTCACCTGGGGCTTGGCCATGCAAGTGTATTTGCTTAATTGCATGACCTAAGCTGGGACTCGCAGCAGATGAGGGTATGTAAGCCTTTCACACCTTGCAAGGCCTCCTCTCAGCCCACCGGCAGTGGTAGGGCAGGCTGGCTGGGGCATGCAGATCGCCGGCTTGCCAGCCCTGCCTGAGGCTCCTTCTCCAGTCAATGGAGCAACTGGGGTGGGAAGCAGCCTTACTGGCAATGACTCAACCCACCAAAGAGCAAAGCCACCTTCCTGAGGTGTGTGTTCCCCTGCTCTCACTGCAGAAAGAGCCCAAAGCAAAGAGGAGCCTTTAATTTAGGGATCCCAGCCAAAACCAAAATCAAGGTTAGAGAGGATGAATCTGGATACTCAAGCAGATGGAAGATATATGTGGAAAACTTAGCAGTGTGTAGCAGAGTGAGAGTAGATGAGTCATCCTGGAGAGCACCAGGGCTGACTTCTGCACAATAAGCACAACAAAGTTGGTGAGAGGTCTGGAGCACAGCCTTATGAGGAGAGGCTGAGGGAGCTGGGGTTGCTTAGCCTGGAGAAGAGGAGGCTCAGGGGAGACCTTCTTGCTGTCTACAAGACCCTGAAGGGAGGTTGTAGGCAGGTGGGGGTTGGTCTCTTCTCCCAGGCAACCAGCACCAGAACAAGAGGACACAATCTCAAGCTGTGCCAGGGGAGGTTTAGGCTGGATGTTAGGAAGAAGTTCTTCCCAGAAGGAGTGATTGGTCATTGGAATGTGCTGCCTGGGGAGGTGGTGGAGTCACCATCACTGGAGGTGTTTAGGAGGAGGCTTGATAGGGTGCTTGGTGCCATGGGTTAGTTGATTAGGTGGTGTTGGGTGATAGGTTGGGCTCAATGATCTCAAAGGTCTCTTCCAGCCTGGTTCATTCCATTCCATTCCATTCCATTCCATTCCATTCCATTCCATTCCATTCCATTCCATTCCATTCCATTCTATTCTATTCTATTCTATTCTATTCTATTCTATTCTATTCTATTCTATTCTATTCTATCCTAGTCTAGCCTAGTTTAGTGTAGTCTAGTCTAGTCTAGTCTAGTCTGTCTTCATAGTTGGTGCAAAGCTTGATAGTTTCTCTTTCCCTGGCTACTTTTGGCATGCTGTTGAATTTTCCTGTTAAAGCCAACTCAAGCATGCTCTAGCCCTTTTGGACTGTAAAACTACATGCCTACAACCAAGCTGAGATGGGATTTTGAGAGAAGGGGGTTTTTTTGTCCTCTCCTTGCAGCTGAGAGTACTAACAAACAGCACATTCCCACGAGACTGGTTTGTTTCTGGCCTCTTCCCTGTGTTTCCTACTGCAGATGAGTTCCCAAGGCAGAAGGGCAGAGTCTGCCTCATGCAGCAGCCAGGGAGCCTGTGCCTCTCCCAGCAAAGCCCCACAACAGCAGTCATAGAATCATAGAATTGTCAGGGCTGGAAGGGACCTCAAGGATCATCCAGTTCCAACCACCACTGCCATGGGCAGGGGCACCTCACACTAGATCAGGTTGCTCAGAACCACATCCAGCCTGGCCTAAAAAAGCTTCCACCACCTCCCTGGGCAACCTGTTCCAGTGTCACACCACCCTCATGGTGAAGAATTTCTTCCTAATATCCAATCTGAATCTACCCACTTCTAGTTTTGCTCCATTCCCCCAGCCCTATCACTCCCTGACACCACAAATACTCCCTCACCAG
Organism: Dryobates pubescens; assembly: GCF_014839835.1. NCBI lineage: Eukaryota > Metazoa > Chordata > Aves > Piciformes > Picidae > Dryobates > Dryobates pubescens. The sequence continues at coordinate 41,190,425 of NC_071618.1, read as the reverse complement.
CTTTCCTGTGTGTCCCCTTAAGACACTGGAAGGCCACAATAAGGTCTGCTCAAAGCCTTCTCCCATACAGACTGAATAGCCCCAATTCTCTCAGTCTGTCTCAGTCACCCCTCTGCCCCAGGAACAGGGGCCTCTGTCCCACTAGGTGACCCACAAAGGGTCTTTCAAACTCCAGAGGTGATGCAGTGGGATGTAGGTGGCCCAAAACATGCTCCTTTCTGCCACATGACCTAATGCAGTGGAGGATACCTCAGCTGCATTGCAAAGGCAGGAGTGTAAGTGAATAGAATAGAATAGAATAGAATAGAATAGAATAGAATAGAATAGAATAGCATAGCATAGCATAGCATAGCATAGCATAGCATAGCATAGCATAGCATAGCATAGACCAGACCAGGCCAGACCAGACCAGGTTGGAAGAGACCTTCAAGATTATCGTGTCCAACCTATCATCCAACACCACCTAATCAACTAATCCATGCAACCAAGCACCCTATGAAGTCTCCTCCTGAACACCTTCAATGATGGTGACTCCACCACCTCCCCAGGCAGCCCATTCCAATGGGCAATTACTCTCTCTGTGTAAAACTTCCTCCTAACCTCCAGCCTAAGTGCTTAAACCTCCATGTGTGATCAATGGAAATGTGTCAGTAGGTGGGTGAGAGAAAGCAAGACAGACTGAATACTGGGGGAAAAAATGCAGAGAACAGAATAGCACAGAGGATTTCAGCTTGTCTCACATCTTGCCTCTGTCCCACCTTCTCCTCACTTCTTTACTTCATTTTTCAGTTGCTAATGCAAGGGAAAAAGAATGCCTAGACCCATCCAGTCTGGCTTCCAGAATATGGAGGCATTTTATTGGTTAAATAAAACACACTGTAGCAGCATTTTATGGACAACATCACAGGTCAATGTCTTATAGAATCATAGAATCAATAAGGTTGGAAAAGACCTCAGGCATCATGAAGTCCAACCTGTCACCCAACACCTCAGGACTAACTAAACCATGGCACCAAGTGCAACGTTCAACCCATTTGAACATCCCCAGTGATGGTGACTCCATCACCTCCCTGGGCAGCACATTCCAATGGCCAATCACTCTTGCTGGGAAGAACTTTCTCCACACCTCGAGCCTAAACCTCCCCTGGTTCAGCTTGAGACTGTGTCCTCCTGTTCTAGTGTTGGTTGCCTGGGAGAAGAACCCAACCCCCACCTGGCTACAACCTCCCTTCAGGGAGTTGTAGACAGCAAGAAGGTTTCCCTTGAACCTCCTCTTCTCCAGGCTAAGCAACCCCAGCTCCCTCAGCCTCTCCTCACAGGACTGTGCTCAAGGCCTCTTCCCAGATTTGTTGCCCTTCTCTGGACACATTCAAGTGTCACACAGTATCACAGTATCACAGTATAACTAAGGTTGGATCATCAAGTCCAACCTGTTCCAACAGACCTCACAACTAGACCATGGCACCAAGTGCCACGTCCAATCTCCCCTTGAACACCTCCAGGGACGGCGACTCCACCACCTCCCTGGGCAGCACATTCCAACGACGAACGCCTCACTCAGTGAAGAACTTTTTCCTCACCTCGAGTTTAAACCTCCCCTGGCACAGCTTGAGACTGTGTCCCCTTGTTCTGGTGCTGGTTGCCTGGGAGAAGAGACCAACCCCCTCCTGTCTACAACCACCTTTCAGGTAGTTGTAGAGGGCAATGAGGTCACCCCTGAGCCTCCTCTTCTCCAGGCTAAGCAACCCCAGCTCCCTCAGCCTCTCCTCACAGGGCTGTGCTCCAGACCCCTCCCCAGCCTTGTTGCCCTTCTCTGGACACATTCAAGTCTCAATGTCCTTCTTAAACTGAGGGGCCCGGAACTGGACACAGGACTCAAGGTGTGGCCTAACCAGTGCAGAGTCCAGGGGCACAATGACTTCCCTGCTTCTGCTGGCCACACTATTCCTGATCCAGGCCAGGATGCCATTGGCCTTTTTGACCACCTGGGCACACTGCTGGCTCTTGTTCAGCCAGCTGTCAACCAGTACCCCCAGGTCCCTCTCTGCCTGGCTGCTCTCCAGCCACTCTGCCCCCAGCCTGTAGCACTGCATGGGGTTGTTGTGACCAAAGTGCAGCACCCAGTACTTGGACTTGTTCAATGCCATCATATCGGGCTCTGCCTATCTGTCCAGCCTGTCAAGCTCCCTCTGCAGAGCCCTTCTACTCTCTAACAGATCAACAGCTGCTTTTAGCTTGCTTTCATCTGCAAATTTACTGATGGTGGACTCAATCCCCTCTCAGTTTCCTACAGGATCTGTATGAATCATACCTAGGTCCAATTGCTAGGAAACTCCTCTTCCAATGAATGCTTTGTTTAAAAGTATATTGAAAACTCATTTTCACAGTGGCTTTCTTCTCACTAAGAGGATTTGACACATTGGCTCTGGTGCAGCATGCAAGTTGTTTGTGTAAAGCTTTGAGATACATTTTTCAATGGTGCTGTGTAAATACTGCATGCACTGGATTGCACAATTTCATTGTGCAGCTAAAGGCTTTCCTGCTCTATACCATAATATGATTTGTTATTCTTCCAGCACACACATTAGCCTGCATTCAACTTCTGCACAAGTCAGAGGAACTGAAGTTAAATTTACAAGCACACCTGAGCAAAGCCACTTAGCTCTGGCCAGGTCATGTTTCCATTAAATAATGCTGGCTGTTACAACACACTGCAAGAAAACGCAGCTATAAATCCCTGTCTCATTTTTTCCCCCCAGTGCTTCACTGTACCACAGAGATGTTGAGTTGCTGGAAGGTGTCCAGAGAAGGGCAACAAAGCTGGGGAGGGGTTTGGAGCACAGCCCTGAGAGGAGAGGCTGAGGGAGCTGGGGTTGCTTAGCCTGGAGAAGAGGAGGCTCAGGGGAGACCTTACTGATCTCTACAACTCCCTGAAGGGAGGTTGTAGCCAGTTGGGGTTGGTCTCTTCTCCCAGGCACCCAGCACTAGAACAAGAGGACACAGTCTCGAGCTGTGCCAGGGGAGGTTTGGGCTGGATGTTAGGAAGACATTCTTCACAGGAAGAGTGATTTGCCATGGGAATGTGCTGCCCAGGGAGGTGGTGGAGTCACCATCCCTCGAGGTGTTTAGGAAGAGACTGGATGGGGTGCTTGGTGCCATGGTTTAGTTGATTAAATGGTGTTGGGTGATAGGTTGGACTGGATGATCTCGAAGGTCTCTTCCAACCTGGTCAATTCCATTCCATTCCATTCCATTCCATTCCATTCCATTCCATTCCACTCCATTCCATTCCATTCCATTCCACTCTATTCTATTCTATTCTACTCTACTTCTCTTCTCTTCTCTTCTCTTCTCTTCTCTTCTCTTCTCTTCTCTTCTCTTCTCTTCTCTTCTCTTCTCTTCTCTTCTCTTCTCTTCTCTTCTCTTCTCTTCTCTTCTCTTCTCTTCTCTTCTCTTCTCTTCTCTTCTCTTCTCTTCTCTTCTCTTCTCTTCTCTTCTCTTCTCTTCTCTTCTCTTCTCTTCTCTTCTCTTCTCTTCTCTTCTCTTCTCTTCTCTTCTCTTCTCTTCTCTTTTCTCCTGTCAGTCAGGTCACGCTGGAGCTTACAGACAGCATTCCTTTTGGCGGAAAAAGGGGTGACAGGCCTATGTGGGTTGTTTGTGCACACCCCTCTCTGAGCTGAAGGGCGATACAATATATGGCCCAGACAGATGGCTGAGGCTGAGGGCACAAGGGCAGCTGATCCCTCTCTAGAGTTCAAGGTTTTTACAGCTGGCTCTGACAGTTTTGCATTTTATTAAGATTTCTAATTTTCCAGTCACTTGCAATGTTGCCAAAATTTGACCACTTGGAGTGAAATTTTCCTGTCCAGGTGTTTGCCTTAGGCTGAATTATTTCAGATTTAAGGGTGGGGAGGAGAATTTCATTTAGAGCCATTCCTCATGGCCCACACTCAGGCTGAAGGAAAAGGCTTACATATAAAATATGTTGTGACTTCCCATTTGAAACTCTCCTGTGCTCTGTGGATGAAAAGAGACTTGTGGGAGGGAAGGGAAAACAAGGGCAAGGAATTTGCTCTATGGGACCAAGTCATTTTGATGGCTTTTGTGTGGATAGACATGGGTGACCTGGATGGGATGAACTGGCACAGGCAGTGTACCATCACTAAAACTGAGAGGACAAGCTCAAAAATAACAGACTTTATATAATGGAGCTGAGCCACTGAGATTGGAGAAAGTATACAGAGGGACAAGTCCTAAAGGGTGAGGCAGAGGGAGTTAGGACAAGGATAACCATTTAAAGTTTTGCATAGAATCAATAAGGTTGGAAAAGACCTCAGAGATCATCAAGCCCAATCTAACACCCAACACCTCAGGAGTAACTAAACCATGGTTCCAAAGAGCCACATCCAATCCTTTTTTGAACACCTTCAGGGGCCGTGACTCCACCACCTCCCTGGGCAGCACATTCCAATGGCCAATCTCTCTTCCTGGGGAGAATTTCTTCCTAACATCCAGCCTAAACTTCCCCTGGCACAGCTTGAGACTGTGTCCTCTTGTTCTGGTGCTGGTTGCCTGGGAGAAGAGAATAACCCTCACCTGGCTACAACAGGGAGCTGTAGACATCAATAAGGTCTCCTTTGAGCTTCCTTTTCTCCAGGCTAAGCAATCCCAGCTCCCTCAGCCTCTCCTCAGAGGGCTATGCTCCAAACCCCTTCCCAGCTTTGCTGCCTTTCTCTGGACACATTCAAGCGTCTCAATATCCTTCTTCCTTCCTTCTTCCTATCCATGAATTTTGAGGGTCCCAGAACTGGACACAGGACTCAAGGTGTGGCCCAACCAGTGCTGAGTCCAGGGGCACAATGACTTCCCTGCTCCTGCTGGCCACGCTATTCCTGATGCAGTCCAGGATGCCATTGGCCTTCTTGGCCAGCTGGGCACACTGGTGGCTGATGTTCAGCTGGCTGAGCATCCTGGACTAGGGTGTGTTCCTAACTTCCCTGGTCTGCTGCTGTTAGTGTTTCTGTGTGAGACTCCTGGTGACAGTGTGTTTCATCTCCCACTCACTGCTAGAACCAGCTCTTACCCTACAGATGTGATCCCTTAGCTGCCTCTGCAAATCTCAGCACCGTAGTGTTTACCCTGCTGATAAGTCATGCAGATGCAGATGAGTTATTGTGGAGGGGTGTCAGGCAACCTTAGTTAACTGCCTTTAATGTTGCCTTTGATTGCCCACATGCATTTGGAGTCTCCTCAGACATCTCCAGAGTCCTTCAGCCTCGCACCGCGCGCTAAAAGGACGCGGCTCTGCTCGCTGGTGCCTGCTCAATTCCTGGGTCCTGATTATTAACCTGCAGGTTGAGGCTTGAAATGTTTTCTTCCCAGGATTTTCTGCAGCACAAGAGCTCCCCAGCCATTAGCTGGTTCACTTCAGCAGAGCTTCTTTGTGATGAGATATCACGATATTGCCGTTTGGCAAAGGGGCAGCGCAGTCAGCACCGCAGCTGCCCAGTTTCAGCTGACTGGGACTTGATTTTTCAGAGCACTTACTGCATGATATGATGCTGTGAATCACTGAAGCATGGCTCTTCCTGACTCATCTGAGACTGAGAGCTCAGCACTTCTGTAGACCAAACTGCTGGGCTTGGAAGTCAGGCACCTAGCAAGTAAAGAAGATACAATTAAAACCCATCTGTGAAAAGCTTAGCTGAGCAACGTTTCCCAGCACGCTGGAACAAAGAAGGAGATAGGATCTAAGGATGTAATTTTGCACTTTCTCTTCCCCACAGACTCATCCCTCATTCATTTCTAGCTTTTGTAATAAAATGGAGATGGTGCCACAGCCAGAGAGTGTGTCTAATTTGTGTACTGAAGGAAGGAGCTGTGTGGAAAAATACTGTCTGATCAAACAGTACAAATCATGTCTGCATAGTACAGGTATGCATGGGGACTGAATTAAGGTAGAGTAGAGTAGAGTAGAGTAGAGTAGAATAGCATAGAATAGAATAGCATAGAATAGAATAGAATAGAATTAACCAGGTTGGAAAAGACCTTCGAGAACATCGAGTCCAACCTATCACCCAACACCATCTAATCAACTAAACCATGGCACTAAGTGTCCCCTCCAGTCTCTTCTTAAACACCACGAGGATGAGCAGAGGGCTGGAGCACCTCTCCTGTGAGGACAGACTGAAGGAGTTGGGGCTGTTCAGTCTGGAGAAGAGAATGCTCTGAGATGACCTAATTGTGGCCCTCCAGAATCTGAAGGGGGCCTACAAGAAGGCTGGGGAGGGACTTCTCAGGCTCTCAGGTAGTGATAGGACTAGGGGGAATGGAATGAAGCTGGAGGTGGGGGGATTCAGGCTGGAGGTGAGGAGGAAGTTCTTCCCCATGAGAGTGGTGAAGCCCTGGAATGGGTTGTGCAGGGAGGTGGTTGGGGCCCCATCCCTGGAGGTGTTTAAGACCAGGCTGGATGAGGCTGTGCCCAGCCTGATGTAGTGTGGGGTGTCCCTGCCCATGGCAGGGGGGTTGGAACTAGATGATCCTTGTGGTCCATTCCAGCCCTGACTGATACTATGATATTATGATACCTCCAGTGATGGTGACTCCACCACCTCCCTGGGCAGCACATTCCAATGGCCAATCTCTCTTTCTGGGAAGAACTTCATCCTAACATCCAGCCTAAACCTCCCCTGGCACAGCTTGAGACTGTGTCCTCTTGTTCTGGTGCTGGTTGCCTGGGAGAAGAGACCAACTCCCACCTGCCCACAACCTCCCTTCAGGGAATTGTAGAGAGCAAGAAGGTCTCCCCTGAGCTTCCTCTTCTCCAGGCTAAGCAACCCCAGCTCCCTCAGCCTCTCCTCCCAGGGCTGTGCTCCAAACCCCTCCCCAGCTTTGTTGCCCTTCGCTGGACACGTTTGTAGCACAAAAGAATTTTAACTTAACATCTAACTTCCATGTGCTTGCTCCATCAGGCTCATTAGTATTCCTTCAAAATGAGGGGTTGATTTGTTTTGGAATGAAGTGTATTTATTCTAGTTCTGTGTAGGAAACAGCCAGTTCTGTCTGTCTTCCAAAATATTTTTGCAAATGGTAGGGTGCCCTTCTCTTGACATTCCTCACCAACTTGAGCTCGGCGTTAGGAGATGATAAATGTGCATCAAGCTCAGCATTTCTCCCACCACCTACCTACTTAGACTCTTGTTTCATTAGAATTTTAGCAATGTGCTGCTTCATGGCTGCTTACCTCCTCTCCCTCTCCAGGCTGCAAGTGCCTGCGAGCGTGTGTGCATGTGTAGGGGGTGAGGGAAGGAGAGCGCTTCTCATCTCCTCAGCATTTATTACATTCCTCTTTCTCTACCTCCTCTGCAGCAATAAATCAATGCTGCTTGTTATTGTCTACTCCCTGAGCAGCATCTCAGAGGGAGAGGCAGGTTCTCCTGGCTATAATGTAGTCAGCGGTGGTTAGGCCTTGAGTCCTGTGGCCAGTTCTGGGCCCCTCAGTTTAGGAAAGAGGTTGAGTTGCTGGAAGGTGTCCAGAGAAGGGCAACAAAGCTGGGGAGGGGTCTCGAGCACAGCCCTATGAGGAGAGGCTGAGGGAGCTGGGGTTGCTTAGCCTGGAGAAGAGGAAGCTCAGGGGAGACCTTCTTGCTGTCTACAACTACCTGAAGGGAGGTTGTAGCCACGATGGGGTTGGTCTCTTCTCCCAGGCAACCAGCACCAGAACAAGAGGACACAGTCTCAAGCTGCTCCAAGGGACATTTAGGCTGGATGTTAGGAAGAAATTCTTCCCAGAAAGAGTGATTGGCCATTGGAATGTGCTGCCCAGGGAGGTGGTGGAGTCACCATCACTGAAGGTGTTTAGGAAGAGCCTGAATAGGGCATTTGGTGCCATGGTTTAGTTGATTAAATGGTGTTGGGTGATAGGTTGGACTTGATGATCTGGAAGGTCTTTTCCAACCTTATTAATTCTATTCTATTCTATTCTATTCTATTCTATTCCATTCCATTCCATTCCATTCCATTCCATTCCATTCCATTCCATTCCTTTCCATTCCATTCCATTCCATTTCATTCCATTCCATTCCATTCCATTCCATTCCATTCCATTCCATTCCATTCCATTCCGTAATGTCATATGTTTTATCAAAAGCTAAAACAGAAGTAAAGAACTAAAGTAAACTAAAGACTTGGTTTTGCAGATTTTAGAGGCAGGACTCTGTCCTGGTCATGCCAGCCATATCATCCCACAAGACAGACATGCTTTCCCCCACACAAGCTGCAGTTACGATCCCTAGCCTTACACTGCATACACAGGCAGGAGAGGACAGGGTTTCAGTGGGGCAAGGTTTCTGCTTCCACCATGGGAAGGAAAATCTGGGATGTATAGTACTGCTGAGTATTGTCTGCCTACAAACAGCTTCAGGGCTGAGGGGCTAAGTACATCACTCCCCTGTGTGTGCTGAGGTGGGTGCATGCTCCTTGCACTTCTGCAGCAAGTTAATAGAAAGTGAAGCCCTAAAAATAGGTTGGGGGTGGAGTAAAATATAGCCTGATGATTGTTCACTCTAACAAAAGCAGAGGCACACACACACACACTGGTGCCTGGAAAAACTGCAGTTGTGGTGCTTAGGGACATGGTTTAGTGATGGATTTGTCAGTGTGAGGTTTATGGCTGGGCTTGATGACATTAAAGGTCTTTTCCAACACAGATGATTCTATGATAATCTAAATCTGGAGCAACATCACAGTGGTTTGTGGCTCGTAGCAGCTCCCTGGAGAAACTGCCCAGAAAGCCTCTGCCTTATTGTTTGTTGCCTGTTTTCTAATCACTGCAAATGCTTTCTTCCACACAAGCTTCCTGCTTTTCTACAGGAAGAAGAGGCATTCCCTTGCCCAAAAGAGCAGGAATTACATATTCCTTCTCTCTGCAGAGAACACTCTGAGGAGATGGGCTGGAGAAATTATGAGTGAAAAAAACTCATGATGTGGTGGACAAGCAAGTGAGAAAGGCAGACAAAAGCTCTCTTCAGTAGAGGTGTTCATAGTATCAGTCAGGGTTGGAAGGGAGCACAAGGATCATCTAGTTCCAACCCCCCTGCCATGGGCAGGGACACCCCACACTAGATCAGGCTGGCCAGAGCCTCATCCAGCCTGGGCTTAAACACCTCCAGGGATGGGGCCTCAACCACCTCCCTGGACAACCCATTCCAGGGCTTCACCACTCTCATGGGGAAGAACTTCCTCCTCACATCCAGTCTGAGGTGTTTGGCTGATCCAAGCCCAGAAGCACATATTAAAAAACCCCAAACTGCTTATGTATCCAGGACCAAATAAAGCAGGCAGGTTTAAAGCCAGAGTTGCATCTGGGTTAGGAGGGGTGGTCTTTTTGGTTGGTTGTTTTTTTCATCCCTAACCCCTTCTGATGTTAACTGGGGTAACTCCTCTGGGAACCTTCATGTAGAAGCTACTGAGGGGATTTTTGCAGGCAGATTCTCAGAGTCTGAAGTGCAGCACAAGCCCCCCTGACAGATTAGCATGGTTTTGTTGTGGCTTTGGAAACGTGTTCTGCATTTTCTCTCCGCAGCGGCAAAACGGGGAGAGCGGGGTTCCCCCCGAGCGAGAAATGTACTTTATCAACTCCTTTTGTCAGAGGCAGCACTGGTAAAAGCATGCTCACACATGCACCTCTATGTCTTCCCTAAACTTTGCCTATTTATGTCTTTTTATTTGCCTTTTTAATTATTAAAATGGCTGCCTCGAGCTACTGGCAAACGGTGCCTGTAACATGAGATGTGCAGGGTAGGAAGAAACTCACCGACTTCTGTGCAAGTTCAGATTCCTTCTCCTGCTCTGATGCTTACTGGAAGGCTTTCTCTGCCTCCTACCCTGGTTTCCAAGGGGTCATACACAGGTCATTTTGCATTTTTCAGAGCCTTCAGGGAAGATGCTGGCCTTGCATCAGACTGCATTCGGGTATCCCCCCTCTGCCCCAGGCGGTCTTGTTGCTGGCTGCGCCATCGAGCACACGGCTGGAGCGGTGGAGAGGCAAGTCCGACACGCAGAAACCACCCTTCTCTTTCCTGCAGCTCTTTGAGGCTCCAAAGTGCATGTGATGACAAGCAGATCAAAAAAGTATTGCATGTAGAAAGGGAAAAGGTTTGTTTCTATTTGCTTGTTTGCTTCTCTTTATTGAACAAAGGTCTTCCCAGCCTTCAGGCAGTTGTTGGGGAGTGGACTCATCTTGTGATAGACATCAAGAAGGATTTCCAAGTACAGTGCAGCCCTTGAGGGAGAGCTCTGGTTCAAGAGCTCTCCTTACCCCATGGCATGTGAAGTTCTGTGGGAAAGGAAGGATCTGGTATAGAAATGGAGGGCAATGAGGCTGGTGAGAAGCCTTGAGCACAAGCCCTATGAGGAGAGGCTGAGGGAGCTGGGGTTGCTTAGCCTGGAGAAGAGGAGGCTCAGGGGAGACCTTCTTGCTCTCTCCAACAACCTGAAGGGAGGTTGTTGCCAGGAGGAGGTTGGTCTTGAGGTGAGGAGAAAGTTCTTCAGAGAGAGTTTTTAGCTATTGGAATGTGCTGCCCAGGGAGGTGGTGGAGTCCCCATCCCTGGAGGTGTTCAAGAGGGGATTGGACGTGGCACTTGGTGCCATGGTTTAGTAGTCCTGAGGTGTTGGGTGACAGGTTGGACTTGATGATCTTTGAGGTCTTTTCCAACCTTATTGATTCTATGATTCTATGATGAGGATAAAGCTGGGCTTAGCTTGGGAGAAAATGGGGTCTGAGTGTGCTGTGGCCACCACTGAGAAGGCAAGGTCCTCTTAGTGCAGCTCTCGCATCTGCCTGCTGCTTCTGGGGCTCTCCCGGGTGTCCTGCTTTGGGGAGCTGGGGGTTTCTCTTCCTGCCAAGTATTTCATGGTATAGCATCATAGTATCAGTCAGGTTTGGAAGGGAGCACAAGGATTATCTAGTTCCAACCCCGCTGCCATGGGCAGGGACACCCCACACTAGATCAGGCTGGCCAGAGCCTCATCCAGCCTGGGCTTAAACACCTCCAGGGATAGTTTAGCTTATTGCAGTTTAGCTTATCTGTGGCTGAAGGAACCCACTGAGACAAGTGATTGTTTAAGACAGAACCAATTATCCACAGCCTTGCTGTCTTTCCACGTCTCCTTTTTCCACAGCTCTTGCGCTTGCTGATTATAATTCTCTTTTAATTGCTTGTATCATCTCAGTTACATAGCAAGAAAGCTGCACAGTAACTGCCAAAAGTGTCTGTTTAGCTTGGTTTGTATTTTTAGGGGGGTTGGGCTGGGGTTTTTTTATGGTGGCTTTTTTGGGGTGCCTTTTTTGTTTCTCTGTTTGTTTGACTCATCAGTTGAGTTGAAATAATTCCACAGCTGTGATTGCCACAATCCTGAGAGAGGGGTGAGTTCACTCAATGGGTGGACTTTATCTGCCTGCTGTCTGCTTACTTTGGGCAGAAGTTTGCCAGTTTTGCCTGTAGAGATTGTTATTTAGATCTGGCAATGCTGACCAAACATCATTAATGTGGACAAAGGGATTTAACAGCTTATGAAATCAGATGCTGTAAGGATATCCAGCAGTGCAAATGCAAGGAACAGCCAAGAGCAGACCATTCATCACTGTCACTAGTGCTGTTTCTGTTTGATATGCCAGGTAGATGCTGACCTGGAAGACGGCCAGGATCCTTGCAGGTTTGAGATGGAGATAAGACCAGCCCTTCTCAAGGGTTATTATCATGTTCAAGGTAGGGTGAGATCAGATAGTGGGCCATATTGAGAGAATGTGCTTCTATAAAGCAACAATTAAGTAATAAGCATAATCTTTAGGTGGAGGTTAAATGTCTCTTCTGGAAGAAAGCATAAATGACCTCATCTGAGGTTGCTTTGACTTGTTTCCCCTGAACAAAACAGAAAGGGACAATGGAGAGTCTCCTTGGAGGCTCCCTCGTACTGCTGTTGTGTAGAAGGGTTGAATTGGGAGGTAGAGAGTATTGACTTGTTGGCCAATAAGAAAGATTGTGTGAAGCCTTCATTCCTGAAATATCACAGCAGAGGGAGATAGTTTTCTCCAAGAAGCAAGCTGGCAGTGATGGGTAATAGGGGTGATGAGATGACCCACAGCCCAGAAGCAGGCAGCAGGTGGAACTAAGAAATCCTGTGATGTAGCCTATGTGGATTGCCTCCAGAATTAATAGATATAGACTAAGATATATAAATGTCAGCATGCTTTAAATCATCAAGCAAGGAAATCTGGTCTATAGTAGCTGTTTTAATCTGGGTTTGCATTGATGCTTGATTGTTTAAGGACTATGGCATGAGATTGAACACATCTAAGTGCTGGGTTCTACACACTGGCCACAACAAGCCCGTGCAGTGCTATAGGCTGGGGACAGAGTGGCTGGAGAGCAGCCAGGCAGAGAGGGACATGGGGGTTTTGGTTGATAGTAGGCTGAAGATGAGCCAGCAGTGTGCCCAGGTGGCCAAGAAGGCCAATGGCATCCTGGCCTGTATTAGGAACAGTGTGGCCAGCAGGAGCAGGGAAGTCATTGTGCCCCTGGACTCAGCACTGGATAGGCCACACCTTGAGTCCTGTGTCCAGTTCTGGGCCCCTCAGTTTAGGAAAGATGTTGAGTTGCTGGAAGGTGTCCAGAGAAGGGCAACAAAGCTGGGGAGGAGTTTGGAGCACAGCCCTGTGAGGAGAGGCTGAGGGAGCTGGGGTTGCTTAGCCTGGAGAAGGGGAGGCTCAGGGGAGACCTTCTTGCTGTCTACAGCTACCTGAAGGGAGGTTGTAGCCAGGTGGGGGTTGGTCTCTTCTCCCAGGCAACCAGTGCCAGAAAAAGAGGACACAGATAGGAAGAAATTCTTCACAGGAAGAGTGACTGGCCTTTGGAATGTGCTGCCCAGGGAGGCATTGGAGTCACCATCACTGGAGGTGTTTAGGAAGAGACTGGATGGGGTGCTTGGTGCCATGGTTTAGTTGATTAGATGGTGTTGAGTGATCGGTTGGACTCGATGATCTGGAGGGTCTTTTCCAACCTGGTTAATTCAATTCAATTCAATTCAATTCTATTCTATTCTATTCTATTCTATTCTATTCTATGCTATGCTATGCTATGCTATGCTATGCTATTCTATTCTATTCTATTCTATTCTATGCTATGCTATGCTATGCTATGCTATGCTATGCTATTCTATTCTATTCTATTCTATTCTATTCTATTCTATTCTATTCTATTCTATTGTTTGGTAAATACTAAATTACATCTGTTAAATAGGGAATGGCTCCTTTAAAGTATGTTTTGATCTTTTTGTTAATCTTAAACAGATGCCTAAGAGATACTAGACTATAATCAGGATGAGAGACCTCTGATGTAAACACTTGTGTGTCTTAACATATGTTGATTTGGAAATCTAACTTTCATCATTTTTATTAGAGCAGGAAATGGTGGGTGATCTGTTTTCTAGTCTATTTTATTATTCCATTTCTGATGGATTCTGTTCCCACTGAATGTAGAATTAAATGAAAAGTGAGAAGGACAGAATTCCTGCATATATTTATTTTAAAGGCATAGGTTCATGAATGTGAGGCAATTGAACTGATCTTGTCACTTGGGTTTTCAAGATTTTAGATTAATATACCACCAGTGATGAAAGGAAGGAAACAAGATTTCCTGGTTCTCCAACTCTTAAATACAGCCTCAGATGAAAGTGAGTAACACATTGGACTTAACTTCATCCACCTCTCAAGTAACTGGCCAGCCTGATGTAGTGTGGGGTGTCCCTGCCCGTGGCAGGGGGGTTGGAACTAGATGATCCTTGTGCTCCCTTCCAACCCTGACTGATACTATGATAACCATGGTCTGTTTATCTGGACTGCAGATGGTCCCATGAATAGAATAGAATAGAATAGAATAGAATAGAATAGAATAGAATAGAATAGAATAGAATAGAATAGAATAGAATAAACCAGGTTGGAAGAGACCTTCAAGATCATCATGTCCAACCTATCATCCAGCACCACCCAACCAACTAAACCATGAAACCAAGCACCCTGTCAAGTCTCCTCCTGAACACCTCCAGTGATGGTGACTCCACCACCTCCCTGGGCAGCCCATTCCAATGGGCAATCACTCTCTCTGTGTAAAACTTCCTCCTAACCTCCAGCCTAAACCTCCCCTGGTGCAGCCTGAGACTGTGTCCTCTTGTTCTGGTGCTGGTTGCCTGGGAGTAGAGATCAACCCCTGCCTGGCTACAACCTCCCTTCAGATAGTTGTAGACAGCAATAAGGTTACCCCTGAGCCTCCTCTTCTCCAGGCTAAGCAACCCCAGCTCCTTCAGCCTCTCCTCATAGGGCTGTGCTCCAGACCCCTCCCCAGCCTCCTTGCCCTTTTCTAGACACATTCAAGTGTCTCAATGTCCTTCTTAAACTGAGGGGCCCAGAACTGGACACAGGACTCAAGGTGTGGCCTAACCAGTGCTGAGTCCAGGGGCAGAAGGACTTCCCTGCTCCTGCTGGCCACACTATTCCTGATCCAGGCCTGGATGCCATTGGCCTTTTTGACCACCTGGGCACACTGCTGGCTCTTGTTCAGCCTACCATCAACCAGTACCCCCAGGTCCCTTTCTGCCTGGCTGCTCTCCAGCCACTCTTTGCAGGAATTCATTGAAGACACAGTTTTCATTATCTGCCCACGTATTTTGCACTGGCAACTCTCATTCTTCTGGCCTCTGTGGTTTAAATTGTCATGAAAACCATGGAATTCCAATGATGGGATCTATATGGAGACAAGAAAATAAAAAGAAAGGAAAATGAACCAAAAATACCAGGAATAATAGAAGTTTCAGCATCAGAATTCCCCAGGTATGCCCCTTACAATCCCATGAGTTCATCATCAGAATCCATTTCTCTTCCCTGGAGGCAATGTCTGATGAAGTGTCCAGTCTGACACAGCAGTTCTCTGCGTCCTTCCCTGCAGTGGCTGGAGGGTTTGGGGATGGTCAGGCATACTGCAAACCTCAAAGATTCCAACTTCCCCCAGGAAATGGAAACAAAAGCAAACACATCCAAACATACTGCACTCCATTTGAAGCCTTGCAGAGGTTTTAGATGGAGTTTCTTAACCTGCCTGAGTCAGGACTTCTATTTTTTTTTTCCCTTGACATAAATCAGGAAAGGAAAAAAATCAACCTCCTGCTAATTTGGGTCAGGCTTTGATGGTAGTATGCCTAGAGAGATTAAAGGGATACAACACGAAATAGCAGAAACTAAAATTAATGGAGCTGTAAATGGGATTGCATTGTGCAGGGGCCCTACATATGGTTCAGATTCAGTGCTTCCTCTGTATCCAGCAGCATTCTTACAGCAAGAATGCTTCTGAGGATCTGCTTCTGCACCCACCATGAAAGCATGGAGAAGAACACTTTACCCCTCAGTGTCTGCTTGCCATTCTTTCTCTTCTCATGGTGACATGTTGTGGTTTTGTTTGTGCTCTCAATTGAACACAGACTCGTCTGTCATTTATGGTGTAAACCCCAGGACCAGAACTGGAATGTCACCTTAGAGTAGGATAGGATAGGATAGGATAGGATAGGATAGGATAGGATAGGATAGGATAGGATAGGATAGGAGAGGATAGGGTAGGATAGGATAGAATAGGATAGAATAAATAGAATAGAATTGAATTGAATAGAATTAAATTGAATTGAATTGAATTGAATTGAATTGAATTGAATTGAATTGAAATGAATTAACCAGGGTGGAAAAGACCTTTGAGATCATCAAGTGCAACCTGTCACCCAACACCATCTAATCAACAAAACCATGGCACCAAGCACCCCATCCAGTCTCTTCCTAAACACCTCCAGGGATGGTGACTCCACCACCTCCCTGGGCAGCACATTCCAATGGGCAATCACTCTTTCTGTGAAAAACTTCTTCTTAACATCCAGCCTAAACCTGCCCTGGCACATCTTGAGACTGTGTCCTCTTGTTCTTGTGCTGGTTGTCTGGGAGAAGAGACCAACCCCCACCTGGCTACAACCTCCCTTCAGGTAGTTTTAGAGAGCATGAAGGTCTCCCCTGAGCCTCCTCTTCTCCAGGCTAAACAACCCCAGCTCCCTCAGCCTTTCTTCACAGGGCTTGTGCTCCAAACCCCTCACCTTGTTTAGAGACAGCTGAGATACACTCTGTGAGGTCAGCTAAGTTGCTCACCTATAGATATCAAAAGCAATCTGAGGTGCCATGAGATAGCTGAGATATTCAGGCTGGGCTGACAGACGTGGCATTTTCTACAGGAGGCACAGATCCAACTGGAGAAGCCACTGGATGCCAACCAATTATTGCTGGACAACTCCAGTGGCTACTGGTTTTGAACCTGTAGCATATGCTTGGTGTTTACAGATAGCCAGGTGTCTAAACTCTAGATGGAGTCAGCTGAAATCCAGCCAGTGAAGCCAGCAGCATCTGAGGAGCTATTCATGGAACCAAACAGTGAGGTGCCAGTTAGTTGTCTAAATACAGACATCAATCTTCTGTGGAGTTATGGATCTCCTGGAGCAGATCCAGAGGAGGGCCTCTGATCATCATGAAGATAGTCCGAGGGCTGGAGCACCTATCCTCCAAAGACAGGCTGAAAGAGTTGGGGCTGCTTAAGCCTGGAGAAGCAAAGGCTCCAGGGAGACCATATAGTTTCATTTCAGTATCTGAAAGGGACCTACAGGAAGGCTTGGGAAGGACTCTTTAGAAGGGCTTGTAGCAATAGGATGAGGGGCAATGGTTTTAAACCAGAGCAGGGTAGGTTTAGGTTGGACATAAGGAGGAAGATCTTCACAATGAGGGTGGTGAAATACTGGAACATGTTGTCCAGAGATATGGTTGAGGCCCCATCCCTGGAGACTTTCACTGTCAAACTTGATGGAGTCCTGAAAAATCTGATCTACTTGGAGATGTCCCTGCTTACTGCAGGGGGTTGGACAAGATGACCTTAAAATGTCCCTTCCAACACAATGCATTCTGTGATTATCCTCCTGTACTTAAGGTATTCATACAGGACTGGTAGATATGGTTTGAAACTACTGGAAGATTACCAGTCTCTGAAAAAAAGGCAGCTAGACATCAGGTAGGGAAATCAAGCCAACCAGTACCTATGCTTTGCCAATCAGATCTCCAGGTCTAAAGATAGAAATGTGCTCTGTGGACTACACAAGGGGAGATTCAAGTTTATAACCAAGCCAACAGCAAACATTTCAGACTTGGCTCTTCCTGTGTTAGCTACAAAGAGGTGTCAGCACACAGGGTGAATGCTCATGTTCAAATGCAGGTTCTAATGCTCATGAGTTAACCTGTTTGCCAAGTTCAAACTTCAGCTTGTACACAAAACCTGCAATTCCCAATTGGCCTATGCCAACCATTGACCAACAGGTTGGCCCTTCAGGAGCTCCAGGTAAGCAGTGTCTGTACTGACACCTGAATGTGTCCAGAGAAGAGCAACGAGGCTGGGGAGAGGTCTGGAGCACAGCCCTGTGAGGAGAGGCTGAGGGAGCTGGGGTTGCTTAGCCTGGAGAAGAGGAGGCTCAGGGGAGACCTTATTGCTCTCTACAACTCCCTGAAGGGAGGTTGTAGCCAGGTGGGGGTTGGTCTCTTCTCCCAGGCAACCAGCACCAGAACAAGAGGACAAAGTCTCAACCTGCACCAGGGGAGGTTTAGGCTGGAGGTGAGGAGAGAGTTCTTCCCAGCAAGAGAGATTGCCCATTGGAATGTGCTGCCCAGGGAGGTGGTGGAGTCACCATCCCTGGTGGTGTTCAAGAGGGGATTGGATGTGGCACTTGAAGCCATGGTTTAGTTAGTCCTGAGGTGTTGGGTGCTAGGTTGGACTCCATGATCTCTGAGGTCTTTTCCAACCTTATTGATTCTATGATTCTATGATTAGCATGAACCTGGCAGGAACAGAGCCAGATATGGGCCTCAATGAAGTGGTGAAATGGTACCTAAGTATTAATCTGTCTTTAATTTCACTCTTTCCATTGCACATAATTATTACCCTTGCCTCGAATAGCCAGCTGTCCCCCTTGCTTGAGCCTGCATTGGGTTTGACTTCTTCACAGATATGCTTAATTCATGCCAGGGTTCCCTGTAGTGGTGTTAGCAGGCTTAATTTTACATGTCATGAGAAAATGAAACGATCAATATCAGGTTAAGAGCACTCAGTTGTTCTTTCTCTGCTGTTGTAATTGCTGCTGTGACAGGAAAATAATTACTCTGTTGAGTTTATTGCTATTCTCATTGTCCTCTGTTGGTGATTTTGCTGTTCAGCTGTGGACATGCCTGATTTAAGTTGCCTATAATATTGTTGTCTTGGAAGGAAACAGCATGGGAAGGGAAAGGAAGTAGGAGAAATTAAAGGCTGATTAAGATTAACACAGTGTTTATACTCTGGCTCTTGGCAAGGTTTGTTTGTAAAAGGAGACTCCCAAAGCAAAAATCATCTAGAGTGGGGTTTGTTTAAAGTGACTTTGTCAGCTTTAAGACCACACTCCAGGATTTTATGGGTTTTTTTTCAACTCTGTGTTGTTATAACTAGCACCCAAACCAACTGTACCCCCACCCATGGCATTGCAACACCTCAGAGTAGTGCAGCTGACAGACTAGAGGAAAACTACTTCTCTGTATGTTTTGGTGCTGCAGGCTGGGGTCAGAGTGGCTGGAGAGCAGCCAGGCAGAAAGGGACCTGGGGGGACTGGTTGAGAGTAGGCTGAACATGAGCCAGCAGTATGCCCAGGGGGCCAAGAAGGCCAATGGCATCCTGGCCTGCATCAGGAACAGTGTGGCCAGCAGGATCAGGGAAGTCATTGTGCCCCTGGACTCAGCACTGGTTAGGCCACACCTTGAGTCCTGTGTCCAGTTCTTGGCCCCTCAGCTTAGGAAAGATGTTGAGATGCTGGAAGGTGTCCAGAGAAGGGCAACAAAGCTGGGGAGGGGTTTGGAGCACAAACCCTGTGAGGAGAGGCTGAGGGAGCTGGGGTTGCTTAGCCTGGAGAAGAGGAGGCTCAGGGGAGACCTTCTTGCTCTCTAAAACCACCTGAAGGGAGGTTGTAGCCAGGAGGGGGTTGGTCTCTTCTCCCAGGGAAGCAGCACCAGAACAAGAGGACACAGTCTCAAGCTGTGCCAAGGGAGGTTTAGGCTGGATGTTAGGAAGAAGTTCTTCCCAGAAAGAGTGATTTGCCATTGGAATGTGCTGCTCAGGGAGGTGGTGGAGTCACCATCACTGGAGGTGTTTAGGAGGAGACTGGATGGGGTGCTTGGTGCCATGGTTTAGTTAATTAGATGGTGTTGGGTGATAGGTTGGACTCGATGATCTCGAAGGTCTTTTCCACCCTGGTTAATTCTATTCTATTCTACTGCAATTGCTAGCACTCTGTCCATGATCACCAACGTGAATTAATAGCTTACAAACAAAAAGGGCCACGTAAATTTGGGCTGTGCCCAAGTCTGTAAGTTCTTAGTGAAGTGAAAAAGAGAGAGAGACTAAACCATCACCACTAGATAACAGGAGAGAAAAAAACATCACCAATAGGTAACAGGAGAGAAGAAACATCACCAATAGGTAACAGGAGAGAAATGAACCATCACCAATAGGTAGCAGGAGAGACAAAACACATCACCAATTGAATAGAATAGAATAGAACAGAACAGAACAGAATAGAATTAACTAGGTTGGAAAAGACCTTTGAGATCTTTGAATCCAACCTATCATCCAACACCATCTAATAGAATGGAATGGAATGGAATGGAATGGAATGGAATGGAATGGAATGGAATGGAATGGAATGGAATAGTATAGAATAGAATAGAATAGACCAGACCAGGTTGGAAGAGACCTTCAAGATCATCGTGTCCAACCCATCATCCAACACCACCTAATCAACTAACCCATGGCATCAAGCACCCCATCAAGTCTCCTCCTGAACACCTCCAGTGATGGTGTCTCCACTAACTCCTTGGGCAGCCCATTCCAATGGGCAATCACTCTCTCTGTGTAAAACTTCCTCCTAACCTCCAGCCTAGTTAACAGGAGAGACAAAAACCATTACCAATAAATAACAGGAGAGAAAAAACATCTCCAATAGGTAACAGGAGAGACAAAACCCATCACCAATAGATAAAAGGAGAGAAAAAACATCTCCAATAGGTAACAGGAGAGACAAAACCCATCACCAATAGATAAAAGGAGAGAAAAAACATCTCCAATAGGTAACAGGAGAGACAAAAACCATCACCAACAGGTAGCAGGAGAGACAAAAACCATCACCAGTAGGTAACAGGAGAGACAAAACCCATCACCAATAGGTAACAGGAGAGACAAAAACCATCACCAGTAGGTAACAGGAGAGACAAAAACCATCACCAATAGGTAACAGGAGACAAAAAAAGCCATCACAAGTAGATTCAGAAAAAAGATTTTAAAAAGAACAGCAGGGGAAGCAAAAACCAACCAACCAACCAAAAACCAGCTCAGAACTCCCCATCACTGCTCTGCAGGGAGCCAGTACCCTCAGGGTCCTTGCTTTCAGCCATGCTGAGACAAGCCAGGTCCCTAGAGAAAAGATGCCTTTGAAGCCAGTGGGAGTGGGCTGATAAAGAGATCCCTTTAACTGTGATGCCTGTGAGTCACTGGTGCCAGGGTTAAGACATCCTGGGAGAAGGAGGGAAACCAAACTGGTTATTCACTGCCTTTGTTTCGTTGCCTTCAGAGTTTTGGGTACAAAGGCACTGTGGCATATGCCAACTGTTGACTATCAAATAATGAAGCGATCCCAGTGGGTATTGAGAAGCGTGGAATCATTCTAATGAGCCTGGCAAAATCTCATTAGGATGAACAGCAGGTGATGACAAAATATTTGCTCTGTATGCAAATGACTTGTTTCCTTCTCCATCTACACACAGTTCCATGAGCACTCAGTGGTAGGAGCTGTCAGATAATTACACATTGGAGCAAAGAGCTGCACATGTGCTGATCGCAGTTCACAGTGTCACAGTCTCACAGTATCACCAAGGTTGGAAGAGACCTCGAGGATCATCGAGTCCAACCTGTCTCCACAGACCTCATGACTAGACCATGGCACCAAGTGCCACGTCCAATCCCCTCTTGAACACCTCCAGGGATGGTGACTCCACCACCTCCCTGGGCAGCACATCCCAATGACAACTCGCTCGGTGAAGAACTTTCTCCTCACCTTGAGTCTAAACCTCCCCTGGCACAGCTTGAGACTGTGTCCCCTTGTTCTGGTGCTGGTTGCCTGGGAGAAGAGACCAACCCCTTCCTGGCTACAACCACCTTTAAGGTAGCTGTAGAGAGCAATGAGGCCACCCCTGAGCCTCCTCTTCTCCAGGCTAAGCAACCCCAGCTCCCTCAGCCTCTCCTCACAGGGCTGTGCTCAAGGCCTCTCCCCAGCTTTGTTGCCCTTCTCTGGACACCTTCCAGCAACTCAACATCTTTCCTAAACTGAGAGGCCCAGAACTGGACACAGGACTCAAGGTGTGGCCTAACCAGTGCTGAGTCCAGGGGCCCAATGACTTCCCTGTTCCTGCTGGCCACAGTATTCCTGATGCAGGCCAGGATGCCATTGGCCCTTTTGGCTACCTGGGCACACTGCTGGCTCATGTTTAGGCGGGTGTCAATCAGCACCCCCAGGTCCCTCTCTGTTTGGCAGCTCTCCAGCCACTCTGCCCCCAGCCTGTAGCTCTGCATGGGGTTGCTGTGGCCAAAGTGCAGCCCCTGGCACTTGGACTTGTTAAATGCCACCCCCTTGGCCTCTGCCCATCTGTCCAGTCGGTCAAGGTCCCTCTGCAGAGCCTTTCTACCCTCTAACTGACCAACATCTGCTCCTAACATCTGTTCAAGTGCAGTAATGGCAAAAAAAGGGGGGAAATGCTGGAAAAGAGATGTGCTTTTAGGGCAAGAGACTCCCTGTATCACTCAACTCCCAGACTCCAACTTGCACAGCCTGCCTAGCTTTGCTGTGCATCCAGGCTATCCAGCTGTCTATCCATAAATGCCTTCAAAGCAAGGACAGATGGGCTGCAGGCTGTCGAGGCTTCTCCGAGAGCTGGGAGCACAGAAGGCATGATGGAAGAGCGGACAGGGGTTGTGCTGAATTATGAAAAGAAGAGAAAATATGGCACTTACCTGCATGGACCTGAGTCTGAGCCATCCTAGTTCAAAGCAATTCTACCAATCAAACAGGAAATACTCAGCTGCAGGCTCAGATGTTGCTGTCTGCATAGTAAGTCACTGCTTTGCTCCCTACTGCTGCCTTAACTTCAGGCTGTGTAGCCCCTACAATCATAGACTCAACAAGGTTGGAAAAGATCATCAAGTCCAACCTGTCACCCAACACCTCATGACTACTAGACCATGGCACCAAGTGCCATGTCCAATCCCCTCTTGAACACCTCCAGGGACAGTGACTCCAACACAGAATCTCACAGAATCACCAAGGTTGGAAGAGACCTCAAAGATCATCGAGTCCAACCTGTCACCACAGACCTCATGACTAAACCATGGCGCCAAGTGCCACATCCAATCCCCTCTTGAACACTTCCAGTGATGGTGACTCCACCACCTCCCTGGGCAGCACATTCCAATGGCCAATCACTCTCTCTGTTAAGAACTTCCTCCTCACCTCCAGGCTAAAATTCCCCTGGCACAGCTTGAGACTGTGTCCTCTTCTTCTGGTACTGGTTGCCTGTGAGAAAAGACCAACCCCCACCTGGCCACAACCTCCCTTCAGGGAGTTGTAGACAGCAAGGACTCCCCTGAGCCTCCTCTTCTCTAGGCTAAGCAACCCCAGCTCCCTCAGCCTCTCCTCATAGGGCTGTGCTCCAAACCCTTCCCCAGCTTTGTTGCCCTTCCCTGGATAGGTTCAAGACTCTCAAAATCCTTCTTAAACTGAGGAGCCCAGAACTGGACACAGGACTCCAGGTGTGGCCTAACCAGTGCTGAGTCCAGGGGAGAATGACTTCCCAGCTCCTGCTGGCCACACTATTCTTGAAGCAGGATATCCATTCAGTTCCTGATGGTGTTTCTGGCAAAGCATGCTTCCATTCTCTCCAGTGCATTATTAATGATGCTTCATACATTTGGTTGTTTATCACACCAGTATTTATTTATGAATGCAGTCCTGTTCCTATTCCTCATGCATGTCCCAGACAAAATTCTGGCATGGGTGAGATGGAAGTCCCCCAAGAGCCCCATTCTTCTGTGTGTGCTGGAGGAGAGGAGGACAGGGGGGATTGAGTCCAAGGACCTTCCAGATTAAGTAACCCAAGCAATGCAAACAGAGGAGTCCCTGCAGATCCTCTCTCCAGCGCCTGGCGGTCAAATACCTTCATTATGCTTTGCCCATGTAATTGTGGTTTGCTCTCAAAAAAGGAGTCAGGAATGCATCTGAAGCCTCCCTTCTGAAATCACTCCTAGGATTCCCAGGGTCATGCAAAGCTTTCAGCCCTGGAAGGCAAAGGGCTGTGTGCTCCCTCCCACCGTGCTCACCAGGTCTTACCTGGAGGCAGTTTGCTGCAGGCTGCCCATCAGAGAGGGAGCTTAGTAAACTGATTAAGAGAAAGAGCCATTTGCTTTCCTGCTCAAGCCCTATACAAACAGGGTGAAGACAGCACACTGTAGAGCAGAAATTTCCCTCCCTCACCATCCAGAAATCATGCTAAATTATTAATAAATGCCAACAAATGCTAATAATATTAATGGCTTTTTTAGTCTGTAGCTCTTCCTCAAAAGTGCCTTTCATCCTAGTGCTTTGTCAGGTAAAGTGAGTATCATTCTTTCTTCTTTTGTGACTTTGGGAAGTCTAGAAAGGTCAACAAATAGGTCAGCAAGAGAGCTGGGAAGCAATGACTAATTCTTCCTGCTTCCCAGACCAACACCTTGTGAGAGCAGCGACACTGTGCCTCCCTGTGTCACGTCTGTGGGCCTGGGATATACACACTGCTCCTGTGGCTGGAGGCTTTCAGGAGTGAGTGGAGCAAAGGTCACCTGGGGTAGCATGGGGTGCATTTGAGGCTCTGAGCATGGGGACTCACAGATTCACGTCTGGAATAGAACAGCAGGCAACATTAACCAGCTTGGAAAAGAACTTTGAGATCATCGTGTCCAACCTATCACCCAACACCATCTAATCAACTAAACCATGACACCAAGCACCCCATCCAATCTCTTCCTAAACACCTCCAGTGATGGTGACTCCACCACCTCCCTGGGCAGCACATTCCAATGGCCAATCTCTCTTTCTGTGAAGAACTTCTTCCTAACATCCAGCCTAAACATCCCCTGGCACAGCTTGAGACTGTGTCCTCTTGTTCTGGTGCTAGCCACCCAGGAGAAGAGACCAACCCCCACCTAGCTACAATCTCCCTTCAGGGAGTTGTAGACAGCAAGAAGTTCTCTCCTGAGCCTCCTCTTCTCCAGGCTAGGCAACCCCAGCTCCCTCAGCCTCTCCTCACAGGGCTGTGTTCCAAACCCCTCCCCAGCTTTGTTGCCCTTCTCTGGACACCTTCCAGCAGCTCAACATCTTTCCTAAACTGAGGGGCCCAGAACTGGACACAGGACTCAAGGTGTGGCCTAACCAGTGCTGAGTCTAGGGGCACAATGACCACCCTGCTCCTGCTGGCCACACTGTTCCTGATGCAGGCCAGGATGCCATTGGCTTTCTTGGCCACCTGGGCACACTGCTGGCTCATGTTCAGCCTACTCTCAACCAGTACCCCCAGGTCCCTTTCTGCCTGGCTGCTCTCCAGCCACTCTGACCCCAGCCTGCAGCACTGCATGGGGTTGTTGTGGCCAATGTGTGGAACCTGGCACTTAGATGTGTTCAATCTCATGCCCTTGGACTCTGCCCATCTGTCCAGCCTGGCAAGGTCCCTCTGCAGAACCCTCTGCCCTCTAACAGATTACATCTGCTCCCAGCTTGGTGTCATCTGCAAATCTACTGATGATGGACTCAATCCCCTCATCCAGATCATCAACAAAGATATTGAACAGGATAAGGCCCAGCACTGATCCCTAGGGCACACCACTAGTGCCTGGCTGCCAGCTGGCTGTGGCACCATTCACCACCACTCTCTGGGCTCTGCCCTCCAGCCAGTTCCTTACCCAGCACAGAGTGCTGCTGTCCAAGCCAGGGGCTGCCAGCTTGGCCAGGAGTTTGCTGTGGGGGACAGTGTCAAAGGCCTTGCTGACATCCAGGTAGACTTTGAGGTAGACTTTGAGACCCAGGTGGACTTTGAGATCCCGATCTCTAGCCTGTGATTTGCTGACCGAGGTATCCTACATGGTATTTGCCTTACTTTTAATAATTGTATTAAACTGAAGTCTGCAGTCAAAGTGCTGCTGCCAAAATGATGGTGAGCCAAGAATGCCATTAATCATTGAAATGCAGCATGGGGCAGGGTTTGCAGGGCAAGGGGGCTTGTTCTCACGCTTTGGTTGTGCATGAGGAGGTAGCACGCTCCAACTCAAACTAACAGCAGTGCACAGGGGCCACAGCCTTCTGGTTCTGCTCAGCAGCTTTTGCTGACCAGCAAAAAGCAGTGGAAATCCCAAGCCCTTGGAAAGTGGTAGCTCTTAATCATCTCTGTTGCTTTTCTTTCTGTTTTGCTTTCCTTTTGGCTAGCCAGCCAGCCAAACATCTGAGTGCTTGTGTGGTGAAACTGGCTGTAGTAAGAGACGTGGGGACAGCAATGACAGTGACTCATTTCAAGCAAGAAGTCATCTGATGTTAGTGATGGCCTGTGTCAGCTGAGCAGTGGTCATGCCCAAGGTCCTCCCACATAGTGGTTCACAGAATCCCAGAAACATTCAGGTTGGAAAAGACCCTCAGGATGAACAAGTTCAACCCTACTCTACAAAGTTCTCCCCCTAAACCATGTTCCCAAGCACCACATCTAAACAACCTTTAAACACATCCAGGGTTGGTGACTCAGCCACCTCCCTGGGCAGCACATTCCAATGCCTGACCATTCTGTGAAAAACTTCTTCCTAATGTCCAGTCTGAACCTATCTAGTCACAGCTTGAGGCCAATCCCTCTTGTTCAATCATTAATTACCTGTGCATAAAAATCAGCACCACCCTCTCCACCATGTTCTTTCAGGTAGTTGGAGAGGGCAATGAGGTCTCCCCTCAGCCTCCTCTTTTCCAAACTAAACAGCCCCAGCTCCTTCAGACTCACCTCATAAGATTTATTCTCCAGGCCCTTCCCCAGCTTCATTGCCCTCCCCTGCACTTGCTCCAGCACCTCCACATCCCTCTACATATTGCTCTGAAATATGCTGGGCCCCATCCTGTTCACTATCTTTATTGATGATCTGGATGAGGGCATTGAGTCCCCCATCAGTAAGTTTGGAGATGACACCAAGCTGGGGGCAGGTGTTGATCTGTTAGAGGGTAGGAGAGCTCTGCAGAGGGATCTTGACGTGTTCAAGAGTCCCAATGTTCTTCTTAACATTGAGTGGCCCAGAACTGGACACAGTACTCCAGGTGTGGCCCTAAGCAGTGCTGAGTCCAGGGGCACAATGACTTCCCTGCTCCTGCTGGCCACACAGGAGTCAGTCTGTGCTGCTTGGACTTGGCAGCAATCCTTGCTTTCTTGTTTTTATCAGTAGAGCTGCAATCTTATAGGCTCTATGAGGACACCTGATGCAGAAGCATCTAATGGTGTCTGAGATGCCAAAACATATCCTTTATGGCTTGCACCTCTTTCTCCCATAGGGAAAACTTGCACGTCAGACCTCTGCAGTATATGACAGGCTGCAGATATCTCTTGGGTAACCTCTAGAATCTGAAATGCTCTGTGTTTAAAGAGCAAGATGCTCTGTGTGTCTGTGCTGCAAGGTGGTCCAGCTGCTTAAGCTCTCATTTGAGATTTTGTGCCCTGATGAACTGAGATCTGTGCCCTTGCTGCTGAGTGAGTTTTCAGTTAACAGCAGCAAGCACATAAGCCATGCAGTCCCAGTGGTGTCTGTAGAGTAGGTCTGGCCTGAAGAAGTGATAAATACTTCTGGCTAGTCTTGCTGCTCCCATAGCCAAGCAGTAGTATTGCTCATCTGTGAAGTCCTTTGAGCCTTAGAGTATTGTTAACACATTGATCAAAGTGAAAAGAAACTGTAGGCAGGAATTCCTTTGTCATGGGTGTGGAGAGGGTGCAGAGGTCCTTTGCATTCATGTCTCTCTGCTCATAAGAAGTACCCTTTTTAATGCTGCTGCATAGTTTAGTAGTCTGTGTCCAGTTCTGGGCCCCTCAGTTTAGGAAGGAGGTTGACTTGCTGGAACGAGTCCAGAGAAGACCAACAAAGTTGGTGAGGGGTTTGGAACATAAGCCCTACGAGGAGAGGCTGAGGGAGCTGGGGTTGCTTAGCCTGGAGAAGAGGAGACTCAGGGGTGACCTTATTACTCTCTACAACTACCTGAAGGGAGGTTGTAGACGGATGGATGTTGGTCTCTTCTCCCAGGCGACCAGTACCAGAACAAGAGGACACAGTCTCAGGCTGTGCCAGGGGAGGTTCAGGCTTTATGTTAGGAAAAAGTTCTATACAGAAAGAGTGATTGCCCATTGGAATGGGCTGCCTGGGGAGGTGGTGGAGTCACCATCATTGGAGGTTTTCAGGAGAAGACTTGATGGGGTGCTTGGTGCCGTGGGTTAGTTGTTTAGGTGGTGTTGGATTGGTTGATGGGTTGGACGTGATGATCTTGAAGGTCTCTTCCAACCTGGTTTATTCTATGTATTCATGAAGTGTTGGGTGAGAGGTTGGACTTGATGATCTCTGAGGTATTTTCCAACCTTATTGATTCTATGATTCTAATTTCTATATCCTCAGCCTCTGAAAACCCAGAGTGCTTCATGACTCTGTTCCTTTTCCTCCAGTACCACCTTTACCTGCTCTTCCCAGCATGTCTTCAGCACCTGTCTTAGAGTTTGCTCAATCCTATCTCTGCTGTACCACCCCCATCCAATCTTGTATAACTTTATTCTTCCATTCACTTCCTACTCTATCTACCCCTCTAGTCTCGGCCATCCCGGACTCACAAAGTTAGAGTCTTCAGCTCCTTAAGCTGAAGGTCCATCCATCTGTGTCCATTTCTGGGCCCTTCAATTTAAGAAGGATATTGAGACACTTGAATGTGTCCAGAGAAGGGCTACAAGGCTGGGGGGAGGTCTTGAGCACAAGTCCTATGAGGAGAAGCTGAGGGAGCTGGGGCTGTTCAGCCTGGAGAAGAGGAGGCTCAGGGGAGACTGCTTTGCTCTCTACAACTACCTGAAAGGAGGTTGTAGGCAGATGGGAGTTGGTCTCTTCCCCCAGGCAACCAGCACCAGAACAGGAGGACACAGTCTCAAACTGTGCCAGGGGAGGTTTAGGCTGGATGTGAGGAGAAAGTTCTTCCCAGAAAGAGTGATTGGCCATTGGAATGTTCTGCCCAGGGAGGTGGTGGAGTCACCATCCCTGGAGATGTTCAAGAGGGGATTGGACGTGGCACTTGGTGCCATGGTTTAGTTAGTCCTGAGGTATTGGGTGCTAGGTCGGACTTGATGATCTCTGAGGTCTTTTCCAACCTCATTGATTCTATGATTCTATGCTCTATCTTCACTATGTGCCTACTCTTGAAGGACTCCACAGCTACTGTCCCCTTGGCCAAAGTGGACAAAGGACACATCTTCCCTTTACCTGGCTTTCCCAGGGATGGGAATCTACATGGCAAGATCTAGAGCAAAAGAGAATGTGTCTGGCTAGAACAAGGTGACCTTAATCTGGGGGTAGGAACTGCTGTACCAAGATTCACCCATCATTATGTCTTTGTTTACATAAGATGCTAGGAAGCCTGGGCTTCGTTGGATCATTGGCACAACCTTCTTCCTGCAGTCAAATTGCCTAGCTATCACCACCTACAGCTTGGTAGCAAACTCTAAGTCATGAGTCACTCCAGAGTAAGCAGTAAAAGGTTCTTTAGAAGAGAAGAGCAGCTAAAGGGATGAGCACAAGCATTTTTTTCCTCTCTTATTTTTTCCCACTTCTTTGTGTAATGCTGTTTACTCTTCATATGTCTGACAAATGCCCTTTCAGTTTCACTTTAAGTAGTTCAGGAGGCAGATTATTCTTCTTTCCTGTTTTTCTCCTTTCTCTTCCTCTTTGCATAATAAATCAAAGGAGTAGCCACTGGTTTCTGTAAGTATGTTTGTGGACCCTGGAACCAAGCTTCATCCTGTCTTTCAGCCCATGCTGAGGCACTTCAGCTCTTCATCCAGTTGCCCTTAGATGCCCCCACTAATCACTGGAGGAGGACAGGCAATTTGGGGAGTTCTGGGAGTGTTTTGCCTGAGACATCCTTTAGATGTATTTTCCTGACTCCTCTCCCAGAGCCAAATCTACTTGAGCCCAAATGTACAAGATGCATGCTGTTGCACGGTGCTTTGCTCCTCCAAAATCTTTCTCCTCAGCAGATCCAGAGCTCTCAATGAAACTGGATCACAGGCAGCTTCCCACCCTATAAATATCAGTACTTCTTGGCACCTCCACTTTGCAAGTTCTTGGGATTTTCAGAAGCAGCTGTATCTCTCCAGGGACAAGCTGTATCTCTCCAGCTGTTTCCAGGGACAAGCCAAGAGGAAACCAGGAGCCTGGAGGCAGTGTTAACCTTGTGAAGTGGTCCTCTGTTTCCTAGTATGTGCACAAGGGTTTTCATAGAATCACAGAAACATTCAGGTTGGAAAAGACCCTCAGGATCACCAAGTCCAACCAATAACCCTACTCTACAAGGTTCACCCCTAAACCACATCCCCAAACACATCCAAACCGTCTTTAAACACACCCAGGGTTGGTGACTCAACCACCTCCCTGGGCAGCACATTCCAATGCCTGACCACTCTTTCCCTGATAAAATTTTACCTATTGTCCAGTCTAAACCTACCCAGTTGCAGCTTGAGGCTTCTCCCTCTTGTTCTATCACTAATTACCTGGGAGAAGAGACCAGCACCAGCCTCTCTTTCAGGGCAATGAGGTCTCCCCTCAGCTTCCTCTCTTCCAAACTAAACAGCCTCAGATCCTTCAGCTGCTTCTCATAAGATATATTCCCCAGGCCTTTCACCAGTTTTGTTGCCCTAAGCTGTGCATGCCCACTCCTCCCTGAGGACAAATTTGTTGGACAGCCACAGGATACCATTTAGTCCTTCCTGGACAGTAAAGCATTGGAGATGTCTTTTAAGCCTTTGACTTCAATGTAATTCAATGGGAATCTGGGCCTTCACCGTGATGTAGAATTAGAATCATAGAATCAATAAGGTTGGAAAAGACCTCAGAGATCATCAAGTCCAACTTATCACCCAGCACCTCAGGACTAACTAAAGCATGGCTTCAAGTGCAATGTCCAACTCATTTGAACATCCCCAGGGATGGTGACTCCACCACCTCCCTGGGCAGCACATCCCAATGGCAAATCTCTCTTTCTGGGAAGAACTTCTTCCTAACATCCAGCCTAAACCTCCCCTGGTGCAGCTTGAGACTGTTAGAATAGAATAGAATAACCCAGGTTGGAAGAGACCTTCAAGATCACTGTGTCCAACCTATCAACCAATCCAACCCACCTAATCAACTAAACCCTGGCACCAAGCACCCCATCAAATCTCCTCCTGAACACCCCCAATGATGGTGACTCCACCACCTCCCCAGGCAGCACATTCCAATGGGCAATCACTCTCTCTGTATAGAACTTCTGGTGCTGGTTGCCTGGGAGAAGAGGCCAACCCCCACCTGGCTACAGCCTCCCTTCAGGTAGTTGTAGACAGCAATAAGATCTCCTTTGAGCCTCACCTTCTCCAGTCTAAGCAACCCCAGGTCCCTCAGCCTCTCCTCACAGGGCTGTGCTCCAGACCTCTCCCCAGCCTCATTACCCTTCTCTGGCCACATTCAAGTGTCTCAATGTCCTTCTTAAACTGAGGGGCCCAGAACTGGACACAGTCCTCAAGGTGTGGCCTAACCAGTGCTGAGTCCAGGGGCAGAATGTCCTCCCTGCTCCTGCTGGCCACACTATTTCTGATGCAGGGTCTTGCTTGACCTTAGGGGATATTTTTAACCTGAGGGTTATTTTTTCACCCACTTATTTCCACTGTCCCTGGAGCAGACAGAAACCCAGCTTGCTGTACACTTACCAACTTCACACTGCTACACAATTTTTTAGCAACGTTGGGAGTAATAATTTACTGCCTTGTGCCCTGTAAGGGAGCAGTATAACTCTAAAGCTTGTATAACTTGACCTCATGCAAACTTCAGCAAGCTTTTTCTTCCATTAATTGTGGAAGAACAAAGCATCTACTCTTTCATATTGAAAAAAACACATAGCACCTCTTCCTGGAATCTCAAGTCTAAGGTGTTTGTGCTGTGAAAAAGAACTTCATGGTAATGATAGCAGAATATCAGATTACTGACTCTGCATAGCACTCTTCTGTTTGGCTCCTGTCTGCTTCTCAACAGCACTGGATGAAAAGCTGAATGCCTTCCAGAAACACCTTTTATTCCCAGACTAAGAATGTTTATGCCTCTCAAGTGGTCAAATTAAATTGTATCAAGTGAGCTGAAGGTTCTAAGGGCCCTCTTTAAACTGTTGTGTGCTTGTGAAACAATTAAAGTAAAACAAACATAGTCAAAATAATTTTAGAGAGGATTAGTTGGAAGGTTTAACTAAACTAATTTCTGCCCTGGTTGGCTTCCATGGGCATTTGTTTGGTCTGGTAGAAACACTCTTTCCTTAAGCAGTCAACCAAAGACTGGTTGTAAGAGCCACATTTGCTCTGTCAGGGAAGCTAAATAACATTTTTGCCTCCCACAATCACTTTGAACTGAACAGCTCCAAGTCATACCTCTTGGATGGGACATTGGCCACAACAGCCCCATGCAGTGCTACAGGCTGGGGTCAGAGAGGCTGGAGAGCAGCCTGGCAGAAAGAGACCTGGGGGTACTGGTTGATAGCAGGCTGAACATGAGCCAGCAGTGTGCCCAGCTGGCCAGGAAGGCCAATGGCATCCTGGCCTGCATCAGGAATAGTGTGGCCAGCAGGAGCAGGGAGGTCATTGTGCCCCTAGACTCAGCACTGGTTAGGCCACACCTTGAGTCCTGTGTCCAGTTCTGGGCCCCTCAGTTTAGGAAAGATGTTGAGTTGCTGGAAGGTGTCCAGAGAAGGACAACAAAGCTGGGGAGGGGTTTGGAGCACAGCCCTGTGAGGAGAGGCTGAGGGAGCTGGGGTTGCTTAGCCTGGAGAAGAGGAGGCTCAGGGGAGACCTTCTTGCTCTCTACAAGTCCCTGAAGGGAGGTTGTAGCCAGGTGGGGGTTGGTCTCTTCTCCCAGGCAACCAGCACCAGAACAAGAGGACACAGTCTCAAGCTGTGCCAGGGGAGGTTTAGGCTGGATGTTAGGAAGAAGTTCTTTATAGAAAGAATGATTTGCCATTGGAATGTGCTGCCCAGGGAGGTGGTGGAGTCGCCATCACTGGAGGTATTCAACAGGGGACTGGACGTGGCACTTGAAGCCACGGTTTAATTAGTCCTGAGGTGTTGGGTGCTAGGTTGGACTTGATGAGCTCTGAGGTCTTTTCCAACCTTATTGATTCCATGATTCTCTGATTAATACAATTCTGGCTTTTGCTCTTTATTTTGTCTGTGAGATTTTAGGAGATTAAAACAGTGAGATTCCAACGGTGGGCATGAAGTGTAGGTCAACCTCTATAATGTATTATCCAACAGGTAAAACTCTATAATCTATTATCCAACAGGTAAAGCTCTGTAATTTATTATCCAACAGGTAAAACTCTATAATTTATTATCCAACACAATAGATTTTTTCTTGATGCTTTTGCTCAGGGCATATCTAAAGGCTGGCTAGGTCAAACTACAAGGTACCTGCTTGGGCTACTAGTCATAGGATAACTCTGTGACCTCCACAGAGCTGCCTGAGACTGTCATAATCTTTATTTACCTATTGAATAACGTCTGTGTTTCCACAGACACTGTCAGTACACGTCTGGAGGGAGACCTGCTAAGTATAAACAGAAAATATTGATCCTCTTGTCTCCTCCCTGAGCACAGCTGCCAATCCATCACGTGTCTCCAGCCCTGAGATCTGATACTCCTCTTTGGCACCACGCTTAAATAACACAGGCAGAAACTGCTGCAACTGGTGAGCTTTGCACTGCGCTTAACAGCGTCGGGAAGCAATCATGGCTAATTGTTATGACTGTAATTCCAAACCTGACAGCTGGCAGAGAATCAGAGGTCTCAGTCACATTTGCTGAATGTCTCCCTGATATATTCCACCATGGCAGCCTTCTCCAAAGCCTTGCCCTTTCACTACTTGCATGTCTCCAGCACTCAGGTAGCTGCTGCCAAGGCTGCTCTCCTCTAGGCTAATTATTAGCACAGTGTAATTTCTTGAAAGCACAGCTGGCAAATGTTGCTTCCATGCAGGCTGGGCTAGATCTGTGTGGAGAAAGGCTGACAGGGTAAAGATTTCAGTAGCATCTAGAGTCAGGGAATAACACTGGTTATCAAAATAAAAAGCAGGTGCCATCTGCTCCCACTCCAGCAACTCCTGTTGACTTCAATGGGAGTGTGAGGATTTTCACAGCCCCTCTATCTGCTTTTCTGAAGGTTAGCAATGACTCAAGATGAGAACTCCCAGCAGTCTAAGGGGGTTGGAGAACCAAAAACATCCGTGATGGAGCGTGGATTCATTCCCATGGAAGTCAGGCAAACAGACCAGTGGGTGCCTAAGCTGAGATGAGGTAGGTAGCATATTCTAAATGGCTTTCATACTATGGGACCAGTTGTTCACACCACAGGATCTAGCATGGAGAAAGTGCCACCAAGGCAGTTACTTCTGATAGAAATCCATGTGCCATGGATATGTAGAAACAGATGTGCCTCTCCCTGTCAAAGGTGTTGCCCCTTAGAATAGAACAGAATAGGATAGAATAGAATAGAATAGGATAGGATAGAATGGAATGGAATGGAATGGAATGGAATAGAATAGAATAGAATAGAATAGAATAGAATAGAATAGAATAGAATAGAATAGAATAAATCAGGTTGGAAGAGACCTTCAAGATCATTGTGTCCAACCCATCAACCAATCCAACACCATATAATAAACTAAACCATGGCACCAAGCACCCCATCAAGCCTCCTCCTGAACACCTCCCATGATGGTGACTCCACCACCTCCCCAAGCAGCCCATTCCAATGGCCAGTCACTCTCTCTGTATAGAACTTCTTCCTAACATCCAGCCTAAACCTCCCCTGGCGCAGCACGAGACTGTGTCCTCTGGTTCTGGTGTTGGCTGCCTGGGAGACGAGACCAACCCCCACCTGGCTACAACCTCCCTTCAGGGAGTTGTAGACAGCAATAAGGTCACCCCTGAGTCTCCTCTTCTCCAGGCTAAGCAACCCCAGCTCCCTCAGCCTCTCCTCATAGGGCCTGTGATCAAAACCTCTCCTCAGCTTTGTGGCCCTTCTCTGGACTTGTTCCAGCAAGTCAACCTCCGTCCTAAACTGAGGGGCCCAGAACTGGACACAGTACTCGAGGTGTGGCCTAACCAGTGCAGTGTACAGGGGCAGAATGACCTCCCTGCTCCTGCTGGCCACACTGTTCCTGATGCAGGCCAGGATGCCTTTGGCCTTCTTGGCTGCCTGGGCACACTGCAGGCTCATGTTCAACCTACCATTGAGCAGCACCCCCAGGTCCCTCTCTGCCTGGCTGCTCTCCAGCCACTCTGACCCCAGCCTGTAAAACTGCCTGGGGTTGCTGTGGCCAATGTGCAGAACCTGGCACTTGGATGTGTTCAATCTCATGCCCTTGGACTCTGCCCATCTGTCCAGCCTGTCGAGGTCCCTCTGCAGAGCCTCTCTACCCTCCAGCAGATCAACTCCTGCCCACAGCTTGGTGTCATCTGCAAATTTACTAATGAGGGACTCAATGCCCTCATCCAGATCATCAATAGAGAGTCAAAGAGCATGGGGCCCAGCACTGAATAGGAAATACTGCACACCAGGAAAGACTATTTGCCTATCGTCTGCCTGGAAATAACCAGGTGACCTCATCCTGTAAGGCTTTCCTTCCAGTGGGAGCACCCAGGAAACTTAGAAAGCCCTTCACCACCTCTGAAAGGGACAAACACTGAAACTATAAAACATTTCTGATGGGTAGGACAGCAGGTGTTAGAAGATAGAATAGAATAGGAATAGAATAGAATGGAATGGAATGGAATGGAATAAACCAGGTTGGAAGAGACCTTCGAGATCATCAAGTCCAACCTATCACCCAACACCATCTAATCAACTAAACCATGGCACCAAGCACCCCATCCAGTCTCTTCCTAAACACCTCCAGGGATGGTGACTCCACCACCTCCCTGGGCAGCACATTCCAATGGCAAATCACTTCTTCCTAACATCCAGCCTAAACCTCCCCTGGTGCAGCTTGAGACTGTGTCCTCTTGTTCTGGTGCTGGCTGCCTCCCTTGCCACCAAAGTCAGAAGAGTGCAAAATACTTGACCAATTTTCTAGTGTCTAGGCAGAAGAAGGATGAACACAGTGAAATAAAACTACTGGCATCTCCAGGAGAGTGGATAAAATCTGATTAGTAATCAAAGGGGAGCATGAGGGAACAGTGGTTTGTTTGGCAAGGGCTGCTGCACTTGGCATTGTCATTTGAACTGGAATTACCCTGGAAGACGTGAAATTTTTTGCTCATTTTGCTAGTAAAGCTGTGGAACCATGAAGCCATTGCCATATATCATAGAATCATAGAATCAGTCAGGGTTGGAAGGGGCCACAAGGATCATCCATTTCCAACCCCCCTGCCATGGGCAGGGACACCCCACACTAGATCAGGCTGGCCACAGCCTCATCCAGCCTGGGCTTAAACACCTCCAGGGCTGGGGCCTCAACCACCTCCCTGGACAACCCATTCCAGGGCTTCACCACTCTCATGGGGAAGAACTTCTTCACCTCCAGCCTGAATCTCCCCACCTCCAGCTTCATTCCATTCCCCCTAGTCCTATCACTACCTGAGATCCTGAGAAGTCCCTCCCCAGTCTTCTTGGAGCCCCCTTCAGATACTGGAAGGCCACAATGAGGTCACCTGGGAGCCTTCTCTTCTCCAGACTGAACAGCCCCAACTCCTTCAGTCTGTCCTCATAGGAGAGGTTCTCCAGCCCTCTGATCATCCTTGTGGCCCTTCTCTGGACACCTTCCAGCACCTCCAGGTCCCTCTTGTAACAGGGGCTCCAGAAATGGAGGCAGTACTCCAGGTGGGGTCTCCCCAGAGCTGAGTAGAGGGGGAGAATCACCTCCCTTGACCTCCCTTGATCATGTCCTATTGTTTTCTGGTTCTGAAAGTTCAAGGGGTCTGTGACCTTGACTGTGGAAGTCAAATTAAGAACCGAGTCCAGCAATGGGCTGCACATACCACTGGAGAGTTTCACTCAAAGCCTTTAGCCATGCTGGCTCTTATAGCTTCTTTGATGAGTACACTACATCTACCTGGATTGCCCCTAGAATTGCCCAGGCACATTCAGGGCACAGGCAGCTGATCAGATTACTGTGCCTGAGTCATTACTTCCCAGCTCCCCTTGTTCCAGGGAAGCTGCCCTAGCTGAGCCTGCATGCTCATCACCTGAGGCAAGAGTGAGGTAATTCCACAGAAGAGGCTGAAGATAAGGCATGGGCACTCCATCATGTGTCTGGGCCTTTTACACTAAAACCTGCATATCAGCAGGTAACATACACCTCCCTTCAGGCAGTTTTGTTGATGCTGATGCTCTGAAGTCAATGGAGTGTACGTGAGGGCAGAAGAGGTTAAACTGGTATAACCAACCCAGCACAATGAGAGCACTTACAGGAGAATTCAGTAGGGTGCATTTTCCTTCAGTTAAGATGCCATCAAACTGACTGATCAAATGACCCTCTCTTACAGACCATGACTTTTAAAGATGCATACATCTAGTTCCACCTTTTGGTTCTCCAGCATGCAGAACACACCTGCATGCTCTCTGGGCTGGGGTAAGCAAACCTGATGGCTTCTACTGACTGCAGCTGAACTGCAGCCACCTCTCAGGGTTGTCCAAAGCTCCTTCTGATTTAAAGCTTAAAAGCTACATAGAATCATAGAATCAAAAAGGTTGGAAAAGAACTCAAAGATCATCAAGTCCAACCTGTCACCCAACACCTCAGGACTACTAGACCATGGCACCAAGTGCCACATCCAATCTCCTCTTGGGACAGTGACTCCACCACCTCCCTGAGCAGCACCTTCCAATGGTCAATCACTCTTTCTGGGAAGAACTTTCTCCTCATCTTGAACCTAAACTTGCCCTGGCACAGCTTGAGACTGTGTCCTCTTGTTCTGGTGCTGGTTGCCTGGGAGAAGAGACCAACCCCCCCCAGCTACAACCTCCTTTCAGGTAGTTGTAGACAGCAAGAAGGTCTCCCCTGAGCCTCCTCTTCTCCAGGCTAAGCAACCCCAGCTCCCTCAGCCTCTCCTTCCAGGGCTGTGCTCCAAATCACTCCCCAGCCTCGTTGCCCTTCTCTGGACACCTTCAAGTGTCTCAATGTCCTTCTTAGATTGAGGGGCCCAGAACTGGACACAGGACTCAAGGGGTGGCCTAACCAGTGCTGAGTCCAGGGGCACAATGACTTCCCTGCTCCTGCTGGCCACACTATTCCTGATGCAGGCCAGGATGCCATTGGGCTTCTTGGCCACCTGGGCACACTGCTGGCTCATGTTGAGCCTACTGTCAACCAGTACCTCCAGGTCCCTTTCTGCCTGGCCACACTCCAGCCACTCTGACCCCAGCCTGTAGCACTGCATGGGGTTGTTGTGACCGAAGTGCAGCACCCAACACTTGGACTTGTCAAATGCCATCCTGTTGGACTCTGCCCATCTGTCCAGCCTGTCGAGGTCCCTCTGCAGAACCCTTCTACCCTCTAAGAGATTACATCTGCTCCCAGCTTGGTGTCATCTGCAAATTTACTGATGATGGACTCAACCCCCTCATCCAGATCATCAATAAAGATGTTAAAGAGCATGAGGCCCAGCACTGATCCCTGGGGCACACCACTAGTGCCTGGCTGCCAGATGGCTGTGGCACCATTCACCACCACTCTCTGGGCTCAGCCTCCAGCCAGTTCCTAACCCAGCTCAGAGTGCTGCTGTCCAAGCCAGGGGCTGCCAGCTTGGCCGGGAGTTTGCTGTGGGGGATGGTGTCAAAGACCTTGCTGAAGTCCAGATAGACTTCATGTTATGAAGATGGTAAAGTGCTTTTCTCCAGCTTACTATATTGCTTCATATTGCTGCTGTCTTTGCTTCCTTCCAGATTACTTTCAGGCATCACTATTAAAAGATCCTCAAACTGCAAGGATTTGTAATTCAGTGTGGCACAGCACACAGGGATGGGCGAGTCTGAAATGTGTGATTGCTTTCACAGACTTAGGAGCATCTGTAGTGAAAGAGATGCTGAAAGAAAACCAAATGAACAATAAGCATTTGAGATTTATGTTTGGTTTGGGGTTTTTTTTTTTCAGGAGCTTGAAGAAAGCAGTGGAAGAAAAGAAGAAAGAAGAAGTCTGGGTGCCTGCAGCTCACCCAGCTCTATTCAGCATCCTCACATGGCTGTGAGGAGCAAAGCACTGTGCACCCCTATGTTGGACCAACTAGGCTGGGCTTTGCCAGCGAAACTGAAAAGGACTAGAAGACTTCAAGACAAATAAGACAGCAGGAAAAATTAATGAAGGCATTAGACTGACCTCCTTTAGAAATGGGTGAGACAGGGTAAACAGGGGGAGATCTTGTTTTGCTTTCATCCTGGAAAAAATAACATTTCTTCCTTTGCAGTTCAGCACAGTTGACTGATTTGGAAACAAATCTGTTTTCTCTGGAAAGATTTATTTGCCCAACAGACTCCTTTTTTTTTTTTTCTTTCCCCCTTCTCTTTGGCAAAAAGCAATAGGTTGGAAGAACAAGGCCTGTCTTGTTAGCAGGTTTAAAAGGCCCAGTAATTAACTGGTACATTTGGAGGCATGGCATGCAGGACTACTCGCTGCAACCTACTTTATTTGAGTGTCCCAGGGAAGTGCTGTGAAATGGGCAAGAGCTTTAGAGAATGCTGTTTATTTCATAGGTGGTGTCAGAGAGCAGGATTATTTGGTTATGAAGTTAAGCCAGAGCATTTGCTGAGGTAAGGACACTATGGCCTGACCTTTGGCAACATGCTTTCGTCCGTGACACGCTTTCTCTCTCCCTCCTTCCCTCCCTTTCCCTCTTTCTTTCTGTCTATTCTAAGTTGGAAACAAAGCACCTCTTATTTAGGCTGGGGACAGCATGCACTTTTTCACATCAGTCCTTTGCAGTACATAGTAGGTGCCTTTAAAAACACAAAGTGACATCCTGTGATTTGAGGAAGTCAGCCACAAGGGTCATTTATCCTTGAAGTCATCTCCTTTCGGTGCACAATGTGCAATGGTGGTATTCACAGCCAAACTCCTCTTAGTCCCTCAGCCTTTTTCTGCCTCATTTTGGGGTTTGGTGTGGGTTTGTTTGGTTTGGTTGGTTGGTTGGTCTTTTTTTTTTCCCTTCCAATCTGTTATGATGCTGCAGGCAATTGTGGGCTTGAAGCGAGATTCTTAAATGGTGGTGGCTGAAAATAGGACTGTAATTCCATGCTGCAGTGATTTATGTCCTGGTGTCTTGACCTTGTGAAGTCCTAAAGATCTGCAGCCTGCAGGAACTGAAAATAAGGTGGAGAAGTGCTCGGCGCTCTTGGGATGCAGCGTCTACCAGCCTGTCCCCCTGAGTGAGGAAGCCAAAAGAGAGCCATCCCTGTTTGGGCATGCAGAGCTAGTGAGTCCTATCAAGTGCCAAAGAGACCCTTGTGGGAGCAAAGGGAGTCTCTTCAGGAGTATTTCTGGAGGTACAAAAGATAAACATTTGTCTTGCAAAATTATACGAATGGAATGGAGTGGAATGGAATGGAATGGGATGGAATGGAATGGAATGGAATGGGATGGGATGGGA
Organism: Dryobates pubescens; assembly: GCF_014839835.1. Lineage (NCBI taxonomy): Eukaryota > Metazoa > Chordata > Aves > Piciformes > Picidae > Dryobates > Dryobates pubescens. The sequence continues at coordinate 41,150,284 of NC_071618.1, read as the reverse complement.
TGGGATGGGATGGGATGGGATGGGATGGGATGGGATGGGATGGGATGGAATGGAATGGGATAGGATGGGATGGAATGGGATGGGATGGAATGGAATGGAATAGAAAAGGATAGAGTAGACTAGACTAGACTAGACTAGACTAGAATTGAATTGAATTGAATTGAATTGAATTGAATTGAATTGAATTGAAATAGCCAGGTTGGAAGAGACCTTCAAGATCATGGAGTCCAATCTATCACCCAACACCATCTAATCAACTAAACCATGGCACCAAGTGCCTTATCCAGTCTCTTCCTAAACACCTCCAGTGATGGTGACTCCACCACCTCCCTGGGCTGCACATTCCAATGGCCAATCTCTCTTTCTATGAAGAACTTCTTCCTAACATCCAGCCTAAACCTCCCCTGGTGCAGCTTGAGACGGTGTCCTCTTGTTCTGGTGCTGGTTGCCTGGGAGAAGAGACCAACCCCCACCTGGCTACAACCTCCCTTCAGGGAGCTTCCCTCCCCAGCTTTGTTGCCCTTCTCTGGACACCTTCCAGCAGCTCAACATCTTTCTTAACCTGAGAAGCCCAGAGCTGGACACAGGACTCAAGGTGTGGCCTAACCAGTGCCGAGTACAGGCTGGCAGAGCTGTCTCATGCTGTCTGCTGACACAGAAGACCCAGGAATGCAACTCAGCGAGTGAGGGAGGAAAAGCCAGTTGCAAATCAGGATGATTTGCTTTCACGGTCTCCTCCAGAGGCAGAAAAGAAGTGCAGAGGGAAAGGATTATGCTGGAAAGATCAAAGTGGATAGAGAGGCGTGAGTTAACGGGCATGCTCTTCAAGAGCAGTAATTCCCCTGACATCTGAAGGGGTGGGTGAAGGGCATATTGCCTTGTCAGTTAAATGCCACCGTTAGTTTCAAGCCTTTACTAATTAGCCGGCTTAGCAAAAGGCCCTGCTCAGCATTTCTAAATGCAGACTGCAGCCTCTGCCACTCCTCAGCACAGATATATTTGTCCACATCCTCCCAATGTGACATGCTGGTGCAGAGGCAGCTTGGTTAGCAATTAAAAGAGAAGCTAGGATTAAATGAGGCTTCATCCGGTATTTTTCTCACTTGCTACGTCCAGGTCAGCCCAGGACAAACCACTAACTGAATAAGAAGTGGGAAGCCTGCTGTGTACTGAGATGCCACTTGCAGCAGTGCCAAGACCCAAGTCACTTCCCTGGGACTGCACTGGCTCACACCTGCATAAGCAAGAGTTGTAGTCCCTAACCTCTACGGAGCTTAGCATCACTGGAAGGGAGAAGGGAAAAGATTGGTATTTGCCCTGTACTGAAATGGGCTTGTGGGAAGGGACAGTGGTATTACACCAAAGGCCTGGGGAGCTAACCCCAAGTGCAGAATGGACAAAAGGAGGCCTCTGCTTTGTGTTAAATGGTGTATAGAACAGAACAGAACAGAACAGAATAGAATAGGATAGGATAGAATAGAATAGAATAGAATGGAATGGAATGGAATGGAATAGACTAGACTAGACTAGACTGGACTAGATTTCCAGGTTGGAAAAGACCTTTTGAGATCATCAAGTCCAACCTATCACCCAACACCATCTAATCAGCTAAACCATGGCACCAAATGCCTCATCCAGTCTCTTCTTAAACACCTCCAGGAATGGTGACTCTACCACCTCCCTGGGCAGCACATTCCAATGGCCAATCTCTCTTGCTGGGAAGAACTTCTTCCTAACATCCAGCCTGAACCTCCCCCAGCACTGCTTGAGACTGTGTCCTCTTGTTCTGGTGCTGCTTGCCTGGGAGAAGAGACCAACCCCCACCTGCCTACAACCTCCCTTCAGGGAGTTGTAGACAGCAAGAAGGTCTCCCCTCAGCCTCCCCTTCTCCAGGCTAAGCAACCCCAGCTCCCTCAGCCTCTCCTCACAGGGCTGTGCTCCAAATCCCTCCCCAGCTTTGTTGCCCTTCTCTGGACACCTTCCAGCATCTTCTTTCCTAAACTGAGGGCCCCATAACTGGACACAGGACTCCAGGTGTGGCCTAACCAGTGCTGAGTCCAGGGACACAATGACTTCCCTGCTCCTGCTGGCCACACTCTTCCTGATGCAGACCAGGATGCCATTGGCCTTCTTGGCCAGCTGGGCACACTGCTGGCTCATGTTCAGCCTACTATCAACCAGTACCCCCGGGTCCCTTTCTGCCTGGTTTTGTGGTTGGTTGGTTTGGCTTTGGGTTTTTTTTTCCCCTCTTTATTTCTTTTTCTCAACCCAAACACAGAGATTGAGTGATTTCAGCTCAGGAATATCCCACAAGCATAAACTGCCACCAATGCCAGGAGATGGTATTGTGCTGCTACTAGATGAAAATGGAAGTCATATCAGAGAAGAGAGCAGGAGATGCTTGCAAAACTCTTTTCTTTGTCCATTTCTGTGTTTGTGGCTTCTCAGCTGTCCTCTGCTCAAGCTCTTGTCTGCTAACTTTTTAATAGTAGAGTTGGTCTAGTGTTCCTCTTACATGGTTTGAGAACCATAGTAGTTGCTGCCAGATGTTCAGTAGCTTTGTGTTGGAACAGGAGGCTGAGGGACAGGTTTCTCACTGGCTTGGGACACCCTCCAAGTGCTTGAGCTTCTAACGGTCATGTCCTACTGCTATCAGACTGAAGCAAATGGGATGAGAGTCAAGCTCTGTATCATTGTAATGGGTTGGGGCAGATCCCCTCCCCACCACAGGCAGAAATAACGACTCAGACAAACGGATTGCAAAAGTAGTGGAGAGTTTACATAGAGAACAGTGAATGTTACAGAAAACCCAAAGCGCAGTGACAAAGAAAGATCCCATCCCCACCTGAGGGTGCATGCAAAACCCCCAGGGCTCCTTCTTCCCCCTCCCTCTGCTGGGCTAGTCTCAGCTGGCCAGGCCTGAGACTGCCCATCCCCCTGTGGCCTTGGGCCCAATCAGGCCCATGGCCGGGAGATCTCTCCCCCAGTTACCAAGTCTCGGAGAGGGAAGGAAAGAGGAAGTGCCAGACCCCACCGCAAAATTTATAGTGGTGCAAGGGATTATGGTAGAAATTCCTAATTTCCTGAGTCCACCCACTGGGATGGACTTCTGGACACAGGAAACACCCCTGTAGCAGAGGGCACCCAGCCCAAACTACGACAATCATGGAAGTTATTCACCAGCACAAACCCTTCTGCTTCTGCCTGGAAACCTTCACTGTGCCTGGGGCAAGGATGTCTCTAGTCTGCCAGTAAAGCACACTCCAGACCAATGAATCTCCAGTCTGGAGCTGCTGACCCTCCACAGGTGTTCCAAAAGGGATTGGATGTGGCACTTGAAGCCATGGTTTAGTTAGTCATGAGGTGCTGGGTGCTAGGTTGGACTTGATGATCTCTGAGGTCTTTTCCAGCCTTATTGATTTTATGATTCTATGATTCTATGATACAGCCACATGCCTGGTGTGCATGCACACACCCGAGTGCTAGCTGTAGCCTCAAGCTTAATGAATGGTTTAGTTGCTGCCATGGTTTAGGTGGTGTTGGACTGGATGATGGGTTGGAGGCAATGATCTTAAAGGTCTCTTCCAACCTGGTTTATTCTATTCTATTCTATTCTATTCTATTCTATTCTATTCTATTCTATTCTATTCTATTCTATTCTATTCTATTCTATTCTATTCTATTCCATTCCATTCCATCCCATTCCATTCCACTCTGTTCTGTTCTGTTCTGTTCTGTTGAATTTAGGCTTTCTCTTGAACCTGCTTTTTACCTTGCCACACAGAGTTAGCTGCAGGGCCCACAGCAGTTCAGACAGTGCAGCCATCACTCCCTGGTCCTAAGGTGCTGTGCACAGTCATGGGTGCAGCTGGGATGACAAGCTGGGCTCTTGGGCAAGCCAGGCTCCTCTGCTGTGCCCTGACACACTTGTTGAGATGGAGAGTACTGCTCTCCTTAGCTTTCTATTACCAGTTCATTTAAGCATCACTACTCCAAATGGTTGTAAAGGGCAAATCTCTAGTGGATGTAAAGCAGAACCCTCTGACTTACTGTCTCGTGAATGCAATCCATGACTTCACACCAGCAATTTACAATTCCCTTTCGTGTATGTAAAGTTTCCTGTCGTGGTTTTACATCTACTCCATTGCTCTGCTCTGCATGGAAACATTTGGAGTAATCTCCTCAGAGATAAATAAGCCTTCTGCTGAAAGTTAAACGAGACCATTATTTTCTGGATGTTTACAAACGCCATCCTGCCGTGCTCCCATGCCCGGATCCAAGGCAGCAGGAAGCTTTGTTTTCCACTTCTGAAGGCTCTGGAGGAGAGAATGAAGATGTAGGAGGGGCAGAAAGGGCAGGCAACACGAGCCAGTGCTGGGTTCACACACAAGCATGATTGCTCTGGACCAGCAGCAGATGACAGACTCCCCAGCTGCTTCCTTGGCCAGGCAAGTGTTTAGTCTAGGCTCCTGCCCAGGCTGCAGCAGGATGGGAAAAGAAGATGCCTGGAGTACTCTGAGGGGCATGGGGAGCAGGACTTGGATCCCAGCTATGGGGAGGGAAACCTTCCCTGTGAAAAGCCATTTGAACACAACTCTGGCTGTGCAGCCATGAAAGCTGTGCAGCTAAAAGCTGCTTGATAAATAGGGTGCTCAGGGATTTCATCAGCGGTTAGCTGGATGGCCAAGGAGAGGAGAGGAGAGGTCCTTCAAAGAGATGGTTTTGAGGGGTGCTGGGAAAGGGAGCATTTTTGGTTCTGTGACTGAAGTGTCACACTGAAAGGAAAAGAGGTAGCTCAGTGCACTGAGATCAGATGTTTGCATTACAAGATACCAATACAAGCAGTAGGCTGTAAACATATCTAATATGCTACAGAAGCATGAGAAACAGATAGCTGGTCTCTCTTAAAGCATGCTAAAATACTCTAAGTATGAGCTCTTCCTGGAAGCTCCTGGCATAAACTATTGGCAATCTTCTGTTGTTTCTAATCTAAATGCAGATTTCAGTAAATAAGTGCCATAAATAAAGAGAAAAGAAAGCAGTGGGACAGGGTGAAAAACAGGAGATCATTGCAATGAGGGAAAGGATGGCATGAAAAGGAAGGGAAGGGAAGGGAAGGGAAGGGAAGGGAAGGGAAGGGAAGGGAAGGGAAGGGAAGGGAAGGGAAGGGAAGGGAAGGGAAGGGAAGGGAAGGGAAGGGAAGGGAAGGGAAGGGAAGGGAAGGGAAGGGAAGGGAAGGGAAGGGAAGGGAAGGGAAGGGAAGGGAAGGGAAGGGAAGGGAAGGGAAGGGAAGGGAAGGGAAGGGAAGGGAAGGGAAGGGAAGGGAAGGGAAGGGAAGGGAAGGGAAGGGAAGGTTTCTGCTGAAATATCACCCCCTTGAGAAGCCAAAGGTAGGAGCTTTCCATGTCACCTGTATACTCAAAAGTAGTGGAGTTACCATCACTGGAGGTTTTTAGGAAGAGACTGGATGGGGTGCTTGGTGCCATGGTTTAGTTGATTAGATGGTGTTGGGTGATAGGTTGGACTTGATGATCTCTGAAGTCTCTTCCAACCTGGCTAATTCTGTTCTGTTCTGTTCTATTCTATTCTATTCTATTCTATTCTATTCTATTCTATTCTATTCTATTCTAAAAGATAAAGACAGGAACATCTGAAGAGCAGCTTAGAGATCTGAATCACTCCCTGGAGATGCAGAGATGCTGAAGGAAAAGGGCCTTGCTCTGAGTGAGATGGATGCATGCAGCTGAATCATACTCATCAAAGCTGCCTTGTGTCTGGAACTCACAAAGCTGGACCTGTGGAGAATGTAATTTGTCCAGGTTGCAGCTGTCATGTAAACTTTCATTCTTTGTGCTCTCTTCTCACAGGGTGGCCTGCAGTTCCCATTCTGCTGGGTACTGGGCCAGCCAGGTGAAACCCAGCTTGAAACTCTTCTTTGCACAACTAGGAAGCTGCTCAAGTGGTGTGAAGATGACAATATTGCCCCAGGTTCCCTGATTTCACTTTCTAATGAGCAGAGGAAGCTTTGCTGGGGTTGAGAAGGCTGAGGACAGGCTGAATAGGAAACTTTCAAATGCTGAACTGCACAAGTCACAAGAGTAAGCATGGAGACTGTATTTGCCACCTTCCTAACAAGTGACTGGGGAAACTGTCTGTCAAGGGAGCACAGCTTTTAATTTATGGGAGCTTTTTGGCTTCTTAGTATTACATTTGGCCTCAGAGACCTGAAAGGAGCTTGGAAGTCACTTTGTTAGAGCCCACAGAGAAGCAGAAGTGCTTTCACAACCTTCCAACAACAAAAAGCCTAAGAGTCTGAACAGCCAGGATTCAGTAAGGTGTGCCAATCTTATTTCACAGATGGTGACTTTAGGCACAGAGAGATGTTGAGGGACATGTCAGAGTCACAGGTGGTAGAAGCCACATCCCTGGAGGTTTTTAAGGCCAGGCTGGATGTGGATCTGAGCAACCTGATCCATTGTGAGACGTCCCTGCCCATGGCACGGGGGATGGAACTAAATGATCCTTGAGGTCCCCTCCAACCCTAACAATTCTATGATTCTAATCATAGTCCCAGGGTGCAAGGAAAAAGCCCAGGCACCTTTTAGACACAAATAGAACAGAACAGAGCAGAATAGAATAGAATAGAATAGAATAGAATGGAATAGGATAGGATAGGATAGGATAGGATAGGATAGGATAGGATAGGATAGAATAGAATAGGATAGGATAGGATAGGATAGGATAGGATAGGATAGGATAGGATAGGATAGGATAGAATAGAATAGAATAGAATAGAAGGTTCGAAGAGACCTTTGAGATCATAGAGTCCAACCTGTCATCCAACACCATCTCATCAACTAAACCATGGCACCAAGCACCCCATCCAGCCTTTTCCCAAACACCTCCAGTGCTGGTGACTCCACCACCTCCCTGGACAGCACATTCCAATGGCCAATCACTCTTTCTATAAAGAACTTCTTCCTAACATCCAGCCTAAACCTCCCCTGGCACAGCTTGAGACTGTGTCCTCTTGTTCTGGTGCTGGTTGCCTGGCAGAAGAGACCAACCCCCACCTGACTAAAGCCTCCTTTCAGGGAGTTGTAGACAGCAAGAAGGTCTCCCCTGAGCCTCCTCTTCTCCAGGCTAAGCAACCCCAGCTCCCTCAGCCTCTCCTCACAGGGCTGTGCTCCAAACCCCTCCCCAGCTTTGTTGCCCTTCTCTGGACATGTTCAAGTGTCTCAATATCCTTCTTAAACTGGACACAGGACTCAAGGTGTAGCCTAACCAGTGCTGAGCACAGGGCAGAATGACTTCCCTCCTCCTGCTGACCACACTGTTCCTGAAGCAGGCCAGGATGCCATTGGCCTTCTTGGCCACCTGGGCACACTGCTGGCTCATGTTCAGCCAACTATCAACCAGCACCCCCAGGTCCCTCTCTGCCTGGCTGCTCTCCAGCCACTCTGACCCCAGCCTGTAGCACTGCCTGGGGTTGTTGTGGCTGATGTGTAGAACCCAGCACTTGGATGCCTTAAATCTCATGCCCTTGGACTCTGCCCAGAGTGAAAAGGCACACTCCCTTCTTGCTGCTGATGGCAGGAGACTTGGGCCCAAATGGTCCACACAAACACATGCTCTTTAAAATTAGTGAGTCAGCAATATGTGTGATGGAGTCTGTTTAAACATCCCCCCCATGGCCTTTTCCAGATCATTAATCTCAGTGTGTCACTGTGAGGGTGATAATGGTTAAAATAATCTGTTGTGCTTGGGGAGGTGACACTGGCCAAATACTCTCTCTCTCTCTCTTTCCCCTCCTACAGGTTACATTACACTGCAGAGAAAGAATTTGCCCAAAGGCAGATAATGCTTAAACCATTCAGTAATAATTAATAGACATCAGAGTCACTGCATTCTGCAGAAAACTCTGTCTGAAAGGCTATACAATAGCTTTCCTTGTTAGAGTAAAGGATGTTTGTTTAGGTTTGGTTGGTGCTTCCAACTACCTAATTACCCAGAAATGAGGTAGTTGTGCTCTTAAGGAAGTCAGAAATGCACACTGCTGAGTGCTGGGCACACAGACCACATAGTCTTTGCAAAACACTCTGCAGATATGCTGGCAAGTTAGTTTTGCAGATGGGGAGAGTGGATCTGTTTGCTTCTTTAAATGTCTTCTTTTTTCAGGCTCTGAAAGGTCAAAATAGCTTTGCACTTCATCTGCAGAATCGATTCCTGCCCTTTGTAACACCACACATGAAAGGAGCACCTTAGAGCAGCTGATGTCTCTGCTTGGGTTCCATGAATCATAGAATCAATGAGGCTGGAAAAGACCTCAGAGATCAGCAAGTCCAACCTGTCACCCAACACCTCAGGACTAACTAAACCATGGCACCAAGTGCCCTATTCAGGCTCTTCCTAAACACCTTCAGTGATGGTGACTCCACCACCTCCCTGGGCAGCACATTCCTATGGCCAATCTCTCTTTCTGGGAAGAATTTCTTCCTAACATCCAGCCTAAATGTCCCCTGGTGCAGCTTGAGACTGTGTCCTCTTGTTCTGGTGCTGGTTGCCTGGGAGAAGAGACCAACCCCCACCTGGCTACAACCTCCCTTCAGGGAGTTGTAGACAGCAAGAAGGTCTCCCCTGAGCCTCCTCTTCTCCAGGCTAAGCAACCCCAGCTCCCTCAGCCTCTCCTCACAGGGCTTGTGCTCCAAACCCCTCCCCAGCTTTGTTGCCCTTCTCTGGACACCTTCCAGCAACTCAACTTTCCTAAACTGAGTGGCCCCAGAACTGGACACAGGACTCAAGGTGTGGCCTAACCAGTGCTGAGTCCAGGGGCACAATGACTTCCCTGCTCCTGCTGGCCACACTGTTCCTGATCCAGGCCAGGATGTCATTGGCCTTCTTGGCCACCTGGGCACACTGCTGGCTCATGTTCAGCCTACTATCACCCAGTACCCCCCGGTCCCTTTCTGCCTGGCTGCTCTCTGTTCTGGCTTCAGAACAAGAATTTGAAGTCTTCTCATGCTTACACAGGCGAAAACAACCCCAATTTGATTTCTCTGTACCCAGTATCTTTGTGTTCCTCAGACATACCTGAGGCAGGCAGAGTAAGTGTAGCAAATATTCCTTAGCCAGTTGCAGAGGAGGGAAGCCTTGTTCACTGCTGTTTGTGTTTATCAGCACTTTGCAGTGGAGTGCCACTGAGGCCAGCATTGCAAAAAGCAGAATGGTGTCTTTCAGCCTCCTTAAACCAAGAAAGGCTTCCACCTTTTCGTGTGAGTTTTCTCCTGAAACAGAGCAGGACAAGGGTTCCCTTATGTGACCATAAAGCACCAGGCACATCTGTCAGCACTCAATAAATCCAGATTAATAATAGGGCCTCCAAGAGCTGCACACTGCTTCCAAGGTACCTCAACCTGTGGGCAGGAGAATGGTCTCCCCCCCACAAATAATCACTTAATGGGACACTTATAAATTGGGCTGTTTTCTCCTGTGAAAGACTGGATTTAGGGCTTACTGTGTGCACCCAGCAGGCAAATTTGCCCACAGGAAGAAAATGACTTTGTTCAGTTGGTTTAGAGTTTTCTGGCAGTACCAGCAGTCACAGAGAAAAAGCACCAATGGGCTTCATCTTTTACCACTTCTCCCCAGTGCCACTCAAGCAAGGAGTATTGCAAAGATGTGAGTAATTGCTGACTCACCCACTGGCTCCTGAGAGGGGATTTCCCCCCAGAGCAGCCATCCACATGCACTGTGCAGACACACGCTCATGTCTAGGGACGGCAGCCCCTTGGGGAGTTGTCTTGTGGTTGCCCAGGGAGTGATACATTAATTCACCACCTCACCCTACTTGCCTGGCTGGGCCAACTCCCTAGCTAGTCCTCCCCTCTCCTGGCCTGCATCAGGAACACTGTGGCCAGCAGGTGCAGGGAGGTCATTATGCCCCTGGACTCAGCACTGGTTAGGTCACACCTTGAGTCCTGTGTCCAGTTCTGGGCCCCTCAGTTTAGGAAAGATGTTGAGTTGCTGGAAGGTGTCCAGAGAAGGGCAACAAAGCTGGGGAGGGGTTTGGAGCACAGCCCTGTGAGGAGAGGCTGAGGGAGCTGGGGTTGCTTAGCCTGGAGAAGAGGAGGCTCAGAGGAGACCTTATTACTGTCTATAGCTCCCTGAAGGGAGGTTGTAGCCAGGTGGAGGTTGGTCTCTTCTGCCAGGCAACCAG